>NC_090445.1:1673538787-1674738787 GCF_031143425.1 Pleurodeles waltl | reverse complement strand
TAACCACGGCAGTTGGTTGCGAGTCTTGTTACAGCAGTCCCATGCGGAGGCTCAGACACTGCGTAATTTACAGCAAAGAGGTCTAGTTCAGGGTGGATCGGACATTTGGGATACCTTCATTGTTAGCATGGAGACCAAGGACAACACACGCCCCCCCTTAGAATTATCATAGACATTGATGCATGTGATAAAATTGTGCTCCTCTAGGGTTGTGTGCCTTTGTGGTTGGTTGTTGGGGTTGTTGCAACCTTCATGCTCGGTGCTGCGCTAATGGAGGGGTGGCGCATGGGAGTCCTTGACACACTCATCGCCCTTTCTATTGAATCTTGGCCCATCCCACTCTTCAGTTCACATTACTATTGCTCGACTCCGCTCCACAAGCATATCATGCCCTTTTGGTGCGTTCGGGCACCCTGCGTCCCTCCTCTTCCTTAAGCTCTCTGCATAGCACCTCCTCCACTCTGTAGAGTGGCAGCGTAATTCTTGACAAGTGGCATAGTTTACTGTTGTTGTTTTAAATTGTATCTCTGTTTATATTATATATGAAATGTACCAATTCCTGTGTACCTAAACAGTTGATGCAGGAGTGTTTCACCTTGTGTATTACCATCTTCCTAGCTTTCTGGAACAGGCAGACTTGAATCAGAAAACCCCATTTTTCATTACAATTTTGGGATTTTACTGGGACATACCCCATTGTTACTATTTTTTTGTGCTTTCAGCCTCCTTCCAGTTAGTGACAGAAATGGGTGTGAAAAAAATGCTGGTTCCCAGAAAGCTAAACATTTCTGAAAAGTAAACAAAATTCTGAATGCAGGAAGGGGTCATTTGTGTAGATCATACAAGGGTTTCCTACAGAAAATAAATGCTGAAATAAAAAAATATTGAAATTGAGGTGAAAAAAAACTGCCATTTTTCTCCACATTTTACTCTGTAACTTTTTCCTGCGAAGTCAGATTTTTTAAACAATATACTGTTACGTCTGCTGGACTCTTCTGGTTGGGGGGATATATAGGGCTTGTAGGTTAATCAAGAACCCTAGGTACCCAGAGCCAATAAATGAGCTGCACCTTGCAATGGGTTTTCATTCTACACGGGGTATACAGCAATTCATTTGCTGAAATATAAAGAGTGAAAAATCGGTATCAAGAAAACCTTTGTATTTCCAAAATGGGCCCAAGATAAGGTGTTGACAAGCAGTGGTTATTTGCACACCTTTGAATTCCGGGGTGCCCATACTAGCATATGAATTACAGGGCATTTCTCAAATAGACGTTCTTTTTTACACACTGTCGTACATTTGGAAGGAAAAAACGTAGAGAAAGACCACAGGCAATAACACTTGTTTTCCTATTCTGTGTTCCCCCAAGTCTCCCGATATAAATAGTACCTCACTTGCGTGGGTAGGCCTAATGCTCGCGACAGGAAATGCTACATGGACACATCACATTTTTATATTGAAATCTGACGTGTTTTTTGCAAACTCCCTAGCTGTAGATTTTGGCTTCTGGCCAAGCCGGCACCTAGGGAAACCTACCAAACCTGTACATTTTTTAAAACAAGACATCTAGGGTAATCCAGGATGAGGTGACTTGTGGGGCTCTCACCAGGTTCTGCTATCCAGAATAATTTGCAAACCTCAAAATTTGGCCAGAAAAACACTTTTTCCTTATATTTTGGGGACAGAAAGTTCTGGAATCTAAGAGGAGCCACAAAATTCCTTCCACCCAACGTTCCCCCAAGTCTCCCGACAAAAATGGTACCTCACTTGTGTGGGTAGGCCTAGCGCCCACGAAACGAAATGACCCAAAACACTATCTGGACACATCAAAATTATCAAATACAAAACTACCTGTTTTTGCGGGGGCACCTGCGTTTTTGGTCCTGGGCTCAGCAGCCATACAGGGAAAACTACCAAACCCAGACATTTCTGAAAACTAGACGCCTGAGGGAGTCCAAGGACATGTGACTTGCGAGGATCCCCCGGTGTTTTCTTACCCAGAATCCTCAGCAAACCTCAAATTTAGCTAAAAGAATTACATTTTCCCCATATTTCCTACCATCCAATGTTCCCCTCAGTCTCCCGGTAAAAATGATACCTCACTTGTGTAGGTGGGCCAAGTGCCTGTGACAGGGAAGATCCAAAAACATATTGAAACTGAGGGGGAACCAAAGTGGGTCCAAAAGGGCAGTTGGAAAAAAAACATTTTTAGGTTGACAACTGGGGCAGAATTTTTATCGGTATACATGAGACAATGCTGGGTGGTAGGAATTTTGTGGATTCCTGCAGATTCCGGAAGGTTTGATCACAAAAATGGAGAAAAAATGTGTGATTTACAGCAAAGTTGGAGGTTTGCAGGGCACTGTGGGTAAGAAAAGGGTGCGGGGTGCATGTGAAGCACACCACCCTGGACTCACCCAGATGTTTAGTTTCAGATGTGTCTAGGTCTTGTGGATTTTTCTACATGGCAGCGTCCCAGAGTCCAAAAAGTGCAGCCCTCACCATTCCAAGTAGGACAATTTTGAGAGTTAGCCAAGCTCTCATGGCCCAAATGTAAAACCAAAAGCCAAAATAATCAAATGTCCTCTTGCTTGCCGTGGGATAAGATGTTTTAGTGTGCGGGGGAGAGTTGAAAGACAGTTACCCCCTTCAGTTGCGGTGGGGGCATAACCAGGCCCATACTGGTTGGTAGCCACCCTCTTTTTTTTTTGTATTCCCTGGCATCTAGTAGACTTTCTGCCCCCCCCCCCCCCCCGGTGTGTATCAGGGGTAATTGCCCCATCTGCCCACTGGTGGGCAGAACAACTTTGGCCCCGTTTATTTGGGGTGGGGGTATGGTCATACCCCCACCCTCTTATTTTGGAAAAAAAATCTTTCCTGGTTTCTGGTGGGCCTTCCAAAAATAGGCCGTTCTGCCCCCAAAGGGGCAGGTCTGGCCAACAGTAATGTGCCCCCATGGGGAGCGACCCTTGCCCAAGGGGCTGCCCCCCCCAAACAAAACACACACATACACACACACCAATTCCTGGTGCCTAAGTGGTTTCTGCCCCACCCAGGGGCAGATCGGCCTAATAGAAATAGGCCGATCTGCCCCCAAGGGGAGCAGAAAAGGCCTAAAATAAATTCCCCCCCACACCCCCCTGCCAGGGGAGCGACCCTTGCCTAAGGGGTCGCTCCCCTTGCGTGAAACTGGTGCAAAAAAATATATATATATATCCCTGGTGCCTAGTGGTTTCTGCCCCCCTAGGTGGCAGATTGGCCTAATAAAAATAGGCCGATCTAAGGCCTAAAATAAATTTAAATTTGCCCCCAAGGAGAACGACCCTTGTGTAAGGGGTCGCTCCCCTTTTGTGAAACTGACCTAAAAAAATAAAAATCCTTGGTGTCTAGTGGTTCCTGCCCCCCTTGGGGGCAGACTGGCTTAATAAAAATAGGCCCAAATACAATTTGCTCCCCAGGGGAGTGACCCTTGCCTAACGGGTCGCGCCCCATATATAAAAGAATAAGGTAAACAAAAAAAATATATATATATCCCTGGTGTCTAGGGGTTTCCCTAAGGGGGGGAGAAATGGCCTAAAAATAATTTGGCCCCCTGCTCCCCTCATGTCCATAACAAAAAAACAAAAAAAACCTCCCTGGTGTCTAGTGGGCATTTCTGCTGCCCGATCGCGATGCAATCGGGCAGCAGAAATGCTGAGAAAGACATCAAAGGAAAGGAAAGGCCTTTCCTTTCCTTTGATGCCTTTCCCGGCCCCTCCATGTGATCGGAGGAGAAATGCATAAGCATTTCTCCACCGATCCACCCTGGAAGCGAGGTGTGGGCATAACCGGCTCAAAAGGGGAGTACTAGCGCTCCCCCTATGAGCCGGTCCCAGGACGTAACGGTTACATATGTCCTTAGTGCCTCAGCGCCGCAGCCAAGGACATAACAGTTACGTCCTTGGCTGCGAAGAGGTTAAAGGGTTAATGCATCTGCAGATCAGTTGTGAATCCTTATGAGACAGCTCAGCTTTTCAACCACCTAACTGTGGGTGGAAAAAAAGTCCCCGACAGCCTGGTAATGTTAACAGAATATGCCCCAAAAGTAAAAAGAATAAAACAAAAAGAGAGCATGCCGCTAAGTGTGACATCTAGAACCTTGTACTAAAAAATCTACATTTAAAAAAAATGAACAATCGCATAACTTTAATTACACTGTACCTATGCTCCCTAGCAAACAGGTGCGCGTGGGACAGGTATAGAAAGCTTTTTCAGTTTCACTGCACATCAAGAGAAAATAAGTTTCTATTGGTGGAAAGAAAATGCATTATTGGTGTTGAATTACTGAAATCTGAGAACACGTTTAAACAAATAATGTGGTCTAAAAATATAGAAACAAGCACTGGCTAAGCCAATAGGTCTAGCCAACGCAAGATATACTGGCTTTGCCAATGTGTTTTAGGCATGTTATACAGCAGCATAGCCAAATGTTAGAAAACAAGTGCTATGTCGCAGCCAGTGCAGACCCTATCATAGTGCCTTTTTTTGTTCCTTAGAGCGGGTGGGGGTGGCAATACAGACAATGGGAGAGAGGGTGGGAGGTAAGGGACACAAGGACAACAGGAGGGATGGTAGGATGCAATGAAATGGCAGGTGGAGTGAGGAACAACAGACAACAGGAGGCTGGGGGTTGGTAGGGAATAAGCAACACGGACAATGGCAGTGTGGTCACTGTGAGGGAATAAGAAACACAGACAATGGATGGTCAGAGGGAATAAGCAACATGGACAGCGGGAAAGTGGGGGTGGAAGGGAAGAAGGTACAAAGCCAAGGCAGGTGGAAATGAACAAGCAACACAACAGTAAACTGAATAAAAAGAAAAATCATATCTCAACCACAGCGATAGCAATGGAAGTACAATAATAAAGATGAAGCAATCAGTACTCGGTCCATGCTCCACACGAATAAGGAGGAAGTGAAGCCGGCACACACTAGCCAATTATAAAGCAGCAAATAAGAGTGACAGTAAAGCCAATGAATAGTGAGCAGTAGGCAGGATCCAAGCCCCTGGTGAGAAACAATATCTCTTGCAAGGGAGAGAGCATGTGCTTGCGCATGCGCTGTCATGGGTGAGATCTTAAAAGAAAGGAAAGAAACTGAAAGAATGGAAGGAAATGGGAAGAACTGAAAGATGTTGTTGGGGCCCCCCAGTGATGAGCGTGCACACAAGTACAGAGGGTGCAGTGCACATGCGATCAGATGACATGCACTCACCCGCTGTGGAAGAGAGCTAATGGCTGAAGCGGGCTGACCAACTGCCCCGTGATACATTCTATGGCAAGATTAAGCAAAACCTAAATAGCAGCTGAAGACACCAACGGATGCAGAGAGCTGAACAAACGTTCCTCAGTAATGTATGCAAGTATTGTTTGTGATTTTTTGCACGACCGTGGCAAAATTTACTTTTGCAATGAGTCACCTTTTGACTTGTTTTTTTCAAAACGTGCCCAAAACCTCGATGCCAGAATTTTTTTACTACATTTATTTATTTTAAAATTCATTTTGCTTTATTTTTTTTTATTTTATTTTTTGCACAAAGATTAAATAAATACAAAAACATTGCTGGTTTGCTAAGGACAGACCTATTTGCTTTGCCAGTGCTTTTCATAATTTTGACACTGTGAAAAGCAGAGTATTTTAGGTTGAGAGTTCTTGAACGTTTAGACCGCTAAGGAGACTGTCAGTCGAGAATCGCTTCTCTTCCTTGACCCAGTACAGCTCACATCTTCATCTCCTGAAGACTAGTGTCGAGCATCGCCATGGGAGATCTGCGGGCAGGAAACACGCCTATGGTCGGTGGCGCCCCCACAATCGAGCCTGCCTCTAATTCAGAAAGTGACATCTCGCAGATGGCTCTCCGCCACGCATACATATGCAGATACCTTGTAACCACCCCCCCCCCCCCCGAAACACACAATAAAAAATAAAAAAACGCGTTTCTAGATGTCCCCGAAGATAGACAGACTTCTTATCATAACCCCCAACCCTCGCCTCCTCCCCGCCCCCCCCCCCCAAGCGCTTCCCTTCATACTCATTTCATATTTATGAAAATGTTGGTGAAGATAATTTTAGAATCGCTGCTGCATGGAGGAGAAGGCAGCATTCTCAAATTACAGGGTACATCCCTGGTGATAGCACGTTTCCTAAATTATGGATCACAGTAATTGCGCGTTTTGAATATAACAGAATGATATGCTTCTCCAAAAGAAACTAGGTTTATTTTTATTTTGGGATTACAGGGTTACAATGGAAATAAATCAAGGCAAACAACGGAAATCCGAGCCCATGTTCCTCCAACCGGACGCAGCATGCCGCCACCCCCAGCCGCTGGCAGCGGGAGCCAGGCCGCCGGCAAAAACCTACTGAAATATCGAGCTCACACAGAGTAGGAGTCAGAAAACGGATGGTCCAAAGGACGGTTGAAAAACTCATGTCTGGAGAGACCAGGACAATGGCCAAATGCACCATCTGCAGAAAATTATCTGAAATTTCTTACAGCGCCAAGAAGCCAAGCAATTGGTGAAGGTTGTGTTATACCAACATGGCACAACAGAGCACAGGCAGAACCCTTAAACAAAAAAGCATATTCCCTTCAATAGCCACAAACACAGAGACCACTATGTCCCACTCAACCACAACGCCTAAAATAAATCCTAAAATTATCCCCTAAACCAGTGGTTCCCAACCTGTGGTCCAGGAACCCCTAAGGTCCGCAAAACCTCTTCAGGGGGTCTGCAACTGCTTAGAAAAATAACTAATATTAACAGATTAGGTCCCCAGCTTTCAGTAATGACTCAGAAGGTGGTCCCCAGATTCCAATAATGATTCAGTGGGGGCCCCCGGGTTTCATTATTGATGAAGTGGGGGTCCACAGAAGTGAAAAGGTTGGGAACCACTGCCCTAAACTACCTTATCCAGAACACAGCCTAACTTTCTGCCGCCATATTGCCCTAAATGACTTCACACCAAATAGCAAGAAACTCATCACTCAAAACAGAATCTGGAAAACGAGAGGCAATGGGTCTGAAATATTCAATGGTCATTCAAACTCGAACAGTGAACACACCTCAAAGCACAATTTCAAGAATCCGAATATGCACATGACTCAAACTTATCCTATACTTGGCCAGGGGGAGACTCCTTCGCAATGGCAGAGGAGTGTTGCCCTCTCGCCAGCAGCAAAACTTTTACAGTAAAAACATAATAAACTCCGCTCATTATGTTTGTACTATAAAATGGGAGGGGCCACAGACGTAACAGGTCAGAGGGGGTGTGCACCGCACTCCCCGTCAGTGCACATGTATGTTTGGCCAGCCGTCTCGGCGCACTGTGCTCTCTCCAGACCAGCACCACGTTGCCGGGCTGTAAAGAGCAGGCACAGGAGGCTCCCAGTCTGCCAGGGAGCGCTCTGTGTGGGTGCTCCCAGCCAATCCTGATGCTGCTCTGAGCAGCGTCAGGATTGGCCGCAGGGCTGGCTGGGAGCCTGTGCCTGCAATGCAAGACTTAGCGGATGGAGCAGTGTGGCGCCGCTGCGGCACAGAACAAAGGTACGTTTTCTTTTTGTATTATTAACTATTTGTTTGGGTCTCTCCTCCCCCCACCCCCTGTCCAGCCCCCCTCCGCCACATGCCACACTGCCCCTCTTCCCTCCCACGAGCCGCACCTGTAGTTGGCTACCATATACCTCATCCATTCTGTAACCTCCCCTCCCAAATTAACTTGGAAGATTTAATTGCTGTACATCCAAAAAGAACATCTCCTCGTTGCTGTCAATACCGGTATAAATGCATCCTATTCGGGGTAGGTATGTAACACAGCCCATCGTCTTAGCTGCAGCTCTTAGACGCCAGATACCTATTAGTGGGGTACATTAATTAATTTGAAAAAAATATCTATGGGGCACTCAATATAAATATACACGCTTTTAAATTTCTCAAAACAAGAATAACTCAAATTTTGAATTATAAGTTGAAGAAGTCTTTTTATTTGGACATATTGTTTATCCATATATCACCTTATTGCTAAACGCACTCACACAAAAGACAGGAGCTAACCAAAAATGTATTTTGTGCCCCAGGATCCGGTCAAAAGGAGTGACAAAGCCGCAAAGGGAAAGCCAAGAGGCTTGAGAGATGTGTTCACTAACTTGGAACAAGTCCTCAAAAGTGAATCTTGAGAGGATAACGCATCAACATCTTTCCATCACTTGATGGTCTTAATGAGGAAAAGGCAACAAGGCTGAAGAAGCATCTTACAAAGCCTTCTAGGGATCCTGACTGGCGTGATGACGTTTGTAATTGCATGGGTTCACACTGGTTAATATTTTGTCATAATACACACACTCAGGCCACAACCATCCTCATTCTCCTCTTGGCGAAACTGGACTAGTGTAGAACCTTACAAGAGGGCATAAATGTATGGTTGGTGAGCTTGCTACACAGTGTACCATCTCTCCAGGAAGGCTGGCCTCTAACACATGAGCATTCTATCACATAAACCAATCATCAAAGCCCTCCTCCATCCACCAATAAAAGAAAGGGTCATTACCATTGTGAGTACAGCATCAACGGGAGGCAAATGAATCGATTACAGCCTGCATCCAATATTACACACCTTTCTAGTGGATGAAATTGGCTAAGCTGGCCTGCTAGTAGTCCTTGGTTCCCCTGTTCCATGGTAATATAGAGACTGCTCCTGGTGAGATAATCTCACACTGCAACCTTCTACACCAGAAGTGATAAACAGCAAATACTTTTTCCATCCAAAACCTGGAAACTGGAAGTATCCTGCATTTCAGTCTCCCTGCCCTCACCTCATCCATTGAACTTGGCATATTAGTGTCCTACAAAATATAAAATATAATTTTTTTTTTTTTTAATGTTTTTTTGTAGACAACTCTTATTGCGGACAGATGTAGGGATGGTTCAGCACATTAATTAGTGATTGCCACTTCAGAAATTCAACTTCTCCTAACTGGACGTGTTCTATAGTTTTTGCATTTGGCACCGTGCTTCACCGCCTACACAACCCCAACTGGCCAACGCTTACCAGACCATGGAGTGAAACCCCAGTACTTGGCATCACACAGTAGAAAAATCGACCAAAAACCCACGAAAAAGGTTAACTGAGCCCACGTGCAAAACCCGTGCCACAGCAATGCTTGGAAGATGTGTTTCAGTAACGTGATTAACTGTGTAACTTGGAACGTAAAACTTAGAGTGTGAACCTTAAATAGTAGTTCAGCTAAAAATCTAGGATTGGGTGAAATCAGGAAACAATTCTCAGCAGATTTCCGACATGACCGGGCATACCGGTGTTTGGAAAGGCAGATGGAGTAAACTGACCTGTGTCTACCATAATGCAGTGAAAGAGTAGAGGTGCAACTACACAATGTGAGAACATAGAATGCTAGCAGTAGGTTTGGTGTGCCCTCGCACAATATCCCACACAGAAGGCCAGTTCCCAACTGTGTCCAAGTGTGGGATCCAGGACACGTGACGATGCTACCAGTACGCACAGGAGTGTCACCACAGCAGTTATTGTGTGCACCTGCATCCAGGAGGGAGGGTGGAGTGTCTTTGTCGTGACTTCCTATAAGGAGAGCTCCTATGCGTGCATGAGATTCACCGGCCCACAATGATGTACATTTAGCAAGACGCAGAACAGTCTTTCGAGGTTACTGCTGATGGCTTCTTAGTATCCACGATGGCTCTTTTAACTACTCCAACAGAACTAGGAAAGCTGACCTCGGTGCATGTCCCTCTGCAGGAGTTTGCCGGGGTAAAGTTACTCGGGCCTTTACCTATGGTCTCTAGGAGACATCACTGCATCTTTACTGAAACTGGGTGTGATCAGGGCTCTGGGTAAGATCCGGTTTTGTGTGAATTTTACTCCCTACTTCCAAAAGTAAAATGGTTTCTAATGAACAAAAAAAAGGTAACATTGTAGATGAGAGCATATTACATTTCTGATTTATTAAAAGCATTTCACGGTAGAGTGTGTAGCTTTAAATTCATGCATACATTTATAAAGTGGTATTTTTATAGCGCTATCTTAACTAAAAGGCATAGAAGCGCTGCATAGTGTCACAGCTGAAGGTACACACACTCAGTGATTGGTGGGTTAGCTGGGTCCTGGGACATAAGTGGGCTGTTAGTACTCTTAAAAACGGATTCTGTGCCCCAAAGACTGCTTTCTTGAGGCGCGTCACTGCTAAGGTTACTGGTCAGGGTTTGTGCTAGGCAATTAGTTGTGAGCTTGAGCACGGTTCTGTGCATTTGTTACTAACTGTATTTTCGGTCTATGGTGATTACAGGCAGTGTAACAGCTTACAGTCGGCCCTCCAGGTATCTGGTGGGCCGGGTGTGTTACAAGGCAGCCGATGACCAGAACTCGCTACAGCCACACACACACTCGCCCAGACACAATTTTTCTACTGGTTGTAGACAGTGAGTACCTGGTTACAGCAAGTGCTGAAGTAAATACCAACCGGCACAGGTTAACTCTAGGGATGACCCAGCTCTCTCTTGTTGAACCTTACCAACACGTGTGAGCTCTGGGTCAGCAGTTCGAATCCAGGCAGGACCAGTTAGAGCCTTCATCTTTCTGAGGTCAATAAACTGAGTTTCATTCCCATGGATGAGAGTAGCACCTCTTACTTACAACACCTAGAAATGGTAGTAATACGTACTACATAAAAAAACAAGTTGTCATATGTAGATTAGCATGTCACCAACTATGTACTGTCGTGACCCATGTCACAGGAGAGATCTCTGTTCTGTCAAACTCAAGTCACCGAAAGCTGAAGTGACATCACACTCTTACTTAATTGGAGTAAATTACTGCATAGAACAATAAAAGGCAATAATATTCTACCTCTGAAGCAATTATTGACACTAGAAGACGGCAGGACATGCGGCATGATTGAGAAAGGGTGGATTTTGGTTTTTGAGGGTGAATTGTCCACTGGATGACGTACACACCAGCTACTGTCAGTGCAACACCGGAGAATGGTTTGGCCTTCAGTGTGTTATTAGGAGAACAGAGGAGCGCTGGGGGTGCTGGCGGGATATGTGGTCTGGTTGGCAGCTCTGCTCATTGACGTAAGAGGCACCGGACACGTCATTTGTCTTACAGACGGCTCATTGGCTGTCTTTTTGGTGCCAACAAGTGTTTTAGGTGGAGGTACCTTTTTGTATGTGCATTATAGCGCAAGACATCACTACTGTGCGATTGTGCCACAACTGTACAGTTGTGATGTCACACATATCCAACCAGGATACTATGTTCAGTGCTTTTTTACAAGGCAATTGCGGATTTGCACTTCGAAGGGCTGTGAAGAGCTGAGTTACCAAACTTAGACGTACTCAAATACTACATCTTTAAAGATGAAACACCGAGTTTCCCCTGCCCGGATTGACACCTATGGGCCTAAGTATTTACTAAAGTTGCCCCTGTCCTCAGTGTCACCATAACGTAGTCTTCAACAAAACAATTTTATTAAGAATTTTAGTCCAATTGGCTCAATAAAGATTAACGAGAACTACAATTCCCGATATGCACTGCTTGGATAAATAAATTCGCAGACCTAGGGCTGTGCTGATGACACGAAATCACCTAGGAACATCAGCTGACAGATGTCAGCAGTGAGCGTGTAACACTCTGGAGCGTGTTTAGTTGCTTGCGTGACAAAAGGTGTTTCTTTATCACAGTCCGCAATTGTTGAGAGATTCTAGTAAATGAAAGCATAAGTACAAGTACAGGTGCACGGTATGAACTACTGCTTCCTGCAAATGGTGACTACTTCCTAAATCAATGAAGGAACACCACAAGCGCCATGATGCGGGGTGTTTTGGCACGTTATGCCATTCGTGATGCAAATCTGAACATTATTTATAGTGCAGAAGAACCACAAAAGCAAAAATGTGAACGCGGAGGGAGCGGAGCCGCTGATGAGAACAAGCAAAGGTTCCCCGGTTCTCATGAAAGAAAGGAACAGAAACCCAGGTAGCAGGAAGCGTCGAGGCCTTTGCTTCAGTTTGTCAGCGAAGACTGACCTTAAAAAATACTCAGAATAAGCAAACGTGTTTGTTACGTGCAGTGCTTTAAATGGAAAAGCAGAAGTCGAGGCACTCAGTCTTTAGAATACCTGTTTGTTCCTTAGAACTGCAGGTACTCTCCCATTAAATGTATGGGATCAGAGCTGACAAGTGCGGATATACTCTCCCTTTCAAATTGAAGAAGTGCAGGTACTCCGTACCGGAGAGTACCTGGCCAGGAAACTGGGGCACAATGTAGGGTGACCAGACGTCCAGGATTTCCCCGGACAGTCCCGGTTTTTAGAGGACTGTCCCAGTGTCCCGACGCTTCTCTTAATTTTAAATAAATGTCCCGGTTTTTGGGACAAAAGTCAGATCATCTAGGGAAGGATAAGTTAAAGACACCTACAAAGTATGAAATAATTTAAGTAATTTATTTGTTACTATCAGGCAACACAGTCCCCTGTCTGTTCCCAGCAGAGAGGCAGAGTGGGGGGCAGAGAGAGGCTGGTGGGGGGTGGGATGGGGGTGCAGGGCGGAAGGTCAAGCCATAGCTAATTTTATATATATATATATAGTCTTGTAAATATATATGTGTGTGCGTGTGTCCTCCCACACACATATATTCACAAAGCTACGCAAAAAAACGGGACAGGCCAGATATAAAAGTGAGAGTAAAGTCTTTAGTCCTTCTTTTATGTCTGACCTGTCCAGGTTTCTGCTCCTCAAAATCTGGTCACCCTAGCTAGCACAATGACCCATATTCAATCACCAAAAATCACAAAATCTGGCTAGAAGCACCGAGGAGCTAGAATGTAGCAGCCAGGCCTCATTATTGCTGTTAAATCCTTCAGCACTAAACACCATACTTTAGGAGGAAATGAAGGATGAATTTAGCATTTGTAACTCAATGGCCAGGAACTGTAGGTAATCCTGGGTGCAGGAACACCGGGCAATTCAGAACCAACCAAAGTGGCATTCCCGTGGGTGATACAGCTCAGGGAGACTCCTAACAAGGGCCAAAGCGTAACACCCCCAGGGCGCATGCGCGTGTGTCGTGTCAATCATTACCGGGCCACTCCTCTCCTTCAGCAGCTGCACAGTTTTCAGGATGTCCAAGTCCGAAATGGATGACGATGGCTGTAGGCTCCCCAGGTCAGACAGGCACAAGGTATTGCACTCAACGTCAGCGTGATTTGTGTCCTCAGTTTCTGCTCCCGTCAACTGACGAACTTTAAGAAACCAAAAACAAAACAAAAATTAAACAAAATCAGCAAAACTTTGAAACTATCTTCTGTGCCTCATTCCTTTCCTAACAAAAGACAAACTTAATCTGAGACGAATCGGGTTCACAGATAATTACATTCTTAAAACACCCCTATTTTCCTTACGTAGAATTGATCATTACAAAAAGGAAACATTCACAGTAAGCAATGAAGGTGCATACAGGGTTTACTTCGTACCAATGTCAAAACATAGCACTAAAAGTAGCCCTGAAATGAAAAAATAAAATGAAAAAATCTTAGGTATTATTGCACAATATGCAACACTGTTGTGTTTAATTTTCTTCAGAAATCATTTATACTTTCATTATAGTCTCGCCCATCTACTCCTAAACATCTGACACAAATCTGTTGCTATTTCTGTCTCATATTTAGATGGGGGGGGATACCATGAACCCCCCTTCATGAATAGGATACCCCATCAAAGCGGTCTCTTCTTTGTTTCCCATCCCCTTTCCTCCCTTAGTTTCATTTGCTTGCCTCCTCCCCGTGCTTGGCTCCACCCTCCACGTGGTGACGTCTGAAGCCGTTTCCCTCTCTGCCTCATCTTTCTTTCACTCTTACCTGCCTTTCCTCTGTCCTCCATCTTCTTCCTCTCAACTTTCATCTTCTTACAGTCCCATCCCCATCTTTGCTCCTCCCCACAGCTGAGAGGCTGAGGGGAAGGGTCTGCTGGTAACAACCCTACTGTTCCCTCTGAGTCTGACATTTTTCCACTTCTACCCAATCAATGGGCTGGTCGGTTACCCATCATTCTGCTATTCCATCCCTTTTCCTATCACTTTTGCCTTCTCTGTCATTGGTCCCATGGGCATCTTTGCCACTCTCTAGCCCCTCCATCCCCACTACATGTCCATCCATTCCTTCTGCACCTCTGGCTGTCTACCTGCCCTTGACCCTTCATCTTCTGGCAATTCTACCCCTGACTTCTGCTTTTCTGTTGACTAGGTAGGCCAGTCTGTGCTGTCAACAAACACTGAAAAATAGTTGAGAGATTTGCCTTTGATGGAGACATGTAAAAGAAGATGTACATTGAATCACTTGTTCTCGAAACGCATCGACTCCAAGACTACTTCCAAGAGCATGAGTGGTAGAAAATAAAGATCTCTCTTTCTTTTTAGGTCCAGCATCTTCATTTAGGCAGGCCAAATGTAGGAGAGGCTTGACAAATATTTGCACATGCCTTGAAAGTTCTATATGACGATTGCAAGGGAGCCATAACTTTAAGTAAGGTCAACTCATGGTGTGTTAGTCTATAGCAAAGCGTGTCCTTGGTACAACTAACGCATCAGAAAACGGTGCACATAACTCACCGAAGGTCAAAGGGAAACTACTTTTTCTGTAAGGGTAGTGCAAAAGATATTGTCCTAGCACAACAACTCGGGGTTGAAGTTCATTCTGGTCATCTCATGAATATAAACTCATACTCATTTTAAATAAGAATAACTTTAGGATTGTGGGCATATTTTCACAATACCCTTTTCTTGAGGTTCACAAAAATCTTACACATGAAAATCTGTAAAAAGAGTATATTTTCAAGGTAACCCTACCCCTTCTTTGCAAGAATGCCTAACTTTAAATTTAAGACCGCAGAAAACCTACCACATTCAAATTTTAACATTGTAACTTCCATCCATTTTTAGGCATACATATCCCCATCTACTGATACTCCAAATCATAGACATGTTTTGCACACTCAAACTGAAGTTGGATGTACAATATTTTTAGCAAATCATGGTCAGAGAATGTTGTAGTGATTTCTGAAGCATTCTTCTGAAGCGGCTCAATGTCAGAGGAAGGCACAAAGGAGGCTAGAAAATGTTTCTATTCGGAGAAGACTCTGACAAAAAAACATTGTATCCTACACAACAGAGTGGGCCGCAAGAGACGCACTGTTTCTGCAGGAACAAAAACCTTCAGTCAACACAAGGTATGTCAATTAGTGTCTAGTTTTTGACCTCAAGCGGTTCCATCACACACCGAAACAAAGCAAGAACCATTATGAAAATCTGATCGTAATTTCAAAAGCAGTGTGTTATGCTATTGTCATCCACAGTGTAGTACAGCTGTAAACTGGGGGTGAGTGTTTGCATTGTCAGCACTCCGTCCATCATCCTTTTGTGTTACTAATGTTGCCCTTAGTGGGAAGGGTATGCCCAGACGTGGGTCCCTTGCGCACTGTGCCACTGGAATCAAGCTAGCCTGGCTGAAGAAGGGTGATACCCTGAAACTGGTCCCAGGATGCTTGTTTCCGGTCCAGGGAGGACCTGGCCTGGCAGTTCGGGTTGGACTGTTCCCATGAGGAACAGGGTCAAGACTGATTTGCATATGGCTGGGTCCAAACTGGGGTGGCATGGTGAGCAAAATAACGATGGATTAAACCCAGATCTGTGACTCGGGTGAGTGTTTGCATTGTCAGCACTCCGTCCATCACCCTTTTGTGTTACAGCTGTAAATTAGCCAATCACATATAATGGCATATTGAACACAGAGCAGTGATTAAAACACCAAACACTGTAAATCTGCAGTAGAAGATAGATTCTACTAGGTAATTTAGGGACCAAAGAATCCATCTAATCTCTCTAACCAGATACTGTCTCTAAAAACAACACTCTGATCAAGCATCCAAACCCACTGGCAATGCTCAAGAGGCGGTTGAGAAATTTATTGTGAACCAGTATTCAACACTGTTGATAGATTTCAAAGTACCAACCCCGAAGACATCTAGGACAATGTGTGGGAGGAGGTCTTTACTCTGATCGTGCCATGTGATTTGTGGAAGAGTTAGCGACACAATTAGAGAACTCAGTTAATGGAAAATTGTAAATGAAAACTAGAAAGCTAGAAAGCAAAAACTAGATGGACGTTTTCAGGAAATTTCAAATCCCCTATAGAATTCTACCTGGTTGGGTTGATACCTGATTTGGTGTCTTGGTAGGTGCAAAACTAACATTACAAAATACAGCAAACAGAGGGTTGCAGGCTTTGATGTTGCAGCCCGACACTGAACTAGAGGACAGCAGTTTATTAGAGATCTTCTCCATAAGATTTTGCCCAGGCCTTCAGGGGAGATAAACAGTAAGAAGAAAGGAGAAAACAATGTACTTAGAAGGCATGGAGACCTTAAATATTTTAAACTCTAACTAGTTGATAATCTATGCAGCTGCGCTTCTGGTGGAGGCAGCAAGGCAAAGATTTTAATGTTGCTCAACAGATCTGAAGGCAAATTGGAAACCTAACAGATAGATTTCTTCCATTTCTATTCAAACCTCTGCAAAGCAGATTCCACCTGGAGAAAGTACATTGTCAGTTAAATGGCTATTGTTATCATAGCCATGAACTTGTGATTTTCTTTTTAAGGGTGATGTTATTCACTAGGCTACTTATTGTTTTATAATGAGATAGCAGTAAAAAGTATAATTAACCCATAGCAAGCTGTTCAAATTTCTGGGGCACTGGCATTTTAAAAAACAGAAATCAGTGATTTGCTTGTGGGCGAATGAATTAGAATATGCTGAAGGACAGATGCAGTTTGAGGCTGCTGTGAAACCTTTAAATGCTAATACTACATGAAGTTATGGTTTCACAAGATCATGGTGGTGCTGGAAGTTTGCCCTTTCTGCAGGCTCAGCCCAGAGTTTTGCCTTCTTGAACTAATTCTGTCTTTGTTGGCCATTAGGACTGCCTACTTTACTCCTGCTAACCAGTGGTAAAGTGCTTGTGCTCTCCCTTTTCAAACATGGTAAAACTGGCATAACTTTAATTGACATATTTAATTTGATTTTAAGCCTCTAGTATATGGTACTATGTGTACCGAAGACTCTAAATGTTAAATGCTACAAGTGGGCTGCAACACTCACTATGCCTATGTAAGTAATTGGGGTATTAATTGAAGGGGGTGAGAAGCCACCACAAATAAGAATCACAATCCTGGTCAGGGTAAACAACAAAAGTCACTGAATGAACCTGTGTTTGACACTCTAGTAACTTGGCACTAAACAGTCAGGATTAACTTGGAGGTAATGTGTAAAGTATTTATGCAGCACTAAAAGTGTAATGCAGTGAAAACACAAGAAAAATCCCAAACCAAATTAGAAAAACAGAATGTTTTAATAAATGACACCAAAAACGACAGAAATCCAATCTGCAGAACCAGAACTTAGAATGTTTTTCAGTTTAAGGTTCAAAATCTCCCCCCAAAAAGAGCACTAACTGCAGTCATTTGGTTGCACTTGACTGAGACAAATTAAAAAGTTAAGGCAGACCGCAATAGTGTGTGTGGGATGGGTACAGGGGAAGGGGTTTGTCCCAGTGAAAAGTATTACCTTTGGACTTCATGTCATCGGATCGTCATTGCATGAGGTATTGGTGAAGCCACCGACACATGGTGGGGCTCATAAAGGAAGAAATTTGAATTTGGTGCCCACAGGTGGTCCCTCGCCAGCAGTAAACTTTTCACACCTTCGCTGCTACTGAAGATTTCTACCATCGGAATTAGTCACTTTTTTGGATCTCAGATACTTTCAGCGGGGCTAGACTGCAGCCAAGGAGGGTTCCATGAGAACAGCCACCTCTCTGCCAGATCTCGCTGAATCAGACTTGCTTCTGCAGAGGATGCAACGGGGGTAACCTGGATTTTTGGCCCAGCAGCAATGCACCTTCATCAGATCAGCTTTGTATGTTGGTCTCAGTTTCTTTAAGAAGTTGGCAAAAAAGTTTCCAAGTTCCATGTTTCAGGGGTCCAGGATGTGAGGGGCACTACTTGGGGGTTAGGGCTCACTTCAGGGGAGGCCAATAGTGGGGACCAGCCAGGGCCAGTTGGAACAGGTCAGCTAGGCAGTAGCAGGGAGGGAGGCCTCTGGAAGCTTGGCATATCTATGTAGCTCAAACAGCAGGTCAGCCAATTGGCCCTTGGTGTCACTTCTGGGGTCCTGGGTTCAAGGCAAACAGGAGGAGGCTTCCTTTATGGTTTTCAGACCACACAACAGTCCTTCTGATCCACACCAGTCCAAGAGTGTTCTCAAAGGGGTGTAGAAGGGGCCACATTTATGCTAAGTGCTAGCATGCGGGTGGAGAGAGTCCAAGTCACTCCCAAACCAGTTTGAGAAAGGTTCTCAGGGTGCCCAGTCCACTTCTGCAGCACTTACTGTGTGTTTAACTATAAACTATGGTACAGTTCTCTGCTCTACCTAAAAACAACATGGCAGAGCATGCATTCCCTTGTGCAGCACTCCCTGTGCCCACTCATAGGTGTGGCTATGATAATGCACAAACCCTCCCATGTGGTCACTCAGCACCGGTTCTGGGGGCAGCCCCTCTCCCAGTGGGACTGTGTCTGGATAGCTAGGCAGGACAGTAGATGTTAGATACATCTGCTTGTGACAAGGTAGGCACCTTCTGGAGAGTTATTAAGCTACTGGGCACAGCCCTGATTGCAGTTTTGTCAGGGTAAAAGCACCACCCAATAGCCAAGTGCCTTTTCCACTGTTAGGGAGCAATACACATCTCACCACAGAACAGTCATTAACAATCAGTTAACATTGAACACTAGCAGAAAGGCAAATTTAGCCTGTACAGAAAAAATGTCAACTTTCTAAAAACGGCATTAATTAGGCAGAAAAATGCCAACTTTCAAATAGTAACTTAAAATCAGACTACATCATTATGTTGCATTTAAATTGCTATTAAAAGGAGTCCTTGAATCACTGTTCTAGCTAGTTCCATACTGAAGCTATGCATTATAATGTGTTAAGGGTGTAACCCGGTGCTTTTCTAAGGGGCAGCCATACTTGCCTCAGTGAAAAATGACAACTTAAGAACATCTCCTGCTTTTTAACTTCCCTGCAGTCTGCCCTGAGAGCAGATAGGGCCTACCATAGGGGTGACTTATAGTCATTAAAATGGAAGATTTAGGCCCAGCGAAAGGTTTATTCGGCCAGGTTGGAATGGCAGTTTAAAACTGCATACACGGGTTGCAAGGGCAGGCCCGGAGACCTATTTTTCAGTGCTACTGTTTCATTGATGGCCAAGAGTAGACATGAGGGATGAAGGAAAAAAAGAGGTGGGAAAAGACAGAGGAAAGGGTAGGCAGCTAGTAAAGTAAAACATAGGTGAAAGGGGCAGAACCACAGAATAGTGTAACATAACAGAGAAGAAAGAGACAGATGGTGTGGTCAGAAGGCGACACCAGCAGGAGCCACAGATTCAGTGACTGGAAACTGTCAGGCAAGACCCAGAGAAGACTGATGGCTCCTCATATCTACAGGGCATCCACCACATGGGTGAAGCAGCTAAGTAAGTTCAACTACAGACAACCCAGAACCAGCCACAGATCAACTGAAGTAAGTAAACTGCTACATGCAATAAGAAGGGGGCTAGGTACCATTGCTGAGATCACCAGAGAGGTACAACTGCCTCTACAGATAGACAACAGGCAGAGAAATAGTAATAATAGATTCAGTACCTGGTGACCCGAAAGCCATTGGCTTGACCAATTGTTCTCATGACAGTAGAGCGATAGAGTTGAGCAGGTGCAGAATTACCCATCTGGAGCCAATGGCAGGACTGCATGCATAAGGTTGGTCTACGACCTTGAAGCGGAGTTGCTAGCTCACCAGCACCGATGTGGAAAGGAACTGGTTATTTACAGCAAGGTACTGATAATCCTCCCCACAGTGGAGGCCCACCTGATCTGCAGCTCAAGTGAGAGAGATCTGTACGACTGGGCAACAGGACAGCAGATGACATGGGTCATGCGGCTTAAAAGGTAGTTGGTGCCCACAGATGGCACTAGAGAGCTAAGGGCTGCTTCAATCATCACAAAATAAGTTTGATGAAAATAGCTTCATGAACACTGGGGCTTGAGAGGTCAGGAAACATGAGAGAAATCTGATAATTAAAAAAAAAAGCAAGAATGAGAAAGCCAACAAACTATAACATTCTTGACAAGTGACTATCTTGTTTTCATCCACCAGGTCAGGGGAAACCCTTCCAATGATTTCTGGCCACTATGTTTCCAAAAAGAACCACAATGCACATATCACGTGTCTGTAAATCCAAAATCTTCAATGTTTTTCATGAGCCTTCATCAATGCACTACCTTAAATAGAAATCATGAATATAGAAATTCATTGAGAGATCCAAAAGTGTATGCTGAACAGTCACAGGTATCCCACTACCCTGAGTTACACCTGTTATCTGCATGGCCTGGAGGTTGTTCTTATAGAGCACAAAGTGCACCCTCTGTGGAATAGGTACATCAATTAAGAGGGCTCATTCAACTGAAGGCTGAAAGGTAATTTGCTATGACACTGGTTGAGGACATGTTCATGTTCTTTGCTATAACAATATATCATTTGTGGGAAAAGCCGATCTATTAACAGTTTATGCAAGGAAAGGAACCTCCACTCCAAATAAAGCATTCCCTGCTACCTCAGTCGCGGTTTTCAAGTTTTTATATAAATTATTTCTTGATCTCATATCACGCACTATTTCAATGACTTGGCCTAGTTGGCTATTCCAAGTAAGCCCATCATAGTTTACCCAGGACAAACAAATACAATTGGAAGAATGAGCTGAAGCTGTCCACTGATATAGCATAACATGAAGCTTCAAAATCAGTACCTTAAAATAACATTAAGATAACCTTCCGAGGGGCTTTCTGTTCATGTACAGGGATGTAAAAGGATTTCTGCATATCACAATTCAAAAAGTTCTAAAGTGTTCTATCATGTTCATAAACAAGGACAACCATAAATACTACATTTCCAGAGTAACTAGCGCAACCTCAATCGTTTAACTAAATGTCCAGCCATCATGTTCCTCAAAGGTTCAAGTCACCTTTTAATGGCTGTTCCTCCAGAGATTTATCACTTGCCCCATCCGCTTGCTCGTCTGCATTCTGCTGGGCGTACTGGAGGCTCATCTTGTGACACACCTCGAAGGCCTGCCCTATCGTCCGAACAATTCTCATGGCCTGGCTCTGTAAAACAGAAGGCATTCATGGTGAGCACGCTGGACCTCGCTGCTGCCAACCAATACATTTTTCAGAAATCAAAAAGTGAACAATGTCTTCTCTAAAAGAAAAGGCTGACTATATTAAGGCTCAGAAAATGAATGATGCAATGCAGGGGACAGGATTGCTGACCTGAATTTGTATCTTTTAAGTCATTCTAGAGGTCAGTAGTCCTTTCAATCTTACAAAAATGAATATGTACATGTTGTTTAATGTGTGATACTTCACCCTCATGTGACCACTACAGCCCCCAAAGAGGTTTAACCTCTATGACAACCAAATTCAGCTGTCACAGGTCACCACCATATGAACATGAACAAAGCTACATTATACATCTTTAACAAAATGGCTGTATGGGAGCTTAATTCTGAACAAAAAAACAGATGGTCCTAAGCAGAATCACCACAAAAGAAGGATATCCCCAAAGCAATATATGATGATCACCAACTAAAAAGTTACTGGATATCCCAGTCCACGGCACCAAGGCAGTACTTTTCACTGAATTGGAAATCACAATAGTTAGTCTCGTGGTCTGCAGAGGCTATGTGTTAATACACCGACTACTCACTGCTCAGCAACATAATTTTGTCTGATACATTTTGAGGATGCAGCAACAAACATCTGGGAGTATGCAGCTATGCAGTTTCCAACCTGGTTCAGAAACCTCTTCAATAAGCTAACTCTAGTGTTTGGGCACAGAACTTTATTAATGACCAAATTATTCAATAAAGTGGTGGTTGGGATCACCAAAATTCCCCAACCCTTGATTTTTCATACTCTGAAGCACCTATGTACAAGCCAACAATTCTGTCTCCTCAGTACTTTTCTGTTTCACCATCGTGTACTTAACCACATCGCTTCTCACTTGGCTTCAAATTTGGGAAACTTTTAAAGGCCTGGTATTGGGAAGCATATTCTTAGCCATGGGTCCAGGCCCCACAGTGCAAGAAGCAAATAGTATATCAACACACTGTAGATTTATTAGGAAAATTGTAAAAATGTGTACCTTTGTGATGGATCACATTCCTCATAAATCTGCTTTGTCAAATGGAAAAATGTTCGACTTACACTCAACTATTAAAAATTGTAAAAGAGGTGGACAGATCAACAATAGGTCTAAATGAACAACTGGGAATTAATCTGAATACTTGGAAACGTATGATTATGGTTAAATAGGCTAAAAGACATATTGAGGATCTTGAAGACTAGTGAATAATGCATGCCTTCTTCTGTCAAAACATCATAGTAGACTGCATCTTGTTTTCTTTTGCCAAACAAACTAATTGAAAATAATGTATTATAATCAGAACCGCTTATAAAGAAACTATAATTTGATACTGAAGTCTCGCAAGTGCATAATGCAAGAAAGTGATCATGAAACTTCAGACAATGGAAGGATGAAATCCAAGATTCCATCAGCTCATATACCCAAGCTACTGGAATTACTCTGTGTACCCTACCACAGAATAATGTTATGCTCTAGAACAAGGACAAAAAGAGAACATTTCACATCACCATTCTTCCTTCCAGACCATGTACTTTGCAAAATACTGCCAAGTGATGGAAGCTCTGCCTTGACAAATGTCCATATGTAAACCCAACCTCTCAGTACTTGGTCTACTTGTGCTTACTCTTGTGATGAAACGAGTACATAACAAAATGGCAGATGCAGAGCATACACACAAAATCAAATAATCAAAGAAAACCACTACAAAGGTTTACAGTAAAACTAAGGAGGGGGACTTCTCACTGCTCTTCAGAACCATCGTCTAAGGACCATACTAGATTCTCAAGACCATCTGTCCAGTGAGAAGAAAGATTTTAGAAACATCATAGAATCACTTGACTGTACAGAACTGAGCACTTACCTTTTTCTTGGATTTGAAGACATTGCATCGAAATGTGTTGCTTGGCCCATCCCTCGCAATGTAGCTGAATATTTTGAGGTCTTGTGAATCATGAGAGACATAAAATATTCTACAGAAAGAAATACAATTAAGAACTAGGTGCATACGCAACTGTTATATCTATTATAATACTGTTAATAATTTAAATTGACTTTTAGCCACAACATGGTAGCATGCTGAATCATTGTCCTATAATATGAATTCAGCATTGAAGGTTTGTGATTTAACCACATCAAATTAGTTTCATTTAATATTAACCAATCTAACGAAATGAAACCAAGAGCACATATCAATGAAATCATAGCAATGGTTAAGGATTTGGAGCAGCATTTGTTTTTTTGCTTCCAGACATTTCAGCCACCTAGGCCCAGCACTTTCCAGAAAAAAAGAAATTCAAGGTTACAAAAAGCTGTCTATGTCATATATTAATTTGTTCTCTTAAATAAATGGCTATATTGCAAAAAGACAGTCTCACAAAAGCATCGAGGTCAAACACATGCTCATAAGATAGACGGAGGTGGAGACATTCCAAGTTAAAGGGTAGCAAGATATGCAAATCCACAAGTGTTTCCATTTTAATTGTGGAAACAGGTAAAGCATTCACTTACCATTGTGAAGCAATGTAGTAATAAATCAGGGCCCCATTAAGAAACATGTTTATATATGTGAAAACTCAAAGGAGGGCAATCCCAATGCTAAACTCTGAAAATATCCAATTTCGGTACCACAAAGTATGCCTGGCATATAAGAACAGAGAAACCAATGCACTACTGGATTCAAATAGAGGCACAGATCTTCAAAGCTTTGACGAAACTTACAAACCCAGTAAGAAAACAATGTACAGAAGTCCTCCAGGGTCAACAGAACAATAAAACTGAAGTGCAGCCCATTGAACTACATGACATAATGGCATGTGTCAGTGAGGGGAAAGGCACAACTGGGTACAACTTCTATTTATGTTTTTTTCCAATGGGCACTTGGAGTGACTCACGTGACAGATCTTCCACAATTGTCATCCCGTGAAACAAATTTGCAGAAATTAACATTTTGAATCAGCAAGGATACCTGATGATTGTGGATAGAATGAACTGAAACTGCCCACTGCAACTAGGAAAAGACTGAGAAGACCAACCTGTACACAGGGTCGTGCATCACCAACATCTTGCTCTCATCCCAGGTCCATTCTTTCCTCTGCAACGAAGAATGAAACAAAAAAGTCACTGCCTCTGGATTTCAGAGCTCTGTGATATCCCATGTCTTGTCCACATTATAAAATAAACTTTAACATACGTTAAAAAAAAGTTAAACATTGCAAGAGTGACACTTATGCTTTTAAGTATTATACTTAATAAAATAAAAAAAAACACCATATTAGCTAAATATAGTGACAAAATTGCATTTCATGACCCTCTCTAAAGCTTGTTTATTAATGCATTTAACAACTATAGTAGCCAATCGGATGTATGGAACTAGTAGTCAGTCGTTACTTGGTTGTTATAGTGAGATCCACGTTCATCCACCTCAAAGTCAAAAGAAGATCCATCAAGCAGGGGCCAAGAAAAAGGGGGATCCCTAAATGTGTTCTCCCCATACAATTACCCTTAGAAAAATTGAACACTCATACCTCAAAAATGCCTGAACAAAATTGCACCAAATTTAGCATAAACCTGTATTTTGGCAAGAGAGCAGGCTTTTCATGATTTTGTGTAAATTTGCTCAATAGTTAGAGAAATTAAGGTTAGAAAACATAACATTTTATGCGACAGAAGATTGGTGGATCGACAGATCTGAAAGATAAGATCTGATTGGCTACTTCCATATCAATAAATATTTGGCAGCAGCCATTTTAATACTCAAAGACGCAAGGTAGGGCCCTCCCGCCACTCGGGCCAAAAAAGCTTTTTTCCCCAAAAGGGACCGCAGATACAGCGGTCCTGTTTATTAAAAAAAAAAAAAAAAAAAAAAAAAAATTGTGACCTACTGAACTAAATAAGATACAGGAGATGGTAATGATTATTTATGGGGAGAAGAAACTTTGGCTCACATTCCCAATCCTTCTAGATTTGTGGGGCCGAATACACGTTTAGGGGAGGGGTGCCTGTGCCCCCACCTCCCCAAGCCTTACAAAGGACCCATGGACTCCATCCTCCAGGGCCAATTTAAATTTTGAGGGAAGGGGGAGTGCGCCCCCCCCCCCCTCCTTTACCCTCTTAGATGCCCTGGCAAAACCATACCCTGGGGCCAATGAATTATTTTAGGGGAAGGGGCATGTGGCCCTCGTTCCTTAGCCTTAGAGGCCCCTGGTACCCCCTCCCACAGGGCCTGATGATTAGTGGAGTGTCCCGAGGACCACATCCCCCATATAAACTTTATTCCCTACCTGTAGTCTCCCGGGCTCAAGCAAAGAAATGAAGCCAGCACCCCCCACACCCGTAATGAATGTTGGCTGGGGGGCGGGAAGGGGCCACGGTCCCCCACACTTGGATATGTTGTGGGTGCCCAATGGAGGCACCTGGCACCCCCTTTAAAAAAAAAGTTCACAGCAAGGCCTGGTAGGGTGCTGGCTAGGGAGCTGCAGAGGTCATGCTTCCTCTGGCCCCCTATGGCCCCCAACACCTCGACATGCCACAGGTGGGCAAAAAAAATAAAAAGAGCATAAAAAAGAAGAAGAAATGAGCAGCAGGAGCCATTCTGTTATTCACTCCTTCTGCAGGGAGTACACCATTGTGCCCCAGGGATTTGTTTAGGTATATGTTTTCTTCCTGGTAGGCAGAGGAACAACTAACAATTTTTTTATGCTGCAGCGAGCTGCAGGGAGCTGCAGAGAGTGCAATAGCCACCTACAACATTGAAAGAAAAAAGTCCCTTGGTCATTAAATCAAAGACCCCAGGAGATTTTATCATATTTTCTTAAAGCACTCCGAGCTGGAGCAGTATGGTCTTCAGCTGGACTACAGGGACCCCTTTTGGTGGGTTCCAGGGTTGCATTTTAGGGTCTGAAACTGTTAAATGAAAAATAAAAGACTCAAAGGTTGACTTTTTTTTTTTTTTTTTACTAAGGCCTTACTAAAATATTTTATAATTACCTTTATCACCCATTGCAAAGTGTGAATTTATAAAATACACATTTGATTATAGTTATTGGTGACTTTTTGATAAAGACAAAAGGTCTGCTTCATATATATTGAAGTGCTGACCCCCTTGATAAAGCCAAGAAGCCTACTGGTTATATTTTGGTGTTCTGATCATTTGACAAAGTCAGTAGGTATGCCTTACTTACAATTATACCTTTTATATTGTCACATCACACAGTCAGCCACTGGTTCCCAACCACATGCTGTACACAGCCAAAGGCATGTGTAGCAGGAGGTTGGGTGCCAGCTGGGTGTGGTGCGTAGTGCAGGGCCTGGCCACAGGCCAGGTCCTATGCCTAACCTCATGCTGCACACTCCCATCTCAATGCCACGCACGGTGATGGACATCTCACTTTACATTAAAAAAAAGAATAACAAAATAAGGTCAAAGTGACGTTATAGTTAGAAATGGTAACAATAGCTTACTTTGCACTAAAAAACCATAGAAATTCACTCAGAAAACCAAAGATTAAAGGGATGTCATAGTTAAGTGAAAATGGCTGTTAGAATATGACATTTTAACAAGCAAAACCACTGAAATTCACCAGTTATAGTTATCTCAAGTAACTATGCCATGTGTCCCAAGGTAACTAAGGTAAGTACAACCCGTACCCTCGCCATGCACTGCTAATTATCTCCCATACTACATCACTTATGACACATTCTAAGACATCATTAATAACATGACTGCAACACCTCAAATGACATAATTGATAAACAACACTGTGCAGGGTACCATGAACTCCTAGGGGCCAAATCTTTTGATAACAATTTGCTAATTGAGTTGCCACATTCCAATAGGACCCCTTAGACCCACAAATCCTGCTCTGGCCCCTGCCGAGTCCTGTGGAATCTGATTTTTTTTTTAAATTTTTTTTTTTAAGAAAAGGGGCGTGGTGAGGTTCCCTGGTGGGTTGGCCGCACGGCTGGTTGGCCCTTGTGGCTAACCAATGAGGCACACACTTAAAGGCCATGAGTGGTGCGGGGTGGCCACCTGCTGGGGTTGGACACATGGCCTGTGGAAAACCCTGTGCCACGTGGCCAAAGGCTGTGCACAGCGTGGAGTTGGGAGCATGGCCTGGCCACATCTAGCCCTTGCAGCCAACCTCAAGCTGCATACAGTTAGAGACTGTGTGCGAAAGAAGGTGGCCTTCCCTGGAGGGTGGGACAGAGTGCCAGGATGCAGACCAGGTATGGCAGCCAACCGTCACAGTGCGGTGCACACAGCTGAAGGCCATGTGTGGCAGGGGTTGGTATAGTTGAGCATGTAATAAAGTTACTTTCCATCGCAAAAAAAACATAGAAATTTCCTGGGAAAAAAACAAAGGTTATAGTGATATTATAGGTAGGTATGGTACCTTACTTTACATAAAAAATCTTAGAAATTCACTGATAAAAAAGGTTGATTTGATGTTATAGTTAGGTGACCATGTCAATTTTAATGAAAACGTTTAAACAAAAAATACTGACATTTATCAGTTATAGGTAAATGAAGTAACTAAGTTGATCTTGCCATGCACTGCTTCAATTCCACATATTACATCATTCAAGGCATGTTCTATGACATCATTGAAATCATCACCAATGACATCTGAATTGACATCACTGATGACAACACTGTGCACGGGGGAGAAATGAGCTTTGTTCACTCTGGCTGCTGTTGGCGAAGACCCTCTACAACCAGATGTAAGGCCAGTAAGCTTCAGTGAGCTCAGGTACGACCAGAGGAGACGGGTACAGTAACCTGCACGCAGTGGGAAGGGCACACTGCGAAGGGAGAGATGAGCAGCAGGGCAGAAGATCCCATACACTGAAAGTTGGAGACACAAGTGAAATAGAAAAACAGAAAGGGAGACAGACTTAGAAAATAGCCAGCAATGTGCAGAGCCTTATGGCTGGATAAGGGAAATGAGGAAACAGGGGAGGAAGCAAACAAGAGAAAGGGAAGAATGTGAAAGATTGCAAGAGGGGTAAATGAGTGTGGGGCGACAGAAAGGTGTGCAGTGCATAAGAGTATTATAACCACAGAATACAAGCTACCAATCGGTCCCTTAAGAATCCAGGAATAGTCCTGTGACCCAATATAAATTTGACTTTTAAAGCTGTGCATATAAATAAGAACTGTTGCAAAACAGTGTGGTTGGGGAAATGCTTGCCTATTTCTAGGGGTAACACCCTTACCATTATCACTATGAATAAAACTAACACAAATAATGGAATTGATAACCAACTGCTTCTCTTTTCACAAGGGAAAAGAGACAGAAATAGTAGGGTTGGGAACTGGGTGGCATATTGCAAGACTGAAAACGATTTTTTTTCCCCCCATCATGTGCAAACTCCAGAGTCCTCTCATTGCATGTATTAGAAACTGGCCAAATTCTGAGTCTAAAAACTCCTGGTCAAGAAAAAAGAAAAGAAAAGAAAACAGGTATACCTTTTGTTTCTTCCTTAAGACGACTTTCACACCTTCCACAGACACTATTATGCTGACTTTCTTTTTCTTGATATTCTTGGCTTTAAATTCGTACTGAAAAAAACAAAAAAAAATGTCATTCCATAAATGCCACAAAATAATTTCATGTTGTCCAGCTTCTCGGGAGAAAAATACTGCAACTATTCAACTACCTTGGCAGACATTACCGTTAAACATAATTAGATAGGCTTTCTATCTAAATTTAATTTCAGAAAAGTTTTTGAAATAGCAGCTGTGTATATTTAAATTGTTATAATAACAAAATAAATAGGGATCTTAGATAATTTCGGTGGCATATATGGACCTGTTACACCACCATCTTTTTGGTATCACCAGAAAAGATGCCTATTGAATTAAAATA
Source organism: Pleurodeles waltl (assembly GCF_031143425.1). Classification (NCBI taxonomy): domain Eukaryota; kingdom Metazoa; phylum Chordata; class Amphibia; order Caudata; family Salamandridae; genus Pleurodeles; species Pleurodeles waltl. The sequence goes on along the minus strand of NC_090445.1, from coordinate 1,674,709,537 downwards.
GCTATAGTGCCAAGCGGCCAGAGCGCGTCTGGGGTAGTTTATGTCCCCTCCTAGGAGAGACCGGGCTAGCGGTTCACGTGGCACAACTACTTTGTGAGGCATGGTCAAGAGTGGCTTGCATATGATTAGTTCCTATCTGTAATTGCCAAATAATTTTTTTTTTTTAAAAAGCACATGCAGCTGAAATTAATGTGCCAACATGAACTAGAGGCTTAGAATGAACAACCAATGTATGCACATCACCTGCAAGGTGTCTTAAGGAGATGATGTGGTGTTGAAGTAAAAGCTAAGAAGAAACAGACAACTTAGAAACAGTTTATTTAAATTGGAATATACTCCCTCTCTCCAGATAGTCCTCCTGTTAGGAATGATAATTACTGAACCCCCCAACCCCCCAAAAAAACAGTGCTGTTCAACTATCAAAACTAGTTAATTATGCTGGGTTATCTACTGTGGCTTTGACTTTGATGGCTGAAAGTCAAGTGGGCTCTGCTGGAGATGAAGCAAATCAAATCAGAGTAGCCTTTGATCAAGAGGCCCCTTTCAATTAATACCTGGGACAAGATGAGATGTGCTACTATCTGACTCTCTAATGGCCCATCACCGCAGAATCACACTTTAAGGAGAATTTGAGATATTTCTGATTTCCAGTGCAATTTTATTACAAGAAACCTCAAGGTTTAAACTAAAATAACTAAAATCTAGTATTAATTAGGGGGTGGGGGTTGCCTTAGCCACAAACAAATCCAATGGTAAGCATGACCTGTACAAGAAGTAGCATCCTTTGTGGGGGATTTGTTCCCTAAGATCCGGGCGACATAGCTCTCAAGACCATGTTCGAACCAATCTGAGACCTTCCATGCAACACTGTACGAAATCAAATACCAGTATTATTTTATAAACCTGTGCTTTTTCCTGGTCACACTGCAACAGACAAAGGGTTTTCGTATTTCTTGTTCTGTTCTCTAGGCTGAAAATGAATGTTATGAACACTTCGGAGCTTTAATCCATCCTTTTCTTGCAGCAAGCTGATGCTCTTGCGACCAAGCATGGCAAAGCCAAAAGGTCCTCTGCTGCTGTTGTGCAGCCAGTCCACTTATACACACATGGATAGACTGTAAACGTGTTAAAATAGGTGCAAGCATATAACATATGACCACTGTCCAAATTCAACCAATTTAAACCAAAATCACGTATGAAGGAAAGTTCATAAGTAATCTAAAACACGTTCCTATGCCTTGAACAGCTTTCAAATGCACAGTCAAATGTGCAACACGCGGTGCAGACTTGCAAGTGTATGTAATTAAGGCATGTTCGCCGAGGCAAAGAGGAACAACCTCTGGACACAAGTCATTCTGAATGAAAATTGTAAGAAAAAGACAGCACCAGAAAGGGAGATCTACATATACGCCCAAAACAGTTAATAAAAACATCTCAGTAGAGGGTGACACGTCAGGGGAGGCACCTTTGCAATGGCAAAGAAGCTTCGCCCCCCGCCCCCACACCCCCTCCCAGCTAAGAGGCAGCAGCTGAAAAATAAAACAATGTTTTGTGATTGTTTTTTTTTTTCAGATGCTGGCTCAATCAGCAGGGAGGGGCGGGGCTGAGCCTTGGGAGGGAGGCGGAGGAGTGGAGTGAGTGTACTAAGTGCGCATGTCAGTTTGGCCGGCCATCTCAGGCCTACCAAGCTGACATGCTCACTTAGGTTTCTCTAACCTGGCTGTGTTGCCAGTGGGGCTGGAGAACCTGCACAGACTCCCAACGCAGTGTCTGAGTAGCAGAACAATCCACCTAGACCAATCTTGGTGCTGCTCTCATGCTAGGTAGAAGATGAGAGTAGCACCACGATTGCATGGCTAGCCTGTGCTTATTTTCCAGGGACTGCTGGGACACCAACACCATCAGAAGAGGAGTGAGGTGGCCCGCGGCGGCAGGAAAAAATAACTTTATTTATTATTTTTGTGTATTTCCCCCTTCCCATCCACCCCCACTCCCCCCAACCCTTGCTCCTCCACTTGATGTTCTCAGAAATTTTCACTTCCTTCCCCAATTTAGGACTTTGTCCTCCAAATGTAGTTCCAATTTCCTCAAAATCTAACACTGTCTTCTAAAAATGATGGACTGGTCACAAGGACCAAGCTATCCTGGCGCTGCTCTCATGCTAGGTATAGGATGAGCTTAGCACCATGATTGCATGGGGAGCCTGTGCTGGTGTCCCAGGGACTGCTGGGGCACCAACACTATCAGAAGGAGCGAGGTGGCCGGCGGCGGCAGGAAAAGGTACGTTTATTTACTTATTTGTTTTATTATTTTTGTGTATCTCCCCCTTTCCGTCCACCCCCACACACCCACCACACCATCTTCCACTTGAGATGTGCAGAAATTTTCCCTGCCTACCCCAATTTAGTACTTTGCCTCCAAACGTAGTTTCAATTTCCTCAAAATCTAACACTGCCTTCAACAAATGATGGACTGGTCACAAGGACCAAGCTATCAGAGTTAATTTCATAACAGTTACAGAATGAATTATATACATGACCTCACATTTCACATGCTATTCCATTCGAGGTACAATAACTTCACAAATTTCATCTTTGCTCCCGTTCTAATGTTCTTCAGTAAAAATCTCTCAGGCCTTCTAGGTATAAATTTTAATTATGAATAACCTGCCAGCTACATATAAACCTTCTTCCACTGACCTTCCGGTTAAACCCTTTCACTTAACGATCTAAATTACTCTTATGGATCTACATGTGCTCACAATACTTGTAATCAGCAAACGAATATAGATCATAGAATATATGACCTGGCTTTAAACTTCGCTCAAGAATGTCATTTGTTGTGAGCTTATTTGGTCCTAACACTTGAGTGGCATAGACATTTACATACCTCTAAAGTGTTCACAAAGGTAGGTGTATGTGGCTTTTAGGACATACACAGAAATTGAAGCATGTCTTGGCACTAGACACTCACAGGTAGTTTAGCTAAGAAAAGTAGATAATCACATGCTTTTTAAAAAATTCCTAAATCTGGTTAGGTCCACGTGGCTTCTAGTGAATAGAAGGCTGTTGTGTGTGGATAACTACGGAGACACCTACACACTCCACTGGAACCTTCACATAAATTGAAAAGAAGCAATGATAGTCCCAACCCTATTGTAAGCAATGCAAGTCCCTCACCAGGGTCCCCAGTTCACTTCATCAGTGCAAGCCAGAGCATCGCAAACCATTAACTTTGTATTGCGTTACTTAACAACATTGACTTTAGAGGGACTTTGTCGAGCAAAATAAAAAAAAAATTCACACTGGCATACAGAATACTATCTTCACAAGAATCCTAGGAGTCTACACTGCAACTTGCAACTGTCCAATACCCAGTTCGGCAACCAAACAAGGACTTTGAAAAGAGCCTCTTCCAATAAAAACAGTATATGTGCGCTGGTCTCATCTGTACTTTTTTTTTCTCAAATAGATAAATGACTTGAAACTAGCAGGCTGGCAAGTCAACATGTCATTGCGAGTACATTTTAGAAAACCATAATGCTGTGGGTTTTCCATGATCGCTGGGCATACTAATGTCTGTGTTAAAACAACGCACACATCACTTTCAATCATGTAATCTGCACATTAAGCCAGTCTGCATAAATTGCCCCATTTACAGGGAAATCTTATGAGATTCAGGCGAGGGGAGACCAGCAGAAGAGAGGTTGCCAAGATTTAAATTTAGTTTGGTCTCAGTAAATTGACCAATAGAAGCAGGAAGCTAGGTGTTCAACATGAGGCCGGGAACATGACTTAGGGAATACAGTGCAAGTGCATGTTGGTAATGAGGTAACTATTCATCAGCATTGATCTCTCCTTGCATTACGCGTCTGAATACATTCTTTAGGAGACCGGTTTACTCTTTCAAGGAATTATTTTTACAAAATAACACTACAAGGAGAAAATAAATGTAAAAACCTAAAACTTACTGTTCTCTTACACATACTTTAGCAACATACATTTGAAATACAATTGTTACTTCATATATGCATAAATATTAATTAGGAGTGGGCAATATATGCAACTCCGCCAGTGAAGTTGACGGGAATTGTGGCCAATCTGCGTTATGCTTGTAAAGTGGTGTTCTGGCCAAGTTCTGCCAACCAGCATGTGGTGGAGTTTTTTCTCGTGAGCAGTCCTGTAGTGCGATTTTTGGGCACTAGGAGGGCACCCGGCACGATTTGCCCAATATGGGCTGTGGCTGGCAGTCGCGACCATTCACAATGAGAAATATGCCGCTCGAGTAGAATATCTACTTGACTTGCAGCAAAACCAACTCTAGCAGCAGCCCCCTCTGGCACATCACGTTGTTGTGCCGTTTGTGCTTTTCCAGCGAGGTATGAGCTCTTGGTGCTAAAAAAAAAAAAAAAAAAAAAAAAAAAAAAAAAACGTGACCATGGCTACAGTCAAAACACATCGGGGAGGCATGTTTCGGATAAACATGCTAAGTGCATTTGGAAGTGTCTGAGTACTTTCCTGCTGAACACGAGGATTGTTTTGACACACACACACAAACACACACAGTTCAAGGAAACCATTTAAAAGATTTTTTTAAACTATGGGCCATTTATAAGCAGGATATACAACACCAAAATAAGACTGTCCATGTGTTATCTGAGGAAGGCAATTGGAGCTAAGAAAAATACCAATGCTCTGTCATTTTCTTCTTTTTTATGTCTGATAGGTTGAACCTTAAAGATGCCCTCTAGAGCAGGGATTCGTAAACTGTGGGTTCTGAGTTGATTTTTAGTGAGTTGATAAAGTCCAAGCAATAAATAAAGATATCTTTAAACTCTTCATTCACCTTGTCACATTTGCTGTGCTTCAAAGATAGAGTTCAAATGTCAGACATATTGTAGCTAACATGGGGATTAGTGTTTGCAAGCTCCTCTCACTTTGCAGTCAGAGAAAGAAACAAAGTGAATTATGTGAAAACCTCGGAGGGGAAATGGGAGTTGAAAGGAAAGGCTATCGGATGTAATTTTTGGCAAACCCCAACAAAATGTAAATACCTGTAAATGAACGGTACACTCCTTAACCATTTAGGAAAGCAAAAAAAACAAAATTAAAAAAAAAAATGTAAAAAACTTTTTTGTAATTCTGAAGTGTGATTGATCAAAGATTTTCATAGGATTCAAACAAATCAAGACATTTAGCGATGCACACATGATACATATTCACTGAAACCCTATTTCCTCAGATTATCATTTGTGTACAATATAGGTTTATCCGTAAAACCATGTCTTCAAATTTAGTGGCCATTTTAATGGATAATGTGCTGTCTGTAAATAACAGTGCCCTGCCACATGATGCTTTAGTTGCATTAACAAATCTCCCACCTTTTGTTCTTTCAGTTTGTTGTTCTAAAAACTAGGTTGTGGTTCTAAAGAGTCTGGGAGCAGTACTCTAGTGTTACACGTCCACAACTACCATGAAGTACACCATACCACCCTGCATGACAGTTTCTTATTAGAAAGAGATGCTTCTGGAGACCATGGAGGGTACTCACAGCACAGGTAGCAGTGGGCACAGGTAAGTAGGAGTCCACCTTTAATTACTATATACCTATCCTTCTGCATGTATGTTTTGATGAATGTACTAACATTGCACATGGTGCAAACACGCCACAGTAACCTCGAAGGGAGAAAGGACACTGTTAACACAATGACATTTATGTGTTGGACACAAGACATCAGCAATTATTATGAATAACATTTTGCACAATATCTGCTGATGTGTACAGTTTTCCTAATTAAGAAATCTATTAATTTTTATAGGCTGGGTATCCTTTCAAAATTAAATTGTGCCACAATGTCAAAAGAACTAGACAATGTCATAGAGTGTGTCCTAATTTGCATTTAAACGCACAATAGGCTGCATAACCGCATTTCATTTTTGCATGATTTGCCTTTCCTTTGCTGCATAATTTAGCTAAATCGAATGTATAATTTATTCAGCAAGTGCGGCTACCCAACAGTACACACTAAACAAGTGATATAAACGTGGTAGTCACTAAATCAAGGTGTGATGTGAATGTAGTAATCTTGGAAAATAATAGCAAATGTTCAGTTACATATGTTTAGTAATCCAAGTCCAAAGAAATGTTCCATGTAAATTTATCCGAACTGGAAAACAAGTTTAAAGTAATATTCTGCTTTTAAATGTATGTAAAAGTTGTCACCCTTGTAAAACAAGTTGACATTGCGTTTGTGTAGTACCTCCATGTAAATCTATAGCATAAATGGAGTATCCTCAGCCCGAAGGAAATGTATAAGGTAAACACTGCATAACAGAGGGTCTCAAAGCTCAAAGGACTATTGCATCTAATGCTGGCATCTGTTTGACCCCATGAGCAAAGGTCCAAATCTCACTCAGCCTCTCGTTGTTCCGAGGTTGATAAATAAAATGAGTACCATTCAGTTAAACATTTGCTACACAGCTCCAAGAATATTTCAGGGTGAAAATGTACTTTACAAACTTTTAATGTTACCCTGAGATTTTACTTTAGTAAGTGCTGCATGTGAATTCAGGATCTTCAAATGTACAATGTGAATGTAACATCACTAACAGAAATATGGGGTACACAAATCAGTTTGCGGAGTGGGGGGGCCCTGGAAAGAGTTTGCAAAGGTGTTTCTATAAACTCTCAAAGCCAGACTCCACTTTGAGCATGTTAAGTTAGCCTGTCTGCCTTTGGTCCACAATTAGCATGTCATTATCTTTGGAAGAACTCCTGAAAGTGTCAAAACATCTAATCAATGACATTGCTAACATAAAAGGCAACACAAGTCTGCGTATGCTTCTTCCCTAAGGTAACTATAACTGGCACCCTAAGTTAACTATAGCTCGTGCCCTCGCCATGCACTGGTAATTACCCCACAAATTACAGCACTCATGACTACTTTGATAACATAATTGATAACGTCAGTGTAAAATCTGCAATAAAATTATTGATCGGATAACTGTCCATGGCAGGGGCTATATTATTATACATACATATATATATATAAAAACAAACAAACTGCCGGTCTCCCGTACCTAGTTATAGTTGGGACCATGTTTCCATAGAAAAAGCGTTTTTTGACTTGCCTAGATCTTTGGTGCTGTTTGACAGATCTTCACAAAATTTTCCAAAAAAGTGCTCCAGAGAATTTTGTTGTACATGGGAACTTGTGGGGTGATCCGTCAAACGGAGGCTGAGAAAAAGGGTGGGGGGGGGGTTTAAAAAAAAAAGTGTGTTTCCCATTATAATTCCCATAGGGATTATGAACATGAGTACAGCCCGAACTGCTTGACAGAATTACACCAAATCTGGCAGAAAGGTAGCTTTTGATGTAAATACGTTCACTAGTTTTTCAGATTTTAAAAGAAAAAGAAACATATCTATAAGTGCGAAGGGTTCATGAACAATAACAAGCTCGCGCAGGGAAATGCAGAGCTCTGGTTGGCTGCCAAGACTTCAACCAGGAAGTGTTGTAAACCATCTAGCAGAGTCCCACAAAAAAGAATTCAAAAGAAAAAAAAAAAAAAGAAAAGGGGCCAGGGTAGGGACACCCTAACCCCCTAGTTCTGGTGCTGGGGACCCCCCTAAGGCAAAGAAGCATTTATTTCCTTCTTTTTAAATCCCCCCCCCCAAAAAAAACCTGTGCGGTCTCCCCTGCTTTTTTAAATTAAGCCCCCTGGTGGGCCAGGTACCGGGGGGCATTGAAAATGCAGGAGCGGGGCACACGGGGGCCCCTTCCTGTGCACGTTTATGCCCCAGGGACCATCACCTCCCTGGGGTTTATTATTATGTCAGCAGGTCCGCTGGGCCAGCCCATGCCCTGGGGACCGCCACCTCCCCAGGGTACAATGCAAGTACAATGCAGGGAGGATGCCAGCCTGCCCCGCCCCTGCCGCATCCACGGGGAACACCACCTCCCTGGGGCTAATAAATACAAGGCAAGGGGGATTCCCTCTCCACAGCCTCGGGGACCACCACCTCCTAACAACAAATACAATGTTGGGGGTGGGGGGCCTGCCCGTCCCTCCCGCCCAGAGCAACCTCCCTGGGGCTATAAAGTAATCGAATGCAGGGGACTGCCCCCCTTCCCCCCCCAACAGTCCGGGGACCGCCACCTCACCAGGGCTAATTAATACAATGCAGTAGGGCCGCCTGCCCTCCCCGCCCCCCGCAGCCACAGGGACTGCCACCTCTCCAGGGCTGCTAATAAATACAATGAGGGGGGCCGAGCCCCCCTCCCTCAGCCCCAGGGACCACCACCTCCCCAGGGATAATTGAATCACTGAAGGTGGGGGATGCACTGCCCCCCTTTGTGGAGCCTTATATGGCCCTGAGGAGCACCCCCTCCCCAGGACCGGCTCCTGCTATGCCCCAGTGTGCCCACCCTTGGGACATAGCCATTTGCTCAGACTTGATGGAAGTTTTGACAGCTCTCACCAAGTCAGAGCAAACACTTCACTTTCTGCAAGTGAGAGCTGTCAAACAGCTCTCACTTGCAGAAAGTGAAGTTTTCAATTATTTCCCTTCACATATGTGTGCAGGGAAACAGATGAAAACATTGCTCCCTCAAGCAGGGAGCTGCTACTTAAAGCAGCTCCCTGCTTGTGGGAGCAATGTCTGCCCCTAAAGGCTGTGGGGAGCCAGCAGGGATCGTGGGGCATTCAAGATACCCCCACGGTCCCCAACACTGTGAAACCAATTGTTTCCTCTGTCTTCCTGTCTATCTTTGTAGCTTTACAGCTCTCCCTCACTTCGGTCAGACTATTTGCTGTGGCTTGGCAGCAGGTGTCAAAGTGGCAGCCAAGCCACAGCAGACAGCTATGTCTCAGGGGTGGGCACGCCAGGACATAGCAGGAGCCGGCCCTTGGGAGGTGGCAGTCCCCAGGGCCATCGGTGGTTCCTCAACGAAAATAGCCCCAGGGAGGTGGTGATCCCAAGGGCTTAAGGGTCCCAAACAGTCCCCCTTCATTCTTTTATTATAGCCTTGAGGGAGGTTGTGGTCTCCGGGGCAGCAGGGGGGCTGCACAGCCCCCTGCATTCAACTGCATGATAGCCCCAGGGAGCTGGTGGTCCCTGGGGCTGGGGAGGGGTGGGGGAGCACACGCATTGCATTTGTTAATTACCCCAGGGAGGTAGTGGTCCCGAGGCTGTGGGGGGACCCTGATGGCCTCCCCACTTTCATTTGCATGATAGCCCCAGGGACTTGGTGGTCCCTGGGTCTGCGGGGGGCACAGCCCCTCGCATTGCATTTCATAATAGCCCCAGGGAGGTGGCGGTCCCCAGGGCTGCAGGGGGGCCAGGCAGTGACCCCCTGCATTACAAATATAAATGCACCCGGGACTTGGCTGTGGGCTTATTTATTAAGGACGGGAGCACGCGCATCTTTTTTTTTTTTTTTTTTTTTAAATGTTGCCACGGATTTGTGACCCAGTCTCAAATTTGCAGCAAATGTACCGTACCCTGGCCCTTTTTCTTTTTACCTCGGCTGAAGCAGAGTCCCACCATGGTTGCCAACACTTCCTGGTTGAAGTGTTGTTAGCCAATCAGATCTTAGCACAAGATCCGGAGGGGTTGTGAGTCCTTCCCATCCCTAGCTATACAAATTTGGATTTTCTTAATGACTCTAAAAGTACGGAATGGATTTACACCAAATAACAGAAAGGGCGCTTTCTGGACCTAGAGCTACATTTCTGCTAAATATGGTGTAATTCTGTACAGTGGTTTCTTCGCTATTGCTGTTCAAAATCCCTAAGGAAAAATGAAAGGGGAAAAAGCATTTTGGGACCCCCACTTTTTCTCTGCCCCCAATTGACTGATCACCTCGAAACTTTCGAGAGACGCTGAAGTGAGCGACATATTTTCTTCGAAAATTTTGTGAAGATTCATCAAACTGTGCCAAATTTATTAGCAAAACAAAAAACGCTTTATATATATATATATATATATATATATATATATATATATATACACACACATACATATATACACACACACACACACACACACACACACACTCACACATATACATACACAATAGACCTACTGTGTTCCGCCAAAGTTTTCCCACAAGACACCATGTCATTTCATTTGGTAAAACAATATAAAACCTCGCTTAACTGGGACTAGCAACGATTATCACCGTGCACGTCAAACACCCCCCATGGTTGGTCAGGGAAGGTAATGCCTGCAAAACCCTTACCAACTATGATAAAATATGAGATTCACAGTAGCAAAATACTGCAGGCAGCCTTTTACACGCTGTTATTAATATCTATCCATAAAGGCCTTTTGCCTTTAACACATGCTTTTTACAATTTAAAAAAAATAATAATAAATCAGGATAACTGCCTTTGTCAAAACATTTCCAAATAAACAATTGAGCCTTGATCATCGGCCTGTCATAAAAATACAAATAGACACATTTGCATTTACCAAAGAAATATACATCATTATCAAGAATTATAACTCTGCCAGTTTTCTGTGCTAAGGGATTGTCAGGAAGCAACAAGCAACAAAACTCTTGCCTACTATAGTAGGGAGAGAGATTCCGCATACATAAATACCTGTGTGGGGCTTAAGCACAGTGCAACAAGCCATCCTTAAAGGCAAACTGTTATTAACTTAGGCTTTTCACAGTAAATAAATCGGTTCTGTACTTTGCTATCATTTCATTGTAAACAGATCAACCTTGATCACTGACTTTTCACTGTAATCAACTCAGGCCTATTGTGTTGAGCATAAGCCACCCCACAAGACAAACAGAAGCATTAAGTGGAAGCACACGGCTTTTACCCAATCAAACCTCAGAGTAAGGAAAACATGTGGGTGGATCTTAGGTCCCTCTTTCAGTGCAACTTCTTAAAGCTCTTTTTGTGCTGATGACATAAGGCTGGCAGTAGCTGTGCGGTCGAATCTGACCCAAAATGTAACATCCCAAGAACCCTGTGCAAACGTACCACAGGGATACCGAGAAAGGAAACATTCTCGTGTGTCATGTCTCTCCCTTTAGGCCACAGCAACAAAGCATGAAGAGGAACCCACCATAAGCTCCTGAGCAGTCATCTGCTCATCCTTCTTAGCTGATCGAGAGCTGATAAAGTGCCCAGATTACTTGGTAAACAAGTTCAGGCACTACACTTTGTTACCTGCGCTAGGAGCCTTCGCTAAACTGGGCTGCTGCAGCTGCTGGGGAGAGGCTGCGTGCCAGCCCACTGCTGAAAAAAGAAAGTGACATGAGTGCTCCTGGCTCTTCGAAGCTGGAGCACGTTCAGCAATCAGACTAATCTTGAAATATTTATTGCTATTGATCCGCTGTGATCGCCTCCCTCGAGGATATCTGGCTTTATAATTCCAGACTGATGAAGACCTGGCTGTTTCCATCGCTCTGCTGGGCCAAGGTGCCCTTTTCTAAAGCATTAATTTTTTTTTCCCCCTAAATTGTCTTTGTAAGATGATGGGAGTTTTTGGTTGTCCAGCGCCAAGATACCCTGTGAAAGGGTGCACGCTGCACTATATTGACACGTTCACTTTGCTTCTCGAGATCGGGCCATGGTTGGTCGGTTCCTCAGCTTGGGTTAGCTCAGTCTTAGGGGATAGTGGTTTCCTTCATTCCAGACAGCTTTACCTGTAGTCAGCGTGGCTAAAGATGCTTTGGGAAAGTTGGGATGGGATTTTAAGCCATCTCCCAGCATGTTTTAATTGAAACAGCTGCTTGAGGTGTGGTGCAAACCACACCAGTCACCCCTGAGAATGCACAATCACATGGGCATCCAACTCTCACGCCCCTTTGTTTCACTTCACACATAACCACAGATACATGTTCATAGCAGCTGGGCATGAGCAACCTCATCCATACATGCATGGCACAGATAAGTCACAGCACATTCACACTACTACCCAGGTAAACACTAGTGACTTTTGCGTGGTATATCTCTAATGCCTTGCGCTCCACTACAAACCTTGGGTAACGCGACACAAAAACAACAGCACAACACTGGTTATCACACAAGACATCTAAACACTTCCAACACAGACCACATCAGAGACCCATACTCTTCACACAAGCAGACCCACAGAGTAGCATGCTTACCCATCTGCAGATGAGCTTCAGTGCCTGGTCAGTGGTATAAAGTGCTATAAAAATTGAAATACAGCACCAAGCAAAGGAAGCACTAAGTAGTGCTTATTTTGTGGTGCTGTTTTCATGTGGCCGGAACCTACTCACGTTTTCAGGGTGCAGGACATATTTTCCATCATCAAACTTTGAGCCAGAAAAAGAGAGAAGGAACGTGGTAGAAGAAGTTGTGAAAACAGAGCCAAAGGGAGAAAACATGGATGAAAGAAGGACCTGCACGAGTGAGATAAAGAGACAGGTGGTGTCCATTGGTGGAAGAAAGAGGCTTGAGGTGGAATCATGAGTTGGGAGCCGTGGTACCATGGCATTCGGCAGCATCAGTCTCCTAAGAGATATTTATGGCACATGCACTCAAGTGTTTCTTCCAGATCAGCACTGGCTCACACCAAGTGAATGCTGAGTGTAAACTTGGTACCCTCGGCCCAAGTAACAGCTGGAGCCTCCATCACCTGTGCAGGAGCAGGTGGGAGCCCAGAGGTTCTTCCCCATCGTGAACATGGCAGGTAGATGCTTTGTCTTTGGGCCAAGGCCAGAGGTGCCTGGGAGGGTAAGTTTAAGGTCAGGCTCTCAGGTAGAAACATCTTCCATCCTGGACAACCGGGAGCTGGTGAGTTAGTGAAAAGCGGACTAGATCACGCGACAGAGTATTAACTTGGCTAAGAGCAAAATCATGCAAAACGTCACTGGTGCCCTGTGATGCATAATTCATAGGGACATTCTAGGAACAGAAACAGGCACGAACTGGCCTATGCCGGCAGTTGATGGTTATCAGCCTTTAATAGTAGGCACAACACGTCAGAATCCGCAGCCACGTGACAGGGGCTGGCAAATGATTAACTTCGGCTGCAGGGGGCACTGCCGCTATCGATGGAAACGGCGCCTCATTAATGGTTAGCATTTGTTTAATATTTACAGTCTCACAGAACAATGATGCAAATTAGCTCGGCTACATCGAGGCAGGAAAATCTGACTTATAAACTCCAGGTGGGTTTAGATCATAAAACTATTTTTGGAAGTTCTAGCTGTGGTATTTGTACGCGGGGTTGAATTGCCCAGAAACACATTTTGTTAAAATAAGACCCATACAAAGTTGTCATGGCATGCTTCGAACAAGCATTGGTCAAGCCAATAGATCTCGCCTACGTGAAAGCCTTTTACCAATGTGTACAGAGGCGTGGCTGATTTGAGCATGGCTAAAAGTTAGTGGATTGGCTTAGAGTAGAGTGGCTTAGAGGAGAGTGCAAAAAAGTGGAGAGGCCTAGAGGAAAGTGGCATAAAGAAGAGTGGCATGGAGAAGAGTGGCGTAGAATGGAGTGGCATGAGTGGGGTAACACAGAATAAAACACCGTAGAGAGCAGTGGCATACAGTAGAGTAGAGTAACGTAGAACAGAGGAACATGAAGTGGAGTAGAGTGGCAGACTGGAATAGAGTGATGCATCTGGGCACTCCGTGGAGTGCCACAGAAGGACATTGTGTACAGTTGCATAGTGGAGTAGAGTGGCATTGTGTGGAGTGGAGTCATCGAGTGTCCTGGAGTAGAATGAGTGGTAAAGAGTGATGTAGAGTGGAATGGAGTGGTCTAGAGTGGCATAGAGTGGAGTGTCACAGAGTGGCATTGTGTGGAAGGAGTCGCATATAGTAGAGTGGTGTAGACTGGAGTGGCAGAGCAAATTGGTGTAGAGTGCACAGAAAGGGGCGGCATAGAGTGGGGTAGAGTATCATGGAGCAGAGTTGCGTGGAGTGGCAGGGGGCGTAGAGTGGAGCAGAGTAGAGTGGCATAGAGTGGAATGCCAAGGAGTGGAGTGCCATCGAGTGGAATGTCAGAGAATGTGGCATAGTGTGGCACAGAGTAAACGAGTGGTTTACAGTGGTAAAGTGGCGTGGAGTGGGGTACTGTAGAGTGGTACAGAGTGGAGTAGAGTGGAGTGGAGTGGTGTAAAGTAGTCAAGTTAAGGGAGTGCCTAAAGCAGCAATAGGGTGTAAGGAAGATACATAGGAAGCTGTATACTCTTGTTAGAAGTAGTGAAGCACCTTTACCGTCTAGGAACAATAATGACATGCTTAGCAAATAATAAATAAAAAAAACTGTGCATTGCAAAAAGAGGAGGATTAAAACGTGTTCTTGGTCCATGTTCCGGGGAGAAGCTAACACAAGAAAGGAAGGGAGACACACAGGAGCTAAGCATCAAATCACTGCCAATGACCGTGACAATGAAAACAACCAATTTTATGTTGTGGGCGGGTTGTAAGCCCACTGAATTGTAAACAATTAGTCTCACAGCAAAGCTTATGCGCCGTGTAGGATAAGGCCTAAAAATAAAGGGGCTGATAATGTGCAGCTTCATCTGGGATGCAAGAGACAGAAAAGTGGTAGAAAACATTGGAACTGAAATTAAGATCCCCCAAAGACACAGGATAAAGTATCCATCTCTCCATCCATTAGCATATAATTGTCAGTTCAACAATGAAGTATTAGCTTATTCAAGTGTTCATACAGTATTCACAGGCTGGGGAGGTTGTGAAGTATATTGTCAAAGCCAAACCTTATGTCTCATGCCATATAAAACTTTCTTTTGCGCCATAACTTCCAATCTGCCTATTTTCCTCAAAGTGAGGAAAAAAGCTGCCTGGCGGAAACACAGTTGTCTTATCTGCTTCAGCCTCTCTACAGGTGTAACCCTGCATTGCATTAAATTAACAAACACAGAGGTCTCATGGTGAAATCCCTGGTATGGACAAGGCAAACGACACCAACATGAAATCGGACATGGTGGGCTCTATGGTGCAAGTTTAGGAGTTTTTGATGATGGGGAGATTTGGGTGGTCGAGTGGCTCTATCATAAATGATTTGGGAGAAAAAGAAACGTGGACATTTTTACACTTCACTAAACAAGTTTACTCTAGCAAAAATCTATGCAGAGAAAACCTAGGGCAACATATATTCAAGTGACATAGTGCAGCACACTAAAGATGAGACAAACTCACGAACGGGTGATGAATGCCAGCCCAGAAGGGCCTGATCCACGCTGGCTTTTCAAGACATCCAGTGTGTAAATTGTGTTCATTTTGATTAATGGCATGTAAAATCTGAAACTCTGGCAGGGATGTTGTTCCTTGTGGCACTACAGAGGACACCACTGAGCTAATATCCCTGGGCTGAGCAATCTCTGCTGCCACCCCATGGTCATCTGGGGTAGCTGTTGCTACTCCAGTGTTGAACTTTGGTACCCATAACACTATCAACGCAACCCCTGGCCTCAAGGGTCATGCAGGTAGTGTCAGGTAAATAAAAGTAAACAGTGTTATAGAGGCCCTGTTTACTTCTTGTAAGTTGTTCAAATATTCCACCTTACTCCAAACCCTCAGCTGCAGAAAGTAAACTATTGAAGGGCCAAGGATGCACCTAAAACTTCATCATGATTAAAATGGGGGGGAGGGAGTGAGGGGGTGATGTCACATTCACTACCCCTACCACTGTGAAGAATGGACGCTCAACCCAATCTATGCCACTCCAATCTACGCCACCTGAGCAAAAGTTTGCAGCAGGTCTGGATAATAAATATTCAGAAGGTGGATGGAGCACTGCGGGGACATGGATATGTCAAGTTTACTCGTTCATTGGGACAAGAGAATATACAAGTTTAAAAGAATGAGTTTATAAAGCCAACATCTTGTAGCAGCCAAAAAATAACTGTTTTCATAACCCAGAAAACTGACTACCCCTGGAAGGTGAACCTTTCTGCCTACATTTCAAATAAAACCAATTAACTGCAAGATCATTAAAGCAAAGCAGTTGGTATAATCGCTTAGTATGTACAGCGCATAGCCTTTTTAATCGGCTGCCGCTGCTTTTCCAGCTCTACTCAACCAATTTTAATTCGACAGTCCACAAAGAAAAAAGTTAAATCAGAGATCGCAACACATAAGTGGAAATTTGTGAATGATATACCTCTCCAAACTTATACGACAAACAGGTTTGTCGTATAAGAGATGCATTACTGGGGAAAAATGTACAAAAAAAGGCACCTCACCTTAAACTTATACTGGCAAACACAACAGCTTTATTTATTTGTAATTGCCCTAATAACATAAAAATTGCTGCTTAAAGCTTGAAAGACCACAGTGACAAGAAAAGAAAATTGCTATGATGCACCAGCATTGACCACATCAGGTCTCTTGTCTTAAGTCGTTATGCTGTACAATATGTTAAAACACGTTTTTAAAAAAGTACCTTAATCGCAGTGCGAGTAGCCGAGAGACACTAATTAAGGATAATGAATCTTTGCTTGGTCTGTATGCCAGAGGAAAAACAGGAAGCGATGCCTGGCCATGCCGTCCAATAAGGAGGCAGCAAAGAAGAAGTGACAGTGAAGCCAAGCAGTGATAAGCAATGGGCGGACACAAGCTCTTTTCTGTAAACAATTGTGTCTCACATGCGCTATCGCATGTCTCACACAGGCTTGATCATAAAAACAACATATTCGAGGTAAAAGATGTTTTATTTCAGGAAATGTTCTTGCTCACAAATGTCCTTTCCTGCAAGAAAGCAGAGGTTGCGCTTCTTTTACTTGACCTCTGGATCACCTTCCTGGAATGGATTGTTCCAGAGAAGGCCCCATCCCGGCACATACCAAATATCCCCCAGTCACAAATAAGTGGATACACTTTAAGCGTAGTAAATACACACACAGTTTTGCCAAACAGTAGCAAAATATGAAGAAAACAATGTCCAACCTCAATTTTTTTTTTTTTTTTTTTTTTTAATTGTGAATAAAACTACCAACCATGTCCAAGGCTTTTGACTACGTGAATTGGGGGAGACATGTTGAGTGTGGGTAAAAATAAGTTTGCTGTACAGACATCATATAAAGCATCGTATGCCAATGTGTGAATGGGCGGTTGACAGCAGTGTTTTTCCATAACACGGCATAGGAAGCAGGATGCAAGGAGCAGGGACGCCGATCTGGTCCCCTTTCAATGTTTGACCTCGAAACGAAGGTAGTGCTCATAGCGAATCATCTAGTACCATGCATCTCCCACTCCATTCAGTCTATGATCCAAGTTTATGAGATAACAGGTGAGTTTGGCCAGCTTTCCGGATGCTGGGTGTATGAGATAAATCAGAAATGATGGCCCGGAACCTCACCTATGCATTATCTCAAGTGGTAGATGAGATAAGCTTTTTGGAATTCAGATCACAAGGGATTTCGACACTCTAGACAGTCCATAGTAATCTGAAGAAGCAAGTTGAGGTATTCTTGGTGTAGCACGTCTTACTCCCCCTCATTAATTTAGTATGGGTTAATCTGGTGAAGATGTCCACTCCCAGCACTGTGCAAGAAACACCGGCCTTGCAACACTTGCAAATGAGCTGTTCGAGTATCTAATAGCTGAACATCTAAGAGCTGGGGTGCAGACAGCACACACCTTGGGGTAGAGCCTGTATTGTGGTCAGAATATCGGGAACAAGGTTTAATATTCAAATCTTGGATGCCCAAAAATATTTTTAAATGTATGCTTGAAGTCATCCCTCTTTTTGTGAGCAATTAGACCATTAATTATACCTACATTGAGACCGTTGGGACTTATTTGAAAGCAAAATAAGACCCGACTTATGACAAATTTATCAACATTTTGGGCTACTAATTATTTCTTTATCAATGCAAATGCCCAAGATGTGTAGATTTCCAGATTTCGTATTTCACAAATATCCACAGCATGGAAATCTACACAGGTTGCAGATTTTCTTTAGCAATTCTTTTCCTCTACCTTTACCCCTGGACTTAACATAAAAAGTTTGTTTAGCATCATGGCGAATTGTTCTATTTAACTCCTTTGATCTGGTAAATACTTTTGGGGTGCTGAATTCTTTAGAGCTCTATGACATATGGAAGCTTTTGGTGAACATCTCCAGCCTGCATCTCATTTGCACCCTTAGGTCATTATCTTTTGCAGATCACACTCTTTCGTAATATACCTTCACGTGCTAGAGTGCTGAAAAACACGACTGCAACAGTATGTGAAGGTCCATACATTTCTACGGCTTGCCCACCCTCCACTGCTTTTATCATTCAACTGCGTGTTTACTGCGACTATGCACAGTACTTCGAACGTTCTGAAATGTAGTATTAACATGCATAAGAAACAGCATTTTTCCCACAAGTCAATGCAATTAAATAATAAGCATTTACAATGCAATGGGTCTCGCGTTTGCTCATGTTAGAGCTGATCGCGTTGTAAACTCCTAACCCGACTTTTCACCTATCGGGCAAAAGTGCATTTATGTACGTAACCCGAAAAAGTGAAATTAACTATGTAAAGTGCGCGACTTCTGCCAAGCGAGATCACGCTCGCAAATTAGAGAAAAAGAAGTCCACGAGCCCGATGGAAAACAGCGAAACTCGCATGTTTTCTGTACTTGGTCACTGCGCTCGAGGAGGGCTAGCTACTGGAAAAGGCATGACCTATGCGTGCCTTCGAATAATGAAAGCAAGCAGATTTTATTAGGCAAGCCCACGAACCAATGAAAAACACTGACGTGAAGTTGACAGGGCTCAGAGCCCTTTTCTAAATACTAAAGCGTCTCACTGCGAAACGCATGCGCGAGCGCATGCAACGCAGGCTCGACCCTAAAAAGAAGCATCCAGTATCACAGACGTGTTAACTGTGGATCCATGGTTCCCCATAATGATTGGTAATGATCCGAAACAGGATGGACCAAATACACAGAGCTGTGTGTAATTTTTATTATCCACTTGTCCGATTCAAACACTATATGCTATATTTATACGAGGTCACACTCCACAAGCACGTCTAACAATGAATATTTATCAAAACAAATTAATTAAATAACTAACAATCATGCAGTACCAAAGACCAATAAGATGCTTCCACAAGCAAAAACGTAAATTCCTCTAGGTAGGTTTCATGGCCTTCCAGGCGCTGTACCCTGCTCACTAATCCAATCAGTAACTTGTTCCACATAGCACATGTAATTGTTGGAAAGGCCTGGAGCTGCTTCAAAACACCTACGAATTGTTTACCTATCACTGGTGGAGACACCATAGACCAAACCACCTATTCAGTTACATACCACCCTGTTGGTAAGCGTAGAGCACACTATGACACAAACAACAGCTGGAAGTATAGGTCACGGGTAACCGCACCATGCACAGATTCTACCTTACCCTTCATCTCTTGAAGGAAATCTGTCAAAAGACTCTGGTCCCTAATTACAAAACATGTGTAACCCCCATCTCGCATACAGGTAAACACCGCTAAACCTTTGCACCAACACCCTTCCCCCGCAGCCCACACCCAACCTCCCATAATCAATAGAGTGAAAGCCAGAAAGGTTCATGGATGCTTGGTCTATGGTGA
Source organism: Pleurodeles waltl (assembly GCF_031143425.1). NCBI lineage: Eukaryota > Metazoa > Chordata > Amphibia > Caudata > Salamandridae > Pleurodeles > Pleurodeles waltl. Next base: position 1,674,689,978 of record NC_090445.1, on the reverse strand, counting down.
TAGGTCCATGCCAGACTCCAGGATAGCCAGTGGTGATCAAACAACACACAAATGTATTGCACAATACAAATTCCCTAATAAAAATACAGACATGAACATCTACCTATGTGCATTATCTATGTATAACCGTGTATTACTATGTACTATGTCAAGTAACGCATTTAGCAAGATATCTGGCAAGATTTGCACATTGATGTATATTTAAAAACAGATGCAGCTAAAGTATTAAAATGTATGTTCATAATGTGATTTCAAAATATGATTTTTACTATCCATGTGATCTATCTTGTCATTGGAATATTCAAAGTTTACTAAAATGATCCTTTTTTCATTTCTTACCACAAACAGTTGTGTTGTTGATTCAACAAATTAGGGAATAAAATTACATAAGAACTCATCAGAGAATTTGCAGCACATATTCAAAACTGCCAATTAACTTCATAAGAGAAAGGTTGAAGCTAATCAGACTGGCTTCTCCCACGACAGGCAACTTCATAAACAAAAAGATCCGTCTTTCAATGGTGACAGAATCGCGGACACAGCTCGTTGCTAGTAGGGCCTACTGAATGTGTCGTCTGTGCTTCCCTGTGGGAGCTGGCGTCCTGCGGTTCAACGCTTGCAACCCCTGCGTGAATGCACCATTATTTGATATTCGCAGCCTCATGGTTCCATGTAACTAGGGCAGTCAGCAGACTTAATAAGGCGCTTTCCCACACTCCCGACCTCAGAGAGGCTCCCTTCCGAGGTGGGCAGGCCGTCCGCGTACGCAGGGTTCCAATTTATATATAAAAGCATCTGGCCCAAGGCGGGCATAGTTTTATGTACTGTTACAGGAAACCCAACAAGAATGATTGAAAAAGTCAGGAAGAATATATTTATATCATACTCCCAACCCTTGCCTACTAGTTTTACTCACCCACCTATTAAAAGAAAGGGATAGGGTGATGGGAACTTATGTAATGATCAAAACTTTCTCATAAAGCATTGATGACGAGAGGACTTGCAGAACCAGGTCACCTCTCCGCTCCATGACACTTAGTGATAAGCAGAGGTGAGTCGCCATTTAGCAACCCTTCCCTCCCTCCATGGGCATCCCTTAAAAAGCAGTTTGGTCTTAGAAGATGGCAAGAGACAACAAACTGTCCAAGAGGTGCAGAGAAAGGAGGGTATGCAGAAACCTTTGAAGATGCACTGACCCTATGCAAGTCCTCTGTAATCTGTATCCCTGGTAAATGGTAAAAAGAACCCAGGATGCAACAGACATTTACATAAACAAATAGTAAGTATTTATCTGCTCTAATGCAAATTCACATTTAGATTTATGCACCTATTCCAGCTCTACCCTCAATAAGCTTAAAAAATTGCGATTTCATGCAAAACTAAGCAGAACAAAATATCTGAAAAAGAGGCATATCTGCTCTCAATAGTGCTCTGTACATTACAAACCAAGAGGGTCACCCTTCAGTTCCATCATTTGGAGATCTGAAATCATTTAAATGACACTGGCATTAGAAAATGACTACATGAGCAAGTCAATTTAACAAAAAGGAGGGACCAGTGGCGCAATAAGGTCCAGCATACGTGCTCCTAAACCGTAGCTATGACAAATGGGACCCACTGAGCTATCGAAGATCATTATCTCTATTGATAGCGTTCATGTTTTTAACTAGACAGGGGGACTCGCTGATTAAAATAACCCATAGAATCCCACCAAGTCTATTTTAGTTTTCCCAATTTACGTACTCATGATGGTTTCACCTCATTCTACACTATCATCCCCACACCCGGTTCACATTCGGCATCAGAGAAAAGATCTCCGCAAAGACCCAATTGAGGACGCCCGTCGGGCACTGCAGCGCCAGCCCGACGAGGAGCAGTCCTATGATGAAGTATGACACCCTTTTGGGTGTGTGAGGGCACTAGCTCCTGAGGTGTGAGAATCCTGCAGACACCTCAGACCTAACCGTACCTTTTTTACATTATCTTTTTCTCATCCCTTCTATACAAGGAACTGCATACTTGATTGTAATACGTGAACAAGTCCCCATGCTTAGGAATGAAGTCAGTCAAGCTCTAAGGACATAGCATATCCGCTCCCAAACACAGACCCTAACTCTATCCTCCGAGTCTATGTGTTTAAGGAGTCAGTTTTGGGGGCCTCCCTACACAAGTAATCTGGCTTACAGCGCAGGTAAATCATCTCATACTCTCCAGGGAGCTAAAGCGCAGGCCGGTGCATGCCAAGAACGTTTCAGTGCACATTTGCTATAAAAAAAGTCTCTTTTCTCTGCATTTATGTATAAACATAGAAGAAAGACTAAGGGCCTCATTACGACCCTGGCGTCGCTGCGGTGGAGGTCGGATCGCCACCAAAGCAGTGGTCGAGTCTCCACATTACGACCACGGTGGAGCCACCACGGTTGGACTACCGACACTGCCAGGTTGCCGCCAGCCAACAGTCTGGCCGTCTTGCCTGTCTCAATCCGCCAGGGCAGCACTGCATGCAGCGCTGCCCTGGGGATTACGAGTCCCATTTCTGCCAGCCTTTGCATGGTGGTAGCCCCGGCATGCAAAGGCTGGCGGAAAGGGGGTGCTGGGGGCCCCCTGCACTGCCCATGCACTTGGCATAGGCAGTGCAGGGGCCCCCCATGGACAGCCCCGTTGCGCTTTCCACTGCCCGAATTACAGGCAGTGGAAAGCGTGACGGGTGAAGCTGCACCCACCGCATCGCCACATTGCCGCCGGCTTGACTACAAGCCAGCGTCAATGTTAAGGCCCTATTCACCACAGGGCCGGCGGGCGGAAAAACTGTTTCCGCCTGCCAGCCCTGTGGTGAACTTGTAATAGGGCCAGCGGTGTTCTGGCTGCACTGGCGGTCAAGTGGCGGTACAGGTTTGGTGGGAGGCCTCCGCCGCCCGCCAAACTCGTAATGAGGGCCTAAATCTGCTAATTCTGTTTGCTATGTATTTTGCAGTTTGTTTCTTTTACAGTACATTGGGCTAGCGTACACTCTAGGGGCTGCGCCCCACACGTTGGCCTGTACTCTGCAATAAAGGGCTGCACTTAAGCACAGGAGTAGTGTAGATTAATTGTGCATAATGAGAACACAGTATATGTAGGAGTCTCAATCAGCGCTTTATGGTGCTCTGCAAGAGGCTGTACACGCTTAGTAGGCGGATATACTGTGTAGAACATATGATACTATTGCTCAGCATTATACCACTGCACGGACCATAAAATGGTATTCTGTACCTGAGCCATATATGCAGTATAAGGATGTCCATATGATAATAGTGTGGCCACCCACCATGCCCTGTGTGCAGTATGCACTGTGGATGGATGAAAGCTCTGCCCTATGTGTGCTGTGGATTTTGGGGTGGGGAGAGTTCAAGATATGCATTATGTGCACTATATACAGCATGCACACAGGACATTGCCGGAGACTTGCACGAGTGCACTATGTATAGGGTACAGACAACAGGCATCTCCATGTTTACTGCAATCATGGCCATGCCATGCATTGTGCAGCCCATGTACTGTGTGTCATCACAAGGGCACAACTAGATGCCGAGTACTGTATATGACACACTCGACAAGGATCTGACAGTCAAGCCCATACTGCTTCTGGAGAGTTACACTGTCACAGTTAAAGTAACAAGTGATTTCCAGGGATCTTTCTTGAATTTTCCATGAATATAAAGCATATACATGAGAAAGAGTACAAATAAAAGCAGGAATCAGATTTTCATGAAAATCATCCACGCTGTTGGTCTTCAACATGCTGCAACCTCAGTTAATAACAATGCTATGACCAGGCCATTTCATCAATTTGTGGCAAACTAGTTCCATCTGCTCAATCCAATTGTCTTGAGAACACAGACCAGATTTGCCATCATGATTATTGGATTAGGGGTATGGAATAAAAGTATTAATCGAATCACGCTCGCGATATGCAGTGGGCACATTAACCCTCCGCTCTACTTTATGAAGAGTCAAAACTGCAATGAAAAAAAACTCAGATCTCTCTCCAACAGGAACATTATTGAATCAGAGTAATCTTGACATTTTTATTGTTGCCGAAAAACTGCTAGACACACAAGGAACTCTGCAGCAGGTGCTTTTAAACCATGAAGTTATTTTTAATTAGAGCACCCTCCGAGGTCAGCGCTAGGTGCGGCTGCACCAGTCGCACTGCCCTAAAGCCAACTCTGACCAAGACCTTGTAAAAGTTCTAGCACCAGCGCACAACACGTTGTAAAAGATAACTTCGCCTCTAGCACAAACCTTTGTGTTCATAGTGATACTTTGTTACATTGAAGTGTTGCAACCAGAGCAGGTGGGTTTTTTTATGTTAAGAAAAGAGAGGCTGAGATGTGGGTGTTGCCTTTTAGCTGCCAGGCCTTCACCACTGAATAACGCTGGCCCCATGTAAAATATTTACAGCACTAAATTAACATTTGTGACCCCCATCTATGTAGCAAGAGATCTGATTTTTTTTTTTTTAATCGTCAAGTATAGTTCCTTTTCTCCTCTATTAATAAATTAAGGGGGTACTGCAGTGCTTTATAGTGTTCCCAGTGTCTCACCATCATCCCCTCTTTGAGTAAGTTTCAGACTGCTCTGCATCACTATCCTGAGTGAGTTAAGTGCTAGAAGAGGGTACTGAGTAACAGAGAATGAGGTTCAACCATCCTTAGACCGGTGGACACCAGAGGATGTAGCGCAGTAGTCAGAGTGACCACCTTGGGAGCTGGAGATCCGGGTTCGACTCTGCAACAGCGCAATGTCCTGTGATTCTGGTCAAATCACAATCTCCCCGTGCCCAGTAACAGCGCCTTGAGACCCTCACGGGTGATATGAAGCGCTATTTAAATCTACATTTCATTTTCATTTCATAAAACTACTTCAATTGTCACATCTAGTGGCTAGAAACGAGTCTCACAATATACAACACAATTTTGCTTATAAATCACCTTACTTGTGACACATTATTCTCAGATACTCAATGCTACAAATAAGTGAATTTGCGCCCAGATTAGTTATTTCTTTCAAAAGGGAAAACTGGTGAAAACATTGTGGGTGATTCTGGTTATTTATCAACTGAACTCACTGTGGTACCTGTTTTGTGCAAATACTGTTCACTCCATTCTCATTTAAACCAGAGACATGTTTCTGTAACAAGGCCTCTGGGCTATCACAAGTTTTCAAATGCTTCAAATAAAGAAGATTTATACTTATCTTATTCAATAAGAGACAGAATAGGGAGCAATGGTTTGCCTGCTGCACTTTGTACCTAAATTGGTGGACGATCCCCACTCGCTGTACATTTGGTAATTTAATCAAAGGCAGGATTGCGCAACCCAGGTCAAAGATGGCCAGTTTCATACAATATTTTCAAGATAACCACTGACTGTGGGAATGAGTTCCTTCTAGATGTACTTTATGTAAAATAATTTTGTGGATATCCTAATATTCTGGATCCACCTTCCTGCAGATAGGATAGAACCGCCCCTTCTCAGGTTTCTGCACAGTCCCCGGCCTGTACATAACGCATGCATCACCAACACGAAGCCACATTCGTTTGGCCAGAGTCTGACAGTCCGGTTCCACAAAACAGTGTAGAATCTTATCCCAGGACTAGGGCAAAGTCTGCGTTATGATCTCATGCAATGCCCGTGGAAAGCTTACTTAGACAACAGAGGTCAAACACCACAGCGAGCATCCACAACTGAACACTAGGAACAGCCTATTACTTGTAACACAAGCAAAGGTTTTCAATGACAACAAGACAACTCTCCAGTGTTGCTTAGTAGCTGCACAAAAACCAAGGCCCAGATAAGCAAAAAAATTGTGTGAGTAGGTGTAACTTACTCCGAGAAATTCAATAGCAAGAGGCAAGTAAGTTCATAAGCTGCATCTCGCTACTTAATTTCTGGAAGCAAGTCCAGTCTTTTCCACGCTTACTCATGCCATGAACTGGGCTGAATATGCTTTGAGAGTCCTCTTTAATACTGTTCTGAGAATGTCTGAAAGACTTTGCACACAAAGCCTTCCCTGACAAGCCTGGATCACTTCAGTGCAGACAGACGATCCAACAAAAATCTCAAAATCCTCATTGATCAAATCAGAAATCAAATTGACCAAAAGCAGCCCAAAGAAGCCCTTCAAGGGAGTCAAATCTGTGACCAGTCCTTCACCCCACTAGAGAAAATAAACATTAAATCAGTCTCTTCAATTCAAAAGTAAAAAGCAACCAAACATGCCTCGGTTCTCTTCCTTTTTCCCTTCTGCTAACCAGCAAATCCTCTCTTAAGTGGCTTAGACACTTGAGCATTCATGTCTGGTTGACAGTGTACCACCTTAAGTTCAATGTCACCCAAATTAAACTATCTTAAGTTCATAACTGTGCTGCACCCAAACCTCTGTTTGCCTCTAGATTGTATTATGTCCTCCATTGATAATATTAAATCGATAGAGCACACTGGAATCACGCCTAAACCTCCAGAAACACATCAACAACAACATGGCCAGCAAATGCTAAAAATCACCTTCAACTACTAAGTGGAACCAAATCCCTCTTCTGAAAACGAACCCTCAAAGAAGTGACCCAAGCGCTGTTACCATTATGCACCAATGAAAGCAATGCAATCCTTACAAGCAGACGAAAAGTCACCTTGCTTCACTTATTCTCTACAAGTCGCAGCATGACTGATCTCTGGGAGTGACCACATCACTTCTGTACTGCGCACACTATCCTAATAGATCAACGTATAAACAGGCATGCTTAATGCACAAACTCTTAAACTCACACAAGCCTCACTACTTTACGAGCAAGCTGAAGATGTCTAAAGTCTCCCATGAACTATGAAGCGCACTCTGCAATATGAAAGAGCAACCCTCATAAATGTTACTTTTCCACATTAAACTCTCTAGACCAGACTTTCTTTGAACAAGTGTCCAGAGTTTGGAATGTTATTCCATCAATTAGCACAGTTGCCACCTTCCCATCTTCAAAAGTGAATATAAATACTTTCTCACTGATCAATACTCCACTTCATCTCCCATTTCATTGTGAGGACCTTGACACTCCAGGTCCTCTGATGTTAATTTGAAATTTGCTGATTTTTGGTACCTGGAGAAGTTGCCACTTCTGCACCCTTTTCAGGCTCCCAGAGATACAAATTCTTCCATACCAAGACTCCTTCTGACACAGTGTGCTTTCTTTGTTCCCTTCCTATACATTAACCCTGCCAGTACTCTGATATTTACTTTCTGCTACGATTATTTGATTTCATCAGATTTTATATAATCCTTTTCCTATGTAAAGTGCTCTGTTACTCTTGGATCCTGCACATTATGCATGGCAACGTCAGAAAAATAATAAAATAAATAGTAAGTCCTGCGGCATTAGGTGGGGGGGTACTCCTAATACGGATGATGAAACTCCATTCTTATGAGACTGCTCCACACTGAGAGGCATAGGTGACTTATAAGTTACACTGCTATGTGCCCATACTGAATTGAACATGATGCAATGCAATTACTATCCGTGATATTTCTCTTTAACCAAATTTCCTTCGGAGGGTGTTGATTTACATATTTTAAGGTAGGTTTTGTCATTGCATGAATGCCAGATATCTGTCTTATCTGCACAACAAACACTTCCTAAGCAAACAGGATCTCTTCAGATTATCGGTGTCTAAGTTTGCCTTGTGAGAATGTCCTGCAAATATGGTGTGGAGTCTGCGCCTTTTATATGTATGTTGGACACTCCTAACAAATTCTTCATGGTTCATCATTTTCTCAAATAGCTTAACATCTTAGTCCTAAACTGTAGGCACCATTAGTGAAGAGACTAACTAAAAAAGGCTTTCAGGTAAATGCCTCCTTAAGAGGTTCAAACAGAAGAAGCCCGAGAGAGATTAGAACCACTTGTATTTATTCCCAATGTATATAGGTCTGAATTTCAAATCCCTTCTCTCCTTTTATTTCCCTGCCCATCACTGCACTATCAATATCTAGTTTCCATTTAGTGTTCCATAGTTTGCTTCCCTGCAATGCAGGAGCTTGGAGAACTGACAATGTCCGTATGATGTACCAAGTTCAGAAAAGCAATTTCATCTTTAAGGAGGCTCATGGCACTTTTTTTGATGCACAGTTTCACTTAGAAGCTGAAATACTCATCAATAACTAATTTGCTTATGAATAGTGTATTTAAGGCAGTGTTCTAGAGGTTGAAGCTGGTTAATGACTCCCCAGCAGCCACTTGACATTAATTCACATGAAAAGATGTAACACACTTTGATGATTTAGCCACTCTGGGTTGAGTGCACCGGAATCTTTAACTGGAACGCGTCCAGGTTTTCGTTCATGCGGTCAACTGAAGGGATTTCATTGCAGAATGGCAGACACTTCACAAGGACACTGGTCACATTTGCAGTATTATCTCTACTCCAGGTTTGCTACCCTAGCATGGAGTGTGTTAAGCATATATTAAGGGCGATATAGACATTTAAAACAAAACTGTTAGCATAATCAAACTTTCAATGCAGATGGTACAATGCAAAGCTTTCCAAAGTGCCAATGATTACTTTACCAGATGGCATTAGACTAACAGAAGATTAAAGAATTAAGTGGAAATATATATGATGTAATACATCCATATTTATATTTAGAACTATTACGCCGCCACGGTGGAGTTATATTTAAGTCAGTATTTCCATAGGAATAACTTTGGCAATGCAAGAGAAATCTTCAAACTTTCCAAAAGAAAAGTTAATTAACCTCAACTCCTTCCTGGAAAGTATTGGGGTGATCTGCAAAGGAAGGGCTGAGAAAAGGGCGGAGGGAGGGCCCCCAACTTTGTTTCCTCATGCTAATTACAATAGGAAATTTAGGGAAGCGATAGAGAAAGAACAGCAGAATAGGCTTACACCAAATGTGATCTTTTAATTATTACTATTATTGTGCTTTAAATATTTGGTGGAAATCTGTTCAGCAGTTTAAGAATTTAGCATTTAAAGGAGGGTCTCTGGCAGGTCACAAAAGGGTTAAAATAGAAGAAAAAAAAAATAGTACAGCGGGTATGGCTGGTTCCACAGGACTCCAGCGGTCTGATACACTTAAAAAAAAAAAAAAAAAGTTTAGGATTAGAAGACTGCTTTTTCTGACATCGAAGTTTTCAGTCTCGTGGGACAGAACGATCAAATTGGCTAGCCAAACTTGAAGATGGTTGGGGCTGCCATTTCAGGTCACGTCAGGTCACAATATAAGAGGACCAGTTACGGACACCCTGATCTCCTGGTGCACACTGGAGGGGGGGGGGGCGCAGAGGGGAGGATACCCCCCCCCCCCAACCCACCGGATTTGTTCTTTACCATCAATGACAAAGCTATTTCAGTGTGGTTTTTTTTATTTAATTTTTATATAACACCTTCAAACAAGAATTGGGAGAGCACATACATTTCGCCTACAGGGCCTATTGACTTTGCCAGTGGTTTCCTGCAAATCATCCCAATAAGCAAAAAGCCTTTAACCTGGCACCCACATCATTTTGTAGGTATGCACACCACATAAGTGCACCAAGAAAAATATGCCGGCACATTTTTTTTCTTCTGTTAAGTTACTAATCAGAACTGGGTCAGAACTAAAAAGAAAAAAAACATGCAACAACGTTTTCTTTTTCTAAAAAAAAAAAAAGCAGGTGATGGAAACAAAGTGGATGTGGAAGACACTAGGGGCAGGAGAAAGACTGGGGAGTAGAAGCAACACTGAGGGCAGCTGGAGTGTCGGAAAGCAATGGGTGAGAGCGACTTGGAACAGGCGTGGAAGAAACGCAGTCGAGCAAGCAATGGGGGCTATGGGATAGGGAGGAAAAGCAACAGGCGGGAGAGGATGATGCAGGTGCAAGAAAGCAACATGAAGGGGGTGGGGAGGAGAGGCGAGAGAGCCACACAGAGCGGACAGGAAAAACCAGGTGGATCACAAAGCAACAGAGGAGGACACAAAACTAAGTACAAAATGGAGACAGAAGCACACAAGCGACAGACCAACACACAGTGCAGAGGAGAGAAGTACAAGAACGAGGCTGCTGGAAAAAAACACGTGTTCTTGGAGTACTGCTTGAAAACCATGGAGCAGAGGCATAGAAGGTAGGGGGAAAGAAACAATGCTCCATGGGAAGAACAAACACATAAGTGACAAGCTGGCGCACAAATAAGTATCAGGCAAATGACTGGCAGGAACGTCAACAGTAAGGAATGGGTGGGCTCCCACCCCTTGTATGTTTCAAGTGAATCCCCAATATGTCTTGTAACAGACAGCGTCTGCCTATAAGGTGAAACCCAAAAAATAGCCATGCACTTTGTATTTCCTTCTTCAATCGAGTTAGATGGTGAATTAATGCCCTCTAAAGTTGTTGCCTTAAAGTCTCTAAGTGAAGTTGTGATACCGTAGCTGCATGCAATTTAAATGCTTTATTGGGTGTTGATTGCTTATTCTGCCTTCATAAAAAATAATTTGTTTTTAATGCAAGCATATGCTGGCCGCATTTATGTTTGTTTTGGGGCACATAATATAAAATAAATGAATAACAATCGCAGCAACAATATAACAAGGCCAGGCTTTTTGGCTTTGCCAAGGTTTGTTTTTGTTTTTAACCACGTGGTTCGCATGCAATCAATAAACCACATGAAATACGAAATCTGTCTGAAACTAGCTAAACTGGGTCAATAGGAGGAAATAAGCTAGCTACGGATTTTAAATGAGCGGGGGAGATTGCACAGACCAATAGAAATCACATAGCTTCTGTCAGAGGGACTTCTTTTCACATCACACTGCGGTCCTCATTAAATAAAGATTATATAATGTTCATGCACTTCTGGCAATCTGGAAGTCAGATTACTGGGTCAGGCGGGTCCACGAGTGATGGAGTGAAATATTCTAATAGGATGGGAGTAAACACTGGAGTAAGAAGCGCCCTGGATTTTGAGCTGCCAGTAGTCACAAGTGGCACTTAGAAGATTTACATAGTAACTAACAGCTGGGCGCCATTTAAAAACTTTACCAGGAAGTTGCTTTTAATGCGATGGTGCATTAGGCTTATAGTATTTATTTAAAGCTATATTTTACTATAAAAGTAAGTGTTTGCATGCACTGTGCCACCCAGCAGTTTATAGAAGTAAAACCTCCATCATAGGCATGGTCCATGCAAGCCTCTTTTGCCCACACCGGACAACTGGTCTAAAACAACTGCAACAAGGCCCGTCCAAACAACATTTAACAAGGAGTGCCATTGTGCATTACACCCCTATTCAAAATGGCAGCATAAGGAGTCAGTGATATAATTGTCTCTCCTTCAGATGACTGGAGCAACATGGCAGCAGCACTGTGAGATATCCTCCCTCAGAAGGAGGTCCACCCTAACTGCAGCAGGGTAACCTTTTCTGAGAAAGCCAAAAGGTACAGCAAACATCAGGGCAAGCTTCCCTCCCTTGTGAAGCTTGTGGGTTGCTGGTGTGTTTATTGGTAAAAGGGCGGCCAAGTGAGTTGGGACATGGACGACTATGGATGGTCGTGTTGACAACTGGGGCATTACTGTGTAGTTGAATGAGTGAAAATAGGAGGAGCTGGAAATGTACTTTTGTCCCTAAATTAGCCGCTGTGTTTTCAGAGTGTTTACAGAGTGCACTGAGCAGAAGTCTAGCAAAATCACCCTATCTGGAAACCAATTTTTTAATAAGAGACAGCATGGGTGCAACCATTAGGAATTACCACCTTAAAGCTATTTGGGGCACCAGACAATACATTGTGGGGCCTTCTGTCTGGAATAATTTTTAATCTTAAAACCTGCATTCTGCTCATTCAGGCTTGCATGATGGTAAACATTACTGAATAAGTTCAATTTTCAGAAACTAGGTCAAACAAAGACCAGTAAAATACATCTCGGCTGAGCCCCAGAATCCTTACATTCTGCATCTGTGCCCAGTACCTCCTACTAAACGCTGCGAAGCTACTTTCGCTTCAGTCTGACTTTGTGCGCCTAATAGCCTGCTTTGCTGGTCATAGCCAATCCCTTAGACTTCCATATTCATTGCAGACACATGGGCCCCTTGTCAGGTGTGACTCGGAGCCAGCACTGGGTAAATGTGTCAGTCACCCCTCCAGGGGGACCATAGCTGCCTTTATTAAAACAAGAATGGACCACAACATAATTGAAAACAGTTGTAAAAAGCATCCTGCAAAGCACAGAAACTAACTTATTTGTGGAAATAATGCCTCTTTCCTGCCTTCCCATATAATACACAATATTGCTTTGCCGGGTGCTTAATTTGGGCCGGTGTTAACAAGTGGTGGAGATAAGAGCACATTATTGCCAATCAGGATTTGTTGTTCTGCTCTAGGTTTTCCCCTACAGAAAGCAAGGTAGACAAGCATTTTTAATGCAACGGGTCTCGCATTTGTCCGGGTTAGAGCTATTAGCGTTGTAAAGCAAAAAAAAAAAAAACGCAGCGCGATCGCACTATGTAAAATGCAGCTTGATCGCGCTGCGTGGAAAATAAACAGATAAATAGTCTGGACTCCAGGCTGAAAACATCGAGCCTCGTATGTTTTTGATACTTTACCGGTGCTGTGTAGGCGGGGTAAACCCCGGAAAAGGCATGACGTATGCATGCCTTTCACAAATGAAACAAGTGGATTTTAAATGCCAAGCCCACAAACCAATGTAAGTGACTGATGAGGCATGGGCGTGGTTTGAAGCCCAAAGAGAGATTACAGAATGGACGGAGCGCTTTGTGCTCGCCCATAAAAAAGGATAGAACAGGAGTAAGACAAAGACAGGAAAACTGTGATAAGGGGAAAAAGCAAAGACTGAAAACATTGCACAAGAGTGAGAGAATATGTATAGGGTTGTAGAGGATGAGGCTCTATGGCAAATTCACCTTTTCTGCATGATTACCTATAATTCTTTGCCAATTTCTGGATATCATTTTACTGGCTTTATGACTGTGCACCTTATCACTGCTAAAAAGTGGTGAAGTGTCTATGCTTCCAAACATGTGCTGTACTGCCTTTGCCATGTAGAAAAGAGTATTTTTATATATTCGTAAATGACCCCTAAAGTGTGGCTTGAAAGCCCGCAGGGCAGGGTAATAACATATATAAATAGAGTGCACTACATATTAGGGTTAGTGTGCCATCACACACTAAAAAACAAAAGCTATTTCACTCTAGGTCTGTCTAGACTTTTCTCTAATAGGCCCAGGTGGGATTAAAATATTTATTTTCCACCTCTGCTTGGAAAACGGCTGGAAAAATGCTTCAAAATTACTTCCTCTTTGGGTTTTTAAATAGGACTTAATGAGGAAATCAGATTTTTGATAAAGTAACTTTGGAAACATAAATTTAGGATGCCTGAGCCAGAACGGTTTCAAACCCAGGCCACTGCCACTCAGCACACCTCCAGAGCTGGAATACAGATCCTTGACTGGGAGAGTTAGCATCTCCGGCTCAGAGGACAATGGTTTGCCTCCAGCCCAGGAAAGCCAAATAAGTGAATGCTGAGCATGTAGCAGGGATTACCTGCCTGGAAGGCGACTGAAGAAGTTGGCAGAAAAACAGCGGCTTTAACACTACCTCTTGTGGGAGACGTGCCTAGAGAATGACTTAGTGCCAGGAAGCGTTCCTTGAGGAGCTAGGGGCTGCAGGACGTACCAGAAGCTGCTTTCCCAGCAATTCGAGACCACTTCTGAAGGTAAAAAGCTAACTGTAGTTTATCAAAAGTGCTTGGCGTTTTCTAGGCACTTTCTGCCTTAAAACTTTAAAAAGAAATAGCTTTGGTTCCTCAATCCATTGTATGATCTTGTGGTCTTTTTGCTCATTCTGGTTTTGTACTCTGGGGATTGCCTGCTGCTTGTCTCATAGCTACCAGGGGTTGAGCAGAGATTTTCTCAGCACTTTATGTTGGTGTAACCAGACTCTGAGCCTTACCCCAAATCAATAACCCCTTTTTTGGCAGGCATGATGTTTAATTAAAAACAGCGGGCAGCACAGGCTTCGGATTCATACGGAAATCGTTGTGCCCGGTTACTCTCTCTCTCTCTCCCCCCCCCCCCCCCCCCCCCCTTAAAAACACGTTGAGCACTGGCTTAACCCCATCGTTATCCCTCCCACTCACATGTCCTCCCCTGGCCCGGCCCTTCATGACTGCATTGCCTGTAACAACATCTTTACTGCTTACACATGGGCTCAAAATGGGCTCAAAATGACTTTCCTAGCCACAGCGGTCTTTGTGCTTGTCAGCCCCGGTTCCCCTACTTCAGGGCTGAGCACACAATTAAGATGGCGCGCGTTTATTGCTAAACATTTAATGACAATGTGAAAACAATCTAGCTCGCGGTCAGCTCCGAGCTCCCAAAGTGGAGCGCATTTTAAAAGGTCACCTTGAAATGGATTAGAGGACTGAGCTGGGAGGGGTTTGGCCTCTCTGGCAGCAGTGAATCCGAGCCTCGCTTCTTTGTGAATACATTGTGTCCGAGGGCTCCGAGTGAAAAGCAGTGCGTAATTTGTGCTTGTTGTGTCCGGTGCTAAGCACCGGCACTTATTTCTGAGGGCCGGGGCTTATTCTACTGCCTCAAGCATTTGTTGCGAGCAAAAGACACATATGGGAAAAATGGATGAAAGGAAAAACGAAAAAGCGTCACAAAGGAAGAAAGCAGAAAGCTGCAAGAGTGAGCTGAAGGGGCAGGGAGTGCCTGTAAATGTATTAAGGGGGCCCGAGATGGCTTCAGGATTGCGCCGCCTCAGTATTCCGTGTTCACACATTTAATTGCATCAGCCGCGTGTTTAAGAGGAGGGCTTTGAGCACCGGCACCTTTTCATTTACAAATTAAGCACTGGTTAAAAGGTAACAATGTTTCTCCTGGGTGTGCACAGTACTCACCGCTCTACAATGTGGGGTCCAGTACTGAAGGGCAGAGCCACGGTCCTGAGTCAGGGACCAGCCGTACTCGGCTGCTGGACAAGCATTGGGGTTCAAAGTGGAAAACTGGCCATGATCTACAGGCGTCCATTCAAAGAGGGTGAGAAACCCAAGGATGCAAATGGACACCGTTGTCCAAGAGGATTTATACCACGCCAGGCCTCATCTTGGCAGCCTCAGAGCAGGGCCGGCTTTTAGGGCAGTGTGACTGGTGCGTCTGCACTGGGCGCTGAGCCGGTTAGGTGGGAGCAGCTGACCTGAGAGGGGGCGCTGAGATACCTCTTGTGATCAATGTTCCTGCTAGAGAAAGAGATGGAGTTTTACCTAGTGGCGGTTTTGACTCGTCATAAAGTAGCTCAGAGGGTTAATATGCCTGCTGCAAAGAACATGTACCGTGCAGATCACAGATCTGTCATTTATGTGGCTAGCTGAGTGGATCACTGCTTTTGTCACAGAGGTCTCTTTATTGCCGCAGTTCATTAGAAACAACTCTAATAAGAACAATGACTGTTCGAACTGACATCAAAGAGCTGCATTGAAACTGTATAATGTAGGTTAAGGCGCTATGTTTTTGCCACCAGTCTTTAGTTTTCTATTCCTAATGCATCTAAAAAGAGGTTGGGTAGATATTCATTCTTTTTGGTAAACTCAGTCTTTACCAGTGCCTTAAAACAAATGAGATGCTTGTTAGAGAGGGACAATGGAGAGATGAGGGGCACTTTTGCCTGTTGGTAGTGAGGGAAACTGAGGAAAGGGTCTTGGGGTGGGGGGGTTTAGGGGGAACCCTTGTCGCACTAGACACCACCAGCACTAAAGCCAGCCCTGCTTCAGACCGAGATTAGACCACACATGAATGAAAGAGAGATGAGGTTGAGTGCTCAAGCAAGCTGAAAAACCTACAGAACAAAGCTGTGGGGTTACCAGTGTTTCAGGGAGGGTCTCCATGAAACTACCCAAGGAACTACTGGAACGGATGACTACGGGGTGCAACAATCACAGACAAGGAGCAGCAGAGGACAGCAACGAAGGCACCGGAGCCCGTTCCAGCACAGGACCTCGCTGCGACATGCTGCAGTGCTGTGCATTGCAATGGCAGTAATAGCAGCAGTCTCACGGGAGGAGGCAGCATTTCGGATCACTTCTCCTGCACCATCTCATGTCTAGTGGCTTCAACAGCACACACCAAAACATACTAAAAGAGCATGCCCAATGGATGTACAGGAAACAGCAACACAACATACGTTTTCAGCAATCGGGACAACCATGGGGAAAACGACTAAATAAATTAAACAAGCCTATGAGACCTATTGGCTTTGCCAATGAGATCTAGCCATACTGTACAGCATGCTCTTAAGAGCATGCCTACGTTATTTAAATGCTAGATATTGCCAAGACATTATTTTGTAGGTGCGCACCAATACGCAGGCGCACGTGTACCAAATGGTTTGGGATTTTTTTCCTTTTTGTTCAACAATCGAGATGGATTCGTAAATGAAAGTACTGTCTAAAGTTATTTTAACAAAAAAAAACTGGGGAGCGAGTTGGGGCTTGGGGGCAGGGAGGGGGTTGAAGCAACTCAGAAGGAGGGTGGGGGGGAGTGCATGGGAGAGAGGGGACAAGGTTGCAAGCTGGGTGGGGGAGAGTGCGGGCAAGAGGGCAAAATAGAGCACTGGAAGGGTGGGAAAGAACTACAGAGTCACTAGAGCAATGTGACGCACTGGGGTGGACAGAAAATCACACCAGGCAGACAGCTGGAAAACATATGCACTCGCACAATGTGTCTACACAAGGAAAAAAAAAATAGTTCCTGAAAAGTGAACACTTGAACAGCTATGTAAGACTAGAAAGAGCCAATCAGAGGAGTGATAAACAGGCTTTGCTCCACGCGAGTGACAAAGACAAGGTGGATGGGAAATACAAAAGCCTGAAAATCCAAAATTGCAAATCAGAGTGACAAAATACAAAACCAATAGTAAGCCCTGGCCGGAATGCATTCCTAGGTAAGATTTCAGCATGCCCCCAATATGAATAAATAACCTCCCCTGCCACCTCACCCCCGAGATGTGCGTGTACAGAACCCACTGCTCTCATCGCAACAAGATGAGCAAGATGTGTCCCAAAGACTGCGATACAAGACACACATGATGAGACAATATCTAGGAACTCCAGGAGAAACAAATATTGAGCATTACCAAAAAATAAAAATGCACAAGTGCTTTGGGAGCCTTGCAGCTTGCCACGATCAACCACATACACTTGGAGCAACTCGTATGATTAGCAGTCCTTCTTTAGCTAGAAATGATCTCTGCAGGAGAACATGGAGGCAACACAACAAAGGCGCACCTTGGATGTTAGTTGGGTCAATGCCCTGAGGGAAATGTACATAGTCTACAGGTCTGCTTGTTCACATCTCCAGTTTGTTGGGAACCACTTTTCACTTTTGGAATTTTTGTGCTGCAAACAAATTGATCAAGTGGATAATACTCACTGACCCAATTGAGGCAAATCAAGACCTCAACTCCCAATATGCGGTAGGTTGCCAAATGAGGGCCCGGTACTGAAATCGTAGTGGCCCAGGTCAGCATGGCGAGAAATGTAGTTGAGTACATATTAGCAATACTAGCCTAAGGATTCTGGAGCCTACATATTACCACAAGACCAGCTGACTACCCTGGGCAATATGAACAGCCTGAAGCAGACATGATTTAAGTGGCAATTAGGCCAAGCGCATCCTCAAAAGCAGTCCACGGACTGACCAATCAGAATTCTCATAAAGAGGAGTCCAACTGGTACAAAACGCCTGCTTGCCACATCTCGTAAACTTGTAATATAACAATGCACCAGCACTCAGACTGTGTCCCTGCACTTTTTCTGCTGAACCTCTCAATGAAAACATTATGATGTCACAACTATAGCCACATCATCTGGCAAGTACAGTGGCTGAAATCACAGAGTTCATGTAAGCTTTTTTTAAACTAGGCTCTCAGAAGAAATGTTCTAACCTCCTGCTGTCCCTAGCAGCATCTACTAATAGCAACTGTTACCACTGTAGAACTCAATCTTCGATATCATTTCCCCTCATCGAGATCCTTAGTTTGGGAGGGTGGCAATTATTTCATAATAATGCTGTCACAAACGTTCATGAATGCTAAATGATGATTGGACGACCAAGGTCATTGTAAACTGAACAATAAGACAGATATTGTCCACCCGTGGAAAGGATATGGACATTGAATAAGGTTACTAGATGGCTCATTGGCATAAGGACGCACGGATTCAGTCCTGAACTTTTCTGTTCTACAAATCATGTTTTTCAGATGTAAGTTCATTTGGGCTACAACTCCCAAAATGGATTGGGTTGTTAAATGAAAGCACTGGTCTGCAGTACGGCATCCTTGCGGAAATGAAGCTAACCATCTAAAGTTATTAATGTGTGGCCTGGAACTCATTTCGGTCTCCTTCTAGCACAGACAATGGCCGGGTTAGTCCGCAATGTAGCTTGGCAGGTACAAACTATGAGTCTGGTAAACCTATGCATTTATCAAAAGGTTGGACGCATGGGCATAACCAAAGGATGTAAAAAAGTAAAATCTGGCTCAATCGATTAAAAAACAAAAAAAATCGTTCCCAAATAATTTGGTTTAGTGCTGAACGATTTATACTGCAATTATGCATGTCATAACTCCAACTGCTGGATTTTATCCAATTATAGAATTAGTGTGTCCTTGATACATGGCTTCATGAACCAAATTAAATTAGAGATTTATTGAGAGCACTGAGAAGGGCATTTCAAATGTATTAGTTTACTGAGATGATCCCGCATAATAAAACCAAGACAAATTTCACTGAAACGTGTGTAGAAATGGGACAGCACACATAAAAAAGGTAGCCATCACTGCAGTTCAACTCCACATAACTTCGAAAACGAAGACTTGCTCAAAGACCTAGAGGTAATTCCAGCCTATATTCTTTTAATGAATATATGAAATTAAAGACTGTACAAAAATGTCCATTTTGCGTGGTCATCCCCCACTATTTGCTGAATTTTACTGCAGGTGCATCTATTCTGAACACTGGGGAGCTGCTGTCCGGTGTATGTGCTCTGGTCCTTAAAATAAAAGTGGAATTGGCTAATCCCAGATAGGCATATTTAGCTTACCTGCAAATCTTTACTATATAGTATTCTGTGTAAGCCAGGCCTGTAAATTAAATGGGACTAGTGGGCTGCTGCACCTACTGTGACACCAGAAAAATAACAATACAAAGCATGTCTATAGGCCTGCCCCTGCAGACTGAGTGCACGGTGGTAGAACTGCAAAGAGGACTTGGCAAAATAAACCTTCTGCCAGGCCTAAACCTGCCTTTCTAATGCCTATAGTTCACCCCTTAAGCAGGCCCTAAACGCCAAAAGAGCAGGGTGCACAGCACTTAAAAATTAGAACTTGTGTATATCTTTTACATGTACTGGCAGTGGCAAAGTAATTTTTCACAGTTGCAAGGCTAGCTCTCTCATAGAAATGCATTGAATTACATTACAACACCTTACAATTTATACCTTGAGGGACAGCTAAACCAATGGTTCAAGTACCCAAATTCATAGGAATTTAAAATCCAATCTGATGGTAAAGTTGGATTTTGTGTGAATTGCTCCCAGGCAAGGGAAAAAAGGGCTGTGGCCGAAAGGAGGTATGCCCTCCTTTTGACACGATGGCTTGGAGTATGTGCCTACCAACTGTACAAGCTTCAATGGACGAGCCTATCACAGGCTGATGTAAAACATTCCTAGGACTGACCCTGCTATTGTACAAGGAGCCAAAATTGCTTCTGGGAGATTGAGTCCTAACCCCCAGGTAGTGTTCCAAAGTTCTCGTGCACTTGGCTGGTGTTAGAGTGGAATCTCTCCCCATTTTTACTAAAAGAAACAGATGCTATCACAGACTGATATCATACCAAAATCAAAACTCAGAGTTTTACCACAGTCAAGAGCTTCGAATTTTGCACTGAAACTGATCCTCCCACCTAGGTCCTGTGCTTCAGCTGGCCAACGTGGACGAGCTCTATTTCATATCCAGCTGGCACTGCGACCTACCAACAGCCTTGTCAACAAAGATTGTTTCAAAGAAAAACATGAAGTCAGAAGGTAAACTTTCCAACGGAACAAACCCCGGTCCCTGTGTCTGACCCGCACTCCATTGCAGTTGGCCTTAACCTTTGACCTTGACCTGGTCTTGGTGCCACTAGATACATGCAAATGGCACTTAGCATTTTGTGGTGCTAGAAACATCTAAAACTCTGAAAAAACATATCTCCAGTTCCCTACATCGAGTTTTGTCGTTTTGATGTATTTGTTCAGTAAGATTTTCTCTATTTTTTTTTATTTTTTTTATTGTAGTGGGATTTTTATTGTGCCGTATTTTCTAATTATTAACTGTCTTAGTACTGATGAATTATTTACACATTTCTCCAAAGCTAAGAGTCTGCTCTGTGCTACAACTACCCCGGGTTTAGCTCATGTTTAAATTGTTGAGACCTACCTGGAACTTGTAGGTAATAGTGCATTTATTAGTTGAAGAGGGCTACCACCTACTTCAACTAATAAGCCACTTTCTCGCAAAGACAGTTTCAAAATAATCGCAACCTTCTGATGTACAAAGTCATGAAATGAGTGAATTTTGTGTCCCAGTGTTAAAAGGATATACACATTATTTAATGTAGGGCTCAATTCTGAAGAATAGTAGAGTCGTTTTAATTTGATTGAAAGGTAGAGCCTGCAGACCTGGCAATGCTTTGAAGTCCAGACTTGCCCCGGTCTGACTTTGCCAATGAGACACAGTACAGTGCTACGCAACAGAAGTTCATGTGTAGGTGGAACCCGAAAACTGCTGAGGTCTTCTCTATGCGATGACAATTCATCAAAGGAACCTGGGGGCTGGGATACTGCTCTACAGACAAGCTTGGACTGTCTGTACAGCACCAATGAAAAACACTGTATTAAGTCTCAGAGCTTCTTCATGCGAGGCAAAGGGCAAATAATATTGTAGCTGGAGTAAAAGGGCAGCTGATGCATTGACTCACTATGCTGGCCAACGGGGTCATCGATGTGCAAGTAAGTGGCGCTATGAATGCAGTTCCAGTAATTTACTTAAAGGATCTTAATCACCTTAACAGGAAATGCCACACACTGAAACATACTTTTACCCAGTCAGAACCTATAGACATCTATGCAAAGAGATGAATCAGGATTTTAAAAGGAGTTTGGGGAACTCAAGCAGAAACTAGCACCTGCTACAGCTGGAGAAGATCACTACAGATGGAGGTAAGGAACCCTTAGCTGGTCCCGAGCACAGGCTATCTAGGACTAGAGTCAGATCATTAAGCATCCAGCAATCCCACATTGAGTCAGTCAGAACCAAACAGCAGACTTAGGGGGTTATTACAACTTTGGAGGAGGTGTTAATCCGTCCCAAAAGTGACGGTAAAGTGACGGATATACTACCAGCCGTATTACGAGTTCCATAGGATAAAATGGACTCTTAATACGGCTGGTGGTATATCCGTCACTTTTCCGTCACTTTTGGGACGGATTAACACCTCCTCCAAAGTTGTAATAACCCCCTTGGTTGTCCTGTGTTTTATAATAAACCCAACTGGAGAATTTACAAGAAGCTGCATACCTCAAACCCTCCCGACCAGACCAGGAGTCCATCTAACAGGGCTTCGCTTGATAATACTACACTGCACGTTAACGAGGGGACAAAAGACCAGATATTCAGAATCCGGCACTCAAAAATGCACAAACGCACAGTAGTCAAGATTGAAAAACAATGGGACAGGCAGAGTCTTTCTTTCCATTGATGGGGAAAAGAGCCATCCCCACTCCACCTTCGTTCTGGACCGAACAAACCAATCCATATTGTGGTGTCTGTTCACTTTGGACTCCAAAGGTACAGGAGCACATCTGGACATACCGTGCAGACAAAAGACAGAGGTAAAGCTACATCCATGCGATGTTGCAGGTCTCATCAGTGAAGATTAGGAGTCATTTATGGATGTTAGGATTGTGTCTACCATCTCATTCGGGGGAAAGTTATAGCGTTCATCTAAAAAGTCATTTCCTTATTTTTGAACCTTCCTAGTCTCAGGTAGGGGCTTCTAGAGAGGTACATTGTTTCACAGACTAGGACAGAAATGTGTAAAATGTTTGGGACTAGCCAGGTTTCTTTTATGTTGTGCATTTCTATCAAATGGTGCTCACCTTTATACCTCCATGGTACCAATGGCAGCATCTTCACATCTCATCTGTTGTCACTTTCACGGGTGATGTTTAGGTGAACATGGATGTATTGCCTTCCAAGCCCCACTGCTCTCAATACAGACAGAACCATTGGTTCTTGGTATCCAGATGGCAACACTTCCAGCTTTTGTATCGAGCATATGTTTGGTGAAGATCACCACCTGGTCCCTTCTGAACATCAATCCATTTTCCTTCCAGAACCTTTATTTGAAACTTTGCGGATTCTGGCTCTGGAGTGCTGCTTTTTGTGCCTCAGTGGCAACTGTTACACTGTAAGCTTGTTCTACAGACAAGTAGTCTTTGAGGACAACCCTGCAAAATAGCCAGGGATTTAAGAATCAACATAGTTTCACGAAATTCATCGTGTACCTACAGATATTATGGCAGCTATGGGCAGAAGAAAATAGGTACATGGATTGTGAAACATCTCAAACTTGCCCAAGACAATAATTAAAATGTTTTTTTTAACATTTCCAGCAAATTCAGCGTGGCATTCAGAGTAACACCAATTAACTTATCACTTCAAAACATTTCTCACCGGTGTAGGATTTCATAATTTATAAAACAGTAGTTTCGGGGGAAAATAAAAAGCTTTGCTCACTGCCCTTTTAAAGAAAACAATGCCTCATGCTCATAAAATTCTGACTTAAGAAACCACAATCTCAGGCTCTTCCCCCAGTACCTTTTGTACATGGTCAAAATAAGCCTATTTTTCTCTCTACACCTCACTAAGTATCAAAAAGTACCGCTGACTATGTCTTAAGTAGTCATATGAGTCAAGATTTTCTTTCTTGCTGCAGATCAGTGATGTGGGATGAAGCTTTGTAATATGAGGAAAGGTAATTGATTTACCAGTTACACAGGTTTGAATGTTACAAAATATATTTTCTTCTTCGACTGTTTTTGACCATCACTTAAAGGAACAGTGTCTGCTCATTAATAAAGAATTCATGTAGCCTTTGCAAGTGATAGCAAGTCGCACCAGGTATTAACATGGATTACATGCACCTCCAGGACGCATTTAATACTTACCACAGCAATGCCCTGACACTTAACTCATTAAAGAACACAGCCAATACTTTCAAACAAAGATTTGCTAGGGAAAACAAGGCAATGTTGATGAGAAAGCCAATGGCTTTAGATTTTTCTACTCATAGGAAAAAAACAACTTTAGGAAAGAGTAAAATGTATTCGTGGGTTAGAATATTCACTCTGACAATCACAGGTATTCAACCCGCACTCTAGAATTATCACAAGAGGCGAATGAACTGTCGAAAGTACACATAGTAGCGGAAGTGAAACATAACACTAGATAACCTTTCGCAAAAGCAGACTTTAAAATCTAGGTACATGGCCCAGTCTCCCAGGTATATTTTGGTCTGTCTCTAAAGTATTCTTGCAATGCCTATATAAAAGCACTATTTTCCCTCAAGATATAGTTTTACTTGTAAAGAAAATGCGATGCAGGTAGCAGCCTACCAAGAACATACCCACACAAGTATATCTTTAATCACTGTATTTACCTTTGCGAAGATCGTTACAAAATGGCGACATGGTGCAATATTAAAACAAATTGAATACATTTTAAATCATTTTGAAACCCTTAGCTAAAAGCAATTACAGAAGGAATCTTAGCAAACTGCATAAAATACTACTTCAAATAAATTTACAATATTTCACCTGCCAAAGAGCATTTTGAGCTCATCTATTAGAAAATGCCCTTTGGTACAAAGTCACCCAACTGTCTTCTGAGCAGGTCATGCAACAATGAACCTTTACATAAAGGCTTGAGCTAAAGTGTCTTTGTTGGAACTATCCATCTCCCCAACCATAAATCCGCGAGGTTAATAAGTAGTAGTGTCCGCATGGACAGAAAACATTGTATTATTTGTGCAGATCTCTTGCTACATTTAATTGTAGTCACGTGGGGCTGCTTTTTTTTCAGGTGGGCAAATAACTTTTTGCTTTCTAGTCCCACCAGCAGGTGGTTCATGAGTATTCAAAGTATTCAAGGCCTATTACACTTAAGATCAGAAGAGTTGAGCCATCCAGGGTGTTATGCCGCAAGTCTCAGCTGTCATAACAGACAGGAAAATTAGCTAATTACTAGATTAAACGGTTGTATGTCCAGGGATTCACTGCGCTGCTCAGACACTTCTCAACGGAAAATGGATCAGACGGTATTAACCACAAGGCCGATAAGGTTTTGTCTGGTGTTGTCACAATGTCTGGCCCTGAGCAAAGCGTTCAGCAAATATTGTTCTCGAGGCGGCAGCCTTCCACGCTCTGTGGTTGAAGATCTAAAACATGTACCTCACAGAAAGAAAAGTAAAAACGAGAAGTGCATTTTGTTTGCCCACATGATACTTACGTGATAGAGCAATCTGATTTAAAATAAAAAAAAAAATAAAAAAAAATCACCCGGATTCTCATAAAAATAGTAAATTGAATTTAAAATATTAAACACTGGTGAACCCAACAATATGGTAGATTTTGTATTAGTGATTAACACGGGGATGGAACTGAAAAATGCAGCGAAGACTGACAAACTGTATAAATTCTGGAAATGCACACTGGTTTACTCCTCTTGTAGGCAGGGCTTATTTCCTATATCTGAAGGGCGTGAATGGAAGAGCTTTCTACATATTGAAAATGTTTCTACTTGGATAGGAAAGGTGTGACAAGTGGAATGTACATATTCGCCTGGTTTAATAATGCAGATTTTCAGCCAAGTGGAAAATCCAGGCCAGCATATTTTTAGAGGTTTAAATACTTGTAGAAATCAACTGCTGTCATAAGATTTCTAGGACAGCCCTGTGATTCTCTGCAGATGCCACAAGTTTCAGATACTCATAACACGATGGACGGGGGGTTGAGGGAGGGGGGCTACAAGAGTAACGTTACACATTTTAATAGGAACAGAAAATGTATTTATGTATCAAAAGTATAAAAAATAAATGTATATGTCTGCAGTGTGACTGATCCAGAAGGTGCCCTTCGCTATCTACTTAATTTTGGAAATCTCTACGAAAATACTCGTAAGGCAGTAGGCTTCACCTCAGCGGGTAGAACAAAAACTGACATTTACCACTAATAAGGCTGAAAGAAACCTGCACTCTCCCTTTCACTCTTTTAAATTATAGCCCAAAAGACATAGCAGCTCTTTGCTATAACCTTTCCAACAGGGGGGCCCCTGGCACTAATATTTGGTTATTGGAACTTACTTTTACCTCATTCGTTCTCATCCTGAGCAAGAGAGAAACAAGCATTGCAATGCTCAAGTTAGTTATTAACGTTGTAATTCCTAATTGGACTTTTCGTGCTGCATAAATTGAAAATGAAAAGTAAAACAGTTGACATAAGCGAGCAGATTCAAAGCACCACGGCTGCCATGAGCATGAATGAGCGCGAGAGTTCTTGGCTTCCCACGTGAAAGTCTAGAAAGGATCGCGGCTGGGATGAAAGGCAAATCGAAACCGGAGGAGGGGCCATCACACGCTGTAATAGGAGAAAGCGAGTCGTAGTGTCATGGCCAACAAATATGTTCACTTAGTGAACTCGCCTGGGAGGGAACTCAGCAGACAAAGAGGGGTATTTCACAAAATGCACCAATAAAAATGACGCATTTAAGACAAGCACAACAAAGAGTTAATAGCAGGAGTGGGCGTGGTTATAAGCCCACAGAGAGATTATAACAGACCAGATCGCTTCCGCACTCAGCCTAAAAAACGTGCACCATGTTATCACAATGATCTATGGTGGTCACCCTTTTCTAGTTACTCAACAAATGGCTGTTAGGGAAGTCCAGGAAGTTGTCTGCTAGTTTACTTTCTTACTTGACACAATATTTTATCCTGATTTCTATAAGCATATTATAGGGTTACTCTGATGCAGGCTGCTGAAAACCAGAACATGATCAGTATCATAGCACACAACACAAGCGCACCGTCAATTTTAATGCTCATTAAATAGGGTTTGGGCATTCTCCTTTCTGAATAAGTAAATGAACATAGAATTGGGAGGTTTGGCTAAGCTGTTTGGACTCAGTAATTAAGCTGTGCTTCAGAAGGTTTGGCAGCTGGCCTTGGGAGCATCATTAGACTGCTAAGAGCATTAAGTGATTAGTATGCAACAGAAGGGATCCGATGAACCCTATATTAAATACTAATATGGTAGTTCAGTTACACTATGAGCTGGAAGTCAGACTTTCTAGACAATGCCTACCTCATCCAGCACCAGTCTATATGTCTGTCTAAATCACCATCACTGATGTGTCTCTTGCTTTATCCTTGCATCTCAACACCCTGATAAGGGTGGGACGGCGGAGGCTGGTGTTTGAGAAATTGTGCTTTTCTCCCTCCCTATATTCACAATGGCCTTTTGGAACTATGGTCCCTGTGCACAAGTTCAGTCCCTCAGTCTAGCCATGTCCTCAGCATCCAAGCCAGGTCACATCTGTTAAACTTGTGTTATACTTCTAACATGGGTCCGTCCACCGAAAATGGTTCACACAAGATGCACAATCAGTAGCATCATAGCATCCCTGTCACAGACTCTGTCCCTTGCACTTTTTGCACTACTGAAACTTTGTCAGTCTATGTAAATTAGAATTGTTTTTCATTGGCCGTTTCCAGGCACTGTAATCAACAAGTGTTACTGTCTGAATTACATGATCTGGATCTGTTCGATCAGAGGACTAAAGCATTCACTGCTGCTTGACCACTCCATTGGGTCCACGCAGCCTTTGATCCTTCCAAGGTTGATAAGAAGACGATTGACAAGGTGTACTAAAATGAACATCTGTGGAAGTAGGGTTAAAGTAGCTTGGAAGGTGACTAAATATAACATTTAAAAGTCTATATTACTTTGCTATAACACACCACTGACATCTTTCCTTATGAAAAAGGTTACAATCAGATTTAATGTACAATCCAAGTACTAAACTAAAGGAAATAAAGTCTGCCAGGCTGTAATGAGAGATGTGCCTGCATTCTATTTAATCTATGAAATCGGCTGCCACAACTGAATTAAAAGAAGATTTTCCTAAAGTTGTGAACTTATATTATGTTTGCAATCACACTTCTAAGCCTTTACAGCAATGGTTCCCAACTTGTGGGTCCACGAAGCCTCCTCAGGGTGTCCACGACTGCTTAGAAAATTAAATATATTAAAAGATTAGGTCCTCAGCTTTCAGTAATCTCTCAGTGGGGGTCCCCAAATTCCAATAATGATTCAGTGGGGGTCCCCGGGTTCCAGTAATGATTAAGTGGGGGTCCAAAGAAGTCAAAAGTTTGGGAATCACTGGTCTACAGCAAGTGTTTATACTCTGGAAAATTTCTCCAGGCTAATGCTAATACGATCAATAGCGGGAAGTGGCAAGTTAGATCATCTGGCAAGAGTCCCTTTGAGGGGAAGTAGTTTGTTGACAGACTAGCACTGTCCAAGGTCACGTCTTACCAAGGCAGACTGTCTGACACAAGCCTGTGAGAGGGCTTTCAGCTGCAGAAAAAAGGCACCCGACAAAAAGAGGCCAAGCCCTTGACAGGTAGAAATAAACGATTTGATGGACACTCTACAACCTTTGGTTAATGTTTGTTGTGTGAAAGAATCACCTGTGTGAACCACAAAAAGCGTGCCAGTTTGGTTACCAGTTCTAAACCTTCCAATTGACCCAAACAAATGTAATGTTTAGAAGAAATATTTGGCCTTATGAGCCAATAATCCATGGAAGATCATTAGGCTGGAGTTGGGTTTGAGGCCTAGTTGAGCTGTGGAGTTTTCCAGTCGCCCTAATGGTTATACATCCTGACAAACTCGTC
Source organism: Pleurodeles waltl (assembly GCF_031143425.1). Taxonomy (NCBI): domain Eukaryota; kingdom Metazoa; phylum Chordata; class Amphibia; order Caudata; family Salamandridae; genus Pleurodeles; species Pleurodeles waltl. The sequence continues at coordinate 1,674,661,885 of NC_090445.1, read as the reverse complement.
GGCGGGTACACTGGTTTACCATCTGTATTGGAAAATTACCAGACTATGCCGTGGGCATCATAAACAGTGCTGTAAATATTGCTTCCTCTGGATGATCAATTAAGGTTCATAGCACTTCAACCCTGTGACTTCAGGAGGGATCAAGTTCTAGATTAAGTTGGCTGTTTAACCATAATCACCTAATGCTGATTTTTTGTGAGGGCTTAAACAACAAGCATTGGCATAGCCAACAGGTCTCGCCTTTGAGACCGTATAAGTATTTAGCCATGCAGTACATTACATTGGCAGATGGAACATACCGTAGCAGTCATTGTGCAATGACTGTTAACCCCCCTAGAAGGGTCACTCAAGCATACTAAATGTGTTCAAACAGCCATAGTGTAATAAGAATGTTACCTTGGCGTGAATCATGGTGATAATTGCAATAAGGAGAGATCAATAGTACACATACAATCATCATGTAAACTCAATAAAAACCTTTACCAGAAATAAACATTTGTGTTTGTGCATTCCTTCATACACTTGGCATTAGACTAAAATGCTCAGAACAACCCCTGGAGGGCACCACAATAAAAATAGCATTTGGAAGAAACATGGCATGCACCATATAATCAGCCTGTAGAGGGTATAATCACATGAAAACAGAATGTCAGAAAACAATGCAGTGTAAATATACATTCAGCCCCTGAAGTGTGTAGCCCATTAGGACATTTTCAAGCCTAGCAGGCCTACTGGAATATTATTACAAACAAGGCCCTTAAAAAACAAACTACTCCCAGCTGTAAAAAAAAAAAAAAAAAAGTTCCTGCCGTGAGAGAGCTTAAAAAAGTCATTGGATGGTGGAAGTGGTTATTATTTTAAGGTTCCCCCCAACCTAATGTGGGGACCCAGAAATGGCCTAAACAGAAAGAGCACTAGGGTGAGTTTCCGAGTGCAGCACATATTGTAGTATCTTGACTGTAATGCTCAGAACAGCCCCTAGAGGACATCATAATAAAATAGCATTAGCAAGAAACATGGTCAAGTAACCATATAGTCAGACCCTAGAAAGCATAACCACATGAAAACAGAATGGCAGAAAGTATTAGTGAAACCATATAGTTAGGCTCTAGAGGGAATATTGCATTACACATTTTTAGGCCTAGCAGGCCTACTGGAATAATATTACAAACAAGGGCCTTAAAAACACAAACGACTCTTAGCTGTAAAACAAAAGTTCCAGCCATGAGAGAGCTTAAGAACACATTGAATGGTGGGAGAGGTTATTATTTTGTGCCCCCCCCCCTCCCCACAATCTAGTGTAGGGAGCCAAGGATGACCTGAACAGAAAGTGCACATCGTGCTGAATGCTTTGATGGTGGTCCCATTGTCCTAGGACCACCATAGGCTGAGTTATGGGCAAAAATATTTTGTAAAATAAATGCCCCGCAAAACATTATGGGGCGAGTTTTCTGAGTGCAGTGAATATTGTGGTATTGGCTCTCCAGCTGTGCCAGGAGAGCTACATTGAGGCAGTTGAGGATTTTTGCATTTTTTTTTCTGTAAAATGTGCCACTTTGTATATTTTTCAACTGTTAAACTTATACGTGAGTGGTACTCATGTAAAGCGCTCCGCAGATCAAGTTCCCGCTATGTGAAGTTTAAAAAAAAATAAAAAAAATGAATAAATAAAAAAAAATAAAAAAAATGGATCCCTCCCACCCCCACCTTCCAGCTTGCAGCCTTTGGGGGCAGAAACTACAAAGAAACAGCAGCATGCCCAAAAACAAGGAAGAAGAAACAACAACACACGGCCACAGAGCACAAAGTGGAGAGGCAAAAGAAAAAAGTAGTGAGCCACACTAAGGTATATGGCTGATCGTGCAATAATCCATGTAACAGGGTCAGTATCCAAGGTGGTAAAAAACAGCCTCAAGGCGGGACAAACAAAGCATTTACCTACGAAATCAAGGGAATTTTGAAAGGCAAAAAGGTCAAGTAACCATATAGTCAGACCTGGGAGAACAAAGTAGTAATGGTTTTTTAGAAGTCCGCCCGAGACTGAACCGGAGAGGGAGGGGCACTATAGACAGGTCGATGCCACAAAGGAATCAACCTCAACAGGAATACATCAGAACAAGGAATCAACGTTATTGGAGATAGATAAGGCCCCTATAGTAAATTTATCATCCAGGATCCTCACCAATATTGAGATTGAGGTGCTGGAGATGGGCCTTAGTTTTGCTCCCACAGCTAATATGAATAGGGTTAACCTACAACAGGATCTGAGGGCTTTTTTCCGCAAAGTTCGGCTCCAAAAATATTTTATGGGGTCGGAATATATCAGTAATTCTGATAATATCTCTGGCCTAAAACCCAAAGCTACCTTTACCCCAATGCTCTCACAAGTAGGAAAAGAAGTTGAATTATTTGAGAAATTGGTGGAGAAAGAAATTCAGGGAATTGTTCGTAACCCTTTTAAATCTAAGAATAACCTCCCTAAGGAACAATACAATGCGCTTTGTGGGCTACTGGGGGATGTTAATATCATGATAAAACCAGCTGATAAAGGGGGTGGGGTAGTAGTCCTTGATACATGGGACTATGAGAGAAGGGCCACCGATCTTTTATCGGTCCAAGATCATTATAAAAAAGTGTCTATGAACAGGTTAGAGACTTTGAAGAAGGAAATGAGAGAAGTGGTAGATAGAGGATTAATGGAAGGTTACATTTGTGAAGAAGAGGGACATTTCCTTGTGAATGATTACCCCATGACTCCGGCATTTTATGGATTGCCCAAGATTCATAAAAATACCTTAGATCCCCCCTTGAGACCAATCATTTCCAGTATTGGGTCTCTGCTTGAACCTTTGAGTAAGTACATAGATAGTTTTTTAAAACCTTTAGTTTTACAACAGAGATAATACATCAGGGATTCAGCTGATATGATTAGAAAGGTTGAGGGCAAACCCTTTAATAGTGGTACTCAGTTCCTAGTGACATTAGACATAGAGACCCTATATACTAACATCCCGCAGGACCGGACTATAGAAGTTATTAGGAACTGTATTGAGCAGACGGATCTTAGAGGAGCAAGTAGTGAATTCATCATCAATTGTGTCACCTTGGTCCTTAAGAACAATCTTTTTTTATTTAAAGATGACCTATACCTCCAATTGAAAGGGACTAGCATGGGAGCACCATGTGCTCCTAGTTTAGCCTGTCTTTACGTGGGTGACTTTGGGAATAAACATTTATATAATGCTATGGCACCCTTCTATGAAAATGTTGTCGTCTGGTTTCGTTTTATTGACGATATATTTTTCATATGGGAGGGATCAGAGGAGATGCTTCTAGAATTTCTTGAATGGCTGAATTTGGGAGATATGAATATATGTTTTACAGCCCATATCAGTCAGACAGTGGTTAACTTTCTTGACATATCGATTAAAGATGATAATGGATATTTAGGTGTTGAGTTATTTACAAAACCCACTGATAAAACACCTTGCTCCATAATAAGAGCTTCCACCCTATAGCTCAAAGGGACTGTATACCGTTTGGCCAATTCTTAAGATTGAGAAGAAACTGTACATCCTTGGATGATTTTTACAAACATTCTAATGTGTTAAAACAAAAGTTGAAAAATAGGGGCTATCCGAAAAAGTTAGTCAGCCACTCTTTTAAGAGAGCCCGGTTCTATGATAGGGACAGGATGTTCAATCAGGAGCGGAAATGTAAAAATAAGGAACAGATAGTTTTTGTTAGCCAATTTAGTGCATTTAGTAACAAAATCAAGAATGTGATAAATAGGAATTGGCATCTATTGGAGGCTACAGATTAAATGAGGTTGGAAAAGCCCCTTTTTGCTTTTAGACGTAGCCAGAACCTTAGAAATAGGTTGGTTCATACATATAGGGAGGAACGACAAATTGGACAGTTGGGGATAACCGGCAATGTAATTAGAGGTAATTATAAATGTGGCAACTGCAGTTGCTGTGGCCAATGTCTAGAGAAGAAGAATATTGAACTTAATGGAGTTAATATTACCCCCAAAACTTTGAACAATTGTCGCAGTAAGAATGTGGATTATTTAAATCTCTGCCCCTGTGGATTGGGTTATGTGGGGGAGACGGGACGTGAACTGCGGGTTTGTTTATGTGAGCATAGATCTGCCATTAGAACCAGAAAGGTCAACGCTCCTTTGGTAGAACACTTAATGAGAAGCGAACATTCAGAAACAGATTTTAAGTGGTTTATTTTAGAAAAAATATTTCAAAGGAAGAGAGGGGGTAATTGTGAACTGTTTAGGAAAAAACGTGAATGGTGTTATATCACCAGGTTCAATACCATCGAAACAGGTTTAAACTGTAAAGAGGAAGGACATTGATTTTGAATAGGTGGCTGTGAATTGCTTTAGCTGGCTGCTCCTGAAGATGGTGGCTCTCCAGATTTTTGGAGATGGCTATCTATTTTGTTTATTAAGAACAGACAGGTCGAGGTGTGTATGTATATATAATAAATCTTAATCTTTTTATGGATGGCTGGCCAGTTGTTTAATATATATTTATATGAAGTATTTTGTTTTTTTAAATATTTATTTTTTTGAGCAAGGGTTGCTTTGCTGTATTTTTAGGATTGTTGGGTACATTTTGGATAGGTGTGGTCTTTTAGTTTTTTAATAAGTCTTGTGACACTAAGATGTTGATTTTGCTTTTTATCACATAGTAATGATTAATTATTGCTGCCTTCGTCCCTTATCAAGTGTTTTTAATCTTTGTATCAGTAGATTGCAGTATGGGTTATATCTCGGCTTAGTCCGAGATTCCAATATGGTGCTGGTGTGGTGCCGTAAGTGACAGTCTAGTTGCCAGGGGTCTGTCTTCCGAGGGCAGGGAGGGATTCTGCAAGAATAGGAAGAGTTTCTACTTCCTGCCCTTTGATTCACAGAGCAAACATCGGGTATAAAGGGGCGGTGGTCAGGCAAGTCCGGTTTCTCCACAACAAAGAGTTAAGCGCTAAAATATGAATATTAAGAAGAAAGCTGACTCGAAGGTAAGCAGGGTGAATAGTTTGTGCAAAAGGGGACGCGGCATCTTTCCTGAGTTGTTTAACAGAGTTTGAGTTGAGTTCCTGAGAACATGTTATGAGTAGTCATATAAGGGGACGCGCTGCTTGCCTAGAGCATAGCTATATAGGGTGAACACAGGACTCTAGGAAGGGGTATGACTCTACATATTAAGAACAAGAGTGTATTAATTAGGAGACATTTAAGGTCCTTAGCCTTTAGAATTTTATATGATGCAGCTATAGGGTGCTGTTAGGTAATGGCGAATTTAATCTGAGAGCACTATTGTACTCTTTATTTCATTTTGTCCTATTTTTATTTTAGAATTAAGGCTTGAACCAGTTCATAATATTTGGTTCTGCCATAAATTATTGGTATACATCTGGACTCCATGGTAAGTCCCTGACTATGACTAATGTATGTTAGAATATTGAATTTAGTGCGGTCATGCTATGTTATTAATAACATCTTTCGGATATGCATGCTGGACAGTTATAAATTGGGTGTCGCTTGTTTTTGTTTTTAGTGTAAATAAAACACTCTCTATGCACTTATGGGCGTATTATATTGTAAGGAACTTCCATCACTGCATGGGTTATCACATGGTGCTTTGGGTCCCTGTGAGATGATGGATAATGGATTGATGGTTTTTTCTCTATCTATATAGAAACACAACCCATAAAGATGGTGGATGTTAAGGAAAGTATCTCTATATAGATTAATGTGGATGTTGTGTACTGGCCCTTTTTAAGGTGAGTGGTTGGGATTGTTTTAGTGGTTGTTTTTATACCTAATATGAAGTTTATTATATATAGATGCTATTGTAAGTGTATAGAGGATCTGGATATAGACGATGGTCAATGAAATCTCTGTTTGTGATGATATACAGTAGAAGAATCTGGAAGATTTTGGATAATTAAATGGTTTTTAAAAAATAAAAAAAATCCTAAAAGAGGGATTTACGGAATAGATATGTGATAATATATTTATATTCAGTTTATTATGTTATCATATGTAGGTTTGAATGAAATACTTTGGGAAGCATAAAATTCAGTCCTGAAGAAGGCGGTGAGAAAAGTTTGGAAGCCCACCAAAACGCGTCAACACTTTACTTTTACTGGACCCAAAGAAGGAGGACTCTATCGAACAAAGAATATTGATAGGTAGACTCCTATCAATATTGGGACAGTGCTATTTTATAGACGATTTTATATGTCTTTTGTCTGTTTCTCCTTTATGTGATTGCACTTAATGTCAATTTTACAATTTTGATGTTTTAATATTTATATGTTTGTTTTGTCATTGTATGTTTTGAGAATTTGCTTGGAATTCTATTAAATATTTAATTTTGATTTGCTGGATCTTTTTAGTTGATTAACAGAGAGATTTATCGTTGGTGTGAGTGAGGGGAGATTGGATTAGCTTGCCCGGTGGGGATTTTTCTATATACTTATTAATTCTGAAACGCAGGCCAAGGAACAAATGAAAGTGATGGGTGTGGTTAAAGCTCACAGAGTAGATTACAGCATGTTGAGTGAGCAGCGCATTCGCGCTGCTAGGCTCGATCTAAAAATAAGTCACAGCACTTAATGATGTTGCTGTATACTTTAACCACTATGAGTTGATCAAATGTTCAGCAGATGTGAGCTAACTATGCATATTAGATTTAATAATCTATCCCTCTTAGAGGTAATCTAAGGCTTGGCACTCAACCCCATATAAAGAGAATGTGTAGATTATACTGTAGTTTTATGGTATCGTTTTTTTTAGGGTCGAGCCTGCGTCGCATGCGCTCGCGCATGCGTATCGCAGCGAGACGCTTTAGGTATTAGAAAAGGGCTCGGAGCCCTGTCGACGTCACATCAGTGTTTTTCATTGGTCCTTGGGCTTGTCTATTAAAATCTGCTTGCTTTCATTAGTCGAAGGCATGCATACGTCATGCCCTTTCCGGTGGCTAGCCCTCCTCGAGCGCATCGACCAAGTACAGAAAACATGCAAGGCTCGCTGTTTTCTGTCCGGCTCGTGGACTACTTTTTCTCTATTTTCCTAGCGCGATTTCGTTTGGCAGAAGTCGAGCGCGTTACACAGTTACTTGCACTTTTTCGGGTTACATACATAAATGCACTTTTGCCGATAGGTGTAAAGTCGGGTTATGAGTTTACAACGCTATCAGCTCTCACATGAGCAAACGCGAGACCCGTTGCATTGCAAATGCTTGTCTCAATTGTTTTTCTGCAGTACAGCATATACTTTTAAGCCAGCAATGTTTACATGGATTGGTAAGGATGTAAGCTTTAGCCTCAAAGCCAACAGGACAACATACTTCTTTTTAGTGACTCTGGACTCAGATCAGGAATCAGTAGGAAGTACATTCCATGAAAGGGAACCTCCCTTCAGGCATACCACCCTCAACATGGCCACTCTTGCATCCTCTCCCTGAGAATCATCACTACCCTACTTCACTTGCCTTTCATAACTTCCTGTTTCTTCCTAAACAACCCATGACCCCTTCCCACAAGGGAGAGCATCCTTCTGCAATGAGAAAAATGATCACTTAAGCAAACCTCAGACTCATGCATGACTGTATATGATTTCATATAGAAATGATTTCATAGACTCATTACTGAGAAACCATTTCACCTAAACAGTTTCATGAACATTTTTAGGATGATTGGCATCTCCCATTTCACAGAATAAGTCATAGAATGTCTTTTGTTTCTAAAAATTGCATTTGCATTTTTATTTTTTAAGGTGTAAATGCAATGGCAGCAGGTCTTACTTACAGAAAGATTTTTGTCAGAGTTATTTATTTCAGTTCTTTACTTTAGGGGACATTACTTTGGATTTATATTCCCTCACCTTTCACCACCCCTAAACACCATGCACTCCCTGACCACTTCACAGCCCGGAAACACCATCCTCACTTCCCCCTAAAAACTCCTCACCATGTCTAACCTACACCAATCCCTGACCCGTAAACTCGACTCATCCCTGAACCATAAATGCTCTTTCTAAACTCAAACTACACCCATCTATGAAACCTCAATACCCTGCAAATCCACCCATTCTGACACCCTAAAAATCCTTCTATGTCTATACCCCAACCATCCTGGAACCCTTTAAGCCCTCACCATTCCTAAATTCTACTCATCCTTGAACTCAAAAAAATAAATAAATAAAAGCACCTCACCACCCCAAACACCACCCTTCCCAGACTCCTAAAAAACGCTCACCACCCAAAAACACCTTCCCTCCTAGACCCGTAAACCCATAATCATTCTTAATCTCCATCCTTCTTTCCCTGATCTCTAGAAGCCATTTCTGTCCCTAAACGCCTCTCATTCATGAACCCTTAAAAACGCTTGACCTACATTAAACTTCATTCATTCTTGAACCCTAAAAACCCGTCTTCACCATAAACTCTACTCCAAAACAGAACCTTAAAACCCACTCACAGCACTAAACTCTGCTACTCCGTGAACCCTAAACACTCAACACCCTTACATCCACCCTCTCCTGAACAGAAAAAATATTTCACCACCCCTGAACTCCACTCATCTGTGAATCCTAAAAATCCCTCACCACTCTGAGCCATTTGATTGCTGAAAAACTCTCACCACCCCAAATCTTCTCCATCCCTGAACCCTAAATACCCCTTTATACACCTGAACTCTATCAATCCCTCACAACTAAAAATACCTCATCACCCCTAGATTTAACCCATCTATAAACTAAAAAGAAAAAAATCCCAACCCCTAAACTTTACCCAATTTTAAAGTAATATGGGATTACTTCCTTAGTTTTATATTACCTTTAAAATGTTTCCTTTAATTTTCGTTTTTTTTGCATTTGTTTGAATTTGCTTTTCCGTGATTTAGTTTCCTTCACTGTGGTTTCTCAGTTTTCATTTTTATTCATATCTATCATTCATGCAGTACCAACCACCCAGGAAAACAAAGCTTCAGCAAATGCCACTCTCAAATGGGCTCACATTTTCTTCTACTTGTGCCATCACTGGCAGTACACATTTTGGACACCCTTACTGTAGGTGCAGCCCTCTTCCCAAACATTTCAGGGTGACGACCTACTTCAACCCCATATTGTCCGTATTCTCGATTAATTTTTTTTCACTTTGGTCTCCATCTGTGTCATTCTAATCTCATAGGTCACCGAAGGCACAAAATATTACAGTGTTACCAGATAGCCAAAAGGTCACCATTCAACCTCCAAACTACACTTCTTTCGTAAAGTGAAGTTGCCAATAAACTTGATGGTGGAATGGTGTGGGGATTATCCTAGAGACATCGTATTAGTTTGAAACTACTAATATTCTGCAAACACATAAGCATTTGAAAGAAAGTAACTTTAAAAAATGGCTCAAGTTCAGCAGATGTGGTAATATCCACAGAGATTTCTTGTTTCGTCCAATGAACTTTAGCAGTGCAAAACATACTACCATAAATATCTCCTTTCTTGTAGGGCAATTCATTTCTAAGAAACCTAGGGCCAGATGTATCATACAACCGATTTGCGATTCTCAAATAGCGATTTTTAAGAAATCGCTATTTCAGAAATGCAAAAATGTATGTATGATTTTTGCGATTCGGTAATAGCGATTTCTTAAAAATCGCAAATGCTATTACCGAATCGCAAATAGAGAATCTGACCCCATTCGCACCTATGGGCCTGTTGGCCCATATCTGCGAATTTTTTGCATTTCCAAAATTGTGATTTCTTAAACAGAAATCGCAATTTTGGAAATGCAAAACCCCAGGGTGCTGGGGGCCTAAGGCCCCCTCTGCTGCACCCCAAAAAAATTTGGGGGGACATGTGAGGTGCACACATGCCAAAAGGGCATGTGTGCTTTACATGTACATTTTAAAAATGCATTTTTAACTTTTGCACATGGTTACCACCAGGTTCAACCTGGTGGTAAATAGCGATTCCTAAATGCCCAAATCGCATTTAGGAATTGCTTCATACATGTGCTAAGAAATCGCAAATAAGGAATCCTTATTTGCGATTTCTTATTTAGAGAGTCACAATCTGCGACTCTCTAAACAGGGTCGCAATTTTAAGGAATCGCTATTTTTGCGATTCCTTAAAATTGCGTTCAGAATGTCTTTCATACATTCTGAACTGGCTTTTTGCATTTGCAAACGGGCATTCGCACCGTTTGCGAATGGAAATAACCTTGATACATCTGGCCCTTTGTTTGGAGGAGTTGAAAAGCATGCTCTCACTTTCCAAGTTCAAAAGCTTTTGTAATGCTGCTCAGTGCCCTGAAGCATCCAGGCTTAGTTAATGGACTTCAGGCACTCACTACTAGACTGCAATAAGTCATTTCAGTGAAGTACCTGCAACATTTTCTTATCACTTGAGAAATTATGTTACAAAGAGACTATCATAAAGAAAACAGAGAGGATTTCTATTGGCAAATTGCATGAATTGTGTGATGACTGTAGGAAGTTGGCTCTGTATGCACTATTTCAAAGTAAGGAATAGTATGCACAGAGTCCAAGGGTTCCCCTTAGAGGTAAGATAGTGGCAAAAAGAGATAATACTAATGCTCTATTTTGAGGTAGTGTGGTCGAGCAGTAGGCTTATCAAAGGAGTAGTGTTAAGCATTTGTTGTACATACACACAGGCAATAAATGAGGAACACACACTCCGAGACAAATCCAGCCAATAGGTTTTGTTATAGAAAAATATATTTTCTTAGTTTATTTTAAGAACCACAGGTTCAAATTCTACATGTAATATCTCATTTGAAAGGTATTGCAGGTAAGTACTTTAGGAACTTTGAATCATTACATTAGCATGTATACTTTTCACATAAAACACAATAAGCTGTTTTAAAAGTGGACACTGCAATTTTCACAGTTCCTGGGGGAGGTAAGTTTTTGTTAGTTTTGTCAGGTAAGTAAATCACTTACAAGTCTTAGGTTTGGGTCCAAGGTAGCCCACCGTTGGGGGTTCAGAGCAACCCCAAAGTTACCACACCAGCAGCTCAGGGCCGGTCAGGTGCAGAGGTCAAAGAGGTGCCCAAAACGCATAGGCTTCAATGGAGAGAAGGGGGTGCCCCGGTTCCGGTCTGCCAGCAGGTAAGTACCCGCGTCTTCGGAGGGCAGACCAGGGGGGTTTTGTAGGGCACCGGGGGGGACACAAGTCCACACAAAAAGTACACCCTCAGCGGCACTGGGGCGGCCGGGTGCAGTGTAGAAACAAGCGTCGGGTTTTCAATGGAAATCAATGAGAGATCAAGGGATCTCTTCAGCGTTGCAGGCAGGCAAGGGGGGGCTCCTCGGGGTAGCCACCACCTGGGCAAGGGAGAGGGCTTCCTGGGGGTCACTCCTGCACAGGAGTTCCGTTCCTTTAGGTGCTGGGGGCTGCGGGTGCAGGGTCTTTTCCAGCCGTCGGGAAATGGAGTTCAGGCAGACGCGGTCAGGGGGAGCCTCGGGATTCCCTCTGCAGGCGTCGCTGTGGGGGCTCAGGGGGGGACAACTTTGGTTACTCATGGACTCGGAGTCGCCGGAGGGTCCTCCCTGAGGTGTTGGTTCTCCACCAGTCGAGTCGGGGTCGCCGGGTGCAGTGTTGCAAGTCTCACGCTTCTTGCGGGGAGTTGCAGGGGTCTTTAAATCTGCTCCTTGAAACAAAGTCGCAATTCTTTTGGAGCAGTGCCGCTGTCCTCTGGAGTTTCTTGGTCTCTTGGAAGCAGGGCAGTCCTCTGAGGATTCAGAGGTCGCTGGTCCTGGAGAAAGCGTCGCTGGAGCAGGGTTCTTTAGAAGGCAGGAGACAGGCCGGTAGCAGTTGGTGTCTTCTTTCTTCTTCTGCAGGGGTTTTCAGCTCAGCAGTCTTCTTCTTCGGTAAGTTGCAGGAATCTAAATTCTTAGGTTCAGGGGAGCCCTTAAATACTAAATTTAAGGGCGTGTTTAGGTCTGGGGGGTTAGTAGCCAATGGCTACTAGCCCTGAGGGTGGGTACACCCTCTTTGTGCCTCCTCCCAAGGGGAGGGGGTCACATCCCTAATCCTATTGGGGAATCCTCCATCTGCAAGATGGAGGATTTCTAAAAGTTAGAGTCACTTCAGCTCAGGACACCTTAGGGGCTGTCCTGACTGGCCAGTGACTCCTCCTTGTTATTCTCATTATTTCCTCCGGCCTTGCCGCCAAAAGTGGGGGCCGTGGCTGGAGGGGGCGGGCAACTCCACTAGCTGGAGTGTCCTGCGGTGCTGGAACAAAGGGGTGAGCATCACCGCCAGGTGTTACAGCTCCTGCCTGGGGGAGGTGTTAGCATCTCCACCCAGTGCAGGTTTTGTTACTGGCCTCAGAGTGACAAAGGCACTCTCCCCATGGGGCCAGCAACATGTCTCTAGTGTGGCAGGCTGCTGGAACCAGTCAGCCTACACAGATCAATTGGGTAAAATACAGGGGGTATCTCTAAGATGCCCTCTGTGTGCATTTTTTAATAAATCCAACACTGGCATCAGTGTGGGTTTATTATTCTGAGAAGTTTGATACTAAACTTCCCAGTATTCAGTGTAGCCATTATGGAGCTGTGGAGTTCGTTTTTGACAGACTCCCAGCCTATATACTCTTATGGCTACCCTGCACTTACAATGTCTAAGGTTTTGCTTAGACACTGTAGGGGCATAGTGCTCATGCACATATGCCCTCACCTGTGGTATAGTGCACCCTGCCTTAGGGCTGTAAGGCCTACTAGAGGGGTGACTTACCTATGCCACAGGCAGTGGGAGGTTGGCATGGCACCCTGAGGGGAGTGCCATGTCGACTTAGTCATTTTCTCCCCATCAGCACACACAAGCTGGCAAGCAGTGTGTCTGTGCTGAGTGAGGGGTCCCTAGGGTGGCATAAGACATGCTGCAGCCCTTAGAGACCTTCCCTGGCATCAGGGCCCTTGGTACCAGGGGTACCAGTTACAAGGGACTTACCTGGGTGCCAGGGTTGTGCCAATTGTGGAAACAATGGTACATTTTAGGTGAAAGAACACTGGTGCTGGGGCCTGGTTAGCAGGGTCCCAGCACACTTCTCAGTCAAGTCAGCATCAGTATCAGGCAAAAGTGGGGGGTAACTGCAACAGGGAGCCATTTCCTTACAATGACATTTTCACATTTCGTATCTCTAACAATGTTTGCCACAAACTGTGCTAGTCGGGTGTATTCGGACTGACTGGGAGACACCTGGAGCTCACCACTTATCCTCCTGCATAACAGAAGAGTACCCCACTTCTCGAGCCTGCTGATGACCCCAAATAAGAATGGACTATACACAAGAGCCCGATGTCACCGCAAAAAAAAAATAGGTAATTTGCTTGTGTTGCAAACGTTGTACACAGTGGTAGGCGCTTTTTCAAACCTATATAGAAGCCACAATTATTAGCACCAATATTTACACTTCTTAAAATAAATACGTCCAAGGAATCTGCATATCTATCCTTGCAATATATTCCTTTTCAGCTCGAAACCAACTGCATAATTTCATTTATACTCTGCCAAGGTGTGCAGCTACGATAGCTGTGCCTTTACCTGGGCGACAGAACTCAGAAATATGCAAGGCTTTACTGTACACTCTTATTACCGTGTAACAACAACTACACGAGGATGCTTTCCGAGTTTCTCAAATAGATATATTACTTAAAAACCTGCAACAGCACACTGACTGCAGGGACTATTGCCCTGCAAAATATGCTCACAATTAATAGTGACCGTTACGGATACTTTGCTTACTCGGTGCATTGGAGGAAAAATGGTTTATTTTACCCAGAATTACAACGCCCGGGACACCAGTTACTCACAGTGCGTAAGAAGCTGCCAAGTGTTGCACTCTTTAATCAGACTTTGCTTTTGCTCAAAAAACATGTTGCATTATGAGGCTTAAACCATGGCATGAATTGGGTGAAAAATCCCATCATGCAACTTTGCTAAGCTATAGGTATTTGTATAGCGCACCGTCACCGGTGAGGGTATCCCAGCTGTACCTGGTGTGTGAGGCTAGCCCGGGGAGGTTTTACCGGAAGAACCCGTTCTTTGTCTTTTTGAGGTTCTTAAGAAGGGAGGAGGCGGCTCTGATGTGTTGTGGGAGTTCAGTCTTGGTGTTACGAGCGATGTATGAGAAGGTACGACCTCTTGAACTGCTTCTGGGTATGCGTAGGGTGTGTGCCAGTCCAGGAGAGCGGAGGTGTCTGGATAACATGAAAAGATTGGAAGATGTCACCTGTTCAAAGAGGAAACCTGCCTCCAATAAGCAGCTTACTCTATAAGATGTTTATTGCCTACACACTACTTAAAAAAAAAAAAAATGCAGTTTTTATGTAGCCTCACTAACATGTGTCTGTGTTTTAAAATTCGTAGATTGAACTCATATCTACCACGTGGCTCTAAGTAACTTATCCGTGGCTCTAAGTAACTAACTCGGGTCTACAGTCACAAAGACGCGCATACTGACAGGCATAAGTCAATAGTTTCTGTAATTTCAAAGCTCTAATTTCCTAAGTAATTTTTCTAGGTAACAACAATGAATACAACACACAGCATGGATCCATTTGAAGTCGATAACAAAACTGCACCTTTTATTGGCTTTTATGAAGTTGCTCCATTCTACTTCATACAGCCAAAGTGATACATAGAACAAACAAATGTGGGCAACATCGTTTTTTGAGGAACTCATAGAAAGTCATTAGCAGTGGTGTCATTTGGAGAAATTCCACACAGAAAAAGTAAGAAAGGAAGACTTACCCTAATCCTTCTCATTGCAGCCACAATCTCCACCCGACTGCTCGGACGAGGCACATCCAAACAGCCAATGTACTAAAAACAAAAAATAAATAAAGTCAACTACAGATATGGTCAAGATGCAAATGTAACAGGAGAATATTCTGATTCGGAGAGGATATGTAGAATGCATTGAAACTCCAGGAGGTGCTCAGACTTGCATACGTATGGGGGGAAAAAAGTATAAGCTGTATATATTTATATTTAAACTCGCTAATACCAACGCAACATCTCAGCAAACTTTCAAGAGGTGTCACTAGTACAATTAATATGGCAAACATAAAAATGCACGCTATGTGCTCTCCTTTATCAAGTGTAGCAAAAAGAATATAGAAAAGGAAACACGGAAAACAATTGTTATTTCTTTCTAAAAAAATAAAAATAAAACAAATAGGCAAGGCTCTAAGATCTGTAAAGTCACCACCCAAAAAGGAAAGTCTTCTGTTAAGATGCAGACCAGTAACTCATAGAAAGAGTTGTTGCTTAAGTTACAACTCTGGCGTTAACTCTACAAGAGGTGACTTCCTAACCACTGATGAACTTGGTTCAATGCACCAACGCCGAGTGTGAAAGACAACTTATTGTAGCCCCGCAAGACACTAATCATTGTGTAATAGACATAGAAGTATTGATTTTGGGTTACTAACAATCCCATGAAGGGATTGAGGCACCCTGGAAACGCCAGAAACCTTATTTCATTAGTCACAGACACTCACACATCGTGCTAAGAAGAATGAACTTATGTTAAAGGTATTTATTACTACAGAAACAAACTACTTCCCAGTACATCTAAAAGAACTACACTGAATATTATAAAAAACAAGAAGACAGGTTATAAATAACGAGAACAAAATGAACATTTTCAGCATTGCTGAAAGTTCATTTAAAATGTTTATCTATAACCGAACACCTTAATGCTTACTTCTATGTGCTACCTTATGAGAGCATGAAAGGAAGGTAAACTCCAGAGTTTCTTAGGTAGAAGGGATGCACTTCGTACCTTGTTGACAGCAAAGGCTGTCTTTATCTGGAGAGACGTGAAGACAGAGCATGCCACAAAGGGCTAATACCCACTGTGATAGCAGTCAGTCAGTCTTCCTCCAGGACTTGGCTACAAGCTATGATGAGTTGGTGCCTAGCTAAGATGGATACAGAATTTAGGGACTTTACATCAGAGTGACCAGCTGCTGAGATGCAAGTGACTCGTATGTCAGGCAGGTGGTAGAATTCTGTCTCCAGCAGAGTGAAGGAGCCGCCATCTCCCCCAACGCAAAAGATTTGCATGTTGGGAGGTATGCGCCACATATGTGGATTGCTCCCCCCGAGACTTGTCATCAATTACCTCCACCTCAGTCCAGGAAAATCCATGGCCTTCCACTAAAGGACTGTCAGAATGCTGGGTGCTGTGTCTGTGGGGCAGAGCTAGCGGAAAAGGGGTCACCGTTGTGGGGAAGAACCTGACTAAATATTTTGCCAATGTTGAGTTTCACCTTACCTGTAGGAGGGTGTGTCCCCAGCCCACTTCTGGACTTCGAGACAGACAATCCTAGGCAAGCACCAGTTGATGTCAGGCATGGCTTGCCCATTACTGCCAGTCATCACTGAGCCTAGTGGGAACACACAGGGATGTGCCCTAAAAAGGTAGCTAATGTAAGAAAGTCCACTATTGTCATTAGAGTATGTCTTTAAGAGCAGTCTGTCCTGTTGAATTTAGGGCACTGGCTAAAGACTCATATAATTAGGGTCAATAGAATTATGCTACAGGGGAGCACAAATGATGCAAAAAGGATGACCAAAAAGCCAACTTATACAGCATAATACTACACATTTTCATTATTTTGTCATGTTTACACATGGTAATACTGTCAGGGCAAAGGTTTTGCCTCATGAGTACCAGTTTAACAACGAAATACAGAAATAAGCAAATGAATGATGACTAGTTAACTTAGGTAGGGCCTTCCACTGCACGTGAATATCACATGTTCCTTCTGTAGATACTGCTTTACTTAACTCTGTCAAAAGAACAGAGTCAAGAACTCCTTGATGCAGTCACCTGGGCAGCAAACTAAGCCACCTTTTGTGCTATCTGGTCAAACATTCAAGGTCGGGTATCTTTGCATACCTGTCAGGTTCATGCTGCCCATCATTGAAGAATCTGCCCTTTCAATTCCTGCTTTGCAAACATTTTTTTTTTACCCAGGCTGGATCTGTGAAAGAAGGGCCATGTGGATGATTTTCTCTTTTGCCACAGTTCATATCCGTGCTTCTTGGCGGTGCAACACAATACGTGTGAATGAGTGGTTTTTCATAGGATTTGCTATTCACTAATGTGCCCTACATTCTTTTGCATGTCTTTGGAATCTCGGCAGACCACTCCCCAGAGAGCCAGGAAAATAATTCACCCAGCTATTCCATCCTTCCCTATATTTTGCTTAGTTTTGGACATTAAGAGACCTCAACAATTTGCCAGTCAGTATGCCAAGGCCCACCGTTATGCTTTGCATTCCATGTTTCATCTGGAACAGAGACCACATAGAGTTGCGCTTCCGGAAACTGCAACTCCCATCACTAAATGCAGTCTAGGTGCCCCTCATTTTGAGCACTATTACCTGGTGGCACAGCTGCAATGGCCCACATACTGGTTGGCAGGCCACCACAGAGATGGGCCTTCCTACCCTAACACAAGCATGGACAGAGTTGCTGCATGCCCTCTTTCACAGGCCCACCTCCTGAAGGGTGAGAATGCGTTGCTGCGGATCACCTTGGAAAGCTTTTACTGTAGTCTGAAACTCCTGCCTAAAATGCCACATTATTCAACAGCAACCCCATTCTGCTCAATATCCTTCTTTCTTGGGATGTTTGGTGAAGGGGAAAATGAACGCTTGGTCGGAGGCTGGGGTGGACACGTTGGGTGATCTGTTTCGGGAGGGTTCACTTTTAACATATGGGCAATTGCAGGATGAATTTGGACTCCCGGCTGGACAATTTTTAGCACACACCCATGTGGTGGCTAAGCTTCTTCACCTATGGGGCATCACTGACATAGAACCGGATCACCATCCACCGACAAACATATTGTACACAATGGGTGCAGGGTGTAAATTGGTCACCTGGTTGGCAAGGGCACTTGCACATGCAGAGTAGGATCCCCTTGTGGAAAAATGCAGGGAATAGGTGAGAGATCTTGGTAGGGAACTCACTGCCAAAGAATGGGAGAAAATTACAGAATACCCTAGACAAGCATCACGAAATGCAAAATTTCAGAATATCCAGCAGAACATTACACCAGCTTCCCCCTCACACATGTTCGGTTCATCGTCAACGTGCCCAAGATGCCAACTCAGAGGGGCCAACATGAAACATATGTTCTGGGCCTACTCTGTAGCTGAAGATTATTGGGCCCGGATTCTGGATGAAGTTAGACAAGTTTCATGACGTACTGATTTGCACACAAAAGAGGGCTCTATACTGGGACTAACGTAGGTCATTTGCCGCTAGGGCTCAAAACAGGTTTATTGACCTAGCATTTCTAATAGCTTGCCATCTTATTGTAATGTACTTGATAGCCATAACGTTACCTAGTGTAGGACACTGTCGAGCAGTGACACTAAGGTGGGGGCATGAAGAGGCAGTGACCCTGAGACGCGAAGAGGTGAGAGGCCTGCAAAAATATCCTGTAGCGACAGATTGGGACATGTTGCTGTTCGACCTAGATACCCTACCATAGGCGCCTGCCGACACTCAAGACTGCCACTGAAGGTCAGCTATTGATTATATATCACCCCATGCTCCCTCCACTAATGCGCGATGCCCTAGTCAGACTCCCCCCTAGTTCATGTTTTTCATGCACACACTTGTCATGACATGGTACTGGTGGGCCCTGACCACTGAGCTGGAGCTGCAGACCCGGAATACATGTAGTGCACTCATTTCTTAGACGCCTCTAGATGCATCACGTTTAGTTTTTATTTGTTATATTTTTTTTTAACCGTTAAAGATATGAACCGTTACTCCTACAACGTTTGCTTTATATTCATTATAAGATATTATGGGATTTACGTACAGATAAATGAAAATTGGCAAGAATATGTTGTTGTATAATGTCATGACGCAATTACTCAATCAAAATGGTTTAAGAAAGAAAAAAAAGGAGAGCTTACCCTACACCCAGGTACTTTACTGAGGGGTCAGCTTTTACTGAAACAAATGTGTTTATTTTGCCTATCTGTTCCCAAACCCAGGGAAAGGTTACATCTTTGTGTCTTTATTTGTTTAGGAATAGCACAAACCTCCATAATGTTAATGTCCTTGTAAGACATGGGGTACTAAGAAACCACTTTGACATGTGCAGGGTGACTTGATTCACAGACCTAAAATCAGTACAAGATTCAAAATGTCCTGCTAATGGCTACAGAAGGTTTCTCGACACCTCTTCTCCAACAGTGCAAAAGACTCTTCCTTGCTGGCTCCACTGCGGCAAGCCTCTTGAAGCTTCACTAGACCAACAAGGGTAGCAATATGCTCCCAAGACACCCTCTGGTGTCCTCTAGGAAGGAGCAGCAATATAGTTCTGAAGACATAAGCTTCCCCGTGAAGACACAAACATCACCGTACAGGATTCAGTGACGGCTGGTAGACTACTCACCTGTCACATCCTTCACCTGGGCAGACCCTACATTCACACATAAACTATAAACTCACTGAAAACCACTAAATTTACTGCCTGGGACAAAAAAGTCCAATTAACACTTTTAAATGAAATTTAAAATAAAGTTTGAAAATCTGAGCCCTAACAGCAGCTGTACAGTCCATGCCCAAATTCATATACTGAATGATTCTGTGATGATTCTTTCTTAATTGAGAAAAAGACACACCAGGATTATAAACTTCATTGCAAATAGGCCCTTTGGCAATACCTTAAAAAATGGGGCTTGTGAGAGTCAGTGCATCGGCGAGAGTCGAGACCCTGGGATATTCAGGTAGTTTCTGGATGACCCAGTTCCACCTTGGCTCCCCATCATTCACACCAAGAAATTTGAGTGATACAACAGTTTGCGGAGGAGATTCATGTATAGGTGTGCAGTATATAAAGAGTGGTGTTCCTAAACAGTCTGCGACAGTAGGTTTATTTAATTTTTTTTTCATTTGTTTTAGCCTACCAGTTCTCCAGACACCAAAGCCTCTCCACACTGCCTGCCAAGATAGAAAACAACATGGTCAACTGATCATGGTCCTCCATCTGTCCTGGCACCCTATCACATAGCCTCTCTACTTTTTACTAGGTTTTAGTACTTCGTCTTACCTGCTTCTGGTCTGTTTTAATTATCAGATATCCCATTTTATTTCTCCCAATAATGATGAAGTTAGTCATGAGTCTGTGGGTAATTTTACATATTTTTGTGGAAGCTTAATTTAATTAATCTTATATTTATCTTTGGAGGCATTAGTGGTTTAATTTGTTCAATCTATGGACCGTTTTGTTTAATTGTCGTTTAACTGTAACCATTAGCCACTGAGCTGTATCGTGTAATATTAATTTAACGGTCTTATTCACCAAAGAGATAACTTTTTTAGTCACTCTGGAGAAATTTGGACTTTGGTGGATGAAGCACCTTGATAAAAAAAAGGCAAATTTCCTGTCTGCTCTATTTAAAGTGCACTGACTATCAGCTCTAAATAGGCAGAAGGGAATCTGCTGCAATTTGGCGGAATTCCTGCATTTTTAAGACACAAAATCAGCCCCTCAGATGTCACATCAGGTTGAATAATATTTTTAAAGAAATCAGATGCCCCACCTAAACCAGTTTTCTACTAAAATGTGGCAGTATTGTAATGCCCTATATCCATTTATTGAGTACTTCGGTATTTGACCTATGTATGAATTATGTTCTTCTTTGTCTATAAGTTTTTTCTGTACCTTTGTGTAGCATGAAGCTATTTTTTCCAGACCATAGCTCTTTCCCTTCTCTAGCACTCTTTACTAACACCTGCCCCCATTTGAAAAAACACTAATGATAGTATCATTACTGTGCTATCTAATTGTGAATATTCATTTTTTTCATTCTGCATATCAAAATAACATACAGTGTATTTAGAAATAATGATGGAAATTTGTAATCCTGGTCTCTCAATGGACAATTTAAAATGTGTTTCTGTAGTATTTTTTCTGTAAGTCTAATGAGGAGGAGCAAACAAGAAGAAAGACTTTTCGATTCACATGTCTTAACATTCTAAGTGCATATCTATAGCCTCTCATTACCAATAGGAAAGCGGCAAATGTAAATCACTACATTAAATAAGAGCTCCAAGTCAGTGGTGGTTGGTGAACTTTGAAAGTGGTGGGCCATGCACCAATGCCCCCGTTTGCACCATGTAGGCGAGCCCATTTACTTTGTTTTGAGGAAGTGGATGGGAACAGAAGTGGTTCCTCCCTAAGATTTTTTTAGAACATAGAAAATGCTGTGGTTATCAGCGCTACTTTCTTCTGGCTCTTACCTAAGAGTCCGTTCCGGGCTATCAATATGTTTGGACTGTAAATCGTGCAACAAGCACCATGCAAACATTAGAGTCCCTTCAGAATTCAGAAAAGTGTGTTTCTTTAACATGCGGAAATTGTTTCAATGTAGTACACCAGATTATATTACTGCATTGAGAGGGATTTATTAAAACAGTAGTTTTTAAAAATATTCATGGCCTCCCCTACCCTTATGAAATGCCATTGGGTTTGTTGAAGGAGAACCCCTAATATAAAATTAACTCAAGAAACAGTAATATTTTAATTATTTATCTAGCCTCTGTTTTGTGTATGTGAGGAGGCACCAGGCATTCTTGTTCTCTCACTATGAACACGTAAAACTTGCACTTGTAAGATCAATTTTGCCAATGAAGTGTACACAGGCCCAGTAAAATTTAAAAAAAGAATAATTTCACTAAGAACATTAATAGAAACATGTGGAATGGGAAGCGGTGGAAGGGAGGGCAAAGAAGGATACAAAATAATATGCAGCAATCCATTAAACCTTGCTAGGGCAGTTCCTTACCGAATCCAACAAACTTGAAAATTTTAGCCATGACCACAGGACTTTATATTTTCTATACCTGATCCTGATATAAACAATTGTTGGTGCTTCAGGCTGCCATTTGCAGATGCGTCAGGTCAGTTCACATTTATTAAACAATCAGGAAGTTCTTGTAGACTGCAAGATTGTCACCTGGTTGGGACTCACCCATCATTAGGAGGACCCTTATAAACCTTCAACCTCTAAGTGGGGGGCAGAGATCCTAGAAGTATTTTTGTTGGGTTGTGGAGGGAATTCGGATTTAACCACTCTGTGTCACTGACTTCAGATTTCTGAGAGAATTGCTCAGATTTGGAGTGGGGGCAGAACTGATACTCAATTCGATACTGTTTCTTTCATTTGTCTGAAAAATTCTTTAATATGTAGATTTTATTTAATAAAGTCAAAGGTCACAATAAAATAAATAAATACAAATTCCTACAGATTGCATGACTTTCTAACACTCACTTTTTTGCACTATTAGAGGGAACCAGCAAGTTCAAAAGATTCGATATGCTTGTTCAACTCAACGGAATTTTTCTTTTCACTAGCTGGCACCCGGTAAACTAGTTTTTCACACTCTGGGTAACAAGAGACACAACAACTCAATGTAAAATAATACATAAAGCGTCATCAAGATGCGTGCCTCCACACAGAAGACCACAAATGGCAGGTTTCTTTCCAAAGTGCCCAGGGGCAGTAAGACAGCATGTCTTTTGTCTGTTAATACAATGGGACATCTCACATTTCATTTAAAATCTTACACTTGACATTTTCTTGAGTGGTAGAACATTCAAAATGTGCCAGACATTTATCTTTATAGCCTTTTTAAAATCTTTAAGCAGGAATGTGTCATTTAACATATTAGCACCAAAAGAGGAGTGTTTAATCGCAATTCAACACCCCGAGTTTCTGAACATTAAGCTTTTCATAAAGATCTCTAATCCAGGCTGTACATAAAAGTTCTTCAGTAAAACACATTAAAAGAATGTTCAACTGTTCTAGTTCTAAATATGTAGCAGACTATTGCCTCTTGTGATACATCACCGCTCCAACCATGCACTGTAAGGATTATCAATTACTTCTGTTCTGCATAAAAACCCCTTTCCTAGACAAAAAAATGCTTTCTAAAACTCCTCACTCTGTACATAAAAACTCCCTGAACTAGCTATCTGGTGGAAACGTGTGAGCCACTTACAAAACAACTGTTGCAACAAATGATCTCTCCCTAGAGAAAGTCAACAATAACTTGAAATCTATACATAAGAAATGGGATATGACAGTGGTTACTGTAAATTCAATTTTGCTAGCTTCAGAAATCTTCAGTCCCTGTACATTACTCAGTTATGTTCCACGGATGGTCTGCAGTTTTTCTTGAGCATAAGTGTTCCACTTCCTTTAGTATTCTATCTTAATGCACAATGTGTTACTATGTAAGGTATGTTACTATAACACGTCTCTAGGTTTGAATAATGATCCCTGTGAGTCCCACCAAAGGATATACTATCCTTTACAAAGGGACCCCATTGAGTAAGGTATGCTCCATTGATTACCTGGGGGTCAGAATTAATAAGGATATGCAGTGGGAGGCCCAGATTGATCAAAGCTGAGCCCTCCTGGCACATAGATCTAGGGCAATTCTGCGTCGACTATTGAGAGAGTAGTCACTCCAGCAGTAAAACTTTATCGGGCAAAGGCTCAGGGTGCTGTGGTTTCTGGGGCAGAAGTCTGGGGATACACGAATGTTGGTAAACTTTCAATAGGAGAAAATAATTTTGTAAGATCACTCTTGGCTTGACCATGAAATACTCCTTTGTTCCCAATGTTCTGGGACCTCGGACTTGCACGTATCTCAGATATTATAGCTTTAACACCACTGCTTTTCTGGGTACGTGTTTGGACTACTCCTGAGCTACTTACATATAAGGAATCCATTCAAGACATTCTAGACAGACCCAACGTGCTTACTATTCCTTGGTTCAAACATATCTCAAAATGGCTCCACAGCCTGAGTCTTAGTAATTACTGGAGCCATCCTTACAATTTAAGGAAAGAGCAGAAGAATCATTTAAAACAGCTTACTGGGCGTATGTCAGGGGAAACTATCTGCTACATTTGTCTAATGGCAGATTGACTTCGCAATTCCTTGACACTAAGTGGCATCCGTGTTTCGAACGGTTTATGGATCTTATTACTGATCCATTAAGTAAGAGTTTGTATATTCAGTTCAGATACGGATGCCTATCTCTTAAATCTTTTGGTAATATTCGTGATTCTGTTCCGAGAATTGATTTATGTCCGAGCTGTAGTAGTTCTTCCGAAACCATTGTGCATTTTATGTTCATATGCCCAGCGTATAGGATTGCTCGTCAGAGGTGGCTACGTCCAGTTTGTAAAAACATGAGGATTAGATGTTGTAGAGATGCCTTAAGGATTATGATGAGGGATACTTCTTGTCCCCTGTTCTGTGCAATTCGCAAGTTTCTTGCGGCTGCATGGTACATACGAATTTGCCACTTAAAAAATTCTTCTTGACTACCACGAGGCCCTAAGATTAGGATGTTATTTTACTGGATGATACTTTGGCTAACTTGAGGAACAGGGTTTAGGTAGCTATGCATTGTGTGAAGAGAAATACCACCTTGATTTTAGTATTTATGTTTTTACACTTTTTATGTAATTTTGAATGTAAGTTATTTACGATTTGAAAATTTTAATCCTTGTACTGCGTGATTTGTGCTTTGATGGTTTAAATTAACCGAATAAAGCGATGTGTTGATGATGAGGATCCCTGTGAGTCATTCTTCCTCCTACAATTCATTTTTTGTCTCCTGCTCAACACTACTGCTTCCAACCCCGGTTCTTAAAAAGTCAACAATTTAATTCAGTAGGTTAGCAACACCATTTGAGGTAAAGTTACTTTTTAGAATTTCAGTAGTACAGTCAAACTAGTTTGTGAATTCTGAATAGTTCACATGTGAAGACATCTTCTCAAGCTTAAGTGTACATGGTATATGATCAATGTTGCACCACACAAATAGTGCTAAAATACTGCGTATTTACGGTGTGGGGTTAGACTCAACTACACATATAGGAACATTTTGATAACCCATGAAAAGCCAGAATTCAACTCTACACATTCATAAATGGTTGGGTAGGACTACCAGTGCATCAGGGAGCACAGGTCGCTCTATAGTACCATCACACATGTAGTCACACTATAGCTTTCAAAATACCACACATGGCTGTGGAGTGTGGCAGATGCAGAAACAAAATCCCCCTGAGACATTTTATTAGGGGGGTGTACTATTGGACACTGTCTACACCTACCCACTTTCCTAAATTAAGTGCACTGTATACAGAGATGATAACATCTACTAAAGGATATGGAAGCAGAATGCCAGAGTTTTAGCATAGATTCCAAAATGGTCAAACTGTGTGAATCTGGATTACCAATTATTTAGATGTTCGATTACTTCATAAATTGTGATCCATTAGCTGCAAGCTAGTGTTGTATTAGAAAAAAATACAACATCTGCATTTCATTCTAGTGTAACATTAGAAAACACAGGAAAAAAATGGAAGTCACCAGAGGCGTGCTGAATTGTGGAAGAAATGGTCAAACAGCCCAACTTTGGTCTAACTCGCTCAAAACCCTAAGAACCTCATAAAAATACTTCATGTTTCAACAAGAACCCACAATTGGCATGCATCGTTGTGGCTCACATCATGTGCCAGACGTGGCTGGGGCACACTGGCAAGCTATATTGGTGTTTTAAATCGCCAAGATATGAAAGGTTATATGAATACAGTCAAATCTGGCCATTTCTAAAATATACCTGCTCAGTGCCAGAATACCCTAGCGGGAGATAACACACTTTCCAAATACACATAACATACTTTTGGTATTAACCATCCACTGATGAAAAAAATACAGCAAATTTATATGCAATATGGGAACACCTTCAGCACCATAAAATGGCTAGAGAATATAAATATTAAATACTTTTGTCCAAGTTTCTAAAGTGTTAAATATCCGAAATTGATATTAGAGCATCTTGTCATGAAACGGATATCACCCAATTACAACTTCAAATTCAGATATTATTAAGTATTAAACACTCAGGATAGCAGGAACTTATAATGTGTTTATTGCTGCTGAGTCCATCCCCCAATTAACCATAACAACTCTAATAGAATTGAAAGCTAACATTCCATGGATGTCTGCGAATCTAGGCATTCTATGTATCTAAGCAACACAACACATCCCCCCTTTTCCTCCTAATAAACAAAACAAAGATACAAATCATCAGATATAAACATATGGCTTAACACTTACATTTTTGGAACATTAACCGAAGGAAAAAATAGTTTAACCTTCACAATACGTAAAAAAAAAGGTTGAAAAATTAGCTCTAAAATTAATTTATTTACTGTTATCAACAATGTAATCCTTTAACCAACCAGGAGCCTTCCTCTTCCTTATAGAGCTTTGATTGGAATCTGGTCCATTGTTTCTTTGGAACTAAACTTGTCATCCATGGTATTGTGTGTTCACATTCACCGTTTTGCCCCCTCCAAGATTCTCAGATTCATTAATTGCAATTTCCTGCATAGAATTACCATGCACTTTAAGCCCACTGGCACACGGTGCATTAATAGCATTTTCCTGCACATTTAGCCTACTGGTACAAGGTACCTCCATTTCATCCTGAAGCCATTCAGAATTAACATCCTTTCTGCAATCTATCTTCCTTCCAATAGCAATCCTGTTTAGATTCCACACTTTCCCATTCCTTAGCCTTACACCATTCTGCAATATTTCCATCACTTCCTCTGGGTCATAAAATGTGCTCTCCCTTTGCATACCAACCCCGGCTTCTTCACATGAACCCAATTTCCTACTTCAATTCTTGCAGGTTTCACTCCATGCTTTGCATAGCAATATTCCCTACTTTGTTGTGATCAAGTTGCATCAGATTCCTCTCCTCTTCCTTTCACCATAACTCTACCCCAGTAGAAAATGGATTGTACTTAGATTTTGGTTTCCTACCTTTGATAATCACAAATGCGGTAATTCAGAGGCATCATTGCATCTAACACGATATGCCCAATCATGTTAATAAAGTCTGCATTACTTTTTGCTGCCAACTGAATAGTAGCTTTTAACACACGGTTAGACCTCTCCACCATTCCATTGCCACTAGAAATAAATAAGGAGATGGTTCTGTGCTTTATTCCTAGTTTGTCAAAATATGCATTGGCCTTCCTGGACAAAAACTGGACTCCCTTATCACTCACAATTGATGCTGGAATACCTTCATTTGTGAATGTGTTATCCAGAAATTCTAACACAGAGTCAGTGTCCGCTATTTCAACTACTTTGACCACCAGCCATCTTGAAAATAAATCCATTAACACTAACAAATACTTTTGGTCCTCACCTACAGGCCCCATAGTATCAATAGCAACTATTACCCAGGGTGCCTTAGTGGGAGATCCGTCACTAATGGATGGACGCAACGTATGCAAGGATTTATCAGAAGTGGCTCAAGCACAACAATCTCTAACTTTCCTCTCAGCATGTGTGTCAATTCTAGGCCACCAGCATAGTTTCTTGAGAATCAATTTGGTTCTGACAATACCAGAATGTCCTTCATGGCACAAATCCATAATACCATCATGCAATCCTTCAGGAAGAATGATCCTTTCCCTTCTTGACAAGGTTCCCTCATTAACTGTCAACTCTGACCTTACCTCCCAATATAGTTTAATTGAGGGGCTCAATGATTCTTTCCTAGGCCAACCATTCAATAAATACAAAATAAATTCTTATAACATCTGGTCCTTCCTATATTCAGAGTGCCATGCATCCATGTTGATTGCAAAATAATCCTGACCATGTATCAATGCCACTTAAAACCCATTCCATGTCTTATTGTCACATTTCTCCAGCATAACATGCATTCTCGACAGAAAATCAGCAACAACATTTCCCTTCCCAGGCGTGTAAAAATGTTATACACAAAGTTTGTGCATGCGCATTGAAATCCTAGCAAGCCTTGATGATGCATTGACTGAACCTTCAGTAGTTAAAATTTTTACTTTATGTTTACGGTCACAACGAGTCATACAAGCCTTTCCCCAAATAAATGATTTGAAGTGCTCTAGAGCCCAAGCACAAGATAATGCCTCTCTTTCAATGATTGTCTCCCTTTGAAGAAAAATACCCAAAGACCTACATTCATTCACAATTATATTCTCTCTCCCTTGGTTGTCCCTCTGGAATACGACTTCCCAAAAACCCTTGTTACTGGTAGCTGTGGTAATGAGGCTATCTGCTGAAGGATCAATGCTCCTTAACCCTGCTGCGGTTGCAATTGCTGATTTTATGTTTTTTTAAATCATCCTTACAACAAAGGGGCCACACAGACGTACAGTTTTTCTTTAGCAACTGACAGAATTGGGGGTATACCTTACAAAAAAACTTTGCCATACCCAGAAAAGATCTCACATCCTCCTTGCTGAATAGTGTTGGTTTTTTAATGCCATGACCAAAGTTGCTTTAGGTTGAACGCTTACTTCATCGATAATATGTCCTAAAGAAGTGGCATTCTTGTCTGCAAATTTACATTTTGAATGTCCTACAGTGACACCATTTTCTTCCAAAAATGTTTGAACTTTCAAAAGCCTAGACTCGTGTTCCATTTTATCAGAGCCAAATACCAAAATGTAATTCTGGAAGAAGGTAACCCATTGTTCCTTATTAAACAATTGGAACATGAGCTGCTGAAAAACAGCAGCTGTGGATGCCAAGCCAAATGGCATTCTCCTAAACTGGAAGCAACCAAAAGGGATGATGAAAGATGTTAATCTCATGGATTCAGGTGACAATGAAATCTTATGGTGTGCAGAAGAAAGATCTATAGTAGAAAACCATTTCACACCTTTTAAACATGTGACCGTTTCATTTATTCTGGGCAATGGAAACCTGTCTATGATGATATTGTTATTTAGATGAAGCAAATTCACACATAACCTTATCTTCCCACTGCTACATCTGGTTACCAACAAGGGAGAAATCCAATCTGATGGCTCAATTATCTCTGAAGCCACCAAATTATCTAGCTCTTTAGAGACGTCATCTCGCACTAGCATAGGTACATTGCAATTTTTATGCACCTTAAGTAGAGCATCTACTGTGAGTTTTTTTTTGTTCCCATTCTTTAAGATTTCCCAATTACTTGCTAAACACAGATTGTGACTGGCAGATTTGAACAAGCAAAAACTCAGAGCCACAGATCACATAATTCCAGTGGTCTTGATCTCAGGTTTACAAACAGTGCATAAAAAAGGAGCATTTGTAGGAGCAGGTGGCCAGATATTTTAATGCTCCAAGACCTCAAACTTAAACAATACCCAGAGGAAACTAGGAGTCAATGAAGCCTCTGAAGTTAACGAAATATACCTCTTCTTGTGATATCTACCAGTGTTCAGCCTGCTGAATTAGGTTTCAATCAGCACTTCATTTGGTAGGCCCACAAACTTTACATTATGTTAAATCCTCCTTACTCCAATGATAGTTCTGGCTAGAGTGGCTCTAGCTGCCAGTAGTGGCACAGTATGTGGTCTACGCAGAAAGTTCCAGTAGTAAATTAAGTGTTTGGTCCCATTGTATAGCTGATGTTCTGAAACAATTACTGCTATATCTGTGGACAGTTTCACACTTCGTCATCCCTGAGATCATTACATCGGCCTTACTGATGGATGAATTTAAGACTGACATTTTACAGCCAATGTTAAAAATAAAAAGACACTTAATGTCATTGATCCAGTCAGTTTCTGGCATTTTTCCTTATTTCCTACTGAGGTAGAAAACTCCTCCTCAACTACTTCACAATTTTGAGTAAGATTAAAGTCTATTAGATGCAGGGTTGCCACTCCTCCAAGCCCAGGCAATGCTATGGGGCATGGAGGAGAAAGTTAGCTGGCAACCAGTTGTGTACCTCCTTCCCCAATATGAAAACAAGCATTGGTAAAGCCAATAAGTCTGGGTTTGAAGGAGTGTGATATGATAATTTGAAGTATTACAAGTAACTAGCAAGGGAACTGATATGCATATGTGCAGAAGCAAAGAACTGTAGAATAATATTGGTGTAGGTTAAAAAGGTCAGGTAACAGTTGCACTTGGGAGCCAGGCCTAATCATCCATGTAGGATAATGAGTGTCCTCCTCCCATCTGCGCTGCTGTCAGGGAACACCATCAATTATCTTGTTATCATTATAATGTCACGTGCGTTTCCTTAAAAGTCCACGCTCAGGCAGCTGGATAAATACACAAAATGATCACAGCTCTGTGGTGGGCAAACACTATTTTGGTGGAAGCACTCAACTTCTGCCCAAAACATGTACCCGTGGCTCCCAACATGTGGGCGGAGCCTGCTAGTGACTCTCACATAGTTGTCACGGGACAGCTGCACAGCCAAGCCAGACAACTAGGAGGCAGGGATGTGTGTCAGCTCACCTACTTTTTGCAAAACCTCCTTGCCCATAGAGAAAGGTAAAGGGGCTCCATCTGACTCTTGGAAAAGGTGAGCAGTGATGAGGCATTCCTCCTCCTCCTCATCATCTTAACCCACAAATTCTTGATCTTTTCCACATTCGTTTACTGGCAGTGGCGATCCGGGTGTCTCTATAGGCATCCCATGTGGATATGTATTAATTGTCAGTTTATTTCTATTAACCTTTAGCCTCTGTAAGCACAGGTGACATCAGCCAGGACCATATCAGGACATCGCATATCACTTGAATTACTTCAACAACTACATCACTGAACCTGTACACAACCTGTTTACAGGTTGAACCTGAACCTGTCTTTTTTAATTAGGTTACTCATGAATGGGCATCATGCTTGTATCACATGTATCTATTCAAACTAAACTTCCCAATGACTATTCTTTCCATACACACCTGTTGAAAACAGCACAAATAGTTTTGCTCGTGCTTATATCCTTTGCAAAGTATAGACTTAGAAAACTGTGACCAACATAAGTGCAGATTACCAAAAATGTCACAACGTTAACTACCAATAGGCAAGTATAAGTTTACTATACCTAACTACCAGTATCTGCACCCTGAAGTTACATACTCACAGGGTACACAGATGAGGAGTTGCTAACATTAAATCTATACTTACCCATATACTTATCCCCACAACATTTTGGTTGCCCATATTTTGGCCACAATATTCTAGGATAATATGTTGGTCCTCCATATTCTGACATACAACCCTTTGCAAGGACGTCTGTATATTGCTAGCGTTAATGCAGTGTTTTAGCTACAACTAGGGTCCATTCAATTGTGTATCACAAGCAACCTTTGTGTTCTGTGTATTCTTTAGGAGGACAAAAGCGGCAAGTAGTAGTCAACCTTTGCAACTGCACATAAGGTATTGATATAATCACTGGTGTAGTAAAATGCGAGTTCCCCAGCTATGTCACCGTCTCATTGTGGTACAGTGAGTGAAGTGAACTGCGCGTAGGTCACGTGCGACTCACGGGCAAGTCCCACAGATTCATAGGGAGCCATAAATAGGGAAGTCCAGTTGACCTTGGATTGTGGATCATTATCAATAAGTTCCTTCAACTTAAAACCTATTTTTCTAATAGCAGTTTGTGATACAAGTACCAATAAACAGACCATTTTAACAACATGCGTCAATTACTTATTTTTATAATTATGTAGTTGTGCCCCTACTTGTGATTCCCACAGCTAATGGCTTATGCAATGTTGTGCTGGCACAGACCATGATTGGCAACAGATGTTTTTTCATTCCCAGCTGGCTCAGGTCACAGAGAGACACCTTTCACTTCGCCCTGGGCTCAGTGTCCCTACCGTTTGAGCCACTGGGTATGGCTGACTGTCAGACTCAGTCAGCAGTAGCCCATTCCAGGAACTTATATTGCTACTTCCCCATGGGCAAGGACCTGGCAATGCCCAGTTGGCTGTAAGAACAGTGTGGCTTTACGCCTTTTGTAAAGGCAATGTCTTCACCTTTAGTCAGAACCTGCCTCTGGGTTATGCAATTTGAATTTTTCTTCCTCTAAAAAGGCAACATGACGCTTTTTGCTACTCTAAGTAATAAGTGGCTTTTAAAAATGTGCACATCAGTTTGTGATCATTCAGGAAGTTCACAATTCAAGTGCATTGGGGTGTGTTCAGATTCTCGGAATGGTGTGTGCTCATCTCAACCACACAATTATTCTTTTCTAGAACAAGGTTTCTGGTTTGGTTCAAGAAACTACGAAACAGATTAACTAAACCCACGGAAAGCTCTGAACTGAGCCAATTCATTATTCTGACCATATCTGATGTAATCCTGTTGAGATGGTTTTAGGTCTGGGTTGCTAAAGCAAAAGTGTAAGACAGGCCTATTATATGTAATATATTTAAAAGGGAGCTTTATCTCCACCTCCTTCAACCACGGATGATGTTCGACAATTCTGTTGCTGTCATTTCCTTGCCTTAGGCCTTCATGTCACACAGAACAAAAACAGGACTGTAACAAAATCAAGGGAGCCTTCAATGTAGCCTAGTTTTCCTTTTTAGGTCGAGTGTGCAAGCGCTGGTTTTTCCGACGTGTTGTTATCTCTTTGGGATTTTAACCACACCCACCTCACGCCCATCACTATACTCGTTCATGGACTTGTCCTTCAAAAATCCTTTGTTATTATTGGTAAATGCTTTACGTTTGTCCCTCCTTGTTGCGGTTTGGTTACCGCCTTGGCCATCGACCCGGTTACATGGATAATTGCACGTTTGCCAATAGATTTGACTGCGAGCAAACTTCTTTTTCCTTTTCTTTGTCTCCTTCACACTTGGGCTCATGGCGGCCGTCGGATCGCTTATGTGAAACTGTTTTACTTTTCATTTTCAATTTATGTGGCAAGAAAAGACCGGATAGAAGTTTACAACGCTACTAGCACTAACTCAGGCAAATGTAAGGCCCATTGCTTTGCATATGCTTGTTTAAACTTATCTACCTTTAATCAGATGACAAGGATTCTCCATGCACTAGCACATTAAACCTAGACCTTTCTCCATAGACATTCACAGCAACTTTAACACACATTCATCAGTCAGCAACAAACTTCACTCTTTGATGGAAAAGTCCGGCAGGTTTCTCGCATAGAATGAACGTTTAGCAATCCAAGGGTGTTTTTTCAATGGTTGCGCTTTAACAGAGTAGTTATCCCTGTGAAGGCAAGGCAAGCTTACAGGTCTGCCATGAGCCTAAGTGTTTGTGAGATGCATCGCCGCACAGAATAAATTGAAGCAGACACAATGTGGCAAAAGAAATCCACACTAAATATCCATCAGGAAATGGTTTGCCTTTGTATTTACAATCCACAGCATTAGTTTCAGGAATATCTATACATTCCTCGCTGGGTAAAACGTCCCCCACAAACAGTTCCGACAGGATGAAAGGCAGACACAGGAAGCTAGTCTAGCCCAGATGTTCAAACTGGGATCAAAGTCACGCTTGATTTATAGGGCAATTGTGATGGGAAACAGCAACGCAACTACTGCAGAGCTGCGAAATTTGCAAGGAGGATACAATCGAATACAGTCTGAATCGATTATTCTAGCATCGACTTCCACTGGCAAGGATACTTAAAATATAGACATTACCAGAGCCTCAGCCATTTATGTATAGTATTTAGCAGAATAAATTCGACTACAAATGATGTGCATGCAACATTTACACAGCAAAAAGTTGTTATGATGGTAACATGTATATGAGCTTGTTGGTGGGTTATCAGTGATTAATGTAAACCAGCCAATACAAAGATATGATTTTAAGAAACACATTTACAATAGCCTTTGCATTGATCTATTGTATGTAGTCAGCATGTGATAAGTATTTTTCAGATAAGAGGACATCTTTCCGAGTGGCCTTGAAAAAGTTAGTAACGTAAGAGTGCACATTTTAAGTGTGCAAAAGTCCTAGTAGATGGAAGGACTTCAATCCTGATGCTGCACATGGAGGTGTGGGTGTGACCACGAGGCTAAATTTCACTGAGAACAGGTGGTGAGTTGGAACATGTCTGCACAGGATAGAAGACGCTTTGTTTGTGGAAGCACCATTTATTGTTTGGAGACTTAGTTCATTAGTGTATACAGAGCTATGTTCTTGGTGGTGCTTGGGGAGATTATATAGGGTTCTTGGGGGCAAAGTTAAGTACGTTTACTAATGGGGAGAAGACGAAACCCACAAAAGGATGATGGTGTGGCCAAGTTTGCTGAGGACTAGTGAAGAATTAGTGTTTTGACTCCACGAAAGCGCGAATTTTCCAAATGTTCAACAATTAACACCGCTGCTGATGGGAGAGTCCATTGGTACACACGGGTTCCAGGCCAAGGTCAGAGGATGCAGGATATCGGGGGCACGTTGTAGGGGTGGGGAATGCATGGTCTCTGTTGGTGTTAGAAGAGTTCAGTTTCAAAGACCAGATTGCCATCCAGTGAAGGGTGGGGGGAGGGAATGTCTGTCTGAAGGAGGAGAGTGAACAGAGGAAAAGATCTGGATAGACAATCAGGCAAGCAGATCAAAGGACTCCCATCTTTTTAACACAAAAGAAGAACAGTGCTAGGAAAGAATACATGAGCAATGAATACACGCTTTGCATATTAGTTTGTACGCTCCTTGCCACCATCTCTTTTCCACTGCAAAAGGGGCAGCCATTGGACAACTGATTCATGGTAAAAAGGATCTATTAGCAAACTTCTGGCTGCGCAGAGAGAAGATTAGAGTTCTCATCCCAGTTTCCCAACTTGCCAGCGTGTGATGGGGGTAAATATCTTAACCCACTCTGCCTCAGTTCACTCATCTGCTAAAACGGGAAGGACATTTTCTACAGCTACATATAACACCTCTCTTAGTTCAGTCAATGGTATTTATTCTAGGTCAGTGAGACTCCGCTAAAGATAAAGAAGGGTTCAACTTGTAAGTACAGCCAACTGGACAGAACAAACGAGCCGGCCCAACAAACAAAAAATATTTAAAAAAAACAAAAAGCCTCCACTTTAGAAAGGATGATGGATCAGGTCATCAAGGTTGGACCTTTGTACAGATAATGCAGGTATTGATCAAAGTCAAAATATTTCAAAGCTCTTTTGTAGTCGTTACTGCCTAAAGACACTAAGGGCCAGATGTATGAAGAAACCACTTTGCGAATCTCTAATAGCGATTTTTAAGAAATCGATATTTCTGATTCGCAAAATGGTATATGTATCATATATGCGATTCGGTAATAGTGATTTCTTATGCTATTACCGAATCGCAAATAGCGATTCTGAGCCCATTCGCACCTATGGGCTTGTAGGCCCATAACTGCAAATTTTTTGCATTTCCCAAATTGCGAATTCCTAACTGGAATTCACAATTTAGGAAATGCAAAACCCCAGGGTGCTGGGGGCCTAAAAAATATTTGAGGACATGTAAGGCGCACACATGCCAAAGGGGCATGTGTGCGTTACATGTCAATTTTAAAAATGCATTTTTAATGCATTTTTTAAATTTGCACCTGGTTACCACCAAGTTTTACTTGGTGGTAATTGCGATTCCTCAATGCCCAATTCGCATTAAGGAAAAGCTTGATACATGTGCTTAAGAAATCGCAAATAAGGATTCTTTATTTGCGATGTCTTATTCAGAGAATCGCAATTGCGATTCTCTAAATGGCCTCGCAATTTTAAGGAATCGGTATTTTAGCGATTACTTAAAATTGCACTGCGAATGCCTTTCATACATAATGAAAGGCATTTTTGCATTCGCAAACGGCCATTCGCATTCGTTTGATACATATGGTCCCCAATTCTTCCAGAGGAAATCCAAAACGTAGACTGATGGACTTAAATTCCCACAAAACAAGCTGCAATATCAAGAGATAACACTCGCACTCACTCCTCCACACCCTATGACCACCAGGCCACACGTTTTCTCATCATTGAACCAACGTCGCAACTTGTGACTAAAACCCTGGGAAGGTCTTAGTAGGCAAAACACGTTGGCCATGTCAGATGCAAGGGACACTCCAGTCTTTACACAGCTTGGGCGTTACACATGTAATTTGCTGTAGCGTATTTATGAGTAATTATAGCAAAATTACACAAGATTATATGTGGGGCATAACCCAGCAAATACTCTATTTTCTTAACGCAAAACACACCCTTGCATCTAAAATCGACCCAAGAATGCACTTTGCACCAAGAAAACAACAGGGCAAGAACAGCAGCAGCTGCTTGTATTCGCCAAGTTCATTGTTCCTGTCCTTTTTGTGCCAAATTACTCAATTACGCAAACAGGCTTTTTGGTAATTTTGCGTCCAAAAAGAAACACAAAATTCCTGAGATTACTCTAGCATAATTACAATTTCACCCAGGCCTACTTATTAGGACCAAGAATGAATAAACCACTGTAGAACCACATCTCTTGTATTTTCAACATTAATGAAAGAACTATTCCAAAGTGACTATACAGATTGCTCCCATCTGTTTGATATACAGGGAGTGCAGAATTATTAGGCAAATGAGTATTTTGACCACATCATCCTCTTTATGCATGTTGTCTTACTCCAAGCTGTATAAGCTCGAAAGCCTACTACCAATTAAGCATATTAGGTGATGTGCATCTCTGTAATGAGAAGGGGTGTGGTCTAATGACATCAACACCCTATATCAGGTGTGCATAATTATTAGGCAACTTCCTTTCCTTTGGCAAAATGGGTCAAAAGAAGGACTTGACAGGCTCAGAAAAGTCAAAAATAGTGAGATATCTTGCAGAGGGATGCAGCACTCTTAAAATTGCAAAGCTTCTGAAGCGTGATCATCGAACAATCAAGCGTTTCATTCAAAATAGTCAACAGGGTCGCAAGAAGCGTGTGGAAAAACCAAGGCGCAAAATAACTGCCCATGAACTGAGAAAAGTCAAGCGTGCAGCTGCCACGATGCCACTTGCCACCAGTTTGGCCATATTTCAGAGCTGCAACATCACTGGAGTGCCCAAAAGCACAAGGTGTGCAATACTCAGAGACATGGCCAAGGTAAGAAAGGCTGAAAGACGACCACCACTGAACAAGACACACAAGCTGAAACGTCAAGACTGGGCCAAGAAATATCTCAAGACTGATTTTCTAAGGTTTTATGGACTGATGAAATGAGAGTGAGTCTTGATGGGCCAGATGGATGGGCCCGTGGCTGGATTGGTAAAGGGCAGAGAGCTCCAGTCCGACTCAGACGCCAGCAAGGTGGAGGTGGAGTACTGGTTTGGGCTGGTATCATCAAAGATGAGCTTGTGGGGCCTTTTCGGGTTGAGGATGGAGTCAAGCTCAACTCCCAGTCCTACTGCCAGTTCCTGGTAGACACCTTCTTCAAGCAGTGGTACAGGAAGAAGTCGGCATCCTTCAAGAAAAACATGATTTTCATGCAGGACAATGCTCCATCACACGCGTCCAAGTACTCCACAGCGTGGCTGGCAAGAAAGGGTATAAAAGAAGGAAATCTAATGACATGGCCTCCTTGTTCACCTGATCTGAACCCCATTGAGAACCTGTGGTCCATCATCAAATGTGAGATTTACAAGGAGGGAAAACAGTACACCTCTCTGAACAGTGTCTGGGAGGCTGTGGTTGCTGCTGCACGCAATGTTGATGGTGAACAGATCAAAACACTGACAGAATCCATGGATGGCAGGCTTTTGAGTGTCCTTGCAAAGAAAGGTGGCTATATTGGTCACTGATTTGTTTTTTGTTTATTTTTGAATGTCAGAAATGTATATTTGTGAATGTTGAGATGTTATATTGGTTTCACTGGTAATAATAAATAATTGAAATGGGTATATATTTGTTTTTTGTTAAGTTGCCTAATAATTATGCACAGTAATAGTCACCTGCACACACAGATATCCCCCAAACATAGCTAAAACTAAAAACAAACTAAAAACTACTTCCAAAAATATTCAGCTTTGATATTAATGAGTTTTTTGGGTTCATTGAGAACATGGTTGGTGTTCAATAATAAAATTAATCCTCAAAAATACAACTTGCCTAATAATTCTGCACTCCCTGTAGTTTCTCCTGCACAGAGTGCAGAGCGCATACAAAAGCTCATACCCACCACAGTGTCACTTTTTCCCATCCCTTAGATCTCACAGCAACAGACTTCCCCAATTTTAGCCTCTCGCAGCAGACAGAGGAAATCTACAGACACACCACTGGTCCAGGGACAAGCTGGGTAGCTGACTGGGCCAATCCTGGTAGATAGCTTTAGTCCAACAGGGGCACTGTCAAAGGACCATGTCCTTTGTCTGCTACAGAAATAAACTAAAGGTATTCAGGGCTCCTATAAAATCAATGGTCTCAAACATGGCTCTGCGAAGGGGAAGTTATGAACGTATAGATGCACATCTATAGCTTCAAGTTCAACAATGCTAAGCAAAACCTACACCACTTTAAACCCACTCTTACTACACACTGACCAAGCCAAAATCCTGAGTTGTTTTTAGGCTGCTATAATGGCATGCGGGATTCTTGCAATTCCATGAAGATTTGATCAAGATATCACTAAATTCACGTCTAGATGGTGATAACCCTTAGTAAATAAGAGTTGCTGCGGTATTCCTGTTGAGCCCACGCAATGTCAGAAAACATGGCTCCGGGAAAGAGCCCAACATTTCTTAAAAGTTGAATGTGAAGTAGCATACATTTGTGCAAGTATTTTCGACTTTCCTGCGCCGTTTACATTAACACTGTGCACTTCTAATAAAATTAAAATATTGACAATCCTACCAGCATTTGCCCTAGCATGTCAATCGAATCTCACTGTACCACTGTGGTGTGCAAATAATGTGGAACAAACATTAGCAAAGCAACTAGCAGGAATAGTTTAATGTTGTATCGGTAGATGTTTACGGCGAACAAACGTCAGGTCATATAGGGCCCTTTTAACGTTGATTTTGGTGGAGCACTCTGCCCATCTGCATTCGATTTAGTGCAAGGTCTGTTCTTAAGTGTCACTTATTATGCTGAGTTCACCCACTCTTAGTACCTACTGTCAAGACACATGGACATTACATAGGACCTCAAACATGTATTTGCCATCAGCTTCTACAGCCTTTCTGCGCCGATTGAAACTCCTCTGCCTTGAAATTGTTCCATCAGGAACAAAACACTGGTTAGTTGATGTTCTGCTATATATGGACCTCCACCATGCATCAATCAGATCAGCTTCTTGTGATTCCATGCCTGAAATCTTCCAAATTTTAAGTACTGGACTCTCTGTGGTTTTGGCGATTTATAATACACTGAACTTCTGACTATTCTATTCACTGACTTCACTAAACAAACAAAAATAATTTTGTAGGTCAGTATGCATTTTGACACATTATTATTGCTGCTCCTTGCCCTTGATCCATGCAGCATCAATTCCTTAATTGCAGTCATCAACTTTGGATTGCGCTACCTTATATTTTTGTTCCAGATGGTCTATAATGCACAAGTCTTACAAATCCCGCAGCCCAGTTTTTCCACCTTGACTGCTTCTGGGACTATAATCAACCAAGACTATTAGTAAAATGTTCCATTGATTCGATATTGATTAACAAGACCCTATATAACACGGTTAAAAAAATAATAATATTATGTACCAGATATTCAATATCCTCTTTTTCAGATTACTCAAATCTTGGACCCACCACGCCACCATTCATTCACTATTTATACTTGGTAAAAGATTCGGTCAATAACTAAATATTTCAAGGCTACTTTTGTTTCCCAGTCCATCACCACCTGCCAACTAATGGGAAACTTCAAATAAGGGCAGAGTCCTCTAATTAACAGATGTTACTTGACAGAACGCCCTCTCAAAAACAGTAGGCAGAAAAGATCTCACATTTTGCAAAGCCCATAAGATGCTTTCCCACTTACCCAACCACCAGTCAGACACTGAAGATCACCTACCATCCACAGCTTTTGTTTTGTTTGGAAAAATACCAGCTTTAGCACCGAACCACTCTATTAGAAATGCTCCTTATTTCTGTCCAACGCCACCCAGTACTTTTTGCTGGGGTATAGGGTGGCATAATCCAAATCTCTCACCACCTTAAGATACTGAGCAGCATGACGAGTGATGGAAATGCCATAGTAACTACTATGTGCAGTCTGCCGGCAAAACGGTTCTCAACCTAGGTTTAGGAACACGTGTTTGTGACTAAGGTGATCCCACTTCAGCAATTACACACAGTGACTTCCGCAATGTTCCCATCACTGTAGGCACTGCAGCAAAAACAAAATAAATAACAGAGTAAAAAAATAAAAGAAGAAAGATCAGTCAGTCTAGATAGAGTTTCGAACATGTGCAGATCTTATGTGGCCTTCAAAACAAGCTTCGACTTACTGACACACGATTTTCTAGCGACTGACCAGGTGCAGGAAGTTCTGGTTAAATAAGGGACTTATTTAATGCTGTTTCACCTCACATGTGGTGTTTAAAGGATGCTCAAATATTATGTGGTTTAAAATAATTGTAGTCCTTTAGACAAGGCAGCCAATTAAGTTATGTATGGTGCAAACATCCAATACGCTACAGAAGGCTGTACTTTCAAAGCAGCCATAGTTTTAAAAATCTGGTCTTTAGACACAACTTAGCCATATAAGTGTTTAGCATTTTTCTAAGAGGATATAGTATTTATGAAGACAGACACCTGGGATGAAATGACTGATTGAAGATCACACCCAATTTCCGAAAGTAGGGTAGCGTTACAAGAACCCAGGTCTCAAAGTACTGTATTCTGTGACACATCCACCTCTCAGTGTCTTCATCTGCTTAGCCTATGAAATACCTGCTGCTTTCCTGTTCTGACATCATTATCCCACTACACAGCACAATAGCTGGTAAATGCCCAATGGTGGGAATTTGTATGTGCAGACCAGATAGAAGCCAGTGAGTGTTCTAAAGTCAGAATATGCGCTTGTGTTCAGAGATGTCCTGGCACACCAGGCGGTGATCAACTGGCAGTAGACCGTTGAGCCAACCACTTAATAGCCATCATCTCTGATATTTATAGACTACAGTGTAAGTCATGGGGTCACACACAAACTGCAGTCACTACTTCTCACTGCAGACACAGAAGATTGGCATCACAGCAGCCGCAAGATGTAAAACAATACAGTTTTCTATTTTAAGCAGGTGGGAATCAATGAGAGAATCATTAGGAAGAGCAGACAGAAGCAGAAAAAATAAACCCTGCACCTTTCATTATAGGAAGCTTCCTAAAATAGACACTAAAAACCTACAGTACTTTAGTCTGTGTCCCTCAGGTGACAAAACATCAACACAAAACCTATGACTCGGATCAACCGGGCAGATGTCACACCCTGGAGGTGGTGCTCTCTACAAAAAAAAAGATAACATAATAACAGATGGTGGCCAGGTGGCCGAGGATTGTATTCAAAAATGTAAAAATAATTAAATAAATAAAAATAACTAAGAAGTAAACAGATTTTGTAAAGATCGACACTTGTGCATGTGGATCATTTTGATTTCACAAGATAAAAAAACTTAAATAAGAAAGCAAAACAAATGCTAGCAAATGCTACAACAAAAACACTTTAATTCACTCGAACAGACAGCAGCTGTAAAGATGTGGTCTTTTAGCATTCTTGTGCGTCTGACCAGCACATGAACGCTTTTCCCAAATCTGGGTTGCGAAGTTCCAGAAGAATTTGCAGAAAAACGAGAACCATCAAAGAAACAAAAATACACCAATTGTAAATTAAATAATCAACATACATCAGGGAGGACTGTCATAATTCATTTCTTAGGTAGTGCATAGTGTAACAAG
This sequence comes from Pleurodeles waltl, assembly GCF_031143425.1. NCBI lineage: Eukaryota > Metazoa > Chordata > Amphibia > Caudata > Salamandridae > Pleurodeles > Pleurodeles waltl. Next base: position 1,674,620,091 of record NC_090445.1, on the reverse strand, counting down.
CTCGGACCTTTACTATCCACTGTCCCACAGGAAGTGGAGGCTGATGGGTTGTCATTTTGTTTGACTAAAGGTTGCAGGCATAGGCACACTCTGTTTCAGGTGAGTTGAGAATGTGTGCTGGTTGATGGTAATCTGTCCTGGAGTTTGCAGGATTGTATCACTCTCCATTTTGGGTAGATGTGGGCCACGAGCAGGTTCTTCCATGTTTCACATTGTCTACGCAGGACTATTCCTTTGTGGCCTCCAGATTTCTACTCTGGTTTTTGACAAGCCATTGCTTAGTTGGTCTTTCAGCTGTTTCATAGAAAACTAAAATTGGTAGGGGCTGCAGAAGACTGATGGGAAAAGATGTTACTCTAAGTTTAGGCTCCATCATAGTCACACTATGTACTCACCTCCCAGATCATTATTGGTGGTAGGGTCTCCAGAAAAACTATGCACCCTCACTCAGATCTCATCCCAGTGTAAGGAATGACCAGAAAAGGTGGGCCGAGCAAATGGATATCTTGAGCCATCACACTTGAGGGGCAGGTGTTCTTTGCCTCTTTCAGTCATTATGGAAAAACTAACCTCACACTGCAAAAAAAAAAAAACCTGCAGGTTGACAGCATCTTGACCAGCCAGGTCCATAGAGCTGCATACTCTGCAAGAAGGTAAAACAACTGAAGGATCAAAGTGGTTTTGAGGCTGCTCACCTCGGTGATGAGATATTCCATTTGGTACCCCAGGATCCATCATTATTTGTACCAATGAATCTATCCTCCTTCTCAAACATGCAGTCAAAGTAGAATAAATTTAAAAAAACATATCATTCAACATATTTAGTGTCCATCGGTCGCCTCAGAGTTCTTGCCAGAAAGCGCTGCATCAGCATTACAAATGGAGTAAGTCTATATTTGCGCAGAAACATCAACTAGTGGGTTCGCTTGTGTGTTGAATTACAGTAATGGTTCTGCCTTCATACAGAAGGTATGGATTTAGATGATGCTGTTGAAGGCCCTACAGTATCCTCAAGAAGCCACATCATACAAAGAGATGACAAGCTTAATCGAGACTATAGCGGCTTCTCTCAGTTAACAGTTAATGATAAGTATCTGGGGAAAAATGCTAAATAAATTGAAGCATTGGATTTTAAATGTAGTACTCAGCATAAAAAGTGCAAGACAGGAGCTTGAAAGGCGTGTTAGGAACTGAGACCCTGTGGTGTTGCCCCTTGAAACCCATAAAAACTCCTGGATACTCAAAGTTCTTTCTTGTAAGCTTTGATTCAGAAGCACGAAGCCTCGTTCTGGCTCAGTTGGAGGTTCTTTTGGAACCTCAATCCCTTAACGAGCCAAGCTTTCATGCGGCTTCTGCTTGTCGCCCTCCCTTTACTAGGATGTGGCATTAAGGCCAGAGCTGCCAACTTTAGAACTTGGCAACCAGGTTTGAGTCTCGTCTGTGATTCTGGGCAAATCACTAAATCTTCCCATGACCATAAAAAATTAAATGTGACCTTGTGTAATGTAAGTGGTGTTCATGTAAACCGCAACACTAATTTTGGGTCGTGTTTACGCTTTAAAAAAACTGCAGAAAAAAAAAAAATCACAAAGAGGTAAAAACAAAACCTGCCCATATGGAAAGGCAAACAGCCCCCCCCCCCCCCCTCAACTAAGTCGCTTATCTGTACAGTGACAAGCAAACCTACACAAATTGAAGCTTCCCTGCTGTGTGATCTTAGTCAAATATTTTATCTCAATATGTGAGTTCAGAATACCAGTTTACAAAAACCTATTGTGCTTCCTTTAATAGACTATCACTAACGATGCTCTATAATAAGCTGAGCCACACACAGGGTTTACATGACAACTGTCTTGCCTCTTAGTTCACTAACGGTTCATGTTTAAAAATAAAATACTTTCAATGAGGTGCTTCTCATATATTATTGAGAAAACTTCATCATGTTAAAGAAACACGCTTTTTAAAAAAAATTGAAGAGGCTTTATAATAGTGTATTGATACTTACTGAATAATTTACATAGAAAACATTTTCAGGGCTAAGCTGGTGCACGGGCCCTGAGAGCCGAGCCAGACCCTTGGCTCGGCTCTCTCTGTTACTTTGTTAGCTTGTTGTGACCTCTGTTAGAGGTGGACATTTTAGTCAACTTAGAAAAACTTAAAAGTCGGACAATCACGCTGAGAGGAGCCTTTGAACGTATTTTGGGGTCGCCAAGGCAGTCTGGGTTGGTAATGCACTTATAAAGATAGGAGGCAGCACGCGTAAGTGGCAGCTGTCGAGGTCCCTACAGAAAAATAACAAAACTATTCTTAGCAGTCTTTTTGTCTTTGAGGAATTCGAGGGAGGGCAAGAGGGCAGGAAATCTGCTGGACATTCGAGTTCAGAAACATCTAGTTTTACAAGGGTGTGAAAGAAAGCATCGGCCATCTTAAACAGCTGACGCGTCACCGCATCGTGCGCGAAAGGAAGCGCTCAGAAGGGTGGGTTTGAGTTGATTCCTCGGTCGCCTCTTACTGGGAGGAAGCCCCGCCCCCCGCCCGCCCCACGGACTCTGCCAAGAGAGTCCTCACGCAAATCCCAATGTAGATGTAAACTCCTGCTTAGCCTGCAATAGGATTAGAACTGCTGGGCTAACCCACCTGTCCGCATGATCTGTGCCAGATAAAAACAAGCAGTGCTTAATTTGAGCCTGTGGTTGCTGGTGGGGGCCATGCACTGGCACTCATTTTTCTCACCAGACATTTCCCCAGAGCAAAAGAGGGAGAAACAGAGAAAGGGGAAAGATAGAGGAAGTAAAAAATGGGGAAAAGGCCACAAAGGGAGAAAGCAGTGACCCACAGGAGTGAGATGAAGGGGCAGGGAATGTCTGGTGATGGATGGAAGGGGTATGAGGTGGACTCCAGACTATGCAGCCTTGGTATTCGGTGCACCGACCTGTATCACCTGCTGTGGGCTCTGAATAGACCTTTGGGCACGGCACTCATTCTTTTAGAACTTAAGCACTGGATACAGCGGGACACAAATCATGAAAGGAAACACTGCGCAGTCCATAACTGAAGACCACAGAATCAGTAAAACAATCATTATTAGTGCACCTGGTCTACCGTCTGAAGCTCAAATAAGGACCCAGACAAAACCTAACCCCACACAATCAGCCGGTGCGCAATGATGACCTGTGATTGCGTCCCATGGGAGAAGAGGGACCCGCTTCATAGATTTAATTTGTACTAATCTCTACCCTGGTCAAGCCCGCAGCTCTGCACAGCGCTTAGCTTATCCAATGGGCCACACACTCCTTCTTTCCAGTAACCAATGTCAGGCGGAGCATAAATCTGGACAGCCAGTATTGATTAGCGCTTCCAGTATGCAACTCCAAGATCAATCACAGCATTGCAACGTCACTTCCGGGCTGCAGCCAGCCTATGCGCTCCTGCGGCCGAATTCTTTTACACCGCAATGAGTAGCCAAGGTGGCGTTAATATGGTGGCTTCCACTTGTAAACAGGGGGTCCCCTGCAGCTTTGAGAACACATGTACAATTGATGTGCATAGAAAATGCTGCAGAATAGGCTGTTCAGTTTATTGACCACTTTCCAAACCCTCATGTGATCCTTAACGGAACTCCTTTTTTCGTTTGTCAACCCATATACGGGGTAAAGTACTCCCTGCGGTACATGAGAAGGATATTGCAACTCGCTGAGGAGATTCCGTGATTATATGGAGGCAAAACGCTGAAGGCCTTGCTCCTTTCTAACTTTATGGACCACCAAGATGGATTACAATACTGTTATAATATACGGCGGGGGGGATTGCTTACATTAAGTGGCCTCACTATCTCCTTTCCTACCAATCCTTGCTGTGTTGCTCATTCACATGAAAGAGACAGAATGTTTCTCACGAAATTAAAACACACCAAAAAGCAGTTAGATATTTGTTGCAAGAAAATATCAGAATCAGTTTAACACAAGTCATATTTTAGGAAAAACCTTCTGTTGCTCAGAAAGAAAAGATACTGGCAGAGAGTGCATCTTTACTATAATTACCCAAGCGTGGAAAAATAAACAGGATGTCAAAAATATCTTGTTTCTGTTTATCACTGTTCATATAGAAAAACATAGCAGTCGGAGGAAAAGTGAGTAGTTTTTTTTGTTTGTTTTTTAACTGCAGCTTTAATTATGCACTGTGACCTGGCTTTTCCCTGGGCGCCGCTTCTGTCAACAGCCATTGTGACACGAGTTACAGGTGAACAGCTAGGTAATTTCTTATTACAGGCTACTAGGTGTATCACAAGCCACCAGTGATAAGGACATTAGGTACAGCAGTTTATACAGACATTGCAGGCTCCCATGTATTACATTGCGCTGTAGTGTGCGACCTCCTTTCTTAAGGACTTACCAGCACCGTGTTCAGTTTTGAAGCATCCCTAAAAATAGAATAGTGCTGCCCAACACTCCACTATCCTATATGAAAGTTGCTCTGTGCCCAGGGGCCTTAATTGTCCAGATTCTTCTACTAACTGAACAGCGAGTTCGAGCACAGTGTGTTCTGGCAGGAGATGTATTTAACGACCCCCTCCACAACAGGCACGCTCTGCAGTTTTTAGTTTGTGGTGCAATCATGAACCACATAACTGGGTTAACCACACACTATATGAAGATAAAAGAAGAGCAGTTACATTTAAGAAACCCATTAGGTCAAGCATTGTTAAAGGCAATAGGTGTGACCCACAAGAACGCTATTTGCTTAGTCAATGTCTTTTAGCCATGTTGTTCAGCTGCATGGTTACTTTAAGGCATGGCTGACGAAGAAAAAATGGCACTATGACCAGGCCACAGTTGTCCACATCATAGCATTTTACTGCTAGTGGGACCTGAGACAACACAGAGAGTTTGTGGGAGGGAATGTGGGGTGGCCATACGCACAACGGAGGGTGTGAGGATAAAGCTCTAAGGTGTGGCCAGCTTTGGACACATCATAGTGCTTTTTAGGTCAAGCGCACATACACTTTGACCTGTTGTAATATATCTGTGGGATTCTAACCATGCCCACCACACACCCATCACTATCACTCATTCATGGGGTTGCCTTTCAAAAATCCTTTGATAACACTGGTAAATGCTTAACCTTTGTCCCTCTGTGGGGCAGTTTTGTTACCGCCTTGGACACTGACCCTGTTACATGGATAATTACACATTTGCCTACATCTTTGACTGTGAGCAAACTTCTTTTTCCTTATGCCCAGGGCGGCCGGGGCGCTTTGAATCAGCTCGCTTATGTCAACTGTTTTACTCTTCATTTTCAATTTATGTGGCAAAAAAAGTCCATTTAGGAATTTGCAATGCTAATAGCTCGAATTCGAGCAAACGCAAGACCCAGTGCATTGCAAATGCTTGTTTTTGTGGTGGTAGGCAATATGGAGGGATATAGGCCGAATCAGGGGGCAGACAACACAGTCAACATGAGCTGGAGGAAGGGGCTGGGAGCATGCTCACTGTCAACAAAGGACGAGAAGGGGCCTAGCTGTTGAACAACAGAGGACAGGAGGGCTGTGGGCAATCAACAACATGAACAGCAATGGAAGGAGGAAGGGCAAATGGGAGAAACCAGCAGCACAGAAGGAAGAGCAGGCCTCCCAACCCACCAAAAAAAAAAAAAAAAACTATTGCCCGGCCACCGCTACCTATGGTGTAGTATTTACTTATTTTAAATCCATGGAGGGAAAGAAAGGAAACACAGTTGGAATTTGGGCATGTGGGGGACAAAGCAACACAGAAAATGAAGGGTGTGGGGGGGGGAATGTTGTGAGATGGCCAGCCCTGGCCACATCTTTGGGCCTTTTTTTGTTTATTACAGAGCAGGAGGGAACATGAGAGTGTGAGGGGGTAGGATGGTGGGAGGGCAAGTAGCTCAGACCACAGGAGTGGGAGGGAGGGGCTGGAAGTAAGCACACAGCCAACAGAAGTTGGCACACGTAGTGAGGTGTCATACTACAAAGAGTGTCGGTGGGATGGGGTAAGCAGCAAATGAGACAGCAATGGAGGTTTAGCAGGTGAAGCAACATTGGCGAGGTGTGGGGAGGAAAAACGAGTGAGGGAGGGCGGGGGAAGCAACACGGACGAAGGTGGGTGAGGGAAGCAACATAGGCGAGGGTGCGTGAGGGAAGCAACATGGGCGAGGGTGGGTGAGTGGGGGAAGCAACACGGGCGTGAAGCAACACGAGCGAGGGTGGGTGGGGGTAAGCAACACGGGCAAGGGAGGGTGGGGGAAATCAACACAGCATCACGGATGAGGGAGGGTGGGGAAGCAACACGGACGAAGGTGGGTGAGGGAAGCAACACGGGCGAGGGTGGGTGAGGGAAGCAACATGGGCGAGGGTGGGTGAGTGGGGGAAGCAACACAAGCGAGGGTGGGTGAGTGGGGGAAGCAACACGGGCAAGGGAGGGTGGGGGAAATCAACACAGCTTCACGGATGAGGGAGGGTGGGGGAAGCAACATGGACGAGGGTGGGTGAGGGAAGCAACATGGGCGAGGGTGGGTGAGGGAAGCAACATGGACGAGGGTGGGTGAGTGGGGGAAGCAACACGGGCGTGAAGCAACACGAGCGAGGGTGGGTGGGGGTAAGCAACACGGGCAAGGGAGGGTGGCGGACAGCAACACAGCATCACGGATGAGGGAGGGTGGGGGAAGCAACACGGACGAGGGTAGGTGGGGGCAAGCAACAAGGGGTGGGGGCAAGCAACACAGATGATGGGAGAACAAAAAGGAGGGAGAAGTACATGAATGTGCAAGCCCAAAAAACACCCACTGTATTATAGGGTCTAAACATGAAAAAAAAAGTAACACTAGAGGACAAAAAAATGAGCAGCGGAAGGACACAAGTTATGGACCCATGCTCCAGGGAAAAGGCAAATATAAGAAGATGAAGGAGGCCTACGGCAGCTGACCAATAAGAAGCAAGCAAAAGGGAGTGATAATAAAGCCAGCCAATGGTAAGCAATAGGAAGTCTCCAAGTCCACTGCTTTAAAAATATTGCCTCCAAGCGGTAGGGCATGCTCTGTCTCGGAGAGAACTAAAAGGAGGAGTGGAAGAAGTGAACCTTGCATCCCACACAAATAATTCAGTTCTTCTGCCCTCGTTCTGATCTCGGACTTGCTGCGGAACAGAATCAGCTGATGGAAATAACAGTAGCACACTAAGCTATTTTCTGAGTTTCGAAGATCAGAATGAGAGATAGCTTGCAGAATCTGACTTGGCACACCCAATTCCTGGGCATTTTTCCTCTTTCCCGTGCCAATTTTGGTAAGTGTTGCCTGGAAAAATATGCATCGGGTAAGTTAATCAGGTGTGCAATAAAGCTGCACAATATGGAATACTAAGATTTGGCACAAACATTGTTGGCACCTGATCCCAGTGTTCCCATGGCACTCTCAGAGCACCTTAGCTGGATCAAGAGTACACCCTGGGACTCAAAGTGAGGCGAAAAGCAGATAATGCCTGATTTCCAAAGAAAGGACACACGTATTCACTAAAAAATAGAAAGCAATTTAGTTTTTGCACAACGCTCACACATTCTTTTGGCAGCTTCAGAAAAATTTGGAACTAGGGAGTTGTGACGTTTTCACATTCGGAGGAAGTGGGTGGGTCCATTTCAGAAGGTTATGCAGCATCCAGTCTAGCCGAGGCCTGATCCATGCCATATTTTCAAGAGAACCACTGAATATGTATATAACATTTACTAGGATTCATTCTATGTAAATTTTATCTCATGTGGAAATTCGGAAAAATTGTTTGTGGTACCTGCTCTCTTGGACCTAGGCTGAACATCACACTCTGTACACTTGACATTGCGGGGGGCTTTCAGTTTTTCCAGAATCTTCTGAAGTCAACTTTGTGTTTCAGAAGCAACTGGAGGGGTGCAATAGGGTAGAACGTGGGCCATCGGCACCCAAAGTCTTTGTGTCTTGCTGGGGCAACAGAAGTCTACTTTTATGGGGCTGACCTCATGTGTCTGGTAAGGAAGAAAAAGCTTCAAGGCAATTTGGCACTCAGTCGTGCCAGGCTTCTCAATGTGGCCACGATCTGAACTGGACTCTGCTTGATAGGCGGCCATTGAAGAGGGTTCAACGCTGCATCAAACATCTGTTAAACCAAGAAGGAGTGTTTTGGAGTAATAATTTTCTCAATGGTGGCCGTAGATGACAAGAAAGGTTGACCCATCCACTTATCAACAATTCACACCCACTTTGCGTTTAGTACCATCACTGGGGAATTGACTATGATTACTGGTTTCTATTAAGGCTTGGTTTTTCTGACAAGGGCTGCAGTGAGCTATTCATAGCCACAAAAAGAACCCTGTATGGTGTAAGAGTGTTGTGCAAGTCTAATACAACAAGGGACAAAGCAAGAAAAGGCAGCCTTTGCTGAAATTCAAAACATTATTGTGGTGTCCGTCTGTGTACTACATCCGCAGCCTTCCTGGCAATACACAAAATATTACATGCAATACACAACAGTCAAGTAAACAGAACGGGTCAATTCTATGATTTGTGTAAATCATCAATTCAGGTCATTAGAAAAAGTCCCTGGTGTGATGAGTTCCATGAACAGAGACGAGCTGTTGCGCATCTCCCTTGAGCATCATATTTAATCTAAACTTTCATTGAAGTTTAGAAGGTACCAAACCATGCTCCGGTGGATTAGACTTGTTACTTACATACATAATCAGATTAGGTAAGGGACAAGTTGGCAAGGTCCACATACCCAAAAATAAAACTGACCAGCTTTATAAACTTTTCAGACATGACTGCGCAGCAAAATGGGTCTCCTTCATCTGAGCTCATTGAGGATGCTGCTGTTACTATGACCGGCACTAAAAGTATGGGAAATACATAATAGCCGAAGGCCACGCAAGTTGGGGTTAAAAAGGGTCTGCAGCAGAAAGAGGAGCCCTCGGCGGATATGGGGTGTGAGATAGGTTTTACTGCAGGAAGTGAACCACTGATGGCACCTTCTGCTCAGGAAAAACCTTGAAACCACCTTTTTCCTGACTGCAACACCCTAGAGATCCATACTTGGAAAGATATCCCCTTTTGCCACTATAGAGAAATGAAACTAAAATGAGGGAAGAGAGTAAAGGAAAAAAAACAAAATAGATCGGAGCAAAATATCTAGATGAAGAGGCAGGTGTATTAGGGAGTGGGTTTTTTTGATGATAAATTCCCCCCTCGCCACCACGCCATCCATACAAGCATTATAGCCTGAGGAGTGCAGCGGGTGACAATGGATCCCAGGGGTATAAAGGGCTCTTTACACCCCAACTACAGCTGCCTTTTGCTACAGAACCAGGTGGCAGAGTCCCCATATCCCTCGGTTTCATAGGGCCAATGGCACTCTTTGTAAAGGAAATTGTTGTAGCGCCAAGTTCTTGAAAATAGAGGATTGAAGATCTCCCACTTCTTTTGTGTACTCTTCCAATGAAACACTTGAAAGCATCTGTGGAACTCAATGCACTACCAGGAACAACACTATGACAATAAAAATGTTTCTATGCGCTGCATGGTGCCCACCTACATCTCAGGTAAGGAAATGCAGAGATTTCTTCAATTATTTCCCCAAGATACTTCCTCCCTACTATGAAATCACAGTGAACCATCAAACACCCACAGCAGATGACACAAGCCCCCCTCTCGGTGATGGCATCACACCTTCAAGGTCAGGAGGGTATAATCAGCCTTCATGGTCCTTAATATGAGAGCGATAGATTGCGACATTCAATGCACCAGGCACATCCAACTGATTAGCAATTCTCAGGACACTGCACAAACGAAAGTGCAGGGCTGTTTTCTTCGTACTAATGGCTCTGCAACTCATGACACACATTCCACCCTCTGCTGCACGTTCCAACCCAAAATGATGGGTTTTTTTAACTAGACCAAAAGCTCAAACTGAAACTTGGCCACGCCCCCTCATCCTTAAGGGCGGAGGAAGATACTTTTCAAATGGTAATTGGGCGGCTTCCAGCTTTTGGTTGCTCCATTACGGAATTAAAACGGTACTTATCGAGTGAACCTTTTGCTCAGACAGTATTAAGCCCTCTCACCCGCCTGGGACATGGGAACGGCTTTCGTCTGCAGAACGAAACAAATACTGGTACATTTCACGAAGTCAGATACAATGATTCCTCTTGTGCCAAGAAATGGTAGTATCATCACTATTCTAGCAAATCCATGTTGCACCACTGATGCCGTTCTCAAAACTGCAGATACTACAAAAAGGCATTCAGAGTGCAGAAGTCCCGGTGTTTTACTTCTCTTTTTAAAGTCTGATGTCTACTCTTATGGCGCCTTAGGGCGAGGCAAAACAGTTTTCATGTGCAAAACAGAATTTATTGACAGAGTATGTGCGTCGAGAAACTCGGTGTTGATGCACTTAACCCAAATGGATGCATGTATGGATTAGTTTTTTCCTCAAAGGATTGATGCATCGATGCATGTATGGATGAGGTTTTTTCATCAATGGATGCATGTATGGATTCGTTTTTTCCTAAATGGATTCATGCATGGATAAGGTTTTTTTACTCAACGGATGCATGTATGGATGAGGTTTTTATATATGGATGCATTTATAGATGAGGTTTTTCAATACCGCAAACCAAGTCAAAGGGCACAAGGACACTGTACAGGGTTAAAGGCAATGACACAGCCAATCAATGATGGGCTGTGTTCTGATAACCTTTAAGACAACTTCTAAAACAAAACTGGCACATGCAGAATAAAAGAAGCACACACTCCGTTACACGTGGGGTGAACACGCAAGCGCTTGATACCTACTGCGTGTAACATTTTATGGTCTTGACAACCACGTTACACAAGGGATTGGAAGGGGCAGCATTAAAAAAAAAAAAGGGTGTGCCTGTGTTTCAAGGTAAGACTAAATCACCATTTGTCGGTGAACAACACTTGTCTAGAACCTGGGGAACGTGTTCATACATGTTAGGAGACCACTGTGTTGCACAGCCTCGGTATCACTGTGTTAAAATGCCAAGACACAAGATGATACTACAAACCCACTAGGAAAGCTCTTGCATTAGTGTTGTTCAGCGGTTGAAAGACTGCACATAGTTATGGTAAATACTACACACTTTACAGAGCACTGTGTGCATTTTGTGAAGATGCTCTATAAAAAGATTTAAAATGAAAACATCGTTTTAGGTCCATCCCCTTATTTTGGCTAATTCTTCATCTCATTTCTGTTTACAAGTCTGTGTTAGAAAATCGTCTGTGTCACCGTGTTTTGGCATCATTTGGAATAATGTCACCAAGGATGATCATTGCTCCCTATAAACACCAAGCTTGGGATACAACAAACATACAGAAATCATAACCATTATCTGGTCAACATGGTCTCTTTCCACTGAAACACAAGTGTGCATTTTTTTGCCTTTTTCCAGAATGCACACATCACCATACAAGTCACTTGCCTATTTCTCAAGAAAGTATGCCAGGTAGTAATTTCATGGACCTTGGAGGAATGGAGGGCTGAGCGCATCCTTTGGCATTTGAACCTGTGATTTGCACCTTACATACAAAGATCTCAACGATCCCATGGGCTTAACTCATTGTTGTGGAATGTACCACCCCTTTCCACCTAACCTCAGGGGGCATACTGGTGGCTGGCACACATCTCAGGGTTCAAAAATCTAGAGCGAGATGCAGGAAATATGGATGTGCCTCAACGTAATGCTGAAGATTCTACTCCTAGGATGAGGGGGATCACTCATTTCTCCCACCAGGGTGGCCTCAATTATTCTACAGGTCACCAGGGTATGGAAGCAAGTCTAATGCATCTGCGGAGTTCTGCTACTACTAACACAGGAACACAGCAGGCTCAAGGACGGTACGATCGGTGCAGCTGCACCTGGCACCGACCTTGGGGGTGCTGCCTTTACTAATAACTTATGGGCTTACAAGCAGCTCCTGCAGAGTTCCTTGAGTGTCCAGCACATTTGAGACAACAATAGAAATGTCAGGATAACTTTTGTGATTAATGATCCTGCTGAAGAGAGATTTTATGGGGTGGCAGTCTGACTCATCAAAAAGTAGCAGGATACGTATTATGCAGATCACAGAGCTGTAATTTGTGGGTAGCCCAGTGAGCTATTGTTTTTGTCACAGAGATCCTTTTGATACTAGCAGTTCATAAGTTACAATCCTAATATAGCACAGTGACTTATGAATTGTCATCAAAGAGCCGCATGCAAACTGCATGGTATTGACTAGGGCATTGTGTTTTTTTGTTGTTTTTTTTCACCCAGTCTTTCATTAACAATTCCTAATGTTGCTTTAAAGGTTTCATTTGGGTAAAAAATAAATTCTTATTAGTAAAGCCAACCCCAACCGGTGCTTTAAAACAGATTAAATGTATGTGAGAGAGGGGCTACGGAGAGATGAGGGGCACTGGTGAAGGGTGGTAGTGAAGAAATCCATGGAGGAGGAGGAGAAGGAGGAGGAGAAGAAGGAGGAGAACAATAACTTGCATTGTACGCCACCAGCATTAAAGCCGGCTCTGAACAGTAAAGATCACCGCTGATACACATGGTGCTCATCTATTACCCTGGCAGTCGACGGCCATGACACCCATCCACCCACATGGCATTAGACAGAATTGAACCTTATCTGCTGCCATGACCAGGCCATGAACACCTAAAGGCCCATCATTAACCAGTCTTTAACCACACCTACCAGCATGGCCTGGAAGTGGACAGCCAAGAACCTCATGGCCCATCTGAAGCCACTCGTGAAATTCAGGGCCTCTCACGGCCCTGAAGCAGATACCAGTAGCCGGTCATGAATCTCATACACTCCTGTGGCCTTCAATTAAACAGCCAAGACACCCACCAGCCCCCACTGTTTACCAGTGAAAAGCTACAATATGATTTTTTGGACCCTTCATTCTTATTGGTTCTCCTCACAGCATGGCTAGGATATCCGTAATATAACCTTAGGTTGATGCAAATCCTTCACGGTCATTCTTCTTCCAATGAACTGGAAGTGGCCATTGATGTCTCAGACTTCTACAAATCCATTCTCATTCCTCTCTCCCAGTACATGTTTTCCTTGACTCTACTGCTCCACCAACAGAATGGCAACAGACCCACACGCCATCCCGGTGGCCTTCTTGCCATGCTGGCAAAACACAGCAATAGGTGCCAACGCCCTGGACTTCTCCTTAAACTGCCTCCAACCCTTCCATTTGCTCTGCCGTGCACAGTAGTGGGGATCCATGTTCCAACTTATCTTTGACTGACAGGTCCTTCTGCTCTACCCTTAAGAGAACAAGATGTAGTCCCATCTCTGGATCACACCGACTTCTTCACCCCTCACAGGGCTCACCTTACTCTAACTGAAGAAGGTAGTAAGATGATCACTGATTTCCTTACCATTAGTAGCACCTCCATTCCTCTGTCCATGACTTGGGTGAGATGGCCGAGCCTCATGGCAAGCTACTTTTATCCTCAAGTGAGATGTAGTACCCTTGGTGCAATAGGACCTTCACCTCTCAACTAAGCCTGTCGGGTGCATTGGGCAACACAGACCACCGATCTCCATGCCTGTGCTGCATTTAAAGCTCAGACTTAAAATGGCCAATCTCAGATTTAGCAAATCATCATCTCCATGGCACTATCTTTATATGCGTTCTCTATAAGGTACTCTGGTCTTCATTTAGAGTATAGCGTACACAAATGTGGCAGCGTACCCTGTCCGCCACCTCTACTTAGAGTTGGCCAGATGGTTATGTTTCTGCTGTGGTAGCCTCTCTGACTCCACCAGTGGAAACCTTACACCAACCTCTCAAAGTACCACATGCCACTGGTGTAAAGTAAATGAGACTATCTGCCCTATTTAGACCAGACAGTCTGATGTGCTTTATTTTCTAAGGGATGCCAAGGAAAGCCTGGCAGTTTCAAACAGACACAAAGAAAAACTACTTCCTCCCCACAGGAGAAAATTTCCAAGAGTGTCAAAGTCATTTGTATTTTGTTTTACAAACACAATCTCCCACGTTGAGTTTTTTTTAAATCTCTGCTGAGATGGTGCATGAAACATGGTAGCTGCTCAGCAAACTTTTAGGACCTTTAGGAGTGCCAGTGGCATCTGCTCCTTTTGAAGGCACGGTGATCCCCACCAAGCCGGCAGAGATCTTTAAATATGGCTGGTGGTAGTGCACCAGGGCGGCAAAGTTAATGACATCCACCACCCAGGCTGACTGAGGGTCGCTTGCCAAAGTTTAAATGGAGTGCTCACTCTAAATGATTACCCAAGACCTCTGGCTCACAAGGTGCATGGATTTAAGAGCAGGTACTTTATGGACAAGAGTGAAGTGCTTCTTGTTCCTCGTCTAAAGGACAAGCCGGGCAGTCGCCCCGATAACGAGACCAGCTCAACACATCACCATCAGATGGTGCACGTCAGCCAACCATCTGGAAGTTAATTCTACTGAGTTGGATATTTTCATTAAGACCTGCGGGTACCCCTCATTTCGCCCAAACACTACGGAGTGGTCCTCAGCCCAGAATCAGCTCAGCGTGCAAGAAACCTGGGCATTCTTGTCAACTCCGACTAGTAACTGGAAGCCCAAGTTGCTGTAGCTGAAAACACTATAATCATATCCTGCTGTGGCAGACTACAGCCTTCCAGATCTTTATCCACCTGGGTCTCGCACTCCATACTTTCATTTCATCCACTACGGGCTATAACCATTCGATTTATTTAGATCAACTGTAGTGTCCTGAAATTGCAATTGGAGTTTCATTCTAACTAAAAGAAAAAAATGAAAAATGTACATGACCGCATCTCATTAGCCGTATCCACTTTCCAAGGGCTACCAGTTCACAGATGAGTAACGACAAACTCACTGCTGATGCCCATCGAATGCCGGGCTTTGGAGTCTAACGTAAGACACGCCTCGCCAGCTAGCACCTGTATTTCATGCCCATTTCTTCACCACAAGCAACATCACATATTCTTTTTAAGTAGGATCTTGATGTGTACCTGGATCACCTTATCTGTTCTCTACCTCCACCATGGATCTGTACGGCCTCTCCATCGTAAAGTCACCTTCATCAATGCCTGGACCAACATACATTCACCACGGGTCCATACGTCATCTCTACCAAAAAAGGGACCTTCATGCATGCCTGGGCCAACATACATTCATCAAGGGTCTATACGTCATCTCTATCAAAAAGGGACCTTCATGTATGCCTGGACCAACATACATTCATCAAGGGTCTATACGTCATCTCTATCAAAAAGGGACCTTCATGTATGCTGGACCAACATACATTCACCACGGGTCCATACGTCATCTCTATCAAAAAGGGACCTTCATGTATACTGGACCAACATACATTCACCACGGGTCCATACGTCATCTCTATCAAAAAGGGACCTTCATGTATGCTGGACCAACATACATCCACCTCTGGTCTACACATCCACTCCATCAAAAAGGGACCTTCATGCATGCCTGGACCAACATACATCCACCACAGGTTCACACGCCCCTTACATTAACAAGTGACCTTGAGGTGGGTCCACAGTGTGCCTCTTAGACCTTCCCTAGTGCCGAACACGCCTTGGTTTATGATACCATCATTTTATAGACACTAACTTCCAGTCTGTTACCTGGAACTGGGTATCATGGCACTTTCTTTCACCGCATGGCCGGGATCTGATGTGCTCTGGAACGCATTTGGTCATATTTTAATGGTATTGAGGCCTGGAATAGGTTCAACAATGTCACCGGTGAAGTTTTAGGCCCGGCGCATTATGTCCAGTCAAGTTTACAGACCCCCGGAAAACCCACAACACAACATGCAGTGATGCAGAATATGTCATGTCAGGCAACAATACCTACTCTATGCAGTTTATCGCAGTTTTTTGCCTCATCGCAGAAAAAAAAAATCAAATTGTCCCATGTAAACAATGCTACAGATTCAGGCTTAACAATAAATGCATTCTGGGAGTTGCAGTCCCGTTTCACTCCAGTATATCCTACTGAACTGACCTGAAAATACAGCTCTGCAAATGAAGAGCTCATGGCTGAAACAATGCATCCTCAGTGACGTGTGTAGTGCACTCATCCAGTACCCTTAGTTCTTCCCTGCACCCGTCCTCAGCTGATTTTCGAGTGGGTCCCTGTGCCCCGACGGTAAGGCACCCCAGACTCTGTCACTCACGACGTAGATTGTGAACGGTCCCTTCATAGTCAGTGCCTGGTGTCCTATGTCCATCATTCTTAGTACCCTCTACTCTACAAAGAAACACCCTATCACCGGCCCACCATTTTCGGAACCCCCCGTCTCCTCCTCCACCCCACCCCCACCCCCACCCAGAATCCCATTGCTCTCCCTCGTCCTAGCTGGCCTCATTCCCACCAAGGGTGCCATTTGTTTTGGTCCTTTTAGAAGGTCCTGTCCCCCCCCCATCGCTGGTGGTCTCCTGGGCCCTCTGCGCCCCCTCCTCTTTGTTTCTACCCGCCCCGGAGCCCCAAGAGTGCCCCACATTACCTTGGCCTGGAAGTGGATTCCGTGCTCGAAGGCTTCCTCGTTGTGCAGCGGGACCCGGGAGTCGCTGTTATCCTCCACGGGGCTGTAGGTGCTCCGCACCGGCATCTTCCCGGGGGGCATGGGGCCCCCCGGCCCCCTCCTTCACTCCCCGGCTGCAGCCCCCCAGCAGCGGATGGAGTGAGGACAGAGCGCGGGGAGAAGGCGGCGCATCCCCGCCGGGAGCGCGGAATCAGGCGCAGCCCGCGTCCGGTGCAAACACCGGCTCAGCCTCCAGCTCCTCCCCCGGGGGCTCGGGGCCCGCAGGGGACCGGGGCGCCGCCCAGGGCACCGCTCCAGGACCTCAGCCGCTGGCGCAGCTCCCTATGTCCCGGGCGCAGGTCCCTCCCGCAGCTCTCTGGATCAGAGCGCACGGCCCCCGGGGGCTCTCCGGATCAGAGCGCACGGTGGCTCTCCGGGTCTGGAGCCAGGTCCCGGGGTTCTCCGGGCAGAAACACTCCTCCTCCCCGATGCTACATATTCAGCTTCGATCCCGGACGAGCCCTCCGCTTCCTTCCGCGCTCCCAGCCTCGTCCCGGACCAGACTGAATGAGCCGACGGATCACGTGAATGGATCCCACGCGCGTCCCGCCCCTGGGAGTAGCAGCGCCAAACGTGCAGTGGTTGGGTGACGAGAAGAAGGGGGGTGTACTGCCACCAGCACCCCTTGCTCCTCTTTACCAACCTTGAAGGAATTACCAGACCAGCCCCCACCGAGCAAACATAACACAACTGCCCTCTAGTCAAAGCGCCGGAACCAAACACCTGCACCACACCCAATATTAGTCTTTCAGCCTTTAACAAACAGGTGCTGCCCTTAAACAAACACCTACGCAACACAAACCACTACTAGTACAACATCCTATAATGGACACCCTTCCCGACCTACACCAAACCCCTGCCAATCTCCACGCGTACACCTGCCAAGCCAAACACCTGAACTGTGACGACACCACACCAAATACCTGCACAGCACAAACCACTACTAGTACAACATCCTATAACGGACACCCTTCCCAACCTACACCAAACCCCTGCCAATCTCCACGCGTACACCTGCCAAGCCAAACACCTGAACAGTGACTGCACCACACCAAATACCTGCACAGCACAAACCACTACTAGTACAACATCCTATAACGGACACCCTTCCCAACCTACACCAAACCCCTGCCAATCTCCACGCGTACACCTGCCAAGCCAAACACCTGAACAGTGACTGCACCACACCAAATACCTGCACAGCACAAACCACTACTAGTACAACATCCTATAACGGACACCCTTCCCAACCGACATCAACCCCTGCCAATCTCCACGCGTACACCTGCCAAGCCAAACACCTGAACTGTGACGACACCACACCAAATACCTGCCCAGCACAACCCACTACTAGTACAACATCCTATAACGGACACCCTTCCCAACCTACACCAAACCCCTGCCAATCTCCACGCATACACGTGCCAAGCCAAACACCTGAACTGTGACGACACCACACCAAATACCTG
The DNA here is from genome assembly GCF_031143425.1 of Pleurodeles waltl. Classification (NCBI taxonomy): domain Eukaryota; kingdom Metazoa; phylum Chordata; class Amphibia; order Caudata; family Salamandridae; genus Pleurodeles; species Pleurodeles waltl. The sequence goes on along the minus strand of NC_090445.1, from coordinate 1,674,601,976 downwards.
CCCAGCACAAACCACTACTAGTACAACATCCTATAATGCACACCCTTCCCAACCTACACCAAACCCCTGCCAAGCTCAGCGCATACACGTGCCAAGCCAAACACCTGAACAGTGACTGCACCACACCAACTACATGCCCAACACAAACCACTAGTGTACAACATCCTATAACGGACACCCTTCCCAACCGACATCAACCCCCTGCAAAGCTCCACGCATACATAGGGGGGCGGCCTTTAGCACAGGGGAGCTGGGCCCAGGGCGCTGATATTCTGAGGGGCGCATAAAGCCGTGTGCTTTAAACTTATGGCACCAGCAGCGCCCTTCTCACCTTGCTCCAGCCTTGTCCTGTCCCTGCCTATTTATGTCTGATTTGCCAGTTTAAAGTGGTTTTAGGCCGTCATTATCATACTGAAGGCGATGTTTTTAACACCCCTTCAGCCCCCATATGTGTTCTCCCTTCACTCTCTGACTCCTTCTGACACATCAACAAAACCATCAGCTAAGCTATCAGTGATGTAGGTGAGCTGGGGAGGTCCGGGGATGTTTGTGCTCAGGAGCCAATCACTGCTCATCCAAGTACTGACCAATGGACACAAAATAGATGCCCCGATGCCTCATTTAATTCACTACCATCAGCATGTTAGATGCCCAATGCAGCACCTGCCAGATCACCAAATACCTGCCCACACAAACCTCTTATACAACATACAAGCCCGTACAGCAAACACCTGAACAATGGCACACACCTGCCTTATACAGCACCTTTCGAATCACCACACCAACAACAAGGATGTTCACCTCGAACCCGATGCCACCCGAGAGCAGCCTAGCTTTCAGTTTGACATTTCTATGTTTACAACATGCTCATGCGGGACATATACATGCCTAATGTATGACACTTGAGTGATGCTTTGTGACACGTAATTGAAAAAGATAACGGGAGCAATGCACACTTCTGCTATTTTTTGTATTATTTACTATTAATGTTCATGAAGTACTGCATTTATCTTGTATTAAAAAAAATATTTAATTCTAAGTGAATAGTGGGATTACATCTATTCACACTTTATCAGGATGGGTGGGTGTTGTGTGGTGTGTGCTTGGGAGCTCAGCACCGGCAGTTTGAAAAAAAAAGAAACATCACATTGAACTGGGTCCCATTAAGCCATTTATTCATGTCCGCACGATACATGAAAGAATAAATAAATAAAGAGAGGAATCATGGCGAGTCATCCGAAATTCTCACATTAGGCAGCGATCCCGAATGGCAGCTGAACAGCAAAACACACAGTGCTTAATTTGAGACGGTGGTTTCCGGTCGGGGGTACGGGCAATTATTTTTTAGGGCCGGCAATTAGTTTTCTGTATCTGGCATTTACTGCGAGCAAAATACACAAATGGGAAAGACGGAGCGAAGAAAGACGGTAAAGCGCCACAACGGGAGACCTCAGAAAGCTGCAAGAGTGAGCTGAAGGGGCAGAGAGTGGCTGTAAATGGATTAAAGAGGCCTGAGATGGCTTCAGGATTACACTGCCTCAGTATTCAGTGCTCCTACATTTATGCAGCAGCCAAGCAAGTTTCAGAGCAGAGCTTTGGGCATCGGCACATTTTTATTTACAAATTAAGCACTGAATGAACAGCGTTTCTTCTCAAGGCACCGGTGAGCAAGGATCTGCTGCATGGATGTTGTACAAGACGCAGCGTTAGGGGACCTTGCACTTCTATGGTCACAGCAACCGTGCTGCAGAGACTCCATCACTGCTACCTGGTAAGTAGCGCCTCGAAGAGAGAAATAATTCACCTACACCCTCAGTCGACCCTGTGTGCCCCAACCCTCCTTGCTGTTTGTCAAGCAGGAGAAGTTTAGATATGCGAGCATGGAAAGAGATATGAACACCTACAGTAAAAATAGGGTCGCATGACTACATGTATGTAGATGATTTACACGTTCCTTGACACGCTGCTTGGATATACCAGGGCGGTTTTACACGTACCTTGTTTAGGATTAATACATTGCTAATAAATACCAATTTCATGCCGACTTCAATTGTTTTTTCCCCAAATACGACTATGATTTGTCAAACACGGGGTTCAAGTTCTCATGTATTAGGCCTCAGCCTTGGGCAAACAGACCAGGACACCCTCTTGTAAACAGAACCCCCCACCCTACCCTCCATCTTAAAGAGCTGTCTTTAAAACTTGCCCATTTGTCTATAACATCCAACAGATGTTTTAATGTCTGTGCTGCATGGTGAAGGCTCGCAGGCTTTAGCACCCGGGCACCCGCGTGGGGGGTATTGGTCTTAAATCAAACCCAGCAATGCACTAACCGGAAATGTTTGAAGTTCCCATTTGAAGCCTCAGTCTACTTTCCTCTTTGGTGCTGAGGACGCAGGTGTGTCCCCACCCCACCCCTCAGGTGGCCCCCATTTAACCTAAGGTGCCTGCAGTTCTGTTAGGTATGTGAGTCCATGGGGCGGCTCCCCACATTCGGCTTTCTGCTGATCAGTGTTCATTTGGGAAAATTCTGTTTTTCCTTTTTGAAACTGCTGTTGTAATGATGGTCTGCCATTCACCTTGGCTGCTGGCTCTGGCTGTAGGCGTTACAACGTCACTCAACTATAATAAGTTGTTATAGATGATCATCTACTTTATTTTATTATTACAGGTGACTGGAGACCTGCAACCAACAGTAACAAGGACATTACTGATTTTTTATGCTGGGATAAAAGGTTTTCTATTTCTGGGATTGCAGAATATATAGTGCTATATATACGATAACCACCCAGAAGTACATTATACATATCTTATCAGGTTCTAGTGAGTTCCATGACCTCAGCGAGGCAAGGGGTGAATTCATTCCTTATACTACCTGATGATGAACCAGGCTGGGGACTTCCTGACAGAAAGTATGGGGTGTGATATAGCGCTGTGCAGGAAATGAACACAGACTTTTATTGTTTTCACCGCTGCCCAGCTTCTGCAGGGCCCTTTTGTTAGCGTTAAATCAAGATATCTGAAACCTACCCTTCAAAAAAGTCACAATTTGTATCTGAATGGATTGAAACAAAAACATAAGCTTCGTGAAGTTTCCCACAAAACGTTGCAACTTGACAAATCCCCAGTTTGAATGCAATGTTCCACACTGCACCACACCTATGCTTTGAAGTGTCATCTATTCATGAGCAGAACTCTCCTTATGGTTTCCTATGTTCAGTTTTTCAGTCCTTGCACAGCGCCTACAAGAATACCAGTCGCAGTGTGCTATGAATATCTAAATACCAACTCAACAACCCGCCGCGTGAGGCCTGACCTTGGCCATAGAGTTTCATCCGTCCCGAGACTGGCGCTGCACCAGATCTGCCCAACCACCAGAAATTCACTCAGCAAATGTGATTCCTGCTTCAGTCCCTTCTAAAATAGAGGCTGAAAGAATCCTGGAAAATGCCCCGGAGAACGGAGTTTAAACATTGGCAATTATGTTCCTGCTCTTACACTGGGAAAATAACAAGTGAGCATGAATCACCCACCGGCAGACAGCTTGAAAAGGCACTGAACTAAATGCAGTGCCCCAAAACCACATGCATTCACTGCCAGCTATTTTTCAAACATTTTGAAACGAATCATATTTAATTTATTGTTAAGGAAAGGGCCTTTCGCCAGCTGTTTAATTTGAGGACTGCTGAACACCATTGCAACCAGAACATGTGTCAAAAAGTTGTGTGCTGAAGGCAGTAGCCTCTTTCATAACAGCTGTGAGAACGTGGATGTGGAGTGAACTAGGTCACTGGTTCCCAACCTTTTGACTTCTGGGGACCCCCACTTTATCATTACTGAAACCCGGGTCCCCCCACTGAATCATTATTGGAATCCGGGGACCCCCCACTGAGTCAGTACTGAAAGCTGGGGACCTAATCTGTTAATATTATTCACTTTTCTAAGCAGTCGCGGACCCCTGAGGAGGCTCCGTGGACCCCCAGGGGTCCCAGGCCACAGGTTGGGAATCACTGAACTACATGATTTGGGGGGTCGAGGGTAGGAGGGTTTAAGGGTATGCTCCTGAGGTTTTAGTGGGGGATTCTTGCATTTTGGCAGTTTTTGACTCAAAGAATTTCAGGAGGCCTTAGTGGATTTGTCATTTTATACTGCAGTCCCTTTATAGGCCACCAGGGTTGTTCAGGCCCTGCTATACTTAGAAGAGTGTTTTCGTCTCACTCTGTGCATCATGAATTCATTTCTCTAACAAAGGGCCTGATTTAGAGTTTGGTTGACGGGTTACTCTGTTAAAAACGTGACGGATATCTCGTCCTCTGTATTACAATGTTGATACAACATACCTTTGCGACATAGTAACCCCATCCGCCAAACTCTAAATGAAGCCCGCAGACGTTATGGCTCTCCTTATTGCTTTGTATCTCTTGGGTCAGGTTTTGGCCTCTTTGGTGTGTTTGTGTGTCACTGGCGTCCCAGTTTTGGTTTCGCAAGCTTCCGCTCAGCAAGTTGTCCATTAAAATCCTGTCTGGTAGATTTGAGACCCACCATGGGTTTTTTGGTTTTAGTGGGGTAAGATTGACCAGAGGTGGCTGATTGTTGTGGTAGAGGTATTTGAGCAATGTTTCCAGGTCAGATGACGTGAAGGAAAAGTGTCGGTGTTTGTGGTCCTATAAGATGATTCAACACTCCTTTGCTAGTGTTTTTATCACATGGGATTAGAGTTGTACTGGTCCTGGATGTAGGTGGTGGGTTTGAAAACTACCTCGGAGAGGTTGACAGAGACAAAGGAGATGAAGGAGTGATGTGATTCGACCATACCTGTTTTTTTTTTCTGCTAGGTTAGAAGATTCAGGATTATTCGTGAACAGTCCCACCACGTTTGTGTTGGGACAATCACAACTGCATCAAAGCTGAGGTCCTGGATACTGGCAAGGAGATGACTAGCATATTTGGCATTTGGACTGTATGCACAAAAGTTAAAGCCTCCCAAAACTGACCAGTTCTTTGCTTTTGGCTGCAGGTTTAGAGTCAGTCCAAGGAATTCTTGCAGGAAGATATAATCAGATCTGGAGACGGGGTAGTTAGCCTTCTATGACAACAAAAGAGTTTTTGGATTGATCATTATGCAGCAAACCGCCGACACTAATTTGTCTAAGACCTGCTTTTCTCCAGTTTCACTGCTAATGCAGCACACTCCTACTGAAGTGACACAACTGGGCATCCAGTGGGAGACTCATACCTCACAATGCCTAGGAGTGAAGGCATACCTTAGTGATACAGACGTCTGGGAGGGAAACTTGGACAGCATTCTACTGGCCATGAGGGGTAGCGTAGATATTTGTGCACCCTCCGACTGCCCATAATTGCCCCACTGGGGTTATCCAAAATGGTGATGCTCCCTCAGCTACTGTGCTACTTTGTGAATCTCCCAGTTTGGACCCCCACACATGGTCCAGGACAACATGATCAGAAAACTGACAGCCTGCCTGAATCAGAATAGAACGGGTGGACCGAAGGTTTGACAGATAAGGGATTCTGTTTCATTTGTGGCAGGGCTCCTTGTCACAATCTCTAAATCAGGCCTTTAGGGGGTCATTCTGACCTCGGCGGTAAAAGCCGCTTACCGCCGGTCAGAAGACCGCCACAATACCGCCGCGGCCGCGGTCAGCCGCCACGGTCATTCTGACCCACAACTGCCAAACCTCCAAAAATCCGACCTCCATTGCAGTCCGCCACATCAGCGGCCAGCGATAAACTGGAGATGACTAAACCTCCACCGCCACGCCAACAGAAATACGCCCATGCCATTACGATCCACAAATCCACGCGGCGGTCTTTCAAACGCGGTAGTCTATTGGCGGTACACACCGCCGCGGTCAAAATACACACACCTTTACAAAACACTACCACATTGGACAATTTGAAATACACACACCTGATACACATACAAACAACACTCCCACACATCCAATCAACTATAAAACACACACCCACATCACCCACAAACCCCTACAACCAAAAATCAGAGACGAAGGAGAGAGAGACACATCAGAGAATAGAGAGCCAGACACACAGAGGCACACTACAACATCACACACACCACATAGTAGCACAAAGCACCACACACCAACACACTCATCACCACATACACCACCCCACACCTCATCCACACCACCCCATGGCACCACAAAGACACCCACGCTTTACGGACCAAGAACTCAGGGTGATGGTGGAGGAAATCATAAGAGTGGAACCCCAGCTCTTCGGCTCACAGGTTCAGCACACCACCATAGCAAGGAAGGCGGAGCTATGGCAGCGGATCGTGGACAGGGTCAACGCGGTGGGACAGCATCCCAGAAATAGGGACGACATCCGCAAACAATGGAACGACCTACGGGGGAAGGTGCGCTCGATGGTGTCGCGACACAACATCGCGGTGCAGAAGACTGGCGGAGGACCCCCACCCACCCCACCAGAATTCACAGCATGGGAGCAAGAAGTATTAAACATCCTGCATCCTGAGGGCCTCGCTGGAGTACCCGGAGGAATGGACTCTGGTAAGTCCTATCTCATATACTTCATCCCCCCCACCCCACCAGCATGCCAACCCACACCCCCACCCTCACCCCCAACCCACCATCACACATCATCCCTGAGAATGTTTCCCTAGCACAACCCACCCAACCCCTCACCAACCCTTGCATGCCACCACAAACATTGGACACCCATTACCTAAGCATGACCACTGCACATACCCATCCCCCCCACAAACCACCCTCACAACACCACCCACAAGGGAATGCCTGCACTGGGGGACAAGGGCACCCATAAATCGCACGCTATTTCACACACAGAAACAATAACCATACTCTCTCACCCCATGCAGGACCCGAACGCCAACACACCGGTCAGGAGGGTCCTCAAATGTCCATCCCACCCCCGGAACAGGCCCCCAGTGAGGACAGCAGCTCGGTCGACCTGGAACCTGATGACCAGCCCGGACCATCGGGGACCTCTGGGCAGTGGGTTCCCCAAACACAGACACAGGCCACAGCAGACCCAAACCCCCCTGGGAACAACAGCACAGCTCCCACCCAGCGGGCCCATGCCTCTGTCTCTAGGACAGGTCAAGCAGCGGTGTGTCTGCCACTACAGGGCACCCAGGCTAACCCAACACCCCAACAACAACAGGGACCTGGGGGCAGTGGGAGTGGGCACACCGTCCAGGAGACAGAGGCCCAGGCAAACAGGGCAACTCGGAGGGCTGCCGTGCGACAGGGGGGGAAGGAGAGGCCCAGGGAACCCACTCTCCAAGAGGCCCTCACTACCATCATGGGAGCATACCACCACTCCCAAGAGACGATGGCGACGGTACTGGCCAGGTTCACCGAGATACAGGCACAGCAGGAAGAACGCTACATGGGGTTCAGCAACCAACTCACCACCATCGCTACCGCCATGGGGAGCATGGTCCAGGCCCTCAACAGGATAGAAGACACGTTGCGGGACCATGTGGCACCACACAGGGCCACTGTCACTAGCCAGGAACAGCCTACCACCTCCGCCGGCGCTAGTGGACAGGAGGCCCACACACAACGACAGGCCACAAGAACCCCACCTCCTGCTGAAGAACAACCACCCCGCAAGAGGAGCCTAAGACCCAAAAAAAACCAGAGTAGCATGCCAAGACCACCGCCAGCATGAGATACCCCCAGAAGTCATCCCACTGTCCCACATTGCCACCCTGTCCAAACTCAAACAGCCCCTGCTCCATCCTTCCACAGGCATATGGACAATAGACCTGTCAGACTGAGAACTGGACTCTGCCATGGACATCACTCCACCCCCACCCATCACCGTTTTCATATAATGTACCATTATCTAAGCACACAAAATAAAATAATTATTGCACAGAAAACCGTTTGGAGTCATGCTGTATTCTCAAAAAATCGTACAACCCATAACAGTTCACAATATGTGATGTCAGTTAGTGATGACAACATACCAATGTCAATACGCTGTAGTACATGGCCGAACCAAGCAGAAGTCGGGCTATGAGTCATTAAGCACTGAGAAGGGAAGGGAAAAAGAATATGTTATTTAAAAGAGCTGGGGGGAAATACATAAAGTTGAGATGCATGAGGCTCTAAGTAAATGGGAAATGGCGTGGCTGAACCTTACCTGTGTGCTACTGAAAATACTGTTGTATGACAGCTTCCCTGTTGTCTGTTTCCTCACCGTCGTCTTCCTCCTCTTCACTCTCCACAGGCTCCACGGCTTCTACGACACCACCATCTGGACCATCCTACTGCAGGAAAGGCACCTGGCGTCGCAAAGCCAGGTTGTGAAGCATACAGCAGGCCACGATGATGCGGCACACCTTCTTTGGTGAGTACATTAAGGATCCACCTGTCATATGCAGGCACCTAAACCTGGCCTTCAGGAGGCCGAAGGTCCTTTCTATGACCCTCTTAGTACGCCCATGGGCCTCATTGTACCGTTCCTCTGCCCTGGTCCTGGGATTCCTCACTGGGGTCAATAGCCACGGCAGGTTGGGGTAACCAGAGTCACCTATTAGCCACACACGCTGTCTCTGTAGCTGTTCCATCACATAGGGGACGCTGCTATTACACATAACATACGCGTCATGCACTGACCCAGGGAACATGGCATTCACATGGGAGATGTACTGGTCTACCAAACAGACAACCTGCACATTCATAGAATGGTAATTTTTCCTATTTCTGTACACCTGTTCATCGTCATTTGGGGGTACTAATGCCACATGGGTCCCATCAATGGCACCAATGATGTTGGGGATATGTCCAAGGGCATAGAAATCACCCTTCACTGTGGCCAAATCAGCCTCTTCTGGGAATATGATGTAGCTCCTCATGAGTTTCATCAGGGCAGACAACACTCTGGACAGAATCTTTGAAAACATAGGCTGAGACATTCCAGATGACATGGCCACTGTTGTCTGGAATGAGCCACTTGCAAAAAAATGGAGGACTGATAGAACCTGCACTAGAGGGGGAATTCCTGTGGGTTGGCGGATGGGTGACATCAGGTCTGGCTCCAGCTGGGCACACAGTTCATGTATAGTGGCTCGGTCAAGTCGGTATCGGAGTATTATATGGCGTTCTTCCATTGTCGACAGGTCAACCAGCGGCCGGTACACGGGAGGATTCCTCCTTCTCCTCGCAAGTCCCTGCGGACGGTGCCTAGGAAGGACAACATGGAGCACTGAGTCAATCAACTCACAGGTACGTACAACACAGCTTGCACAGTACACGAAAATGTATTGACTGCTATGTTTGTATGTGTGCAAATGCAAGGCCTAGGCCTGTATGACGCAGTAGAATTTAAGCCATGTGGGCCCTTGAAATGGCGGCTGCCTGACCTCTAAACTGGGACAATGGGATGTGAGGTCAATGCGCTGGCGTGGCACACCGTGGCGGTAGGCGGTCGAAGACCGCTGTACGAAGTCGCATTGGTTAACATTGAACCCTATGGGATTCAGGAGCCAATGACGATGTGCGCCGGTGGTCGCGGTACGCACCGCCGCGGTACGCACCGCCGCGGGCGTGACCGCCATTTTCTATCCTCTTAATCACTCGAGACCTGATCATCCACAGGAGAGGACCTATACTGCAAGTGCTGCTGTGAACTCGGTCTGGAAGTGACAATGGCTGCTGCGACTGGGGAAAGGGCCCCTGCCTTCACGTCTGAAGAGTTGGAGAAACTTGTGGACGGGGTCCTCCCCCAGTATGCGCTACTCTACGGTCCTCCAGACCAACAGGTGAGTACACTGAGTGCACATTGAATGGGTAATGCCTGTGTGGAGTGGGGTGGCTGTCAGTTGGTGGGGTGGGGAGAAAATGAGGAATGCAACGCACGACTGATGAGAGTATGAGCCACATGGCAAGGGTGGGGAGGGGGGGCATGTACTCCAAACATGCAGAAATTTGACGTTTTCTCTTTCCCACCCTGTACATGTCAAACAGGTGAGCGCCCATCAGAAAATCGATATTTGGCGTGCCATCGCCAAGGAAGTCCGGGCCCTGGGGGTCTACACCAGACGGGGCACCCACTGTCGGAAGAGGTGGGAGGACATCTGCCGCGGAACCCGAAAGACCGCCGAGTCACTGCTGGGGATGGCCTCCCGACCTAGGAGGGGTGCCAGTCGTACCCTGACCCCCCTGATGTCCCGGATCCTGGCGGTGGCCTACCCTGATTTGGATGGGCGCTTGAGGACATCACAGCAGACACAAGGGGGTGAGTATCAGCACATTCTCCTATCTATACGCGCAGTGGAGGTGTCTGGGTGGGGGAGGAGGCCTGTGGGTGACAGTAGGCCAGGGCGCTTTCTGTAGTGTAGTCCCCTCCCTTAGACATGGCCCTGTGCCCCCGCCCACCACCTCTGTAGGGTGCCAAGCGCAGCTATCCATGGTCCAACATCACCCATGAGCGCGTCTGTTGTCCCTAGACCTGTTGGCCTAGTCAGAAGTACAGAGTAGTGTAACCCAAGTTCGCGGCTTAGTGCATGAGGCACCTGTGTCTGTCCTCTCCGCCAAGGCTATTGACAAGGCATGCACTCAACTTTGTTTTATTTCTCCCCCCACCCTTATTCTTTGTTTCTTGTGCATTAGCATCATCAGGCGGAGGAGAATTGGCGTCGGAGCACGAGGGAGCTGCAGGTCACCAGGCCCCGGTGGGCACTGACACAGACACCGAGGGCACCAGTGATCCGGAGGGCGAGGGAAGCACCACAACAGGGGCCGGTGGAGACACCAGCAACACGGACACGTCCTCGTTTGGGAGCTCCCTAGCGGGGGCGGCAACATCTGTGCCCCCCACAACAACAGGTACAGCCGCCACCCAGCGCACCAGCACCGCCCTCCCAGCAGCCCCTCAGTCTTCGCTCCGTGCCCGTTCGCCCAGGAAGGCGCGCGTCTCCTTCGCCCCAGGCACCTCAGCCCCTGCCTCTGTTACCCCTGCTGCCCTCAGTGCGGAGCTCATTGACCTCGTGAGGACACTCATTGTTGGGCAGACTACCCTTTTGAATGCCATCCAGGGGGTGCAAAGGGAGGTGCAACAGAGCAATGCCTACCTGGAGGGCATTCATTCGGGTCAGGCTGCCCATCAACGAGCGTTCACTTCTCTGGCCTCAGCACTGACGGCAGCCATTGTCCCTGTCTCCAGTCTCCCTCTTCTAACTGCCTCCAGCCTTTCTCTGTCTCCTGTTCCTCAGCCTATCCCATCCACACCATCTGACCAGCCTGCACACACCTCAACACCCAAGGCCAGCTCATCCAAACATAAGCACCACAGAACACACAAGCATTCACCCAAGCAACACCCAGTTGCAGACATACCAACAGTCACTACCACCTCTGTGTCCCCCCCCTCCTCCTCGTCTCCCTCCTCCCTCCCTGTGACGTCTACACTCACACCTGCATGCACACCAACATCAGCCAGTTCTTCCATTACCAGCACACCCTCCACTACAGTCCTCACACGTGCAGTCACCACCCCCACTGCCATGTACACGTCCCCTGTGTCCTCTCCCACTGTGTCTGTCACCCCCTCTTCCAAGACACATAAACGCAGGCAGACACCCAAACAACAGCCAACCACCTCACGACAGCCTACGTCTCAGTCACCTGCACCCAAGGACAGCACACCTGACTCTCCTACAACCACATCCTCTTCCTCCACTTCTATCTCCACTACTCCTACCCTTTACCCTGGTCCAAAGAAATATTACCTCTCAAATGTTGACCTCTTTCCCTCCCCTGACCCACCCCCTCCATCTGGGAAAAGTCCCAAAGGCACCTCAGCCACCACCAGCCCAGCTTCCAAGGTACAAGTGGTGCATGGAATATGGAGTCCACCCTTTGGCGGCAGTGACACTTCACTGAGCAGCAAGGGGACTGGCAGCCCCCCCCCAGGCAAGAGGACCCGGAAAGTGAAGGGCCGCCGTGAGCGGACTGAGACGGCTGCCCCCAAGGAGGTGACTCCGGCCACTTCACCTGCCACAACAGCCAGGGGAGGCAAGGGCCCGAGAGCCCCATCTAAGGAGCGGAAGGGCAGCAGGGCGGAGAGGCCAGCCAGCAGGAGCGCGGAGCAGGAGGGCCCCACACGCCCCATCCCGGCTGCAAGGGACGACACCAAAGGGCCCAGGACTCCGTCTCCGAAGGGGCCTGACACTGCACGTTCGGAGGGCGAGTGAGCAGGTTGTCCAGGCCAGGTCTGACTCCCTACACTGACTGGAAGAGCACCGCTGAAGAGGGCCCCGCCGTGAAGACAAGCACCGCTGAAGAGGGCCCCGCTGCGCAGAAGAGCACTGCTGAAGAAGGCCCCGCCGTGCAGAAGAGCACCGCTGAACAGGGCCCCGCCGTGAAGACAAGCACCGCTGAACAGGGCCCGCCGTGCAGAAGAGCACCGCTGAACAGGGCCCCGCCGTGAAGACAAGCACCGCTGAACAGGGCCCCACCGTGAAGACAAGCACCGCTGAACAGGGCCCCGCCGTGAAGACAAGCACCGCTGAAGAGGGCCCCGCCGTGCAGAAGAGCACCGCTGAAGAGGGCCCCGCCGTGCAGAAGAGCACCGCTGAACAGGGCCCCGCCGTGAAGACAAGCACCGCTGAATAGGGCCCCGCCGTGAAGACAAGCACCGCTGAACAGGGCCCCGCCGTGAATACAAGCACCGCTGAACAGGGCCCCGCCGTGAAGACAAGCACCGCTGAACAGGGCCCCGCCGTGAAGACAAGCACCGCTGAACAGGGCCCCGCCGTGAAGACAAGCACCGCTGAAGAGGGCCCCGCCGTGAAGACAAGCACCGCTGAACAGGGCCCCGCCGTGCAGAAGAGCACCGCTGAACAGGGCCCCGCCGTGCAGAAGAGCACCGCTGAACAGGGCCCCGCCGTGAAGACAAGCACCGCTGAACAGGGCCCCGCCGTGAAGACAAGCACCGCTGAACAGGGCCCCGCCGTGCAGAAGAGCACTGCTGAACAGGGCCCCGCCGTGCAGAAGAGCACCGCTGAACAGGGCCCCGCCGTGAAAACAAGCACCGCTGAACAGGGCCCCGCCGTGAAGACAAGCACCGCTGAAGAGGGCCCCGCCGTCTCAAGCACCGCTCCGCTGGGCACCGCCGTCTCAAGCACCGCTCCGCTGGGCCCTTCATCACAAGCACCGCTCCGCTGGGCCCTTCCTGTCAAGCACCGCTCCGCTGGGCCCTTCCTGTCAAGCACCGCTCCGTGGGCCCTTCCTGTCAAGCACCGCTCCGCTGGGCACCGCCGTCTCAAGCACTGCTCCGCTGGGCCCTTCATCTCAAGCACCGCTCCGCTGGGCCCTTCCTGTCAAGCACCGCTCCGCTGGGCACCGCTGTCTCAAGCACCGCTCCGCTGGGCCCTTCCTGTCAAGCACCGCTCCGCTGGGCACCGCCGTCTCAAGCACCGCTCCGCTGGGCCCTTCCTGTCAAGCACCGCTCCGCTGGGCCCTTCCTGTCAAGCACCGCTCCGCTGGGCCCTTCCTGTCAAGCACTGCTCCGCTGGGCACCGCCGTCTCAAGCACCGCTCCGCTGGGCCCTTCATCTCAAGCACCGCTCCGCTGGGCCCTTCCTGTCAAGCACCGCTCCGCTGGGCACCGCCGTCTCAAGCACCGCTCCGCTGGGCCCTTCCTGTGAAGCACCGCTCCGCTGGGCCCTTCCTGTCAAGCACCGCTACGCTGGGCACCGCCGTCTCAAGCACCGCTCCGCTGGGCCCTTCCTGTCAAGCACCGCTCCGCTGGGCACCGCCGTCTCAAGCACCGCTCCGCTGGGCCCTTCCTGTCAGGCACTGTTCAGGGTTCACTGTGCCCACCATGCATCCTCCTTGTCCAGTGGGGACATTTATCCACCTGATGGACTGTGGCTTTGCACACCCCAGGATGGCACAGTGGGCAATCCACCCACTGTAGAGACTTTGCGAGACTGTGGCTTTGCACTCCCCAGGATGGCACAGTGGGCAATCCACCCACTGTAGAGACTTTGCGAGACTGTGGCTTTGCACTCCCCAGGATGGCACAGTGGGCAACCCACCCACTGGAGAGACTTGAGAGACTGTGGCTTTGCACTCCCCAGGATGGCACAGTGGGCATGGTGGGCCCTTCGTGGATCTGGCGTCGTGGACTCATGTGGCTGTGGTGCCCCCCCCTTCCCTTCCCCCTGAGGTGCCTGTAGTTTTGTCACCAGATGCCCCTGCAGTGTTCTCTCCAAAGGACTCAGGTCTCCTGTGTGGGCTTTGCCCTTGTTTCGCTACACTTTGGCCCACGGACATGATGGATTCGTAAGATGTGCAGGACTACTTGCTTCAGTTATCCACTGCTGTGTAAATAATTTGTTTATCAGAAGAAAGTTTTGATGGTTGAAAAATACTTTTCTGAGACTATTTTGTTCATAAATATTTATTCTCAATTTGGTTATGTGATTGTATTTTTTACGGGTGTTTGGGTGGTGTCACTGTGACTTGTTGCTCTGCATTGGTGTGTACATCTTGGGGGGGTGGTGGGGGTCGCATATGTGTGTGCCCATAACCTTTCCTCCTCCCCCCCTCCCGTGTGTCGTAGGTGCAGTACTCACCGTTGACGTCTGCGGCGGAGTTCGTACTCGTGGTAGATGAGCAGGTAGACGAGTGCAGGTATGATGTTCAATTCGGGTTCCATGCTGTCCTCCGTCCTCGTGGAGTGCGTAGAGGTGAGCGTTTTCCCGTTCGTAGTCTGTTTCCGCCGTGTTTTTATCGGCGGTGCTCCCGCCCCGGAAAAGGTGGCGGATTGGTGAGTTGTGATAGGGTGGGCGGTACATTGTCTGCCGCCTGCCTGTTGGCGGTGACCGTCGCGCTGTTTGTTTGTCCCGCCGTGGCAGTCGGAGTGTTAAAGTGGCGGTCTCTGTTGGCGGTTCCCGCCAGGGTCAGAATTCCATTTTTCGGACCGCCAGCCTGTTGGCGGGTTGGCCGCCGCTTTATCACCGACCGCCAGGGTCAGAATCACCCCCTTAGTCTTTTTTTTTCTGGACTCTAACTCATCCAGTGGAGCAAGAAAACTAAGTCAGCAGGAGTCCCTTGAAGTTGAGTACTTCAAATGAGGGTTCTTCCCGGAGCCTTCAGCTTTGTTGGCAAAAGATCAGAGAAGAAGAAAGCCTGATTTGATAGCTGTCGAGGCTGCTTCTCTGCAAGGGTAGTCTTTCTGTTTTACCCTAATCCAAAGTATTTCCTTCAGTAGGGAGGCGGAAGACTGAATGCTGTAGACAAACAGGTTTACACCAGGTGAGTTACCCCCCATTTGAGGTCCCGATGAAGTATTTTTCTTGGAGGTATAGTGCTTCGAGCATGATGAATCTGGAAATCTTATCCATCAGAGTCAAGCCTTCCTCTCTTTTCATCACTTTCTGTTTGTTTTCCTTCAACTAGACCCAGGGTACTCTGTCCAGAGCTCCAAAACTGCACCAAGAGACTACATTAATGAGATGAGGATACACCCTTGCCAAACCTCCCTTTATTTGTTCTGACGACAGGTTCCACTACTATAATTAGTGACAGGATGGCTGGGAGAGTTTCCAGTTCAAAAACCTTTCTCATATTAGTCCCTATTTAGTGTAAATATATCTAGAGTGCCAGGCCTCTTTGTAATGACCTGTGTTCCTGTCTGTAGGAAAGTACCATCTTGCCTGGCATGTTACCCCCATATTTCACTGTATATATGTTGTTTTAGTATATGTGTCACTGGGACCCTGCCAGCCAGGGCCCCAGTGCTCATAAGTGTGCCCTGTATGTGTTCCCTGTGTGATGACTAACTGTCTCACTGAGGCTCTGCTAACCAGAACCTCAGTGGTTATGCTCTCTCTGCTTTCCAAATTGTCACTAACAGGCTAGTGACCAATTTCACCAATTCACATTGGCATACTGGAACACCCTTACAATTCCCTAGTATATGGTACTGAGGTACCCAGGGTATTGGGGTTCCAGGAGATCTCTATGGGCTGCAGCATTTCTTTTGCCACCCATAGGGAGATCTGACAATTCTTACACAGGCCTGCCAGTGCAGCCTGAGTGAAATAACGTCCACGTTATTTCACAGCCATTTACCACTGCACTTAAGTAACTTATAAGTCACCTATATGTCTAACCTTCACCTGGTGAAGGTTGGGTGCAAAGTTACTTAGTGTGTGGGCACCCTGGCACTAGCCAAGGTGCCCCCACATCGTTCAGGGCAAATTCCCCGGACTTTGTGAGTGCAGGGACACCATTACACGCGTGCACTATACATAGGTCACTACCTATGTATAGCGTCACAATGGTAACTGCGAACATGGCCATGTAACATGTCTAAGATCATGGAATTGTCACCCCAATGCCATTCTGGCATTAGGGAGACAATTCCATGATCCCCTGAGTATCTAGCACAGACCCGGGTACTGCCAAACTGCCTTTCCCGGGGTTTCACTGCAGCTGCTGCCAACCCCTCAGACAGGTTTCTGCCCTCCTGGGGTCCAGCCAGGCCTGGCCCAGGAAGGCAGAACAAAGGACTTCCTCAGAGAGAGGGTGTTACACCCTCTCCCTTTGGACATAGGTGTCAGGGCTGGGGAGGAGTAGCCTCCCCCAGCCTCTGGAAATGCTTTGATGGGCACAGATGGTGCCCATCTCTGCATAAGCCAGTCTACACCGGTTCAGGGATCCCCCAGCCCTGCTCTGGCGCGAAACTGGACAAAGGAAAGGGGAGTGACCACTCCCCTGACCTGCACCTCCCAGGGCAGGTGCCCAGAGCTCCTCCAGCGTGCCCCAGACCTCTGCCATCTTGGATTCAGAGGTGTGCTGGCACACTGGACTGCTCTGAGTGGCCAGGGCCAGCAGGTGACATCAGAGACTCCTTCTGATAGGCTCTTACCTTTCTTACTAGCCTATCCTCCTTCCTAGGTAGCCAGACCTCCTTTTCTGGCTATTTAGGGTCTCTGCTCTAGGTAATTCTTCAGATACCGAATGCAAGAGCTCATCAGAGTTCCTCTGCATCTCCCTCTTCACCTTCTGGCAAAGGATCGACCGCTGACTGCTCAGGACGCCTGCAAAACCGCAACCAAGTAGCAAAGACGACTACTGCAACCTTGTATCGCTTCATCCTGCTGACTTTCTCGACTGTTTCCTGGTGGTGCATGCTCTGGGGGTAGCCTGCCTCCTTTCTGCACCAGGAGCTCTGAAGAAATCTCCTGTGGGTCGACGGAATCTTCCCCCTGCAACCGCAGGCAACAAAAGACTGCATCACCGGTCCTCTCGGTCCCCTCTCAGCATGACGAGCGTGGGCCCTGGAACTCAGCAACTCTGTCCAAGTGACTCCCACAGTCCAGTGACTCTTCAGTGCAAGTTTGGTGGAGGTAAGTCCTTGCCTCCCCACGCTAGACTGCATTGCTGGGTACCGCAATATTTGCAGCTGCTCCGGCTCCTGTGCACTCTTCCAGGATTTCCTTCGTGCACAGCCAAGCCTGGGTCCCCGACACTCTAACCTGCAGTGCACAACCTTCTGAGTTGTCCTCCGGCGTCGTGGGACTCCCTTTTCTGACTTCGGGTGGACTCCGGTTCACTCCTCTTCTATGTGCCTGTTCCGGTACTTCTGCGGGTGCTGCCTGCTTCTATGAGGGCTCCCTGACTTGCTGGGTGCCCTCGCTGTCTCCTCATCCAAGTGGCGACATCCTGGTCCCTCCTGGGCCACAGCAGCATCCAAAAAACCCTAACCGCGACCCTTGCAGCTAGCAAGGCTTGTTTGCGGTCTTTCTGCGTGGGAACACCTCTGCAAGCTTCTTCACGACGTGGGACATCCATTCTCCAAAGGGGAAGTTCCTAGTCCTCTTCGTTCTTGCAAAACACCAAGCTTCTTCCATCCGGTGGCAGCTTCCTTGCACCCTCAGCTGGCATTTCCTGGGCTCCTGCCCACTCTCGACACTGTCGCGACTCTTGGACTTGGTCCCCTTGTCTTACAGGTACTCAGGTCCGGAAATCCACTGTTGTTGCATTGCTGGTGTTTGTTTTCCTTGCAGAATCCCCCTATCATGACTTCTGTACTCTCTGAGGGTTGTAGGTGCACTTTACACCTACCTTACAGGGTCTTGGGGTGGGCTATTTTTCTAACCCTCACTGTTTTCTTACAGTCCCAGCGACCCTCTACAACCTCACATAGGTTTGGCGTCCATTCGTGGTTCACATTCCACTTTTGGAGTTTATGGTTTGTGTTGCCCCAATACCTATGTGCTCCTATTGCAATCTATTGTAACTTTACACTGCTTGCATTACTTCCTTTTGCTATTACTGCATAATTTTGGTATTGTGTACATATATCTTGTGTATATTTGGCATCCTCATACTGAGGGTACTCACTGAGATACTTTTGGCATATTGTCATAAAAATAAAGTACCTTTATTTTTAGTATATTTGTGTATTGTGTTTTCTTATGATATTGTGCATATGATATAAGTGGTATAGTAGGAGCTTTGCATGTCTCCTAGTTCAGCCTAAGCTGCTCTGCTATAGCTACCTTCTATCAGCCTAAGCTGCTAGAAACACCTCTTCTACACTAATAAGGGATAACTGGACCTGGCACAAGGTGTAAGAACCTCTGGCACCCACTACAAGCCAGGCCAGCCTCCTACACTGTCCATTCCCATGTTTCAGGATAAATGGACAGTGATTTCTCCTCCCATTCTTGCTGTGAGCAGAGCCAGGTATTTCCCAACTCCTCAAAGGTTAATTACTGTTGGGAGTGAAGAGCTCAGAGGAACTGAATGAATTGCTGGTAAAACTTCCAGGCAATACAAAGTAGGTTTTATAAGGTTACCACTATACACCTTACTTTTAACAACTTGTTTAGAAACAATATACATTCATCATCTGACTAAGGTACAGATGTATCATTACTTTGAATAGCGATTACCTAAATGCGATTTTCTGTGAATCGTAATTAGGTAATCAGTATTTAAAGGTACCGTACTCCATGAGTTTCATTTAGCGTTTCCTAATGGTCACAAATCAACCCAATTAATTAACATTCATGAGGTTGGTCGCAATTTGCGACCCATTAGGAAACTCTAAAATCACATAGATTGTAGCCTGCTGGGCTCAGCAGGCCACCATGTCTGCGTCTGCGACTGCTTTAAAATAAAACAATCTTTTTTTTATTTTATTTTTTTAATTCAGACCATTTTCCTTAAGGGGTGTGTTTAAAAAAGAAAATCATGTTTTTGCATGCATTCACAATCCTTATCGTTCGCAAATGGGGTACCACTAAGTTGAAGTATGTGGTAAAATGTGAATGTTATATGATAAATATTAATATAAATATTGAGTGAACCTTGTAGAATCTTTCAAGTCAAAACAGTGAAAAAAGTGACTTTTAATCACAAATATACTGTTGCCACAGAAAAATCCACAATTGCCTGTACAATGAAAGTAGCACTTTAACCTGGTCACTGTAGGAACATGCCCTTCTTGCCATTTATCAAGTCTGACTTTTTACATTAAGCACCCCTAGTCCTGTGGGCTACAAGGCACTCCTACGTGTGACTCAGTTAATATTAAAAGTAGGTTTGTGACATGTAAAAAAGCAGAGTGTGTTGACTGAAGTCTTTCAGCTTGCAGCCAATCACCTTAGAATACCTGAGATCATTTGTTTTAAGCCATTCATGTACGAGGTGTAAATGTACACAGCAGCCCACATGTGGCATTTAATCTTTATGCCGCTGGTGCACTCCCAGTGCCATGTTACTGTGGCTTACTTAAAAGTTTCATATGCCAATGGGGGTTTAACCAATTTTACGCAATGTTTAAGGATCCGAGCAGAGGCACTTGGTGGAGGGTGAGGAGTTGGGAGTTGGCGAGGAGAGGAAACAGCATTCTCACATTGTTCGAGTCAAAATGTCACAAAACCTAGCAAAAAATATAGACGACCACTTAAATAGATACACTTTCTGATAGGACTGTAATGTCAGCAATGACTGTGGTGTAGGTTAGTGCTGTTTATCTCCCAGGTTTACCTTCTCAATTTTTCAGGATTACTTTATAGGCCAGTGGATGCAACGGGTAGGCTTGTTAGCCCTGACAGAGCTATGATTTGCAAATGTAGGTCCATGGGCATTTTCTTGAAAGGCCAACAGGTTCCTGATATTGGCTTGATTCATGATAGTACAATATTGTAGTTGGTGATTCAGCTTCCTAGGACTTTTCTGGGAGAATGAAGCTACATGTCTGTGAGTCTGAAGAAAGTTGTGAAACCCACAGTTCGTCTGTCACTTAAGCAGAGAGCCAGGCTGTTTGTGGCTTTCTCCTTAAATGGCAAACGACTTCCTGCAAAAAAGTACTTCAATAAACTTTTCTGAACTGAACTTTTGGATTTAATATGATTACTCTATATTTTCTACATTATTGAATGCGACTCTTGATACTCCCGCCTCAGACGCACTGTGGGTTTCGCAACTTTCTTCAGACTTTCAAGTTTTATTGGGGAAATCTGGTCCATACCCTGTTTGACAACCCACAATTGATTCAGAAAAGGCATTTTGATGTATGAGAGAGTTGGAACACATGAACATAGTTTGCTTGAACCTACATGTTTGTGAGACCTTTGGATCTCTAAGCACACATGCCTAGTGAAATTGGATCTGAAATCATTATGCCTACATGTAAAGGTTAGCTGTGAAGAAGGGTGGCCGGTCTTGGCAATTTTTCTGTCGGGCTGATTTATGCATCAGCCATGGGGATTTTTGGTTTTGATCCCTCAGTGGCACTTTCATTACTTTTTCTAGCATTTTTTGAGGTTGGTGGGTACCGAATGGAAAAGCTATCTGTGTCTGCACAATGTACGTGGGTACCGGTGTTTACTCTGGTGCTCATCGTGCTTCCTCTTTCCAGCATACATCAGGTTTGCTGGGTGTTTTCAGGACAACAGGAGTTTGCCTGGAGTTCAGCACCCATGCATGAAGTACTGGAATATTTAATGAATAACCTCGTAGGACTGCCTATAACACCCATGGCTTTAAGCCAAGCTCATCGGAACTCTTTAATGTAAAATATACCTGTAGTGGGTTCTTGTTCGGTAAAGGGTTGAAATGAATTCTGGAGACACTGTGGGGGTGATTCTAACCCTGACGGGCGGCGGAGGCCGCCCGCCAGAGTTCCCCCCTCCAGAATACCGCACCGCGGTCAGGAGACCGCTGCGGTTATTCTGGGTTTCCCACTGGGCTGGCGGGCGACCGCCAAAAGGCCGCCCACCAGCCCAGTGGGAAACACCCTTCCCACGAGGAAGCCGGCTCCGAATGGAGCCGGCGGAGTGGGAAGGTGCGACGGGTGCAGTTGCACCCGTCGCGAATTTCACTGTCTGCAATGCAGACAGTGAAATTCTTTGTGGGGCCCTCTTACGGGGGCCCTGAAGTGCCCATGCCGTTGGCATGGGCACTGCAGGGGCCCCCAGGGGCCCCACGACACCCTATACCGCCATCATGTTCCTGGCAGGCGAACCACCAGGAACAGGATGGCGGTATGGGGTATCTGAATCCCCATGGCGGCGCAGCGAGCTGCGCCGCCATGAAGGATTCAGAAGGGCAGCAGAAAACCGGCGGGAGACCGCCGGTTTTCCTCTTCTGACCGCAGCCAAACCGCCGCGGTCAGAATGCCCTGCGGGGCACCGCCAGCTTGTTGGCGGTGCTCCTGCCGACCCTGGCCCCGGCGGTCAAGGACCGCCGGGGTCAGAATGACCCCCTATATTTGGTGGTACCGTTCCTTTTTTTGCAATATGGGTTAATTGGAAGTGTTCACTTTCCCCGCTGTTCTTCCTTAGGAAATGTCTCTGGTATTGCCGTCTTCTCGTGTTACCAGAAAGGGTAAGGAATTGTTATGTTCTTTGTTCTAGGGTGTTCCCGGTGACTGCCAGGAGGTATCTGGATCCCGTCCTCAGAGGATGATGGCGTTCCCCAAAGAAAAACGGAAATAAAAACTAGGTAAGTGTAGGTGTTTGGGTTTAGGCTAGATCATGGGTACTCACAAACTTTTTCTCGGGGGCCAAAATTGCAGTATGGTTTGCCGCCGAGGGCCGCACTGAAGTGACAGCGGGGGCGGGGCTTAGAGGGGGCGGGGCTTAGAGGGGGAACAACCACCCCACCCCCTTTTTCAAAACATCTGCACACTACCCCAGTAACACACACAGCACCATCTGCACACTGCGCCATCTGCTCCCACCCCTACCCCAGTAACACACACAGCGCCATCTGCTCTCACCCCTACCCCAGTAACACACACTGCGCCATCTGCACACAGCGCCATCTGCTCTCACCCCTACCCCAGTAACACACACTTCGCCATCTGCACACAGCGCCATCTGCTCCCACCCCTACCCCAGTAACACACACAGCGCCATCTGCTCCCATCTGCTCCCACCCCTACCCCAGTAACACACACAGCGCCATCTGCACACAGCGCCATCTGCTCCCACCCCTACCCCAGTAACACACACTGCGCCATCTGCACACAGCGCCATCTGCTCTCACCCCTACCCCAGTAACACACACAGCGCCATCTGCACACAGCGCCATCTGCTCCCACCCCTACCCCAGTAACACACACAGCGCCATCTGCACACAGCGCCATCTGCTCCCACCCCTACCCCAGTAACACACACAGCGCCATCTGCACACAGCGCCATCTGCTCCCACCCCTACCCCAGTAACACACACTGCGCCATCTGCACACAGCGCCATCTGCTCCCACCCCTACCCCAGTAACACACACAGCGCCATCTGCACACAGTGCCATCTGCTCCCATCTGCTCCCACCCCTACCCCAGTAACACACACAGCGCCATCTGCACACAGCGCCATCTGCTCCCGCCCCTACCCCAGTAACACACACTGCGCCATCTGCACACAGCGCCATCTGCTCTCACCCCTACCCCAGTAACACACACTGCGCCATCTGCACACAGCGCCATCTGCTCCCACCCCTACCCCAGTAACACACACAGCGCCATCTGCACACAGCGCCATCTGCTCCCATCTGCTCCCACCCCTACCCCAGTAACACACAGCGCCATCTGCACACAGCGCCATCTGCTCCCACCCCTACCCCAGTAACACACACTGCGCCATCTGCACACAGCACCATCTGCTCTCACCCCTACCCCAGTAACACACACAGCGCCATCTGCACACAGCGCCATCTACTCTCACCCCTACCCCAGTAACACACACTGCGCCATCTGCACACAGCGCCATCTGCTCCCACCCCTACCCCAGTAACACACACAGCGCCATCTGCACACAGCGCCATCTGCTCCCACCCCTACCCCAGTAACACACACAGCGCCATCTGCACACAGCGCCATCTGCTCCCACCCCTACCCCAGTAACACACACAGCGCCATCTGCACACACACAGCGCATACACACAGCGCAATCTGCTCTCACGCCTACCCCAGTAACACACACTACATTAAAAACAAATAAATAAATAACCAAAGAGCCTTACCTGACTCAAAGCACTGTAAAGATGCCACAAATGTGGAACAGCAGGCAGGCAGGCGGGCAGCAGACGTGGAGCCGGTGACAGGAAGCAGACGACAAAGCCCCGTAAAAGTTAGCTGCAAGCGCTGACTTTTATGGGGCTTTGGCTTCCAGGATCTTCAGGGTAACGCCATAAACAATGGCCGCCGTACGTAAACATAGAGGAGGGCCGCGGGAGCATGCGCAAGGAAGCCACTGTTGCGCATGCTCCCGCGGCCCTCTTCTATGTTTACATACTGCTGCCATTATGATATGGCGTTTGGTGTGCGTCTTGCGGGCCGCCAAGCTAGGTCCGTGGGGCCGCTGGCGGCCCGCGGGCCGTACTTTATGTACCGTTGGGCTAGATAAAGGTTAGTAGGGTGGTGAGGAAAGGGGTGTGGGTTGGTGTGGGGAGTAAACTGCTTTATAGTGTATCACCCTTCTCCGTGGAACTAATACTCTCTCTCTCTTTCTCTCTCTTTCTTATTAAATTATATAGGAGAGTGGTTTTCTTCACCACCTCCCTGCGTGCCGTTAGGGAATCTGACTGTTTCTATTTTAGTTCCCTCCTCCCGGTCCCTTCCCGGTTCCTCGCCCGCTCTCTCTCCCCTTCTCTCCACCCGCATCCACTCGGGTAAGAGTTTTACACTACGGTACGCTCGTATCTGTGAGAGACACGCCCCTCCCTTAACCTTTCCACTCATCGAGTTGAGACCACCAATGTGCAAGGATGAGGTGCTACACATTTATTGTATTGCACTGTTATTTTTAGAGCACACTTTCCATACTCCGTCTGATGCTCATAGCACTTTATGAATTGTCCAAGACCAATGTTTATGTAATGTTTAATACTCCTTAAGAAGTCATGAAGGATTCTGATTTGCACCAGATTGCATGACTGAAGGTTGCTGTTTGTAGATTGGCTTATGTAGGACTTCCTGGATGAGATGTACGAGGTTTGAACAAAATGATGGAAGGACAGTGGACCTAAAGATGTAGTGCATCAAGTGTGCCTCGAGGTGTCGAGTGGGCCTGAGAGTGTGAGAATAGATGCTGTTGTTCATGCTCTTGCTTACCAACATTATAGGTCGATAGTGTGAAATGCAGGACCTTCCACTGATGTTTTTTCGTCGGGTGGACCAGAGAATATGGAGTCCATACAGTACAATCAAAAGGCTCAGCCCAGTCACAGCACTGTTAAGCCACTAAGCAAGTTTCATGTGGAGTCCACCCAGGTGCAATAGGAGACCCACCCATTTGATGCATGGTTTATCCATCAGGGGATATATGGAATCTGCCCAGAGGCAAGAGAGAGGCCACTCATTAAAGGTGCTGTTAAACCACCTAGGGAGTACTGTATGCATTCCATCCCAGAGGGATAGAGGAACTGATGACTGGAGATGCTTTTAAACAATCAAGAGAAAACTCTATGCTGTTCACTCAGAAGTGACAGAAATTTTGGAGGTTGAGCCACTAAGGGCCACATGTAGCAAACTCTGAGATTGCGACTCGGATATTGAGAGTCTGTCCGACTCGCAATTTCCGAGTCGCAATCTCTGATGCAGAACGGTGTCTCAGACACCGTCTGTGACTCACTATGGGGTCGCAAAGACCCACCTCATCCATATTAATGAGGTGGGTCGCATTTTGCGACCCCATAGCGAGTCCCTGCACTCACAGGGATGGTGGCCTGCTGAAGTCAGCAGACCTCCATGTCTGTGACTGCATTGTCAATAAAGCAGTTTTTTTTCATCATTTTGCAGCCCGTTTTTCTTAAAGGAAAACGAGTTGCAAAATAAAAAAAATACCGAAACCATTTGGTTTCGTTTTTTCAGTGTAGGCAGTGGTCCATAGGACCACTGCCTGCTCTGAAAAAACATTCTGGGCAACGTTCACAAAGGGGAAGGTGTCCCCTGGGGGCCCCTTCCCTTTTGCGAATGAGTTACCACCAGTGTGACACTGGTGTAACTGCGAGTTGCTTTGCGACCGCATTCGCGGTCACAAAGCAATTCTGAATTGCGATGCGAGTCGCAAATAGGGAGGGAACACCCCTTCCTATTTGCGAGTCGCATTCACAAATTGCGAGTCGGTACCGACTCGCAATTTGCGAATGTGCATCGCGTTAGGCCATTTGCATGGCGCACACTGCGATTTGCGCAGTTTGCACCATGCAAACGGCTTGCTATATCTGGCCCTAAGAGTGTACCATACGGCGTCCACTCAGAAGTGACTAAGGGTTCACTCGTTGCAAGTGCTGTCAAACCACCAAAAACATACTCTTAGAATCCACCTGGGAGAGTCTGTTTGGAGGCATGATTAAACCACCAATGATGTACCTTATGAAGTTCACCCAGGAGTGACAGGGAACCCACCCACTGAAAGCACAGTCAAAGTACGATAAGAATACTACATGGAGCCAAACCAGGAGCGAAAGAGGACCAGATGCAAGGAGGCGTTGTTAAATCACAAAGGAAGAACCATAGGGAGCTCTCCAGTGCTTAATTTGAGCCACTAGTTTCCGGTGCAGGACACCAGCACTTAATTCTGAGGGCCGGCACTTAGATTTCTGCATCAGGCATTTACTGCGCTAAAGACACATGGGAAACATGGAGGAAGAGAAAAACGAAAAAGCGTCACAAAGGGAGAAAGTAGAAAGATGCATGGGAGAGCTGAAAGGGCAGCGAGTGGCTGTAAATGGATTAAAGAGGCCCGAGATGGCTCGCACATTTAAATGCAGCAGCCGCATGTTTAAAAAAAGAGCTTTGGGCACCGGCACATTTTTATTTACAAATTAAGCATTGGAGCACACAGAGCAGAGACAGAGTACCCACCCATTAAAGGCACCCTAGAGTGAGAGCGGGAAGAGAAGGAAGGCCCTACTTGGGAAAATATTACTGGGACCCATCCTTAACTTTATGCACTTCAACTTGACACCTAGATTGGACACCCAGGAAGATTAAGTGCAGCTGATGATAGGAGGTTGAAGTCCTGCAATGCACAACATACTTCAGCTGTCTGGAGATCTGTGTTGAGCCTGGTTAGAGTGTGGACTTGGGGTCTACTACCAGAGGTTGGAAGGTAGATAGCAGATCATTCTTCATACTTGGCTTTGTCTATGTTGTGGTGTCACCCATTGATCTCCACAGCTACCTTGTGTTGACTCTTAACCTCAGCTGAGTACCTTAACATCTTTCATTTGAAAGAGAGAGTACTTCTCAGGTTCAGTCCAGTACTTCTAAGGACTACACAGGCTTTTCTATTTCCATTTTGAACACTGGTTTACCACTTGCTGTTTTACATCCTTGGTCAACTTGTGGCCTGAGAGGCAACTCCTCTACATGTGTCCTGCTTGTTCAAGTACTACCTAAATGGTGACAAAACAATACATAACATAAAAGAGGTAAGGGATTGTGGGAAATCAGCTTTAAAATCTGTGTTCGGCAGAAGTTACCCCCTATAGTGTCACATGGAGGGGCATATGGGCTTGAGACTTTGTAGGGTCATGTGTGACACCTGGAGGGGTATGACAGGCAAAATGCACATAAAAACATCCATGCAAAGTTAGGCAAACTAGAGGTGAAGAGAAGAAACCCATTGATTCGGTCCACACCTTATATGCTTTTCAATCTTTGTCCAGCTCTTGGACCTTTCGCGAAAGCCCACCCCTCGTATTCACCAGAATCCTGGTACTCGGACCTCAATTGACTTAAGAATGCGATATGAAGCTCCTCAGACCAAACCCATGCCAAACTTCACACAAGAAGTTCAAAGTTTAAATGTTTAATTTTGGTGCTTTTTATTTCTGCTTTCCAGAGTGAGTGAGCGAGTGAATGATTAAAATAGAAAATGATCACTAGTGCTGAAGACCTCTTATTAGCGCTGGTGGAGCTCCTTTACTCACAGCAAAAGTGGTTGTACTGAAGTCCGAAATATGCACTTTTCTTGGGAACGATAATTTATTTTACATGCTATGAAACCCTGCAGATGTTAATGTGATATTTAATGTATTTTTTATTTACAAACAATTTATTGTTTTCTATAGCAAAACAAGATAATGGATCTCATAGTTAACCATCATGATGTTGATGTGTAGTAACAATGGAGCACGATCAGGAGAATTAACAATCAAGTAATAATATTTTATATCAACTTACGCTTACATTCAATGAGGTAGGACATGTTATGTTGTAAAGGCGTATCCTTTACCAGGCAGTGGCATTACTTCCAGAAGACAGTCCTCTGTAAGCATCAGTTTCAATGGATCTCATCAACATTTGTCCCCTTTCTTGTAACTCCTTCTCTAATGTATCAACTGGGCCAACCAATAGCATCCTTTTTCCCTTGGTCAATGCCCATTCACACATATTCTTTTCCCTTTATTCTACTACAGGGCCACCCTGTGTCATCCAATGAATGTGATGCGTCTCTTCACTAATGGCAGACACAACACAACAAATATATATCTCAATTTCTTTTTTGTGAGTATGGGTTGTGACTCAAGGATACATTGCTCCACTGTGTGCTCAACCAGATTTCCTACAACTGTTTGTAATTTACCAGCCATCCCATTCTAAAATGTGGGACCAATCGTACAACTCCACACCATGTATATTAAATTTACTTCAGCAGCATGCCACCTAAGATAAGTATCTTGAGTGAGTGGATGCATTTTGTTTGTAATAAGCAGCATAAAGTACACAATATGCAGGTATTTCCACTGAATAATCTGAAAGTGGGTATTGGTAGAGATTTGCGTGATGTATTGTAACACATTTTCACATTGTGGATTAGTCAATGCACTCTCAAAATCTTAGTTGCGCCTCTGTTGCTTCCCTCAGAGCCCTTTATGTATGGATGATACCAAGCAAATACCCCCTAGGTGTCCTGTCCCAGTATCTTTGAACCCATCTCTGTTTCTAGGGGTCTAAACAGGAAACTCAGCTTTAATACCTATAATCTCCTGGTCAACCAAGCATACAACATTTATACAAATGAAAGATGTATTTGGGAGCTTTTTGAAATTGACCTACAGGTATTGCAAGTATCTCTTTCACTGTACAAATGTCAGTATTTGGTCATCTGTATTTCGGTACCCAACATTAGGCAACAACCACTTTTCCTGCCTACTATGTATGCCTCTCTTATCAAGGCCTTTGTCCCTGGGTAGCCCCATTACAGTACATCACTATGAACTGGTGTCTTTCTTGGGATTTATTTGTGACCTAGCTCCCTAAATCTAACAACCAAATGTCAAAGTATTGAAATAATTTCTGGCTTTAACATGAATAAGCGGCTTAAGTTTTATCTCCCATGCATTCCCGCCAGGAGATGTTTCTCAGTGTTAGGGTTCTCGTCCAGCCAGTGACAAGGCTATAACCTCAGTTTCACGATTCGCTCTCTCTGCTCCTGTATCCACCACCAGGGATATCCTTGGTGGACTTTTTACTGTTCCCCTAAGCTCTTTGAACATTTTTTTTTTTTTTCTTTTTTTTTTGTCCTCATTCAGCCCCGCTTGCTAAAATCTCTCTTCATTCCTGTAACCTCTTCGCCCTTTTGCCTAAGAAGAGAGAGTCAAGTCAGGGGGTGCACCTTTGTCTCTCTTGGTCCGCTTAGACAGACCTGCCAAGGCTTCACACGGTGCTTAATCATTGGACTGAGGCAAAGAGAAAAAAAAAACTCCAATCTACAATTTCACATAAATCCCCCTCAGTGAAAATTTTAACAAGAAAACAAATTTAGGCGATGCTCTGCCAATTTTAATAATGGTGCCCACATTTCTACACTTTTGTTTGGGCCCTGCACATTTAGGTCCAAATTCGCCACACGGAGAGCAGCATTCAACCAGTCTGTAAAGCTCGGCCGGTGCTCCTTCAGCCATTTTTTGCAGATTTCATTCCGTCCCAACACAGTTACATAAAACAAAAGTGCACGATTATTTTTATTCACTCTTTTCCATATCCCCTCATCCTGGGGCTGCCCAAAGATAATTAGTGGGAGTGATGCATTGATTTTCCAGCCTAACATAGTCGACAAAGCCCTAAAAACCTCCTCCCAAAACAGCCGTACCAAAGGGCAGTCCCAGAACATATGTATATCCGTTGCTCCTAACCCGCCACATTTCGGGCACTTAATCTCCTCCCCCTTCTTAAATTTGGAGAGTTTTGCTGGAGATATGTATGCTCTATGTAGAGTATAAAGATGATTTTTCCTTAGTGGGGCCGGCTTTACTACTTCATATAAAGTCATGCACGACTTCCTCCACCACAACCCAATCTTGTCACCTAACATCACCTTGCCCCATAACTTGCTTGGTAGGTCGAAGTTCTCGTCCAGAGTTTCTAATATTTCCCAGTACCAAGCTGCCACCTTCTTCCCCCAAGCCGAAACTGTCAGGTCTAAAAAAGAGTCCTCCAAAACATTTACCACTCCTAATCCCTCCTTAGTTACTTTTTCCCACTGTCTTATCTGTAAATATTTTAACCTGGACAGAGAACCATCCGTTATTCTTACCAATTCATCCCAAGAAAGTAGAGTACCTTCTCGCGCAATCTCCCCCCACCTTTCCACACCTGCCTTTTTAAGTGGTAATACAAGAATATCCTGGAAGCATTCTGGAGGGCCCGGGGAATCCCAGATAGGGGCCTGATAACTATAATAGTGTACACCCAGCTGCCTCCTCAACTGGTACCAGCTCCTTGCTATTCCTTGCAGCACTTTTAGTTTAACTTTTTTGAAAAATTTAGGGTCACCAAATTTAAATAAAAATGACTGTGAGCCCCCTTTTTCAGACAACACCATAGCTTTATACATTCTGCCCACTGTAGAGTCGTCTGGGGATATAAACAGCATACTTGAATTCTTAAACAAAAAAGCCCACGCATAATATGTCAAATCAGGAAGAGCCAGTCCTCCCTTTTCCCTTCTTCTACGTAGCTTTTTCCATGATATCCTCGGCCCCTTTGAGTTCCAAATGAAACTACTTATTGCTTGCTGCATTTTATCTAAATGCGCCTTATGCATTGCCAAAGGAATAGCTGAAAACACAAAATTCCATTTGGGCAGAATAAACATCTTAATTAGATTTGTCCTCCCGATTATCGTCAAAGGGAGACATGCCCATTTTTGTAGCATACTTTTACATTCGACTAATAGCCTTCGAGCAGTCTTCTCTGCTAAATCCTTCAAATTTTGGGTCACTAAAATACCCAGGTACCGTATTTCCTGCTTATTTGTAGATAGCCCTCCTACCATATTCCACTTCATAATTTCTGTTTTCCCCGCATTGATCCGGTACCCTGATATCCTTCCGAATTGTTCAGCCAAATCTTTAACTGTGTTGAAAGCAAGGGTCAGGTTATTAGTATATATTAATACATCGTCTGCATATAAAGAAATTTTCTTTTCCCAACCATTGCAGCAGAAGGGTGGGATAAGAGGGTTTTGTCTGATTTTTCTAGCAAATGGCTCAATATATAGATTAAACAATACCGGAGACAAGGGGCAACCCTGCCTTGCACCTCTTGAAATAGAGATAGGGCCCGTGAGTTTACCATTCACCAAAATCTTAGCATAAGGGGAAGTATAAATCTGATCGATTATACCACAAAACTTTGAACTTAAATTGGCCCGCCTCAAAACTGATTTCAAAAAATTCCAATTAACTTGATCAAAAGCCTTCATTGCATCTAACATCATAACTGCCAAAGGTGAGCCAAACGTTGTGGCCATATCTATTGCCCCGATCAGTTCGAAGGTTAATTCATGCAAATATCTACCTTTTGAAAACCCTTTTTGATCGGGGTGCACTAGAGTATTCACTATCTTACTTAGCCTATCCGCTAAAAGCTTAGCTAACAGTTTATAATCGCTGTTCAACAAAGATATAGGCCTGTATGAGGCACACTTCGCTGGATTTTTACCCGGTTTCAAAATTAGGGAGATCACTGCTTCATTCCATGAAAGAGGAATATCGTTGCCAAACTCCAGGATCCCTCCAAACAATTCTGTCAGCACTGGGATAACTAAATCCTCTAGTACCTTATAAACTTCCACTGGGATACCATCCGGGCCTGGCGCTTTTCCCGATTTACTACTAGTCAGGATTCTCCTAATTTCCTCAGCTGTTATTGGGGCGTTCAATACTTCCTTCTCCTGCCGTGATAAACCTAAGAATGCATCAGCCCCTAACCAATCTGTTACCATACCTTCATCCACCTCCAACTTCTCGGAATACAGTTGCGAAAAGAAATTTCGGAAAGCCGATTCTATTGCCGCCCCATCTATTGTTTTTTCACCTGAGTGCTCCACTTCAACCTCCTTAATGTAGTTCCTAACACGATCCGCTTTGCCTTTCCAGGCTAACAACTTCCCGGCATTTTCCCCGTACTCGAAATGGGCCAAATTGCTTGCTTCCCATTTGCTTTGAATTCTTCCCTGTAGTACCTTTTCCATCTGACTTCTCAGCCTCTCCCAGCTGGACCTCACCGTTGCCGTCTCCCCTGCCTCAATTATTTTAGCTTTACATTTTCGCATTTCCTGCTCCAATGCATAAATCTCTTCTTTATACCGTTTATGTTTCTGGATGGAATAACTCCTTAATTCCCCACGGATGACTGCTTTAAACGTGTCCCATACCACCGATAGAGGAGCGGAGCCCATATTTACACTAAAAAAGAATTCAGCTTCCTTACGCAACTTTAACAACGCCTCTTGATCTAATAACAGAGTTCGATCAATCGTCCACCGACCACTAGAACTTGTCTGACGAAAGCACAAATTTAACAGCACCGCAGAATGATCTGATAAATGCAAGGGCAGATACGCAATATTCTCCACCTCCTCTCTCAAACGCATGTCCAATAAAAAATAATCAATTCGCGAAGCATGTCTGTATTTCTTATTAAAGAAAGAGAAGTCCCTACTATTCCCCGCCCTTTGCCTCCAAATATCGCATAGACCCATTTCCTTCATCATCCTACTTAAGTACTGTTGCGACTTAGGTGTACCTCGTGATTTAGAGTTATGCCTGTCTAACTCATTGTCTAGTACTACATTGAAATCACCCATCAAAATAACCGGATCCGAAAATTCCAGAAGCTGAGAGAAAAGCTGCTTTAAGGGTTCTATATCGTCGTGGTTGGGCCCATAGTATCCTGCTAATATCAAATTCCGACCTCCAAATTGCGTTTTTACTATTACCCATCGCCCTGCTAAGTCTGATTTAGACTCCAGGATTGCTACACCCCCCTGCTGTACATGTTTAACTAAAATTAACACTCCTTTATTATGATAGCTGTATTCTGTGCATGCAAATGCTCGCACCCATCTTAATTTTTGTATTATATTAGTACACTCCGCCTTGGTAAGATGTGTTTCCTGCAAAACTAAAATTTGTGCCATAGAATCCTTCAAATACTGTAATATTCGTTCCCTTCTTCCTCGCACCCTTAAGCCATTGACATTCCATGAAAGAATTTGTAGTGGCATATTCAGCACCCTCTGACCTCCCCCCTTACTAGCCATCTATCAATCCTAAATAACAAATAGTTGGGCTGAACGAGGCACTACTTTTTACTTTCTTCCCACCTTCCCCCCCGACCCTCCCGCTCCCCCCCCCCCTCCATACCCCCCTCTCCCCTACCCCCACCCGTGGAGAACCCCCCCCAACTAAGGACCATACTGATCCAAATTTTAGAGCGCCCCCAGGTTTCCCAGGAGAGTTTCGCCATTGTACATTACACGCAGCCTTATTCAGTAGCCTGCTCATTTTTAACCATAGCCAATAATTCATCCGCTTCGCTAATATCTCTAATGTTGTACATTTTGTTATTATACATGACTCTAAGGAAAGCTGGGAATTTCAACTGAACCGAGACCCCCAAGGATCTAAAAATCTCCAAACGTTTCCCCAGCTCCCACTGCCTATCCATAGTCGCCCTGGATAGGTCAGATCTGATCTCGAACACAATATCCTTCGCTCTTAAAGACTTCAATTTCAATGCTCTAGATAAAATCTTTTCTTTCATCTGATATGACAGAAAGTTTATCAACATTTTCCGAGGTCTACTGCTATTTGCGCGTAGCTTAAAGGGGTCACGGTGGATTCTTTGAATATCCTTCCCAATATCATCCTCGGTTTCCTCTAGGTCCACTGCTGATTTGATTAATGAAACTACAAAAGATTTAAGATCGCCCCCTTCTGCACCTTCCGGTACCTTCAACAATTTTAGATTATTCCTTCTTGAATAGTTTTCCATCTGCTCCATCCTGTTTTTTAGAGCCAGTTCGCTCCTCCTCAAAGTCTCAATCTCACCCTTATGCTGTACCAGCTCCTCCTTCAAACCCCCCATCGCTTCTTCCAAGGCCTGTGTTCTTACCATTACGCCATCAATTTTTTTCTCCAAATTAGCACACACCTCTCTTATCTCCCCTTGATTTACTTCCGAGTTCGCAAAGCCCTTTTTAACATCCTCAGAAATAGACAAGATTAAAGCCTCCAATGAAGTACTCAATAAAGGGGGGGTCCCCGAGACGGCCTGAGAGGGCTCCGGCACTACCGCCCTAGATACGAGATCTTGAACTTCTGCCAGGCTATTGTTTGGAGTCTGAACTAACACCGGGGCCGTCTGTTCTTCTCCTAGCCCTGGCGGGGAGGACCTTGCCCCCTCCCTGCCCTCACCCAGAATATTTTCCACCTGCCTAGTGGTAGCTTCCATTGCAGCTCTAACCTGCCCGGGGATAAGCGTAACTACCTCCGGTCTCACTTTGAAGAAGGACCTTAGAGAGGGTGTCAGCTTATCTCTACCTTTAAGTTTACTCTCTCCCGCTTTCCTCCCCACACTCCTATCTCCTTCCCCAGGTTTAAGTCTCAAGGTTTTTTTTTCAACCGATCCTCCCTTCTCCTCTATAATAGGAACCAAATTGTCCTGGGGCAACTGAACCGTCCCCTCCACTATTGTTAAGGGGAGCGGGGGAGCAAGAAAAACGCCCCCCTCCCCACTCTGCCTCACGTCTTCCTTCTAGCGTCTGTCTCCGAGTTCTCCTTGGGCTGCTCACTCAGCCGCCGCTTCTCAAATGCGGCTCCATCCGCTCTGATATTGCAGCTACCGCTAGTCCCCCGAAGGGGAATTCGCGCTACGTTTTCACGGGTCCTGCGCAGCTCCAGCGCGGCCCGATACCAGCAGACAGCCCCCGCTGCCCTCCAAGTTTCCTTCGATATTGTTAAATGTGGCGCGCACATCCGTGTGCTTCTGCAACCACCACTCGCTCCGCCGCTCGACTGCCGCGACCTGCCACGCCCCCGGGAACCGGAACGGGAGGCGCTCTAGCGCGCTACGCGACCTGCGTAGCCCGCCATGTTCTCCTCTGAAAGTTTTATAAGCTCTTTGAACTTGTACTATATCTATTTACTATTTTTCAGCCTCTTAGACAATATTCTGAAATTCCCTTCCCTTTGAGATCCATGTCGGGTTTTGTGATAGCCGGGTGCTTTTCCTTCCAAAGACTGCATTTTTTAAAACTCTTAACATTGTAGCATATAGCAACACTGACTTACAGGTTCTAGGAAAGCGCCTGTATGTAACCCGCATTCCTGATACATACCGTGTTTTGTGGCAACCAGTATGCTGTTCTCTCAAAACATCTAAATCCCAATATCGCTGATTCATCTCCACATTTGCAGGCCAAGGATGGGTGAACAAATAAGCACATCTGTGGCTGGCAGGTGCTCTCTAGTCTAGATCACATCTGAAGAACGTCACCAGTAGCAAGCTGATTTAAACCCTCCATTTCCTTCAGTCCAGCGTTGGTCATTGTAGCAGTTTTCCTGTTTGGTTGACCCTTTGTTTCCAGACTTCCTGATTCCGGAGATATTGCTCATCCTTCTTTGCAGTGTTTTATGATTCCTTGGCTAAAGCTGATCCTTTTTCCTTAACCTGAATTATTTATAGCGCATCCATAATTCTAGAGATTCCACTATTATGCTGTGTCCCTTTTTTCTTGAGTGAACACTATTTAAAGGGCTTCAGATTCCTTACACTTTCACTTATTCACTAGTTTCCCTTTTGCAGTCCTTCTTATCCTTTTCCTGCCTCCTTAGCTCACAATATTTTGCCTTCCCATCCCGTCTGCTTCAGTTCCAAGTTTCCTAGTATGATTTGTCTGCTTGTTTCTGCCAGATGACCTCTTTGTTTCCACTTCTTTCTCGATAAGCGCTGCTCTCCTCTAGCTCTGTGTATATTGTGATTGAGTTTTTGGTTCTCCATCCTTGCTGCTTTCACCTTGCACGTTCTTTCATGATCATGAGGATTCATTGGCAAATCTGAAAACCTAGATGTTGTTTTTTCGCCTACTGTGAGCATTGTGTTGTTATTTTTATAACATCACCAAAAGTATCAGCTACACAGACCTTGATGTGTATCCTACAAGTGAATAAAACAGTCAGCTTGAGAAACACCATTTGTGGGTGAGGAACGTACTGAGCTCCATTCTTACCCTGCAGAAATCCTGAGTACTTTATCCCACATTACCTTGACTAATAGTGTTGTTGCCTGTATGCCTTCCACGCCCAGGGTGTTAGTTATTCTGAATTGCTTCTTGAGTGCCTGTCCTTTCTGAGCATTATTGTGTGAAGGGCTTTCTCGTGGATCCCTTGTCTCCCCTCGCTCCCTGTCTGACCATTGGCAGTTCTGTTAAAATGTTTTTTCCATCAAAAAACAATATACAATTAAGAAGAAAGACGATGAGAATAAACAATGTAAAGGGAAAGAAAAAACTAAAACCCAAACTGAATGTGCTGGTGGGGGAACCAGGTATGTTTCTCAACCAGAAAGATGAGGTATGAACCCTCAGGGAAGGAAGGTGGAGAGCAATGTGAAACTACTAATTCACTAGTGTATTGTATTTGGCATATGTGGGATTTAGAAACTTTGCCTCCCCTAGTCTTCCATCTCTTTAGTTAACAAGATTCATATTCTAGTCTCTTATCCCGCATTTGTGTTACCAAACTTTCACTTAATGGCCTCATAATAGTGACTCCCCCAGTAAAGTGGGTCGATTGAAGGGATTAATCTTCCATGTCTGTTTCCCTGTACAAGCCCCTTTCCTTAGGTTGGGCACGTGCCGCACCATCCTCCACCCCCAACTATTCTTTCACATAAGTTTTGAAGGGTTTCCATACTTACTCAAAGCAATGCATCTTATCCATCCAATTGTCTGATATATTTTTCACAATAAAAACATGCCAAAGTTTTCACCACCAAAAAAATCCCAAAGATAGAGGGGATTATTGTTTCCAGAAATGGGTTCGTATTAGTACCCTGCGGCTCATACACATACACATATATTTTAAGGTTTGGAAAGTGACTCTAGGGGGCAGATTTAAGAAAAGTGGTGCTGCACCTAGTGCAGCGCCACTTTCCTTGCGCCTCTTAGCACCCCCCTATCGCCACCATGTGTGCGCTGTATTTAGAATCCGGCACAATGTGGCGCAGGGTAGGGGGCAATAGCATAATTTTTTTTAGGCTATTTCTGTACTCTGCATGAGTAGCATCAACATTTTGCTGCTACTCCTGCAGAGTATATAGGGGCCCATTATAAATAATGGAAGCCCCCTTTAATGCCTGCTCTTAGCAGGTGTTAAAAGTGCCAATAAAAAATGGCATTTTACAGACCCCCCTCCTTAATGGGGGAATGCCCCATTTGCATACATTATGCCTGGCACAGGCATAATGTGGTGCAGGGGTTTACAAAGTGGCGCGATACATGCCTTGTACCACTTTGTAAATATGGCGCGGGGAAAATGCCACTTTAGCGCTGCCTTAGCGTAAATAAAATGATGAGATAGTGGCGCTAAGGTGGCGCAAGGGCTCTGAAATCTGCCCCTAGGTGTCTTACTTTTCCATGTCAAGAAGTTAAATAACAAGCCTCCCATTCTATAAACTGCACTTTTGGCATTTGGTAAAAGTTCCCCCGGAAAACATACAAACATTGGAACAGCACTATGGTTGTGATTAAAGCCATTGTTCACATCATTGTAGTTGTATAAGTGAGAATCAAAATGAGATCACATTCTTCTCTCCATGAAAGAACCTGCCCATGTTGAGATCTATTGTATCACTACGCATTTGGGCAATATGTATTCCAAAGCACTTACCACTACGAATATGCCAATTTATCTATTGTCCTGGCAGATTAAATCTATGTTTTCCCACTAAGTTCCCCATTGGCATCAATTGTGATTTGTTAGAGTTAGTTTGTAACCCAGCAGTGCTTATTTTGTGTCTTGTTGTTTCCGGTGCTGAGCACCAGCACTTATTTTTCAGGGCCGGTGCTTAATCGTCTGCCTCAAGCATTTACTGCGAGCAAAAGACACATATGGGAAAGTCGGAGGAAGACAAAAACGAAAAAGCGTCACAATGAGAGAAAGCAGAAAGCTGCAAGAGTGAGCTGAAGGAGCAGGAAGTGGCTGTAAATGGATTGAAGAGGCCCATTGGCATCAATTGTGATTTGTTAGAGTTAGTTTGCCACCCAGACACCACACCAAATCATTCAAGGACATTTAACATGTATGACTCTATTATAAAAGGGTCATCTGATTGTATGGACTCAACATATGTGGTTTTCCCCATCTTAGCACCCCAATAAAGGATTTCTTTACATTACAGGGCGACACAAGACTCCACAGTGAGAGCAAACAGCAGAGTAGATAATGGGCGCCACTCTTGTTCGTCCTGTAATATTCAGCTGACGGTAATCACCTTATCAGTCCCGACACTGGCCTTGGGCGTCCCATAGAGCAGCTTAATTTAACCCTTGAATACAAGATCAAAGTTGAATTTCGTCAGCACTTACAACAATTAATCCCAGCCAACTGTATTGAATGCTTTCCCCTCATCTGGGGATGCGGCTGCATTGCCTCTTCTATTCTGCTTCAAACAGGACTGAATAGGTGCAAACCACTTAAGATTCATTATGGTGTTTCTATGATGAAAGAATACAGACCTTTCAGAGTAATTCTAACGAGATTTTACGTTAAAGAGATGGTTATTTATGTTGAACACAGGTAAGGGCCTACAAGGTTTCCAAAGAGTGTATTCTTTGACAGATTTCGAAATTACAATTTTCGGAGTCTCGCTTATGGATTTCGGGAGGTAACATTTTTTATTAAATGCTTCAATGTAACCCCCATGGAGCTGTTCCAATAACATACTAAAAATACTTCAAGAAGAATACTATCAGAACCAGGTGTTTTACCTCCAGCCATCCCCATGACTGTGGTTATCACTTCCTGTTCCTCTAGTGGGTTTCTAAGAAACGCAATATTCTCCAGTATTCCTTTATTAATCTCCTGTTTGGGGAGTTACCTGTGAGTATAGTTGTATGAAATAGCCACGAAACACTTTATTATATTGAATAGTGAACTCGACGTTGACATCCCATAATCTGTAAAATGTTTCCTCCAGAAGTTTCTCTTTCTAACAACCACATCCAGCTTTTCTGATTTATCCACTTTTCTATTCAAGCTCTGCCTGTATGAAGAATTAGATCATTTATCTAGGGTAGTGTATAATTCACCCCACCTACGTCTGGGATCAACCATCTCCCCAGGAAATGTGAAGTCACATCACCTTCTCCTCCATTTCCACAATATCATCCCCAAATTGTTCCAATTGAAAACTTACTTCATACATCCATGCTTTGAAAATCCCTCTCAAGACCACCTTTGTAGTTCCCCATTCAACTGCTCCTGAGTAGGCTGAACCACCACCGGACATGAAGTCATTTCTCAGTTCCTCACAAACCACTTTTTTGAATCCCGGAAGAGACAAGGGCTCCAGACGGAGCAGCCACGGTTGCTCTATAGGGCATTAACCTAATGAGACATATGAAGCGTAAATGAGGAGTGATCTGCCAGAGTTCTACCTAAGTGTCCCAGTTCTACATGAGGTTTATAAAAGTTCGATGTACAACTATGTAAAAAAACTACTGAATTCATGTGAAGCAGGAAAACAAGAATTGGAAAGCTCCATTAGGTGTTCATCCTCAAAACAACAAATACATTAAATTGCCCAATTATGTTCTCCCTTTGTTTCATGACCTTTGTGTCAGCACATCTTATGCAGCAACCTTTACATTATGTAGTTAAGGACTCAAGGCAAATGCATTGGTTGATCTGCAAATTAAGTGACGCCTTCATGCAATTTGGGGAAAAAACATTCAGTGTGGTGCGATCGGCTATACATATTTAAGAAAAATAATCAGCGAGCAGTAAAAACTTTCCTTCTATGTCCATTTCTACCTTCTGAATTTTGAACAGTAATTTCCTGCAAACCAGATCACAACCCCTCTAGAGTAAAATGAGTAATTCGGTTCCCCTATTTCCGGTAAATCCTACCTGACTCAGAAGTTCTCAGATGGGTCTCCTGCAAGAAATCAAGGTTGATCATTCTTTGCTTTATGAGCAAGAAGACACCATCACCCTCATTACGACTTCGGCAGTCTTACCAAAAGACCGCCGAAGCCACGGGCGCCACTATACCGCCAGTGCTGGCGGTATTTGAGGCTCCCTATTATGACTTTTCTGCTGGCCCAGTGGACGGAAACAGAATTTCCGGCCGCTGGCCCAGCGGAAAAGTCACATCAACATTGCAGCCGGCTCATAATAGAGCCAGCAGCAATGTTGATGTGCAGCGGGTGCAGCAGCACCCGTCGCGCATTTCACTGCCCGAAATTCAGGCAGTGAAATGCGCGATGGGGCTATTCCTGGGGGACCCGAGTCCCCCTTACCGCCAGCCTGTCCATGGCGGTGTGTTTGCTTCTGCCAGGCGGTCATAATCCCCAGTGCAGCGGTGCAAGCAGCGCTGCCCTGGGGATTATGAGTCCCAGACCTGTGATGCCCAGCCTTAGACTGTTTTTGAAGAGGCAAAAAGAGGTGATTGACTGTGGTTAAAAACAGTGCATGTTAGATGGGATATGAGCGTAACGGACATGTAAATGATCAAAGCCTTGAAGAAGTCCAGTCAGGACGAAACACGTGTCGGCTGATTGCTTTCCATTATTTTTCTATATGTTTTGTGTATATATGTATATATTTATATGTATAAGAAAATTTATTCATTTTGTATTGAAAACTTCTATTTGTATGAATATATCTTTCGTTTGGATAGTAATATTTTTGTGTATGTCTCCTCTTTTGGTCAGCTTTTTGATTATTCATACTATTTAAGAAAAGGAGAGGACTAAAATAGTATTGTAGTTAAACTTATTGTGATCCTTTAACTTACCTCATTAAGATATTACATTATCTTTAGTATAGATATAGATTTGTTGGTGTGCCCCACTGGTTTGTTTCATTGTTACTAGAACGGGTTTACTTTTGAGACCCGCTTTTACACATCAAGGCAACGATGTGTTTCAGTGTATGAGCACCCATAATTTCCTTTTCAAATACATAATTTGAATGTGCATTTATTTCAATTAATGAGTTGCCATTTGTTGTCAATTAGTATAAAATATGACTAGATGGAAAAAATATTTTATCATGCTACTCTGTATCTCAATCCTGGGTTGAATGAGCAAGCTTGATTTGCACCCACTGTGAGTTTAGTTGCCTCTATCCAAACTCTAGGCTGTAGCAAGGCCAAAGAAACTTTCACTACCAATGAACAAATGACCTCTTAACCTTTATTGGAAAACTGTATATTTACTTCAGATACTTATTGCTGTTGGTAAGGTATTCTGGAACCATGAACACTGGATATAAAACCTCTGACCACATTTGAAAACAAGCATTGACAAAGCCAATTGTCTTTATTTTTGAGTAGTGAAGAGTTTTTTGGTTCAGGCATCCGTTCTTTAGATCGTGTCATAAGACACCTCACAGCCAATATGTTGGGGGCATTAGCTTTCAACTCACAATGTTTGTGAGATTCTAGCTCTAAATTAACATGTTACTATATAAGTTGCTATTGTTAAAAGTAAAAAAGGGGGTCAAGTATGAGTGGGCCCTACATAAGGGTTACCAAATAACTATACATGAAGGGCATGTCACTGCAGCCTAGTTTTCTCCTAAGAGTAGCTCTCTTACACAGCTCTCTGACTACAGTTGTGTGTGATCCCCTCTCACCTCTTACTCCTCCTTCTCTCCGTCTGATGTGAAACCGGAAACAGAGGCTGACCTGCAGCAGGGGAAGCGGGAGCCAGGCAGAGGAGAACTTAGTGCAGAGAATTGGTATCAGTGGAGAGAAAAAGATGGAAGAGTTTTGGAGATTAACCCCTCGGGGTGCCTTGGACGGGGTCACCTCGTCCTACACCCGGGAACTGGGGGGAGCGCTAGTGCTCCCCCCTGTGCTCCCCACCCACCCCCCCAAGACAGGGATGGAAGGGGAAGCCCTTCCCCTTCCACCCCCGACCACCCCCCCCCCCTGTGACGTCAGCGTGCATCGCGCGCTGACAATCACAGAGGGCCTTCTCCCATCGCGCTGGAAGCTCAGCTTCCAGCACGATCGAAAGAGAAATGCAAAGCACGTGGGGGAGGCCCAGAGAGGCTTCAAAGGAAAGGAAACGAATTTCCTTCCCTTTGAAGTCTCTCTGAGCATTTCAAAAGCCGGATTGCTTGCAATCCGGCTTTTGAAACGCCCACTAGACACCAGGGATTTTTATTTTTTTATGAAATGGACATAAGGGAGCGACCCCTTGGGGAAGGGTCGCTCCCAGGGGGGGCATTTTTTTAGAAGGCCTTTTCTGCCCCCAGGGGGGCAGAAACCTCTAGGCACCAAGGAT
Organism: Pleurodeles waltl; assembly: GCF_031143425.1. Lineage (NCBI taxonomy): Eukaryota > Metazoa > Chordata > Amphibia > Caudata > Salamandridae > Pleurodeles > Pleurodeles waltl. The sequence goes on along the minus strand of NC_090445.1, from coordinate 1,674,559,651 downwards.
CGTTTTTTTTCTTTTCTTTTTGTTATGTTTTTTGGGGTGGGGAGCGACCCCTTAGGCAAGGGGCGCCCCCCTAGGGGGGAAATTATATTTAGGCCATTTCTGCCTCCTTTGGGGGCAGATTGGCCTATTTTTATGAGGCCAATCTGCCCCCAAGGGGGACAGAAACCACTAGACACCAGGGAGTTTTTTGTTTTTTTACGTGAATTCCACGCAAGGGGAGCGACCCCTTAGGCAAGGGTCGCTCCCCTGTGGGGAAAATTTATTTTAGGCCATTTCTGCCCCCCTGGCAGATCAGCCTATTTTGATTAGGCCGATCTGCCCCCAAGGGGGGCAGAAACCACTAGGCACCGGGGATTTTTTTTTTATTTTTTTGTTTTACAGATGGGGAGCGATCCCTTGGACAAGGGTCACTCCCCTGGAGGGGAAAATTTTATTTAGGCCATTTCTGCCCTCTAGACGCCAGGGCACATTTTTTTTGTGTGTTTTTTTTTTTGTTGGTTTTTTTTTTTAGAGATGGGGAGCAACCCATTAGGCAAGGGTCGCTCCCCTGGGGGGGCAAATTGTATTTAGACCATTTCTGCCCACCTTGGGGTCAGATCGGCCGATTTTAGGTCAATCTGCCCCCAAGGGGGCAGAAACCACTAGGCACCGGGGATTTTTTTTTGGCGCCTATGTCACGCAGGGGGAGCGGCGACCCCGTAGGCAAGGGTCGCTCGGGGGGGGGGGGGTTGGGAGGGTTCAAATTTATTTTAGGCCATTTAGGCCCCCCCTGGGGGCAGATCGGCCTATTATTAGGCCGATCTGACCCCGGGGGAGGGGGGGCAGAAACCTCTAGGCGCCAGGGCGAATTCTATTTTTGTGTTTTTTTTTTGTTTGTTTGTTTTTTTAGAGATGGGGAGCGAGGGTTGCTCCCCTGGGGGGCAAATTGTATTTAGACCATTTCTGCCCACCTTGGGGGCAGATTGGCCGATTTTAGGTCAATCTGCCCCCAAAGGGGCAGAAACCACTTGGCACCGGGGATTTTGTTTTGGCGCCAATGTCACGCAGGGGGAGCGACCCCGTAGGCAAGGGTCGCTCCCGGGAGAGGGGGAGGGGGGTGTTGGGGGTTTGGGGGGGCAAATTTATTTTAGGCCATTTCTGCCCCCCCTGGGGCCGGCTGAGCTAGAGGCCAAAATCCACAGGTAGGCACTTTGCAAAAAACACCTCTGTTTTCTGTGAAAAAATGTGATGTGTCCACGTTGTGTTTTGGGCCATTTCCTTTCGTGGGCGCTAGGCCTACCCACACAAGTGAGGTACCATTTTTATTGGAAGACTTGGGGGAACGCTGGGTGGAAGGAAATTTTTGGCTCCTCTCAGATTCCAGAACTTTCCGTCACGAAATGAGAGGAAAAAGTGTTTTTTTTTTGCCAAATGTTGATGTTTGCAAAGGATTCTGGGTAACAGAACCTGGTCAGAGCCCCACAAGTCACCCCATCTTGGATTCCCCTGGGTTTCTAGTTTTCAAAAATGTGCTGGTTTGCTAGGTTTCCCCAGGTGCCGGCTGAGCTAGAGGCCAAAATCCACAGGTAGGCACTGTTTCCTATGAAAAAATGTGATGTGTCCACGTTGTGTTTTGGGGCATTTCCTGTCGCGGGCGCTAGTCCTACCCACACAAGTGAGGTATCATTTTTATCGGGAGACTTCGGGGAACGCTGGGTGGAAGGACATTTGTGGCTCCTCTCAGATTCCAGAACTTTCTGTCACCGAAATGTGAGGAAAACTGTTTTTTTTAGCCAAATGTTGAGGTTTGCAAAGGATTCTGGGTAACAGAACCTGGTCAGAGCCCCACAAGTCACCCAATCTTGGATTCCTCTAGGTCTCTAGTTTTTCAAAAATGCACAGGTTTGGTAGGCTTACCGAGGTGCCGGCTGAGCTAGAGGCCAAAATCTACAGCTGGGCACTTTGCAAAAAACACCTCTGTTTTCTGTCAAAAATTGTGATGTGTTCACGTTGTGTTTTGGGGCATTTCCTGTCGCAGGCGCTAGGCCTACCCACACAAGTGAGGTATCATTTTTATCGGGAGACTTGAGGGAACGCTGGGTGGAAGGAAATTTGTGGCTCCTCTCAGATTCCAGAACTTTCTGTCACCAAAATGTGAGGAAAATGTGTTTTTGTAGCCACATTTTGAGGTTTGCAAAGGATTCTGGGTAACAGAACCTGGTCAGAGCCCCACAAGTCACCCCATCTTGGATTCCCCTAGGTCTCTAGTTTTAAAAAATGCACAGGTTTGGTAGGTTTCCCTAGGTGCCGGCTGAGCTAGAGGCCAAAATCTACATGTAGGCACTTTGCAAAAAACACCTCTGTTTTCTTTCAAAAAATGTGATGTGTCCACGTTGTGTTTTGGGGCATATCCTGTCGCGGGCGCTAGGCCTACCCACACAAGTGAGGTATCATTTTTATCGGGAAACGTGGGGGAACGCTAGGTGGAAGGAAATTTGTGGCTCCTCTCGGATTCCAGAACTTTCTGCCACAGAAATGTGAGGAACATGTGTTTTTTTAGCCAAATTTTGAGGTTTGCAAAGGATTCTGGGTAACAGAACCTGGTCCGAGCCCCGCAAGTCACCCCTCCTTAGATTCCCCTAGGTTTCTAGTTTTCAGAAATGCACAGGTTTGGTAGGTTTCCCTAGGTGGCGGCTGAGCTAGAGGCCAAAATCTACAGGTAGTCACTTTGCTAAAAACAGCTCTGTTTTCTGTGATATGTCCACGTTGTGTTTTGGGGCATATCCTGTCGCGGGCGCTAGGCCTACCCACACAAGTGAGGTATCATTTTTATCGGGAGACTTGGGGGAACGCTGGGTGGAAGGAAATTTGTGGCTCCTCTCAGATTCCAGAACTTTCTGTCACCAAAATGTGAGGAAAATGTGTTTTTGTAGCCACATTTTGAGGTTTGCAAAGGATTCTGGGTAACAGAACCTGGTCAGAGCCCCACAAGTCACCCCATCTTGGATTCCCCTAGGTCTCTAGTTTTAAAAAATGCACAGGTTTGGTAGGTTTCCCTAGGTGCCGGCTGAGCTAGAGGCCAAAATCTACATGTAGGCACTTTGCAAAAAACACCTCTGTTTTCTTTCAAAAAATGTGATGTGTCCATGTTGTGTTTTGGGGCATTTCCTGTCGCAGGTGCTAGGCCTACCCACACAAGTGAGGTATAATTTTTATCAGGAGACTTGGGGGAACATAGAATAGCAAAACAAGTGTTATTGCCCCTTGTCTTTCCCTACATTTATTCCTTCCAAATATAAGAGAGTGTGTAAAAAAGACATCTATTTGAGAAATGCCTTGTAATTCACATGCTAGTATGGTCACCCCGGAATTCAGAGATGTGCAAATAACCACTGCTCCTCAGCACCTTATCTTGTGCCCATTTTAGAAATACAAAGGTTTTCTTGATAGCTATTTTTCACTCTTTATATTTCAGCAAATGAATTGCTGTATACCCGGTATAGAATGAAAACGCACTGCAGGGTGCAGCTCATTATTGGCTCTGGGTACCTAGGGTTCTTGATGAACCTACAAGCCCTATATATCCCCGCAACTAGAGGAGTCCAGCAGACGTAAGGGTATATTGCTTTCGAAAATCTGACATTGCAGGAAAAAGTTACAGAGTAAAACGTAGAGAAAAATTGCTGTTTTTTTCATCTCAATTTCAATATTTTTCTTTTTCAGTTGTTATTTCCTGTAGGGAACCCCTTGTAGGATCTACATAAATGACCCCTTGCTGAATTCAGAATATTGTCTACTTTTCAGAAATGTTTAGGTTTCTGGGATCCAGCATTGGTTTCACACCCATTTCTGTCACTGACTGGAAGGAGGCTGAAAGCACAAAAATTGTAAAAATGGGGTATGTCCCAGTAAAATGCCAAAATTCTGTTGAACAATTGGGTTTTCTGATTCAAGTCTGCCTGTTCCTGAAAGCTGGGAAGCTGGTGATTTTAGCACCGTAAACCCTTTGTTGATGCCATTTTCAGGGAAAAAACCACAAGCCTTCTTCTGCAGCCACTTTTTCAATTTTTTTTTAAAAAAACGACATTTTCACTGTATGTTGGCTAATTTCTTGGCCTCCTTCAGGGGAACCCACAAAGTCTGGGTACCTCTAGAATCCCTAGGATGTTGGAAAAAAAGGACGTACATTTGGCTTGGCTAGCTTATGAGGACAAAAAGTTATGAGGGCCTAAGCGCGAACTGCCCCAAATAGCCAAAAAAAGGCCTGGCACAGGAGGGGGAAAAGGCCTGGCAGCGAAGGGGTTAAAGAAAGTAAAGAGAGAGAAGAAGAACAGAAGAGGAGTATAGAGTGTAACACACAAAGGTGTGAATTGGAAGGATAAGAGAGGAAAAGCAAGAGAGCAAGTGTGAAATAGAATGATAGAGTAGAAAGGTGATCAGCAGAAGGAGGGAAGAACAATGTTACAGCAAGTGAGAGAAGAGCAATATAAAGTAGGAAGATAGAGAGATGGGGGCAGAGCCAAGAAGTGTGATCATAGGTAGAGAAATTAGATGAACAGGAGTAAGAGAGTATTTTGAAATACATGTCCAATAGAGGAAAGAAATAAAACAGATGGAGAAAAGTATAAGGAAAATGGAGGTGGAGAACAAATGGTAGGAGAGAGCAGTCGAGAGATGAGAAAGATGATAGGAATGAAGAACTACAGAAAAAATATTGAAATGAGGTAAAATGCAAATGATAAAGACATCAGCAAACCAAAAAGGTCTGGCTTAAATGAACCAACAAATGTAAATAAGGACATTGACAAACACTGTTTGCTTGCATTGGATGCATAACTGTCCTTCTTTCTTTGCCCATGCTGGGAACAAGTAGCAAAAACTGTTTTCTGTAGAGAATGCACATAAAGAAAAAGAACAAACTGTGACAAACAGCATAGTAGAGTTATTTTTTTAGGTTTAGAATACTCTCTGGTGCAGTCTAATGAATGCACTTCATGAAAGGCGGAATGATATGTCACCAGCTGATAGTAACACTCCTCTGGGTGGAACCATGCGAAAGCCCACTCTATACAAATGTTAAAGAATTGCTAAAAGTATAATCTCCAGACAGCTGGGCTACCAAGCCAGATCAAAGCAGGAAGTGTACTATACCAAGGGAGGCCATTATTCTAAAAAAATTGAATTGCCATGTACTAATAGTTGATGTATTTTGTTAATCACTGGCATATTAATTTGGAGGTCATTTCGAGTATATAGGAAGAAGTAAAACATCTGGTGAAATGTATGGAAAGCGTTTTTCAGGTCATTTTACACTATTTGTGCATTAAGAGAAAAGTACTACATTCAATTACATTTCGCACCAGAACACAGACAAAAAGCTGGGGTTAATTTTGCACCAATAATTGCTCAAAAAGAGACAGAAACAATGATTGCACACTTATCTATAAATGTAATGTAATGATAAATAGTTATTACAGAATAAAGATATTGCAGCATTTTAGTATAACAGCAAAACATCTGTTACAGGGTAAATCACTCCAGTAGTGAAGCCATGTTTATTTCTCCCAATGACAATTCATCATAAAAGCTCACCTGCACATGAAAAGCAGAATTCTGGAACGTTAAGTGAGCACTAAGGGGTAGTAAGGAGTTTGTATGGTTCAAAATAGGGTAGCATTAAAGGTTAGTAAGGGTTTAGTAGAGTTCAGGGAAGGTTTTGCTATGGGGCAGTAGGAGTTTTTATGGTTCAGGCGAGGGTGCCATTGAGGTGTAATAATGGCTTTTAGAGTTATTGTTAAGAGGAGTTCAGGGATTGATAGTAGAAAGAAATTGTAAGGGGTTTGTCAGGTTCAGGGAAAGCCATAATTAAGGGATAATGAGGGGAGTTTATTGTTCATAGCATTAAGGAGTCATAAGGAGTTTTTAGAATTCAGGGAAAGGTAGTCTTAAGGTAGTGACTGTTTCTGCAGTTCAGGTAAGGGTAGCATGACTGGACGGGAAGGTGTTTTAGGGCTCATGGAAGGGGAGCGTTAAGCAGTGCAAAGGGTTTTTAGCACGGGTGGGTGATAGATTGTGCTCAACCAGCAGAGTTGGTGGAGTTTTGGCTAATCTGAATTATGCTTGTAATGTGGAGTTCTGGCCAAATTCTGCCAACCGCCTCATGGTGGAGTTTTTTTCTCACGAGCAGCACACCAACTGAATGTTGGTGAGTGAGATATGGTATCTCCTTTCATGATTTTCGGTCTATAGAAGGGCACCCAGTGAGATTTCTCAAGCACAGGTGGTCGCCACTGTTTGCAGTGAGAAAGCTGCTGCTCGAGTAGGAAATCTACTTGAGGGGAAGCAAAATCAACACAAGAAGCAGCGCCCTCTGGCACGCTGCATGGTGCCATTTGCGCAGATTTTTCAGCGTGGAACAAGGTTCAGACACTAAGGGGGTCATTCCGACCCTGGCGGTCCATGACCGCCAGGGCCGGGGACCACGGAAGCACGGCCAACAGGCTGGCGGTGCTTCCAGGGCCATTCTGACCGCGGCGGTAAAGCCACAGTCAGAAAAGGGGAACCGGCGGTTTCCCGCCGGTTTTCCCCTGGCCCACAGAATCCTCCGGCCGCCATGGGGATTCCGACCCCCTTCCCGCCAGCCTGTTTCTGGCGGTGTGGGATGGCGGGAACGGGTGTCGTGGGGCCCCTGGGGGCCCCATGAAGATTTTCACTGTCTGCTTTGCAGACAGTGAAAATCGCAACAGGTGCTACTGCACCCGTCGCACCCCTGCAACACCGCCGGCTCCATTCGGAGCCGGCTTCTATGTTGCAGGGGCTTTCCCGCTGGGCCGGCGGGCGGCCTTTTGGCGGTCGCCCGCCGGCCCAGCGGGAAAGCCAGAATGGCATCCGCGGTCTCCTGACCGCGGAGCGGCCATTTGGCGGTGACCGCATGGCGGGCGCCCACCGCCGCCCGCCGCGGTCAGAATGACTGCCTAAATTCTTTCAGATTTTTCATGTATCTCCGCAGAACTTTGTGGAGTGAAAATCCAGGAGTACCACCCACCCCTAGTTGTTAGTGTTCAGGGAAGGGTAGTGTTACGGAGTAAGAGCGGTGTTTTAGGGTTCAGGGATGGGTATTGGTAATAGATAGTAAGATAAGTTTATGGTTCAATGAAGGTAGTGTTAATGGGTAGTAAGTCAGTTTTTAGGTTCCAGAAAGTAGTTTGTAGGGTTCAGGAAAGGTAAGTGTTAACTAGTAGGATGGGGTTTTTAGGGTTTAGGGAAGGGTAATATTAAGAGGTAGTAGGGGACAGGGAGCATTAAAAGATTAAGGTCTTTATGGTTCAGAGATGTGGAACGTTAAAGGGTATGGGATTGTAGGATTTAGGAAAGGTAGCGTTAAGGAGTATTAGGGAGGTTCTAAGGTTCAGGAATGGGTAGCATTAAGGGGCACTATGTTTATGGTTTTTTAGGGTTTAGGTAAGTGTAGCTATTAGAGGTAGTTCATCGGTTTTTAATGTTTGGGGAAAATTGTTATTAAAGCGTAGGAAGGCATGTTCTTAGACTCCAGGAAAGGATAGCATTAAACGTAGCAAACAGTTTTTAAGGATCATGAAAGAGAAGCATTAAGGTGTTAAAGGTTCAAGAAAGGGTAGCAATAAATGTGAGCACTGAGTTGATAGGTTTCGTGGAAGGAAAACGTTAAAAGATAGTACTGGGTTTTTAGGGTTCAAGGAAGTGTTGCATTAAGGGGAACTTAGGAGTGTTTTAGGGTTCAGGGATGTGGAGCATAAAGTGGTAGCAAAGGGTTTGAGGGGTTCAGGGAAGGGTAGCATTAAGGGTTTCTTATGGTGCAGGGAAGGGCAGCATTAAAGGGTAGTAAGGGATTTTTAGAGTTTCAGGGATGAATATCATCAAGAGAGTAAGGAGATTGCAGGGTTCTGGAAAAGGTGGTATTAAGGGGTTTCAGGGAAGGGTAGCACTATGGGGTAGGAATGAGTGTGTAGGGTTCAGGGATGGGTAGTATTAAAGTGCAGAAGGTTTTGTAGGGTTCCAGGAAGTGTAGAATTAAGAGGATTTTAGGTCTTAGGGATAGTAGCTGTAAGGGGTGGTAAGGGTTTTGTAATATTTACAGCTAGGTAGCATGAAGAGGTAGTACATTTCTTTAGGATTCAGAGAAGGGTAGTGTTAAGGGGCAATACTTTTTTATGCCCACAAATGGGTGGCATGAAGGGATAATAAGGTTTCTACGGTCAAGGGAAAAGTAGTGTTAAGTGGTGGCAAGGGTTTTTTTGGGTTAAGAGAAGGGTAGCATTAAGGGATAGCACAGGCTGTAGGGATCAGGTATGCGTATCATTAAGGATTTTAGGGTTCAAGGAAAGTAGCATTAAGGGGTACTTAGAGGTTTCAGGGTTCAAGGATGGGTAGAATTAAGGGGCAGTGATGAATTCGTAAGGTTATGGAAGGGTTGCTTTAAGGGGCTTGAAGGTTTCAGGGAAGGGTAGCATTAAGGGGTAGCAGGGGTTTTATAGTTAAGGTTGAGTAGCTATAAGGGGGAAGGGTTATTTAGAGTTCATGGATGGGTAGCATTAACGGATAGAATGCTGTTTTCATGGTTTGAAGACGGTAGCTTTAAGGGGAAGTTAAGGTTTTTATGGTTCAAGGATTGGTAGCATGAAGGGATGGTACCAAGTTTGTAGGGTTCAGGGAAGAGTAGCTTTAAGGGTTTTGTAGGGTTCAGGGAAAGCTAACATTAAGGGTTTTTAAGGGGATTTTAGATTCAGGAAAGCATGGGGTTAAAGAGATATTGGGCATTTATAGGGTTCATGGAAGAGTAGTGTGATGGACCAGTAAGGGTTTAGGTTCTGGAATGGGTAGCGGTAATGGGTAGTAAGGTGCTGAAAAATCACACTAGTGACACTTAGGCGAATGCAGGTCGAGTTCAGAGGAACCCAATGTAGATTAAGCTGAGGTGGGTTCCTGGTCCAAGATTTACCATACAATCTGACTTGACCTGGCTCATATGGGCTGGGTGCAGAGTGGTGCTGGTGGTCCTTGGTGCTGAACGCTGCTGCTGCTGGTTTTATGACTTTGTCAGTACTGGTGAGGAAACAGATGTAAGAAGTTGACAATGGAGCCACTGAGGTGGGTGGTTGAAGATGGTGTGGAGTTCCCTTGAGGTGCAGCTTGGAACAAAGGTGGAGGTAGCCAGACTGGCCACCCACAAGTCTTGGCAGCGGCAAACACGGTGTGCAATTACTTCACTGTCCTGGAGTCCAGGGGAAATCGGTAGCCACCTGAAACTTGGTGGAGTAAGGAATACATTTCCCACAATGCACTGGACCATCTACTTCTTGGTGATACCTTGGCAGGCCACAGGGCCAGTGATTCTTTGGTTCCAAATGTGGTCGGTGCCTGCGGGTTGCAGGGGATCAGTACCACTAGTCCAGAGTTTTGGAGTTGCCTTTGGTGTCTAGAGAAGTTCCTCCTGTTTTTGAAATTGGTCTCTGGTCCTGGATGAGTTACAGTCATGTAGTTGCAAGGTGGTTGCCTAAGGTACAGAGTTTTGCACCTTTTCTTTGTACAGGTCCTTCAAGTCATGGGGAGTCTCTTCTTTGTCATCCATTGCAAGTCGAATAAGATCTGAGATTCTGGTGCCAGGGGTGCCCCTAAATCTTAGGTTTAGGGGGTTAGGGATGTGGGTGCTGGTGGCCAATAGGCTACTAGCCCCAGTGGAAAATCCACCTCTGAGGTGACATATCTGAGGATGTGTGCCACCTTTTCTACCTAGAACCCTCTATTCTACCTCTTCTCAAAATAGCAAAACTTATCCACGGCTGCCCAGACCAGGTAGCCCACCCTAGGGTTTTGGCTAGCCTTCTGGGGGTGTACGCCTCCCAACTACCTACTTTTCCCATATGCTCCAGTGCAAATGTGCATGGGGGCAGGGAGATGGCCTTCTCCTCCTCTTGGGGACAGCTTACTTCATATTAGAGGTAATGTGGACTTTGAAGCTCACCGCGTTGATGTACCCCTTCACTCGCCATGCTGGCAGAGGGGGTGACACCTCCAGCCCAGGCAGACCTTTGTTTCTGACTCCTGGGAGTGTTCACACCACTTCTGGCAGGGTGTCAGATTTGTTGTCTAGGTAGCAGCAGGTGCAGGCTGCCAAACAGGGCACAGAAAAGGCTGCGGCAACCGCTAAAATAGCCACCTTGGTGCATGTCACATTAAATCTGACTCTGGAACAAAGTCAGGTTCAATTAGACCGGTCAATTAATACCAAACATGACATACTTCAATGGGGCCATAAGGAAGTTGGCGACCTTGGGGTACCAAGTGTCAGCTCCTGTTATCCTATGCATCCCCCAACCACTTACATTACCTTCAACGAAAGAGACTACTATAGGGACATATGAGCTAGTATTTACATGGCCACACCTTTATTGATATGCACCCTATCTCCTGGGATCAGGAGGCTTATCTTAGTGGTGACTGGCCTATATTAAAAATAATGCTTTGACCTTGCCACACATGGTAAGGACAAAGCCGAACTGGAATAGTTTGCACAGCTTTTGCAGACTGCATCTGTTTACTTGGGTCACGCAGGATGGCACAATCAGTGCTTCAGGCCCTGGTGACCCATTTAACTAAAAATGGTATGGGTACCACTGATAACACTTTCCAGAAACTTATAAAGGACTTAAAGTCCATGCCAATTGGGGATACCAATTCAACACATTGTTTTTTGGGAGAGAGCACTCGCACTGGGGCCTAGGGACGTTTTTCAGTATTCAAGGATATACAGCATTAAAGGATAGCAATGAATTGGTAGGACTCAGGGAACAGTCACATTAAGGGGTTTGTAGGGTTAAGAGAAGGTTAGTGTTAAGAGGTAGTAACGAGTTTTTTAGGATTTAGGTAAGGGTTGCGTTGAGGAGCAGTAATTATCTGTTAGAGTTCAAGAATGGGTAGCATGAGGAATATTAAGTGACTTTAGGGTCCAGCAATGGTAAGCGTTAAAGGGTAGTAAAGGTTTGTGGAGTTCAAGGAAGGCTAGTGTTAATAAGTAGTAAGGAGTTTTAGGGTTCATGCTGGGTAGCTGTGAAGGGTGGTAAGGGTTTTCTAAGGTTCAGGGTGGATAGCAGGAAGGGGTGATGAGGTTTTTTTAGGGTTCAGGGGTGGGTAATCTTAAGGGATGGTAAAGAGTTTGTGGGGGTCAGGGAAGAGTAGCTTTGAGGTTTGTAGGGTACAGGGAGAGCTAGCATTAAGGGGTCCAAGGGGGATTTTAGGGTTCAGGGAATGGTACAGTTAAGGAGACATGATGAGTTTTGGGGATTCAAGGAAGGGAAGTGTTAAGGATCAGGGGGGGTGTTTTAGAGTTTAGGGATGGCTAACATTCTGCAACTGTGTTTGCAGTTCAGGGAAGGGTAGCATGAAGGGATAGCAAGGAGTTTTTAGGGTTTGTTCAGAAGTACAAAGAGTTTTGGGGGTTAAGGAAAGGATGGTGGTAAGGGGTAGTAAGGGATTTTAGGGTTCAGGGATGGGTATTGTTAATGGGTTGAAGAGGGGGTGCCAGGCAAGCTAACGTTAAGGGATAGTGAGGCAATTTTATGGTACAAGGATGGGCAGCATTAAGTGATAGCAAGAAGTTTGTAGCATTCAGGGAAGGGTAGTGTTAAGGAGCAGTAAGGGCCTTTTAGGGTTTATAAATGTCATTTAAAGTGATAGTATATTAAATAACAAACACATTCCTCTGTAATGTCCTTTGTCCATCTGTGCTGCTGTCATAGAAGAACAAACAGCGTAATTATCTAATTGCCTAGGAGACACAGCATTGCACTGACCTGTTTGAGTTAAAGGTCATGCTCTGTTGTAAAAAAATAGCTTGACTTTGTAAAAGTCTCTGGCTCATCCAACTTGATTAACAATGATCACAAATCTTGGAGGTTAAACACTTTCTGTGGAAGCACACAACTTCAGCTCAATCAATACATATATTCCTGTCCATCAACATGTAGGCGAAACCAAAGACCCTTTCTGTAGCACTCCTGAAAGCTCCTTTTAGGTTGATCACATAGGGGCTGGTGACCACTCTGCTTTCAAGCCAGAACAACTTAATAGACACAGCCTTATTACCAACTCACCCGCATTTCTGAGTGGTAATGCCAGACTCAGAACTATTGATGCCAAGGGTATGAGTAATATTGGGGCCCATATTATTAGAGAGTGGGAGTTATCTCCCTTAAGGCCAGTAGGCGGTGGTGAGCAACGAGCAGAAAATTGTATTACCAGCTTGATCTCTGCATGTTTTTTTCTCAATTCAATTTTTCGGCCAGAAACAAGAGTTTTCAACTGGAGCGGGAATTTAAAAAATCTCGTAAAGAGGGACACAGAGAAAGCATATTCGTATAAAAGCGCGAGAAGAAAAAAAGGGAAGCAAACAGAGGGAGATTGACCAGGCATTATCACTGATCGATGGGAGAAGCTACATTCATTAGGACTCATTCCATTTACAGAATGATGTGTACTAGGTAATTAATGTGAAAACCGCTCCATTAGGGACTGAGAAGCTACATGATGTATGGAGGAAACACTCCCTGGCTTTCCACAACAGTACATCGCCATCTTGGCCACAATATGTAGCTGTTGCCTGTAGCTGTTTATGACCAATAGCTCTTATTTTCAGAGAAAAGCAGCACATCAAAGAGCCCTCATTACTGAATGGTTTCATGACATGGCATAGGATTTCATTGTACTATATGGAAAACTATTTCCATTTTAATTAAGTATAGAATTATAGATGGGGAGGTTTTTCAATGAGGGGTTCCGAGTGACATTAATTAGACAACAACAAGAGTGAGGCTATATTGTGTATGCTGTTCAAATCATCTGCACTGGCTTTCATCATCTACATAGGCGCAGAGGACTAATGAGGGAGCCATACATAACATAACAACCTTTCCAAAGATAAAAAAAAACTGGTTTGGTGCCAGCCACCCCTCCCATCCTCTGTGCCGTACTTGCCCTTCCAGCTTCAAGCTGTGGTCTCGCCACTCTCCGGCACTGTGCAGCCAGGCTCTCTGAGAGCCCGGTCAACACAGCCCGGAATCCCTTCATGATGTAACAACAGTGGGAAGCAACTTTGTTTCTCAGTGTTGCTACATCATAGCAGTGAAAACAACGGGATTAGAATCTGGTAATTCAGACTACAGACCTCCAATGAAAGCCTTACATACCAAAAATCATAACACATATGAATCTTCTACATTGTTTGTGGGCACATGCTTGCTTCTGACATGTGTGCTTAGTCTGCTTGTCCACAAATCCTACTGTGGCCCTTTACACCTCTGTACGTCCATTCAGGCTCAGCTAAACGGTAATAAAAGGGGGGAGGTGCAAAAGAATTGAGGGCCAGATGTAGGTAGGTCCGATTCTCAAAATTGGATGCAGAACGGTGTCTCAGACACCGTCTGCGATTCGCTATAGGGTCGCAAAGACCCACCTCATTAATATTAATGAGGTGGGTCGCATTTTGCGACCCCATAGCGTGTCCCTGCACTCACTGGGATGGTGGCCTGCTGAAGACAGCAGACCTCCATGTCTGTGACTGCTATTTAAATAAAGCATTTTTTTATTTTTTTATTTTGCAGCCCGTTTTCCTTAAAGGAAAACGAGTTGCAAAATAAAAAAAATCCCGAAACCATTTGGTTTCGTTTTTTCAGAGTAGGTAGTGGTCCACTGGACCACTGCCTGCTCTGAAAAAACAGTTTGGGCAACATTCACAAAGGGGAAGGGGTCCCATGGGGGCCCCTTGCCTTTTACGAATGAGTTACCACCAGTGTGACACTGGTGGTAACTGCGAATTCCTTTGCGACCGCATTCCCGGTCACAAAGCAATTTAGCATAGCGATGCGAGTCGCAAATAGGAAGGGGACACCCCTTCCTATTTGCGAGTCACATTCACAATTTGCGAGTCGGTACCAACTCGCAAATTGTGAATGTGCATCGCGATGGGCATTTTGCATGGCGCAAACTGCGATTTTCTCAGTTTGCACCATGCAAAATGCTTGCTACATCTGGCCCTAAGGAACAAAAAAAAAGGTAGAGTGGAGGAGATGACAGAACATGACTTGGAAGTGATGAGCAATCTTTGATTTACTCTTCTACATAAACATGTGTAATCAAACCTGTCTCAGCCAATTTCCAATCACCCCTTTCTTCTCACAAACTGATAATCACCTGCCTGCAATCTGATTTTCCTAAAATTCCTCTACCTTCCTCTGCTCATGAGAACACAATACTGAACGAATCAAAAACCACTAATGTAACCAGTAACCTTTGCTTCCAGAATAGCATGCTACATGCCACTGAGCGCTTCAGTGTCTCGTCAGGGGTAATAAATACTATATAAATGTAATTAAATAAAATACAAATGGCCGCCCACCCCAATACCACGAGAAAAAATCAACATACTCAAAAGAAGAAGCTCTTATCCTCGAACTGTTAAGGAAAGAGTAGTGCACACAAGGAATAAAAATAAACTGTTGACATTAAACGTGCAGGTGCCTTTTTGTAACCCATCTGTGGAGTCCTAAGGGTTTATGTGCTAATGCACATAAGAACATAGGAATCACATGTCAAATAATGGATGCTAATGGCTAATTCTTCAGGCATACATCGTTTATTGCTTCCGTTTGTAGATTCCATTAAAGCATATCAGAAGACAGGAGGTTAAATGCCTCATAAAGGCATCACATGTTTTATGAAAAACCTTTCACACAGCTCAGATAATCCAGGGAAAAGGGGTGGGGGGTTGGAGAACTGCACATCAGAAGCACTGATGTGTATAACACCATTAAGAGTTCTGTTTTTGCGACAAACTGCCCCGGTTGCGCTCCCCCACTTTCCAATTATGTTTCCTGCTTTTATTGTCAGATTCAATTGTCTGTTTTCTCCATGTTCTCCTTTCTCAATTGTCACAAGCAAAACACAGGAGAAACAGATAAAATGGTAACAATGTAAGTTAAGTGTAGTGGGAAACATGTCAGAGTAGCAAATACAGAAACATCGTCTAAAATAATGCTGTGTCCTAAAATAATTTAGGAAAATATTGTCCTGTTGGGTGCAGATTTGCCACTATAATCTTAAATGTGGTGAAATGTATGTAATTGATGTTTAGGACACGATAGTTATGTCAGGCGAAGCTCTGACAATTACAGGTTAGTACCACACCAAGAGAGCACAGTTAATAGGAAAAGAGAACGCAAGGAGTTATATTAGTAAATTAAAATATTATTTATTGTATAGGTCTCCTGCACGCTGCTGGTGTCAATGAACTGTGCTGCATGAAAGAATATTTTATATTTACTTTTACCATAAACTACAGATTTTATAATTGATGTAGGCAGCTTCTTGTGGTGCAATCAGTTTGACATTAAGAAAATCTGGAGCCATGCCCATCACTAGATACACATATCCTTACTAAATTCATATTGAGGCATTCAGGACTACAAAACAAATTAGATCCCAAACCTTCCTTATATAGTGGACTGAATGATGGACCAATACACTTGTATGTATACCTGTGGTATTTCTACCATGCAGACCTAGGCATGGCAGAAAAGGCAGTGTAGTGCTGTACTTAGTCAAGGAGAAGCATAAATTAAATTAGTGATAGAAGAGGTAGGTGGTCTGTTAATGCAGTGTGATGTAGCATTCTTTAAATAGATGCGTCTTTAACTCTTCTATCCAGGATGCATAGATGTAAAAGTCCTGCTGCCTTGTGGTTTCTTTTTTACACTTCTTAGATTTCAGTCTGATGGTGTCCTGGCAGCAGTGTTCCAGGGACCACCAGAGATGGTGACTCATCTGCAAGACAGGCAGGTGTGCTGGTCATGTTGACTTTGTTCATGATGAAGTTGGTTTTATAGATGATGTGTAGCTGTAAGTGGAGCCAATAGAGTTTGATTAGGAAGCTGTTGATAGGTGTTCATATTTCTTCAGGTCATGGATGGGACATGCTGTGGTGTGTAGGATGATCTAGCTGTGTGCCAGTATGGAGTCCTGGAGGCCATGGAGCAGAGGATTACGAGAAGCGAGAGTATGAGGGCTTGAAAAACAGTACTGAAGTACCCTTCTAGAAGAAACATTTTCACTTTCTTTAGAAAACAGAGCTGTTACCAGGCCACCTTTGTTTTTTGGCAGTATGTTCCTTAAGGGTGAGATTGGTGTTCAAGGTGAATCACAGTGACTTGGAGTTCAGTGAAAGTTGGGGTACAAATCCGTCAAGTTACATATTATTGAGCCAGATTTGGATTGTTTCATGTTCTTAGCAAATAAGAGCAATTCAGTCTTAGTTGGATTGAGCTTCAAATAGACACTGAACAACCAGTCTGGATGATTTGCAGTCAGCGTGTGAGGTATTGGATAGCTAAAGCTAAGGAGGCTTTCAGGTAGAGGCCTGCATCATCAGCATATTGGTGAATTTTGATGCTGTTATCTGTGAGAAAAGCACTAAGATACGCCACATAGAGCTTGAAGATGGCAGGGGACCATATGGAACTCTGGGAACTCTGCAGGTGTTATAGATCTTTTGGAACCTCGAGGTACCCATGTGAGCAAACCAGTGCTGGATGGAGGAGAACCAGGAAAAGAACATTGCTGGGGTATCTAATTTGGGATTCCAGGGTGCATATGAGGGTGGGATGGTCACTAGGTCAAAGGAAGACAAGATGTCCAGCAATATGAGGAGGAAGGAGTCATCTTCATCTGTAATTAGATGGGCTTTGTCTATGATGTGTAAGGTAGAAATCTCCATGATGCAGTGTGATCTTCAGCCAGACTTGTAGTCGTGCAGGGGATGGTTAACATCAGCATGTTCTTGGAGTTGAGCATACACTGCTTTTCAAATGATCTTGATGATGAATGGTAGGTGAGTGATGGGAGATAGATGGCAAGGTCATCAGGATCTTGTGAAAGGGTCTTTAGAAGTGGGAACGTTAGGTCTCCCTTGAGAGCTTCTGGGAAGATTCCTTCAGTGAGGGAGGCACTGTCAACGGTGATAAGGGCTGAGAATACTTCAGCAAACAAAACAGTGGGGATATATGAGGATTCTGGAAGTCACAATGGAACTCAGAATTCAACCTTGGAGACATGGCGTAGGTGGAAAGGACATCAGTACACACAAACGTAATTTTGCAAACAAGCAGTAAGTTTTCATAAACTTCAAAGGCTTTGCCCTCTCTTTCTAAAGAGTTAGTTTCACAGTGGACACTAGAGACAATACAGTAAGACTCAGAAGTTCAGAGATCTCCAAGAAAAGCTCTACTTCCCGAGCAAATAAAAAAATGGAAAGCAGTAGAATCCAGCATTTGAAGAGGACAGTGGTATACCATGATAGGTCCACAAAAGACCCAAAAAAACAAGGATGCAAGAATCAGAAGTTCAGGACTGGACAACAGTAAAGCAGGTGAATGCAACCTGCAGTGAGGATGTGCATTAAACAGAAATGTCAGTCCCTATTTATGCTGAGTCACAGAGGGTTGATTTCGAAATGCACTGCAGAGTGCATGAGATCTATTATGGACCTCTCGAACAAAAGTATTGAGTTTCTGAACTATTCATGAAGGTTCCAGCTGGCTAAATCGATACAAGCACCCTGAGCACAGAGGACTAGAGTCACAAGATTGACTAAATCATCCACCATCTAAGCCGCGGAAAGAAATACCACAACTGAGAGGGGCCCCGAAGGCCTATATAAGGGAAATTCTGAGTGAGGAGAATTTATGGTCAGATTCCTGACACATATGGTATTCTGAAAACTTAAATCTTACCTAAAATCTACATGTTATTGTATGTTAACCTGTTGTCGTCCTAGTTGTCTGCATACTCACATGTCAAATACTTTCTCATGTTTTTGCATAGATTGCTTTTACAAATATTTGAGGGGCACTTCTAATCAAAGTTATGTCTCATGTCCATGTCATTTATACATAGACACCATTGGGGCATAGTAGTGCACTTATATGATTTAGGACAGTCAATGGGTGATTCAAGCACAGAGGACACATCTGAGTGACACTGATGAATAACCAGCTTCAATTTCTCATTTTTAATGAGATAATATTTGTCAATCTCATGCCAGCGTTTCAGGACACAGACGGCAATGTAAATAACTTCCATTTAACTCATTGTTTTACATTTATCATAAGTAAATATCTTGAAGGTCTGGCAAGGCTGTTCCTTATTTGTCAACATTGGGCATCACTGGTCTATTTGTTGAAGTGTTGGCTTTATAGAGTAATTTCTCGTGTTCTAACCGGGAATAGAAAATGTGAGGCATGTAGAACATGTGTGTATCCAGCCCATGACAGAAACACTGTGGGTGCATTTACTGTGGTTATTAAAAATGATGGCTGGTGCCTTGGGTTTACAAGTGGTGTGCTAGTGGGGAGTGTGCCTAGCGATTTTTAAATACTAGTCTCTTTAATTGATGAGGATCTCAATTAGTCCAGTGTTATACCTTGGTGAAAACCCAGAATGGTAAAGACAGGTTTAATGATGTGATGATGCAAGTCTTTTTTTCATTGAAAAAGTGGTTATTTAAAAAAATGAAATACTGAACACAGAGTTGAATACTTAGGGCCTGATTTAGAGTTTGGCGGATGGGTCACTTCGTCACAAAGGTGACGGATATCCTGTTGCAGTATTATGATCGCGATATGCTATTATGGGATTGTGATATGGCGGATGGGATATTGGTCATGTTTGTGATGGAGTAACTCCCTCCACCAAACTCGAAATCAGGGCAAGTCTTCAGGGGAAAACAGATTACTACACTTCTTGTAATTGATAAATAATGACGGGGAGTAAAGATAAGTGAGCAGAGGAATGGGAGGAGGTAGAAAGTGAAAGATGAGTGAAATACAGACCGCCAGACCGGTTGAGATACTCCTCCTTATGCGCAACAAAGGCTTAACAGAGAGTAGAGAAAGGGAAAATAAGTTCCTATAAAAGGAAATGTGACCAAGATAAGCAATGTAGGTGAAGTTTCGAGATGAAACACATTCAAAAGACTGTATTCAACAATTTGGTAATACCATTATTTTGAAAAAAAATCTTCTGCGTCAATTTACACCTGTCATTTCTCATATAGATCCCATGCATCTGAAATTGTTTTTTTTAATAAGCTAGTTGAAGCAGCAATACTTTATTCAATGAAGAGGTAATGTATGATATATTCCAAAAGGTAGAAATGTTGGATGTTTTGCTCCCGGAGTCATCCTCTAAGTAAGACCCGGAAAGACTAATCTCAGCCTCAGCTTGCCCTATGGTCATCATTCTTGCTCATCCACTCGGCACTTTAAAATGATATTAGCCCCCACATACGAGGCCTCTTCGTATCCTCAAATGCTGTCAATGTGGGAGTACAAATGTGTGTCCTTGAAGGTAATATTTAACTAACTGGGTTCACTATCCAATGGGACATGCATTTGGTGTTGGCCCTCTTATGTCTATGGGCTGCAGGTAATGAAGTAACAATGACTCATTTTCTCATTGGATGTAACTTGTTGGTTAACAGGCAAATAAATTGATTAGCTTGGTCCTATCAAGATTTTAAAAAGTGTGTACTTCAAAACATTATTTTATACTTTATGCCATTGATACACTATTGTAAGATGTATACTTTTATAGTAAATTGATGAAGCTGAAAAAGAATACTGCTTAAACAGTCTATTGATCAGGTGTGTTAACTTGTTTCTTTTGTAGTTATTTTTTTTATTATAAATTATTTAAAAGGTATTAAGCTTCATGGGCAAAACATGATACAAAACGTTTGTACTCTGAAACCATTTGCCATCTGTCATCTTCAGGCATTTTTGTTGCTGCAGTTGAATTAAATTTTAACTACTTTGGCATACTTTGTTTGAGCACTCATGCAGCTGCCATTCTGTGATTGCCACAGATTGCCACCAGTATGGTCTAAGCTTAGAAACAGACTTACTTTGAAATCTAAGGACCTGGATTAGGGTTTGGTAGAGAGACAACCCCATTGTAAATTAGTGGGGCTCCGAACGTGCCAATCCTGTAGCTTCCCCACCACATTTTGAGGTGGTGAAATCGTTAGGTTTCTGACAGTAGTGCTAAGCTGGAGCTGCCACTAGAAACCCTTGACCCAGTTGCTAAACTGCAGCAGGTCTGCCAGGTCAGTAGGGAGGGGGGCTGACCCTATTCATACGGCCTTCCATCATACATTTCACCTGTCCGAATCCGCATAATCCCAGTGGGTGGACCTAGGCAGTTCAAATGAACATTGGCTACTATGCTGGGGGTTAAAGGGAGACTCCTCCAACATCAGGACCATTCATATATTGTGTTACAGAAGTAAACTTACACTTTTGGGTTTTGTTTCTGCAATACAAAAAATGCAGGCACAAAGAAAATATTTCAGTTTTAATAAAAGTGCTTCTTCTGAATGAGAGACACACCAAACCGAGATTCTTTGTCCTACCCTTATGCATATCCACTGCCCGGTAACCTCGGTACAAAACAAAAACTCAAAACGTGCACCTTGATTGATGCCCCAAAAGACCTAATGATGAGAGGGATATGCAGGAAGGACTGTGGAGTCTCCTTAAGATGTCTTAAATCGAGGCTAGACCCGATTAGACAGACACTGGGAATCAGGTATGAGAGCTGTCTCACACAGTACTACACCATAGAGTGACAGCACTTTAACTAGAAACAGCAGGGGTGAGGACTGGTGGTGAGATAATGGAACAAAAACTGTATATTTGGCACTATCATTCCTGCTGAATTTGATTATTTTCATTGTATTAAGGCAGGAGTACAGGATGGTTAATAATGCTAAAATACTTAAGTGTTTTGTGGTTAATACCACTTAGGGATGATCATTAGTTGTGGCTACATGGTTACAGGCAAATGGTTGGTGAGACAGATAAATCGGCTCCACGCTGGACAGCACATTTATGCCATCAGGCATTCCCCCTGCGGGCCGGAGCCTTCAGAAGCTGTTTTTTAAGGCAAAGTGCTGCTGCTTGCATCTCTGCTATCTTCTCCAGCTTCCCAGACCCATTGCAGATGGCACACCAGGTGCTTTAGGAAAGACAGAGTAAAGAGAGAAGAAGACAAATAGAGAGATTGGTGAGGAGGAAGGGAACAGGTCTGGTTTGAAAATGTTTGCCATGGATGCTTTTCAATCCAGTCTGCACTGAATAGGCTGGGGCAGGTTAGGTATTGTATTGCTAGGCTGCAGGGACAGGGTTTTAAAGGAGAGGTTGTGATCTATGAAATGATGTGTGAGCCATCTGCAGAATTACAATAAGGGAGATAAAGACAGAGAGGAATGAGAATGAGAGGATGCTATACTTAGAACCAGAAGGGGTGCTGATTGTGGAAGGTAAGGAAAAGATCATTTTGAAGAAAGAAGAGGAATCAATCAGAGGTAAATCAAGGTTACATTTTCATGAAGGATCTTAGACATATCGTTACAGCACACAGATACCCAGCAATCTAGGATGTAAGCTGTAGAAAGAAACATTATTATAAATAATGTTCCCTGTCCAGGACAACTTAAACGTGTGAATCTCAGTGTACAGATCATTTAAACCTTAAGAGCCAGAGTCTGTTGTGCAGCAAGATAAGGCAGCCCTATTAAAGACAGTAAAAGTAATCCAAGCTTGGCACAGGGTCTGCACACTGTACAAAGGGAGGTGGTGCAGACACTTTCTTTAGGAAAAGTGCCAATTAATGATCTTCCATCACTATTCTGTATTAAAAGATGGTACACTGCCCACTAAAAAATCATTTATTTGGCACTAGATGAAAGTGTCTCATCGATGTGCAGTGAGTTAAAAATCTACATCTTTTTTTTTGCTAAACTAGGAAGGGCTGCATAAAAGAAGTAAAATTACATGTTCACTGTAGCAACGTGGACATGGTGACCAGGAAAGGCTTTAACCTACATCCCCAACCTTCCCTACACTTCTTTAGAGGCAAGGGAAAGTGATTTATATTGGGGGCCCTGTTATCATATGGCCCCCAGCAGTCCTGGGCACCACCACCTCCCTGGGGCTCTAAACAAATATGATGTAGTAGGCCATATGGCCCCCCACAGCCGCGGGGACTACCACCTCCCTAGGGCAAATAAACAATTTTATGCGTGTGGCTGTGTGACTCCCCGGCAGCCCCAGGGACCACCACTTCCCCAGGGCTCTAATAAAATGTAATGCAGGGGGCCATTGGCCCTCCCCAGATACCCAGGGACCACCACCTCCCCAGGCCAAATATAAAATTTTATTCAGGGGCATGTGGCTCCCCCGCAGCCCCAGGGACCACCACCTCCCCAGGACTATTTTACATTACAGGGGGCCACCACAGCCCCCACTCAAGCAGCCATAGATGGCCCTGGGGACCGCAACTCCCCCAGGGCCGGCTCCTGCTACGTTCCAGGGTGCCCATTCTCGGGACATAGCTGTTCGCTCTGACTTGGTGGAAGCTCTGACACCTCCCACCAAGTCAGAGCAAAACTTCATTTTCTGCAAGTGAGAGCCATCAAACAGCTCTCACTTGCAGAAAGCGAAGTTTTCATCTGTTTCTCTGCACGGAATGGCAGAGAGAGAGAGAGATTGTCATTGCATTGGTCTTTCCATAAACATGACTTCAAAGAGTCAGACTAGCAAGATGTTTGGTCCGAAAGTTATAGTTACATTTGGAGGCAGAGCAGAACAGCATCACTTCTGGCCTTATTGTCAAGGTCTTGTGCTGTCAATCAGTAGGTTGAAGATTCAAATCCTAGTATGTATTGGGAGTGTATCTCTTTATTTTCTAGTGTTTTCACTGTTCATAGTGATGGAAGTCTTTTTCCCCTCAAAACCTGTTGGTTGAATGTTATAGCTAAGTTTGAACATTGTACAGTAAGGACTCACCTCTGACCTAGTGGTTAAGGTCTCAGGCATGCACACTAAACGCTAAGGGTTCTAGTCTAGGTGAGTCTATTCATTTCCTGCTTTAGTTTCGTTTCAAATATAAATATTTAAGTTACATACTGAAAGATGATCTCAATCTTTTTAATTGACAAAAACATTTTCTTTTGTCTGGAAACATCTAATTTTAAGTGCATCATTCATCAAAGTCTAAATTGCTTTCGCTCAATCTCTCTTTCTCTCTCTCTTTCTCTCTTTATCTCTCATGGTTGGGTGGTTAGGCCAAAGGCCGTGCACAGAGGTGGTTAAATTAGCATATAGTAATGAAAATCACTCTACTTTAAAAAAGAAACCATAGGAATTCACTGAAAAAAACAAAGTTTACAGAGACGTTATTGTTCTGAATTTATTCGACAAAACCTTAGAAATTCATCAGTTATAGTTATGGTTATTTCAAGTAACCATAACTCACGCCCTCGCAATGCACTGCTAATTACCCTAAGTATTACAGCACTCATGACATCTTTGATAATATCACTGTAACATTTGTTGTAACATTATTCATAAAAAAACTGTGCATGGTGGGGGCACAAGTTATAGTTACTTGACACAACTATAACTGTAACTGGTGAATTTCTAAGATTTTGGACGAGTAAATTCAGAACCTAACTATAATGTCCCTGTAACCTTTGTTTTTTTTTAAATGAATATATATATGGAGAGATAGATAGATAGATAGATAGATAGATAGATAGATAGATAGATAGATAGATAGATAGATAGATAGATAGATGGATAGATATGCATATATTTATTACCTTACTAACCAACAGCCCCTAACCTCATACTCACTCCAAACCCTAAAAATGCCCTTGCCACCAAAAACCTGCTTCCACTCTAAACTCTAAAAATGCTCTTGTCACCACAAAAACCCATACCCACCGTAAAACCCTAAAAATTAGGGGTGGGCAGAGCTCATTGAGTTCTATTCCATGAAATTCCATCGAGTTTTCTAAAAACTCAGTGAATTCAGCAGACGTCTGCATGCGGTCAAATGCCACCCAGTGCTAAGACCTATTGACTTTGTGAATGCTTGTACTTTAATTTTTGTAGTTTTAGATAGCTAACTCGACACAAAGATATTGGGGCATTTTGCATGAGCACTGGTTCCATTATATATGTCCAAATTAAAGTTTTAGACACAAGGATATTAAAGTTGTTTGCCCAGAATCACATAATATTAAGCCAACGCTGGGATGCAAACCAGGTGCGCCACTTTCAAAGTCAGCAGCTCTGGCCCTGATGCCACATGCTGTTTCTTTAGTCCACCTTCAGAACCACAAGAGGGGCAGACAGGGGAGGTACGGGACACAATGGTGCATGCCACCGTGCCTGGCAACCAGTAAAACTCCTCCAGCAACAAGCACCACCATTTCCACAGTCACTGGAAGATTCATCTGCCACAGTCACTGGAAGATTCATCTGCCACAGTCACTGGAAGATTTATCTGCCACAGTAGCTGAGACCCAGCTGCAAGCCCAGATCCACCGAGCCCCACCTGCAACTTCAGAGTCAATGGTGCCTGCCTGGAACCTTTGCTGTACCCTGAGTCACTGAGACCCAGCTGTCACACCAGAGTCACTCTAACATCCACCTGCACTCTCAGAGACGGCAGAATTAATCTAAAATATCAGAGCGACAGCAATTCATCTGCAATGTCAGAGTCACTGGGATTCAACTACATCCCAGAGGCACTTAGACCCCTACTCCCTGCACCATTAGAATTACTGGGATTTATCTGCAGCCTCACGCACACCGTGTGTGACATCAGGGACCCACTCGCTCACCTTCTTGTACACGTTAAGAATGGTCCTTGGTGGCCAGCGGATGGTGTGTGGTGGTGGATGGGGCTACGGAGCACAACCGGGGGGCAGCAAGACCTAAAGGGGAGTTAACACCCACCCTGTAGCAGCTCAGAAGCTGCAGCACCCTCAGGCAGCACAAGCACTGCACCATGACAGACAGTGACAGCACAAGTCACCTCCAAGATGGAACCAGAAGTATAGGGCCTGGCAGGCTTCCAGAGCAAGGTGTGACATGCAGCACTGGTGTCCGCCTAGTGCATTAGGATTCCGTTCAGGTAAAAGACAGGCGTTTTTAAATACCAGTTTACTTAAAAGGGTGGATGAGCGGTGCTCCGGTGAACTCTGCTCTGCAGCTGGATGGCAGAGATTTTTTTACCAAACCCCGCACTCCTCTTGGAGCACGGAGTGCCAAAACTCTGTGAACTCTGCCAGCAGAGTGGAGTTCACCACCCACTCCTACTAAAATTTCCCTTGCCAACCAAAATCTCATACCCACCCTAAACCCTAAAAATGCCCTTGCCACCCGAAAACCTATACCCACCCCAAACCCTAAAAAACTCTTGGCAAGCAAAAATGCATACCCTCCCCAAACCATAAAAATTCCCTCACCACCCAAAACCCATACCCACCCCAAACCTTAAAAAAACTTGCCACCCATACCCACCCTAAACCCTAAAAATATCATTGCCATCCAAAAGCCCATACCCACCCTCAACCATGAAAATGCTCTTGCCACCCAAACCTTTAACCACCCCAAACCATAAAAATACTCTTGCCACCCAAAAACCCATACCTGCCCTAAACCCTAAAAATGTCCTTGCCACTCAAAAACCCATACCCATCCTAAACCCTAAAAAAATGTCCTTGCCACCCGAACCTTTATCCCCCAAACCCGAAAAATGCCTTTGCCACCCAAAAATCCATATCCACCCTAAGCCCTAAATGTTCCCTTGCCACCCAAAAACCCAAACCCACCCTAAGCCCTAAAATGCCCTTGCCACCCAAAAAGCCATACCCACCTCAAACCCTAAAAATTACCTTGCCAAACAAAATCCCATACCTACTCTAAACCCTGAAAATGGCCTTGCCACCCTTAAACCTATATCCACCCCAAACCCTAAAAATGCCCTTGCCACCCGAAAACCTATACCCACCCCAAACCCTAAAAAACTCTTGCCAAGCAAAAATGCATACAAGCCCCAAACCATAAAAATTCCCTCACCACCCAAAACCCATACCCACCCCAAACCTTTAAAAAACTTGCCACCCATACCCACCCTAAACCCTAAAAATATCATTGCCATCCAAAAGCCCATACCCACCCTCAACCATGAAAATGCTCTTGCCACCCAAACCTTTAACCACCCCAAACCATAAAAATACTCTTGCCACCCAAAAACCCATACCTGCCCTAAACCCTAAAAATGTCCTTGCCACTCAAAAACCCATACCCATCCTAAACCCTAAAAAAATGTCCTTGCCACCCGAACCTTTATCCCCCAAACCCGAAAAATGCCTTTGCCACCCAAAAATCCATATCCACCCTAAGCCCTAAATGTTCCCTTGCCACCCAAAAACCCATACCCACCCTAAGCCCTAAATTGCCCTTGCCACCCAAAAAGCTATACCCACCTCAAACCCTAAAAATTACCTTGCCAAACAAAATCCCATACCTACTCTAAACCCTGAAAATGGCCTTGCCACCCATAAACCTATATCCACCCCAAACCCTAAAAATCCCGTGCCAACCAAAAACCCATACCAACCCTAAAACCTACACATTCTCTTGCCACCCAAAAATACATAGCCAGCCTAAACCTTAAAAAAGCCCTTAACCTCCAAAAACCATACCCGCTTTAAATCCTAAAAATACCCTTGCCATCCATACCCACCACAAATCCAATAAATTATCTTGCCAACCAAAATCTCATACCCACCCTAAATCCTAAAAATTCCCTCGCCACCCAAAAACCTATACCCACTCCAAACCCTAAAAATCCCTTGCAACCAAAAGCCCATGCCCACCCTAAACCCTAAGAAATCTTGCCAACCAAAAACCCACCATAAACCCCCTTTCTAAATGCCTTTCTACCCAAAAACCCATACCCAACCCTAGCCCCCAAAATACTCTTGCCACCCAAAAACCCACACCCACCCTAAACCCTAAAAAATGCCATTGCCAACGAAAAACTTTTAACCACTCTAAACCCTAAAAATACTCTTGCCACTCAAAAGCCCATACCTACCCCGAACCCTGAAAATGCCCTTGCCACCCAAAGTCCCATACCCATCCTAAACTCTAAAAATGCCCTTGCCACCCAAAAACCTTTAACCACTCTAAACCTTAAAAATACTCTTGCCACAATTACAAAAGTGAAAAAGAAACTAACATTTTGAATTTAATTGAATTTTGAAAGCAAATGGATGGATTTTAAATGGAAGAGCTGAAAATGTAGCGAGTGTCGGATATGAAAAGGCATGAATGTGCTGCTAGGCTTTCAAGCCCTAAATTAAGTGTGTTGTAGAGAGAACTGAGAACACCTCTATATGGTGGTGCACTGAAGATAAACCAGAGGACGGCATGAAAACAAACAAATGAAAGCTACACATGTATTATATTCTAATGCACTTATAATAATGGGTACTCCCTCACAAACATGACAGATGTTGTGGCATAACGGTCACAGCTGCTGACCTTGAAACTGGTGACCAGGTACCAGTGTCAGCATCAACCATATTCTCCATTGCATTCTGCAATTCTGGGCAAATCACTTACGACCTGATTTAGAGTTTGGCAGATGGGTTTCTCTGTCATAAATGTGATAGCTATCCCTTCCGCCGTATTATGATACCTATAGGATATAATGGAATTGTAACTTGGCGGATGGGAAAGCTGTCATGTTTGTGATGGAGTAACCAAAATCAGGCCCTAAATCTCCTTGTGCCTAAAAAAAACCACAAAAAACAAATGTGCTCATGTAAAGCATTCCAAAGCCTTCGGGTCGAATTTGCACCGTAAAAAACTCTAAAAACCATCCTACCCACCTTATTACAAGTGCATTATAACTTAGGGCCTGATTACAACTTTGGAGGAGGTGTTAATCCGTCCCAAATGTGACGGATATACCACCAGCCGTATTACGAGTTCCATAGGATATAATAGACTCGTAATACGGCTGGTGGTATATCCGTCACTTTACCGTCACTTTTGGGACAGATTAACACCTCCTCCAAAGTTGTAATCAGGCCCTTAATGTACTTGTAATGAAACAGGTGGGAGATGTACATCACAAAGATGATGGATATCCTGACAATCTGATATCCTAATGTATTTAGGGGGACAGGATATCCTTCACATTTGTGACAGAGTACCTGTCGGACAAACTTTAGCAGGCCGTTAACCATTTCTAAATCAGATGACCATAGGAGAATCAAGCAAAATATTTCACCATCTGCGCCATGAGATCGGAATAGAAAAAAAAACACTGAAAATGTCACAAAAAAAGTATTTCTCGATTTTAGTCCTAAGTAAATCAGAATTCAATTGGAAAATGGTTCAACCACCCAGCAGAAGTTTGAAGTAAATTGCTTTCTTTAGTCACTTAGGGGGTCATTATGACCACGGCGGTCGGTGTAAATGTGGCAGTAGTACCGCCAACAAGCTGCCGGCACATACCACCACATTATGACATTGGCGGGTTGGCTGAGGCCAACCCGCCAATGTACCACATCGACCGCTTGGCGGTAGCTGCTGCCGGGCTGGAGATAACAATCTCCAACCTGGCGGCCGCTACTGTGCCACCAGCGGCATTATGACCGTGTTTTCCGCCATGGTTTTCGTGGCGTTCATAACGCTACGAAAACCACAGCGGTAGGCCTTACCAGTGACAGGGACTACTTTCCCTGTCACTGGTAGTAGGCCCACCTACCCCCCAACACTCCCCAGACAACCCCACCACCCCTCCATCCACGCTCCCCTCTTACAATTCTCCCCCCATACATGCACACTCGCAAGCACCCACCACGCATTCACACACTCACTCAAACAGGTATACATGCATTTATACATACATGCATTCATTCATTTACGCACACATCCGCGGCTTTGGTCATATTATGGTAGACGGATATTAGCCGCGGCGACGGTCTTTTGGCGGCCATCGCGGTGGCAGTAGGCGGCATTTACTGCCATTGTCTTCATGAAGGCCATAGTTTTTTGTTGCTTTTACGAATAGAGATCCTTAAGCTATGTGTTTCGTATTGATAAAGGGCCTCATTATGAGGCTGGTGGGCCAGCCGTCATCCCTCGAGCCCCATGGAAAGGACACCACCGTGGAGCTGGGAGTCTCACCTGGGCCCATTACAAGATTTCCACTGGCCAGATAAGGCGGAAACCTCTGAAATCAGAGGTTTCCGCAGGTCAGCCCATTGGAAACCGTGCAGCAACATTGACCTCTGTTCCTCATAGAGCCAAGTCCAATACCGACACACAGAGAGGGCCCCCAGCACCCTCGGAATGATCACATTTCGAGGAAGCTGGGCAGCAGGGCCGACGTACTGCCCACAACATAGTCGTGAGCAGTGCAGGGGCCCTCTGTGGCCTTCAGCACTGGATGTCCTCCAGCCTTTTCATGGTTGGGTCATTCTCATCAAAAGGCTGTAGGAAACTGCACTTGTGATCAGCGCTGGGGCGCTGAACTCATTGCCGCTGTGGTCCTGGCGAGTACGACAGTCTGACCTCCAGGGTCATAATGTGGCAGTCGGACCACCTTGAGTGCAGCGGGTCATAATGTTTCCTCGGACCGCCAATGATGTAATGAGGTCCACAGGGCCTCATTACGAGTGTGGCTGTCTTTAGACTGCCACACTTGCGAACCCTAGCAGTCAGACCGCCAGGGAACGGCCAGCACCACCAGGATCTATGGCTCAGGCGGCCTGGTTTTGGTGGGGATCGTAATCTACCAGGGCAGCGCTGCCCTGTGGATTACAACCTCGTTCTCCACAAGACTTTTCATGACGGTAACACTGCCATGAAAAGGCTGGCGGAGGACAGGTGCAGGGGCCCCCCTGCCCAGCACTGCTGCAATATTCATTGTCTGCTTTGCAGACGGTGAACATTGCAAGGGTGCTGGTGCGCTCTGCGGACTACAGCATTGCCACTGGCTTGATTACGAGCTGGGGACAATGCTGTAGCCTGTTTCCAACTAGGCAAGCGGGTGGAAACTGCCGACCTAGCGGGAAACTCTTAATAACTCCAGAGGGGTGGTCGCAACAAAGGCGGCGGCCACCCTGTCGGGAGTTTGGCAGACAAGCTTTCCTGTCCGCCAAGCTCGTAACAAGGGTCAAAGTCTCTTATGTCTCACCCCTCTTGGGTTCTTAACGCTAAAATGCTTCTAACTTTGCTGTGATGTTCTTGTGACTTCATTAAGGCATCACATGTGACTTGCCAGCAGTTTCCATGTCCATCCTGGCTGGTATGTGCTTTTGGCAGGTGTCTGAGGCAAAAGGACAGGAAGGTCTGGATGGTATTAGGGAAGGAGATGGAAATTAAATCATACGAGCAAATCTAATGAGATCTTTCCTTCTCCCCATCCCGGGTCTTGGTCCTCCAGACGGGCTGCGTCACACAAACACGGATGCTGCAGAATGGCCCACGGGAGACTGCGGCCCTCAGCCCTTTAATTAGTGCGGAACAGGAAGCAGTTAGCGGGTGCGATTTCATAAAATAAATATTTACGACTCATGCAGGAAATTAGTGAAGGAGCCTGATCGGCTCCCAATCTACAAGCAGTTAATTATCTCTGCATGGGTAATTAGAGTGTTCCTGTCAACATCTGCGCCTAAGACTCAGGTCTGCCTGCACCCCCTCTAAAAATCCAGTGTCACCCTGCATCTGGGGGCTGCGTTTTATTCCACCGAGCACTGTCGAAATGTCAAGATCACCTCGTACAGACTTCCACTAATTCATTTCTGTCATACCTTACTTGGAGCACGTGAACACCAGCGCTCGCTGCTTGATATTCTGTCCACGGTTAGCAGGATTTGCATTCATCACCCAGGAAGGGCAGTGGCATGCAGAGTAAACTTCCATTACTTAGCAATGGATTTTAAATCTCCACATGCAAATCTTTTAATACACGGGAGCTACAATTCCCCTTAAAATGCCTGTCTCTAATTTACTTTCTACAATCGAGGTCTCACATCTCTAGTTCTTTTTATCATGGAATGACCTATCTGCACAACTGTAATAAGTTATTGAGTTGTGAGGTTGTAATGCCTCCTGCCTGAGCCACAGGCCAACGTGGAATTCAGGACACTGATAATTTTCGTTCGTATTCTGTTTTTTAAAATGAACCGTGGTCAACAGGACGGAAATATTAATGGTAAAATGTTAATTTTTAGTTCGAGCGCGCAAGCGTTCTGACGTGTTGTAATCTCTCTGGACTTTTAACCACGCCAACCGCATGCCCGTCACTATCACTCGGTCATGGGCTTGCCTTTCAAAAATCCTTTGTTATGATTGGTAAATGCTTTACATTTGTCCCTCCTTGGGGCGGTTCTGTAACCGCCTTGGCCATCAACCATGTTACATGGATAATTGCACGCTTGCCGATAGGCTTGACTGTCAGCAAACTTCTTTTTCCTTTTGTGTCTCTCCTTCGCACTCATGGTGGCCGTGGCTCTTTGAATCGGCTTGCTTATGTCAATTGTTTTACTTTTCAGTTTCAATTTATGTGGCAAGAAAAGTCCAGCTAGGAATTTACAACACTAATAGCTCTAATTCAAGCAAACACAAGACCCACTGCATTGCAAATGCTTGTTTCTATAGGTCATTACAGGAAGACCGAATTTCTCTGTATATTTCTACACAGCCTCATCTACATCATTTTATAATCTGGTTTACTGTAAACTGAGTCTAATATCTTTTGGCAGCAAATTACTGACTGCTTTTTGAAATTTTTAATTTCGCACTACAGATTCTACTTTTATACTTCATGTTCTCAAACACACTATTTCATTCTTTTGACACAGGTTGGCACCAATGATTTAGGCAGTTTGTGGGAAGGTGATTTCGTGACCAGTTATATAATGCCTAGAAGTAATCTGACCAAAGATTCAACCTTATCTTTATGTTATCAGGATTTTCCCAATATGTTCAACTATTAGAACTTTGCTAGAAGCCACAGTCTACTGTTTACACAGTTCACTGACATAATATCTAAACTATAAATATTGTGCTGCCAAAATAAGGTTTCAAAAATATTGATCACAAAAATATAGTTTTCCATACATATAAAAATAAGTACAACAATATTGACAAAATATCGTTTCACACTAATATTGAAAAAATATATACAAAATATAGTTTTATTTTATTATATATAGAGTTAAAAATAGTAAATGTTCAATTTTTAACTTATGACATTAATATAATGTTATTTAAATATGTTTAAATAAAAAAATAAATATATATATATATAAATAAGCATATACTTATTTAAACAAACACATATATGCATGTGTGTATGTTTATGTACACATATATAATGGAAAACTATAATTAAAATATTCATTTTAATTTCTAGTATGATGTTCTTTTTTTAATTTAGTAATATAACAAGTATATATATATAAATGTATATAGTTATATATATATGCATGCATATATATATATGATAAAAAATGCAAACAAATAAACTTGAAAAAAAACTTGAAAAAATGTTGCTAATTTAATATATATAAAAAGTAAACAATAACAAAGTTTTTTTTTTTAAATCTTAAAAATAACATACATTTCTATTGATAAAAAATATACAACTAAATACACAAACAGATAATAATAACATGTATTTAAACAATATTAAGAATGCTGTTACATTTTAGAAATAATAAATACACTAATCCCACTCTAATCGGTGCAACAATAGGGAAAGCGTTAGACTGCGGAGGGGTAAAATGTGCTATTCCCACTCCGGTCTGTGCAGTAGCAGGGAACGCGTTGGGCTCAGGAGGGATGACATTTAATATTCTCAGTACAGTCTGTGCAACCAGAGGGAAAGTTCTGGACTCAAGAGGGGTAAAATTTACTATTCACAGTCTAGTTAACACAACAGTAGGGAAAGCGTTGGAGTCAGAAGGGTTAAAATTTATTATTCCCAGTCGAGTCCATGCAACAGTAGACAAAGCGTTGGACTCAGGAGGGGTACATTTTTCTATTCCTACTCCAGTCTGTGCAACAGTAGGGAAAGTGTTGGACTCAGGAGGGGTAAAATTTACTATTCAGACTCCAGTTGATGCAACAGTAGAGAAAGTGTTGGACTTTGGAGGGGTAAAATTTACTATTCCCACTCAAGTGTGTGCAACAGTAGGGAAAGCACTCCACTTCAAACACATGCCATATTTTAATTATATCTATCTATCTATCTATCTATCTATCTATCTATCTATCTATCTATCTATCTAGCTATCTATCTATCCATCTATCTATACATTTTCAAAATAATTAAAGAATTTCCGTAGAGGCCTCATTATGACTTTGCCGGTCCCATGACAGGACCGCCAAACTCACAGGAAGAACGCCACCGCCATAGTGGTGACAGTCCCCCCCGAGCGCATTACTATGTTCCCGCCGGGCTGACAGGCCTTTGTTATTTGGCAACCCGAGCATTTAGAAGTATGGGTTTTGGGCTACTGAGAAAAACTTTGGGCCCCAGCGCTTAGCGTTTTTTAACAAATTAGACACTGCAAAGGGTTTTGTTCAGTCACAACCAGAACAGACTGTGTAGCTCACAATTTTGAATGCTCATATGTGAGAACAAAGGCTGATGAGTGAGATTCCAATGCCATGGCTTGAGCACAGGCAGCATACTGATGTTTCCTTTAATTCATTTTTTATTGATGTTTTATTGAAAGTCTCACCAGAGGTGCCTTCATGGTCAGGATATTGCAGCTGTATCATCCCCTACCTACTGCGTCTACCTTTGGATTACATAAACAGCATATGTAATGCTTTTTTATTTTTCCATAATGGTATGTCACTCTCTACTGAAACAGCAAAGTGTATGTCAAATTCCTCCTATAAATGAATCACCTTCTAAAGAGTAGTAATTTACAAGAAACAGGAACTCTCTCATAGGACAATAGGGGTCAGATTTAAGAGACCTTAGCACAGCTGAAGCGTCACGTTTTGCAATGCTCTAGTGGCGCTAACCTCTTCTCCATAGTTAAAAGGAGGTGTAACACCACTTTTTATGGTGTTACGCCTCCTTGTAAGTTTGGGCCCCTGCGACGCAGTTTTCTGCATCAGAGAGGCATGCAATGGATGTTGCAGTGGGCATTTCACCGCAAAACCCCTTTCTTTTGATGCTGCCACCCCAGGGGTGGTGTTAGCATGGCAAAACGAGGACGAATGCTTTTATTCATCCTCGTTTTTTTGCTTTGTCAATGTGTGCCGCATTCTGCAGCACATATTGAAGAAGCAAAGTGCCATGGATGATTGTTTATGTGCAGGAAGGTGCAAGGATGCCTGCAATAGTGCAGGCAGCCTAATTCAGCGCCGGCACCGGGGAAATTCAGGTGTGCACCGTATTCCCATGAATATGGCGCATCCCAGCATTTTAAAAGTGGTGCAGCACTGGATTAAACCCAGATCTGTGACTGGGGGTGAATGTCTGATTTGTTCTGCATTCCGTCCATCATCTGTTGGTTTTGCATTTATCGTCCCAGATGGGAAGGATATGCCCAGATGTGGGTCCCGTGCTTGCTATGCCACCAGATTCAAGCTAGCCTGGCTGATGAAGGGTGGTACCCTGAAACCAGTCCCAGGATGCTTGTTTCTGGTTCAGGGAGGACCTGGCCGGGCAATTCGGGCTGGAGTGTTCCCATGAGGAACAGGGTCAAGACTGATTTGCATATGACTGGGTCCAAACTGAAATGGCATGGAAAGCAAACAAACTGATGGATTAAAGCCAGATCTGTGACTGGGGGTGAATGTTTCATTTATTCTGCATTCCGTCCATCATCTGTTGTTTTTGCATTCAGCACTGCTATTTTTGGCACAGCACCACACCACACCACTTTGGTATAAATCAGGGCCTAGGTCTGCATTGACTTTTCAACTGTTTGTTTTTACTGTTCTTTTTGTGTCTCAGGCAGACTAACCCTGTGGCTGAAAGTCACTTATATATCAAGATTCGAACCAAGTGAAGATACATTGCACCTATGACATGACTGATTGAGCATAAAGGTTCAACTGTGTGAGTTGCACAGCATTTCACCAACTACAAGAGCAGTTGGGTTCTTTTTGCCCAAAACCCAGCCCCTGCTTTCCCTGCCCACTCGCCACCCTGTCTTGCCCGTTCCCTGATGAATGCGGCATTTTCGATTTTCCCCAAGCCCAGAGCATGACTTCTGTGCCCGCTGCCCTACTATGTGTCACTGTGCAAGAGCTGTGCAAGACCTCACCATGCTGAGATATGCAGGCCAACATCCACCCATGTGATCCACCTTAGAGGTAAGGGCATCAGAGGTGAGAGGGAAAGCTGAGCACGAGTTGGCTTTCGCTGGGAAGCTGCAAACTGTCCACTTCCCTGGTGTATAGTGGATCTATTTCACTGCTGTGTAGTCTGTCATCTTTCTTTGTGTATATTCTGTCAGTTGAAGCACATTTATGAGGTCACTTGTGACATCCTGATGCAATGCCCCAGCGCTCGCTGGTGCAGGGCAATGTATTTACGGGCAAGACCATTATATCCTTTAATATCTACTAGGAAAGGTCTCTACTAGCAAAACAGCCAAATATAATCACATACCTGTCAACTGAGCAGATAGAATTAACAACAACTGTCTTTAGTAGATACACAAAAGCTAAAGAAGAAAGGTCAGTGGACTTTTGTAGCAAAAAGCTCCAAGGTATAAAAGGAAACATGTTTCTATTTAGTTCTAGGGGAATAACTACCTTTTTGATGGAAGAAGGACTAAGGGCGTAACCTGTCTCCAAGGGGGTTTATATATATATATATATATATATATATATATATATATATATATATAGCACTTTTCATTAGCAGAAACACCGAAAAAGACAACTTTGAGAATTTTGTATGTCATTACTTGTGCTGGGCATGCAATGTCAAGGGAAAGTGGTTCAGTCAGCACAGGTCTGGGGGGTATGACCTGCAAAGCTTCAAAAGCATTTTAAGAACTACAGCAGAAAAAGGATTATATATGCAAGGGGATATATATGAACCAGAGAACGAAGTTTAAACCAGGCATAATAATTAAAATGCATCCTAAATGGGTGCATATATTAATTCAAATGCCCATTTTAATTGTTGGTCGGCTGCTATAATTGTGGAGCGGGAGAAAATTAAGGTGCTTGGGAGACTGGGCAATGGGGATGCTCTGGCAGACGAAAGGAAGCTTTGGAATGGTTACATATCTCTCTGGATGGGAGAAATCACATTTTCTTACTAGATGTGCCACGTCCTCTAACTCTCCCCATGTAAATTCATACACCCAGCATAGAAGGGAGTGATAATAGTAAAGGTAGCAGTAAACACTATATTATTGAAAATTACAAATCGATAAATACACACAGACAATAAATACAATAAAATCCACAACAAAGCTGCATTGGGATGTCACTTCCCCTTCCACACAAATAGGTAAGTGTTAGAAACTGGGTCTTTAGTTTGCAGAGATATGCATCCTTTCCAAGTAGGGACCACAATACTAGAGTGGATAAGTCAGATACACACTCTAAATTAACTTGTGCTCTCCCTCTGGTAGCCTGGCAGAGAGCAGTCAGGCTTATCTTAAGAGGTAATGTGTAAAGTATTTGTGCAACACTTAATTACTGTAACACAGTGAAAGACACAACAAACAGACTTCAGGCACGGTTTAGAACAATAGAGAATATTTATCTGAGTAAAATAAAACCAAAACGACAAACATCCATTAAGTAGAATCTGAGATATACAATTTTAAAGATTTCAGTGAAAATAGTGCATAAAAGAGCAAAGCGCCAACTATGGTTAACTGGTTGTGCCCGACCGAGACAAAGTCAACAAGAGTCAAGTGTCAACAAGAGTCAGGCTGACGGTGATAAAGCATGTGCCAGATACAGGGTCCCACTTAGGCCAGGTGAACACAGTGCCTTAAATTCTGGTGCGCGGTCTGTGCAGCATAGATTTGCGAGGCTTTGCTGCAGTTATGGTGAGGACCACAGGGGGCAGAGCATCTTAGGCACACTTCCAAGGGTCAAGGACGGAGGTGGTACCACTTGATGGGGCAGACTCACAGATAGAAGACTTTAGGTGCAGTAGCAGATTGGTTGAAAGTCTTTTGTGTCCCAGAGACTGCAGGAGGCCAGTCAGCTAGCCCTTGTAAAACTTGGGTGCAAGGATATAGGGAACAGGTCCACTCCCTCTCACTCCAGGTAAGAAGCAGCAGGCAGCCGGCCAGCAAAGCAAGTAGGAAAGAGGCAGTCCCTCCTACAGCACAGCACACTGATAGCAATAGGCCAACACAGCAATGCATTTGGAAAAGTGGCAGTCCCTCTTGACAGCACAGCAGTCCTTCTTCCGTGCAGAATGTCCTTGGTTCCAGTAGAGTTCTGATTTGGTAGGGTTTGTGGTCCACCACTTATGCCCATGTGTGCCTTTGAAGTGAAGGAGACTTCAAAGAGGCCTTTGAAGATCACAAGGTTCCTGCCCTTCCTTCCCTGGCTCCAGATACTCTGCAGGAGGTTATGCAGCCCTTTGTGTGGGGAGAGGCACAGACCTATTCAGGTGTAATTGAGGCAGTGCTAAGCTCCACTCCCTGCATCAAGCCAGTTAATGGCCCATCAGCCTGGTAATGGGCCATCAGGATGAAAATGTCACACCCCTGCTGCCTTTGTGTGTGTCTGTCTAGAGAGAATGCACAAAGCCCAGCTGTCATTCACCCCAGACGTGCATTCAGAGACAGGCAGAGGCACAGTATACGTAAAGAAAGAAAATAAAATGTTTCTAAAAGTGGCATTTTGAGGCTTACAATTTGAAATCCAACTTCACCATAAGTAGTGATTTTAAATTGTGAGTCCAGAGACACCAAGCTCCAAATTTCTATATTTTCCAATTGGGAGTTACACTTAAAGGATGCTTCAAGGTATTCCCAAAGTTAACCTATGGGAGAGATAGGCATTGCAGTAGTGAAAACCAAATGTAATAGGTTCTCACTACCTGGACATGTTAAAGGTAAAGTACATGTTCAACCTTTAATATACACTGCACCCTGCCCTTGGGGCTAACCAGGGCCAACCTTAGGAGTGACTTATATGTAATACAAAGGAAGGTATGGGCCTGGCAAGTGGATGTACTTGCCAAGTCGAAATGGCAGTTTTAAACTGCACACACATGCTCTGCAGTGACAGGTCTGAGACATGTTTGAATGGCTACTGTAGTGGGTGGGACAATCAGTGCTGCAGGCCCACTAGTAGCATGTAATCTACAGAGCCACATAATGCACTTTAGTAGGGATTTACAAGTAAATTAAATATGCCAGTTGTGGATAAGCCAATGTTACCATATTTTAAGGAGAGAGCACAAGCACTTTGGCACTGGTTAGCAGTGAAACGTGCACAGAGACCTAAAGCCAACAAAAACAAGGTCAGAAAACGAGGAGGAGGAACGCAAAAAGTCTGGGGATGATCCCTACAGAAAGGGCCACTTCCAACAGTAAGAAATTCTTCTCCTTTCTACTTACCTAATGCTCGCCACACGTGCCTCTCAGCATCCCATAAAAATCCCCATTACTGCAGCACCCTATGACACCAAATTGTCACTTACTTTAAGACGTATATTTATCATACCCCATGACACTTGACTATCACATCCTACAGGACTTGTCTCTGATGCTTAGTGTGGATATTTCTCTGTAACACTCCATGGCCCTGGACCATAACTTCCTTCAAGAAATATCTCTACAGCACACCATGACTCAGGATTATAACTTTCTGCAGGATTTATATCTCTAACATCTAGGTACCTCCAACATCACTTTCTTCAGGATGTATTTCTTTATCACTCTGTGACACCCGGTCATCACTCGGATCGCTGACAGAATATCATAAACAAATATTTTCTGGACAGAAGACTGTGTCAAAATTATTGAGGACCAAAATATTGAGAAGGTTTGTGCAAATAGATAAGTATAGATTTACTATTCGTAACTCCACATCTATATGTCTTGAAGATGTATATATTGTCAAAGTACTTATATGTGGAGTTACGTGTAGTACAATTTTGCTTATCTATAGAAACTGACCTTCACAATATTTTTGTCCTCAATATTCTTGAGACAATATTTTGCCCCACAATAATTTTGTTTCTGGTAGTCTGTTTAAACACCCCATCACTTCCTGCAAGACAAATCTCTATGTTAAATTATGACTCAGGATCATAACTTCCAGCAGGATCTATAGCATCTGAGGACCTAAGACAGCACTTCCTGCAGGATGTACCTCTTTGTCACCTCATGAACCCAGGACATCAATTTTTGCATGACATGTCTCTGTAATATTTCATGACCCTTCACCATCACATCATGCAGGACGTATCATCTATGACACACTATGACCCAGGACCATCACTTCCTGTAGGACGTATCTCTTGTTCAGAATTATGTGGTTACCATTTTGGATTCATCTCCTTCGCCCAAATAGTGTGAAACCATAATCCGGACATTTGAGTCTGAAAGCATTTGTATTGACCTCTCTAGACATCTATGCAGAACATTGACTAACATTTTCAGATTTTTGTATAATGTAATTTAAGATCTGTGTAGTCTGAATATGCTTTCTGAACTTTATTGACTACTACAAAATTCTGCTCTAATTTATGATCATAGCAGATAAATTGCTTTTATGAGTGCCAATGTAATGAATGCACTAAGTTCTAAATATTTGGTGTACATTTGCAGTAGTGTTTTTATTCAGAGAATTGTGGGAATGCTGGGTGGTATGATTTTTTTCAACCCTCGCAGATTCCAGAATTTTTCTTTACAGAAATATGAGGAAGTCTGTGATTTAGCCAAAGTCTGGAATTTGCAGGCCATGCTGGGTAAGTAAGAATCCATGCAAACTACACCACCCCAGACATCCGTAGGCACTTTATAATCAAAAAAGTTGGGCTTGGAAGGTTTCTCTGGGTGTTGGCCTAGTTCTGGCCTAAATACCACAGCTATCCATGCCACCAGATTTGGTCAATTTGCCCTAAAGCAGTAACAACCCTCCAAATTCATGCAGCCTGATATTCTGTCCAACAAGAATTGATGACGAGCTGTGGGGATATGATGGTCACACTGCGTTAACTTCTTTGCTCCATGATTGTAGAGGACTTCTCCAGTTCCAGGAGGCCCACAGGACGGCAGGCTTCTAGGACTGGGGAACAGTGAAAATCACATTCAAAGCCAAACAAAAGTCGCAGTTGCCTTACATGGTCTATAGAGAAGAGGGCTAGAGAGCGAATAAAAAACATTGAGAAGTACAAAGAAGATAGAGATGAGATGTTATAGAAAAGAAGAAAAGATTAAGAGAAAGAAAAGAGAGTAAATATAAAAAGCAAGAGAGCAGGAGGTATGTGAATGGGAAGACAGATGCAGCAGCAAACAGAAAGGGTTATGAGGGAAAAAGTTTGAGAGAGTCAACAGGGGCAGACATTGTGAATAAATAGAGATAGTAAGAGAGAGTCTACAGGGGCAAAAGTATAGCTAGGTACATGTAGACAAATGGTGGATGGTGATGTTAAGTGTAATTTATAGCTTATCATGTTTTGTCCAATACATCTGGCCCAATGCGACTGCACAACGTTGCACTTTATTTTCTAAAAGGGATCTTGGTGTAAGATACACAAATCACCTTGCATAGTGGTCTTTAAAATTCTAATAAGGTCTAACCATTGTTACTTGGTCCACATTGCTTTTTGCAAAGTGCTTAACAATGACATGGGCTTGGTATTTGTTACTATATGTGCTTTGTAAGAAGTACTGATACCTTCTCTTTTCATACACATCAGTCATGTCTACTTTGCTGATATAGTCACGGAAAAGTACGACCTTCTTGCTGAGAAGTTAAAATTCTGTTAAGGAGGTGAATTTGCTTTCTAGTGTACATTTAAATATAGCAGTCTCTTAGCTGTTTCATAACATGAAGCTTGACTTTTATCTGCACCTGTAGTAATGGCAAACAATCCGTCTGCAAGTAAATAATTGTTTCTAGTACACATAGGAGACTTCCAAGCTTTCTACATTCACCACTCAGAAAAGTGCATTCTCGTCCAAGCAATGTTAGCTGCATATTAAGGGGGTCATTACAACATTGGCGATAAAAGCCGCTTACCGCCGTGCAGAAGACCGCCAACACACC
Source organism: Pleurodeles waltl (assembly GCF_031143425.1). Classification (NCBI taxonomy): domain Eukaryota; kingdom Metazoa; phylum Chordata; class Amphibia; order Caudata; family Salamandridae; genus Pleurodeles; species Pleurodeles waltl. The sequence continues at coordinate 1,674,518,474 of NC_090445.1, read as the reverse complement.
GCCGCGCCTGCGGATTTCCGCCACAGCTATTATGACCCACAGCTCGGAATCCGACATAATTCAGACACCCACACAACTCCGCCACACCAAAGGTCAGTGATAAACTGGCGAAAACAAAACCGACACCGTCACGTCAACAGAAATACGCCCATACTATCACGATACACGAATCCATGCGGCGGTCTTTCAACCGAGGTATTCCATTGGCGGTACACACCGCCGCACTCAAAATACACACACTTCTCCAAAACACCGCCACATTGGACAAATCGAAATACACACACCTGATACACATACACACACCACTCCCACACACCCAATACTATATAAAACACACACCCACATCACCCACAAACCCCTACGACAAAAAATTCAGAAAGAAGGCCAGAGCGAGAGCAACAGCAAGAACAACAGCATCCACAGGCACACAACACCATCACCCACACAACTTCCACGCACAAAACACCACACACCACTACATATCACCACACTTATCACCACACACCCCACCCCACACATCACCCACACCACCCCATGGCACGGCAAAGACACCCCAGGTTCTCGGAGGACGAGCTCAGGGTCATGGTGGAGGAAATCGTCCAGGTAGAGCCACAGCTATTTGGAGCACAGGTGCAGCACACCTCAATTGCAAGGAAGAAGGAGCTATGGCGAAGAATAGTCGACAGGGTCAACGCAGTGGGACAACACCCAAGAAATCAGGACGACATCAGGAAGAGGTGGAACGACCTACGGGGGAAGGTGCGTTCCGTGGTCTCAAGACACCACCAGGCAGTCCAGCGGACTGGCGGCGGACCCCCACAACTAACAACATTGGAGGAGCAGGTCTTGGAGATTCTGCATCCTGAGGGCCTTGCAGGAGTCGGTGGAGGAATGGACTCTGGTAAGAAAAATCTTAACTATTACATCCCCCACCCTACCTGCATGCCAGCACATAACCCCACCCTCACCCCCAGCACTCCTCACAAATGTCCCAATATCACAACCTACCCATCCCAAAACCAAGCGCTGCATGCAAAAACAAAGCATGGACACCCATCACTAAAGCATGCCCACTGCACATACCCATACAACCCCCTAAACCATCATCACACAAGCCCCCACACAGGAATGCCAGCACTGAGATACACGGTCACCCACCCATTGCACACCATGACACACACAGATGCAATAATCATGCTTTTCCCCCCCTGCAGGACCACTACCCAACGTCACCAGACAGGAGGGTCCAGACATCTCCACCCCACCCACAGAAGAGGCCCACAGTGATGACAGCAGCTCTGTCCACCTGGATCTAGATGACCAGCCCAGACCATCGTGGGCCTCAGGACAGTCGGTTGCCCTCACACAGGCACAGGCCACCACAGACCTTCCACCCTCTGGTAACACCAGCACAGCACCAACCCAGCGGGCCCATACCTCCGTCACCAGGACACGTCAATCAGCTGTGTGTTGACCACTACAGGGAACCTAGGATAACCCACTGGGGGCAGTGGTAGTGGGCACACGGTCCAGGGGACGGAGGCCCAGGAACACAGGGGAACTGGGAGGGCTGCTGTGCGACAGGGGGCGGACAGGCCCAGGGAACCCACTCTCAAAGAGGCCCTCTCCTCCATCATGGGAGCATACCACCACTCCCAGGAGACGATGGCAACGGTCCAGGCCAAGTTTCAGGAGACCCAGCGCATGCAGGAGGAACAGTATTTGGGGTTCAGGGAGGAACTCAGAACCATCAGCTCCGCCCTGGGCACCATCGTAGGGGTGCTGAAGGAAATACTCAACACCAGGAGGAACGCTGTGGCACTCCAAGAGGCCCCTGAAACTAGCATGGACGATGAACTGCCCACCACCTCTGCCGGCGCTAGTGGACAGGAGGCACCGCCACAGGACCACCACACCAGCACCTCACCCCCTGCAGATGGAGAACCACCCCGCAAGCGGTCCCTGAGATCCAGGAACAAGACAGAGCATGATGCCAAGACCCCCGCCAAGAAATGAGACCACCCTGATTGTCAACCCACTGTCCCACTTTGTCACCCTGTCCATATTTGAACTGCCCTAGCTCCACTTCCTATGCCCATATGGGCAATGCACCTATGAGACAAATAGACTGGACTCTGCCATGGACACTCCTCCGCCATCACCCCTCACCATTTAACTTCCCCCTCCAATAATTTTTATGTAAATAAACACACCTAAAACACCAAAAGATCTGGAGTCTGTCTGTGATTTCGAAATAGTGTATTTGCTATTACAGTGACAAAATTTCCAGGAAATAGTAATGTCAACATACCGTTGTCACACAGCTCTAGTCCATGAGGAATCTAAGCAGATGACACACAGTGGGACCCACACCTGTGAAACCGTAAGGGAAAGTGACAACTCAGTGACCATACACTGGGTGAAATCGACAGACAGGAGAGAGGTAGAAGAGTAAAAGTACTTGTAGTAGGCATGAATGTATTCTCACCTGTGTCTCACTGGAAATATTGCTGGATGACTGAGTCCCTGTTGTCAATGTCTTCTTCCTCTGCTTCCTCCTCATCACTGTCCACAGGCTCCACAGCTGCCACAACACCGCCATCTGGACCATCCTCCTGCAGAAAAGGCACCTGTCGTCGCAAAGCCAAGTTATGAAGCATACAGCAGGCCACGATGATCTGGCACACCTTCTTTGGTGAGTAGAATAGGGATCCACCTGTCATATGGAGGCACCTAAACCTGGCCTTCAGGAGGCCGAAGGTGCGTTCGATCACCCTCCTAGTTCGCCCATGGGCCTCATTGTAGCGTTCCTCTGCCCTGGTCCTGGGATTCCTCACTGGGGTCAGTAGCCATGACAGGTTGGGGTAACCAGAGTCACCTAATAGCCACACCCGGTGCCTCTGTAGTTGACCCATCACATAAGGGATGCTGCTATTCCGCATGATGTAGGCTTCATGCACTGAGCCAGGGAACATGGCATTCACATGGGAGATGTGCTGGTCTGCCAAACACACCATCTGTACATTCATGGAATGATAACTCTTCCGGTTCCTGTACACCTGTTCACTCCTGTGGGGGGAAACCAAAGCCACATGGGTCCCATCAATAGCACCTATGATGTTGGGGATATGTCCAAGGGCATAGAAATCACCTTTCACTGTAGGCAAGTCCTTCACCTGAGGGAAAACGATGTAGCTCCGCATGTGTTTCAGCAGGGCAGACAACACTCTGGACAACACGTTGGAAAACATAGGCTGGGACATCCCTGATGCCATGGCCACAGTTGTTTGAAATGACCCACTTGCAAGGAAATGGAGCACTGACAGCACCTGCACTTGAGGGGGGATTCCTTTGGGATGGCGGATTGCTGACATCAGGTCTGGCTCCAACTGGGAAACAGAGTTCCTGGATTGTGGCACGGTCAAACCTGTAGGTGATGATCAAATTTCTTTCCTCCATTGTCGACAGGTCCACCAGCGGTCGGTACACCGGAGGATTCCGCCATCTCCTCACATGGCCCAGCGGACGGTGCCTATGATGGACAACAGCGACCACAGAGTCAAACAACTCAGAGGTATGTACCCACAGTCTCGACAGAACACGATTCATACACAAATTCAGGCCTGTATGTGTGTTGAGAGTAGGCCTAGGTATGTGTGACGCAGTTGGTAATTAGGCCATGTGGGCCCCTAAAATGGCGGCTGCCTGACCTCTAAAGCGGGACAATGGGATGTGAGGTAACAGCGCTGGCGTTGTACACCGTCGCGGTAGGCGGTCGAAGACCGCAGCTCAATGCTGCATTGGTTAACATTGGACCCTATGGGTCCCAGGAGCCAATGACGATGTACGCCGGCGGTGATGGTACGCACCGCCGCGGACGTGACCGCCATTTTCTATCACTTCAATCACTCAATACCTGATCTTCGACAGGAGAGGACCTGCACTGCAAGTGCTGCTGTGACCTCGGTCTGGAAGAGACAATGGCTCGTGCATCTGGGGAAAGGGCCCCTGCCTTCACTGCGGAGGAGTTGGAGAAGCTCGTGGATGGGGTCCTCCCCCAGTACACGCTACTCTACGGTCCTCCAGACCAACAGGTAAGTACACAGGGAGCATGCTGTATGGGCTATGCATGTGTGGAGAGGGCTGGTTGTAAGAAGGAAGGGGGCCGAGTTCTGCGTGCATGAAAGACGGTGGGTGCACGTGCCACATGGCAAGGGTAGGGATGGGGGCCACTCACTTTGACGGCGCAGTTGCTAATGACTTCTCTTCTTCCCCTGTACATTTCATGAAGGTCAGCGCCCACCAGAAGAAGGATATTTGGTGTGCCATCGCCAAGGAAGTCCGGACCCTGGGGGTCCACCACAGACAGAGCACCCACTGCCGGAAGAGATGGGAGGACATTCGCCGCTGGAGCAAGAAGACGGCGGAGGCTCAGCTGGGGATGGCCTCTCAACGTGGGAGGGGTGCCCGTCGAACCATGACCTCCCTGATGTTCCGGATCCTGGCGGTGGCCTACCCTGTGTTGGATGGACGCTTGAGGGCATCACAGCAGACACAAGGTGGTGAGTACACTCTCATTCTGCTGACATTGCGCGCCGTGGAGGTGTCTGGGTGGGGGAGGAGGGCTGTGGGTTTCCCTAGGCCAGGGCGAGTTCCGTAGGCTAGGCCCCTTTGTAAGGCATGGCCCTGTGGCCCCCCACCCCACCTCTGTAGAGTGCCAACTACAGGTATTCATGCCCCTGTGTCATCTATGTGTGCAGATGTCGTACATAGCCTTGTAGGCCATTTCCCAGGAATTGCAGTGTAGAGCCCAACAGCGCGACGTAGTGCAGTGTGCTGCTGTGTCTGTCTTGTCCGCCGACGGAAGCGGTAATCCATGCACTCAACATGTCTTTCTTCTGTTTCCCCCCCTTTCTTTTGTGGTCTCCCTGTTCACGTGTGCATTAGCGTCATCAGGCGGAGGTGCAGTGGCACCGGAGCACGAGGGAGCTGCATCCCACATGGGCATGGAGGCCCACACTACGGACTCAGAATACACCAGTGGGATGGAGGGCGAGGGGAGCACCACGGCGGTCACAGGATCTGCAAACAGCGACACAGACTCGTCCTCCGGTGGGAGCTCCCTTGTGGTGGCAGCAACATCTGTGCCCCCCACTTCAACAGGTACAGCCGCCACCCCCCCTACCAGCACCGCCCTCCCAGCAGCCCCTCAGCCTTCGCCCCGTGCCCGCTCACCCAGGAGGGTGGGCATCACCTTCGCCCCAGGCACCTCAGCCCCTGCCCCTGTCACCTCTGCTGCCCTGAGTGAGGAGGCCATTGACCTCCTCAGGTCACTCACTGTTGGGCAGTCTACCATTTTGAATGCCATCCAGGGTGTAGAAAGGGAGTTGCAACACACAAATGCATTCCTGGAGGGCATTCATTCTGGCCAGGCTGCCCTTCATCGAACCGTTCAGACTCTGGCCTCAGCACTGATGGCAGCCATTGTCCCTGTGTCAAGCCTCCCCCCTCCAACTTCCTCCACCCAGACCCAATCCCCGGTACCTCTGCCTATCCCAAGCACACCATCAGACCAGCCTGCACACACCTCACCACACAAGGGAAGCTCAGGCAAACATAAGCACCACACATCCCACAGGCACTCACGCAAGCATCACACACATACAGACACACCAACGTCCACTGCCTCCACTGTGTCCCCCTCCTCGTCGTCTCCCTCCTCCCTCCCAGTCTCGTCTACACTCACACCTGCATGCACTACCTCTACAGCCACTACGTCCCGCACCAGCACACCCAGCAGCACACCCCGCTCACGTGCAGTCACCACCGCCACTACCATTCACACGTCCCCTGTGTCCTCTCCCAGTGTGTCTGTGACGCCCCCTCCCAAGATACACAAACACAGGCACACACCCACCCAACATACACCCACCTCACGACAGCCTCCAGCGCATGCACCTGCACCCAAAGCCACAAAAGGTACACCTCCTACAACCACCTCCTCTTCCTCCACTCCCAAACCCCCTCCAGCTACCCGTCCCAGTGTCTCCAAACAACTTTTCATGTCCACCCTTAACCTATTTCCCACCACCCCCGTACAACTCATAGGTCCCGTACTAGCACCTCAGCCACAAAATCTACGGGACCAGTGGTGCCTGTTGTCACAGATATGTGGAGTGCCAGTCTATTACGGAGCCAGAGCACAGCCAGTCCCCCCCCCCTGTAAAGCACCAGAAGTTGGCCAGTGCCCGGCGGGAGAGGGGGAAGATTCCAGCCACTCAAGCCGATCACAGGGGTCCCGGGGGGAGTGTGGACTCTGCTGTGACTCCTCCCAAGGTGGGGAAGGGGCAGAAGAAACCCGCAAAGTCTGGGAGGAGCACCACGGCGGAGAAGACCGCCATCATCCCCGCTGGCCAGGAGGGCCCTGGCAGCCCCATCGTCGCTGACCAGGAGGGCCCTGGCAGCCACAGCCCAGCTGCTCAGGAGGGCCCCGCCAGCCACAGCCCAGCTGCCCAGGAGGGCCCCGCCAGCCACAGCCCAGCTGCCCAGGAGGGCCCCGCCAGCCACAGCCCAGCTGGGCAACGAAGGACCGCCAGCCCCAGCCCCGCTGGGCAATGAAGGACCGCCAATGCAAGCACCGCTGAATAGGGCAAGCACCGCTGAACAGGGCAAGGACCGCCAAGGCAAGCACCGCTGAACAGGGCAAGGACCGCCAAGGCAAGCACCGCTGTACAGGGCAAGCACCGCTGAACAGGGCAAGGACCGCCAAGGCAAGCACCGCTGAACAGGGCAAGGACTGCCAAGGCAAGCACTGCTGAACAGGGCAAGGACCGCCAAGGCAAACACCGCTGAACAGGGCAAGCACCGCTGAACAGGGCAAGGACCGCCAAGGCAAGCACAGCTGAACAGGGCAAGCACCGCTGAACAGGGCAAGGACCGCCAAGGCAAGCACCGCTGAACAGGGCAAGCACCGCTGAACAGGGCAAGGACTGCCAAGGCAAGCACAGCTGAACAGGGCAAGTACTGCTGAACAGGGCAAGGACCGCCAAGGCAAGCACCGCTGAACAGGGCAAGGACCACCAACTCAAGCACCGCTAGCCCATTAGCTGCAGGGGCAGGGACGCAACAGGGAACGTCACGGGGTGAGTGAAGCACTCTGGGCACCAGTCCCCCTCCAGAACCAGTGGAGACATGCATCCACTCCGTCTGTCCTGCACAGGATGAAGCACTCTGGGCACCAGTCCCCCTCCAGAACCAGTGGAGACATGCATCCACTCCGTCTGTCCTTCACAGGATGAAGCACTCTGGGTACCAGTCCCCCTCCAGAACCAGTGGAGACATCCATCCACTACCTCAGTCCTTAGCAGGATGAAGCACTCTGGGCAACAGTCCCCCTCCAGAACCAGTGGAGACCTGCATCCACTCCGTCTGTCCTGCACAGGATGAAGCACTCCGGGCACCAGTCCCCCTCCAGAACCAGTGGAGACATGCATCCACTACCTCAGTCCTTGGCAGGATGAAGCACTCTGGGCACCAGTCCCCCTCCAGAACCAGTGGAGACCTGCATCCACTCCGTCTGTCCTGCACAGGATGAAGCACTCTGGGCACCATTCCCCCTCCAGAACCAGTGGAGACATCCATCCACTACCTCAGTCCTTGGCAGGATGAAGCACTCTGGGCACCAGTCCCCCTCCAGAACCAGTGGAGACCTGCATCCACTACCTCAGTCCTTGGCAGTATGAAGCACTCTGGGCACCAGTCCCCCTCCAGAACCAGTGGAGATCTGCATCCACTACCTCAGTCCTTGGCAGGATGAAGCACTCTGGGCACCAGTCCCCCTCCAGAACCAGTGGAGACATGCATCCACTCCGTCTGTCCTGCACAGGATGAAGCACTCTGGGCACCAGTCCCCCTTCAGAACCAGTGGAGACTGTTATCCACTTGAGAGACTGTGGCTTTGCACTCCCCAGGATGGTACAGTGGGCAAACCACCCACTGGAGAGACTTTAGAGACTGTGGCTTTGCACTCCCCAGGATAATGCAGTGGGCAAACCACCCACTGGAGAGACTTGAGAGACTGTGGCTTTGCACTCCCCAGGATAATGCAGTGGGCAACCCACCAACTGTAGAGACTTGAGAGACTCCCTAGGATACATCAATGGGCATGGAGCCCCCTCGTGGATCTGGCGTCATGCACTCATCCGGCTGAGGTGCCCCCCCTTCCATTCCCCCTGAGGTGCCTGTTGTATTTCTATCTGATGCCCCTGCAGTGTTCTCTCCGTCATGTTCGGGTATCTTGTGTGGGCCTCGCCCATGCATTTTTGGCACAGTGGTCCACGGACTATGAATATTGCAATACCTGGACTACTATTCGTGGTGTATATTTTGTTAATAGTGTATATATGTAGATATTTGCTTACTCTATTTTGATATATTACAATGGTTCCACTCATTTCCTTTTGCCTTTGCATTCTTCCGGCGGGGTCGGGGGTGTTACTGTAATGTTTGGATATGCATTGGTGTGTGTGTTGTAGTGGGTGAGGGTGGGGGTGGGGGTGTTGCTTGTGTGTGTCCCTGTTTTTTGCCTCCCCGCTCCCCTGTGTCGTAGGTGCAGTACTCACCGTGGTCTTCGCCGCCGGCGTAGGTGCTCCTGGTACAGGAGCAGGAAGACTGGTGCAGGAAGAATATGGAGTTCCGGCTCCATGGTGTCGTCGTTCCTCGTGGAGTGTGTAGAGGTGAGCGTTTTCCCTTTGAAATGGCCGTTTCCGCCGTGTTTTTATCCGCGGTGAATCCGCCCCGGAAAAGGTGGCGGATTGGCCTGTCATAATAGTGTGGGCGGTAGAATGTCTTCCGCCTGTCTGTTGGCGGTGACCGCCGCGCTGTTTGTTTCACCCGCCGTGGCGGTCTGAGTGTTAAAGTGTCTGTCTTTGTTGGTGGTTTTCGCCACGGTTGTGATTCCAAAAGTTTTACCGCCGCTTTAACACCGTCCGCCAGGGTTGTAATGACCACCTAAGTGCCACCTTGGGGGCCTATGCAAGGAACCTACTGCATGTGAAAGTGTAGCAAAGGTCAGAAATTCTAGGTGTGGAGAACTCCGTGGCATCCAAATAGGATGCAAGCACTATCAAAGCGAGAAGTTATTACAGAGCACGATCCTAGATGCAAACTGTAAAACTGCCACTCAGAGCTTTAGAGGCAGTGCTGCTGTTAGCAACCTCAGTCAGGCAACAGGCCTCAAGTAGGCTCATCACTGGCTCACACAATCACCTATACTTTACCATGCTAGTCTTACCTGTCTTGCTAGTCAATGTCTAATGAAGGTCTTTTGTATAATACATTTTGCATAGTCTGTTTTTAATTATGAGAGGTACATGCCAATGTCAAAACCTTCTTCAAGTCCATGTAGTTTTTATTGATGCTTTTGATGAAATGTAATTCAACTATCCATCATTTGCCATACCTTACAATGAAAATAATTGTGAGACCTTCTCAGCCTTCCCTGTAAAATGATATCTAAATTCTATTTAGATTTCACCATTGTTACATCCCCAAAATGTTTCAAACACGCTGTCTGTCACTAATTTCCCAATATGTTCTTGATGGATATACTCCAAGCTCTCTTTAAAGTGCAATGCAACTAAATCAAAGGAACTACAAGCAATACTGGCATCTGGGTGGGCAACAGCTAGAAACAGTAACTGAATATAAGTACTTGGGGTTTATAATGGACAGCAAAGGTACATTTACTGCTCATAAAGAGACACTAAAAGAAGAGGGATCGCTATGGTAATTACACTGAAAAATCTCAAGAATAAAAATGCGGGCCAAGCCTCTCCCCGATGATCAAGGTGAGACAGACAAAGCTCATTCTGACTATCACCTAGGGAGTGAATCCATGAGGGGTAGGGATGCATGAGGGGTAGGGATGCATGAGGGGTAGGGATGCATGAGGGGTAAGGACACCAGCACGCTGAATGGTATAATCACAAAAGCACTGTGAATGATTTACAATTTACCAAATTTCATCTCACCAGGGCAAATAAGACTTGAATATAGTTTACAGTCGCAACCGCCGGCACGCAGAGGAGCCTATTTTAAAAGCTGGTACAAAGTTAGGGGAGCTGGGCCAGGCTCACTATATGCTTACCTATGGAAGGAATTATCAGGGAAACAAAGAGGTGGAGCAAACGGCTATCTACAAGAATCAATAGAGCAACTGGGCCTTGGAGACCTCTGGGATGCCTTGGCGACCTTCAACAGCTTCAGACAAAGCTGTTTAAAAGACTTCCCTTGTAGAAGACAAAGCAGTGGTGGCCAGAAGGGCACACAGACGGTTCTTGTATTTATGTGCAGGATTTACAAAAAACTCAAAGAGAAATATCTCCACTGTTGACTTGGCATGCTACCAACTCTGTACCACCTCCGGCCGTGGAAACGCCCAAAGATAGTTGTAGCTGACAGATTTGTGGGGCAGGGAGAGAGGATTTGTTGCACCTGTTATGCATTTGAGGAGAACTTAAACAGGAAGACAGAGCACTGCTAAAGTCCCTCTTTAATGCAAAGGGAATGAGAACATGCAGACAGGCAGGGAAAGCATGCTTTCTGTGGGAGATGTCCAGCTGCCCTGCCTCTTTGTGCGTTTGCTAAGCATTGCTGAGCAGAAATTAAAAGACAAAAATGTCTAATTATGAGCTAATTTGCACGTGTCTCTTGATCTTACAATATGACTGTACTTATGCAACTGGGGCTATTTATGCAGCAAGAAGCTAAAGAAAAGGATAACGTAGTATATTAAGCTCCAAAGCCTACATTGTGTAATAAAGTCCAATGGATACCTGATGTTAATTAAACAATTAGCCTCTGCGTTGGCTTCACCATCCCTAACTAATCCTGACTGTTCTCACCTGCTGATGGTGTATTGACTTCATATGCTGGGGACTTCGCCCTTTGGTGAACGTTACGTAGAGAAGACTACGGTCTTATGACATTTTAACTTCTGGAATTTTAACTCAAGTCAGTTCTTCAAAATTACAATATTTTAGGTATAATTATTGTACTACTACGAGGGACTTTTGCTATAAAACTGGACTGCAAAAGTGGTTTAATTGATGGTTGATCAAGCTAAGTCAATCAAAATTCCTTTTTTCTGGTCTCTTAACTTATTGCAATGGTTTTCATTAATCATGCAAAATAAAGATTATTTACTTACTTACTTAATCTCTGTAATGTTATTTTAAATTAGTAGCAAGTTAAATTAAAACTTCACTTACAAAGTTGTTTGGATTCAGAAAACCCTACACATTATGATGCAGATGAAGTTTCCTAACTTTACTTGATGTGAGGTTTTTAACCTTTCGCGCTTCCAGGCTTGATTATTTCTTGATGCAGAATGTCCCAGGTGAGACATCTTCCAACAAAAATGTTTGAGTATTGAAGTTGTACATCCAGCAGCTCAGTTAAGTGGTGTGGTGGGGGTCTGGCTTTAAGCTCATGTCAGCTTATTTTTTAAAACTTGATAAGCTTTGTAATAAACAAAGCTTGAACAGTTTAGAAAATACGCAAAGCTGCCAGTCAGCCTACTTTTCATCCTTCTACTTTAAATCCCATCTAACTGATTGGATTTAGGGGCTGATTACCAGTTTGCCAGTCCTAAAAACCTGACTACCAAACTCCCAGTGAGGAGACCGCCACGGTGTAGGCATGCTCCCCAAGAGCTTCATTACGATTTTTCTTCTGGACTGACCGGTGGAAACCAAGGTTTCCGCTGGGCAGCCAAGTGGAAAACGTGTGGCACCATAGGACTCGGCTCCACATGGAGCCGAGTCCAATGCTGTCACACAGGGTGCCCCCCAGCACCCTCGGAATGCACACTCTCTTCATAGCAGACAGTGCGCATTCCAACGGTGCCGGGGAGGGGGGGCCCCTGCACTGCCCATGACGATGTCAGCACTTTTTCTCCGCCAGCCTTTTCATGGAGGTTGAAGAACCATGAAAAGGCTGGCAGAGAACATGGTTGTAATTAGCACAGCGGTGCTGACTTCAAAAGCACTGTTGCTAATTACAACCACAACTGCTGTCATCTCGTCGGGATCAAAGATCCTGGTGGAGACGGCAGTCTTTTGGTGGTCCGACTGCCAGGGTCGTAATGTGGCAGTTGGACCGTCACAGTCGCGATGGTGCAACCTCCACCGTGAGTCTGGCGTTCTTCGACTCGCCAGACTCGTAATTTAATCTTGGATTGTGAAAAGTTGATTGAGTGTGCTTTAATATGTACCTCAAAAAAATCCACATATTTCTTCGCATAGAATCACACAGTGTGCACCTTGAATATCAAAACCAGAATATCGATGACAGAATATAAAATCCAAAACATTGACAGGTAAGTCATGTTTTTTTTAATTCCGTCGCCAAAACCAGAATATCGATAACAGAATATAAAATCCCAAAAATGAACAGGTGAGTCCAGTTTTTTTAATCCCCTTGCCACACATATGTACCTATGCTATATACATACATATATATATAAATATATATATATATCTTCTAGGTATGTAGATGTTGAGTTAGGAATAGTAAAACCAGGATTTCAAATATGCACTTAGCTTTCAATAGTCTGTCCTCGATATTCTTGTATCGTGATATTCTGGGGGGGGGGTGTTATTTAGTAGTACAACCAATACTTGAATATTTGTGAAAGGATGCACCTATAAATCACAGATTTTATGTTTTATGATAGCTGAGGTCCATGCCCCCTAAAAATATACTTCTGGCTACGGGCCTGCATTTTGCCCTTCAAACTCTCTAGGTTCACATGGGTCTTACCAGGTTTCTTCAGCGCCCTATACTATCCGCCCTATCTATCCTCAGACACGGATTCTTATTAAAAATTCTCTTTTATGATAGAAAATGTTCATACCAAATGCCTAGCAGACTTTGATCTGGTACTGGAAGAAAGATTGCAGACTGTCTTTTATCTGGTAATTTCTTCAAGATCAGATTACTTTTATTACACAATATCACGGGTGGTGCTCGGACCAAGGCATTGGAGACAAGCTGAGCAAAGGCAGCCTGAAGACATCAAAATAAATGAAGAAAGATCGCAGTGTTTTGAGCTTCGGTTCGGAGATTTGTAGTTTCTGGTCTGCTTGACTGTTCCCTATAAACATTATAAAAAAGAAAAATAAGGCAACAGACCTTTTCCATCTAAGGACCCAGCATCTCGAATAACATTCTAGTACACACAGGAATGTGCCGAGACTGCCCCAAAATAGGAAAGAGCTTACGCCTCATCTCTTTAACCCCTTCACTGCTGAGTCTTTTCTAATCCTATTGCTGAGCCCTTTTTTCGAACACTTTGCCCTTACGCCTTCATAAACATTTTCACTTAAGGTATATGCACCAAATGTGCATCTTTCTTCCAACATCTTGGGGATTCTAAGGGTACCCAGGGCTTGTAGATTCCTCTGGAGGACATCAAGGTAATATATGGCTAATTTGTGTTTTTTGGGGGGACAATTGTGAAAAAAGTGCTGTACAAGAAAGTTATTTTTTCTAAAAATGGCATCAAAGAAAGGTTTGCTGTACTAGGGTCACCATCTCCACAGATTTCAAGACAAGCAGAGTTGTACAAAAAAAAACCTTCATAGCCACCTTTGTGCATCCTTCTAAGAGGTAATCGATTTCTCTGATTTTTTGTGATTTCAGTCTAATTGCAGTTTATTGCGGACGTGGGTGGGAAACCCATGGATGATCCCAGAAATCTATTCATTTCTGAGAAGTAGACAAATGCTTAATACAGTATTTTGTGTAGATCCCTGAACATTTTCCTAAAAGCAACTGATTGTTGAAATAACAAAAGGTATTGTTAATAAGTAGAAACAATTACATTTGGTGACATTTTCACCTGTAATGATGGATGTATGGCACTGCGTGGTGTATGGCACTGTGTGTTTTCTGCATGTAGATGTTGTATTGTGGTGGAATGAAATGGATTATAGTGTGCATGTTGTGTGCTGTGTCTTGTGTTGTGCAGGTGGACACATATGGCTAAGGTACACTTACCTCTATGCGATAGCCACTGCCATTGAATAACACCCAATGGCTCCCGTGATGGTTCCCGCGGTCACCAATCCTCCGCCAGTACACCGCCTGCAGGACTGTAACATCTAAATACAGTGGGCGGAACAACATCAACATGATGGTGCTTTCGAGTCCACCACCACTGCGGATTGGCAGAAATACAGCCAATATCTAAATTAGGCCCTTAGCCCCTAGAGGGATGCTTTGAAACATGTAGCTGCTTTAACCACTTTCACACCACTACAACCATAGACACAACCCCTACAGTGAATAGCACTCCAAGCTGTGGAGCAAAAGCCCTCTTCCTGGGGGAGCTTGAAATCCTGGAGAGGTCATGGACCTTTTGACCCCGCAAACTTAGGGTCAGTAGTCTGATAAAAATTGAGTGAGGGAGCTGCTGCACTCCTACAGCACCAACAAGCCGTTTTTGTACTTTGGTGGTCCCTCCGTCTGTTATGGGGATCATCACATCGCAAAATACATAAACAGAAAAGCCCTGCAGTGCATTATGGGGCTCTCAGCAGCAAGCAGAGAATTTTACAGTAGTGGCTCTTCCACTGAGCCAGGGAGAGCCATGTCGTTTTTCTATTGCCTTTTTTTCTATTTTTCAGGGGGATGCTCGGTCCCACCCAAGGACCCACACCTGCCTCCTTGGATGGAGGCAGCCGGAGAAGTCCTCCCTTGGCTGCCTCTGCCGGCTTCCCTCACAGGCATCTCCTTCCCTGCAAATGGGAGCTGCCAGCTCTTCTCCCCTGCCTGCTCCTGTGAACAGTGATACCCTTGTGTGCAGTGGGTGCCCACTGCCCCAGACACGGGTATGGGGTGCAGGGCAACGCCCCAGAGGATGGGGTCCCTGGGTAAAGAGAGAGTCTGTAGAGGGTGCCTCATGTATGCCCCCTCTCTGTCTAAAAATTAAAGTTTGAATCCTGCACCAACACCTGAGTCCTGGCCAACCCTGGGGATAAAGTAAGAAATCGCGGCGGAGACCCAAGCATTTCACCGCGGGTAAAAGGTCACCAAACTTTAAAATGACATAACTTGGGTCCCATTGGGCCGATTTTGAAGAACGTGAGCTCATTTTACTTCTGATGGCAAGTGTTAGCCACCTGACCAGTTCTAGCACACACCCTCACCTCCAAAGTGGTGCAATCTTCAGGGGGATGGTTCTCCTGGCTCCTGTGCCAACCTTCCTCCTGGTCTTAGTTTCTGGGTGAAAAAGTCCAGGTCCTACCCCCAAATGGTCCACAGGGGCATAAAGGGGCTGGCCTAACTGGCCATTTTGGCCACTGGCAAGACCAACTGGTCCTTGGGTCATCTAGTCAGTGTCCTTAGTCCTTTCTGGGCCTCCAGGAGTTGCTCCTTTCAGATCTCCATGTGGTCCTAGGATCCAGCAATGAAGCACAGAGAAATGACTAAGCAAGAAAAAGTCTCTCCCTTAGGCAAGAGTTTTTAAAGGGGAGAGGAAGGTTCTCGAACTCAGGCACCCTTTGGCCAATCCTGGGGTGCCACATTGCCTCTCCATCCCTGTCTCAAGCCTCCTGCTTATCCATGCTGGGACCAGGGTCTTGTACACCAAAAGTTGAAAGAGAACCTCCTCTTGGGTTGGCTCCAGTTGTCTGGGCTCCTTCCTTTGTTCAGTGGGCTTGGGCAGGCCCATCCCAGGTACAGTGTGACAGCTGACTGACTGATGCACATCATTCTGCCCCAGCTCTTTCCTTCTCAGGAGCTGGGTGAAGTACTGTTAATTGCTCCGTTTGTGTGGGGAGGCCTTTGTTCCTGCTGCTAGAGAAAATAATTAACCTGGCACAGCACGGTGACAAAAGGTGGGCTCTGATCCAGAGTTGAGCCGCAGAAATATGACATTCTGGATGGCCCATAAAGTGTACAGATATCATTTTGGAAATTGCAGAATTGATTTATCTGCACAGTTTGCAAGCCAGTTCGATATGTCAATGGTCTCTGTAGGCCACAGGGAAGTGAAACTGCACTCTAAGGCAGTTCTCTCCCTTTATGGGTAATAAAGTGTCAATACAGACAAAACAGTAAATCACAATTACTTTCCCCATTAGTGTATGCCAAAATTAGAAGGCCTACCCTACATCAATAGATCATTCTGCTGAGTCCCCATTACACTAGCTTAACTGCGTGCATTTAATCGGCTGCGCACAACAATAGTCTCCCACGCGCAGGCCGCACACGTATTTATATTTAACCAGCCAAGTGTCCGTTACCCTTGCTGTAGCACAGCTGCCTTATCTTAAAAGGCAGACACTTATGGTAAACATGTGTTGTCCATTTACCATGTGATTACCATAGATGAGACACATGTAGTAAGACTCACCCACAGTAAAAAGTTCAAACTGGGTGATCAAAAAAAGCTAAATAAATCCAGGCGTCCTGAATGTACAGAACCCAATTGCCACATAAGCATCATGAAATGTAAGCCAATCTAAGAATCTTAGTTAAGCTGATAAGAGTTTTTTTTAGTAATAAAGCTAATTCACCTAGATTTTGAGAATGTCATAATGTTCACAATATTGATGTAAATGAACCTAGGGAAATCATAGAACAAGTGCTACAAATGCTTGAATAAATAATCAAACAATGTAGGGCATTTTTAATGAAACTACAAAGCAGTGTCCGCACTTTCTGTTACAGTGGTGGGGAAAAGTGAAATCCAGACTCTCTGGGACAGCTTAATATGAGCTGTTATCTCCTATAAATGTGTTTTTCCTTCAATGAAATAGTCTGTTAGATCTGACTTACCCCAAAGCATAGACAGGATTTCTGCCTTTTCTCCATGCTCTGCTTGCTTCTCACACAAAGACTCAATAATCCTCACCCTGGTATGGGATGCTAGAGAGCTACAGAGCAATAGAGGACAAGGAAATATAAGAAAAATATATGTATTATCTTCAACGTAACAGCTGCATGCTCAAGTACCCACTCTTAGCTAGAGCAGGAGAACTGAACTTCTAAGGGTAATTTCAAATTCAGTAGCCTGTCACATTTTAAGGTTGTCTGCTGGTCTGTAAGATCATCTTCTCAAAAAATGACAGCATTCAAATCCGTAGCCACTCGGGGACATCATAGAAATTAAACTGAAGTTGGTTGCCGGGAGCACTGGCCAAATACTCTAGAAATTGAACAGGAGTTGACCAAACTAACCCTAGTACAAACCCACCCAGTTTATTAAAATTGGGTTCTTGAAACATAGGCGGAATAATGAATAAAACTCATGACCTAGAACTAATCAGTTACAGGAAAGACTGCCATATTTATTTTTTGTGAGAAATGGTCTCAACCATCAATTCCTATAATTGAGTTCATTGAATTCAATGTTCCAGATATGAAATTTAGAAATAAAAGTCACCCTAGGGAAGGCCTTGCAATTTATATATGTGCTGATATTGATGTTCAATGTAATTGGCTCGAGACTGAGGATGGCTATAAGCAGTAAACATAGAAAGATGGTCGAAGGGACATCAATTCTCCCTGATAATTGTTAACAGCTGTTGGAAATTGAGTCTTTGTTTGAGAGCATTGTGAAC
This sequence comes from Pleurodeles waltl, assembly GCF_031143425.1. Lineage (NCBI taxonomy): Eukaryota > Metazoa > Chordata > Amphibia > Caudata > Salamandridae > Pleurodeles > Pleurodeles waltl. Next base: position 1,674,500,844 of record NC_090445.1, on the reverse strand, counting down.
CCTCTTAAAGCAACAACCACAATTGTCATCAGGGTGAACCACAAAAAGTAACCAAATTAACCTGACCTTTACCCCTCTGGCAGACTGACCCAAAAGCAGTCAGACGTAACTTAGAGGCAATGTGCTAATATTTATGCAGAACCTAAACTGTAACAAAGTGAAAACACAACTTAAGAAAAATCCCACACCAATTTAGAAAAACAAATTAAAACTGAATAAACTATTTGACACCAAAGCACCAAAATGTTAACAATCCCATCAGTAGAACCAGTTATGAGTTATTAGATTTTTTAGTATAAACTAGCTCCAAAAGGATAAATATACATACTGCAAACATCTAGTCATGCAAGACCGGGGAATATTTGAAGAAAAATGTCGGAAGGTAAAGTTCCAGGGGGGCAAGGCAGCCTATAGTTTCCGAGGAGAAGAAGGCGTTGTTGTTGGGATTCTCTGGACAAAGTCGCAGTGAAGATTTCTACTTTCAGACTATTTTGGAAGTCGAAAATCTCCAGCAGGACAAAGCTGCAGATTTGTAACTCAATAGAGTTGGAGGCCAGAAGCCCCTTTTGACAGGAGCTGCTGAACATGATTTGCTGCTGAGAAGAACGTAGCACAAAGTCGGGCAACCGGTGATGCACCTTGGCTGGATCAGCAAGCTGGTAGGTCCTGTTTGCTTGAGCACATTTAGCAACATTTCTGAAGGTCCAAGTCTGGGTGAGCATCCCCTTGAGGGCATGACTCACCACTCCAGGTGCAGGGGTGAAGTTGTTAGAGCTTTTTGTGTCACTGTAGCTCAGAACAGAAGGCTAACAACCTAGTCTCCTTTAGAGTCACACTGGTAGACCTGGGTTTGTGCAGCAAGGCAGTCTCCTGAGGGCGCAAGACAGGTTTTAAGTAGCAGGCAGTCCTCTAGGGGCAGTAAGGCAAAGCAAGCCTCATACAACATGTGTGGTCCTCTGAAGTAAAGGTCAGGCCTTCTGAGTGTCCTCCAGAGTCTAAGAGTGAATTAATTTTATGCCTGGTGCCAGCTTTGAAGTGGAAGAAACTTCTGGAGTTTTCCCCATGAACAAATGGTTCTAGAGTTTCCTTCCTCCCTTCCCAGGCTCCAAGGAGTCTGGGGTTACAAAAGGCTTGTGTGATGTTCTACATGAATGTGCTGAGGTAGGTCCTCTGTAATGTGTGTGGGCCAGGGAGCAGCTCCATCCCACGCATCCTGATGGCCCATCCTTCCAACACCTAGTTCCCCTTCGTCTTACAGTGTGGGAGGAATACAAAAAGTCCAACTGCCATGTTAATCACAGCCATGTTACTCAGGACACAGGCTGCAAGCACCACCTGATTAGGACACGAACATGGCAACTTTCTAAATGTAATATTTTCAGAATTTTGACTGAGTTTATCATTAAAGAGGATTTTAAATTAAAATTCTTTAGAGATGAAACATGGCAATCTTAGCTTTACCCAAACAGGAGTTATCACTTACTAAATATAATAAGGTAACCCAAAGTTACTGTACGGAAGAAGTAACCTCACAAACGTGAGACACAAATTGAGGAGTTTTTCACTACCAGGACATGTAAAACCTAAAAGTACATGTCAATCCTTTTAACTTCAATACGCCCTTTCCTACGGGCTGTTCATGGCCTACCTTAGGGGTGATATATGTGTTAAAAAGGCCTAGCAAAGGTTTAGCTCACCAGATCGAATTAGCAGTTTAAAACTGCACACAGGCTGCATTGGCAATCCTTAGACATCTTTTAAAAGGTTACTAAAGTAGATGGGACAAAAAGTGCTTCAGGCCCACTAGCAGTAGTTAATATATTTAATATACAGGCCTTGGGTACATGTTGCACCAATTTATTAGGGAATTAAATGTGCCAATCAGGCATAGGTCAATGTTACAATATTTTTATAGAGTGAGCAGAAGCACTTGAGCACTGGTTAGCAGTGGTAAAGTACACAGAGTCCTAAATCCAACAAAAACATCCAAATACATCCATCACAAAAGGAGAAGTAAGCTGCAAACCACTTAATCTCCTTGTTTATGGAATCAAGCAAAATCATAATGGAACACCAGTCAGTCAAGATACTTTTATTCAGTAGTAATAATGCAATGAGTGCAAACTTGACCACATCTTCCATATAAGGGAGGCCAACTTCTGTAAGAGCAACAAACCTTGCGGCTCTTAGAGGTTTCTAACAGCCTACTTAAGAATTTGTTCTCTATGGTTTGCAAACAACCTGAAACAGTATAGCCCCATATGCCTGCCCTACATGTACCCAGATAAAGGCATTTACTTTTATACAGTGAAATGTTCTTTGATTCACTTATGACCACATTTCCTGGTAGACTGAAAATTTGCATCCACTGCCCCTGTGAATTTATGGGCTCTGTGAATTAAATGCTTATCCCACTTTAGGTTAGCATCCAACATAATACCAACATAGTTACAATTCTGGCCCTTAGCAATGGGGATCTCATCTATCTTATACCTTTGTGAACATGTTCTTTTTAGGCCACAAGTCATAATGTATGATGTTTGGAGATTGACTTTGTGATCGGTTCCCGGGTTGAAGGAATACTCGAACGCGTTGGTCAGGTGTGCCAGTGTTTTATTCAAACAAAAGGATAGTCGGTGAGATATGGTGCAGGTAAGTTTAAAGAATTTTTCCTCCTTTGGGTGGGCAGTTTTCTTGTTGTGGTCGTTCTCACTCTTCTCTCTCTTTTATTTCCTCGGTATACAGGTGTCCCGGGAGGTACATGGAAAAGAACAGAGGACATAAGGTAAGTGGAAGGATCACTTTGGGGTTTTCTCTTTCTTCTTCCTTTCTAGTATCTGTCTGTTTTATTTTGGGGTTTATAATGGTTATGCCTTTTCTCCATGCTCTGCTTGCTTCTCACACAAAGACTGTCTCTCTTTGTTCGTTGGGAAAACCGTTCTTCTGGCCCCTTTTTTAGAGTGTTACTGTTTTTCCCTTTCTTCTATAGTGCCTTCTATATTTTTGTAGGGGTAGTGCCTTTCAGGTGCCTTAATCTCTATATATAAAAAAAGTGCTTCGGTGTGCTCGATGTGGAGGGGTGTCTGTGCTCTGTTTTCCTCCCCCTCCTCCTTTCCCCTTTTAGTCCCTCGTTCCTTCCCCTTTCCCGTTTTCTTCTTCTTCCTCCCCCCCCCCCTTTCATACGGCTCTCTCACTCTCGCTCCTTTCTCTTTTTCCCCCCCCCCTCAGGTATGTGATCCCACGCACCTGGGTTCGCCACGCTTCTCCAGAAGCGTGGCGGGCATTAGCGTTTCTTCCTCCCGGCTGACTGCTCCCGCGGGACCTGTCTGACGTCTCCGGCTGCTTCCTCCAAGTTGCATTCAGCGGTTGCTGGGTCTCGACGCGCCGGCCTTCTTCTGCTGTGGTGACCTCTGGTAGCCCGGTTCCTTTCTCCTCTTCTGCTCGTCCGTCCACTTCCTCCACACCATTCCTCCCTATCGGTGTTGTTGGAGGAAATTTTAACTTGGCGGCGACCCGCCGATCCCGAATGTCCCACCAATCACGGGACGGGAGGCAGGTCAGGCAACAGTCCCCAGTGGCAGAGTCAGCACAGGCTCTGGAAGTGTGCGGGTGATCTCCAATCAACCCGTCACAGACCTCTAATTTGAGTTCCCCCATAAATTAATTAAAGGAATCAAGTAAAGGCTGTAACCCATTAGTGATGCAAGAAATTAGCACTGCATCGCCCTCCTAAGGGAGGAGAGGAGCAGGTTGACTACCAAACTTTGGTAAATCCTTCCTTCCTTCTAGCCTTCAGCACTTGGTCAAGAGAATTAATATAAAAGATAAATAGAAAAGGGGTTAAACCATAGTCCTGTCTAACACCCCGATTAGACCTATAAAAGGGAGTACATTCATCATCTTGGCCATCCCAGACTTGTGCAGTCGTGCCCCAGTGCAGGCACTTGAGGAGTTCTATCAAGGAGTTTTTAATTCCTGCCTCACTCATGATATCCCATAACTTATCCCTATCCACTAGATCCAAAGCACAGAAGAGGTCCATAAGCTCCATATGTAAGGATCCACCTCTGGCTTTGAACTACTTCCCAGTGAATAGGGGCAAGTTCAGGAATTGTTCTACTGTGGCAAATGCCTTACTGCACACCACTGGAACTTTTTTTCCTCCACCCAATCTTCCAGTTTTTGGAGAATCATCACCATCCCTATGATCTTTATGGCAGAATCCAAGAGAGTGATTGTGGAGGTAACACATCAGTTGGCTTTTATCACCATTCTTGAAGATTGGGGCAATAGTGGATTTCCTCCAAGAATTTGAGATTACATCTTTGATTGCTTCTTGGAACATATTTGTTAATAGGGCTGCCCAAAATGAAGGATTCTGTCTAAAGACATCTGTAAGAATCTCATCAGGGCCAGACGCCTTACTGGCAATGCTCTTTGTGGTAGCCATAGTTACATCACTTACCTGAATTGAGCTGGTTAGAAAGGATGCACTAGCCAGAGCAGTGTTAGATACATCTAGGAAAGGTAGAGTTAAATTCTCTTGATGATCAAATATCCTTGAAAAAGCTATTGGGCAGCTCACCTAGTGGTGATCAATGATTGTTGTTATGCACCAGATGTTCATCCCACATATGCGGTAGAAAGAACACAGTTTACAACCCTGTCCTATTTGCAGTACCTCTACGGGGGAAGGGAGAAGTAAGATCAATGCCAGTGTGTCATGTACCAATAGAGGTGTGGAATAAGAGTAACAGAAGGATGGGCAGATAAGATAACCCAGGAGACCCTACTCTGGAGTTGGGACTTAATAGGGATATCAAAACTTGGTGATCTCTTGGAAGAGGGGGGCCTGGTATCTTTTGACTCTCTCCAAAAATTACCAACTGCACCATACACAAATGTTTAAATATTTGCAGCTCAGCCAAGCATGGAACGTAGAAGGCCTGGAAGTTTCTAAAATACCTGAATATGTGCTGCTAGAGGGTAGGCTACTTATGGGAGAGGTGGAAGACAAGCGGTCTCCTTTACTTATAAAACTATGAATGATAACATTCCTGACTCCCTTAAAATGCTGAGGCAAAAATGGGAAAATGAACTATGGGAGCTAGATGACATGAACTGGGAGGCGGCATTAATGAACCTTAGAGCGGTTGCCGTTAAATCAAGATTACGGCTCATCCAGTGTAAAACCCACACCGGGTTTACTATGATTGTGTCAGATTACATAAAATTCGTAGGGCGGATTACCCAGATTGCCTCCATTGCAGGAGAGACACAGGGTCATACTTGCACACATTTTGGATGTGCCCGACCATACAAATCTACTGGCGAACACTACTGACAGAACTAGGCAAGATTCTAGGGGCGAGCTTCCCACACTAGCCCAAGTTAAGTACTTCTCAACATACCTACGGAAGTGGATATCCCACATATCAAGCTTTTTTTTAGTAACTTGGGAGGTGGGAAAGAGGGAAATAGGCAAACGCTGGGGACTCCTTTTGACACCAACTCTAATGGAATGGAGAGCAGGAATAAATCTATACATGGCAGCTGAGATATTGATTTATATTAGTAGAGCATGCCAGGGTATGTTTCACAAGATATGGAAGCTATGGGGTAGCTGGATGATATATTAAAACCTTGATCTGTCAGATGACGACACTATGGTCCCTTTGAGCCAACCCTAAAGTTATGTTCCACACACCATGCAGTACTCTGCTGATTTCTGATTGATCAATGGCTCAATGTCAATTGTGTCTGTGAATGTTGTACATGATAATACCGCACTGCTAATTTCATGCTCTGAAGAATTACTGTTAATTGGTGCAAGTTGGTGAACCTTTTCATTTGCGTGAAATGTAAAACAAATATATATATATATTTTTTAAATATCCTTGAAAACTTACATACTCAATCTTAAGAGGGGATGTAACGTTCTATATTGTGATGCTTGTCTTTGAACATTAAAGGCTGGCTAACAACTTCCCAGAAGGCACTAGAATCCCTAAGTTCAGCGGCTGCTTGTGAGTCCTCCCAGGCCTACTCTCTTACTTCCCTTCTTTCTTCAAGAGGCATCTTATAAATTTGCATGGCTCGCCTAAAGGCGTCAGTATTATGAGGTAAAGTATTGGTGGCCAGGGTAAGGTTTTTGGAATCAGTACTGCAGATATGTTTGAACAATCTATAAGTAGTGGATTTTATGTATGTTTTTTTTTAACAACAATCATACTGGACAATTATCAAAACTTTATAAAAGTTCCTGTGGCTTGGGCTCATTTGATAGACAACACAACACCTTTCCAGCAATTAAACACTCAAATATTTTTTGTGATCTAGATTTTCCTATTTAAGGTGAATCCCATTGTTTGGGCAAAACTTTAGTTTAGGTGTACAGCCAAACGTTTGGGTCTTAATAATCGGACAGTTTAGGCAGAACGAAAGTGGGTTTTGATCACTGATGCTAGAAAGACATGTGTTCTAGTCTGAAATTAACAGGGACAGGTGTGATGAAAACGAAATAAAATCAACTGTAGACCCGCTACCTTTGCCTGTGAAAGTTGGTAGATGCAGCACACCCACCTTATGAAAGTCTGTGTTGAAGAGCAAATTATGTTAAAAAATAATCTAATTTAATACATCCCAATAGGGTGTATGCATAACATGTGAGGTATTTTCCACTTGCCAATCAGTAAATCCACATACACAGAATCCCATTACAGGGATTTAGAGATGTTAAAATGACCCATCCACATAGTAGCCACTCTGTCCGTGCTACTCTCAGTAGAGTTTTAGATAAAGAACTGTCATTCAAAGATTGGTGCAGTGGGTTGATTAATGAAAAAGATTTAAAAAATAGTTGATTAACAGGACAGCTGGAAAACCAATGTGTCAGATGTAAAATGTGGCAAAAAGATAGGCAGAACACATCTTCAACTTTTACATTACTAAGATTCAGTGAGATAAGTGTTCCTATGCCATTCTTTGGTCGACCAGATATAGAAGATGTAGCTGCAACACAGAAAGATTGAAAGCTATGCCATCAATATAGAATGTGTGTAGGGCCCAAGTCTCTTTACATCATAAAACATCATAATTTTTAACAACTTGCAGTCAAACCACGTTATCCAATTTCTTACAGGTACCCACTATATTCCAAGAAAGAAGATGTAGGGCATTTGCCCCATTGGCTTCCAATTGAGCATTGTTTGTAGCGGACTCCCCTCCCCCATAGTATATGGACTCAATAGTAAGCAGAGGTGATGGCAATGTTAAATGGGAAACCAAAGGGACAACCAGACATCCAATGTCCAATAAGCCTGACAGAGGTGCAAAAACAATTTGGCCAATGGGGGCCTTGCCTGGACTTCATATAATTAGAGGCTGTTGAAGTTGATGGCCGATAAATAAAACCTAGAGGAAGCGCACATATCTTCTCTTGTTTCTTTACAAAATAATCTAAATGGTGTTATAATGTGCTCATCAGCCAGGAACCTCTAAGGTTCACTAATATACAGTTGCCTATTGACGTTTTAGATCTGTAGCCAAGCCAGCCGAGCCTTCGTACCATGAGGATTTCATCCACCAAATCAGTTGGCCAGCCTGATTTGCTCTTGCACGAGTGAGCAACTTTAAATTTTAGGTCCCGCCAATCTTCATATGAATCCCTGCTCACAGGAGGAACACCTTCTAAAACTGTAACATGGAGTGCACACTCAGGTGGTAATTGTAATCGGTTCAATCACCCACCGTTAACTGGTTTATAACTTTTACTGTTAGGAGGCTGATGATGTTCTGAGGTACTAGGCACGTAATCAGAGTTTACTGTATTTTTCTGGATATTTGAGCGCAATGAGTGTTTGAGCGTAGGCTGGCTACAATCATTAGCATTTGAAACTACATTTGCAAGGTGTAGGGGCACTCTTACTTGGGATGTAAAGTGAGTCTGAGAATAAGTCTGGAGAAGGTTACATGGCGTGTCTGATAGAGCTTGGACACTTTCACCAAGGTCAGTGCCGCAGGGAAACACATACAGGACTTGAACAACATCTGCTGGCACTGACACCTCCTCCCTTTGGGTCCTGAAACTCTGGGGCTTTGAGACCTGGCAGCCCCCAGAGAGCAATTTGTGCATCCTGTGCCACAAGGAAACACACTGGCTTAGGAGCACCCACTGGCACTGACAGCTCCTCCCTTTAAGAGCGGCCAGAGCCAGCCAGCATGCATGCCACAGAGAACTCAATTTCACAAACCACAAAAGCACGTTGAGGAGCCCGCAGAGTCTTGGATTCACCTTGCTACTTGCTGGCTGGGCCTATGACTATGATAAGTCATGTTGGTTTTTCTGTGGCCATTTGTTTTCGCTCACACTGAGGATTGAGCAGATTGTCACCAGGTGTCCTGGTCCCTAATAGATGGATCACTGAGGTGTTATTTCCTAGACTTCACTGGTCCTGAAGAGGCCTCAAACTGTGTAGGTTGAAACATATCAACATATTTTTGAATGAGTCCCACAATGATAGATAAGTGGTATTTTAGGTTAGTTGTAGGACAATCAGCTGGTCTCTGGCCTTGCTTCCCCACTTGTACAGGACTACCTTCAGGTGAATTGAACATTGGAACTTCTTGGACAATCTTCTTGGTAAAAATACAGGAAGCTACAAGGAAGTAATGAACAGAATACAATTTGTTTTCTGTTTTTATTTTTTATTTTAGCTACGGTTGATCAAACATTTTAAAGATTTGACCCAGTGATGGTTATAGGAACACAGGCTCTGTGTGATAAATGTGTTAATGATTTAAAGTGATTAAAATAATACATTTTCCAGTGATAATTTATTGTGTCATTGTTGATGAGCAAATCCCCTTGAATCCCTATTGTCCGCTGTAAAGTTATTGAGTAATTAGTGCCCAGGACCCAAGAGGCTATGTGGGCATCCCTTTATGATTGTTGGTAACTAAAGATAACAGGGGAGACATTTTCCAAACAGGCTGAAACTTGTGGTGGCACAAACTGACAGTAACCAGTTAGGTTATTTGTAGTTGGCATTGTCACAGTGACAGTGAAGACCTAGTGAAACCGAGGGCTGAAGTTAACGTTTCATGGAGTGTATATGCTATATTGTTTGCTACCAAGAAAAGAGGACCAAACCATTGCAATTGTAGTAAGGAACCATGTAGAGGTGTGTCTTCTAGCTATGTGGTGTAACAATATAAAGGATGTCATTTTAAGCAAGGCAGGCCTACTGAATTCCAACCTCCACTACGGTGGTTGGGCCGACAGAAGAGTGCCCCGGGGGCACTCTGGAGCGTGCTACATGCCTACGCACGTATGTCCCCAAGGAAGTAAAGACGGCGTGCGGCTGAGAGAAGGGTGCGGAGAAAAACGCCGAGGAGGTTGTGGAAGAGGTTGCGAGTGGAGAAGGAAATGTCAGGAGAAGTCCGGAAGACACCACGATTGCAGGAGAGGACGTCGGAGGAGACTCAGAAGACGCTACCCCCGATTGTAGGAGAGGACGTCGGAGGAGACTCGGAAGATGCCGACAGTACTACATGAGGTGAAGGTACCGAAGACCAAGAAGCAGTACAAGAAACCCCTGGAGAAACAGAACCAACCCATCACGTCCCAGGAGGGACGTGGCTAATGCAGGTACGTGTCTGCATACTGGGTCCAGCCACATACTTCCAAAGAAGGAAGTGGGAGGTGGGGAAGAAGAGTGAGGGAGGAGAGTGGGAAGAAAAATAAACTAATCGTAAGTCCTCCTAAACATTAGTGGACTACCCTAAGCAGTCTGACCTAAACACCCAGAAGCAGGTCACAGAAGTTTTTTTTTTATTTTCCATTTTGGCTGCACCTTACCACCAGCATACTCTTTACAGCACCAAATATAAAAAGGGATTCACTGAGTGTTCACTATTAGGCACCATCCCTCACTTTTTCCTTTCTTCTCCCCCCTCCGGCCAGGATATAAAGAAAAGTATTAAACACATAAATTACTTACCTCTTGTCCTTCTGTCCATTGTTTTTACTCTCTCCCATCCTTTGGGGAACGGCGACATCTGGACCCGAGCTATACCTGGGAAGAGGAAATAAATCAAGACATTTTAAAAGAAAAGCTCAAAGGTGAAGACAACTAAACAAGAGAAGAGGAAAAGAAAAGAGATAAAGAGGAAAAGAGCTAAAGGACATGATTTAAGTTAGAATAAACTATTAAGGGAACCTTTGAAAGCCAAACCCTAAGAAAATAAAAAGAAGACTCATTGTATCATTACGTTTTAAGGAGTTGTCTGGGAGTTTAATTTCTTGTCAAGTCTCCTGACCTGACCATTATTCAAGTACCCATTATATATTGGTGTCAGGAGTGGTATTTATTCCCTAAAAAAAAAAAAAAAAAAAACTAAAAAAAGCACAGGGAATATGGAGGAAACACCCTCCCTAGGGATGTGATTAACCAACTTGCCGAAGAGCAAAGACATTTACAGATAGTCTGGGAAGAACGGCAATGAGAGGCCCCGAACGACAGAGAAACCCTACCAAATGCATTAAAAAGTCAGGCTACGATAATTGCAAACAATCAGTTGGTCCACGAAACAGCTCTTCAAAAATTGACTGACACTATAGCCACCATCCGGATTCATCCCAACGTACCCGGTTCCGTACTACAAAAGTTTCAAGAGGGAGAAGACCCCGATGACTTTTTTTACAAATTTTTAAAGGGTGATGACATCCGAGAACTGGCCTCAAGATAGATGGGGGCAATTTGTGGCGCCCCTGCTGATGCGAACATTACAAGCCGCCTACCAGGCGGTAAATCCAAGGGGAACAACACCATATATGTATATAAAGAAGGCCATTCTTGAAAGGATGGGCTTTGATACTGAGTACTATCGTATAAAGTTTACAAAGACGAAGTGGATTCCTATGGAAAACCCACAAGCTCTGTACTATAGAGTACAGGATTTAGGGTTAAAATGGTTGAGTCCCATCGGTACAAACAGGGAAGAAGTAATACAGATAATCTTACTAGAACAGTTCTTGGAAGCCCTACCCCTACAAACTGGCAACTGGATTAAACAACATCCTAATGTCACCACAACATCAGCCATTGATTTAGCATGTGATTTTCACTGAGCTCCTGATTTTAGAATAGCTCCCCAAAAAGGACAGGCCCTAGGAGGAAGTTCAGCTATCTCCTCTTCCAGACCACGACCGATGAAAAATCCAGAGGACGGTCCAATTTCTTGATTACCAGGTAAGGAACCTAATCAAACTCCCCAATGTTATCATTGTGCAGAGTGGGGACATATCGCTTCCTATTGTCTCCACAAACTACCTAAACCTGAGCCAATGGAGATAGGAATTACCAGAGGCAGGGTACTATGTACAGCCTGAAGCGCTTCCCAATATACTAGGGAAATGTTAGTGAACAATAAGCCCAACAAGGTGTTGGTTGACTCAGGGTGCAGTCAGTCAGTGATTAAAGCTGAACTATTAACAAAGGACAAGGGAGGCCAGACAAATCCGTCTCCATCTGCTGTATTCATGGCAACATATGGCACTGAAGAACTCCTCATAGTGGGGCTAATACCTCATATGGTTAAAGATATCATTATAGGAACTGACTATATTGATTTCTCTGAGTTATTAGATACGGTACGTAGAAGTCAAAAGAACGATCCTGGCGGAAGGAAGCTCCATTTGCTCAGACCTCCATTAGTCCGGGTAAGGGAAAAGTAAAACTAAGCAGGCAGGACAAAAGAGAACAAAAAAAGTTTTTCCGTATGACTAACAGTTCTGGTTCTTTTCCTTCAACCCCAACAGAGAAACCTGTTTTGTCAACACTACCACCTTTCTGGACAGTCAAAGAGATGATCCTGCATTACAACATGCTTGGGCCTCTGCACTTACCGAAAGAACCGAGCAGGTGGGTCCATATTTCATTACTCAGAACGGCCAACTATACAGAATTGTAAAACATGACAATGGAGAGAAAACCCAATTAGTGGTACCCAACCCATATTGCATACAAGTACTCCATTAAGCGCATGGGAAAGTAGGGGGAGGACATTATGGGAGAGAAAAAACTGAGGAAAACCTACTCCAGCGTTTCTACTGGCCTGAGTTTTTTTTCAGACATACATAAGTTTTGCGCACAATGCCCAAAATCTCAAGTCGTGAACCCCAGGAACAGCCCGGAGAGCTCCCTCTACCCTTTACCGGTTATTGATGTCCTTTTTTCCAGGGTTGGTATGGATCTTGTGGGACCTTTAACCCCTTCATCTCGAGGATATGTGTATATTGTTGTTCTTGTAGATTATGCAACACGATATCCAAAAGCCATCTCTCTTACCAGTATGACCACCAAGAGTGTGGCACATGCCATGATTTTTTTTTTTTCTCGGGTAGGCTTCCCGAAAGAATTGTTGACAGATCAAGGTACTCCGTTTATGTCTCGTCTAATGTCCCAAATATGTCAAATACTAGGGGTGAAACACATTTGCACCTCTGTCTATCACCCACAGACAGATGGGTTGGTAGGAGGTATAATTGTACCATCAAAACACTATTAAAAAAGACAATATCTGACTCAGGTAGAGATTGGACAAAAAGTTACCTTTAGTTCTGTACGCCATTCGAACGCACGTTCAGGCTTCAACCAGGCACAGCCCATTTGAATGAGTTTTTGGTCGCCAACCCCGAACCCTTTTAGATGTGGCCGCTGAGAAGTGGGAGGAGAAAGAGACATAATGTAAAAATATTCTAGAGTATACCCAACAGCTAAAAGATTATATACAAACGTTATGGGATGATGTCAGAATCCACTTAGAAGAAGCCCAAGAGAAACAAAAGAAACATTATAACAAACGTACTACCCTGAGGGAATTAAAAAAAAGGAATAAAGTACTAGTCATTTTACCCAGCTTCAAAAATAAATTATTAGCTAAATGGCAAGGACCATATGAAATACTCTAATAATTAAACCCTGTTACCTACCAGCTGCAAATATCAGAAACACCAAAGAAAACTCAAATCTACCACATTCATTTACTAAAAAAATGGGAAGAATATGACATTCTAACCCCAACCCTAGATGCCATTTTACTCTTGAATAATGTAAAATCACTGGAGATAACTCTGTGTCCCCAACCTAATAACTCATGTGAATGGCTCCCCCACATTAATCCCAATCTACATAATGAATACCGAACTCAACTATTAGAGGTATTACAACAGAACCGGAAGCTTTATTCATTAACCCCTGGGAAGACCTCTTTGATACAACACAGGATTATCACTAAAGAAGGGAAAGTCATCTGTCTAAAACCCTATTGCATACCCAAAGCCCGTAGGAAAGTGGTTGAACAGGAAGTACAGAACATGCTAACAATGGGTTTAATTGAGCCCTCCTCAAGTCCATGGTGTTCCCTGGTAGTTTTAGTCCCAAAACCTAATGGAACAGTCAGTTTCTGCATTGACTTTACACAACTGAACAACTTGTCTGACTTTGATACTTACCCAATACTGAGAGTGGATGAATTAATTGAACAATTAGGCAAAGCACGATATTTGCCCACCTTAGACCTTACAAAGGGGTATTGGCAAATACCACTAAATCCCCAAGATAAGGTGAAAACTGCCTTTTCTACCTCCTCAGGGTTATGTTATATCAATTTACTGTACTTCCATTCGGTCTACATGGAGCCCATGCCACTTTTCAATGATTGATGGACAGACTACTAAGAACCCACGTGGGTTATGCTGCAGCATATTTGAATGACATTGTCAGATATAGTGAAACATGGGAACAGCATTTACTCCATCTCTCTAAGGTTTTCCATACTTTATTAGAAGCAGGCTTGACCGCTAACCCAGGCAAATGCAATTTGGCAAGGGACTCCATTGCCTACCTCGGATATCATATAGAGAAAGGACAAATACGACCTCAGCTCGACAAAGTCGAAGCTATCACCAAAATACCTCCACCTCAAACAAAGAAGGAAGTGCAATAGTTTTTAGGGATGGTTGGTTATTATGCTCATTTTATTCCCAATTATTCCACAATTGCACTCCCTTACCTAACCTTCTTAAAAAAGAACAGCCTAGTAAATTCAGGGCGCTGACTACAACTCAACCTACAGTTATGAAACCCTAAAAAACTATTTGACAACCAAACCTGTTTTACGTTGCCCAGATTATACAAAACCTTTTTATGTACTGAATTTACTCACAAAACCATAGAAATTCAGCAGTCATAGTTACCAGGCCTAACTATAACTTACGCCCCCTCAATGCACTGCTTATGACCTCACATATTACATCACTCACGACATGGTCAGTGACATAACTGATTACATCACTGATTTTTTCAGTGATTTTATATTCTATTTCCTACCTATAATGTACCTATACTCTTTGTTTTTAGTGATTTTATAAGCTTTTTAAAAAACTATTCTAACCTTTATTTTTTCAGGTAAATTCTATGGTTTTTCTAATGTACGAGGGGTGACTAAACCTTCAACTTGCATCTGACCCCTTTGTGTGCATCCAACCACATATCATCCACAGCCTTTGCAAAACAAAACAAAGAGAAGGCACACAAAAAAGGGGTTATTGTGCCTCACTGCTTTTTCCTTCCTACCCCTCCCATTTTTTTGCTCGTCTAGTCCTTGACTTTCCCTCCTTATCAAAGCTTTGTCCTTGCTCTCAGCCCCGTATTGTGCTGCCTGCTGCTTGCCTCTTCCTCCTTCTCACTGCTTTCTCCTTGCTCTAAGCCCAGTTTTCTGCTTACCTGATGGCCTCCTTTTTCCCCCTTCTCACTGCTTTTTTCTTGTGATAAGCCCGGTTTGTGCTAACCTGATGCCTACCTCTCCCTCATTCTCACTGCTTTGTTCTTGTGCTCATCCCGGTTGTGTCCGTGCCTCCTGGCCTTACCTTTACCTCCTTCTCATTGCTTTTTCCATGAGCTCATTCCATTTTTATGTGTACCTACTCCCCTCCTTTTCACTGCTTTGTCTGTACGCACACCCCAGGTTTTGTTCTTGCCTGCTGCCAGCCTCTCCCTCCTTCTCACTGCTTTCTCCTTGCATTCAGCCTTGTTTTATGCATGCCTGCTGCCTGCCTCTCCCTCTGCTTCTAGTCTGGTTTTGTGTGTGTCTGCTGCCTGCCCCTCCCTCCTCCCTTCTTCGTCCATGCACTCAGCCCAGTTTTGATCATGGCTACTGCCTGCCTCTCCCTCCTTTTCAGTGATTTTTGCATACCCTCAGCCTGGTTTTCTGAGTGTCTGCTGCCTGACTCTCCCTCCTTCTCACTGATATCTCCTTGCAGGCCAGGTTTGTGCATGCCTGATGTCCTCCTTTCCATCATTCTCACTGCTTTGCCTTGTACTCAGCCAAGTTTCTTGCATGCCTGCTGCCTGCCTCTTCCTCCTTCGCATTGCTTTTTCCTTCCGCTCAGCCAGACTTTGTCCATGCCTGCTGCCTGCCCTTCCCTTCTTCTCATAGCTTTTTCCTTGCACTCAGCCTGGTTTTGTGTGTGCCTGCAGTCCTTCTTTATTCCTTCTCACTGCTTTGTCCTGGTGTTCAGTCCTGTTTTGTCCGGTTATGCCACCTGCCTTTCCCTCCTTCTCAATGCTTTCTCCTTGCTCTCAGGCTGGTTTTGTGCATGCCTGCTGCCTGTTCCTCCTTCTCACTGCTTTGCAATTGCGCTCCGCTCTTTTTGATCATGCCTGCTGCCTGCCTCTCCATCTTTCTTACTGATTTATCCTTGCTCTCAGCTCGTTTTTGTCCATGCCTGCTGCCTCCATCTACCTTCTTCTCACAGTGCTCTGCTTGCGCTCAGCCTGGCTTTCTGCATCCCTGCTGCCCTCCCATCTCTTCTTCTCGCTGCGTTTTGCTTGCACTCAGCCTGGTTTTGTCCATGCCTCCTGCCTTTGTCTCCCTTCTCACAGCGCTCTGCTTGTGCTCAGCCTGGCTTTCTGCGTCCCTGCTGCCCTCCCATCTCTTCTTCTCACTGCTTTCACCTTGTACTCAGCCTGGTTTTGTCCATGTATGTTGCCTGCCATTCCCTCCTAATCATTGCTTTTTCCTTTCCATCAGCCTGGCTTTTTGTGTGTGTTTCTTCTGGTCTCTGTCCTCCTTCCCACTGCTTTCTCCTTGCTCTCAGCCCAGTTTTGTGAGTGCCTTCTGCCTGCCCCTCCTTTTCACTGCTTCCCGATGGCACTCAGTAAAGATTTGTGTTTGTCTGCTGCCTGCCTCTCCCTCCGTCTCACTGCTTTTTCCTTGTGGTCAGCCCGGTTTTGTGAGTGCCTGCTGTCCTCGCTTCCTTCTTCTCACTGCTTTCTCCTTGCGCTCAGCTTGGTTTTGTCCATGCCTGCTGCCTGCTTTTCCCTCCTTCTCATAGCTTTTTCCCTGCACTCAACCCGGTTTTGTGTGTGCCTGCTGCCCTCCTTTCCCTCCTTCTCATTGCTTTCTTCTTGTGCTCAGGCTGGTTTTATGTTTTCTGCTGCCTGTCCCTCCCTACTTCCCACGGCTCTCTGCTTGCACTCAGTACAGTTTCGTGCATGCCTACTTCCTGCCTTGTTCTCCTTCTCACTGCTTTCTGCTTGTGCTCAGCTGAGTTTTGTGCATGTGTGCTGCTGTCTGTTATGTAGTATATAGGCTATGTTTCCAGGTAGTTTGTCTCCCCAAATTGTTGAACCTTTAAAATAAGCAATTCATTCATTTTCCTTGCCCGTTTTTGTGAGTCTAGGATGCACAACATGTAAAAGATTGGTCTTTTTTATTACATTTCCTAAGAACTTTTCTCTTTTCTGAAATGTGAAGATAATGACAGGAAGTTAGTGTGCTTTTCCTACAGAGCTAGAAAATTAATTATGCCAACCCTCTACAGTACTATACATTTTTGTTCCTTCCTCTAAATAGGTCATGTAGCAGGTCCACGACTCAGCTTGAAATCCTGGAACTCTTCTGTGACCTAACCTGTTTAGATGTCCATTCCATGTTTCCTCAAAATAATTTAGTAAAGCTGCCAAATTTTGTGAACATATTTTGACTGCTTAATTGCTGTGTAGGAGTCAGAAAAGGTAACGCAGTTATTTTTTTCTTATTTCAAGCTGCAGCTTAATACCAAGTATGCAGTCACATAGCATGTATGTACATGACATTTCCGTAGTGGAAGTCTAGCCAAAAGCGGGGAGCACTCAACATAGTTAAAGACATGCTTGCTTAAAGTCAACTGATAGTAAGACCGGAAGCAGAGTTGAAGATGGTTAATGCATTGCAATGTAGTGGTCCTTCAAGAGATGAGTCTTATCTCTTTCCTAATTTGGAGCAGCGCTGGGGCAGTCCCTACAGACATGTTGTTACAGATCCAGGTTTCATAGATGTAAAAGATCTGTTGTATTGTTTTTTTTTTTCTTTTTCACACTTCCTAGTCTGCAGTGTGATGGTTTCATTTGCCTGTCAGGATAATTTTTTCTAATAACCAAAATCACTGCTATTTCAAAGTCAACCACTACTTTCTCAAGTATTTTTTTATTGTTTTATTCCCTTTATAATTGTTAAAATTGTTAAAAACGCTTTGCAAGTAAGAGACTACCGATGTGCCAGTAAAGCAGTAAAGCTTACAATGGTGATATAGTCATATTATTCGTTTTACAGTGAATAGTGTAAATTCAAGGAAATTGGGGCCAGATGTAGGAAGCCAAAAAATTGCGAGTCGGAAATTGCGAGTCGTTCTGACTCACAATTTCCGACTCGCAAAATGGTATCCAACAAGATAAAGCGACTTCATTTTGCGACTCGCAAATGAAGTCGCACCGCAGATTGTGAGTCCACTGTTAGCGAGGTCGCTTTTTGCGACTTCGCTAAAAACGGACTTGCAAATTGCGAGTTGGTGTCGCAAATTGCGACTGTGCCACAAATTGCATGCAGGTGAAGCAAAACAGTTGGAAAAACACTTCCTGGCTCTTGCTGATGACATCACAGCCAGGAAGATATCAAATACACCTGGGAGTAGGGAGGACCACACCCTTTTCTAACTGCTGAGCAACCACCTGGAGGAACAGCAGCAACAATGGAAGACTCAGGCAGTGCAGGCAGGAAGAGAAAATTTAAGTTCTCTGAAAAGGAACTTGAGGTGCTGACAGAGGAATGCTGCCAGCACCATGACCAGCTGTTTGGAAGGGATGCACAGAGTGTTCCAGACACGGAAAAGAGGAGAATCTGGCAAGACATCCAGGAGAGGGTCAACGCCATAGGGGTGAGCCACAGAAGTATAGATGAAATAAAAAAATGGTGGTATGACCTGCGCTCCAGGACAAAGGAGAGGGTGGCAGAGGGCCTCAGGAGGATGAGGGGCACAGGAGGAGGCCCATCCACCATCCCACCACCCACACCCATGGAAGAACTGGTAGAACAGACCCTTGAGCCTGAGGCAGTGTCAGGAATGGGCGTACTGGACATGTCAGCGCCAGGGACATAAAAAAGTGAGTACCATGAAACATGCATGTACACCCATACATGCTATACCCCCACCCACCCAGTACACAGCAGCATGCACAACCAAACTAGCTCCATTCCAGACTTGCAACCACCAGAAAGGTGCATTATGGGCAATGTAGTAGAGTAGTCAGCTTATAGGCAACTGTTTATTAGGAGGCATACAACAGATGTTAGATACTGACAGTGTGTTCCCTATGTCCCACAGGTCTCCCACAAGGCACCCCTACCAGCCACACCATCCAGGGTGCAGAAAGCAGCCAACAGGCAGCGCAGGAGTCTGAAGCAGCAACTACAGGGCCCAGCACCACACCACCACAGTTCCCTCCAGCTGAACAAATGGACATGGTGGAAATAGACACAGCACCTGGTCCCAGCCACAGTGTCAGACAGCAGGACCCTGAAGCACCACCGCGTCGCAGACGCAGACTCCATGTCCAAGCAGTGTCCCAGGAGGATGTAGGTGACTCATCCATATCTGCAGCTGAGGCAGCCCTCATATCTGGTCAGCGCCTGCAAACAAGGCAGATGAGAATCATTTCTGGGGCAATGCAACGGATGGAGCATAATTTCACCAAAGGGCTGGCACAAGTGAACACACAGTTCACACGTTTGAACGATAATGTTGGTGACCTTGCTCTCTCCATACGGCAACTGGTGACAGAACTAGTGTCAGAGAGACAGAGTGCAAGGTGCCGCGAGCGCCCACTGGTACACAGATTGGACCGCATGGCTGCATCCATCGTCCGTCTCGCAGTCAACACCACAGGGCTGTCACGCCGTAGTGTGAGCTTGCAGGTGGACTTGGGCCACTTTGCTGGGGATGTGGCTCGTGGACTGGGTCGCATTAGCCACGCTGTGGACATGCTGGAGGCTAGACAGGTGGCTAGGGGCACGGCAGAGACACCTCAGGATAGTGAGGAGGGGTCCACCATCAGCAGCGCATCTGCCACAGACACACATGTCTTGAGGAGTGGCAGTGCACGTCAGGGGTCTGCTGACACACCTAGCACTAGCCATGCTGGGCGTCCCAGGCGGAGGTGTTAGACCCATGCACTGCAGGACACATGAGGCACATGAAGTGAATGTGTCCTCATTGCAGGTGGACATTTACAGCCCCTTAACAAAAGTTCAGTTCTTCACTTATTAGGTTCACGTAATAAAACTTATTGTTTGATCCACTTCACAACTGGGCCCTTTGTGTGTGACATAAGTGTGTGTGGTGACAGTTACCACGTACCTTCTAAAGTATTGGTTTGCAATGTGGTCCCGTCTCTGTCTGCCTTGATTTGCAATGCTTCTATCCCCAGGATGGCGATGTGGTAGCTCTTGCTCGTCATCCTCCGAATCTGGGCCTTCAGGTGTGAGATGTAACCCACGTCTGGTGGCAATGTTGTGCAGTATAGCGCATGCGCCAACTATCTTGAATGCTGTTACTGGGGCATACTGGAGCGCACCTCCACTTCTGTGGAGGCATCGGAATCTTGCCTTTAACAGTCCAAAGGTCCTCTCTATGACATTTCTGGTCCTCCTATGTGCACTGTTATATCGCCTCTCATTTTCATTGCTGGGTGTTCGGTACGGGGTAAGTATCCATGGTCTTAGTGCATATGCACTGTCACCTGTTTGGCAAAAATGAACAATGTTAGCAGGGCATGGATGGTTTCTACAGTGACCTGTGTGTATGGCTTCAGGGTGTCTGCAGCAATACCTAATAGATATCAATCTCCAAACTCCCCACGTTCTAGGCGTTGGTGTATCCCACTGTGCCTGAAAATGTAGGAGTCATGTGTACTCCCTGGAAATTTGGCTACCATGTCAGTGATGACATAATGGGCGTCACATACCACCTGGATGTTCAGTGAGTGGATACACTTCCGGTTGCGGAACAGATATTCCAGATTTGCAGGAGGGCATATTTGTACATGTGTCCCATCTACACACCCTATCACATGAGGGAAGTTGGCAATTCTGTAGAATTCCAACTTGGTGCTGTTGATTTCTGCCTCATTCCTGGGTAGGTATATGTATCTGGACATGTGTGTGAGTATGGCATCTAAGAAACATCTGAAGAACCGTGAGAGTGCACTTTGAGATACCCCACCTGCCACAGCAATGACCCCCTGATAGCTACCCGAGGCCAAGAGGTGCAGTGAGCATAGCACTTGCACATGTGTGGGGATGGCGCTGCCGCGCACAGTCTGGCGTTGAAGCTGCGGATTGAGTAGATCTATTAATTCTAATATTGCTGCACTGCTGAGTGTGTATTTATCATAAATCTCCTCCTCAGTTTGTTGGAAAAGGGTCTGCCTTGTTCTATATATCTTCTCCTGTCTGTGGCTCCTCCTCCTCCTCTGCTGGGCTGCATGGGCTCTCCTCCTCCTTGCTATCACATATATCTCCGCCATCTTGAGTAACCCAGGTGCCTTCTGGGTCTCCTTTTATACTTTGGTTCTCGTCACCACCTGCTCTGAGTTAGTGGTAAATTGGGTGTGCAAAATGGGCTTTTTGCGACTAGTCACAATTTGCGAGTGGCTTTTTCATATGGTTTACGACTCGCAAATTGTGTCTCCCTATTTGAGAGTCGCACAATGGGGTCGCAGAATTTGCAAGTCGGTAATGGCTCACGTCGCAATTTGCGATTTGGAAATGGGGTTTTTGCATCCCATTTCTGATTTTGCGGGGTCGCAAATTGCGATTCGGGCCATTTGCGACTCGCAAATTTTTGCTACATCTGGCCCTTGATTAGGTTTTGTTTTAAATGTCTCATCCCTCAAGCAAATTTGACTATTTTCAAAGGTCATTATAATACTGAGAGTTATAATTACAACAATTAGCGTTTTAGAGGATTTATAGGAACTTATATGGCTGTGGAGCTAAAAAGCTATTTTCCGGTTTCTATTGTTTAACAGAAGTTGTACTTCTTGACCTGCCTTTCACAGTGTCTGCTGGCTCCGGGAGTAACAATTGTGACGCCACATTTCACAATGAAACATTATTGCTATATGTGATTAGTGATGCCACAACTAGACTGTTTTAAAGAAAATGGGGCCTGTTGTTTATACAGTTTGTCAGATACACGCATCGATTAATGATAAGGATGCCTGCCCATAAGCCTACCACTCTAGCCGTATGATACGTTGCAAGCCATGAGACCCGTCCCATTAAAGCAGATTCGAGGGAATACTTTCCCATTGTATAGTTGTATGTTTTCATTTTCTTCTACCAGTGGACTGCAGCCCCACCTGCTGGTCAGACAGCAGAAAAACACCTGCTCAAGTTCTTAGCTGATGCCTTGCACATGGCTCCTCACAGCCTATTATGATTTTCTCTTCAGGTGCAAATGGACATTTTGGGGTAATGTTGCGCCCAGGATTACATAACGCTGTTTGAAATGTTTGCATCTATTGGCGAACTTTACACTACGGAGCGTTCATGTCTCTCATTCCTTGGAAAACAACGAAGTATCTTATGCGTAGAGATTTTCTGAACATTTTTACAACGTCACTTAGGGCCAGATGTAGAAAGCTGTTTGCATGTGCAAACTGCGAAAATCGCAGTGTGCGCCATGCAAAAAGCCTTTTGCAATGCACATTCACAATTTGCGAGTCGGTACCGGTACGGTACTGTGAATGCGACTCGCAAATAGGAAGGGGTGTTCCCTTCCTATTTGCGACTCGCATCGCTATGCTAAATTGCTTTGTGACCACGAATGCGGTCGCAAAGCAATTCGCAGTTACCACCAGTGTCACACTGGTGGTAACCCATTCGCAAAAGGGAAGGGGTCCCCAGGGGACCCCTTCCCCTTTGTGAATGTTGCCAAAAAGGGTTTTTCAGAGCAGGCAGTGGTCCACTGGACCACTGCCTACTCTGTAAAACCGAAACCAAAAGGTTTAGTTATTTTTTTTATTTTTCAACTCGTTTTCCTTTAAGGAAGACGAGCTGCAAAATAAAAAAAAAAACTGCTTTATTTAAAAAGCAGTCACAGACATGGAGGTCTGCTGACTTCAGCAGGCCACCATCCCTGTGAGTTCAGGGAATCGCTATGGGGTCGCAAAATGCGACCCACCTCATTAATATTAATGAGATGGGTCTTTGCGACACCATAGCGAGTCGCAGACGGTATCTGAGACACCGTTCTGCATCTGATATTGCGACTCGGAAATTGCGAGTCGCACCGACTCGCAATTTCCGAATCGCAATATCGGAAATCCGTACATCTGCCCCATATTTCTTTATCTTGCATTATAGAGTATGAACTTGGCACTAGAAAGCTTCACAACGAAGAACAAATTGCATGGCTATGGAACAGACAGTATCATTGAGTACCAGCGATTTAAACTCAGAGAGAGGACGAGCCTTACACAGAGGTTAAAGACATAAAGCACAGATAAATGTCAGTATAAACAGTGAGACATATGGCTTGGGACATCCTAGTCCAATCAGAGGATGCTAGGCCACAGATGTGTTAATGGAAGGGGAGGAGGTTGGTTCACCTCTGGTTTACTGGGAATTCCATACAACTGACCCTTAAACTGGTCCAAGTACAGCTTTTAGCATGTGACTCTAAAGGGAATGACCACGGCTGACTCTGCAATGTGCTGTGACCTAAAAACTCAGAAACACACAAAAAAACACTAAATAAATCACCCAGTGTCTTTTCTTTAAAAAATTACTTTAATGCACACACAACTAAATACTACACTTAAATTACAAATATTTACAAAGTCACAAGTAAAATTACAAATTGGAACTTGTTCTATAACGGCCTTGCAAAACAAAACAAATTAAGGATACATCACAGGGCAGCTAATCCCTAAATCTACCCTGTGTCACGTGACTATTTGTGCATTAGCCGGCTCTGACACTAAAAACAGCAATACCCCCTATACACACCAACTACAGAACATATATGTGACTTTTAACTATCAACTAGACATGCCTACAGGCTTTGTCAAGGCTACTAAATGTAAAAGACCTACAGCCTTTTATATTACTTTTCAATAATTCAACCCATTAGCCCATTGTCCTTTGGGTGACATGTAAAAGCATTTACATTTCACAAGATGTAAATTAAGCATATTGGATATCTGAAAACCTTATCAAATTGAAGCCGTAAGGGCTACTGTTCTAGATGAGGGCGAGCCAGCAAATTAGTAGGGAGAGCTGAGCCAATGATCTGTCTCGGATGTTAGAGCCTGTGCACGAACCGAGCCTTGAAAATACAGTATGTTCCACGTAAATAATAGAGCAAACCCCATAAAATATGACAAGGTCTCTTTAAAGTTCAAAAAAGTGTAATTCTTTAACACGTGGAAGCTTTGAAATTAATAGGGCACATTATAGTACTGCGCTGAGAGTTTGTAGAAATAGTCTGAACTCACATTTTCAAAAGCACTTTCATACTCAATAATGAGGGTAAAAGAGTTTTTGTGAAATACAATATTTGCCTAAGAATACACATTTTAAGCAGGGAAGCTGTGATTTATCTAGGTTCTCCGGTATCGTTCTGTACAGATAAGCCAGTAAATAAGTATCTATTTGGCTTTTCTCATGATAAGGCTTTGTTTTTACCTCTTGGTAAATTCTTCTACAGTTTTTAGATTTAGCACAAACTCGACCTGAATATATCGGAGTCCTTTAAATGACCACCAGTTATTTTATAGGCATGGGGAGTGAGTGATTTGCCCAGTATCACATTATTTTGAGCCGATGCTGAGACTCAAACCTGGTGCCACATGTACCAAGCCTTTTAGCAGTCACAAATGGTCCAATTCACAGAATCGGGACGTTTGTAACCATTTATGAGATTCAGTAGCCATTTCATTGGCCGATTACCGAATCGCAAAATAGGTTTGCGATTCAGTATTAGGAAGGGGTGTGCTATGGGCATTCCTTCCTAATAGCGACTCGCTGGGGGATGTATGAATGTTTTGCAACTGGAATACAGTCACAAAATATTTGCAATTTACCAACAACTTCAAGTTGGTGGTAACCCATTCGCAAATGGGAAGGAGTCCCAACGGACCCCTTCCCCTTAGTTAATGTGGGTGCAACATTTTTTTTAAATCAGGCAATGCTCCCATGGACCATTGCCTGCTCTTAAAAAATGAAAAGAAAACTTTTAATTTTTGTTTTTGAAATGTATCCTATTTTCCTTATGGGCTGTATTTAAAACGCAAATCACAGACATTGTGGTCTGTTGACCCCAGCAGGCTACCATCCCTGTAATTTCTGGCCATTCCCAATGGGTCGAGAATTGTGACCTACCTTATGAATATTGATGAGGCAGGTCCATTTGTGAGCCCAGGGAATCAATAAATGTGTCTGAGACACATTAGTACATCGCTGTTTGCGACTTCCTAATTGTGAATTGCTTAGATTCACAACTACGAAGTCACAAACAGGAGTCTTTGTACATTTTGCCCCTGGTTCCCGAGTTCCATAGTTGGCAGCCCTGGTCATAACAGCATATCATGGGGAGAGGAAGGGAGGGAGATAAGATGGAACCTGAAAGCTTGGCTCATTATAGGCACGAGATTCCAACGGGACCTCGAAATAAGCCACAGCCAGGCTTCAGGCTCGAGTCTTGAGTGGCTCACCCACCTCTATAAAGTCGTGAGCTGCAGAGCATGCCCTTATGATCTGCTGGAACGGATGATAGCATGACCCTTGCCTCATGGGAGTCTCTGGGACTCGGAAGCCTAGCACAGTGGCAGGAGACCTCCTGGGGAGACAGAAGCACCTCCCCTCTCCTCCCTTTCCTTGCAATGCTAAGCAGTGGCGTAACAATACTTGAGGGGACCCCCCTGGAAAGTATATGGAGGGGCCTCCTCTGGGATCACCGAGGAGCTCTGGGGCCAGGTATTGTGCCCAGGGGCCCTCTGGAGCTCAACCTTCTACCGTCGCTCACTGCGGTGCCTGTGGGGGCCTTTGTTATGTCACTTTTGCTAAGGGAAGTGTGTTGTGTGCCGGCTGGGAGAGCAGAAGCAATGTGGAAATTACTGGCACCACTTCCTGACACCTAGGAGTAAAATAAGGTAGGATAGAATAGTTGGCCCAGGGCGTGGAGCTTAGGAGATCTTGCACTGACCCAGAGTTAAAAGGACAAATTATGGATGAGCAAGAAAGCGCAATTTAGATCTTATGTTGGCAGCAGGTATCCAGGGCCTCAAGGCACCTGCTGTAGCGCTTGTCAAAGGTTGGGACTATGCCACCCCTGAATTAGCAAGTATGTGTAGGATGATGGTTTCCAAACAAGCATCATTCAACACGTCCTGGGAGTCTTCCTTTGAGCTTACAATTTGGCAACATGAATTAAATATATTCAGAAACTGACTATTTGGATCGCACTCACACAAAAATCAATTACATGAATCGCAAACGAGGTACCATAATATTTTAAAACTTAGCCTGTTTGGGTATTATCGTTGACGTCTTGTTCTGAATATATTAAATGTATATTGTCATCCTGTGAGCTCCAGGGATCACTCCAATAAAAAACATCAGTCTTGTACATTAAAAAAATCCTTGTGCACTGTGAACAATCATTTAGCAAACAAGCTGTTATAATGATACATTGTTACCGTGGACATTCTAGGAAAACCCATGGCGATGCCTAAAAACAAGATTTCAGCTCATCGTTTAGATGGTTCAAGCATGGTCATACCACTTAATCGCTACTACATTTGTGTGGTTCAGAGATGGAACCCTCATTGAATATTATAGACAGAATATTTATGATGGCGTACCTGCTGCCCTTCCCCACCATTTTCTTACTTGTCCCTTTAAATATTAAAGTTTTGGTGATGTTTGAAGGGGCTCTTGCCTAATGAAGCCCAATAACTGCAAAATTAGTTCTCTCCAGGCTCACCCTTGATAATCCTGGGGTTATAGGAGAGTTTAAACTGATATCCTTCCCTGATAGCCTTGATGGGGTACCCCGGCTTGATCCTTTAACGGAGGCCCGACTGGTGGTAGCATATCTTGAGTTTTAGGGTGTATCAAATACACTTGGGGTGAAGCCTGCTGAACTGCTTTATAATTAAACTTTCATGAACTCTAATAAGAGAGGCTTCAGTGTTGATTATTTTTGTTTAAGCAAATATTAATGCTTGCAGCCACTGGTATGATTGTTATCCTAGCACTCAATGCAAAACCCAGAACGTGTACCAGCAGAAAGATGGCCTCTGTCACCTTTGGTGCTCATCTGTTTAGAGTGACCCATGACTGCTTGTTGCATACATGTCCAGTGCACGATGGGAGATGGATATTGTGCATAGAAACGTTAAGGTACCCTGGGTGATAAGTAACACATGCATTCTTACTTATGGCCCAGTTGGCTATTTCCTACGACTTCACGGTATGAGGAAAGGACTGACAAGGCGCTTGAAACAAATCAAGCAAATCCAATTGCGCTCTTTTCTTTCCTACCAGCTGAATTCACTTTAGCATCCTTAGTAACGATGAGCAACTTCCCACTCTGGAAACCCTTTACCCCAGGAGAATTCATCATATGGAGCGCAAACTGATCAAAGTAATTTTACCATCTTGTATTGAACTCAAAGATCAATCTCTTTATCACAAATGCATTGACATTCTCTGGAGCAGATTTGGCATAAAACACACAGGTCCCAAATAATCTAACTAGTCGTGCCTTCTGAATGTGGAGCATCTCTTACAACATTTCACAGTCCAGCTTCAGGCTTGATTCCATCTATAGAGAGCAAGTCACCAAGATACACTGCTCACTACATTAAATGACATTCTTGTTTAGTTCAAAGTTCCAAGATGCCCAACAGACTACTTTAAATTGTATTATGTGCCAACAATTTAGTATTGCTCATGACTATCAATTCCAAAGTATTGTTTGACCATAATATCGTGGTCAAAATATTGTGACTTCAAAAATATTGAGGTTGCAAATATTTAGGGAAAGTATATAATGGATTTTAACAATAACATTCATGTTTAAATTATTGTTTACAAAAATATTGTGCTAATTGTAACATAATGCCTTGTGTTTCTTTTGTTTATATTTGTGTTATATTCTTGAAAATATGTATATTAATCATTGTTATATCATACTACAATATTTTATATGTGTAATTTTTTCGGCTGTGAGGTTTATTGTGAAATAGTTTTTTTCTAATGACACATTCATTAATCGCAGTTAGTTATTTTATTTAATTATGTTACCATATTAAATTGGTAATATCGCAATTGATTATTTATTTAATTATGTTACCATATTAAATTGGTAATATTTGTATTTCTATGTTTGCAGTGTTTTTTGTTTATGGTGTTTATTATGGGCTCAGGGATAGTCTTTTATTTAAAATATTGAATAATTAATATTAATCTAGTATTTTAAATTATATTATTGTTTTAAATTACTTTTGCCTAATTGAATGAACTAGATTCATTTATGAAAATTGCAGTTATAATATTGCGGTTCATTAATCTATAATTTTTTAATTTCCGATCATTTAAAATGTGTTGTGACCTTTTTTGCAAAATTGGTTAGGCTCTGGTCCATTCACTCCACAGACCTACACCTCTGACGTGCTCAAGACCCTCGACACTGGACGCCACCACGATCATTGGTGCCACGCCAGCCCTCTCTCCACGGTAGAACCTTTCACCAGCAGTGCCTCCCACTTTGCCTGCCACTTCACCAGCCACACCATGCATACTCCTACTCCCCCCCCCCCAGTTCCCCTTTGACCATTCCACTCACCACACCAGCAACACAACACCAGATCACTTGCACACTTCTCAAGACACGCTCACTCGCCATACACTCTATCGAGGTCTGGGACCTCATCAACTCGCTTTCACCAGACATCCTCTTCCTCACAAAGACCTGTCTCAAACTGTCATCAGCAACATCCACATCACTGTGGGTGTCCTGGAAGGAGACACGAGCACCTACGTGGACCACATCAACAAACTAGGAGCTGGTGTCGCCATTATCCACAGAGACTCCATTCAATGCGCCACCTCCACGGATGACACCACCCTAGCCATATAACACATAAACTTCAAACTCCAGATTAACGAAAGAACAACCATGAAGGGAATACTTATGTACCACCCACTGGGACCACAAACCTACTTCGCAAATCTAATTTCCGACTTACCACCCCCTCTCTATCGATTCCAAAGATTACGTTCTTCTCAGGGACCTCAATTTTCACCTAGGCGACCTCACGGACCCCAACTCCACAGACCTCCTCGCCAACATTGGGCTCACCGAACTTGTCCACAACTCCTTGCACATCACTGGGCCACTGAGCCCCATCTTCACCTCCTGCGACAGAATTACATACAGCCACACCACCCAGCTTCTATGGACAGACCACTCTGCAGTACATCTCAGCATCACCAATTCACAGACCCACCCCCAGGATGGCCCAGCAAACACAGCCACTACTGGAGCAATGTCACAGAGTCAGGCTGGGTCAATGCACTCACATCCAACCAGCAAGAACCCACCAGCAGCCTGGAACTCTGCATCAGACATTACAACGCCTGGATCACAGACTGCAAAACACCTTTGCACCAGTCAAGCACATCAAACTCATAAGAACAAACAAGCAAGCAATATGATATACTGAAGTCCTCGAAAACTCAAAACGCCACTGCAAACAACTAGAGGGGAGATGCTGAACCAGCAGAAGCACCACTGATAGGACCACATATAAAACAGCACTCAACCACTACCACCACTAACTACTGGAAACAAGGGGAAAAGCCCTTGCAGCAAGAATTAAAACCAACAACAACAAGGAACTCTTCATGATCGACAAGGAATTTTCCAACCCCTCAGCCACAGCAAACAACGTCACCCCTTTGCAAGAATTCTGCGACAACCTTGCTGATTCCTTCCACGACAAGATAGCCAAAATCCACCAAAACTTCAAGCCTCAATCCATCAATTTCTCCACCACCATTGGCATGACAGATACCTAGCTGACTGAATGGAGTCAACTCACTCACTAGGACACATCCGCCATCATGAAGACAGTTCTCTCAGAGGCACCCGCTGACCCCCGCCCCACCACACCTGCAACCTTGTGGGATTCAAGATCAGTCTTAAACTTACAAACATCATCAATACCTCCATCTCTACGTCCACCTTTCAAAAAACCTGGAAACACGGAGAGGTCAATGTCCTCCTAAGGAAAACGTCAACTGACCCCAGTGACCTCAAAAACTACTGATCCATCTCACCACTAGCTTTCCCAGCCAAAGTCGTGGAGGAAGCAAATAACCAACAACTTGCCAAAAGGCTGGAACACCACCTACACCTAGACAGCCTACAAACATGGTATTGCAGAAGCCACAGCACTGAAACAGCCTCATAACAACCACAGACAAACATCTGCATTATACTCAACTGAGTCGAGAAAGCTGCACTTATCATCCTCAACCTCTCTGCAGTATTCAGTATCATATCACACCACGTTCATGCCGCCTGACTCCACCAAGCTGGAATCTGGGAAACAGCATTCAAGTGAATCACCTCCTTTCTCACAGAAAGAACCCAAAAGAGTACACCTCTCTCCTTTTGCCTCCAAACCCGAGCAAATCATCTGCGGAGACCCACAGGGATCATCTTAGCCCCACTTCACTAGCTAACATCATCAGATCCCACAGACTCAACATCATCTTCTACAATGACAACATGCAACTCATCTTCTCCCCCTTTGAAGACCACACCAACATCACAAACAACTTCCACAGCTGCATGACCAAAGCACAGACTAGATGAAGGAGAACCGCCTGAAGCTCAACACAGCCAAACGGAGGTGCTGATCTTTGGGAAAAAGAACTCCGTATGGGACTCCTCATGGTCGCCCTCAGAACTCACCCCACACTGACCCCAACTGAGCATGCCAGAAATCTTCAAATCAGCCTCACCAGCAAATTCTCCATGGTTTCACAAATCAATGCAGTCACATCCTCATGCTTCTTCATTCTGCAGATGTTACACAAGATCTTCAAGTGGCTCCCCCAGGACTTAAGGCACACTGTCACCCAGGCCCTCATCACAAGAAGACTGAATTATGACACCACACTCTATGCCGGAATACCAACCCACCTCCTCCAAAAACTCCAGACCATCTAGAATGCCTCCGCCAGACTCATCCTTGACCTCCTTCATCACACTTACATCACCCCCGCCTCTGGCAGCCAGTTTAAGCTCTCCACACATGCTTTCAAGGCACTGCACAACATCGGACCCTCCCACCTCAACCACCACTTACACTTCCACCAACCCTTCTCTCTGCCTCTCTCTCACTCGACCGCACATCCTGTGTATGCTGAAGCAGAGCCAGAGGAAAATCTTTCTTCCATCTTGCAGTGAAGCCCTGGAGTGACCTCCCCCTCCACATCAGGACCTCCAAGACCCTCCTGGAATTCAGAAAGAAGCTAAAGACCTGTCCCTTCAACAAGTACACTAGTCCCTCCTTCGTCCTCAGAGAGGCACAGGTAACACCCCAGTAGTGCCTGGATACCATCACAGGTTACATAAGCCATGCTTTACAAACAAATTATTAAACCAGTTATGATCAATAGGAATATTAATTTGCATAATCATTTGTGTATTATTGTGCTAAAATGTTTACTTTATTTGGAATTATTTAAAAAATGCTGAATTTAAAACATTCATAATTAACTATTTAATTAATTAGTTAAACATATCTCTCTATATCTATCCATAAATATATTCACTGAAAAAACAAAGGTTACAGAGACATTATAATTATGAAATAAAATTTTAAAAAACATAGAAATTCACTTAAAAAACAAAGGTTACAGGGATGGTATAATGAGCCTCATATTTTAAACATACAAAACCATAGAAATTCAGCAATTATTTCAAGTAACTATAACTCGTGCCAAAGATATAGGCGAGCCAAAAAATGCTTTTCTTATGGAAACATGGTCCTAACTGTAACTACCTACTGGCGAGCACCAGTAGGAAATATATAAGGAGTATATACAGGAATATTTTGGCAAATTGAATAAGAACAATTTGTATATACAATTAGTCGTAACATGGAGTAAAAGTAAGATTGAGTTCCTGGATGTTCTGCTTGAGGTGAGAGATGAGAAACTGGAAACAGCTGTTTTTCGTAAACCTACAACTTGTAACTCAATATTGCATGGGAACAGCAGGCATCCAAGGGCTCTGAAATGGAGCATTCCCTATAGCCAGTGTCTGCAAGCAGGATATGTTGTAGTGATTTGGCATTTGAGAATGAAATATTGGTGATGATGCAGAGATTTTGGAGACTGGATATCCACAGAAAGTTCTCACAGATGCATATAGAAGGGTGAAATGTAAGAAAAGGGTGGATCTGATTTTCAATCATCAGCACCCTAAGGAACATAAAAATTATATGTCCCAACCTGGACTCTTCTTGGAGTTTAATAATGAAAACCAGGCACTCAAAGTTATTTTAAATCTTAACTGCCATGTTTTGCAACAAGATCAACACATCAAAACAAAGATTGGCCAGCACCCCGAGATCGGAAAGTTCGCTCATTGGGAGATTTGCTAACCAGGAGTCTGTGAAAAAAGAGAAACATCACGGTTGACAAAAAAGAGTTTGGGGTTTTGGGGCTGCAGCCACTGCAAAGCATATAAATATGATGTAACTGTGCAATCTTTTGAGACATTAGAGGGGAGAGTGCGTCACATCACAGACAGATCACTTGTGAAACTGATTTTGTCATTTACATTATCCAATGTGGCTGTCAGAAACAAATATGTGGGGAGTACAATTAAAACACTCAAGATAGATCCTATTCATTAGCAAAACATTTTTGGGATGTTCATGAAAGGGATTGTAAGAGGCTGACTATTTATGTTATTAAACATATACAGGCAGATCCTTGGATGGGAGGTAGAACATTGGAACTAAGAAGAATGAAATCCAAGATGATTTTAGTGTTGGTCTCAGAAAAGCCACGTGTTCATAACTTAGATGAAGAACTACATGTGCACTTTTAGAGGATAGAAATGTATCCTATAAGTATGGGATCAGAGTTCCAGAGCTGGATATTGTACATATTAAGTTGGAAATCTCCTGTTCTTAAATGTATAATTTGAGGGAACTGCTCCACTTATTTATGTAATGACATATGATACATGTAGGATGCCTTCTTGATGCTATGATAGTGGACTATACATATCCGACATGAAGAATTAATTGTGACCATTGATGCTTGAAGTAGTTTATGAATGTTCGGATTTATTTGTTTTATAGGTGGTTTGCACTTTATTGGGTGTTATTTATGAGTTCATTGTCTGTTAACATCATCATTTGCTACTTCTTGGAGACAATATATGTTGATAATTCTGTGAAATAGGATGATAGAGAAAAAGTACATAGACACACCATTATATATGGTATTGTGCACTCAATGTAACATCTGGTAAATGGCACTTTATATGTGGAACATAGCTAGTGCCACTATATATACATGTGGAAGGTATGATAAAGTGCAATATGTACAGCACATTCCACCTTAATATTAGCCAAAATGTAGGTAAGACATATAGGCCCTTATTACAACACTGGCGGTAAATCCCGCTTACTGCCGTGCTGAAGGCCGCCAACATACCGTGGCGGAAATCCGCTACAGGTATTACGACCCACATCTCGTAATCCGCCACTATACAGACACCCACACAAGTCCGCCACACCAAAGGTCAGTGATAAACTGGCGATAGCAAAACCCACACGTCACACAAACAAGAATACGCCCACACTATCACGACTCACTAATCAACGCGGCGGTCTTTCAACCGAGGTAATCCATGGGCTGTACACACTGCCGCGCTCAAAGTATACACACACTTACAAAACACAACCACATTGGACAATTCTAAATACGCACACCTGATACACATACACACACCACACCCACACACTCACAACACCATAAAACACACACCCACATTACCCACAACCCCTTACAACGACATTTTTGTGAAGAAGCAGAGAGAGAGAATAGCAAACACAACACCAGCATCCACAAGCACACAACACCATCACTCATACAACATCCACGCACCTTAAACAACACACCCCAACACAACACATCACACAGCACAACAAACCACATTACCCACACCACATCATGGCACCTCAAAGACACCCCAGGTTTTCTGATGAGGAGCTCAGGGTCATGGTGGAGGAAATCATCCGGGTAGAGCCACAGCTTTTCGGAGCACAGGTGCAGCACACCTCCATTGATAGGAAGATGGAGCTATGGCGGAGAATCGTCGACAGGGTCAACGCAGTGGGACAGCATCCAAGAACATGGGATGACACCAGGAAAAGGTGGAACGACCTACGGGGGAAGGTGTGTTCCGTGGTATCCAGACACCAGGTAGCAGTACAGAGGACTGGCGGTGGACCCCCACCTCCTCCCCCACAACTAACAACATGGGAGGAGCAAGTCTTGGCAATACTGCATCCTGAGGGCCTCGCAGGAGTAGCAGGAGGACTGGACTCTGGTAAGTCATATCTTCACTACTACATCCCCCGCCCCACCTGTATGCCATCACATACCCCCACCCTCACCCCCATCACCCCAACACTTCACATATGCCCCACCATCACAACCCACCCATCCCAATACCAAGCCCTCCATGCAACACCTATGCATGGACCCCATCACCAAAGCATGTCCAGTACAGATACCCAACCAGAACCCAAAATCACAAATCACACAAGGGCAAACACAATAATGCAAGCACAGGAGTAGAGGGTAACTCAACCATTGCACAAGATGGCACACACCGATACAATATCTATGCATTTACACCCCAACAGGACCCATACCCAACATCACCGGACAGGAGGTGCCAGACATATCCAGTCCCCCCACAGAAGATGCCCACAGTGATGACAGCAGCTCTGCACGCCTGGATCAAGATGACCAGCCCGGCCCATCAGGGACCTCCGGACAGTTGGTTCCCCTGCCACTGTCACAAACCACCACAGAGCCTCCCCCCTCAGGAAACACCAGCACAGCACCCACCCAGCGGGCCCATCCCTCTGTCCCCAGGACACGTCAATCCGCAGTGTGTCCACCACTACAGGGAACCCAGACAAACCCACCAACCCAAGACAATCAGAGAACTGGGGTCAGTGGCAGTGGGCACACGGTTCAGGGGACAGAGGCACAGGACAACAGGGAAACTGGGAGGACTGCTGTGTGACAGGGGGAGGACAGGCCCAGGAACCGACTCTCCACGAGGCACTCTCAAACATCATGGGAGCATACCATCATTCCCAGGAGACCATGGGCACGGTACTGTCCAAGTTTCAGGAGACCCAGCGGCTACAGGAGGAACACTACCTGGGGATCAGGGAGGACTTGAAGTTCATCAACACCACCCTGGTCACCATTGCAGGGGTGCTGGCAGACCTGGCCAACACCATGAGGGACACAGTGGCACACAAACAGGCCCCTGACACTAGCCTGAACGATGAACAGCCCTCCACTTCTGCCGGCGCTAGTGGACAGGAGGTCCCGCCACAGGTCCAACAGGCCACCAGCACCCCACCCCCTGCAGAAGGAGAACCACCCCGCAAACGGTCCCTGAGATCCAGGAACAAGACAGAGAACATTGCCAAGACCCCCGCCAGGAAATAACACTCTCCTGATTGTCACCCTTTTGTCCCACTTTGTGACCCTCACAACTTTGAACTGCCATTACTCCACTTCCTATGCCCCCTTGGACAATGCACCTGTGAGACCAAGAGACTGGACTCTACCATGGACATTCCTCCACCATCACCCAAGCCCATTGCACACCCCTCCACTTATTTGCACAGAAATAAACACCCTTGAATCACAAATCAATCTGGAGTCAGTCTGTACTTTCACAAATGTGTAATTGCAACCTCTCAGGAATATAGCAATGTCAATGTCAATGTTCATGTTCACATACCAATGTTACACAGTTGTTGGGCAGCAGAAAACATAGCAGAGGGCACAAAGTGGGACCCAGATCTGTGAAATGGAAAGGCAAAGTGACATGTCAGGGTCCATACACAGAGGTAAAAAGGCAGATTTATGCAATGCTCTACTGTATGATGTGTGAGAAGCAGTGCCATCCTCTTACCTGTGTCTCACTGGAAGTATTGCATGATGATGTTGTTTCGTTTGTCTATATCTTCTTCTTCTGCCTCCTCTTCTTCACTGTCCACAGGCTCCACAGCTGCCACAAGACCAGCATCAGGCCCATCCTCCTGCAGAAAAGGCACCTGGCATCGCAAAGCCAGGTTGTGCAACATACAGCATGCCACGATTGTCTGGCACACCTTCTTCGGTGAGTAGTACAGGGAGCCACCTGTCAGATGGAGGCACCAGAATCTGGCCTTCAGGAGGCCAAAGGTGGGCTCTATTATCCTCGTAGTTTGCCTAGGTGCCTCACTGTAACATTCCTCTGCCCTTGTCCTGGGATTCCACACTGGAGTCAGTAGCCATGACAGGTTGGGGTAACCAGAGTCACCTGCAAATATCGAGAGACAACTGTTAGACATCCTCCAACCCTTAGGGACTCTCCAATACCCAGACACCTATGTCAACTGTATTGGGACCTTGGGCTCACCTATTAGCCACACCCGGTGCCTCCGGAGTTGCCCCATCACATAAGGCATGCTGCTATTCCTCAAAATGTAAGCGTCTTGCACTGAGCCAGGATACTTGGCATTCACATGGTAGATGTACTGGTCTGCCAAACACACCATCTGTACGTAGCTTTTGCGGTTTCTGTACACCTGTTCATTCCTGCAGGGGGGGGGGAAATGCCACATGTGTACCATCAATGGCACCAATGATGTTGGGGATACGTCCCAGGGCATAGAAGTCACCTTTCGCTGTGGGAAAATCCTTCGCCTGAGGGAAAACGATGTAGCTGCGCATGTGATTCAGCAGGGCAGACAACACTCTGGACAACACGTTAGAGAACATTGGCTGTGACATCCCTGATGCAATGGCCACTGTTGTTTGAAAGGAACCACTGGCCAGGAAATGGAGTACTGACAGGACCTGCACTAGAGGGGGGATTCCTGTGGGATGGCGGATAGCTGACTTCAGGTCTGGCTCCAACTGGGCACACAGTTCCTGGATTGTGGCACGATCAAGTCTGTAGGTGATAATGATGTGTCTGTCTTCCATTGTCAACAGGTCCACCAGGGGTCTGTATACTGGAGGATGACGCCATCTCATCACCTGCCCCAGCGGACGTGCCCTATGGAGGAGAAGGTTGAGCAGATGGTCACACACCACATAGGTTTCACAAGGCTGTTTAGCACAATTGTGATATAATTGGTATGTGGCTTTGTCTGTCCGTATTCCTGGCCAAAAATGCTGGTGAGCAGTTAGTTGGCCTGCCATGTGGCCCCCTGAAATTGCGGCTGTCTCACCTGTATGGAGGGACATGGGGAAAAGAGGTAACTGCGCTGCCGTTGTGCAGTGTCGTGGTAGGCGGTCGAAGACCGCTGCGCAATTCAGCATTGGTTATCATTGGGCCCTATGGGTTCCAGGAGCCAATGACGATGTACGCCGGCGGTGACGGTACGCACTACCGCGGACGTGACCGCCATTTTTTATCTGTTCACTCACTTGATACCTATCTTCAACAGGAGAGGACCTACACTGCAAGTGCTGCTGTGACCTGAGTCTGGAAGCGACAATGGCTACAGTGTCTGGGGAAAGGGCCCCTGCCTTCACTGCGGAGGAGTTGGAGAAACTGGTGGATGGGGTCCTCCCCCAGTACACGCTACTCCACGGTCCTCCAGACAAACAGGTGAGTAAACTGTGTGCATGGTGGATGGCACATGAATGTATGGAGTGTTGTGGATGGAAGAGACGGGGGCACAGGCCAGCATGTGAGGATGGTGAGTGTATGTCTTTCTAGGCCAGGGTGGGAGGTTTGTGGGCAATGAGTAAGAAGACCCAGACGGGGGAGTAACATCCATTCTTACTTCACCATTCCTCTAGGTCAGTGCCCACCAGAAGAAGGGGATTTGGCGTGCCATCGCCAAGGAAGTGTGGACCCTGGGGGTCTACCATAGACGGAGCAACCACTGCCCTAAAATATGGGAGGACCTGCGCCGCTGGAGCAAGAAGACGGCGGAGGCCCAGCTGGGGATGGCTTCCCAACGTGGAAGGGGTGCCTGTCACACCATGACCCCTCTGATGTACCGGATCCTGGCGGTGGCATATCCTGAGTTGGATGGGCACTTGAGGGCATCACAGCAGCCACAAGGGGGTGAGTACAGTCTCATCCAGCTGACTCTGCGTGCTTTATGAGGTTTCTGGGTGGGGGAAGTGGGCTGTGGGTTCCCCTAGGCCAGGGCAGATGCACCAAGGTAGATCCATTGTTTTGCAGGCTCAGTGCCACTCCAATCCCAAAAGTGGTAGTGGCCCTTTACACCTAGTCAGGCTCCTGTGGGTTCCAGGTTTGCATCAAATGGGTCTAGGCAGAGTCCCCCATGGGCATGTGCTTTTATCCTGCACTGTTAGTGCATGGCCTAGTGCATAGGGCTGCTCCCTGTGTGTTGTGTCCGCCAACGGTAGTGGTGTTGCAGGCATTGACCATGTGTCTCTTCTGTCTTCCCCCCCTTTTTGCTTTGTCACCCTGTCCTTGTGTGCATTAGCATCATCTGGCGGAGGAGCATTGACACCGGATACGGAGGGAGCTGCAACCCACCTGGCCCGGGAGGGTGAATTCACGGAGTCTGAAGGCACCAGTGGAACAGAGGGCGAGGGGAGCTCCACAACGGGAACAGGAGCAGACACCAGTGACAGTGACTCCTCCTCTGATGGGAGCTCCCTTGCGGTGGCGGGCACCTTAGTGCCCACCGTAACAACAGGTACAGCCACCACCCCCCCACCAGTACTGCCCTCCCAGCAGCCCCTCATCGAGTTTCCTGTGCCCACCCACCCAGGAGGGTGGGCATCTCCTTCACCCCAGGCACCTCAGGCCCTGGCCCAGTCAGTCCTGCTGCCCTCAGTGAGGAGGCTATTGACCTCCTGAGATCCCTCACTGTTGGGCAATCAACCATTCTGAATACCATCCAGGGTGTTGAGAGGCATTTGCAGCTAACAAATGCATACCTGGAGGGCATTCATTCTGGTGTGGAAGCCCAACAGAGAACATTTCAGGCTCTGGCCTCAGCATTGATGGCAGCCATTGTCCCTGTGTCCAGCCTCCCCCCTCCAACTTCCACTACCCAGACCCAATCCCCTCTACCTCAGCCTATCCCAAGCACACCATCAGACCAGCATGCACACTCATCAACACACAAGAGTGGACATGGCAAACATAAGCACCACACATCCCACAGGCACTCACACAAGCACCAGACCCATGTAGACACACCAACATCCACTGCCTCCGCTGTGTCCCCCCCTCCTCGTTCTCCACCTCCCTCCCAGTCTCGTCTCCACTTACACCTGCATGCACTACATCCTCAGTCACTACCCCCATCACCGGCACGCCCATCACCACACACTGCTCACATGCACTCATCACCCTCACTACCATGCACACGTCCACCTGTGTCCTCTCCCAGTGTGTCTGTGAGCCCTTCTCCCAAATTACACAAACGCAAGCACACACCCACTCAACAGCTATCCACCTCACAACAGCCTCCAACCCATGCACCTTCACCCAAATTCAGCAGACGTACACCTCCTACAAGCACTACTTCTTCCTCCACTCCCAAACCCACTCCATCTTCCCGTCTCAGTGTGTGTCAAAAACTTTTCCTGGCTAACATTGACCTCTTCCCTACACCTACACCCCGTCCTTCCCTTAGGGCCAGGATGTCCAGGTCCTCAGCCACCAAATCCTCCAGCACTGTGGTCCCAGCAAGTCCTGTAACATCGTGGGCGGCACCATTCAGGGCTGCCAGTGTGACACCTAGCGAGGCCAAGGATCAGCCCATTCCTCCACCTGCCAAGGTGAAGAAGGGGCCTACATGCCGTAGGGAAAAGCTTCACCAACCACCCAGAAAGGCCTCCTCCAAGCCAAAAGGGGACAGTGCCAAGGGCCCAGCAGAGACATCCAAGGTGGGGAAGGGACACAAGGCTAAGGGGAAGTCAGCACAGGGCACGGACCCTCCGGCTGAGGAACTGGTGTCACCCCTTCTGGCAAACAGAACAGCAACCTTTACGGCAGTGGACACCGCCACCTGCACCGCCACCCGCACTGCCACCTGCACGTCTGCTGCCTCAGCAACAGTCCCCAGCATCATCCCCAGTGGGCAGCCATCCGAGGCTGCAGGAGACGTCCTGGTGTCTCCCTCCACAGGTGCTGACTCATGCACCACCGGCAGTATCTCCGCCACAGACACTGCCGCAACCACCACCACCAGCTCCGCGACATGCACAGACAGTGCCACCACAGCCGACATTGCAAACATTCCCAGTGGACAGCCGTCCGAGGCTGCAGGAGACATCCTGGACCCTGCACAGCGTACATGAGGCACCACACCCAGCACTGTTAGTACCAGCAGGTGGCAGGCAAAGTCGCAGCAGGGTGGAGTGTGTCTCTGACTCCATGGAGTATCATGCTACCTGTTCCCAGGCAATCTCGTGGCACACACACCCAGGTGAGGGAATGGGACCTGCCACACTGCATGTGCAGCACTCTGGGCACCAAGCCACCTCCAGAACCAGTGGAGAAAAGCATCCACTACCCTAGTCCTTGGCAGGGTGAAGCACTCTGGGCACCAAGCCCCCTCCAGAACCAGTTGAGAAAAGCATCCACTACCCCAGTCCTTGGCAGGATGAAGCACTCTGGGCACAAAGCCCCCTCCAGAACCAGTAGAACATGTCACCGACTTGAGAGAATGTGGCATTGCACTCCCCAGGACCAATCAGTGGGCAAACCACCCACTTGAGAGACTTGAGAGACTGCGGCTTTGCACTCCCCAGGACCAATCAGTGGGCAAACCACCCACATGAGAGACTTGAGAGACTGTGGCTTTGCA
Organism: Pleurodeles waltl; assembly: GCF_031143425.1. Taxonomy (NCBI): domain Eukaryota; kingdom Metazoa; phylum Chordata; class Amphibia; order Caudata; family Salamandridae; genus Pleurodeles; species Pleurodeles waltl. Next base: position 1,674,460,309 of record NC_090445.1, on the reverse strand, counting down.
CTCCCCAGGACCAATCAGTGGGCATGGAGCCCCCTCGTGGAGCAGTGGCATTGTCCCTTCAACCGGCTGAGGTGCCCCCTCCCCTTCTCCCTGAGGTGCCTGTTTATTTTCGAGCTGATGCCCCAGCGGTGTTCTCTCCGTTTAGAGTCAGGTATCATGTGTGGGCTTTGCCCATGCATTTTGGGACCACTGGTCCACGGACAATGATTAGAACACTATCCAGACTTGTGTAGTTGCTGTACATATTTGTATATAAAGATCTTTTACAGAGCTGTTTCCATATCTGAATTGTCGATGATTACACTTGTTACAATCATTTCATTTTGCCCTTGCGTTCTTCCAGGGGGTGACGGGGAGTATATGTAATGCTGAAGCATGTATTTGTGTGTATGTTGTTTTGGGTGAGGGTGGGGGTGTTGCGTGTTGCGTGTGTGTGTCACTCTCTCTTTCCCCACCCCCTCCCCTGTGTGCTAGGTGCAGTACTCACTGTGGTCATCGCCGCCGTCTTTGCTGCTCCTGGTAGAAGAGGAGGTAAACCAACATTGGTAGCACCTGAAGTTCGGGCTCCATGGCGTCCTGGTTCCTCGTTGGGTGTCGAGAAGTGAGTGATTTCCCTTCCAAAGACTGTTTCCGCCGTGCTTTTGAGGGCGTTGGTACAGCCTCGGAAAAGGTGGTGGATAGGCCTGTTGTAATACAGGGGGCTGTACATTGTCTTCCGCCTGTCTGTTGGCGGTTACCGCCGCGGTGTTTGTTTCTACCGCCGTGGCGGTTGGAGTGTTAAAGTGGCTGTCTGTGTTGGCGGTTTCCGCCATGGTCGTGATTCCATTTTTTTTTCCGCCGGCCTGTTGACGGAATTACGGCCGCTTTAACACCGACCGCCAGGGATGTAATGAGGGCCATAATCATTGTCCTAATCACATGCCACCTTATTGATATATTGGTCCTTGAATTAAATAGGGCAGTTTAAGAATATTGAGATTTGCACATATTTTTACCCTTTAAGCACATGCCACTTTATCAACTTTTATATGGAGATCTAATATGAGATTATAACTCCATTATCTTATAATTTAATGTATACAGTGGGAATTTGTATTAATGTGCAATTTTAAATTCATACTTAGATGGGAAAATTCAAGCCTGCATAATATATAAGACATTTGAATGATGGTATCTTATATCACCTGGAGATGTTATTTAGCTGTAACAGAATCTCTTTGGTGCAGCATGCCCCTGCCCTTCTCTTTTTCTCCCTCCTCTTCTCTCCACCCTTCTTTCTCCCCCCCCTTTTCCCTCTGCTCCCTTTCTTTTTCTCTTCCCCTTTGAGTATATCCCAAGGTGTACAAGGTGGTGACTGTAGATGGAGTGCACAATATAAGTTGCACAGCACGGGTCATCTTTACCTTGTGCATATATATATATATATGTGTGTCTGTATATATATATATATATATATATATGTACATATAGATAGATAGATAGATAGATAGATAGATAGATAGATAGATAGATAGATAGATAGATAGATAGATAGATAGAATATAGACATCTTGCTCATGTTGCAGTTTGCAAAGTACACATCACTTGAACTTTGGAGACATTGATAAGAGACAATGTACACAAACCAATGTAACAGGTTCCACTGGACATTGTATATTGGGCATATATAGGGAGGTGTCAGAAGTAAAGGAAGGATGTAGGTAAACACCTTGACTTGATGGGATATTTCAAGGGGCATTCTGTTTTACAGTATGTGCCAATATTAGGAACTGGGGAACGTAGGTGATGTACAATATACAGTAGCTTGTACACCATGTGTCATTTAAATTATGTGCAAGCATATTGAAATCGTAGAAATTGAAAATATAGATTTCTTGCATATTATTGTAGTGTATATAGCATGTGTCATTTTCATTCTCAAAACTCTGATTTGGGATATGGTCTATCAATTAATATAACATGCTCCATTAAATATTGGCCATTGGAAATATAGGAGGTATTGTATATGGAGGGAAGACATGGATATTCAACTTGATTTGACATGAGATTTTAGGGGGTAGGATGTTTGTACTTAGGAATTGAGATTGCATTTTGGTTAATCAAGAATACAAATGTTTGCACAATATGATAATTTATATGCACAGGTCACTATATCAAAAATTTGAATGTATATTACAGAATTCAAATATTGATATTTTATGTGGACATTTATGCTATCTGGTGTACAAGATTTAAATATGCATTCTATTATTTTAACATATGCATATGTTTTAGCATGGATTGAATCATGTTAACAATTTGAGGCATTAGGAATGCTGGAAGGATTTAAAATTCTCTATTGAATCATTTTCACACTATAAGATGGCAGAAACGATGTCTCCAATGTTGTAGCTGTAGAAAAAAGCTGAAGGACTAATGATGTATGTGTGGTAGTTGTTTGTATGTGGGGGAGTGTCTAATGGAAGGTCTCAGCTGAAAAGTGTTGACATTCTGTTGTTGGATGAAGGACTTCATCGACTAAAAATGAAATAATGGATCCTTTGGCCGGCGGCTGACTTTATGTCAACTAAGTGGTGCTGAGAATTTGTGCTGCGTTGCAGCTGTGTGGTGAGCCGAACTTCACAGATGTGAAAGATATATATATCTTTCACACACATCTATATACATATATATATATTCAGTGAAAAAAACAAAGGTTACAGGGATGTTATATTTAGGGAATATATATATTTTTTTAACTTAGAAATTCACTAAAAAACAAAGGTTACAGGGTAATATAGTTAGGTTCATATTTTACATTCACAAAACCATAGAAATTCAGCTGTTAGTGTTATTTTAAGTAACTCGTGCCCTAAGGTAACTATAACTCGGCCCGCCATGCACTGCTAATTACCCCAGATATTACATCAATCATGATATCTTATATGACTTCACTGACAATATAACTGTAACATTTGCAGAACATTATTGGATGAGAAAACTAAGACAAGGACACAAGTTATAGTTACTTTAGGGCAGTAGTTATAGTTGCTTGAAATAACTAAATATAACACCTGAATTTCTATGGTTCTGTGCATGTAAATTCTGAACCTACTATAAAGTCCCTGTAACCTTTGGTTTTATAGTAAATACATATACATATATATATATAACCCCCCAACACAGACGCTGAGGTGCCCTGTTATGCCATTAATTGTGTTTGACCAATGACTTTGTGTTTCACCACTGCGCAAATTAGTTGTTCAATGTTCACCAGTAGCACATTACATGTTGTATTCAGTTTAGCTGCCTATTGGCTTTAACATGGCATTAGACATTACATTCTGTACTCTGTTTAGCTGCTTATTGGCTTTAACGTGGAGTTCGACATTGCAGTTGAGACACTGCAGATGAGCTGTGTTTTTCCACATGATAGACCAAGCTGTGTTTAACGTGATAAGAGAGCGTATATTTTGTGTTTACCTCTCTATCCAGCCTGGGAACGAGCGAAGGTTGGAGACTTGGCCACTCTCCAAACTCTTGTTCGGTTCCCCCACTGAGCCAGAATGTTTAGACTAAGGGGCCTGTTAGCAGGCTTTTTAACGGTGTCCCTGGGCAGCAGCAAAGGGGAATTTTCCAGGACTTCAGTCAGGAACGGACGTCAGCTGCCTGACCTCCCGTTTGGGTGGAAAATCTCTTTCTCGCATTTGAACAGGAGTCAATCAACTTGCAGGCATAAGAAAGATGAAGCGGAGTGATAGGCTCTACGATGATGAAATTTGGACTTTTATTCTTTGCTTTGAAGTTATGCTATAATATAATCACATGTATTTGCTGTGTACATTGCAATTGAGACGTACTTTGATATATTTTGCTTTCATTGCTGTGACTGCTTTTAAACGTGTGCTTCCAACCTACCAATCTCGTCTTTCAGGAACCTCGTGGTGAAGTAACGAAAATAAATGTCTTCTTTAAACTAAGAAGTGCATTCCAGAGAAGTTTTGCCAGCTCGGCCATAAGATAAGGAAAGCAAAACATGCCCCCAACCTCTTGGGAGGAGGAACAGCTGCCAAAGAGCAGACCTAGCTGAAAGTGGCAACTGAAGCAAACAGAAAAACATGGTTCAACATGAGGTCCCTTCTTGTTGAACAGTTTTTCTGTTTGCTCTCTATATACATTTATATATTAACTTAAAAAAAAAAAACTTACAGGGACATTTTAATTAGGCTCACATTTCAAATGTACCAAACCATAGAAACTCACCTGGTATAGTTAGAGTTATCGCAAATAACAATAACTCAAGCACTAAGGTAACTATGTACAGTTTTCAGCTAAATAATTTTACTGCAAATGTCACACTGTTATCAATGATGTTAAAAAAGATGTCATGAGTGATGTATTATGTGAGGTAATTAGCAGTGCATGTCGAGGGTGCGAATTATAGTTACCTTAGGGCATAAGTTATAGTTACTTGAGATAACTCAAAGTATAACAAGTGAATCTCTATGGTTTAGTACGTTTAAAATGTGAGCCTAACTATAACAGTCCTGTAACCTTTTTTTTTTTTTTTTTAGGTGAATTTCTATGTTTTTTAAAATTCAATTCTCTAATTAAAATGCTCCAGTAACCTTTGTTTTTTTCTGTGAATTTCTGCATTGTTTATGTAAAGTAATTTTCATTACTATACATTAATCCAACCACCACCATGCACAGACTTTGGCCTTGCTGAGCAATGGTTGGCCAGGCCCTGTGACCAACCCCTATAGCAACCCAACCCCACACTGTGCACGTCTGTCAGCCGAGTGCAGAGGGGGGGGTTGGCCACAGCAGGCCCTGTGGTCAACCCCTATATCCACCCAACACCTCGCTGCGGCAGCAGGGCCTGGCCTATGACCAGATCCTGTGGCCAACCCCTATACCACCCCAGCCCCACATGGCCCACCTACCCAGGCTGATCTCACCCCAGTGACCTCATCCCCAGCCCAAATATTAAATTATTTTTGGGGAGGTGAGCGGTGCGCCTCCCCAGGTTGATCACTGCCTTGGGGACCCCATTCCTCAGGGCCCATCCTAAACATTTAATTTTTTGGGGGGAGCACGCAGCCCCAACCCCAGGCCGATATGGGGGGCCTGGGGACCCCATTCCCTAGGTTCTAGTCTAATTATTTTAATTTTTTGGAGGGAGGGGTGGGGTATGGCGCACCTCCCGGAGGGGGAAAAGGAAGGCATACGGCCCCCCTCCCTAGGGGCCAATCTCAGCCCCAGGGACCCCATCTCCTGGGGCCAGGCCTATACATTTTTGTGGGGGGAAGGAGGGAGGCAGTGTGGCTCCCCTCCCCATTAATGGCCCCAGGAACTCCATCCCCCAGAGCCAGGCCTAACTAATTATTCATTTATTGGGTAAGGGAGGCCGGTTGGCCCTCTCCCTAGGGCCAATCTCCGCCCCAGGGAACACATCCACTGGGGCCTTGCCATGTAACCTGGGTACCCCCTAGTCACAATGTTGGTGACCGTGGGGGAAGCCTGAAGGCCCCAGCGGTCCTAGCTAGCTCCCTGCCTCCTGGGGGAGCCAGCACTTCTGTCACAGAGAGGAAACTGCTAAACATGCTGTTCCCTCTCTGTGAGAGCAATGTTTTCTCTGTTTCACTGTCTGCATCTCTGCAGACAGGGAAACAAAGGAAACCTTTGTTTTCAGCAAGTGAGAGCTGTTTGACAGCACTCACTTGCTGGAACTGAAGTGTTTGCTCTGACTTGGTGGCAGCTGTCAGAACTGCCACCAAGTCAGAGCAAACAACTATGTCCTGGGGTGGGCACCCAGGGACATAGTAGGAGGTGGCCCTGGGGGTGGCAGTCCCCAGGGTCATCAGTGGTTTCTCGAGGGCCCCACTTAAACTAAAATAGCCCTGGGGAGGTGGTAGTGCCCGAGGCATGTGGGTCTGCATCAAACCCCCTTTATTGTTTTATGAAAGTCCCGGGGAAGTGGCGGTTCCCGAGGCTGCGGGGGGCTGGGCACCCCCCTGCATTTGAATTTTTAAAGCACCAGTGAGGTGGCGGCCCCTGGGGCTGAGGGGACAGGCCCCCCACATCAAATTAGAATAAAGCCCTACAGAGGTGGTGGGACCGGAGGCTGCGGGGGGGCTGGGCACCCCCGAGTTATATTTAGGTAAATCCCTGGGGAGGTTGTGGCCTCCTAGGCTGTGAGGGGCGGTGCGTGGCCCCCTGTATTCAATTTCTAACTTCCCCTCAGGGATATGGTGGTCCCTGGGGCTGCTGGTGGGCCCGGTGGCCCCTCCACATTTCATAAAATACTAGCCCCAGGGAGGTGGTGGTCCCTGGGACTGGGGTGTGGCAGAGCAGCCCCACCCCCCTCGCATTGATAATTCCAATGCCCTCAGGACCTGGCCCACCCAGGGGCTGCAGTTAAACAATCCATTGATGGTCGCCTCTGGGTATTTGTAATAAGGATTGTGTTTTCATAGGAAATGCGCCGTTTGTTTTCCTAAAAACATTGGTGCCCTTTTTACAAATCTACACTAAACTTTCTAAAAATGTGGTCTTATTGATTAATTTGTGCCTGGAAAGTTGCAGAGTGATCCATCAAGCAGAGGCCGAGAAAAAAGGGGGGGGCCCAAAACACAAATCCCTATGCATTATCATTGACTTCTTTAGGCAGCTCTACCACAAAAACTGCGGAACAGAATTACACCAAGTTTGGCAGGAAGTTATATCTTGGTCTACAAAGTGTGTTTTTTGTGATTTGTTGTAAATTCATTTAGTTGTTTTTTAGAAATTAGGTTCAAAACTATTTATATATCTGGACGGTTGGGTCAGCGAGAGTCTAATACAAGCACCAAATCCATAAGTAGAGCGTTCTGATTGGCCCAGTGATATTTGTTTTCCCTTGAGACAATTCGCTCTCTGCCGGAGTAAGTACTCTGATTCGCTGCCAGCAACATGAGAAAAATGTTGTTGACAGCCATTACAGGACTTGGGGTCTTAAGTCCTGATTTAAATCTTGGCGGACGGCCGCCGTATTACGATCCCATAATATCCTATGGAGATCATAATATGGGGGTCTGGACATCTGTCACATTTGTGACGGAGTAACCCCTCCACCAAGATCTAAATCAGGCCCTTAGTCCTTCTCCTGAAGTTTTCAAATAAAAATAATATAAGGGGGAAGGGTAGGCATAACCTGACCCCTGAGCTCCTTCCATTGGGTCAAATAAAAAAATAAATCTGCTGTTTCTACCCTGATCCCACCAGACTCCAGTGGGATCACAGCAAGAAGAAACAAAAAGTAAATGGCGGCCTGCTATTTTAAAAAAAAATATTTGGGGTGAGGGGCATGTGTGGGGTCCTTTTCCCCGAGCCCATTGTATGCCTCGGAGTCCCCACCCCCAGTTGCCGGGTACCTTAATAAAGAAAGGAGGGGCATTGCTCACCTCCCTGAGCCAATGGTGGCCCACGAGACCCTACCCCTGGGGCTGAAACGTGGAATAAAGGAGAGAGGGCCATGTGGTCCCCCTCCACAAGCTTTTGTAAGCTCCAAGGACCTCAACCCCCAGAGACAATTTGTTTTATAAAAAAGGGTAGTGGCCCCCTATCCCCAAACCTTTGTAGGCCCCAGAAACCCATCGTCCTTGGCCAGTTCAATTACTGTGTCCCGGGACACAGTAATTTCCTTGTCCGCACTAGCATGGAGTCTCCGGAGGCTTCAGCCCAAGGGACAGAGCTCTGCCCTAAGTGCAGAGACTCCACCCCCATAAAGTTACTACTCATAACTTTACCTTTATGAATACCCAAACTTAATAAACGTAGATTAAAGTATAAGTTTAACTTTGTCAATTAGTCCCTCAGATTTTAATGGGGTTTTTATTAACTGACTAGTGTTCTGTTATGATTTACTTTTCTATATTTCTGAGTCTTCATGACTAATATTTGCATTCCTCTGTAAAGTTTTATTAATGATTCTGTTTTAAACCTTTAAAATTTGAGTTTTGTTCTAGAACAAAATTTTTGAGTGGCCCCAGTTCCTAAAATGGTTATTACTGATTGTCTGATTGAAGGAGGGGGAGGTCTCTTGCTGCTAGATCAATGCAAAGAGTTGTGGTGCTGAACTGCCTGACGTAATTATTGGGGTTTGCGATATTTGAGTTCAATCAATTATTGGGGTTTCAGATCCTACAATGTTTTTGTAGCAGGGGATGTTTTGTATATGAATACCTCCTCTTTAACGGGTTCCCGGGGGATTTTTGTAGATTTTGACCCATTTATGCTCAAAACAAAAGACAAAAGAGTTTTTGGAATCTTGCAATTTCCCGATGTAGGATCCTCATGGGAAGTGACCAGCTACATTGACTGTGCACTCCTGAAAGAAGGTAGAGAGTAAATACAAATAGGGAAAAATCAAGTTTTTGAGTGTATTTTGAGATATGATTCGTGATGATGGATTTCTGTTTCTGTTGAATTGTTTGGATATGTGATGATGATTGTGGGTTAAAATGATGGACTGATTACCATTGTGATGATGTATTATTCATATTTGTAATGCCATATAAAAATGAATGCGTCAGTAGAGGAAATAGAGTTGGTTGTCTGATTCGTCATAAATGCAGGATCTCAAGATATTGACTATTTTCTGTATCATGATGTGTGGAGAGATATGCCACATACACATTGCTAGGGATTCTGAATTATCAAAAATCTTCTTTTCATGCTTGAGAGTTTGACTTGAGTTGTTGTGCTTACCCTGACCGCACAAGATTAATTACATTAATTCAGAGGTGAATTTCTGCTGGTCAGGATTTGCCTAGCGAAAACTATGCAGTATTGTTGAGACCTTTTCTCTTTATTTCTTCAGACTTTGGGGGTCATTATGACTTCGGCAGATGGTTTCCACCGTCCGCTGAAGTCCCAACGAGCAGGTTGCAGCCAGTGCGGCCGCCTCCCCGTGGGCCCCATTACGAGTTTCCCACTGGATCAGCGGGCGGAACCAGAGTTTCCGCCTGCTGGCTCAGCGGGAAACAGGCTACAGCATTGTCTCCGGCTCGTAATTGAGCCAGCAGCAATGCTGTAGTGCGAAAGGGTGCACCAGCACCCATCGCAAAGTTCACTGTCTGCAAACCAGAAGGGCTGGCCAGGGGGGGCGCTGCACTACCCATGCCAAGTGCATGGGCAGTGCAGGGACCCCACTGGGGCACTCTGCACCCTGTCTCCACCAGCCTTTACATGGCGGTGTTACAGCCAGAGAAATGCTGGCAGAGAGGGAGTGTTGCAGCGCTGCCCTTTGAGATTAGGACCACCAGCACCGCCACGACCGCTGCAGTTATAATGTGGCGGTCAGACCGCCGCCAAAGATGTCGGACCACCGCTTCGGCGGCTGTCAGACCGCCACCAATATTGACCGCCAGGGATCGTAATCGGGCCTTTTATGGTTTGCGATTGAATGATTTACTTAAAGTAAAATCATTATTTCCTTTCCAGGGAAAAAAGACAAAAGTTTATTGATTTAATGTGGTTTAAGGTGGTACTGTAATTGTTTTCCTGTTCATGAAGAAGTTGTGCTATGATTGGTTGTTCAGCCAGGGAGCAGCTCTGCGATCGATGAGACGCCGCCACAAAGCCATGCTCTGATTGGTTGGTTGCTGTCATAGTCGCGGTGTGATAGGTTGACCTTTGACAGAACTGCACTGTTATTGGCTGTTGTTCGCTGAGGTTGTTTATAGAGTCTTGCCATGATTTTGAGTTTGAATGGAGTGTGTTTTGTGCAAAAAAATGGGTGGTATATTTTCAAAGTCTAAGCCAAAGCGGGAGATACCTAGAGAGGGTCAGAAATTGCCAAGTGAAGGAAGCATGTGAAATAATGGCAGATGTATATATTACACGTTTACCTGCACCTCTGAATGGAATAAATACACTCCACATGATAAGGCTTTATAATTTCCATAGGAGGGTACCTTTAATATTAAAAAGCTAGATTTCCTAAGACAAACAATGTACAATATGAAGCAAGTGCAAAAATATCAAGGCAATGGATGGGATGCTTGAATTAATCTCAGCCACTGGCAATCGCTTGGGGCTGCATCCCAAACCATCATTTTGTTTTGCTCACCATGCCTCCCCAGTTTGGGCCCAGCCATATGCAAATTAGTCTTGACCCTGCTCCCGATGGAAACAGTCCAGTCAGAACTGCCAGGCCAGGTCCTCTCTGGACTGGAAACAAGCATCCTGGGACTGGTTTCCGGGTCTCACCCCTCATCACCCAGGCTAGCTTGAATCCAGTGGAACAATGAGCATGGGACCAACATTGGGGCAATATGAAGCCACTGCCTAGAACAAAGCAGTTTGAGGTGCTAAACAAATGAGATTGGATGATAACTGAAAAAGATAGAGAGAAAAAAGACAAAAACTTGAAGAAGACATTTAGGGGTTGGCTGAAATGCAAACTAAATCACCAAGAAAAGAGGTAGAGGGAGGACATGTTAGAATATGTAAAGAGCTTTCCTGCAATAGTAAATGGGGAATAGCAGGATAAAGGGAAAAATAATAAGAAAGATGGTGAATCAGATGATGATCAAATCATAAGTAAACTATTAAAATCTAGAGCTGCTCTCCGTATACCGACATATTGGTGGAGGCGACCCAGTCAGGGTTTGATAAGGATGCTGGGGAAGATACAGCACAAACCCCTACTGGGATTGTACTGAGTGCTCCAACAGAGGCAACAACCATAATGGCAGTGCTTAGTGCTAGTGGAAGGAGGATATCAGAGGAACAAACGCTGGTTTCGCCAGGGAGAGCAGTGGTAGTAAAACCACGACCTAAAGTAATTAGTATTGTAATTCTGAGAGTTAAATTTGGTGAAATGCAGTAGAGAAATGTGTATTTAAACCGAGTATTAACTTACAATGCTGATAAAAGAAGCAGCTAGGTGTGCCAATAAAGCTCCTGACAAATTTTAAGAATTAGCTGATAAGCGACATCTACACTGGGAAATTGAAATTTTTTAAATAAAACTATAAAATTGATGTAATGCATGATGAAATGAAGGAGCTGGTTTGATCACCTTAAGAGTTCATATTAAAGAACTACGGGCCAGATGTAGGTACAAAAAAATTAGCGACTCGCAATTTGCGAGCATGTGCGACTGCAATTTGCGTGTCGCTAACTAGAATGCAGGTACAATTTGCGGGGACAAATTGCGACTCGCACCCGGAGTCGCACCGCAGATAGCGAGTCCGCTGTCTGCGAGCTCGCTTTTTGCAACCGCGCAAAAAACGGACTCGCAATTTGCGAGTGGGTGTCGCAAATTGCGATTTTCATGAAAATTGATTGCAGGTGCTGCAGAACACTCCAGAAAGCACTTCAGAACTCTCTGGAAACACTTCCTGGCACATGATGATGACATCACAGCCAGGAAGTTTACAAATACACCTGGGAGGAGGGAGGACCACACCCTTTTTAACTGCTGCACAGCTAACAGAGCAACAGCAACCATGGCTGACACTCCAAGAAAGAGGAAACTGAAATTTGCTGAGAAGGCGCTGGAGGTGCTCACAGAGGAATGCTGTCAGCACCATGATGAGCTGTTTGGGAAGGCAGCCCTCAATGTGCCAGACTCTACCAAAAAAAGAATTTGGCAGGAAATTCAGGAGAAGGTGAACTCCCTGGGGGTCAGCCACAGGAGTGTCGATGAGATAAAGAAGAGGTGGTATGACCTCCGCTCCCGGACCAAGGAGAGGGTGGCAGAAAGGCTCCAGGAGATGAGAGGCACAGGAGGGGGACCATCATCCATACCACCACCCACACCCCTGGAGGAAAGGGTGGAGGAGACCCTGGAGCAGGAGGCTGTAACAGGATTCGGAGATCTGGACACCTCTGAGCCCAGAACATCAACCCGTGAGTACCATGTGATATGCCTGTACCCCCATTAATGCCATACCCCCACCCACCATGTACACAGGGGCATGCACAACCAAGATAGCTCCATTTCAGAGTAGCATATACCAGCATGATGCATTATGGGCAATGTAGTCAAGTAGGCAGTTAATAGGCAAATGTTTATTAGGAAGTGTGCAACAGATAGTAGACACTGACAGTCTTTTCCCCATGTCCCACAGGTCTCCCACAAGACCCCACCACCAGCCACAGCAGCCAGGTGCCACTGGTCAGCCAGCCCCATGAGGAAACAACAGGAGCAGCCACCACTCCCACCTGCACCACCAACACCATCCCCTCTATGACAACACCCGCTGCAACAGTGGTTTCGGAGGCTGCACCAGCAACAGCCAGGAGTGCCACAGCACATCTCACAGGGCATCCACCGCTGTGCAGGCGACGCAGGATGAGGAGAGTCAGGGGATCCGTCCACCACACTGACAGAGGCACAACTGCTACGTGGTCAGCGCCTGCAGAATCAAATGTTAGGGCGGATTAGTGGGGTTCTGCACCACTTCGTAAGGAGCAATGAAAACAGCATGCAGCAGCTTCATGCACAACTGGACGTAATAGGCAACAACACTGGTGACCTAGCCCTGTCCATGCGTGAACTGGTAGCTGGACTGCTTACACAGAGCGAGGGTGCGCGACGCAGGGACCGCCAGCTGCTCCAAAGGCTGGACAGGATGGCCTCCTCAATTTGCAGACTGGCAGTGAACACTACTGGGCTGTCAAGAAGAACAGTCGGCCTCCAGGTGGAAATGGGCCACTTTGCAGGTGATGTGGCAAGGGGCCTGGGCCGGATCACCCATCTGATCGACCTCATGGAGGCACGGCAGGTGTCCAGGGGTACAGGGGACACCCCACAAGACAGCGAGGAGGGCTCCACTGTCAGCAGTGTCTCTGCTGGTGACACCAGGGTGCTCCGGAGTGGGAGTACGAGGCAGAGCACTGCTGAGCAACCTGGTACCAGCCAGGCTGGCAGAGGCCGCCGTAGGCAATAAACTAAACACTGTCCCTGATGTTGGGGCACATGATGGCAATGTGCCCCATGCCAGGTTGGCTTTTTGAAGTCCCTGAACAGTTTATCATTGTAAATAGTTCGGTTTTTGCACATATTAAATAACTTTTTTGTTCCACTTAACAAATGGAGTCTTTGTTCAATTGGTGAGTATGGTAGAAGTTGGCACGTACCTTCCAAAGTATTGTGTTGCGATGTGTTCCCCTCTCCGTCTGCCTTGATTTGCGATGCTCCTATCCCCATATGGCGATGTGGTTGCTCTTGCTCTTCATCCTCAGAATCCGGGTCTGCAGGGGTGAGAGGTAGCCCACGTCGGGTGGCAGTGTTGTGCAGGATAGCGCATGTGACAACTATTTTGAATGCCGTTATGGGGGTATACTGGAGGGCACCTCCACTTCGGTGGAGGCATCTGAACCGTGCTTTCAGCAATCCAAAGGTTCGTTCGATCAGGTTCCTGGTCCTCTTATGTGCCCTGTTGTATCACCTCTCACATTCATTGCTGGGTGTTAAGTACGGAGTCATTATCCATGGCCGTAGTGCATATGCACTGTCACCTGTTGGGCACAAACAGTACACTGTTAGAAAGTCCTGGTTGGTGTGCACATTGATCTGTGTGCATGTCTACAAGGTGTATGCAGCGCTACCTAGGAGGTATCCGTCTCCAAACTCCCCACGTTCCAGGCGTTGGTGTATCCCACTGTGCCTAAAAATGTAGGAGTCATGAGTACTGCCTGGAAATTTGGATACAATGTCAGTGATGACATAATGGGCATCACAAACAACCTGAATATTGAGTGAGTGGGTACACTTTCTGTTGCGGAACAGATGTTCCAGGTTTGCAGGGGGGCATATTTGAATATGTGTCCCATCTACACACCCTATGACATGGGAAAAGTTGGCAATCCGGTAAAAGTCCAGCTTGGTACTGTTAATTTCTGCCTCATTCCTGGGTAGGTATATGTATTGGGACATGTGTGTGAGTAAGGCATCTAGGAATGCCCTGAGGAACCTTGATAGTGCACTTTGGGATACTCCACCTGCCACAGCAATGACCCCCTGATAGCTACCCGAGGCCAAGAGTGCAGTGAGCATAGCACTTGCACATGCATAGGGATGGCGCAGCCGCGCAGCATCTGGCGTTCTAGCTGCGGTTTGAGTAATTCAATTAAATCTAGTATAGCTGCGCTGCTAAGTCTGTATTTATCATAGATTTCATCCTCAGTTTGCTGGAAAAGAGTCTGCCTTGTTCTGTAAATCTTCTCCTGTCTGTGGCCCCTCCTCCTCCTCTGCTGGGCTGCGTGGGCTCTCCTCCTCACTGCTATCAGGTATATCTCCGCCATCTTGAGTAACCCTGATGCCTTCTGGGTCTCCTTTTATACTTTGGTAATGATTACCACCTGCTCTGAGTTAGTGGTAAATTGGAAGTGCAAACTGGGCTTTTTGCGACTAATCGCAATTTGCGAGTTGCTATTGCATATGGTTTGCGACTCGCAAATTGCGACTTCCTATTTGCGGGTCGCAAAATGGGGTCACAATTTTTGCAAGTCGGTAACGGCTCGCATCGCTTTTGCGAGTCGTAAATGGAATTTTTGCATCCCATTTCCGATTTTGCAGAGTCGCAAATAGCGATTCCGGCAATTTGCAACTCGCAAACGTTTGCTACATCTGGCCCTAATTGAGAAAACAAGAGATTACAATGATTTAAAGAACTATGAAGAAAATGGAGAAAGGGACAGTGAATAAAAGGAAAATAAAAGGAGCTTGGGGAAAGGCAAGAGTATTGCAAGTGATTCAGAAGAAGGGACAACCTCAGTGGTGGAATTTCTTGTAAGAGAAGTACATGGAGGGAATCTGGTACATGTTCAATGAACAAGAGCTGATTTGTTTTCTTTTACAAATAATTTTCCAATATTTTTCAAAATCGAGAAAAGACCCAGCAGACTAGTATGATGAAATACACCAGTTGATGCACATTTCTCCACAGCTACGGCTGATTTAAGTATGTTGTTTGAGATTGTAGTTACTGGAGATATGTGGGTAGAATGTAAGGTGTTTACTGGGTGACCCACACAGGCACCAGCCAGGCTTAATCTGAGACTGCCAGCAAGCAAGATAGCAGACAGATACAAGGCTGTGATTGAGTATTTGAAAAAGTAAGTTCCTGTGAAGGTTATAAATTGTGAGAAGATTCTGAGAACAACACAGCAACCTGAATAATCAGTACAATCTTATGATGTGAAATGAATGCACGTTTTAAAGACATCAGCAGAGTCGAAAATGCAGGCAAAGATGGGGCTAGTGGTTTTATTTCTGCTTTTGTAAATGGATTGAGATCCCAGATTAGTGATTACATTCAACCAAGTAAATGGTGTTGGCAGATGAAGAGCATTGATGAGATCTTAATGTTGGCAAAAATAATAGGGATTATTTTGAGACAAGGCAAAAGAAGTTAAAAGAGAGCATGATGGTTGCTCAAACAGTTCAAACAGAATCAAATGGGTTTAAATATCAGTTTTGTATACAAAGGAATGAGTGGGAGGAATCAAGAAATGCAAAAAGAGGTGATGGAGTGAAGGCATATATTGAATTGTAAAAGAATACCGGGTGTCATTATTGCAGAGGATTGGACACTGGAAAACAAATGAAGACGGAATCCTAAAAGGATGCAGGTAAATTCAGAACAACTTCAGAAAACTCAGGGAGGCAATATGTTGTTGAATATGCTAAATGCAAAGCAGTATATGCAGAATCAGAAATCATTCTGAATGTCCATGCCACCAGCCCCGGTGACGCAGCAGAACATGAGAAATAAAATGCTATATAATTCAGGGTATAGACAAAATACTATGAACTTGAATGATGCGAGGGCAGAGAGTAGTTCACACTGAATGTGCCTAAAGGGGAGGAGGATTGCATGCTTGGTGCAGTCCTAGAGGTAGATCAAAGTGGCCATATAATGACGGAGAATTCAATGGCCACACTATTTCATTTTTGATTGATACGGGACCTACTGATTCTACTGTTCATTCTGTGGAAGTCCCAAACCTTTCCCTTTCAGGAAGAGAAGACCAAGTTGTAGAGATCATTAAAAAACAATTTATGGATCATGTTATGGCAGATGTTCCAGTTAAAATAGGACCACTGAAAAATAAACATCAGTTTATATTATGAGACTCAAGTCGTGTGAACTTGCTTGGAAGGTATCTTCTTTGCAAGGTGAATTGTGTAATATATTGCAGACCAAATGGTGTTGTGATTGAAACACAAGATGAAGGTGCAGAAGACACTAGAATTGAGTTGTACCCAGTTTTGACAAAAGAGGGCCTGCCTCTGAATTTAAGACATACTGACAAAGAAATTGCACTGATTAAAAAAGCAGAACCAATAAAAATAAAGATTAAGGCCCTCATTACAACCCTGGCAGTCGGTGTTAAAGCGGCGGTAATACCGGCAACAGGCCGGCGGTAAAAAAAATGGAATCATGACCACGGCGGAAACCGCCAACACAGACAGCCATTTTAACACTCCGACTGCCATGGTGGTAGCAACAAACACTGCGGCGGTACCCGGCAACAGCCAGGCGGAAGACAATGTACAGCTCACAGAATTACAACCCGCCCATCCGCCAGCTTTTCTGGTGCGGTACCAACGCCCTCAAAAGCATAGTGGAAACAGTACTTTGAAGGGAAACCACTCACCTCTCGACACTCAAGGAAGAACCAGGACGCCATGGAGCCCGAGCTGCAGGTCTTCCCCATGCTGGTGTATCTGCTCATATACCAGGAGCACCAACGCCGGCGACGGGGAGGAAAAAGAGTGTGACACACGCAACACCCCCACCCACACCCCCAACACCATACACACAAACACATGCAGCAACATTACATATACACCCCGTAACTGTCTGGAATAACGCAAGGGCAAAAGGAATGGAGTCAAATGAGTGTAATAGTAGAAATACTTGGAAATACATTCAGAAATAAATAAACAGTATGTACAATATATACAAAATGAGGGACAATGTACACACAAAAATAGTCCATGGCCCACTGGGCCATAATACATAGGCCAAGCCCACGCTTGACTCCTGCCTCAAAACGGAGAGAACACTGCAGGGGCATCAGGTCAAAAACACACAGGCACCTCATGGGGATGGGGAAGGGGGGGCACCTCAGCCAGAAGATGGTACTACGCCACTGCTCCTGAAGGGGGCTCCATGCCCACTGCTTGGTCCTGGGGAGCGCAAGGCCGCAGTCTCTCAATTGGGTGGGTTGCCCACTGCTTGGCCCTGGGGAGAGCAAGGCCACAGTCTTTCTAGTGGGTGGTTTGCCCACTGCATGGTTCTGGGGAGTTTAAAGCCACAGTATCTCTAGTGGGTGTGTTTCCCACTGCTTGGTCCTGGGGAGTGCAAAGCCACAGTCTCCCTAGAGGGTGGGTTGCCCACTGCTTGGTCCTGGGGAGTGCAAAGCCACAGTCTCTCAAGTGGGTGGTTTGCCCACTGCTTGGTCCTGGAGAGTGCAAAGCCACAGTATCTCTAGTGGGTGTGTTGCCCACTGCTTGGTCCTGGGGAGTGCAAAGCCACAGTCTCCCTAGAGGGTGGTTTGCCCACTGCTTGGTCCTGGGGAGTGCAAGGCCACGGTCTCTCTAGTGGGTGGTTTGCCCACTGCTTGGTCCTGGGGAGTGCAAAGCCACAGTCTCTCTAGTTGGGTGGGTTGCCCACTGCTTGGTCCTGGGGAGTGCAAGGCCACAGTCTCTCAAGTGGGTGGCTTCTTCACTGGTTCTGGAGTGGGCATTGTGCCCAGTGTGCTTCATTCTGCCAAGGATAGGGTGAGTGGATGCCTTCTTCCAATGGTTCTGGAGGGGGCTTTGTGCCCAATGTGCTTCATCCTGCCAAGGATAGGGTAAGTAGATGCCTTCTTCCACTGGTTCTGGAGGGGGCTTTTTGCCCAGTGTGCTTCATCCTGCCAAGGATAGGGTGAGTGGATGCCTTCTTCCACTGGTCCTGGAGGGGGCTTTGTGCCCAGTGATGCAGCACTTGGGGAGAGCCAGGTCACAGTCCCTCAACTGGGTGTCAGACCCACGAGATTTTCAGTGGGTAGGATGCATGATACTCCATGGAGGTAGGACTACAGTCCATCCGCCGCCGGCTAAGGATGCACAGTGGTGGTGGTGCCGGTGCTGGTGGGGATGCTGCCAGTGGTGGGGGGAGGCTCCAGCCCTTCCCCTGCAGTCTCGGACGGCTGCCCACTGGGACTGATGCTGCTGTCAGTAGTGGTGCTTGAGGCGGTGCAGGTGGTGGTACTTGCGTCGGTGCAGGTGGCAGTGCTGACTGCAGTGCAGGTGACGGTGCTGCCAGTGGTGGGGGGAGGCTCCAGCCCTTCCCATGCAGCCTCGGACAGCTGCCCACTGGGGCTGTTGCTGCTGTCAGTAGTGGTGCATGCGGCAGTGCAGGTGGTGGTGCTTGCGGCGGTGCTTGCAGCAGTGCAGGTGGTGGTGCTGGCCGCGGTGCAGGTGGCGGTGCTGCCAGTGGTGAGGGGAGGATCCAGCCCTTCCCCTGCAGCCTCCGACGGCTGCCCACCGGGGCACTGCTGACAGTAGTGGTGCTTGCAGCGGTGCAGGTGGCGGTGCTTGTGGCGGTGCAGGTGGCGGTGCTGGCCGTGGTGCAGGTGCAGGTACTGCCAGTGGTGGGGGGAGGCTCCAGCCTCTCCCCTGCAGCCTCGGATGGCTGGCCACTGGGGCTGCTGCTGCTGCCAGTAGTGGTGGTTGCGGCAGTGCAGGTGGCGGTGCTTGCGGCTGTGCAGGTGGCGGTCCTGGCCGCTATGCAGGTGGCAGTGCTGGCAGTTGTGCTGGTAGCCACCAGCCCTTCGCCTGCAGGCTCAGACGGCTGAAGTGCCTTGGCTGGTGTTCTGTGCCCCTTCCTGCCCTTGGCAGATGGTGGTTCCTCCTTGGGTCTGCCAGCTGGGTGGTTGTAGCTCCTTCCCCTTGCTGGATGCTGTCCCCTTCTTGCCCTTGCCAGGTGGTGTAACCTTCTTGGCCTTGGCAGGGTTTGGTGGCACACTGGCTGGGCTGACAGGTGCCTCCTTATAGCCTCTGACAGCTGCAGAAACCACAGCGGACGTGGACTTGGTGGCTGAGGTGCTGGCCTGGGTTCTGCCCACCCTGGCCCGAGGTGAAGGACAGGGGGTGCGGGAGGAGTAGGGAAGAAGTCAATGTTGGCTAGGAAAAGCTTCTTAGGGACATTGGGGCAGGAAGAGGGTAAAGGTTTGGGAGTGGAGGAAGAGGGAGTGGGTGTAGGAGGTGTCAGTCTGCTGTGTTTGGGTGCAGGTGCATGACCTGGATGCTGTTGTGAGGTGGATGGCTGTTGGGTGGGTGTGTGCTTGCATTTGTGTACTATGGGAGGAGGGGTCACAGACACAGTGGGAGAGGACACAGCGGACATGTGCATGGATGTGGGGTAGTGACTGCCAGTGAGGGGCGTGTGGTGATAGGCGTGCTGATGATGGAGGAAGTGGATGAGGATGTAGTGCATGCAGGTGTGAGTGGTGACGCTACTGGGAGGGGGTGGACGAGGAGCATGAGGGCGACACAGTGGAGGCAGTGGATGTTGGTGTGTCTGCATGGGGATGGTGCTTGTGTGAGTGCCTGTGAGATGAAGTGTGGTGCTTGTGTTTTCCTGAGCCACTTCTGTGTGTTGATTTGGGTGAATGCTGGTCTGAAGGTGTGCTTGGGATAGGTTGGAGTTGAGGGAATTGGGACTGGGTAGAGGAAGTTGGAGGGGGGAGGCTGGAGACAGGGACAATGGCTGCCATCAGTGCAGAGGCCAGAGCCTGAAATGCTCTCTGTTGGGCCGCCACGCCAGAGTGAATGCCCTCCAGGTATGCACTTGTTTGTTGCAAATGCCTTTTGACACCCTGGATGGCATTCAGTATGGTTGACTGCCCAACAGTGAGGGATCTCAGGAGGTCAATAGCCTCCTCACTGAGGGCAGCAGGGCTGACTGGGACAGGGCCTGAGGTGCCTGGGGTGAAGGAGATGCCCGCCCTCCTGGGTGAGCGGGCACAGGAAACACGCTGATGGGCTGCTGGGAGGGCGGTGCTGGTAGGAGGGTGGCGGCTGTACCTGTTGTTGGGGTGGGCACAGAGGTGTCCGCCACAGCCAGGGAACTTCCAGGAGTCACTGTCTGTAGTGTCCCCTCCTGTGTCCATCGTGGTGCTCCCCTTGCCCTCTGTTCCACTGGTGCCCTCAACGACGGTGGATTCGGCCTCCAAGCCCATGTGGTATGCAGCTCCCTCCGTCACCGGTGCCTCTGCTCATCCACCAGATGATGCTGACGCACACAAGGACAGGGTGACAAAACAAGAAGGAGGGGGAGAGACAGAGAATACACTTGGTCGATGCCAGCAACAACACTACAGTTGGCGTACATAACACACAGGGAGCAGCCCTATGCACTAGGCCATGCACTGCCAGTTACAAAGCTTGTCACCAGCCCATTGGGTAGATAGCATAACGCCATCAGCTGCACACCTGAAACAAACAGGACCCTGCCCAGTAGTAGATGGCCACTAACACTATTGGGGTTGGAGTGCTGCAGAGCCTGCCCAACAAGGGACCTACCCTGCCATGTTCGCCCTGGCCTAGGGGCACCTACAGCCCACATCCCCCACTCAGGTAAAACCTTAAAGCGAGCAAAGTCATGATTCTGAATTTGTACTCACCCCCTTGTGGCTGCTGTGATGCCTTCAAACGCCCATCCAACTCCGGATAGGCCACCGCCAGGATGTGGAACATCAGTGGGGTCAGGGTACGACAGGCACCCCTTCCTCGTTGGGAGGCCAGCACCAGCTGGGCCTCTGCCGTCTTCCTTGCCCAGCGGCGCAGGTCCTCCCACCGTTTGCGGCAGTGGGTGCTCCGCCTGTCAAAGACCCCCAGGTGCCACACCTCCTTGGAGATGGCACGCCAAATACCCTTTATCTGATGGGCGCTGACCTGTAGGAAAAATACAGCAGAAAAGGGATTAGTCATACTGTCCAGACTGTCATACTCATGGCCCACCATATCCCTCGCATCCCCTTACGCACATACCTTGACCACCATACATTCAGCACTCTGCCCAGGACCCCTGAGCCCCCCCCACATGAGGCTTACACACACAGCACTCCATACATTCATGGCCCACGCATCATGCTCACACTGTACTCACCTGTTTGTCTGGAGGACCATAGAGTAAAGTGTACTGGGGTAGGACCCCATCCACTAGTTTCTCCGAATCCTTCAAAGTGAAGGCGGGGGCCCTTTCCCCAGACACTTGAGCTGTTGTCACTTCCAGACACAGGTCACAGCATCACTTGCATTGTAGGTCCTCTCCTGTTGAAGGTCAAGTAGCAAGTGAGTGAACATAGAAAATGGCGGTCACGTCTGCGGCGGTGCGTACCTTCACCGCCGGCGTACATCGGCATTGGCTCCTGGAACCCATAGGGCCAAATGTTAACCAATGCGAAATTGCGCGGTGGTCGTCGACCGCTACGGTGCACAACGCCAGCGGAATTACATCATTTCCACATGTCATTTCCACTGGTCAGGCAGCCGCCATTTCAGGGGGGCATAGGCCATGGCGCCTAACTGTGTCAGTGCAGATATTGGCACATCAACTGACTCTCAAATTCACAAACTGTTTCAGTAAAGGAAGAAATGCATCATTATTTCAACATATGTGTGAATATGACCCTCTGCTCACTGTTTTTCTCCCTAGACTTCAACCGCTGAGGATGAATATGAGATGGAGACATCCTCCCGTGTACAGACCCCTGGCGGACCTGGCGACCATGGAGGACAGACACATTATCCTAACCTACAGACTTGATAGGGCCACAATCCAAGAACTGTGTGCCCAATTGGAGCAAGTCCTGATTTCAGCTATCCGCCAGCCCACAGGTATCCCCCCTCAAGTGCAGGTCATGTCGGTGCTCCATTTCCTGGCAAGTGGTTCGTTCCAAGCGACAGTGGCCATGGCATCAGGCATTTCACAGCCTATGTTCTCAAACATGTTAACCAGAGTGTTGTCTGCCCTGCTGAAACACATGCGCAGCTACATCATATTCCCCCAGGTAGAAGATTTGGCCACAGTGAAAGCTGACTTCTATGCCCTGGGACATATCCCCAACATTATTGGTGCCATTGATGGTACACATGTAGCATTAGTCCCCCCCCCGGAAGTGTGAACAAGTGTTCAGGAATAGAAAAAGCTATCACTCTCTGAATGTGCAGATAGTGTGTTTGGCGGACCAGTGCATCTCCCATTTGAATGCCAAGTATCCTGGCTCTGTGCATGATGCCTTCATCTTGAGGAATAGCAGCATTCCATATGTGATGTCTCAACTCCAGAGGCACCGGGTGTGGCTAATAGGTGAGCCCATGGTCCCCACCCAGTTGATGTAGGTATATGGGTGTGGGGTGTCCCTAAGGGTGTGTGTCTGTCTAACAGGTATCCCTCAAATATTTGCAGGTGACTCTGGTTACCCCAAACTCTCATGGCTACTGACCCCAGTGAGGAATCCCAGGACCAGGGCAGAGGAACGTTACAATCAGGCACATGGGCGAACAAGGAGGATAATTGAAAGAAACGTTGGCCTCCTGAAGGCCAGTTTCAGGTGCATCCATCTGACAAGTGCCAGATCATTGTTGCATGTTGCACAACCTGGCCTTGAGACTCCAGGTGCCTTTTCTCCAGGAAGATGAGCCTGGGGAGGTCTTGTGGCAGCAGTGGAGCCTATGGACCGTGAGGAAGAGGAGTCAGAGGAAGAAGATGTGGACAACCGAAGTTCACTCATTCAACAGTACTTCCAGTGACACACAAGTAAGACACTGTAACTTGCCGTTTTGTGTTGGACATTGTACATGGCCGCCTGATTTTCCATATTCTCTGGCCACTTATTGTACCCTTTGGCATCTCTATTTTCAGATCTCTGTGCCCCACTCTGGCTCCTGGTGTGTTTACTGCTGCCCACTACAGGTCATACCTATGTAAGCATGACTGCACAGTTGAATTGCAATGTTTACAGCTTGTTAAACGAATACATATTTGAATCAATTGACAGACTCCATACTTGTATTTGTTTCAAGGGTGTTTATTTATGTGATAATAAGTGGAGGGGGTATTGCAATGGGCTGGGTTGATGATGGAGGAAAGTCCAGGGTAGAGTCTAGTCTATTGGTATCACAGGTGCATTGTCCAATGAGGCATAGGAAGGGGAGCAATTGCTGTTCAAGGTGGACAGGGTGACAGAGTGGGACACAAGGGGGACAATCAGGAGAGTCTTATTTCCTGGAGGGGGTCTTTGCAATGTTCTCTGGCTTCTTCCTGGATCGCAGGGACCTTTTGTGTGTTGGTTCTCCATCTGCAGAGGGAGGGGTGCTGGTGGCCTGTTGTTCCTGTCCACTAGCGCCGGCGGAGTTGGAGGGCTGTTCTTTGATTTGGCTAGTGTCAGGGGCCCGTTGGTGTGCCATAGCCTCCCTCATGGTGTTGGCCATGTCTGCCTGCACCCCTGCAATGGTGACCAGGGTAGTTTGGATGTGTTTGAGGTCCTCCCTGATCCCCAGGTACTGTCCCTCCTGCAGCCGCTGGGTCTCCTGCAACTTGCCCAGTACTGTGCCCATCGTCTCCTGGGAATGGTGGTATGCTCCCATGATGTTTGATAGTGCCTCGTGGAGGGTTGGTTCCCTGGGCCTGTCTTCCCCCTGTCGCACAGCAGTCCTCCCAGCTTCCCTGTTGTCCTGTGCCTCTGTCCCCTGCATCGTGTGCCCACTGCCACTGACCCCAGGTCTCTGATTGTCTTGGGTTTGTGGGGTTGCCTGAGGTCCCTGTAGTGGTGGACACACTGCTGATTGACGTGTCCTGGGGACACAGGTATGGGCCTGCTGGGTGGGTGCTGTGCTGGTGTTTCCTGAGGGGGGAGGCTCTGTGGAGGGTTGGGACTGTGACAGGGTAACTGACTATCCAGAGGTCCCTGATGGGCCAGGTTGGTCATCGTGATCCAGGCGTGCAGAGCTGCTGTCATCACTGTGGGCCTCTTCTGTGGGGGGACTGGATGTTGGTAGCACCTCCTACCAAGTGACGTTGAGTGGGGGTCCTGTGGGGATGAAATGCAGTGTTATTTTATCTGTGTGTGCCATCTTGTGCATGGGTATGTTTCCCTCTATGGTTGTTATTTGCAAGGCACCTTTGGTTTGTGTGAGTTGTGATTGTTTTGGCTAAGTGATGGTCACTAGTGTGCATGCTGTGGTGATGGGTGTCCATGCAGGTCTGTGATGGGTGTCCATGCATTGTTTTTGCATGTAGGGCTTGGTATTGGGATGGGTGGGTTGTGATGGTGGGGTATATGTGAGGTGGTGGAGTGATGGGGGTGAGGGTAGGGATGGGAGTTAGTGATGGCATGCAGGTAGGGTGGGGGATAAAGTAGTACAAATTTGACTTACCAGAGTCCAGTCCCCCTGCTACTCCTGCGAGGCCCTCAGGATGCATGATCGCCAAGACTTGCTCCTCCCGTATTGTTAGTTGTGGGGGAGGAGGTGGGAGTCCACCGCCAGTCCTCTGTACGGCTATCTGGTGTCTTGCAACCATGGAACGCACCTTCCCCCATAGGTCGTTCCACCTCTTCGTGATGTCATCCTTTGTTCTTGGGTGCTGTCCCACAGCGTTGACCCTGTCCAGGACTCTCCGCCATAGCTCCATCTTCCTTGCAATGGACGTCTGCTGCACCTGTGATCCGAATAGCTGTGGCTCTACC
The DNA here is from genome assembly GCF_031143425.1 of Pleurodeles waltl. Taxonomy (NCBI): domain Eukaryota; kingdom Metazoa; phylum Chordata; class Amphibia; order Caudata; family Salamandridae; genus Pleurodeles; species Pleurodeles waltl. The sequence continues at coordinate 1,674,435,583 of NC_090445.1, read as the reverse complement.
CAGATGGTTTCCTCCACCATGACCCTTAGCTCCTCCTCAGAGAACCTGGGGTGTATTTGAGGTGCCATGGGTGTAGTGTGAGTGGTATGTGTGAGGGTGTGTGGGGTGAGGTGTTGGTGTGTGTACTGTGAGGTACGTGGATGGTGTATGGGTGATGGTGTTATGTGGCTCAGATTGAGTGGGTGCTCCTGTCTTGTCTCTCTGTCAGTTGGCAATTTTTTTTCATTGTAAGGGATTGTGGGTATTGTGGGTGTGTGTTTTATATTGGATTGGGTGTGTGGGTGTGGTGTGTGTATGTGAGTCAGGTGTGTGTATTTTGAATTGTCCAATGTGGTGTAGTTTTGTTAGTGTGTGTGTATTTTGAGTGTGGCGGTGTGTACCACCAATGGTTTACCGCAGTTGAAAGACCACTGCGGTGATTCGTGGGTCCTGATGCTGTGGGCGTATTTCTGTTGGCGTAACGATGTGGGTTTTGGTACTGCCAGCTTATCACTGACCTTTGGGCTGGCGGACTTGTGTGGGTGTCTGTCTAGAGGTAGATTTCACTGTGTGGGTCATAATACCCGTAACGGTATACCGCTGCGGTCATGGTATCTTGGCGGCACGGTGGTCGGCAGCATTTACCCCAAGGGTGTAATGAGGGCCTAAATCTGATGCAATATATCCAGAAGTAGACAATACAGACTTACAAAAGAGGCTGAGGAAGGAATGAGGCCAGTAATCGAAAAAATTATTCATCAGGGAATTCTTTAAGAAATGCTTGGTAGTCCTAGCCATTCTACAGTGATGGGAATTAAAAAGTCGAATGGCAAATGGAGGATTGTACAAGACATCTGAGAAATAAGTCAAATTGTTGATCCTTGTTGGCCGGTGGTACAGCAGAAATATTGTTCCAGCTTTCATCAGAAGCAAAACTCTGTACTCGACTTATGCCAAGTAACAGTGTTAGTCACCCCTCTTTCAAAAAAGCCTAACCCAGACCCTCTAGTATGGTCTAATTAAAGAATGGTCTAATTATAGGCCAATATCTCCTTTACCTACATCTTTGAAATTGTGAGAAAAACATTTGAACCTGCAAATAACAAGACAGACTGAACAGGATGATCTGTCTGACTGCTCTCAGTGGGGCTTTCATGCTGATCATGGCACAGAATCAGCGCTTTTTGGGTAACAGAGTACCTGAGACACAAATTAGATGAAGGAGGGGCTGCCGCACTTCTTTTATTAGACCTGAGTGCAGCATTTGACAGTTTTATCATAATACTCTCCTCAGGAGACTTGAGGAATTGGGTATACAGGGCAAGGCTCTAGTGTGGATTAAATGCTTCTTGGAAACCGCTTTTCTCAAGTATTTACTAATCAATGTAGGTCAAAGCTACATGCGCTTACATCAGGTGTGCCCCAGGGCTCTATCTTGAGCCCTTACTTCTTAGTCTTTATGTAAGACCACTGGCTGATATTGTTGAGAGCTTTGGCCTTACCCTTTTTTCATATGCGGACAATACTCAGATTGTGGCATCTTTGTCATCCAAGGATAATCAGACTCCAGCTGCCTTACCCTCTTGTCTCCTGCAAGTGTCAGATTGGGTGAGTGCTAACTCCTTGAAGTTGAATGGATATAAGACGGATGTTCTATTACTGAGTGATTTGTCTATCTGTGTCCTGTATCCATGGGTGCCCTTCCTCATCCTGTCCCCTTTGTATAAAACCTGGAAGACTTGTTGAATCAGGAGCTCACTATGAAACAACAGATCATTGAGGTGGCAGCCACCTGTTTTGGTCCTTTGAAATGGCTTAAGAAAGTCCTCTACTGTAAACCCGTTCACAGCTCAGCTCACCATAGTACAAGCCTTAGTTAAGTCGAGGCTGGACTGTGGGAATGTTCTATATCTAGGGGTGACTAAAGTCTTATTTAAACGCCTTCAAATTGTACAAATTGCTGCTGCATGCCTATTGCTTTGTCCTTCGCAGTTCACCAGGTCCACAAGCCTGTTAACATTTCTCCACTGGCTGCCCATTGAAAGTCAGGTGCATTTTAAGGCTCTCTGCTTTGTGCACAAATGCTTGTATAATACTGGTTATATGAGATCCTTAGTTACCAGTAATTTGCTGAGGCTTACTCTCAGTGCATGCCATCAGAATTAGGCTGTCATCCATAGAATAAGGTAAGTCCACCAAGGAAGAAGGTCCTTCTGTTTTTTTTGGGGCCTAAGCTCTGGATGATCTCCTGGTACCCTTGAAAGAATGTAACTCTCTTTTGGCATTCCAAAAATTCCTGAAAACTTGTCTGTTCAAACGTGCAAGTTTATAAATCTCTGTTCTTGAAGGTGCTGGGTACACAGCTATATGTAATTCTGGTTAGGGCTGGGAAACCTTGTTGGTAGCTATGCGCTTTATAAGTTATGCAATCAGTCAACCAAGTGTTATTCTCAATCCAATTGCACAAGGATTCACAGTTCCTCTTTCCATTTCAGTTTTTGAATAAAATTCTCCTGTGGTGCAGGATCTCACAAGCTTATACTGAGAGTCCTTCAATTTTCTCCCAGATACAGAAGAAAGTCTAAAATCACCATGTAATTCAGGCTTAGTTCAATTTATAGATGATTTGTTAAAAGCGTCTAAGACAAAGTAGGACTATACCTTGCATACCATTGCCTTGTTAAATCATCTGACATGGATTTTCATGATTTCTTGTTAGGTTCTAGATCACCACATTCTAAAAGATTATTTTATTCCATTTACAATGAAATTTGGAAGCTTTCTCAAAAGGAAGCTGCTTCTCGTTTAAGGCAAATAGATCAGGACAATTTAGAAAATGTATTGGCTTTTGTAGATAATGGAATTAATACATTTTCCTCCCATATTTATACTTTAAATAACATTGTATCATCTGCAATTGTCATCATACAGAATGACATGTCTTTTTTACAAAATTGGCAGTCAGCTAAGATCTATTATGTAGTTGAGTTGGAAAGTAAATATTTCTAAATTGAACCGCATGCCTTTGAAGCATGTGAATGCAACAGAATAGTTTATGCCTTTTAACTTGATGTGCAAACAACAAATAATGGCAAAGAAAATGCTACATATACAATGCTTAATATAGAAAGATTAGAAAAGTTGCCTTTTACATTAGCATAAACACCATCAGCTGTGTGGCTAATTCATGGAGTTATCTCGCTGCCAAGTTCAACGTTTCTAGTTACGTCTTGCTTGAAACATTTTCCAATAGGCAAATATGAAGCTTTAGGGGAGAGTTTTAGTCACAAGGTGTGGGAATTACCCTTCGATTACAGATGTGTGAATGGGGAAAATGAGGTTTCTCTTAGCGGAAATAAATGTGAAACTTCACTAAGACACTCTATGACTTGTAAACAGGTGACACTGCATGGAGCGTGTAATGCGTCCTTTCCCAAGTTGGTATGTTACTTGAAGGGAGTACCAGTTTCCTTCATTCCCCTATTGCTTCAGTTACTTTCAAATGGAAATTAATTGATGCTAAATGATCAAGGTTATTGTGGGAAGAGAGCACGTGTCCCCTATATGGTTTCTGTTTCTCAAATAGTGACCTGCTGTAGTAATGTGCTATTTCCTCCCATGCATGAGATTAGGGTAGCTAGTCTGTGGCCTTCCATTCCTACCTTTAATATTAATTTTAACAAGCTGAGTCGACTGAGGGTACTATTGTTTCAGAAAATTATGGTGTTTCTGCCTGTGAAATATTTGGCTGCAAGTTGCAAGGTCGTCCTATAAAATAGAATCACTGCTAAACATCAACGTTCCCTGACATTTTTTGTGAACTTGTGAATTGCATCTTTAATGAATCTAACACCACGGGTGTTGTGCCCTTTTTTATAGTGGTTGGGTCTGTTTTTGTCCACACGTTCCAGACTGTTTTCAGAATAATACCATTTTTTATATACTCTTTGTTTTCGAGTGTATTTGGAGGCATATGACTTATGTGATTACTAACTGGTGGTATTTTGGTTCTATTTTTGCTTCTCTGTGATGGATGTCCCACCTTGAGGCCAAATGATGATGAAACTACTGCACATCCAGCTGTGTCATGAATGCAAGATACAGTACTTTGACATACTTTTAATGGAGGAACTAAATGAAAACTGTTCTTTGCCATTTCAGCCACTGTGGTTCTATTGTGTGCAACCTGTTCTCCACAGTCTTTGGTGCCCTTTCAAGTGTGGACTGGGTGTCTGTCTTGTAACGTAATTGATACAATCTATGGACATGAATCTGCTGATGTCCATCAAGAAGGATAATTTTCAGTGTTGTCCCATGAGACTGCCATTGCTTCAGGATGCATTTTATAAGCCATTCTATTTGGATGTATATGCTGAGGCTCCAGGATGCTGTTACACTAGCTCTCCCACTGTGGGCACTTCACAGGATGCTGCAATTGCAGCTGAGGCTATCATTCATGTTTGTTCCTTTGACTTGCTCATAAAGGCTATTGTGATTCTGTCATTTACGGAAGCCAGATCCATTCTGGATTCCACTGACATTGACAATATAGATGACAGCTTGGAAGTCTCCATGAATTTTTAAATTTGGCACTTATTTTTATGGAAATTGTTTTGATTGTTTTTATGTTTCAAATTGGCATATTTTTTTAACAGCCTGTTTGCTTTGCTTGTTGGAGTGAACATGTTATTCTTTTTATACTATGGGGCCTTTAGAATCTGTTTTTCATGGCCAACAAGAGGGTGTAGGGAGGCCCTCTTGTACCCACGTTGGTACTTTAGCTTTGTTTTATATTTTACACATTTTAGCTGCATTGCTTTTAGCAGTGACATTGTACACAATTTGGTATTATTCTAGGAATACTGTATATAGTATGAGTTGCTTGTTTCAGTTAGCCTTTCTCAGCATATAATCAGTACATTCCGCCCAAGTCTAAGAACATAGTACAAGACATCCTAGTGCTTGCATCGCCCATTTGGAGACAATTTCTAACAATTAGACATATCATTGCATCAGGGCTGTTCCTCTAACACTGTGCTGCTTTGAATGTGTAAACGATGCACTGATCCAGAAGGGGCAAAGGGGCACTCTAGCCACCATTGTCCTGGGACGAATGCAGTGTTCAACATGCAGCTCTTCTGGTGCTAATTTTCCAGATTCGAGAAAGGACTGCAATTTATATTTCATATTGACTCCTTGACTCCCTAAGTATAGGGGCTAAGCCTAATCCCTTAGATCGGGCAAAGGCATAGGGTACACCCACTCTGCTATAAAAATAGGCTTGGGGTTATGTAGCAATCTCTAGAAACCATTTACCATAGTTGGATTGATCATTTTCTTCACCATTTTCATAATGCTGATCATTTTGCTTAATTTCATCTGTCTAATTATCACAGCTCTTTCCTTATATGCAAGACTATGATTGTTTCAATAAATGTATTGAAAACTAATCTTGTGTCTCTCTTGTGAGATTGTCTGGTCACGCATGAGTAATACAGCCAAAGGGTGAGATCTGTTTCCATGACTTCCTTGGGAACCAGAGTTGTCATGTTTAGCTTGCCACAATCACCCTCCACCTCTTTAAAATTAGGGGTTTGGATGAGGCCCCATGAGTTAGCAAGGAATTGGGTCAACAGCTTCTGATGGCTCGGAAGGGCTCACTCCTCTACTTTCTGAAGTTCTGTCAGTTTCATACGCAGTCCATTTATCTTAGTAGGAACTGTATAACAGTGTTTGAGCAATTCTGAAGTTACGCCTGCCGACTACCCAGAAGGAGTTTTGGCTGTTTCTTGGAATTGTTGGCTACTGTCATCAGTGGACTCCAAGCATTTTTGATTGCCAAAACCTTTAGTAAGCTTGACATGTAACAATTTACTGGATCCGGTACCATGGATTCAGTACATTGCATTTAAGGAGCTGAAAGAGAAGATGTATTAACCACTCGCACTCAGGATGCCTAGTTACAATGAGATGCATTTCCTATTTTGTCATGTAAGAGATGAATTTGCACTTTCAATTCTTACCCAGCACCATGGAGGAATTATGCACCCAGTGGAGTGTCTTTCATGGGTATTGGATACAGTAGTTGTAAGACTTCCGGGTTGTTTGAAATTGGATACAGCTGCCTGTTTGGAAACTGAGCAGAGTGAAGGGATTGTGAAAGGTCATGTGTCAATTGCCTATGTCCCACAGTCAGTTGAGATCCTGTTGACAAGGACCAGAACACAGTACATAATAAAAAGTAGATAGACACATTGGCCCTCATTACAACCCTGGCGGTCGGTGTTAAAGCGGTGGTAAGACTGCCAAAAGGCCGGCGGTAAAAAAAAGGGAATTATGACCGCGGCGGAAACCGCCAACATAGACAGCCACTTTAACACTCCGACCGCCACGGCGGTACAAACAAACAGCATGGCGGTCACCGCCAACAGACAGGCGGAAGACAATGTACCGCCCACACTATTATAAGAGACCTTTTCCGAGGCGGTTTCAACGCGAACAAAAACATGGCGGAAACTGGACTTGGAAGGAAAAACTCTCACCTCTACACACCCCATGAGGAACCAGGACGCCATGGAGCCGGAACTCCATATTCTACCTGCGTTTGTCTTCCTGCTCCTCTACCAGGAGCACGACCGACGGCAGCGACAACCATGGTGAGTACTGCACCTACAACACAGGGGAGGGGGGAGGTAAAAGAGAGTGACACACACACACGCAACACGCAACACCCCCACCCCCACACACAACACACACACCAATACATGCTGAAACATTACATTTACACCACCCAAACCCCCCTGGAAGAAAGCAAGGACAAAAGGAAATGAGGTGAACGATTGTGACCAGGAAAAATCCATTAATCAAAAAAAGATATACACTAGTAACAAATATGTACACCAAGAATTCAAGTCAATGTACTGCACCTACATAGTCCGTGGACCACTGGGCCAAAAATGCATGGGCGAGGCCCACACTCAATACCCGATCCAAACGGAGAGAACACTGCAGGGGCATCAAATAAATAAAACAGACACCTCAGGGGGAAGGGAAGAGGGGGTACCTCAGCCGGATGAGTGCACGACGCCAGCTCCACGAGGGGGCTCCATGCCCATTGATGTATCCTGGGGAGTGTAAAGCCACAGTCTCTCAAGTCTCTCCACTGGGTGGTTTGCCCACTGCTTTATCCTGGGGAGTGCATAGCCACAGTCTCTCAAGTCTCTCCAGTGGGTGGTTTGCCCACTGCTTTATCCTGGGGAGTGCAAAGCCACAGTCTCTCAAGTCTCTCCAGTGGGTGGTTTGCCCACTGCTTTATCCTGGGGAGTGCATAGCCACAGTCTCTCAAGTCTCTCCAGTGGGTGGTTTGCCCACTGCTTTATCCTGGGGAGAGCAAAGCCACAGTCTCTCAAGTCTCTTCAGTGGGTGGTTTGCCCACTGCTTTATCCTGGGGAGTGCAAAGCCACAGCCTCTCAAGTCTCTCCAGTGGGTGGTTTGCCCACTGTTTTATCCTGGGGAGTGCAAAGCCACAGTCTCTCCACTGGTTCTGGAGGGGGCTTTGTGCCCAGAGTGGTTCATCCAGCCAAGGACTGAGGTAGTGGATGTAATTCTCCACTGGTTCTGGAGAGGGCTTTGTGCCCAGAGTGCTTCATCCTGCCAAGGACTGAGATAGTGGATGTCATTCTCCACTGGTTCTGGAGGGGGGCTTTGTGCCCAGAGTGCTTCATCCTGCCAAGGACAGAGGTAGTGGATGTCATTCTCCACTGGTTCTGAAGGGGGCTTTGTGCCCAGAGTGCTTCATCCTGCCAAGGACTGAGGTAGTGGATCTGACACTCCACTGACGGTGGTGCAACATGGAAGCTGTCCAGGCCCCTGGAACTGACCACCAGCCTCGTACGACTGACCACTGGGTATGGCAGCCATGTCTGCGGTGGTGCCACTGGCACAGGATGTGGTGTGGCCACCGGCGGTGCTGGCGGGGGCCTCAGTAGCGGCTGTGCTTGGGGCGCTCATTGGGCAGCGGTGCTTGTGGGGGGCTCACTGAGCATGCTTCTGGCGGCAGTGTCCTGGTCGGAGGTGCTGGTGGGGGGCTCACTGAGCGTGCTGCTGGCGGCGGTGTCCTGGGCGGCGGTGCTGGTGGGGGGCCCACTGAGCGTGCTGCTGGCAGCAGTGTCCTGGGCAGCCGTGCCCTTGGCGGCGGTGCATGTGGCGGTGCGGGTGGCGGTTTTGTCCGCCGTGCAGGTTGGCGGCGACTTCCCTTTCTTTCTCTGCCCCTTCCCCACCTTGGATGGTGGTGCAGCTGTCTTGCCACTCCCAACTGTTGTCCTGGCTGAGCCCTTGGTGGCAGGTGTTTTGGCCTTCTCCCTCCGGGCTGTGGGCAACTTCTTTTGTTTTGGAGGTGGGGGAATGTCCTTGGCCTGGCTCCTTGGGACACTGGCTGCCCTGCTGCTTAGCGCACTCCAGAAGCCGGTTACTGCTGGCACCACTGTTCCCGGTGATGTGGTGGCTGAGGTGCTGGGTTGGGACCTGGAGAGGCGGGCCCTAGGGGACTGAAGGGGTGGGGGAGGTGAAGGGAATAGGTCAAGGTTTGACAGGAAAAGTTTTTTAGACACACTGGGACGGGTAGATGGAGGGGGTTTGGGAGTAGAGGAAGAGGTAGTGTTTGCAGGAGGTGTTCGTTTGCTGACTTTGGGTGAAGTTGCATGGGCTGGAGGCTGTCGTGAGGTGGATGGCTGTTGGGTGGGTGTGTGACTGCGTTTGTGTACTTTGGGAGGAGGGCTCACAGACACACTGGGAGAGGACACAGGGGATGTGTGAATGGTAGTGGAGGTTGTGAGTGCACGTGAGCGGTGTGTGGTGATGGGCGTGCTGTTGATGGACGTAGTGGCTGAAGATGTAGTGCATGCAGGTGTGAGTGGAGACTTGACAGGGAGGGAGGAGGGAGGCGTGGAGGAGGGGGACACAGTGGAGGCAGTGGCTGTTGGTATGTCTGCATGGGTATGATGCTTGTGTGAGTGCCTGTGGGATGTGTGGTGCTTATGTTTGCCAGAACTACCCTTGTGTGTTGAGGGGTGTGCATGCTGGTCTGATGGTGTGCTTGGGATAGGCTGAGGTACTGAGGATTGGGTCTTGGTGGAGGAAGTTGGAGGGGGGAGGTTGGACACAGGGACAATGGCTGCCATCAGTGCTGAGGCCAGAGTTTGAAAAGCTTGCTGTTGGGCTGCCTGACCAGAATGAATGCCCTCTAGGTATGCATTTGTCTGTTGCAACTGCCTCTCTACATCCTGGATGGCATTCAGAATGGTAGACTGCCCAACAGAGAGGGATCTGAGGAGGTCAATGGCCTCCTCACTGAGGGCGGCAGGGCTGACTGGGGCAGGGGCTGAGGTGTCTGGGGCGAAGGAGATGCCCACCCTCCTGGGTGAGCGGCCACGGGGCACACGCTGAGGGGCTGCTGGGAGGGCGGTGCTGGTAGGGGGGTGGCAGCTGTACTTGTAGATGCGGTGGGCACAGAGGGGCCCACCACCGCAAGGGAGCTCCCGTCAGAGGAGGAGTCGGTGTCACTGTCTCAGCTCCTGTCCTCGCCGTGGAGCTCCCCTCGCCCTCCGTCCCACTGGTGAATTCTGAGTCCGTAGTCTCGTCCTCCAGGGCCATGTGGGATGCAGCTCCCTCCTGCTCCGGTGGCACAGCTCCTCCGCCTGATGATGCTAATGCACACAAGAACAGGGAGACCACAAAAAGGGGGGGGGAAAGAAAGTAGAAAGACATGTTCAGTGCATGCAGTACCGCCACCGTTGGCGGACACTACAGACACAGCAGCCCTCTGCACTACGCCATGCATTTGGAGTTCCCTAATTAATCACAGGGACATGGGGTACAAGGCCTATGCCCGATTGCTGCACACATATAAGTCACAGGATCCTGACCAGGGGTAGATGGCTCTTAACACTGGTGGGGTGGGGTGCCACATAGCCTGCCTCACGAAGGGACCTTGCCTATAAAACTCACCCTGGCCTAGGGGAACCCACTGCCCACCTCCCCCACCCAGACACCTCCAATGCGCGCTGAATCAGATGGATGTGACGGTACTCACCCCCTTGTGGCTCCTGTGATGCCCTCAAGCGCCCATCTAACTCCGGATACGCCACCGCCAGGATCTGGAACATCAGGGGGGTCATGGTGCGACGGGCAACCCTCCCACGTTGGGAGGCCATCCCCAGCTGGGCCTCTGCCATCTTCTTGCTCCAGCGGGGAATGTCCTCCCATCTTTTCCAGCAGTGGGTGCTCCGTCTGTGGTGGACCCCCAGGGCCCGGACGTCCTTGGCGATGGCACGCCAAATATCCTTCTTCTGGTGGGCGCTGACCTACAGGAATAGTACAGGAGAAAAGGAAAAACTATAACCGTCCGGATCGTCACAGTCATTGGCCCACGTTCCCACCCTTGCCCTGACGCACATATACTCACTGTCGTTTCATGCACGCCTCATGCCCCCCCCATCTCCCATCCACACCACTCCAAACAGGCATTGCCCATACAGCATGCTTACAGTGTACTCACCTGTTTGTCTGGAGGACCGTAGAGTAGCGTGTGGTGTGGGAGGACCCCATCCACTAGTTTGTCCAACTCCTCCGATGTGAAGGCAGGGGCCCTTTCCCCAGACACTTGAGCCATTGTCGCTTCCAGACTGAGGTCATAGCAGCACTTGCAGTGTAGGTCCTCTCCTGTCGAAGATCAGGTATCAAGTGAGTGAACAGAGAGAAAATGGCGGTCACGTCCGCGGCAGTGCGTACCGTCACCGCCAGCATACATCATCATTGTCTCCTGGGACCCATAGGGTCCATTTTTAACCAATGCAGGATTGCGCGGCGGTCTTCGACCGCCTACCGCGACGGTGTAGAACGCCAGCGCAGTTACCTCATATCCCCTTGTCCCGCCTTACAGGTCAGGCAGCCGCCATTTCAGGGGGCCACATGACATTAATTTTAAATGCGTCACACATATCTAGGCCTTGCATACACACTAAGACAGGCACATAGCGGATTGACAAATGTGTGCAATAAAGTTGTTTATTTCATACCTCAGTGTTGGCTGACCCTCTGATCGCTTTTCTCATCCATAGAGCACGTCCGCTTGGGCAGGTGAGGAGATGGGGGCATCCTCCGGTGTACAGACCGCTGGTGGACCTGTCGACAATGGAAGAGCAACATGTAATAGTCACCTACAGACTTGATCGTGCCACAATCCATGAACTGTGTGCCCAGTTGGAGCCAGACCTGATGTCAGCTATCTGCCATCCCACAGGGTTGCCCCCTCTAGTGCAGGTCCTGTCAGTACTCCATTTCCTGGCAAGTGGGTCCTTTCAAACAACAGTGGCCATTGCATCAGGCATGTCCCAGCCAATGTTCTCTAACGTGTTGTCCAGAGTGTTGTCTGCCCTTCTGAAACACATGCGCAGCTACATCGTTTTCCCTAAGGTGGAGGATTTGCCTACAGTGAAAGGTGACTACTATGCCCTGGGACATATCCCCAACATCATAGGTGCCATTGAAGGGACACATGTGGCCTTGGTACCCTCCCCCCCCGCAGGAGTGAACAGGTGTACAGAAACCGGAAGAGTTACCATTCAATGAATGTGCAGATGGTGTGTTTGGCCGACCAGTACATCTCCCATGTGAACGCCAAGTTTCCTGGCTCAGTGCATGATGCTTACATTCTAAGGAATAGCAGCATACCTTATGTGGTGGGGCAACTCCAGAGACACCGTGTGTGGCTAATAGGTGAGGACAAGGACCCTATACAGTGTGAATAGTTGTCTGGGTCTGGGGTTGTCCCTAAGGGTTAGTGTGTGTCTAACAGTTGTCCCTCGACATTTGCAGGTGACTCTGGCTACCCCAACCTGTCATGGCTACTGACCCCAGTGAGGAATCCCAGGACAAGGGCAGAGGAACGGTACAATGAGGCACATGGGCGAACTAGGGGGGTTATGGGGAGGACCTTCGTCCTCCTGAAGGCCAGGTTCAGGTGCCTCCATATGATCAATCAATCAATCAATCACAATATTTGTAGAGCGCACTACGTACCCGTGAGGGTTTCAAGGCGCTGAGGGCGGGGGGGGCTGCTTCTGGTCGAAGAGCCAGGTCTTAAGGAGTCTCCTGAAGGCGAGTAGGTCCTGGGTCTGTCGCAGGGCGGTCCGGAGGGCGTTCCAGGACTTGGCAGCGAGGTAGGAGAAGGATCTGCCACCGAAGGTCTTACGCTGAATGCGGGGAACGGTGGCGAGGGCGAGGCCGGCGGAACGGAGTTGGCGGGTGGGGGCGTAGAAGTTGAGTCTGTTGTTCAGGTAGGCTGGTCCGGCGTTGTGGAGTGCCTTGTGAGCGTGGGTGAGGAGCCTGAAGGTGATCCTCTTGTCCACGGTGAGCCAGTGGAGGTCTCTCAGGTGGTGGGAGATGTGGCAGCGGAGGGGTGCGTCGAGGATCAGCCGGGCGGAGGCGTTTTGGATGCGTTGGAGGCGTTGTATGTCTTTTGCTGGGATGCCTGTGTAGAGTGCGTTGCCGTAGTCTAGCCTACTGCTGACGAGGGCCTGGGTCACCGTTCTTCTTGTTTCTGTCGGGATCCACTTGTAGATTCTGCGGAGCATGCGGAGGGTGTTGTAGCAGGAGGAGGAAACTGCGTTGACCTGCTTGGACATGGATAGGGAGGAGTGGAGGATGAAGCCCAGGTTACGTGCGCGGTCGGTAGGTGTTGGCGGGCTCCCAGTGAGGTGGGCCACCAGGTGTCGTTCCAGGCGGAGGGGGTGCGTCCGAGGATGAGGACCTCCGTCTTGTCAGAGTTCAACTTCAGGCGGCTGCTTCTCATCCACTCGGCGATGGACTTCATTCCCTCGTGGAGGTTGGCTTTGGCGGTGCGCGGGTCTTTGGTGAGGGAGAGGATGAGCTGGGTGTCGTCGGCGTAAGAGAGGATGTTGAGGTTGTGCTGATGAGCCAGTTGTGCGAGGGGGGCCATGTAGATGTTGAACAGCGTCGGGCTCAGCGAGGAGCCTTGGGGGATGCCGCAGATGATGTTGGTGGCTTCGGAGCGGAAGGGTGGGAGGCGGACTCTCTGGGTTTTGCCTGAGAGAAATGAGGGGATCCAGTTGAGGGCTTTTCCTTGTATTCGGGCTACGTGAAGGCGCGTTTTCAGGGTGCGGTGGCAAACCGTGTCGAAGGCAGCGGATAGGTCCAGGAGGATGAGGGCTGATGTTTCGCCGTTGTCCATTTGCTGTCTGATGTCGTCTGTGGCGGCGAGAAGGGAAGTCTCGGTGCTGTGGTTACGTCTGAAACCGGATTGGGAGGGGTCCAGGATGGAGTTGTCCTCGAGGTGGCGGGTAAGCTGAGCGTTTACGATCTTCTTGGTGACCTTCGCCAGGAAGGGGAGCAGGGAGATCGGTCAGAAGTTTTTGAGGTCGTTGGGGTCTGGTTTGGGCTTCTTAAGGAGGGCGTGGATTTCGGCGTGCTTTCAGCTTTCCGAGAATGTTGCAGTTTCAAAGGATATGTTTATGATCTTTCGAAGTTGGGGGGCGATGGTAGTGTCGGCTTTGTTGTAAACGTGGTGGGGGCATGGGTCTGAGGGAGATTCTGAGTGGATGGAATTCATGATCTTGCGTGTTTCTGTGTCGTCTACGTGGGTCCAGGCGGTCAAGCGGTTGGTGCAGGTGGAGTTTTCGGGGGTGGGGTCCGTCGTGGGCGTGGTGTTCAGGCTGTTGTGGATGTCAGCGATTTTCTGGTAGAAAAAGGTGGACAGGGCGTTGCAGAGTTCTTGGGATGGTGGGATGTCGTTGACGTTGGCGCTGGGGTTGGAGAGCTCTTTCACGATGCAGAAGAGCTCTTTGCTGTCGTGTACGTTGTTGTTCAAGCGTTCTGTGAAGTGGGATCGCTTGGCTAGTCGGATTATCTGGTGGTGCTTGCGGGTGGCATCCTTGTGGGCTATAAGGCTGTCGGGTGTGTGTTCGAGGAGCCATTTCTTCTTTAGTTTCTGGCAGACGCGTTTGGAGGTGAGGAGTTCGTCAGTGAACCAGGCGGCTTTTTTTCTTTCTTGGTTGTCGTGGATCTCTTGAGTGGAGCGAGGGTGTTGGCGCAGTCGTTGATCCACCGTCGGAGGTTGAGTGCGGCGGTGTATGGGTCGGTGGAGTCAGTGGGTGGGTTCAGGGCGAGGGTGCTGGTCAGCTGGTCTTCGGTGACTTTGCTCCAGCGGCGGCGGGGTGGTTGTTGGGTGCGGTGGTGCTCGATATGCTTCTTGAATGTGAAGTGGATGCAGTGGTGGTCGGTCCAGTGAAGTTCGGTGGTGTGGTTGAAGGTGACGTGGGTGCTTGCAGAGAAGATCGGGTCAAGTGTGTGGCCGGCAATGTGGGTGGGTGTGGTGATGAGTTGTCTGAGGCCGAGGTTGGAGAGGTTGTCGGTCACAGATGCGGTGTTGGCGTCGTTGTTGTTCTCCATGTGGAAATTAAGGTCTCCAAGGAGGATGTAGTCCGTCGAAGAGAGCGCGTGGGTGCTGGTGAGGTCGGCGATGGAGTCGCTGAAGGGTGCTCGTGGTCCGGGGGGTCTGTAGATGAGCGTTCCTCTGAGAGTGGTGTTAGGGTCAGTGTGGATTCGGAAGTGCAGGTGTTCGGCGGTCTTGAGGGTGTCATCCGTGTGGGTGTGGATTTTGAGAGTGGAATTTTGGGCGATGGCTATTCCTTCTCCGATTCCGTTGGTGCGATCTCTTCTGATGATCTTGTAGCCGTCCGGGATGGCTATGGCGATGTCAGGTGCTGAAGAGTCGTTCCACCAGGTTTCGGTCAGGAAGGCTACGTCTGGGGCGGTGGTGTCGAGCAGGTCCCAGAGCTCGATGGCGTGCTTGCGTGTGGAGCGTGTGTTGAGGAGTATACAGTGGAGGTGGTTTGTACCGGTAGTTGCAGGTTTCCTAGTTCTGTCGCAGGTGAAGTTGCAGGCATGGCAGGAGAAGGGTCCTTTGGTGTTCTTCGGTGAGGACTGGAAGCATGAAGTGAAGCGTCAGGGGTTGAGGGCGATGAGCTGTTTGGCCGTGTAGAGGCGTCTGGTGGTGCGGGGGTCGTGCTGACCAGGGGGGGTGGCGCTGGGTGCGGTCCAGGCGCGGGCGGGCGCAGACGGGCTTGCCAGCCATTAAGAAGGGAGGGGGGAGGGAGGAGCAGCAGGGAGGCGGGAGGGAGCGGCGAATGAGGGCGCGAGGGGGGCGAGGCAGCAGGGAGGCAGCGGCGGGGAAACGCAGCTCAGAGAGCCAGCAGGGGAGCGCACAAGGGGCAAACGCAGTCACAAAAAGTAAAAAAAGCACAAATGGAAGCAGATGGAGCAAAAAGGCACAATAAAGCAAGGCACAGAATACAGTCACAAATACGGTGAAAACGGCACAATGCGCACGAGTCTAGCGACGCTTACCTGAAGCACACTAGACACCAGGGATGAGGCGCAGGCGGATGCCTGCGGGTGGAGGAGGGCCTCGAACACGCGAGCAGCAGCGTGGGCGGGGGTCAGGGGCACGGACACAGCAAGGTGGTGCTGCGGACGTGGGGGAGCGAGCTCCTGACCAAAATCAGGTCAGAGGTCGCTCACCCTCGACGCGCAGCGCCAGCCATTAAGAAGGGAGGGAGGAGCAGCTGGGAGGTGGGAGGGAGCGGCGAATGGGGGCGCAAGGGGGCGGGGCCGCAGGGAGGCAGCGGCGGGGAAACGCGGCTCAGAGAGCCGGCAGGGGAGCGCACAAGGGGCAAAAGCAGTCACAAAAAGTCAAAAAAGCACAAATGGAAGCAGATGGAGCAAAAAGGCACAATAAAGCAAGGCACAGAATACAGTCACAAATACGGTGAAAACAGCAAAATGCACACGAGTCTAGCGACGCTTACCTGAATCCCACTAGACACCAGGGATGAGGCGCAGGCGGATGCCTGCAGGTGGAGGAGGGCCTCGAACCCGCGAGCAGCAGCGTGGGCGGGGGTCAGGGGCACGGGCACAGCAAGGTGGTGCTGCGGATGTGGGGGAGCGAGCTCCTGACCAAAAGCATATGACAGGTGGTTCCCTATACTAACTCACCAAAGAAGGTGTGCCAGATCATCGTGGCCTGCTGTATGCTGCACAACTTGGCTTTGCGACGACAGGTGCCTTTTCTGCAGGAGGATGGTCCTGAAGGAGGTGTTGTGGCAGCTGTGGAGCCTGTGGACAGAGAAGAAGAGGAGGCAGAAGAAGTGGGCATAGACAACAGAAACACCGGGATCCATCAATACTTCCAGTGAGACACAGGTAAGAAGACCTCACTGCCTCCTACATCTGTTAAAATTGTTCGACCTCTCATCTGTCTGTCACTCAGTGTATGGACCCTGATTTGTCACTTTCCCTTTCGATTTCACAGATGTGTGTCCCACTGTATGTCCTCTGCTATGTTACCTCATGGACTAGAGCTGTGTGACATAGGTATGTTGACAATACAATGGACATTTGTATTTTCCTTAGTTATAGCAAATACACATTTGTGAAAGCACAGATTGACTCCAGATTGTTTTGTGATTCAAGGGTGTTTATTTAAGTGCAAATAAGAGGAGGGGGTTGGAAAATGGTCAGGGGTGATGGTGGAGGAATGTCCATGGCAGAGTCCAGTCTATTTGTCTCACAGGTGCATTGTCCAAAGGGGCATAGGAAGTGGAAGTAGGGCACTTTAAGGATGGACAGGGTGACAAAGTGGGATAGAGGATGACATTCAGGGTGGTCGCATTTCTTGGCGGGGGTCTTGGCATTGTTCTCTGTCTTTGTCCTGGATCTCAGGGACCGCTTGCGGGTGGTTCTACACCTGCAGGGGGTGGGGTGCTGGTGTCGTGGTCCTGTGGCGGTGCCTCCTGTCCACTAGCGCCGGCAGAGGTGGTGGGCAGTTCATCATCCAGGCTAGTGTCAGGGGCCCCTTGTTGTGCCACAGTGTCCCTCCTGGTGTTCACGAGGTCCTTCAGCACCCCTACAATGGTGCCCAGGGTGGTATTGATGGATTTGAGTTCCTCCTGCAGCCGCTGGGTCTCCTGAAACTTGGCCAGTACCGTTGCCATTGTCTCCTGGGAATGATGGTAGGCTCCCATGATGTTGGAGAGGGCCTCGTGGAGAGTGGGTTCCCTGGGCCTGTCCTCCCCCTGTCGCACAGCAGCCCTCCCAGTTCCACTGTTTTCCTGGGCCTCTGTCCCCTGAACCGTGTGCCCACTACCACTGCCCCCAGGTCCCTGCTGTTCTCGGGGTGGTGGGTTAGCCTGGGTTCCCTGTAGTGGTGGACACACTGCTGTTTGGCGTGTCCTGGGGACAGAGGTATGGGCCCGCTGGGTGGGTGCTGTGCTGGTGTTTCCTGAGGGGGGAGGCTCTGTGGTGGCCTGTGACTGTGTGAGGGGAACCGACTGTCCCGAGGTCCCAGATGGGCCGGGCTGGTCATCTAGATCCAGTTGGACAGAGCTGCTGTCATCACTGTGGGCCTCTTCTGTGGGTGGAGTGGACATGTCTGGACCCTCCTGTCCGGTGACGTTGGTTTAGGGGTCCTGCAGGGGTGTAAAGGCATGATTATTGCATCTGTGTGTGCCAAGGTGTGCAATGGGTGGGTGATCCTGTACCCCAGTGCGTCCATTCCTGTATAGGACCTTGTGTGATAATTGTTTAGGGGTCTGTGTGGGTATGTGTAGTGGACATAAATTGCTGATGGGTGCCCATGCTTTGTTCAGGGCTTGGTGTTGGAATGTGTGGTTTGTGATAGTAGGACATATGTGAGGAGTTGGAGTGAAGGGGGTGAGGGCAAGTGTGGGGGTATGTGATAGCATGCAGGTAGGGTGGGGGATGAAGTAGTTAAAGATTGAACTTATCAGAGTCCATTCCTCCAGCTACTCCTGCGAGGCCCTCAGGATGCAGTATAGCCAAGACCTGCTCCTCCCATGTTGTTAGTTGTGGGGTAGGAGGTGGGGGTCCGCCGCCAGTCCTCTGAACTGCGATGTTGTGTCTTGAGACCACGGAACGCACCTTCCCCCGTAGGTCGTTCCACCTCTTCTGATGTCATCCTGTGTTCTTGGGTGCTGTCCCACTGCGTTGACCCTGTCCACGATTCTGTGCCATAGCTCCATCTTCCTAGCTATGGTGGTGTGCTGCACCTGTGATCCGAATGGCTGTGGCTCAACCCGGATGATTTCCTCCACCATGACCCTGAGCTCCTCCTCAGAAAACCTGGGGTGTCTTTGCAGTGCCATGGGGTGGTGTGGGTGATGTGTGGGGTAGTGTGTGTTGTGATGAGTGGGGTGATGTTTAGGGGGGTGTGGTGTTTTGTGCGTGGATGTGTATGTGTGATGGTGTTGTGTACCTCAGTATGCTGGTGTTGTCTTTGCTTTGCTGTCTCTCTGGCCTTCTTCAAATTTTGGTGTAGTAAGGGTTTGTGGGTAATGTGGGTGTGTGTTTTATATTGTATTGGGTGTGTGGAAGTGGTGTGTGTATGTGTATCAGGTGTGTGTATTTCGGTTTATCCAATGTGGTAGTGTTTTGTAAATGTGTGTGTATTTTGAGCGCGGCGGTGTGTACCGCCAATGGAATACCGCAGTTGAAAGACCTCGCGTGGATTCGTGGGTCGTGATAGTATGGGCGTATTCCTGTTGGCGTGACGGTGGAGGTTTTGTTATCGCCAGTTTATCACTGACTTTTGGTGTGGCGGTTTCTGAGCTGTGGGTCGTAAAAGCTGTGGCGGAATTCCACGGCAGCGGCGGTGTGTTGGCAGTCTTCTGCACGGCAGTAAGCGGCATTTACCGCCAATGTTGTAATGAGGGCCATTATGAGCAAACTATTCTTGCAGCAGAGAACATTTCAATTTGGAGTTGTACTGTTCTAAATCCCGCAACATAGCTTCTGATTTCAGACAAAATCTGTGAAGACAAGGAAGATGAAACTGACTATGAGTTAGATCAGGACTGTATACAGGTGACCATACTGTGCACAAATCCAAGACCAAATATAAAGGAAGTTCAATTGGAAATGGCAGGTATGACTTTATTTGTTAATGGGTTTTCGTTTAAGAGACCAATATGGTAGATTAAAGGTTCCTTATGCAGCATGCTCTATCACAGAGACACTTGAAGCATCCTTTTTACTGAATGTCACATCAGTGCAAGTGGTAGAATTAATTGCTTCAAGAAGAGCTTGCTGCTTGCTAGAAAAATAAAATGTGACAGTCTATAGAGATAGGCAGCATGGTTTTAGTGTTGTTAATGGTTATGGGCAGGTCTGGTCATAAAGGGGATTAATCACACCTCCAGAAGCTCCAATCAAACATTGAGTGTACATTTTGGCTTTGTTGAACACAATACAGAAACCAAAGGAAATGGTTGTGGTTAAGTGCATAGCACATAAAGCTGGCAAGGACATGGCCACTTTAGGAAATTGCTATGCTGATCAGATGGTCAAGTACTGTGCTGTCCAGGAACAGATAACTGTTCAACAAAAGGGAGATGATGATTTTGTAAATGATAATGTACAGAGTTCAAACAACGTGAGTTGTTCCTTTGTGGTTTTGATGCAGATGGCAAGAGGATGATCCTGACAATGAGAAAAAGAAATGGGAAAAGATGGGCTATAAAAAGAACCATCAGGATTTGTATGTAAATTTAAAACAGAAATATGTTTGCCAGATTCAATGTGACAGTCCATGTGTAAATATTTGCATAAACAGACTCATGCAGAAGAGATAGCTCTGGTTAGGATCTTCTGAAAATACTGAAAAGATTTTAACATGTGGCCGAGGGTGTGTGTAGCCGCTGTCTGGCGTGTCACTTAAATAACCAAGTCAAGAAAACTGTTACAGTTATGAATCATATTGGCAAATCAAAAGGCCCATTTACAAGATTGCAGGCAGACGTTATTGGGCTGAGTGTTTTACAGTTGCCAAATTGCTGTTAATGGAAGTAATTCAGAGATTTGTCATCCAAACTTCTATTGAGATTGATCGTCGGGGACACTTTAAATAAAGGCTCTCATTGTGACATTGGCGGTCAATTCTGAATACCGCCGCAGTGACTGCCGCCAACATACCGCTGCGGAGGCGAACATCCGTCCGCTAGATTATGACACATACACGTAAAACCGACAGAAAACTGCCACAACCACAAATCCGGCAGACCCACTGAACGTGATAAACTGTCGGAACTATCACCCATACCGTTACGCCACCAATACTACGTCCTCCAAATAATGATCCACGAATCACCACAGCGGATATTCAACGGTGGTAAACCATTGGCGGTGAACACCGCCGCCGCAGATAAGGCCACTCAAATACAAAACAAGACAACATTGGACAGAACAAAAAACCCACACCTCACAC
The DNA here is from genome assembly GCF_031143425.1 of Pleurodeles waltl. Taxonomy (NCBI): domain Eukaryota; kingdom Metazoa; phylum Chordata; class Amphibia; order Caudata; family Salamandridae; genus Pleurodeles; species Pleurodeles waltl. Next base: position 1,674,415,248 of record NC_090445.1, on the reverse strand, counting down.
AAATACATACACACCCAACACACCCACCAACAGCACTATAAAACACACACCCACATCACCCACAATCCTTTGCTAACACAACAAGATTGATACACTTAGCAATGCTAACACAAAAGAGAACTGCACACACATATCACAACTACCTATTCATCCCACACGCACCACATACCACACACCCCTCCACATCACACATCACCCTCTGCACAACCTACACACACCACATAACACCCATGTCCCCACAAAGGCACCCCCGTTTCACCGGTGATGGGTTGCGGATCATGGTTGAGGAAATAGTAAGGGATTAGCCATAACTGTTTGGAGCACAGGTCCAGCAGATTTCCATTGCCAGGAAGATGGAGCTATGGCGGAGGATCGTGAACAGGGTGAACGCCGTTGGACTACATCCACGCACAAGGGACGACAGAAGGAAAAGGTGGAACAAACTAAGGGGGAAGGTGCGTTCCATTGCAACAAGGCACCAGCTCGCCATCCAGAGGACTGGCTGTGGACCCCCACCTTCTCCCTCCCAGCTGGGGAGAAGCAAGTCTTGACAATCCTGCATCCTGAGGGACTCACTGGAGTAGCCAGAGGACTGGACACTGGTAAGTCAACATTTACAACCTATCACCCCCCATGCCTGTATGCCACCGCGAGCCCTCACCCTGACTCCCATCATCCCACTCCATCCCACACTGTGCACCACCACAATAAACAAACCTAAATGTTAAGCCATGCATGCCATACCCACTGCATGCACATCCTTTCCAGCCCTGCATGTACCCCCACCACCAATGCATGCACAGCATGCAGAACTAACAAACCCACAATCTATCACCATATACACACAAAAGTGGCAGGGCAACAGCAATAGTATAGGGGAAGCTAGTGATGCAGAATATGCCACAGACATGTAGCATAATAGACCACTTTTGGTGCCCCAGCCAAACCCAGCGGCGAGGAGGTGCCACTGCTACCCAGTCCCCCACCAGAAGATGCCCCCAGTGATGACAGAAACTCTGGAGCTTTGGATCTGGATGAACTCCCTGGCCCATCAGGGACAACTGGTCAGTTGGCTACCCCAGCCTGCACCCAGTCCACTACAGAGCCTCCCCCCTCAGAATCCAACACCACAGCAGCCACCCAACATCCCCAGACCGCTGTCCCCAGAACACGTCAATCAGTAGTATGCCCAGCTGTACAGGGACCCCAGTCCACACCTCACAGGCAAGACAATGAGGGTCCTGGGGTCAGTGGCAGTGGGCACACCATTCAGGGGACACAGGCATAGGGGGCCAGGGACGGTCAGAGGACAGCTGTGCCCTAGGGGGAGGACAGGCCCAGGGAACCGACTGCCCGGGAGGCACTTACTAATGTCCTGGGGCCTTACCAACAATCCCAGGACAAGATGGGTCAGGTGATAAACATCATGCAGGAGAACCAGCGGCTGCAGGGGGCAAACCACCAGGAGATCAAGCAAGAACTGCAGGCCCTGAACACCACCATGGTCTCCATTGCGGGAATACTGGGTGATATGGCCAACATCATGAGGGACTATACAGCACACCAGCGGGCTCCTTCCACTAGCCAGTGTACTGACCAGCCCTCTACATCTGCTGCAGGTAGTGGACAGGCAGCCTTGCCACAGGACCCACAGGCCACCAGCCCCCCTCCTCCTACAGAGGTGAACCACCCCGCAAACGGTCCCTGCGACCCAGACAGACACCAGAGACAGTTGCCGAGACCAAGACCACCACCAGGAAATGAGCCCCTCCTGAATGCCCCCCTTGTGTTCCACTGTGTCACCTTGTTCACTTTGAACTGCCATTGCTCCCCTTCCTATGGCCCCTTGGACACTGGACCTGTACCACAAACCAACTGGCCCACTACACTAGACTATTCCCAACCATCACCCCATTCTATTGCACTTTGCATTGTATACCAATTTTTAATAAACACCCTGGGACACAACTTGCGTAATAGTTATTTATCTGAAGGCAATGTACAATGTATAGAACTGTTATGAACTGCATGATCCTGTGTAAATGTTCAGTAATATGTTGATCCATCCTACAAATGTGTCTCAGCAGTCTGTACACATCACAGCATTACACTGTTGTAAGCACAGCAACATCTACAATAAGGGAAGGCATAGGAGACAGTCAGGTGGGATGCAAAGGTGATGACTAGCATTATGCTACAGCCCCACAGCACAACACTAAAATGGAGAAATGTTTAGTTCAACAGTCTTACATAAGTATCATTGGAAGTACTGCTGGATCATACTTGTCCTGTTGTCCACATTATTCTCCTCTTCCTCCTCCTCACTGTCCTTAGTGTCCACTGTTGCCACAGCTACATTGTCACCCTCCTCCTCCTGCAGATAGGGCACATGACGTCTGAGGGCCAAATTGTGCAACATGCAGCACACATCAACAATTCTGCAGATCTTCTCAGGGGAGTAGCATAGGGATCCACCTGTCAGATGGATCCACCTGAACCTAGCCTTCAGGAGCAAGAAGGTCCTTTCAACAATCCTCCTGGTACACCGATGAGCATCATTGCACCTATTCTCAGCCCCTGTTCTCGGATTCCTAACATGGGCCAGGAGCCACACATTAGTCCTGCACAATAGCATGGGGTATGACTCCTGAAGGCATACTCTGACATACCTTGGGTGGGGACTCAGGCTCACTCTGACTCAGGACACTCTGTGCCTCTGTAGTTGTGCCATCAGCTGTGGGATACTGGTATTCCTCAGGACAAAGGCATCATGCACCGACCCATGTTACTTGGCATTGACGTGGAAGATGTACTGGTCAGAAAGGCACATCATCTGGACATTGAGTGAGTGGAAACTCTTCCTATTCCTGTACACCTGTTCATTGGCCCTGGGAGGACTTAAGCAATATGGGTCCTGTCAATGCTCCAATTACATGCGGTATATGTCCCATCGCATAAAATCTAGCCTTCACAGTGGGTAAATCATCTACCAAGGGGAATGCGATGTAGATGTACACGTGTTTGAGCATGGAAGACATAACCCTTGCAAGCACAGTAGAGAACATTGGCTGTGACATTCCTGCAGCCAATCCCACTGCCACCTGGAAAGAGCCAGTTGCCAGGAAATGGAGCACTGAGAGTACCTTCACAAGAGGGGGTATTACTGATTTCGGATAGAAGGTAGCAGATCAGGCTCCAATTGTGCTCACAGCTCTATGATTGTGGCCCTGTCCAGACGATAGGTGAGTATGATGTGCCTCTCCTCCAGTGTAGCTCCAGTGTAGCCAAGTCCACAAGGGGTCTGTACAAAGGTGCTCCTTCTCCTCCTCCTATTCCTCCACAGTGGTTGGTACCTATGGGACCCAAAAGTAAGAAGGGAGTGACAACAGGAACCATGAACACATTACAGCAGTGTACACAGAGCATGCTTGTATGTTGGACACCGGAATTGTATAGGTGAGTACATTCGACTACAATGACGCACTTTTTATTTCTACACTTCACTTGATTCCTGACTTTCCACAGGACAACATCTGCACTGCGTGTGCTGCTGTGTCGTGAGTCTGGAGCCTGCCGTGGCACGTGCGACAGGGGAAAGAGCCCCAGCCTTCACATCGGAAGAGTTGGAGAGGCTTGTGAATGGGGTCCTACCCCTGTATGGGCAGTTATATGGGCCTCCAGACCAACAGGTGAGTGCACCCTGTATGGGTACGTTGCATGCGACATGGCTGCATGTAGATGTATGAGTGTGCCAGCAGTGTGTCATGGTGGGGTATGGCTAGTGGCAGTAATTCAGGTGTATGGGTCATGTGTGTGCCTGATGAGGGGCAAATGCAGTTTGTAGGCCATATGTGTGACAGGCTGGATTGTCTGGTTCATGGTGTCCTACTGTTTGTGTTTCCTCTGCAGGTCAGTCCCCATCAGAAGAAGGGGTTGTGGCGTGCCATCGCCAAGGATGTGCAGACCCTGTGGTCTATAGCAGGCGGAGCACCCCTGCAGGAAACAGTGGGAGGACCTGAGACGCTGGGCCTGGAAGACCACGGAGGCCCAGATTAGGACAGCCTCCCAACGAGGGAGTGGTGCCCATCGGAACCCGACCCACTGATGGCCAGCATACTGGCAGTGGCCAATCCTGAGTTGGATGGGCGCTTGAGGGCATCACGGCAGCCACAAGGGGGAGAGTACAGTGTGTTTGACAACCATCTCTGTTGCCTGGCATAGGATTTGGGTGAAGTGTACTAGTCAGTGGATGCCCCAGTATGCCAGGTTAGACATTGCTGTGTGGTCCAGCCTAGGTTAATAGGGTAAAATGCATGTTTTTGATAGCTAGGTAGCTTGTTTTCCATAGAAGACAGGGCTTAGTTGGTCCCAGTGGGTGTGTAGCTGGTAGTGTTTGGCTCCTACCTGCTGTGTTACTTTGCCAAAGGAATGCCAGTGTGGTCCACACTGCCCATTCTCAGTGTATGCCACCTGTGCTGTTGGTGCTGTGATTTACCCTGTGCTCCCTTTCTTTATACCCCCTCTCTCTCCTTTTGTCATCCTGTTCATGTGTGCATTAGCATCATCTGGCAAAGGAGCAGGGGCACCGACGAGTGAGGGAGCAGAAGCCCACTGGACCCAGGAGGCAGAATCCACCTATGCCGAGGGGACCAGTGGGACGGAGGGTTAGGGGAGCAGCACGGCGGGGACAGGAGGTGGTACCACTGACTCTGATTCCTCTTCCGAAGGGAGCTCCCTGGTGGTGGCAGGCCCCTCTGGGACCACCCCAGCTACAGGATCTACCCCACTACCACCACGCCCTCCCAGTAGCCCTCCACTGAGTTGCCCGTGCCTGCTCACCCAGGAGGAAGGGCATCTCCTTCGTCCCAGGCACCTCAGGCCCTGCCCAGTCAGACCTGCTGACCTCAGTGAGGAGGCTATTGACCCCCTGAGATCCATCTCTGTAGGGCAGTCAACCATAGTGAATGCCATCCAGGGGCTGGCATCCCAGATTCAGCAATGCAATGCCTTCCTGGAGGGCATTCACTGTGGCTTGGAGGTCCTACAGAGATCGTTTCAGGCTCTGGTCTCTTCACTGACGGCAGCTACTGTCCCTGTTTCTTCCGTCCCCCATCCAACTACCACTTCCCAGTCCCAGTCTCCTCACCCCCAACCCATCCCACGCACACATTCAGACAAGCATGCACACAAAACATTACACAAGACTCGCACAGACAAACACAGGCAGCACACTTCAGTCCACAAGCACTCACACCTGCATCACAGCATTAACAGTCCCTGAACCTGCCACCTACAAAGCCTTGCCCACAGTCACCACAACAGCAGACCCGCAGACATACACCCCACACACCACATGCGCAGTCACCTCCACCACCATCACCACATCATGCAGCACACCCACCTCACTTGCAGACACCACAACATCAATCCATGTGTCCTGTTTGTCCTCCCCCACACTGTCTGCCCCCTCCAAAGACACACAAACACTCGCACTCATACCCCCAACAGCCATCCACCTTACACATGCACACTGTCCATGCACCTTCACCCAATTCCAGCACACCTCCTTCTCCTACAATCACTCCCTCTACCACCACTCCCATCCCTCCTCCCACATCCCGCCCCATTGGCCCTAAGAAGCGTTTCCTTTCCCCCCTTGACCTCTTCCCTCTCCCTCCCCTTCCCACACCCCAGCCCAGTACCTCAAGCACATAGTCTGACACTGTACCACCCCCAAAGTCTCCAGCAGCCACTAAAGGGAACATGAGTGCGACGCCGGCCCCCTACCCCAAGGACACTCCTCCGCCCCAAAAAATGAGGGCTAACGTGCCGTCCCCTCCCAAACAGACAACCAAGACCATGGAGCCACCTCCAAAGCCTAGGGCCAAGGAGGCCCCTTCCAAGACCAAGGCCAAGGAGGCCCCTACAAAAAGTAAGCCCAAGGAGGCCCCTCCAAAATCTAAGCCCAAGTAGGCCCCTAAAAAAACAAAGCCCAAGGAAGCCCCTACAAAATGTAAAACCAGGGAGGCCCCATACAAAAACAATGCCCAAGGAGGCCCTTACAAAAAGTAAGCCCATGGAGCCCCCTACAAAATATAAGCCCAAGGAGTCCCCTACAAAAACTAAGGCCAAGGAGCCCCCTCCAGAACCAGTGGGCAAAGAGTCCCCCCATCATCAGAGGGCAGGGACCCCCCTCCAGAACCAGTGGGCAAGGAGCCTCCTCCATCACCAGAGGGCAAGGGTCCCCATTCAGAACCAGTGGCCAAAGACACCCCTCCAGAACCAGTGGGCAAGGATCCCCCTCCATCACCAGAGGGCAAGGATCCCCCTCCAGAACCAGTGGCCAAGGATACCACTCCAGAATCAGTGGGCAAGGGGCCCTCTCCATCACCAGAGTGCAAGGAGCCCCCTCAGTAACCAGTGGCCAAGGGTCCCATCCAGAACCAGTGGGCAAGTTTGCCCTCCAGAACCAGTGTGCAAGGGTCCCCTCCAAAACCAGTGTGCAAGGGTCCCTTCCAGAACCAGTGGGCAAGGAGCCCCTCCAGAACCAGTGTGCAAGGGTCCCCTCCAGAACCAGTGGGCAAGGAGCCCCTCTAGAACCAGTGTGCAATGGTCCCCTCCAGAACCAGTGGGCAAGGGTCCCCTCCAGAACCAGTGTGCAAGGGTCCCTCCCAGAACCAGTGGGCAAGGAGCCCCTCCAGAACCAGTGTGCAAGGGTCCCCTCCAGAACCAGTAGGCAAGGAGCCCCTCCAGAACCAGTGGGCAAGGAGCCCCTCCAGAACCAGTGTGCAAGGATCCCCTCCAGAACCAGTGTGCAAGGGTCCCCTCCAGAACCTGTGGGCAAGGAGCCCCGCCAGAAACAGTGGGCAAGGAGCCCCTCCAGAACCAGTGGGCAAGGAGCCCCCTCAGTAACCAGTGGGTAAGGAGTCCCCTCAGTATCCAATGGGCAAGGTGCCCCCTCCAGAACCAGTGGCCTAGGAGCCCCCTCCCAATGAGTGTCACCCCTCTGCCCCCTGAGGTGCCTGCCCATTTCCAACATAATGCCCCTGAACAGTGGAGTCCTGATGTTGTCAGGAGTCAAGTTGGGGCTTGGACTTTGCCCTGTCGGCATTAGAGACTTTGAACTGGCCTTTGGGCCTGCATGTACATATGCAGTTGTATGTTTTTTGATTATGAATTGTCATCCAACATGATTACAGTGGTTGAAACCGAGGTATGTGTCCTGGCCTTCTTTGCTCCTGGTCCTTTTACAGCCGATTTACTCTGCAGCTGGTTCTGCAGCTGTTTTCTGGGTGTGTGTGTGTGTGTGTGTGTGTATGGTGTGTGTTGTGCATGTGTGTGTGTCACTCTCCCCACCCTTTCTCCCTCCTTTGTGTCCTAGGCAGCTGTACTCACCGTCGTCGTCTTCATCGACATTGGTGCTACAGGATGGCAATGGCGTGGTACAGCATCGGGAAGACTTGCAGTTCCGGTTCCATGGCGGCTGCGGACTCCTCTGTGTCCCTGGAGGTGAGTGTCTTCTTTTAAATGATGTGTTTCCCCCAGGCATTTGGTGACGTTGCTACCGCCCCGAAACTCCTGGCGGTGTGCTATGTCATAATATGGTGGGCAGATCCTTGTCTTCCGCATGCCTGTAGGTGGCTACCGCCGTGTTTAGTGTTCATACCGCGCTGGCAGTTGGTGTGGTACATTGGCTGTCTATGGGAGTGATCACCGCCATGGTCATTATTTTGTGGTCATTACCACCGGCCTGTCCAATGGTACTACCCCCACCACCGGTGTGGCGGTAACCTGACCGCCAAGGTCATAATGACCACCAAAGTGTTGCAAATAATCTGCACAGATTCTGAGATCAAGCAGAGGTTCATTGTAGTTATTGACCACAACTTTCAGGTCTGATGGAACGTACCTATGACACTTTGAAAAATAAACTGGCTGAGGTCTGTGCTTCAACTAGACTGTATCGCCCTGATGATCTTCCTCTGGGTTTTGATAAACTGAAACTGAAAGACAGGCTTGACTCCTAGTGAGATACTGATGGGAGGGCAATAGGAACTTCCATTTGTACCTTCAGCAGTACTAGTTTCAATAAGAAATGACATAGTTCTGGATTATTGCAAAGGTCTGGTTGATATAGTGAAATCTGACTACGAGGATACATCCTGTCACACTCTGGATGCGGGTAACTAGTTGGTTATCTGGAAGCATATTCACAAAGGATTCTTAGATGAAAGATGTACAGTTTGTTTCCAGATGATCTTAACAACAAACAGCATTGTCAATGCAGGTCTGCATTAGTGGATCCATGCTGCTCACATGAAGAAAGCAAGAGTAACTGAAGCAGTGGACGAGATAAGTGATCAAGGTGCACAGTTTGCTGAACAAGCTCAGAACCAAGCTTTAGCTTGCAGTGTAAATCCACAAGGCAAATTGAAAAGCAAAAATGTCAGATGAGCTAAAGTTCAGAACAAGAATCTGAAATTCCTGAAGTCCAGTTACAGAGTGATCAGAGCGGAGAGCTACCACCATACAGAGAAGGACTACTTCCGAATGAGAAAGAATCAGTATTGTTTTTTGAGAATGGTTCAGACACAGATACTGAAACAGAAGACAGGGAAGGCAGTATGTCTTGGGGTCCTGGGTGTGCTGATGAGGGAGTTCTTGGAGCCAAGATAATGGCTAGGAGTGCAGACAGGAGACAGGCCCTGTGTAATTAACAAAGTGGGCAGGAGAACAAGATCTGAGATCCCCCTAATCAGTGGAAAGAGAAAGAGAGAGAGAGCAGTAAAAACCCATTTCAGCTAAAATGTAAAAAAGAAACCATCCCTGGTAGCTGGAGCACACTACCAGCAGCAAAATACCCTTTTCCCATCCATAAGCAGTGCAAAGGAGCCATAGACATGGGTTAGAGGTGTTTGGGCCCCTAGGGGATCGGTTGGTATCAGGCAGGTGTACCATTCTCCCATGGTTTCCATTAAATGTTTCTGGGGGTCCTCATTTCCCTAGGAACTGCAGTGGAAGCAAATGACCAGGGGCACACTTATGTTCCCCTTATTCTAATTAAAAATGTCCCAGCAGGCCTCATTTCAGGAACGGAAGAACAAGGCAACGAGCACTACTGCACTCTGATTTTGTAAAGGCTCCTGAGAAGGGCCAAGCCCCCGAGAATATCGCTGAGTGCCTTTACCACTCCGTGTGCCCCAATGGTTAGAGAGGTGCAGGTGACACCCAGTGCATCAACACCCTCCCACGCTGAGTGACCATGGCCAACCTAGAAAAAGCATCATGTTCTCCCAGCCCACATGTGCAGGAGAATGGCGAGGGAGAGAATGTCACCTCTGTGCTGACACACCATAGCTGGTAAGGCAGTGCTCCTCGGAAGGGAAACGCAGAACCAGGGCGGCACCAGGGAGAGCCAACGTTGCACACAAGAGAATATTTCTAAAAAAAAAATGTTTTAAAAGCACATAATCAAAGGGTCCATGGCACATCAATGGCAGTGCACACATGCCAAGAAAGAAAACAGCAGAGAAAGCTTGCCGCATAAACCTTGGGGCGGGCCCCAAAACATTTATATGGGGATTCAGGGAGACCTAGTAAGGGCAGCTGCACCACCCAAGGAGTTGTTCTAGAGGCTGCCAGGAGTGCAGCGGCCACCACAGAGGTGCCCTTAAGTTCACTAAAAGGCATGGTAAGTCTCAAGGGGGTACAAATGGTGTCCAAGAGAGTTCTTTTCCATATGTTTGAGCACTTCTGAAGTTAAGAGTTTCCGTCTGAAGGTTTTAGGCTGCAGAGATTCCTATCAGTCGGTTAACACTGACTCCTATACATGTATTAATGAATGTCCGGGTAAGATGGTACCATCCTTAGAGCTTTTATTGCTGTTGCATTAATTTAATATGACATATTTATGCTTGTAATATTGTGGTGGCATCCTAGCAATGCCAGTAGCCTCATCTTGTGATAACTATATCCCATTATATTGTGTCTAGTATATGTGGGGTGTATTGTGGTTTTGTGCTTCAAGGCCCTCTATCAATATGACAGTCACCATGTGTTTTTTCCACCTGACATTATGTGTATATCCTTAAATTATTGTTTATTATTTGGTACTGTGTGTGAAATAAAGTACTTTTGCTTTTAAGATATATAAGCATTTCCTTGGCAATGATGCATTATGTGTTGTTTGTTGTGTACCCGGGGCTGGGGTCCTGCCTCACCACCCCTGAGTAGGTGTTGGACTGCTCTGCCGCTCTACCATGAGAGAGTCACATGGTAATAAGGAATACTTGGTTGCCAGTAAAGAGAGGCTGCCAAATGATTACATGCAAAGGATCTAATTCTTCAAAACAAATAAACAGATTTCTTACAAGTGCCATAACTGTTAAACTCTACATCATCTGAGACCCACAACAGTGCACAATATTGTTCAGGAGAAATTGATTGAAATTGTGAATTATGATTTAATCAACTCAGGAAATTGTATTTTCCGAGGTGAATTCAACCATCACTGGAGGTAACACATCTGCGTCAGTTCTATCCTCTTTCTTCCTCAGCAACAGTCACTTTTAATTTTGTCCAACTACTGCACACAAAAAGGCTCCACACTCTACCTTCTCAGGCTTCCTCATTCTCCTCGAAAAGTGTTAACAGAGGCTTGCTCAAGAGACCCAAGCGATGGGTCAGAAACGTGAGGAACACTGAAACTCTCTTACTAGCCCTGGAAGTAGCAAGAATATCACGGTCCATCTCCTAAGTGCAGGAGGTCAACAGGCTTACTACCCATCACAAAAGATACATGATAGGGAAAATAAATATGATTGCCTTAAAAACACCTAACAAAAAGACAATCAGATCAGCTCACTGAGTTCCGAACAGTTGAATTAGGGTAGAAAAAAACTCTCAGTGTCTGGCCAAATTTGGGGGCAAACCCTCTTTTAGAGAACCAACTAAGCATTTAAAAGATAGAAATATAAAAACACCATTAAAGGCAAATCCACCCTACTACATAGGAAAAGACCAAGAAGAAATACCAAAGGAGTTTTCAAGATCATAAAACAACCTATTCTCACACAAATCAGATGGAATCACCTCAAGCTCCAAAGAAAGGTGTGAAGGGTTCCCCGCATTCTTCACTGAGGAGAAGTAGCTAGAACTTGCCCACCTCTCTCCACATAATGATAAATCTGTGAAGAAACATACAAAGAATCTGAGGTAACCCAGTCCTCCTACATAGAGGTCAGTACCAACAGACTGCTACATACAATCAACAAAATGAGACACTTTTCCCAATTCAAAGAACCCATTCTCACCTCAAATTTAATTACTGCTTCCTTGGCCAACGTGGCTAATACCCATCACAACCAAGTGACCATCCCTGAAAGTTTACCAATGGGACTCTAACTGCTGCTGACCTTGTTGACCTGAATAACTTTAACATGTCCTTGAATCTGCATTTCATGGAAAAAGTCCTGGAAAGCTTCAATGGAGCTCCAGCTTAAATTCTTCATTGAGGAGAATAACATGCTAATTGAGGTCTAGTCAGGCTTCAGGTCAGGATGCAGAACTGAGAACCCAATTAAAAAAAATTGTAGTCAGTGCTTTCCACATTCAAGATAATAGTGACTCCTGTTTACCCATTCCATCAGATTTGTAAGAAGCTTTTGACTGGGTCAACCAAGTCACTTTACTGGAAATCCTCAAAGACAGAATAGGGATGAATGGCAGAACCGTCCATTGGTTCTCATTGGAGCTGGAAAACTGATGTTAATACATAGAAAATTGCCAATGTTTGTACCTTTTTATCATCCAACAAGGAATGGATCAAGTTGTTCTTCTCTTTCACATCTTCCTCAACCTTTACACTGAGCCCCTGGGCTTAACCACAGTTATTCCGATGACTCCTATAACTTTTACACCTCTAACACCTACCTTTATTTTGAATGGCCTCACCTAAATATGTTGTCTTCGTGACTAAAGTTCAAGAGCAAATTCAATCCCGGATATCAAATCGCACCCCAAAGCTAAACTCACTTCAAACAGAGTCCCTCCTGCAATCCCCACCCAACCCGCACAGCATAATTCAAACATGGCTTCAATTCCTCACTCACTGTCTTACACTATACCCTTCAGTTGTGGTGTTTCCTAAAACCCTTGGGTTCATCTTGGACAAAAGTCTGAACCTTCAAGAACCCATTAACGCGATAGCAAAGGTAGCCCAATTTCAACTTAGACCTCTCAGTGAATCAAATGTTTCAACACAGGTGCGGATTTTAAGCTAGCTCCCAAATTCCTTGTTCTCCTGTCAGTGGACTAAGGTAATTGTCTATTGATAGGTATTTGCAAACTGCACCTAGCCCTCCTCAAGGCATCCCTCCATGCTGCAGCCGTAATAGCCACAATCTCGCCCACTATGGTCTCTCTAGGTTGTCATCCCGCAGAAGCAAGGAACATATATAAAGTACCCTGCATCACAGGCAGAAAGTTATTCTTGGGAACTCCAACTACCTTGAACAGAGACTGACATCTGGTGGACAACACCTCCTTTAGTGCTGGGGCAACCTTTTTACTTGAAGCTTCTGGGTTTAAGAAAGCATACCTTCTAAAGCAGCCCATTTCAAGAAATACACTCCAGCCTATATTACTGATAGGGCGCACTCAGTGCTTAATTTGTGAATAAAAACGTGCCGGTGCTCAAAGCCCTCCTCTTAAACCCGCGGCTGCTGCAATTAAATGTGGGAGCATGGAATACTGAGGCAGAGTAATCCTGAAGCCATCTCGGGGCTCCTCAATCCATTTACACCCACTCCCTGCCCCTCCAGCTCACTCTTGCAGCTGTCTTCTTTCTCCCATTGCGACACTTTTTAGTTTTTCTCCTCCTCCGTCTTTCCCATATTTGCCTTTTGCTCGCAGCAAGTGCTGGGGGTCGAAGAAGAAGCGCCGGCCCTCAAAAATAAGTGCTGGTACTCAGCACCAGAAACATCAAGCACAAATTAAGCACTGGGCCCACTTTCCATGTTTCTGCCATGGTGCACCTTAAAACAAGTGAGATGGGTGCAAACATGGAAAGTGCACCCTAGCAGGAAGAATGTGCAGCCCTTGGGACAGCGCATTCAAGAGAAATACGGAGCAGCTGTTTAAAAGGTGCTTCATGTATCTCTGTGCAGGCGGCACCCTGCCTGCACTTTTAGAAGAAATTAGAAATCCGCTTTGCAGGAAGGTGCAGTGAGTGACTACACCCGCCTGCAAGAAGATGTCTGCAAGGACCCTGGTACACCCGTTCTTCCCTTTAGAGGGCTGCATTTAGAAGGTGCACTGAAAGTGAGCCAAATTCTAAAAGCATATTTGTCTCTGTGCCCACGTCAGTAATATGGAAGAGGCGAAGTGATTCCCTCATTTGCATGTGAGGGCACACCCTTTATTAATAGCACTGGGGCTATATGTGTGCCAGTGCAATATGTATTACTCAAGCATTTTCAGCCCCTTCTGTAATACCAAAATGCCCAGGGTTAAAGCGGCACAAATGCCCGTTGTGCCTCTGGGGCACTTGTGTAATGCAGCCCCTGTTGTGAGATATAATCCCTCTGGATATTAAGAAAAGTCCATTCTTTGACGCTTTGAAAAAAAGACGGAAAGCATTTCCAATAGTAATTCACTTTCCTATTTTTTACGTTACTTTTCTGAACATACAGGGCCAGATTTACAAGGCCCTAGCGCTTCCTTGAGCCACACTGGCTTCATTTTTTTTTTAACGCTAATGTCGCTCAAGGAGGCAATTTTTGCTGTGCCATATTTACAAAGTGGCACAATGTATACATAGCGCCACTTTGCGACCCCTTGCGCCACGTTATGCCTGCGTCAAACATAATGTATGCAAGGAGGCATTCCAGCACTAGGAGGCCGGCAAAAATGGTACAGTGAAATATGAAAGATTTCACTGCGCCATTTTTGGCGGCATTTCTAATGTCTGCTCAAAGCAGGTGTTGAAATGACGCTCCCATAGAAACCTATGGGCCTATTGAACTTTGCTGCACTAGCGTCAAAATGTTTGACGCTAGTGCATCAAAGCATCACAATAGAGGCAAGAATGTTGACGCTATTGGCCTAAATTGCGCCATAGTGCTCCGTATTGTAAATATGTCGCACCCATGGTGTCGATAGGTGGGGCAGCTGCTACGCAAGAACAATGGTGCATCAGCACTGATGCACCAGTTTCTTGTGAATATGCCCCCCAGTGTTCTGACACTCCTCTGATCCTATAGGTCGTCTCTCGGCATAATGAATTAGCCCTACGTAACAGTTATTATACTTTTATGTTGCATAAATAATTGATGTTTACATTGTACATCCAAAGTATTTTTGCTGCTACCTGTATCAAACGTCTCCTATAAAAAGCGCTCTGGCATTCATTGATTATTGCCTGCACTATATAAAACTTCTAATAAATAAAGATCAAATAAATGAGCAAAATGTACTTTGCATTGCCAGGAAGTGACTGTGTTTGTTTCTTGGGTTATAAAAGGTATTTGCATTTACCTGCAGAGACTACCTGCGTGATTCCTCTTTAGGTTGCCAGCACAGCCAAGAGCCAGGAGGGACGAGGAGGGTCTGGGAACTGCCCAAAGCTTGGCTACTTCCAACTGCTTAAGTTAGCATAAGCCTGAAGAGGCCTGGCACGGTGTGTTGTGTAAGGTATTTTTCTCTGTAGCGCCAAGATGCAGGAAGAGAGTATTAGCTGTGCTTCATAAGATCCATTACATAAGGTAACAAAAGCCTTAGGAAAGTTGAAAATGCACTGCTCCCTGAGTTGCCAGGATACAGCCGGAGTCGACCACTCTCGCAGCCTCCTTCACATGTTACTTGAGCCACATTCTTGCCCAAAGCCCGGGTCTAACCTACAGGAATGCCTCGGCCACCCTGGAACAGCTGCCTGAACTCGGCCCCGGTGCCACAGCCGGAGCAGAGCCCTGTATCAGCACTTCCCTCCGTCGCCAACACATACATTGTCCGCAAATAGACTTTATGACTCACATTTTCCAATACAAAAACTCACAGCTGATATATTGTAGGTTGTGTCTTGGCAACGGTGTCTTCTCTTGCACAACATGGATGAAAAATAACTCTCCTCTCCAGCCTTTCCTGCCTTTTGCGTCTGCCTGCTCTCCTGAGGTTCAATGAATCTGCACAAACAACTGCGCCTGGTGGTCACTCCTCTTTCAAGCCCATAGGGATAATTAAACTATTAAACTTTGTTATGACTACCCTCATTACAACTTAAAAACCTACTAATTACGGTTTAAAAGAAACCGACTCGTTTTCTAATTAAGATTTTCAGCAGTTAACAAAGGAAATAAATTATCCATAAAATCAGATATTTGTAAAAATCTTTGAACTGCAGAGTTGCCATGTGGCTGTCAGGGAAGACACTTTCAGCTGGACCTGGCTTTTTCTGCAGCAGCGCTTTGCATGCTGGGATTTGTAGCCCCTGCTTACAATGATAAACACATAACAACAAGCTCCAGGACACAAAGTATTCTTAGGGAGGAAAAAAAAAGAGGAAAAACAAAAAATGGGATGGACAGAATGCTTGAATTATACACAGGCATCCTCTGTGCGCTAGATAGCATTCATTCCATCACGTTGCAGCCCAATGTGCCATTACACAAAGAGATCAGTAGCAAGCCCATCAGGTTTCACTCTGATTCTATATTGCAGTCAGCCCAACCTGCTAGGCCACGTGCCCTGGGATGGGAACACAATCATCTACAGGACAGTGTCAGCCTTCTTGGCCTCATCCATGAGGTGCCACGTGAGAGACAGACCTGACTTCCTTAAAGTTTGCACGTGTCTATAATGGAATAGTGTACAAATAAGCGATGGAATGGAATATGCCCAGAGTAATTACCAATGACTTAAGCACAGTAAAATCATCGGGGACCTTATCTGAAACTCAGTGTATTCTTGTGTTAAGATCTGTACTCCCATCCAAAGGCTTTGTACTTGTATGTGCAATAGAGGCCATGTGATGGAAGAGATGGAGCCGTTTCATTTACATGCAGTACCATTTTTCATCTCTTTTCTGGATATGCCATGTTTCAAAGCAGACCAGGCCGTAAAGACCGTCCAGGAGTGAAGCATTCTTCACTCAAATATACCTTAAGTGACTCGCCCCGCCTTTCAGCAGATTTTACCAAGTGCATTCATAAATATACACTGTGATGGATTCTGGGATACTAATATCCAAAATACTGTGCTGAAAAAGACAAATTTCGTCAGACGAGATTTTGAATGTAGTGGTGTTGGGGAGAGCATTATTGCTGATTAGTTTCTCTGTAAAAGTAGATATTTTATATAAAGCTAAATACAAGAAAGGGATCATTATATCCTGAAATAAGTGGCTGACTGTAGCCAATGAAAGCCTCTTTAGCCCAGAGTTTATCTACAAGCCCGTGCACATCTCCATCCGCTCATTGCTTACGCCTTCCCCATAGTGCTGGGACCTACGCTTCAGCCAGACATATGAGTTACTAGGAGCGGAGACACCAGGTGTCACTGTCTACCTGCCTTCAGCAAGCCTCTGAAACAACTGCAACCGGAGAATGACATAGTTGTTCTCCGACAGCTTATACGAATAAAGGTATCTAAGCGAAAAAAAATAGCAGATTCAGCATCGAGCCAAGAAACAAATTCTTATTTCTGAGCTCTGGCAGAATGCATGGTGGTCCACTGGCTGCAGACCTCTTACTTTTCCAATTTAATGGACTGCTTCTCAGTGGATAATTCAATTGTTGCAATCGTAAAAATATCTGCAATGCTATACCACTATTACAGTGATGAACCATTCTATCTCAAAGGCCAAACTCAGAGAGGGCAGCATCCCATGAACCATGGAAAACCAGCTTGCATCCTTCCTCGAAGACAATTTTCAGTCAATTAAGGCTACCGTCTTTTCAATGAAAGTGCCACCCTAGTGATTGTGAGGTCCCCCAGGAGTCTGTGCTGCCGCCCTGCTTTCCAACATATATGTAAGATCCCGGGCATGGCTCATGAGGTCATTTGTGTGCTTCCATTATCTTATATTGATGACATACAACTGGTAGTGTGTTTGGACAACGTGTGCCCCGCTTGCATCGAACTGCTGTGAATGGTTGATAAGTGTGCAACAATGGATGAGTCTTAAAATTTAGAAATACCACATAATGGAGCCTTTTCCGACTGGAAAAGAGATGAATCGAAGGCAAGATACTGTCTGCAATCCACAAAGAGAATTATTCCAAGCCAGGGTCCAAATTCAGATCCCCGGTAGTCCTGTAGCCGAGGACCTTTTGTCTGCTATTTCTCTTTTCTACATCTTTAAGGAAAGAGACAATTGAATTTCACCCCGCAGTGGTGTCCACCTGCATGCTGTCTCGGATCCACTAATGAAAAATTGGTTCTCCCACAAGGTGTAATTGATGTTTTCCATAGGTAGCCCTAATAAACCATAGAAGATCTGAAACTTTGTGGTCTAGAGAGTGGCAGGGTTTAAGTAACTCAAGCACAGGGCAATGGATAGGCTAGGGACGCAAAGGGACAGTTTCAAGGTGCTATACCTGATGCAAAAAGTGTACTATAGTCTGGTCACGCCTACTTAAGTGATGGATTCTCTCTTTGCAAAACAGACAGATTTTACACTCTAGCTCTCTCCAGCTCCTAAACGTTGCTTGGGTCAGGCACTAGGGCAGGTTATGCCATAGGGTTTTAAGTTCTAAAGATTTGGAACAATCTTCACTCCAAATTAGAAGCATTAACAATTATGTTGCACACAAGACAACATTTGAGATCAGATATGAGGGCGATTTAGAAAAATGAAATTATGTGAATTTGATTACCGTTAACTTTGAGGGCCTTTTAAGAGAAAGCTAAACTAAGAGCACTGACGTGTCCTCTTTAACTTCATCAGAGTGCTCTGGACGCCTTTGTTGTGCATACTCACTTGTCTCTCTACTGGCATCTGCATTTTCGTCCTGGTTTAGAACTTATTGGGTTACTTTCTATTTTGTTTACTGTTTTTAGTGCCAAGAAGCCCTTTGGAGTTTTGCACTATTAAAATGACAAATCATTATCAAAATAAATAAGGTGTGCAAGATAAACAAGGCTTACAAATGTCAATCGACAATAGCAGTGTTATTTTGGCCACTGTTTCTTGTACTTCCGGAGGCAGTAGCAACTCTGTTTGCAGCCACAGAAACTCCTGTGTGGAGGAAACTCTTACAAGGTATCACCATTTAAATCTAGATCGACTCTCTCAGTGTTTGCAAAATCTATGGGTTTTGGCCGTGTCCATACTTGAGGATCTAGAACATCCACCTCTGACTAAATTATGATTTGAACATTCTGAAAAAGGCACTCAATTGCTGGATATTTTCTGTATTAACCATCTTAGGACCTCACAGAGTCTGTTGGTCCCCTCAGAAGATTGCCAAAGTCAGAAGGACTGAGGATACGAGATGCAAGGTATGTGACTGTCTAGAAGCACATGATGTAAGTATGTCTGTGGATTGTTGAAGGTTGAGGAGCTTCTGGCAAAGTGTAGGTAAGATCATATTGGTAATTCTGGCAAGGATTATGTAGGTAAGACTAACTATGATATTTCTTGGGATATGGGGTAAGGGTGATGGAGGAGATAAGATAACTTGAATCATATTAAATGAATCTTTAACTTAATCGTCCTGGCAAGAAGGGAAATCTGTAAAAACAAATGGTCCCAGTGAGAACCTTTTACATGAGGAGAGTGCTGGAGCTCAGTAAAATTTGTTTATGAATTGAACAGAAAGTCTGAGGGAAGAAGGAAAAGCCCAGTTCTGGGTCCCGGTTGAGAACTGGCTAAGAGCAAATGGTGAGTTTGACGATTATACCTCTAAAGTCAGTGATGGTATGAGAGGTTGTGCTAAGGAGGCCGAAGTACTAATTCTTGGCCAATTTGGTCAGAAGAGCACGGGGTGGTAACAGTAAAGAAACGCGCTCACCTAAGGTGGAATGAGGACATACAAATAAAAAACAAAAATCTTATAACCACCAGGGTCCATCATATTATCGCTATTTAAACAACCGAGTTCAAGATATGGGGCTTGATTTAAAGTTTGCTGGACGGAGTAGCAGCTGCCTGATTGGTCTGAATGTCTGTCAGAATGCAAGACGACATTACTTCCACCATTTCCAAGGGATCCACCTGCCACGTTTAGAAATAGCCATAGGCTCAGCAGTCGTCTTTGTACATTGAAGTGAATCACTCTCATCGCAGTTCATTTGATGTACTAAAGGTTTGCTGGATGGCTGCCGTCGGGTTTGACAGCCACCCACTAAACTTGTGATTTTTTTTTGTTTTTCAGAAACAAACTCTCAAAGTAGGAGTTTGTTTCTGAAAAGCAAAAAACTAATGGCCCCAACACTCTTGGAAGTTTCTGCAAGGGTGTTGAGGTCATTATTGATTTTTCATGGCAGGTGTTTCCTGGTTGTGATGGACAGTAGAAAGGGACTACACCATCCATCCTTAATAGGACAGAATGTGCAATGTCTTTCTTCCAACAGCCCCTACTCCTTTGGGCTATCAGAGGAAGTAATGCACCGACAGAAAACTTAAGGTCGCCTGTCTCTAAATGAGGTGGGTGGACTGAAGGTTTGATGGGCAGGGCACTCCATCCCATTTGCGGCAGAGTACCCTTTCAACCAAACTCTAAATGAGGGCCTCTATGCCATGTCTCTTTTATTTTTAGATATTTATTAAAATAGGCCTCAGACAAAGCTTCACCTTCCAGGATGTGTCACATTCTTTGGGGAAAGAAGTCATCATATCATGATACCTTATAGTTTGGGTTCTTTATTTTAATGTACAGGAGCGTGTGTTTTGTATTCTTCTTCATACATCTTAGTTTTAAGCCATTTACTAGCCCCTCAGGAGTTAAACTAATTTCGGATGGCCAAATTGGTTAAAAATAGTGTACTTTTACTGTCTTTGCCAGTGAGAAATCCCACTGTAGAATCAACTACCAGTGCCCAATCCCAAATGCAACAATCATCTCGCCTATTAATCTGATACCCAACGGTTTGGAATTTATTGGGTATGAAAATTATTGCTTAGTACGGGTTAAGCGGAAAGTAGCTCTGAAGATGTTTCCGCACCAAAACCACTTTCCTTGGCTGATAACGCCATGTGTGTGCTTCTGACATGGACCAAGGGAAATGGCGGGAGTGGGGCCTTTAAAACACTCTGTATTTTTCATTATTCTATTTGTAGGGATAAGAATTACCCAGCCCATTCAGGGCCTATGTGTCTTATCCTATTTCCAGATCTCACGTTTCTTTCCCTTTTCATCCTTGCAATTCTATGGAGACAAAAAGTAATTCTGATTTACAGCTTACGTGTTTTTTTCCCAGACAAACCCTTGCCCCTGAAAGGAGTCTCTGCGTCTTTTATCTTTGATTTATTCCGAAATTCTTCTCCCTGTCCTTCAACCTAACTCTTATAACAAGTCCTTTGTTGAATCTTTTTGAATGTGGGTAGAATTCCTGCTTCGCCGTTAGCTATCACAATAGAACCGCTATTCTACCTAAGTACTCGATACCTGCGGGGGTAACACATGCAGTGTATAATGGCGTCTAAGCACGTTTGGATTAATAAACTTCCCACAAAGTTTAAGTTTCTCTGGCACTCAATGTTTATAATCCTGTAATACCTCTTCATAAAAGGTAGATTCAATCGCAGCCAGCATTTACAATACAGTTTACACCCTAACAAGTCGAATTCCAACTGATATACCATTTTTATTAAATATCCATGATGGCAACCTTCATTCCTAACTAGCCAAAGTCACCTTCAATTTAAAACCCTGTGCTGAGAAATCTTTTCTAGTGGTTTAATTGTATTGGAACAACCACATGCCTTCTTCCCTTGTTCTGAGTACCTGACAGTAGCTTTCCAGGAGCAAATAAAGACGCGTTTTCATGTATGGCTTTTCTTTTGACATATTAATAGCACTGGAAAGACCGATAGCATCGCACATAGCAGGTGAACCAAAGGGACAAACGCTGCTCTGAAAAAGCCATTTCTCTCAGGAGAAAAAAAACATATTTCAAGACATTTTCCATTCTGTACAGAAAATCTTCACCGAGACAAGCAGAAAACAGACTTAGGTCTCTCTTATGGTTTGGTGCTAATGGTACATACACCGAAACTGGTGGGTACTCAACAGAAAGCTAAAACAGAGAGATAACAATGTCAAATTGTAATGAACAAGGATATTACATTTCATTGGCTATGAGCTTCCGGTTTTGCTATAAAGTACTGGGCCCATGAGAGTCACTAGCTGTCCAGGTTCAGCTATGAGCCTCTCGGTAGAAGTGGAATCATCTGTGGGTGTCATGGTCAACATCTTAATGCCACCCAAATGTTCAATACTGTTGTGTGCTGTCTTCGTCATGGGATGTCTGCGAAGGCTCTGTGGTTGCTCAGTGTTACCCAGTGCTTTAAATGGGCCGGTACTCTCCGGTACTGAGTACCGGCACTTTTTTATTTTGAGAGGGAGAGTACCGGCTTATCTCAAGAAAAATGTAATACTTTTAATTGGAGAGTACCGGCACTTCTGAGAAACAAGCAGGTACTCTATTACAGAGTACCTGCACTTCTATTTTTCCATTTAAAGCACTGGTGTTACCAGGATAGAATAGAATGCATTTGAATCATTGCGGTTAGGTCCCAATAAACACGGATACTGGGTAAGCACTATCAGAAATGGCGACAGAGGTGGGACATGAACCAATCCATTCAAAGCATATTGCACTGTTACCTGTACATTAGAACAAGGGGAGTGGTTGTCAGATCTGGGACCCTTATATTGATCTAGATTGACAGGACAACCGTACCATTATCTTTTTTCACTGCATAAATCAGTGAATTCATGAAAGCAGATTTTGAATTTTGTGCACCTTATAACCAAAACAAGCTATTCAGCTACTAACATTTTTTCCAGCATAACCAAGCTGTGGTGGATTAATAAACGATTTTATAAGGTTCGTATACTTTTGAGCATTGATGTTTTGGGAACATTTATACCTGTTTTTATGAGCAACTATTTTTTCAAACAATAGGGACATCTTTACAGTATGATTTTAGATCTGAGAACACTTTTTTACATTTGAATTAAAACTGTTGGACACTCAGGAACTGAACCTAGTCTCTGTACTTGGAGAAATACACTAGTGGATATTATAAGTCCAAATAAGCATCCATGTCTGAGTATTCAGAATGACCAAAATACATTCTTATTAAGTTTTATTTGCAGAAAAGCACAGGCAAAATGACATTTATTTGGAAGACTTTCGCTGGAAAGTTATTAAGGAATAACTGGTTTGTTTTCGAAGTGAAAAATGATATTTCAGGATTTCCAAGCCAGACCCATTGTGCTAGAAAAAATTACAGTTTTGTGCCTGTTGTTATCTTGCACATTAAGAAACCAGATATGTATACATTTTAAAAATGAGTTTCTTCCACCTGAAAGCTTGTATCTCATTATATGGCCGATGGTATGCTTTAACTAGTTGTCCATAGGTATCTGCCTGGTTATCCAGAAAGATGGTAGCAGGACAAGCAGTGAGGAGGCAGGAGAGGCCGGTTGGTAGCAGGAGAGTGAATGGTCGGAGAGCAAAGAACAAAAGATGGGGCAGGAAAGTAGAGGAAGAAGAAATCGGAGAGTCTGAGAAATCAGGGCCTGACTGAGTATGAAATCATGGTATACTGTTGGAGATCAACTAGGGCAATCCTATGGGCATACTAAGACGAAAAGTAGAAGGCTGTTTCCTCCACAACCCGTAATTAACACAATCACATGCAGGTTTACTAGATACGTACCCCATAATTTTCCTAGGTGCTTTGTCTTTGGAGTGGACAGGGGGATCAAGAGACAAAGAGAAGCACCCTAGAGACACTAAAGGGTTAACTCTTGCAGTCACCTAGTCTCCGTTTACGTCCACCTGACAACACTTCCCCATTTAAAGCACTAGTCGTCCTGAAATATGTATGCCATTTTTAGTTGCAGTATCAATTTTGAATATGATAGCAGTGGTACCACTGAGTTGGGTAATCATAGAAAGGACCTCTTTTGTTATGTTATTCTGGGGGTTTACTGCATTTGCCACATAACCCACCATTGACTGCATAACTTTGAGATTTCAACAAAAATACATTTCGTTTCTAGATCAAACACATGAAAACTTACTAAAACCAGCGCACGTGCTTCATGCACAACACTAGCAGACCCTCCTAAAAGGTTAATTGGCCACCTTTCAATTGCTCAATATTGAACACAGATGTTCATTGTGTACTAATGAGGTGTAACATTTGCACACACAGAATTAACGGGGGGTAAATAACAAAATAGGGAAACGATGCTGGTACAGAAAATACCACATTCTACCGCATAATTTGGCTTTTTTTATGACATAATTTAGTCAATCCTGATGCATTATTTTTTTCCTATATTGCCACGTAATTTCACTGTACCAGATCCTAACACATGTAATGGCAGCACAATAAATGATAGCAACAACTGTACTTCGGTTATCAATAAGTCTGCACGTAGTTTACACTTAAACAACACATTATTATTTAGTTTGACCTTACATTGTTATTTTAAACAAGCTTACACTATGCTCAAAGAGGAATCCCTCCTTCCAGTGGGCATTGTCTGAGAACACGCTTGAGGTCATCTTTAGGCCATCTAAATCCTCCTGGGAGGTTCTCCCTGCCCAGCAGGGGCGGCTGGCCCTTTAAGGGGCGGGGCCGATGGATGTCACAGGCGCCCTATGGCGGGGCTCGGAATTCTGTCCCTCCCGGGCCCCCGTGCGTTGCGCTGTCAACCGGACCCAAACAATCATGGCGCCGGGAGTGTGATGCCGCCCGCAGCCCTGCCTGACCTGCCTGCCCGGTGATGCCGCGGGAGCCCCGGCGGGGAGACCTCGGCCGGCCGCGGCCATGAGCGCGCACTACGAGCGGGCGATCCGTGACCTGAAGGCGCGGCTGAAGCCGGGGGCGCCCTCCGGGGAGAGGGCGCGGTGCAGGGCGGTCCCCATGGAAGTGCCTCGGGGGGAGCCCGGAGGGCACGCACCGGCCCCCGGGGAGGGGCTGCGGGGGGAGAGGCCGCCCGTCCCCGTGGAGAGGCTGGGCCAGAAGCCTGGCGGTCAGACACCGGCCCCCGGGGAGGTGGTGCACGGGAAGGAGGCACCGGTTCCCGGGGAGGGGCAGGATGCAGGGTCCCCGGGGCGGGCACCGACCCCCGGGGATGGAAGCAGCGAGCGGAGCCCCGCCGGTGATGGGACCCCCCAGCGGAGCCCCGCCGGTGATGGGACCCCCCAGCGGAGCCCCGGGACCCTCCCCGCGCAGCCCGGCAGCGCCCCTCTGCCCGAGAACAGGAGGGGTGCCCGGGTCCCAGCGCCCCGGAGGTGCCCCGGACAGAGGAAGGAGGAGACCAGCCGGGGCTCCAGGCGCAGGAGGACGGTGACCGTGGACAGCTCCAAAGCCAAGACGTCCCTGGAGGCGCTGAGGACCAGCATCAAGGAGCTGTGCTGGAAGGAGGTAAGGGGGGGTCACCCTCACCCTGTCCTCGCTTTCAGCCCTTGCCCTGCACCACTTCAGTGTAAAGTGAGCCGGCCTGGCACAGCACGGAGTGCTCGGAGCATGCCTTTGTCACCTGCTTGGAGTAGCACAACCTTACCACAGCCGGTGCCACGCCTGTCCCTCTGCCCGAGTCAGTAGGAGGTGACCAGAGCCTGTTATTGATTCCCTGTGCCTGGTCCAGATCCAGGCTTGCATCCTCTGCCTAGCACACCACATAGGTACCAGAGCCTGCCATGCTACCTTCTGCTTGGCACAGCAAAGGGTGACCAGGGACTTTCAGTGCTACTCTCTGCTTGGTCCAGATCTAGGCTTGCAGATGCCACCCTCTGCCTGGCACACCACATAGGTACCGGAGCCTGTTATGCTACCTTCTGCTTGGCACAGCACAAGGTGACCAGGGTCTTTCATTGCTACTCTCTGCTTGGTCCAGATCTAGGCTTATAGATGCCATCTTCTGCCTGGCACACCCCATAGGTACCAGAGCCTGTTATGCAACCTTCTCCTTGGCACAGCACAGGGTGACCAGGGTCTTTCATTGCTACTCTCTGCTTGGTCCAGATCTAGCCTTATAGATGCCATCATCTGCCTGGCACACCACATTGGTACCAGAGCTTGTTATGCAACCTTCTGCTTGGCACAGCACAGGGTGACCAGGGTATTTCATTGATCCTTTCTGCGTGGTCCAGATCTGGGCTTGTAGATGCCATCCTCTCCCTGGCACACTAGAGAGTGGCCAGCTCCTCTCTTTGCTACCTTCCACTTGCCACTTCGCAGGGTGATCTGAGTCTTTCATTGTTGTTTTCTGTCTGCCCCAGCTCCCATATGTTATTCTGCCCAGTAGAGGGTGACCAGTGCCTGTCATTGCTACCTTCCGCTTGGCACCTCCCAGGGCGACTACAGTCTTTTTTTGCTACCCTCTGTCTGCCCCAGACTCAAGCTTACACAGATGACCCTCTGCATGGCACATCACACGGTGACCAGTGCATATTATTGCTACATTCTCTTTGTCAAAGTATAGTCTTACCACATCTTGTCACTGTTACCCTCTGCCTGGGCCAGTCCAGCGTGTTTAGAGTCTGTCATTGCTAACCTCTTTCAGGTCCAGGTCTGGCCTTGCAGATATCATCTGTCTGGTAGACGACCAGGGGATCAGACCCTGCCATTGTTTCCCTTTTCAGATCTGATCTTGCATATACCGCTTGGCACAGTACAGAGTGGCCAAAGCTATCATCCCTACTGTTTACTTGGCACAGCACAGCATGACCAAAAAGTGGCAGTGCTTCCGTCTACCTTTCCCACATGTGGGCTTGCAAATGCCTGGAACATTGCTGCGAAGGCTAGAGCCCTGCGAGGATTAGAACCTACCATTTTACCACTTTTGGCGAAGTTTTTTTATCACAAATTCTTACTAGTGAGATACTCCACTGTGAAAGGCTCACGAAGCCTGGTAACGTTACTCGCCCCTGGCAGTGCACAGTGAGGACATATATGTCCCAGGGCTGCCCCTCGCCAAGGCTAAAGGATGCTAAAACTGTAAGTGTTATGAATCGGCATGAGTGGGCCTACAAATGCAGGAGGATTAAGCAAACGTAATGGAGCAGTTTCTGGTTACTTCTTCTTTTAAACACTGACATTTGTGTCCAATTTTAAACATTTCTAAAAAAAAAACACAAATTACAAACCTTTGGTAAAATCGGATCTGCTGGATACTGTGGAAACCTTGTTTTTGTCACTCATAGCCTGATGGAGAGGTACTCGCCCCTGTTCCCCGCAGGTAATGAAAAGTGGGAGTCAGGGCAGGGGTCATTGGCACAGACTTTTGGGACTGAGGGATATTCTTCCCACAGTTCAGATCTGAAGTAAATGCATAGGCATTTGGGGTTGTTCTGGGACACTACCTAACCATGACTAGTGAAAAGTACTCTTTATAGGGTTAGGACCATCCATCCATCAATCCACCCCTCCCCGCCGGCTGGGCTGTTTGATTGCATCCTTTTTTCCTATAGTCAAGTTCTTTGACTTCAACTCCAGAAGGACGATTAAAGCTCTTCCTTATGTTGATGCTCCTTCCTGTCCTTTCTCTCGACCCAGCGTGTTTGCTTCTCAAAAACTGAGCACCGAGTTGCATGTTAATTAATGGTCTAAGGCTCAACTTACCTACGTGCAGCACGCACTGCCTGGAACACGGGCTCATCTGTTGGCCCTTTCCTCCTGTGTGTCCTTTCTATATCCCGTCCCTCCATTAGACCCAGCCCTGCAGTGCACTCTGTTCAGTGTGAGTCATGTACTGCCTGGCACAACGCGGGAACCTTTCGTTACCATCATAAGCTTGGCTCAGTAAGGTGCAAGATTGAGCCTCTCAGTGTCACTCCACAATGAGAAATTGAGCACTGAAGCGTGTCAGAGCAGCATCTAGCTGATGGTACAAACGTGAGTCCTTGAGCCTTTGCCTGGCACTGTATAGCGAGACAAGAGCCTGCAAAAACCAAGCACTGCATGACATAGGAGAGCGGAAACGGCAACCTGCTGATGGTGCTGTCTGATGGAGTCGAGCAGGAAGCGGGGTTTACTAATTATACCAATTTCCACGCAGGGCTATGCATTGAAGACCAGAGCCTTACCTTGACAAACCAGACCACCTCGATACCTTTGGGATCAGAACCAGCCAGTGCTACCCTCTTCATGACACGTGTCAACAAAGACGAGTGTGACCATGCCACGCCTTGTCTGCCATAGCATAGTGATGACTTCCGCCTGTCAGATCCTGCGACAGGCATCTTACAACAGGATCAGCCCCTGTCAGTATCACCTTCTGCCTGGGATAGTACAGTGAGGGCTGACCTGCCAGTGCCCCCGCCTCCTTTGCACTGCATGGTCTGTTACCTTCCCATGCTACATCAGGGAGGACTGAAGGCCACGTGCTCAACCACTCAGCTTGCATTTCACAGTCGAGGACTAGAGGGTGCACAGTCAACCCCCAGATGATCTCATAGCGTAGGTCACCACTCACTGTAATTATTTACCTGGTTAGTCATCTTTTTTAGAATAAAACACAGACTACATTTATAGCTCACACTACATTCCTGCATCTTTTTATGTCAGGCGTTAGCTAAGACTTTTAATTTTTTTAAACATATGTACAATATACAATATTCACTGGTCTGTTGGTGTGTCATTCACATTTTGCTTCCGCCCACTACAATATACAGTATGCGGCAAGGGGTCAACCCATTTAAGCCTCTGGTTAACTTCACTTTGAGAGACTCACAAGCTGGTTCACTTCTTGGCTGATGTTTTAATTTTTAATTTATTACTTTGATGTTGCATTTGTGTTTAGAGTCTGATGTGACAGGAGGACCCTTTACATTAGATGTGAGCACAGGCCATTTCCATGCTTTATCATTTCCTGTCTCCTGCCCATGCTGTTGTAAATTCCTTTTGGGGAAAGTCCTCTGTTTCTAACTTTCCCAAATGAACAAAGGCGACCCTAAAAGGAATTTCACAGCATAACAGATTGCATCCATTTAAAACTGTTCTCTATTAAGTTATCGAAAGCTTCAATATTATACATTTCAATTCACAAGTGGACATTTGTTTAGAACATGTTTATTCTAGCCTCAATTTCACCAATGGCTCTTTTATAAATTTTGCCCAGGAAGAAAACATTTGTTGTGTTTAGTTTTTAGCATTTGTAACATTTCTTTCCTTCTTTCCTTCTTTCTTTCTTTCCTTTTCTCTTTTGTGCTTTCTTTCCTTTTCGCTTTTGTGCTTTCTTTCCTTTTCGCTTTTGTGCTTTCTTTCCTTTTTTCTTTCTATTGTTTTCCAACTTTTTTCCTTCATTCTTGCTTTCCTTTTTCTTTCACTACTTCTTTCCTTCTTTCTTTGTGGCTGTTTTGTTTAATTCTTCCCTTCTTTTTTTCCTTTTCTTCTTTCATCCCTTCTTTCATTCTCGCTTGACTGGTCTTTCTTTCTTTCTTTCTTTCTTTCTTTCTTTCTTTCTTTCTTTCTTTCTTTCTCTGATTTTTGTTTTTACTTTGTCTTTCTTCTTCTTTTTATTTTTTTTTGTCCTCATTCACCGTGGCCGTTAAACCCCTCTTACTTTACCAGCAGTAGAGTAGTCCAGGCCAGAGGACGCCCTTAACTCTCAAACAATCCTCTGTCTACCTAGATTCCATGAGGATTTCAGAGCAGGGGGTAAAATCATTGGACCAATAACAGAGACAAATAGCTTATTATCACATGATGTTTTCGACAAATTACCATTACCTAAATCAATGTTTCCAAGTCAATAATGGGGCCCAAAAGTTCCCCCCAGTCCTATTACTTTTCCGTAACATTAAATCCAAATCCGCGGTACGAAACACAGTGTTAAGCCACTCCGAATATACTGGAGGGGAAACCAACATCCATTTTCTACATATTTCTCTTCTCCCCAACAAAATTACATAAAATAAAAATGTAAGTTTTAAGGTTGTACCTCTTCCACTCCTCCCCTCCTGATCTTGTGGTTGACCAAATATTACTAAAGGGAGAGATGCTGTAATTTCCCACTCCAATATACTCGAAGCAGTCTCACATACCTTTTCCCAAAAAAGACGACTATCCGGACATTCCCAGAACATATGAATGTCAGTTGCTTGTATTAAACCACATTTTGGACATTTCTCCTCCTGCCCTCCTTTCATTTTAGACAACTTCTCAGGAGAAATATAAGCTCTATGGATCGTGTAGTAGTGGTTCCTCCTCAAAGCAGCCGACTTAACTGTATCAAACGGAAAAGTTAATGACTTCTTCCACCACATATGAGCTAACTCTTTAGAGAACAGATTATTCCACAAAACCGTAGGAAGTTCGAACTCACCATCCACCCCTTCTAGAATCCCCCAGTACCAAGCTGCCACTCTATGGGGACCTACCAATGGGCTCGGAACAACATCTTCCAGAACGTTATGCATACCGACTCCTCCCTTAACCCCCTGTGCCCAATCCCTTATCTGCAAAAACTTCCATCTAGTCAGGGAGCCGCCTGTTTGTTGCTTCAACTCTTCCCAAGAAAGGAGGACCCCCTCCTGAAAAAGATCCCCCCAGTAGTCTATCCCTGCCCGTTTAATTGGTAAAGCCAAAACATCTTGAAAACAATCTGGTGTACCCAGAGAATCCCGGATAGGTGTGTTGCAGTTGTAATATGTTACCTCTGCGGCTAATCTAAGCTGGTACCAACATTCTGCCAATCCCTGCATAATTTTCAGTTTTATCTTTTTAAAGAACTTAGGATCATGAAATTTAAATAGGAAATTACTTGACGCACCCTTGATGGTAGAGGCCATCACGTTAAACATGAGACCCGTTGTTGTAGAATCTGGAGAAAGAAATAGAATCCTAGTATTCTTCAAAAGGAAATCCCAAGCATAATACTGTAGTTCTGGTAGTGCCAAACCACCCTTTCCCTTACACCTGCACAGCTTTCTCAGAGAAATTCTAACCCCTTTAGAACTCCATATGAAATCGTTTATAAGCTGCTTCATCTTATCTATACATTTTTTTCTGCATAGGGAGTGGGGAAGCAGAAAACAGGAAATTCCACTTGGGAAGAATGGACATTTTTACCAAATTAACTCTTCCAATAATTGTTAAAGGAAGATGAACCCAACCCTGCAATAATCCCTTACACTCCAGTAGCAGCTTTTGCTGATTCCTCTCTGCTAACTGCTTGATATCCTGGGTCACCAGGACACCCAACTACCTTATTTCCTTTTTACTGTAAGCCGATCTATACTCCATATTTCATGCCATTGTCTCCGTCTTTTCACATTTACCTGATAGCCTGATATTTTACCAAATCCTTCGGCTAATCTAAAAATCTCGGGGATAGCAGATGATAGATTATCTGTATACACCAAAAGATCGTCTGCATACAAAGCAAGCTTTCTTTCCCAACCCTTACAACAAAAGGGAGTAATCACCAGATTCCGCCTAATATTCCTAGCAAATGGCTCGATATATAGGTTAAATAGAACGGGGGATAGTGGACATCCCTGTCTAGTACCTCTTGTTATTGTAATGATTCCAGTAAGATTTCCATTAACGGGTATTCTTGCTGTAGGAGCCCTATATATCTGATTCACAACCCCACAAAAGTTATCACCCAAATTAGATTGTTTTAAAACTGATTTTAGATATCCCCAGCTTACTTGATCGAAGGCTTTCGCTGCATCAATAGTAACGATCCCCAAAGGGGAATCAAAAGACGTTGCCATATCTATAGCCCCAATCAAATCATATGTCAATTCATACAAATATCTTCCCTTTGAGAAACCCTTCTGGCCCGAATGTATCAGATTATTAACTACTCTATTCAACCTATCTGCCAATATCTTGGCAAACAATTTATAATCACTATTTAATAGTGAAATGGGCCTATAAGATGCGCACTTTCTGTCTTTCTTGCTTTCTCTCTTCCTTCCTTCCTTCCTTCCTTCTGTCTTCCCTTTCTCCTTCCACAAGAAGCTGGCAGCAGTGGATGGCATAATGACTGTTTTTCCTTTGTTTAGATTTGCGTTATCTAGGACCTTTTGATTTTACTAAAACTATGCGTACAACATAGTTATTTATAGGTTTTTTTCAGCCACACTTCAGTTGTCTGTGGTTGTGTCATTCACCATCCGACTTGAGCATGCATTATGGAGCAACTCATCACCCCACTTCATCCATTGGCTGACTAAATTAAGAGCTAAGGCATTCTGCTCTTTCACAAGGAGTACCTCCTCACACAAAGTAGTTCCCTTCGCTGCCAGGGAGTACTATGATAATGTGTGTGTGTTTTTTTTGTGACTAAAAACATTTTTGCCTTTGTTCAATATTTGTTTTTAGATCGGCAAATGCCCAGCAGTTTCTCAAACAATAAATGTTTGTAAAAGCCTTGACAAAGCAAAACAAGCATTTCCAAAAGACTAATGAACAACACCAGCCCTATTGGCTTTGCCAGTGTTTGTTTCCCATTGTAAATTTGATCTAGTTCAATCAGAAAACTAATACTAAAGACATCTCCCAATGAGCACACAACTGTACAAAGCCATATTCGTTATACAGAATACTTTTCAATCCTGTCATCCTGGGATTGCACACCTTTCCTGTGAACTTCTCACACAATTGCATTTTTCAGTATGTCCAATCCATAGTGCTTAGAGGTGGCTCCTAACTCCATAATGCACATTAAGAGAACAAAAAAAAATATTAACATTGTACATGCTATTGGTGCTCACAGACATAAGTATCACTTGAGTCCTCCTCTTCAGTTTCCTAATATTTTCAAACGGTTGCCCACTCATGCCTACTGCACTTTGCAGTATTGTAAAGATGAGCTCTTGCTAACTGAATGCATCAATTAGTGCTCTTCATGTAGGGCATAGTCGTGCCTGTGTGTGTGTACAAAGCACTGCATTATCTATTGAAACTTGTAAAAGACAAACTAGTTTTCTCCACAGTTAAAGATTCATGCAGTGAAGGAAGGGGCCCTCTTCCTCTGGGGAATGTCCCTTGTTATAATACTCCAAGTAACTTGCAGATCCCTATGCACAAGGAGGGTTCTCCAGGACTGATGTGGTGACTTAGAAGGTGTGAGAAGATAGTGTCTACTACCAGCAAAAGACGTACTATGCCTCCAACGTATCCAAAACGCCTCCGCCAGTCTGATCCTCAACGTACCCCGCCACAGCCACATCTCCCACCACCTGAGAAACCTTCACTGGCTCCCCGTGGACAAAAGAATCACTTTCAAGCTCCTAACCCACGCCCACAAAGCGCTCCACGACACCGGACCAGCCTACCTAAACAACAGACTCAACTTCTACACCCCCACCCGTCAGCTCCGCTTCACTAACCTCGCCCTCGCCGTCGTCCCCCGCATCCGAAGAAAGACCTCCGGCCGCAGATCCTTCTTATACCTCGCCGCCAAAACCTGGAACTCCCTCCCGACCGACATGCGACAGACTCAAGACCTACTCACCTTCAGAAGACTCCTCAAGACCTGGCTCTTTGACCAGTAACAACAGCTCTCCCCCTTCTCCCCCCCCAGGTGCCTTGAAACCCTCACGGGTACGTAGCGCGCTTTATAAATTCAATGATTGATTGTATATATTCTGGCAGGATAAATGGAAGCACAAGTCACGTTGATCAACTTGGTCACCTTCATAGAACAGTGCGAATTCTGGTAATAGACACCTATCTGGCTGATATCACCAGGGTCAAGTCAAGGTTGGTCAATCCATAAAAACAATAACAAGCTGGACAGTGTGAAAGGAATCACTTGAGAACAGTAACATAATCTAAACCCAATACTTTCAGGAATAACAAGAAAGGGTAAGTTATGTTTATTGAAACATGCCTACTGTAGGAGGGAAAATAAAATAGAAATTTGTCAGGTTTGGTGAGCTACACAACCACAGCTCCCATCTATTATTGATCATGTTCTCAAACATGACATTCTTGAAGACATGCAGTTGCTGTGTTTCATACTGTAATTATAACAAGATGTTAATATATAGTTTTAAACTCTTGCAGATCAAAATGACTATTTCTTCAAAGAAAATATAGGCAAGAAAAGTGGAAGTACCACTGACCAATGCTAGATTTTTTCACAGACTTTAATAATTATTGTACAGAAAATTCATTCTTTTTCTCCACAGTACTCTAAATTCCCCATTGATTGGTGATGTTAAATGTCCAGGACATGAAGTAAAAGTCTTTAAAAGTTGCACAATATCTACAAATATGTTAAAATATGTCACGAAAAAACCATTAAATCTGTTGTGCTATTTTAAATAATATAGGGGCTTATTTGGGCTTTGGCAGGATGTACTCCGTTCCGACAGATGCCTATATGGTTATGCAGTCAGAGACTTGCCTGGCTGTGCTTGACTGTCTCTGCTCAAGTCATATCTGCCTCTTAATTCACCTCTGCAGTATTACATTTTTTATTTTTGTTTTTTAATTAAAAAAGGAATTGGTTGACCGTAATATACAAAGCGCCTCATAGGTGCTTTGGACTTTTAAATGGGGCTGCAGATGCTTGTGCGGCTCCTTTTGTAATGTGGGTCGCGCCAACACTGTTTTGCACTGGTGAGATCAGGAAGGGGCTTTCCTTCATTTGGGTGCAGTGGGGCCCCATGCAAAGGTATTAACATGTTGCAATTGTGCCCCCTCCACATTAAAGACGTGGGCACAATAGCAAAGAAGCAGGAAACTCGCTGATCGTGCGCCACATAGAGATGGCGCACGCTCGCTGCTCGCCCTTAGGGCCGCTGTAAGGGAGGAAGGTGGGGAGGGGGTCCAAAGCCAGTGCAGTCTTACAGGGAGGGGTCGCTTCTCCCCGCCAAAGGGAGGCTAGTTCACTCCTGTAAAAGATGAAGTTGTGGATTCAAACTGCGGCCCCATCTTTTGTTGAGGGACTCTCCTCAGCCGCTGTTGAGTTCACGCCCCCTCTGAGGACGGTGGATTTGTGCCCCATTCTACACAAGGCTGCACTTCAAACAGGGGCAGTGTGCTTAATATGCAAGTCAGGCCCAACTGCCATTTTGTCCTTTTGCCATTGAGTCATTTATTAAATCACAAGCATGGTAGTAAAATAAACCCTGATTAAAGATGTTATTTAGGCAAAATGGACAGAAAGGTTATTTAATGCATGGTACTCTTTATTGAAATGTTACTTTTAAAGGAATTATTTTTTTGTGTCCCCACTCCTATTTATTCCATAACTGAAGAAAATGTCAACATGTCATCCGAAATGGGTCCTTATAAGAATACTTATAACACGCCATCGCTTAACCATCTTCATGGTGCCTTCTCTGGCAGGAACAGTGCAGCAGTTCTAGACCATGCTCTTAAACAGTGTTTTTGCCATTTTCACCTCTTCTTGAGTAGGTTAAATAAACAAACTTGTGCATGCCGGGAAGGGAGGAGGAAGTCCAGGTGGCACTTGCCATTGGTTCCAGATTAAATTAAGCAGGAGTCAAATAACTTTATTTAGGGGGACTGGCTACCAAACGAGAGGCATTCTGAAGTCCCCTATCGCCTTCCAGATGTTTTTTTCTGTCCTGGCCCTAGTAGATGCCGTCTTATTTGTTGGAGCTTGACTTGCTAGACATTCTGAACTTTTAGCCCAGGGTTTGTGTTTTTCTTCTACTAGTCACACAGCTTCTGATGCCAGGGACTGCCAAACCTATATACACCAACCTGGTGTGTATTTGTAAAACACTAAAACCTGTTACCCAACAAAGCCGGACTGAGAACCCGAAGCAGCCCTGGCAATTTTGTCAGACCAGCCCCTGCAAGGAGCTGAAAGCGAGAGTGGGTGAATTATGCTGTATTGCTGCTTTTGTTACTGGGGGGCGATATTGCAGAACCATTGCAAAGCGGGCCCCAATAACCAAGCCGGCCCCACCCCTCCAGCCTCCCGGGGAAACGCCCAATGCCTGCTATTGCCAGTCCGGCCCTGTTACCCAACATCGGGTCCATGTAGCACTATATTTGGATAAGTGAAGCAGATTTAAAAAAAATTCATTTAAAAATTGTTTTCACTATAAAAGTACATTTGGCTGGTATATCAGTACAATTCGAAACTTGTCCCAGAGCCAGCATCATACAATAATACTATTTCAAAGCTGCTTCAATAGAAAAGGTCTCCTTTTCAACATTTGTAGGATTCTCATTTTTGTGTTCGACCGGTCACAGTCAGTGCAGAAAAGTCATCCTGAGCAAGGGTTTCGTGCAGGAGAGTCGTGCCCAGGGCTTTAGCTGACAGATTGCCAGTCTAACCCTTCTCTAAACGGCTTAGGAGTGATCTGCACTTAAGGATGTCTTCAGCTTTGATGCCAGCTAAGGCGGGCATCTGCTGTCTAATCAATAGGATTTGGAGCCGCCTGCTTAAGAGTTATAAAGTACCAGGAGATTTGGCAGAATAGGGGAGAGAGGGGCGATAGACAATTCATAAGGACATGTTCCATATAAACCTTTGTCGCAGTTATTTTTGGAGGCCATGTGTCCTGTAAATGACAAACCTACTTTAAACCTTTTTATGCCAGGAAGGAAGGATTCACATTGTCTTTCCACTCCATTACTGAGCAAGTCCTGAGTGCTTTTGGATGGAGTGCTTTTTATAAGGTTTTTTTTTCTTTCCGCTACTTAGAAGACATTTATGTCCATCTACACACTGTATTGATTGTTCCCTTGTGTGCCTCTCGCATTAACCTTTGTGTTACTAAAGGCAAGGATGCTCTGCAAAGGAAGCCAAATGCTTCTGCCTATCTCTGCTCTAAAACTCTCAAAATCAGAGCCAAATAAATACAAGGAGGCGGGTGATGGAGTGAAGTGTTGCACAAGAGCAGGTGGAAGGTGAGCGGAGTTGCCTGGGTCTGCCTATGCTCCCGAGGGTGGCGCCCAGATCGCCGGGTGTGGGAAAGCAGAACAGGGTACACAAATAAGGGCCTGGGAGTGAAATGTACAGATAGAAAAGGTGAAGGGACGGTGGACCTCGGTGTTTATGGTCTTTCTTATTTAAAGACCTTGCATGCTAAAAGTTAAGGCAATCTTTGAGTATCAGTATTGTCTTTGGAATTCCAGACATTGACCCACGCTTTGGATGCTGCTAGAGAATTAGAAAGAGATTTTCCATGGAGGTCTTCCTATTTTTGAGATCCTCCATCATATCGAAATCGATTGCACTAGTGCTTCATGTCTTTGGGAAGACTTTTGCCCTACCATGATTGATGACCTCAGTGAGCAGGAATTATTGGACCAGTTTTCTGATCATTCGGTCTGTTGAGGTTTGATGACGAGTTTGGCAATTGATGCCTCAGATTGCTTGATTGCTGGCACCGAAGAAGGTTGTAGACTGGTTGCTATTCCACAGAAGCATTATGGGAATTATTTTCAACATTAGGGCAATCTCTGACATAATAGTG
Organism: Pleurodeles waltl; assembly: GCF_031143425.1. NCBI lineage: Eukaryota > Metazoa > Chordata > Amphibia > Caudata > Salamandridae > Pleurodeles > Pleurodeles waltl. Next base: position 1,674,378,642 of record NC_090445.1, on the reverse strand, counting down.
GACCATCGCCGGTACTCTGTGGGAATTCTTGGCAACTATCTGGCTATCACTGGGATAATAGTGTTTCATCCCAGCCACATTGTGGGCATGTTGATGATATTCTTGATATTCCCACTCTGGCCCTATTGAGGCCATTCTTGATAAAAGACTAGGTATCCCTGGCATAGCAGTGGTCCATCCTCAAATTAATCACCATTCATGGCATCATTCATGCTGTCTCGGGCTTAATGGTACAGGAGAATTAGGCAGAAGAGATAGGTCAGCACAGATGTGGTTGCTGGAGTCTGTGGGCCTGCACTGCCCTAATGCAGCAGCGTGCACAGCAGCAGCTTGCACAGCAGCAGCAGCTGCTTCCTGTTTTTCAAGATGGAGGCAAAAACTGCCAAACTATGCAGAGGTTACATACACTGGAATGGACATCAGTAAGTGCACATTGCGAAAGGTAGTGTGCATTATTTAGATATCTACAGTACATCTCTTAACCACGAAACTCTCACCTCTCTTCAGTATTAAAACATTTTCCACAGCTCGTCAGCTCTACCTCATCTCATCTGTATTGCTTCCAGTGTTCTGCAGGGCAGCACTTAAAAGTAATTCGTGGCAGCACAGTCTTGTTTTTCTTCACTGAGCTTAGAGAAATCTGCAGCGTGGCTTTCAGTCCATTTCCTCCTTGTGTGCTGTCTCTCTCTCCATGCACTAGGCAGGACACTTGTAGAAAAAGGTGTGATTTTTGTTTGGATTTTAAAACTATAATCTAATTGGCAACCAAGAAAGAAGACGATTGGAATATGTACTGATGAAAGCGTTTTTATGAGGTGGGGGCAGTGATGATCGGGACTGTGGACCAGGATGCGAGCGGCGACAGTGTTCGATATGGGCTTCCGGTACACTGAGGATGTACCAGTTGACATCCAGGAGGGATACCAAGAGGGGGCAAGAGCATGGATAGTGAGAACCTAAAGTAACAACAGATCTAATTTGACATGTGTCTTTTTCAGACTTTTCATTCACTGACAAACTAAGAACAAATAATCCGTTGCATCCACACAACAAACCCAACTTCAGACCAACACAAGGTGTAGTAGTTGACATCAGCTGGATCCTACGGTGCCGGCCAGTTAGCAACAGGATTGCTTCATTGTTGCCTTTATAGACAAGGAATGACTGCTACTGTAGCACCGAGAGGTTTAGGTCCACATTATCCTTCAAGTACAGCTTCCTTGAGCAAGAGCGAAGCTGTGTGTGTTGCTGTTGCTGGACACGCCTGCATGGTACAACCAGCTTGTACTCCACTGCTTGAAATGCACCACACAGTCACAACATTTCATAGACATCCCTATGAGCAGCCAGGGAGGACAGCAATACAGCTCTGTGAGCTGCCGCAACCGCCTAATTTACTAAAATGGCAAGGACAATCTGTTCATCACAATTTCTACAGGAAAACGATGGTCTTACATTTGTATCAAGGTGACACTTCATGAAAGGGTAAAGTACTGCAGAATATCCCAGAGCACAGCACTGTCATGGGCCAGGCCATAGATCCTTTGCTCTCACTTGCAGGCCATACTGATGTGATAGTGTCAAAGGACTCCTCTAGTATGACTAATACCTTATCGATGATCACCAAAGACAGCCAGGTAGAGATACTGGAAGCCACTGACTCACTAAGTCAATGATTGATGTGTCTGTTTGGCGAGGCAGCAGTTTAGCAAGACTGATGCACTGAAACTGTGCACACGAGCAGCCTGCGAGGGATTATGCACATGAAGATATCACAAAGTCCTAAGTTTGCACCTGATAGTTCTGAACACAATGATTTATAACCCAAACATAATGAAGAGTAAATAGGGTCTTGTTATTGAGACATTTGCTATTATCTCTTTGGTGGGGACTCTTACTCTCTCAGAGAACAGGTCTTGTGTCTGTCTAGGACAAGCCATCAGAGTCTACAGAAAACACAGAAAAGTAAGAAGGTTTGAAACTATAATTGCAAACAGTGTTTTAAAGAACACAACTGAGATAGCACTTTAGCAGTTGACAGACTGACTGTACATTTCTTTGTGCACCTGATGTCCCAGAGGACTAAATTAATATTATGTAATAAACCTACAGCAGCATAGCCGTATTCGTCTGGGTATCTGATATTTCCCAGTCTGGATGAAAAGGACAAATGCTGCCCATACCACAGAAACCTGCCTTACAGGAGGGCTGTTTCTGTTTGCTCATTCATGCAGCGCACAGGTAAACTGTGACCCACCTGCACCTGTGACTGTTGTACAATGGGATGCAAGGAAAGCCATGAAGCGGCTTCTGTGTATTTCATACTAAACATGGCCCTTAAATGTTAACAACCATCTTGAGTTTTGTAAGAGTTGATAACAGTTTAAACATCAATAACATACAAGGGCAAAATATAATTTTATCCCCAGTGGTTTTTGAGACAATGTTTTGATAAACTGCATACAGTAATGCTTTTTACACATGGGCGCCAATAATTTTCTGCTGTGCCATTAAGCAAGTGCGATATGCGTAGATACTAGATAAAACATAGCCCACTTCCAGTTCATTTACCACAGATGTGCTTTCCGCACCTGACCCAAATGTTGGATTTTTGACTTGGGATCATTTCATGAACAGAGGCAAAACAACCCATGATCCAACTTCATATGAATTCATGTTTAAAGCAATTGAACCAGTGTAGCTTTGGCAGTGATGTATATTGATTTGCCAAATGAGACAACCCAAAGGCCTGACCTGCAGTCCAACAATCTTTCTAAAAAATGATCTATCCAACCCAGTATTAGCAAGTCATCTCTACAGCAGGTTTCTAAGTGACCTAGCAATCTTCCGTCAATTCCCTTTCACAGGAACGAGGCGATAAAATAGTGATATCACGGAGGGTATTATCATGGTTCCACCAGTAATATTCAAGGATGCCTTCAAACAGCTGATAATCAGGGGGTTCGTGTCTTAGTCCACAAAACTGCAGCAGTTTTGCATTTTGCACAGAGGACACAATCAGTACTAGAGACATTCAAACACCAGGAAAGCTGGTCCCCTCTAGTAAGCAGATGGATGTCCCTGCACTCGGATGTATTGCAGGCTGAGCTAGATGGAAATCATGTTTGTGGCAGAAATGCTCACATTTAAATAGAAAGCTTCAAACCAGATCCTGGCATATTTTTACAGATTTGTGTTTGGTAAATAAACTTTCTTACCTTACCCAATACTTTACCACAGTCGAGGTGGAGAAGCTCTATGGTAAAGGATAGGGAAAATTAGTCAAGTGTATTAACCTTCATAATACATCAGTAAAAATATATTTACTTAAATATTAGTGTAAAATAATGTGAGATATTTAAATTTAGAACAAAAATGCTACAGCGTTATTAACTTAATTTTTAATTAGATCTTTATCTAAATATAGTAAATTAAATCAAAATTATTTTAGTTTAAATTAAAAAATAAATTCAAACATAAAGTAAAAGCATTTATTCATTATATATTAACAATTATTAAAGTGATGTACCGAATTAAGAGTAGTTTCATTATATTTTAATTAAACATAATGATAAATTAATGTAAAAAATAAAAAAAGGTTAAAATATCTTCAAATTAAATCATATTCTTGTTTAGATTTATTTTAACATTAAGGTATTTATTTACATTTTACTTATTGTAAATAATTTAATTTAACATTATTTCATATGAGGTTTTAATTTAGGTCCCTACCTCCAATTTTCAATATGAGAGTGTTGCGATACCAGTGGTTGGCCATGTATGGTGCTGAACTTACTACTGTTTCTTTTTGGCAGTGTTAACTTAGACTCACAAATTTGACTCCACCACCTTATTCAGTATACATATAAGCATATACTTTTGAGTAACTTTACACTCTCATTTTGCGAGTAGTTCAAAGTTGAAAAGTTACTCAAAAGTGTAAGACTAAATTACACATGTAAATTACTCTCAAGTGTAAGTTACCTTTGTGAATAGCTCCGAATGTGTTTTGTTGTTTTTAGTAAAAATACGTTTTTGTCCATTGTGGCAAGACATATTTCCTTCTGAAGGCAACCATTCACAAACTCCTCATTAACTAAGCTCATTTCTCTTTCCTCTCTTGTCCTGGAAACACTCCTGGCTTTTGTAAGAGTAATTTTCGGGTTGCTTCCAGGACTGTAAACACCAAACAAAACATTTGAAAATGCCCACAAAGTTACAGCCGCGAAGATGTTGACATGACTCTGTATAGTCACTATACGAGGCCCCATCCTCTTTTTATCCTCTCATAAAATACATACTCCTACAGGAAAATACACTGTGAGGGTGAGGCTATCCACATAGTAGAAGTTCCATTCCAAATTCTTAATTTATGAATCAGGAAGCAGAATCTACAACTATAAACTCAGATTTTAATGCTTTTAAGTGACAATTAATAGTAGTAGGTACAGACTGAAGAAGAGGGTACAAACTGCAACTGGCATCTGAAGCAAGAGGGCTAAAGGGATATGTCCCTCTTGTTAGGTCTGGCTGTGACATCTTTTAGCTACTAAAATCTCATGTCACCATAGCCACAACCCAAAACATACACACACATTAAGGAGCTTTGGACAGTGCCTTTCCCCCCCACACTCACACTTCAGTCTTTGGTTTGTTTGGGCAAACACCCTTCAGGCACTGGCTTACTGGTTGTACATCGTATGTTCTGAGACAAGCCCATTGCATTTTTCGAATTAATGCATTTTGCATGCTCACTATGAATTGAGACCTTGATTGAAGTTGTTTCTCACAGGCCACACTCTATGTATTGTACACAAGAACAGGTTGTGCATGTGCACACACACACACACCCCCACCACACTAATTTCCACCCACCTCTCCCCACAAATACATAATGCTGTGAAGGTGGTGAAATGCTTTGACCCGCTAGGGACACCCAAGTTAACCGTCCCACAGCAGCCCCTGCTCTTGAAGCATTGGTGCTCTTTTATGGCGAGGATAGCCAGAAGGTCAACACGAATCCTCCCAATTTTGTAAGGATGGGTCACAATTATGTTGGAGGTAGTCAGAATGGTGCCAAGAGTATCCAAATAAAATGGGAAATAACCTAAATGTCACCAAGGATGCCTACTAATATGTCCCTGATGGGCCACTGTTGTGAAGGGATTACTAAAAGTTTGCTGAGGATACCCTCTAAAGTATTACAGATATGCCACTGTTGTACCTCAAATAGCCAGGATGTCCCCTAAGAACGCGCAAACATATGTCATATTTGGTCTGCTATCATTTTAGTTAAATTTATGTATTTATCTTTGTTAGACCTGGCACCCCTGGTTTTCCTTAACTTTTTGCCTTCTGACTTTCTGTTTTGCTGACTTCATTGTTGCTGGCTTTAGGATTCTGTGCATTTTCCCACCGCTAACCAGTACGAAAGTGCAGGTGCTTTGTACTCTAAAATATGGTGATATTAGCTAATCCACAATTGGCATATTCAATTATTTGTAAGTCATTAGTAAAGTGCACTAAATGTGCCCAGGGTCTGTCAATCAAATGCTACTAGTGGGCCTGCATCACTGATTGTGCCACCCACTCCATTATCCCTTTTAACATGTCTCAGGCCTGCCACTGCTGAGGCTGTGTGTGCAGTTTCGAACCGCTATTTCGACCTGACAAGTGCGCCCACTTGTCAGGCCCAAACCTTCCTTTTTATTACATATAAGTCACCCCTAAGGTAGGCCCTAGTTAGCCCCAAGGGCAAGGTGCAGTATATTTAAAAAGTTGGACATGTACTTTAAAGTCTAACATGTCATGGTAGTGAAAATGATTAAATGTGTTTTTCACTACTGCAAGGTCTATTTCTCCAATAGGTTAACATTGGAATTACCTTGAAACAGCCTTTCAGTGCAATTTCCAATTGGGACTAGATAGAAATTTGAAGTTTGGTGTCTCTGGACTCATAATTTCAAATCACAACTCATGATGAAGTCAGATTTTGAATTGTAAGTCTGGAAATGCCACTTTTAGAAAGTTGGCATGTTCTTACTTTAACCATTCTGTGCCTGGCCTGCCTATCTCTGAATACACATCTGGGGTAGGTGACAGCTGGGCTTTGTGCATTCCTTTACACAGCCACACACAAAGGGAGCTGCAGAGTGAAATTTACATGGTGATGGCCCATCACCAGGTTGATAGGCCTTCCTGGGATAGATGGGAGGTAGTACCTGACACATACACCTGAATAGGGCTGTGCCTGTCCCCACACAAAACGCTGCATAACCCCTGTAGAGTGTCTAGAGCCAGGAAAAGAAGGACATGGAACTTGTGCACTCTAAAGACCTCTCTTTGAATTCTCCCCTTCTTCAAAGGCTCAACTGGGCATAAGTACCTGACCCCAAACCTCACCAAATCAGTGCACTTCTGGATCTGAGGACCTTTGGCCAGCAAGAAGGACTGCTGTGCTGCCAGGAGGGACTGCCACTCTGCTGAACTGTATTGTTGTGTTGGTCTGCTGTCTTTTGCCTGAGAGTGAGAAAGACTGGATTTAACTCTCCATAGCCTTACAAGAACCAAATGACTCCAAGGGCTTGCTAGCTTGCCTCCTGATCTGAAGTCTCAGGGCCATCAAAGACTTCCCCTAACTCTGCTTCAGCTGCTGGACTCAGCCAGCTGTGAATCCTGTCCTGCCAAGAGGTGCCAATCCAGTACTGGGCCTTAGAAGGGTACTATGTAGCTGTTTTCTGCAAAAATAAACGCTGTTGTGCCGATCGGAACCTGTGCATCCTCTCTTGATGCTGATCCATTGCCGTTACCACTGAGGTCAAGGACTCCGCAACACAGAATGCGTGTCTCAGGATCAACGCATCAGCAATAACTCCAGTGCATCACCTTTGCTGCGCAGCTCGACCACGAAGCATCGCCTTCATTGCAGAGGGTTCAACGCTGCACTTCGAGTACACTGATTTGATGACTGCATGGCTCGACTATGACGTATCCCCCAGACTGCGCAGATCAGAACTGACGCATCACCTTCGCATCACCTCCTCGACTTTGACGCAGCCCTTCATCCAAGGTACTTTTCAGCAGGCCCTGCATGAGTCCTGTAGCTGGGCTGCTCTCTTTCATGATCGGCCTGAACTTTGGACTTCCCGTGGCCTAGCATGACCTCAAGTAACCTTTCAGCTCTGTTGACTTCTAAGGACTACATTGCAGTTTATTACTTAAAAAATCATATCTTGAGTTATACTTATTAAATTTTTGTTGTTTTGGTCTTGATTGACTCAGATAAGACATGTGGAGTCTCTTTTTGGTGTTTTCACCGTGTTACTGTAATTTAAGTGTTGAACAAATACTTTACACATTACCTCTTAAGTTATAAATCACAGACAATATTAACTTGATTGGAGGTCACAATGAGTTAGACGAGGAGCTCACAGAATTTAAAAGCAGCACATACCAGCCACAGTCGTCAGTAGACTGCAAGGTGGGTGATTTAGCAAATTTCAGGACTGATACTTTCTATTGTATAGATAAGGAAACCACAGAGAGAGTGACATCTATCCAGCTCCTAGGCTAGGGCTTTGAGGTTTGCCACACATTAAAGGATCTGTTTGTGTTTTCTTTAAGCAAGCTATCACAAATAGCCACAATGGGCCAGATGTACAAAACCTTTTGGCTGTCGCAAATGGGCAGATTTGCAAAATCGGGCCAATTGTGAACACAGTAAAGCATTTTTGTTTGTATTAATCACAAATTGTGATGCTGTAACACTTTACAGAATCACAATTTGCAATTTTGAATACTTACAGATTCTGTATTTTCTGTATCGATTTGCAATCTACTAGGAGTCCGCATTTAATAATTGAAAGTTTTCATACATTAAGAATAGAGGTTTCCTGATTGGAATTTGGTAAGAATCGCAATTAGGAAATCTCAAATCTTACTTTTTTGTGCATCTGTCCCAAAGTGCTTTATGTTAGATTGGTACATTTATATTCTTGAGTGTAAACTATTTTCACATACTTCACCAGTCACTACCTTGAATCATGGAGCAATATAGGAAGCACATCTACAGCTTGATAACTAAATAATGCCAGTGGGCCAAATAAGCATGTTTTTATTTAATCTCTTTTGTTTCTATATTTCGTAGGTGGAGATCGAGAATTTTCACCTTAAATGTAGATTTACTTAAACAAGTTAACTAGTTAATATATAAATCAATATCGCTCATCCTTACGTTTGGGATAGGCAGTCCCTACTAACATGTGTTGTATAGGCAGTTCCTACTAAGATGGGTTGTATAGGCAGTTCCTACTAACATGGGTTGGATAGGTAATCCCTCCTAACATGTTGAATAGGCAGTCCCTAGCACCATGTGTTAAAGAGGTAGTGCACTTCTAACATGCGTTGGATAGCCAATTCCTATTAAGATATGTTGTATAGGCAATCCCTACTAACGTGTTGCATAGGCAAACCCTATTATATGTTGGATAGGCTATCCCTCTAGAGTTTTACTTAGGCAATTCCTCCCAAATTGTTGAATAGGCAGCCTCTACTAATGTGTTGAATAGGCAGTGCCTACTAGCATGTTGGATTGGCGATTATTCCTAATGTTTTGAATAGGCAGTCCATCCTAATGTGTTGAATAGGCAATCCCAACTAACATGCGTTGAATAGGCAGTCCTTAGTAACGTGGATAGGCTGTCCCTAGTAACATGGTGAATAGGCAGTCGTTACTCACGTGATAGGTGTGCACCCTATTCTACTGTGTAATCTGTTAGTCAGCCTGGAATCTGGAATTCCCTTATTATTATATGATAAATTGCTGAACCCTTATTTATTAGAACACAGTATGGCTCGATTTTTACTAACTTGAAACAGAAACCTGGTGGCGCCCAAGTTTTAAGGGTACCTCTAAACATGATTAAATAGTTTCAATTTTAATGAGAATTTATAAATCAAAAAAAATATGTTTACTACTGTTAGAATTGTCTGCCCTTCCTTTATTTTTGCCTTTTATCATTTTATGAATTGTACCTTCTCTGCTTTCTCTTTCTTCAGGGGCATCATGCCCTCTGTTTTACCCTCTCTACTATACCAGGGGCTGCTCTTGTTGGGTAATTAGTACTTATTTTCTTCATTATAGGAGGTAGGCTGGGTTACTTAGGATTACTAGGCTGCAGGCTGTAAGCTGCTGGGATGTTTTGTAAATGTGAAAAGGCCATTGCCAGTCAACCTCATTGCTTGCATAACACATATCGGATGATCAAAGTTGTTTGTGTCTGCGTCCCAGACAGGTGTTTGAGAGCAGGCATATTCGTTTTTAAATGTGATATTCAAATTGTAGAAAGCAAGTGAATGGTTTAATAGCACGTATAACATTAATATTACCATAAAGCCTTATATTATTGTATCACATGTTTTCACGTGAACTCAGCTACATCGGAGAGTTAACAGAGCACAGCTATATCTATAAGAAATGGACTGGCTTAATAGAGTAAAGAAGAAGGCGTGGCATTAAAGACAACAAAACACCTTCATCTCCTTGGGGACGTCAGGGAAGGACCTGGTTTTGTATTACTAGAAGGCAAAATGAACAGGTAACTTTAGAGGCATCTTGAATGAGTCTCTGCAGCTCCTACTGATTCAGGTAGGCTGTTACTAGAAGAAGAAGGTGTCTCGAGTACAGAATTTAAGCAGAGGCACTCTCTTTCATCCTCTAAACGTGAGTCAGCGTTACTCTGGACACCTGACTATAAACAAGAATGACCCTGACGCATTCACATCCTGTGACAAACTTAACAAAATGAGACACTCAGTTGCAAGTATAAGATGATTAGAATATTTACCAGCCATTTGCCTCTTCTTCTTTTGAAGTCTCAAGCTCAAGAATTTTTGTAATATGTAGTGGTGCCAGATCTAAGAATAATTGTTGGAAAGTAATCAAAATGATGGCAGATTAGTGGTCTGGGTATGGCAGTAATCTGCACCTGCGCTATCTTTTAGTCTTCCTAGAGTTTAAAGAATATGTGTATTACGAATATTGTGGTACAAAGTAAAATACATAAGAAGTAATACATTTGGTGGATAAGGGGGAACTAAATGAAGGGGAGAAGGGAGGGAGAGGGAGGTACATAGGTTATATATCCATAGGTGTTTGATTACAGCAAATCCTAAATAATAAATCATATAACAATCACATACAAAGATATAATCTAAAATAGGAAGTCAGGGAGGTTAATGAACTCCTTGAGCATAGGGTAACCGGGCAAATCACAATTTTGCAGAGTTGTCAATGTCATTGTGTAATGGGTGTCCAAAGGGTTTTCTGCTTCAAAACCAGTAATTTAGGGTGCATAGAAGCAGTGTCCAATCGATGACTGTAGCAGACTGCATACCACCAAGCTTTAAATGACAGTTACGAGAAATCCTTCCAATGTCAAACTTTTTGCGGAAATGCAATTGCTAGTAATAAGTCCAATATTTTCAAATCAAATGAGATATCTGCCCAGGCATCAGATATACTACTCAAAATACATTGGCAACAGAATAGCGACTATTTGGAATGAAATATAAAATTGATTTTATCCCAAACTGGAGTCCAAAAAGTGGAAACAAACAGACATGTGAAGAGCAAAAGTTTCAAATCAGCTTGTAGAAAAGAACAAGTCCAGCAAGTATCTGGAATATCTGGGTTAATCTTGTGTAGGAGATTGAGTGTCAGAAAAAGCCTTTTGCAAATAAAAAAGAGTGTTTGCGTCATATTTGCTGCCAGGGAGGATTTCCTGATTTTAATCCAAACGTGTTTCCATGTTGATGTGGAAAAGGTAGCGGAAAGGTCAGTTTCCCATGCTAGCTCAATGTTAGATTTAGGCCTGTCTGTATCAATGTATTGTTCGTGGGAGTAAATAGTAGTGGCTTTAGGGTTTGTGTGTAAAATTTTATAGCAAGATTATTGATAAGTGTTGGATTATATGGAGAAATTTGTTTAAAACTAAGATATGCTTGCGAAAAGGTCTTCTGTAGAGATGTACATTTTTGTTTGGAAATTGGATGGAAGTTTAAAGGGGCCTGAGCTTGTGAAAAGTATATTAGGGAATCTTGATTGAACATTTGGTTGACCCAGACTAGCCCTTTTTTATCTCCAGGTTGGCCAATAAACAGGACAGTTATTAATTTGTATATATTTATAATGCTGAATGGTAGAGTTCATAAAGGAACATAAGTCTGTGGGATAATAAGACATGTTTGAAGCTAACAATTCACAGGTGTTCCTAAGGATTGGGTTAGGACATTTCTGAGGTTTTCTCATGAAAGTTAAATATTCAAGAAATTAAAAAGGTGATAAGAACTTGCGCTCCAACTCTGTCCATAATGGAGTATATGTTAGGGAATTAGATTGTCTTCATAAGAGTGCTTTATGGTATTTGGAGTAATCAGGAAAATGTACTCCACCCTCAGACTTGAGGCGTTGTAGTTTTAGTAGAGGCATACAAGGCTTTATTTTGTTCCAAAGAAAAGAGGATAATATTGAATAAATGTTCGTGTATGATTTATGAGGAATATTTAAAGGAATGTTAAAGATGGTGACGAGAATAATAGGAACTAACATCATCTTAATAGTATCAAGTCTACCCCACCAAACTAAATGTAGAGGATGCCATCTGCTTGTCAACAGAGTGATTTTATGAACACAAGTGTGAATATTTGTAGAAACAGAAGAAGTGAGCGATTACCATTTAAAGTTGAAAGTGGAGAAGTCATGTTTGAAAGTGAATTTGTTGAGGGGTACAACTTTGCATTTGCCATGATTTAACTTATAGCCAGATACTATGGCATAAGAGGAAACCTCCAATGAAAAAGCGGGAAATGAAGATTGAGGATTTGAGATAAATAATAAAATGTTGTCAGCATGTGTGGCTAATTTGACATGTTTAGTATTATATGTGACTATATTTTCATTTTGCCTAATAAGAGATAAGAAAAGTTCAAGGGCTAGGTTTAAAAGAAACAGAGAGAGGGGACATCCTTGTCGACCACCCCTGCCAAGAGAGAAATATGCAGAGGTCAACCCATTAGTGCATATGGCTGCTTGAGGAGAAGTGTATAAGAGGGAAGTAATCATTTTATGGCCAAATCCAAACCAAATGAGGGTGTGAAAGAGGAATTTCCAATTTATGCAGTCGAAAGCTTTCTCTGCATCTAAGGCAATAGATATAACTGCAAATTTGGAGAGGATATCAAAGAATAAGCTTGTTTTTTCGGACAAGTATCTGTCCTTAACAAAATCTGATTGTTCCTTATCCAAAAGTTCAGGAGGAAAGATTCCATTCTAGAGGCTAATGCGTTTGTGAATATCTTATAATCAACGTTAACAAGTGAGATGGGTCTATAGTTCCTACAGTGCTGTGGTTCTTTGCAATCCTTTGGGATGAGACAAATGAGTGTGTCTAAAAAAGAGCCAGAAGAATTGAAAGTTTCAGTAAAGGAGTGAATAACGTTACAAGATTTTGGGAGCAGTATTTGGGAGAAGAATCTGTAAAATTTGTTTGTAAATCTGTAAGGTCCAGGCACTTTCTCCTTTTTGAGGGAAAGAAGAGCATGATGAAGATCTGAGTGTGTCATATATGTTTCTAGAGATGAAAAGTCTATTTGAGAATAGTCTGTTTTTTTAAATGAGGGTAGATATGTTAATATATCTTCCCAGATTTGCTGTTGCCCCTGTAAAATTTGGCACTGGATTTGAGGAGGTAAGAGGATACTTTTTCAGTTGAAATCTTTTTGAAATAAAGCTTAAATTTAATAAGTAATTGTAATGACTGTTGTGTGCGAGATTTGTAATGGGAGTGTTCAAGATGTTTAATTTCAAGTATTTGTTTGGATTAGACCTGAGAGTTTCTTTTTCTTAGATACATAATTGATAACAAAATCTTGCGCTGAGGCTTTGAAAATGTCCCAAATTGTGTGAAAAGGTAAAGTATCCATATGATTGAGGAGAAAATATTTATGCAAGAAATAAATAAAAGAAGAGGTAATTGTTGAGTCTAGTAATAAAGAGTTGTTGAACTTTCATCTTGTGATAGAGATATGTTTGAGTAGAAGGTCAAGAGATATAGAAAGTTGAGCATGATCAGAAACTAAAATGGATCCAGTGTCTGCTGTGTGTAATGATTGAGAGGATGAAAAGTGAAGAAATAATCTATTTGAGATTGTGTGTGACGTACAGGAGAGAAATATATATATATTCTCTTAAGGTGGGATTGCATAGACACCAAGCATCTGTTAGGCAACATTGCTGTATAGCTTGTACAAATGTTTTTGTGATTTATTCAGAATATAAGGTGATGGGGAATGTCTATCGAGGAAGGGATGAAAAAAAAATGGTTGAAGTCCCGTGCTAAAACAATATTATCATCAGAATATTACAAGTGTTTCTGAGAAGTGGTTGATCCAAACCTGCAGTCCGGGGCATTAGGACCATAGACATTATTATAGAGTATAATTGCGACCTTATCAATACATAGTTTGAGCAAAAGCCATCTCACCTCATCATCAGTTTCCTGAGACACCATTTGAATATGCAAAGATTTATGACATAAAATTATAACACCATGTTTTCCCATTTCCTGGTGAGAAAAATACATTGCCCACTTACCCTTTGCGAAGTATCATAGATTTGCTTTCTGTAGGGTGTGACTCCTACAGCAAAGCGATATAAGCATTAAGCTTTTACAAATGGGACAAAACTGTTTGTCGTTTGATCAGGGAATTTAAAGGTCTTAGGTTCCAAAATACCATATTCAAGAGCATTGAGGAAGAAGTAGAATGAAAAATATAACCAAACACAATAGATAGTAATGTGGAAAAGAACCAGACAACTAATGGGAGAAATAACAGCATGAAACGGAAGTGATATAGACATAAATCTAGAATGATGTTGAGAGGAAAGAGGGAAAACAAAAGAAGAGATGGGGAAAGAAGAGAAGAAATGAAGATAGAGTATGAGAAGAAAGGAGATAAAAATAGTGGACAAGAGATATAACAGTGAATGAAAACGTACCTACAAATGCTTAAGGAAGGTGGGGAGGATTGCGTGAAAAAGTCGGCACGTCCGGACTCCAAAGGGGTAAGTAAAACTCAAGGAGGGCGATGTAACAAGACCGGTAGACTGTCTACAATCACTACAATATATATGTGTGAGTGTGTGTGTGTGTGTGTGTGTGTGTGTGTGTGTGTGTGTATATATATATATATATATGTGTATATATATATATATATATATAGATAGTGTAATTTTTCTATATGAACCACAACGTAAAATAAGGAGAAAAGAACAGCAACAGTAACGTATATCCTGTCTTGTTTAAGTATAAAGCAAATGAGAAGTGAAATAAAAAAAAAAATAATTCACGAGTGAGCTGTTGTGGAAGTATCCATGCTGCACGTTCTACATGCTGCAAGGAATGCTTAGAGACGAGTGCGATCCTTATAAGTTGTCGTCTTAGTATAAGCAACTTTAATCAAACAAGGATGGAAGAATCCAAAATGTGCTCCCATAGATCTGAGTGTTGGTTGCATCTTTAAGAAGTCCCTTTGACGATCTGCGGGCTCTTAACATAATCCTGTGAGAAGAAAAGTTTATGTCCAGACCAGGAGTTGTGCTTCAGTCGTGTGGTAGCAGATATGACCTGATTAGCTCAGTGTACTCCAAGAAATACAAAATAATTCCTCTTGGTTTTTTGGAATTAGTGGAGTGACCCAACCTGTGAGCTCTTTGAATGTTGAACGGCTGGCCAGCTGGTAATTTCAGTACCTGAGGTAAAAATGTTTTAAAGAATGTCAAAGGGTTTGACCCTCTGAACCTTCAGGAAGACCATAAATGCATAGGTTAGTCCTCCTATTTTGATTTTCAAAGTCATCAACTTGTTTCTGTAGAGTAGATACCTGCGTTTGTAAATCAAAAGAAGTTTAGTTAAAGTTAGTAATTGTTGCTCCGCAGTAGATAAGTGCTATTCCATACACGACCACCTGTCATTAAGATTTTGTAGTTTGACATTAGTTTCCTCCACAAAGGGGCGAAGAGCTCTATCTCTTCCAACAGTAAGTCTAAAGAAGCATTAGGAAGTGCTTTTGTGGGAGAAGGTGGGTCTTTATGAGTCTTTTAGTTGCCACCTTGCCAGGATTAGATTGCATAGCACTGGAGAGAGCAGCTGAGGAAGAGGGTGAAGAATTGGAGCTTTTATGCAATACGGAATCCTCCATTTTAAATATGTCAACGCAAAAGAGTGTTTGAAATTAATGACGTAAAAGGTGTATATTTAATATACCAGGAACATATGGGCTCACAAAAGAATAGACCATCGATGTACTAATTGATTCACCTGAGAAGGACAAATAAGGCTTCCCATAACCTCACTGGAAAGTGTCATCGGTTTAAATAGAATTAAATGTATTTCATGAGAAGCAGTAACTACTTCCATTCACTAGATATCATAGCTGCTCTCTGCAAAACAAGCAGAAACTACTAGAAACATCTGACACATCATAAAAACTAATTCATGCTAAACGTGTGTCGCTGTAAACATGAAATGGTGGCCATGTGTGTGTAAAGTATGCACCTTGCCGAATTAACTTGAAGTGTGTCTCCCAGAGCGAAGGAAAAACATCAATCAGAGGTTCACCCTCTGTTACATTGCTGTTTTGAATGTCCCCGTTGTGGGAAGCTGCATCCTTGTCGCCTCCTAATGAGCCATCCTTTGGGGCCTCAGCAAAGTGCTGCCATCTCGTCTCGGCGTCAAGCCAAGCCCCCCCCCCCATCTTTAGTCTTCTTTATTCCATGCTTTTGCAACTAGTTTTCAAGGAGAAATTCTGTGGGTCTTATGCGAAGACTGGTGAATCTGAAGATTGAAGTGATTGAAAAATCAAAGTTTTCTTCTGGGATCGTATTTGTGTTTTTGGCCGCATGAAGAACCAGGTCAGCGTGATTAATTGTTCATATGATTTTCACTTGAAATATTTTTATACATCGCTCTGGAATGGTGTATGTATGTGTGTGTGTATATATTTCCTATTTTCCTCCACCTCAGGAGCCTCTCACCTTTCCAAACTTCGTTGTAGGTCCCCAGACGGAAGAGAGAAATGAAAGGCAGCACAACCAGATCTGAAACTCAATATTTTTGTTCATTTATTTGTGTATAAAGTGCTCGGTGCTCATAAAAATGGCGACGCGTTTCCAAATGTGTGCGTGTGTGTGTGTGAAAAAAAAAAAAAAATATATATATATATATATATATATATATATAATATGTATATCGTGTATATATGTGACATAATGGCCAGAGCTGCCAACTTTGGAGCTGGGGAATCAGGTTCGAGTCTCAGTATCGGCTCAACATCCTGTGATTCTGGGAAAATCACTTAGGGCCTGGTTTAGAACTCGGTGGAAGGGTTAGTCCGTCACAACTATGACGGATAGCCTGTCTGCCGAAATCCAAATCCCATAGAATGTAATGGATTTAGATTTCAGTGGATGGGATATCAGTCACCGTTGTCACAGAGTAACCCATCTGCCGAATCCTAAATCAGGCCTTTAATCTCTCTGTGCCTATAAACAGTGCCTGGATACTCTCACATGTGATTAGCTGTGCTATACAAATCCTATTATTATTATTATATGTGTGTGTGTGTGTGTGTGGGTATATAAAAGTTTATATCTCCATTTCTACTTATTGCATTCTTGTTTTGGTGTCATTATATCTATTAAAACGTATTCTGGTTTTCTAAATTGGTTTGGGATTTTTCCAGTGTTGTGTTTTCACTTTAGTAGTGTTTGTGTGCTGCAGAAATGCTTTACATATTGCCTCTAAGTCAAGCCTGACTGCTTTTGTGGCAAGCTACCAGAGAGTTAAGCACATGTTAATTTAGTGACTTCTTTAGTCCACCCTGACAAGGGTTGTGGCTGTTGCTTGAGCAGGGTTAGCAGCCCACTTGACTAATTCTCCAGTTTCTGACAGTAGTGACTCCGCTCTATTTCAGTGATCCAATGTTAGGTAGAGAGGTCTCAGAAAAAAAGTATTCTGTGTGACATCTATTGACGGGCACTAGATTCACACCCACATGTGGGTAGCATTTGATCTTTGCTTGGGTTTATAGTAGATGGTAATTGTACTAATAGCATTGTAGGAAAATGCCACTATTGGCCTGGTTACCCCCCCCACACATTTTGCCTAGTGTTGATGCCAACTTTGATTGAAAGTGAGCTGTGACCCTGCTAACCAGGCCCCAGCACCAGTGTTCTTTCCCTAAAACTGTACCTTTGTTCCCACAACTGGCACAGCCCTGGCACACAGTTAAGTCCCTTGTAAAAGGTACCCATGGTACCAGGGGCCCTGTGGCCAGGGAAGGTCTCTAAGGGCAGCAGCAGGTATTATGCCACCCTGGGGGACCCCTCTCTCAGCACATGCACACTACCTTGCAGCTTGTGTGTGCTGGTGGGGAGAAAAAGGCTAAGTCGACATGGCACCCCTTTCAGGGTGCCATGTCCACAAACCACTGCCTGTGGCATAGGTAAGTCACCCCTCTAGCAGGCCTTACAGCCCTAAGACAGGCTGCACTATACCACAGATGAGGGCATGGCTGCATGAGCAATATGCCCCTACAGTGTCCATTTACTATTAAATTAAGAATTACATTCTTAGACATAGTAAGTGCAGTGTAGCCATATTAAGTACATGTTCTGGGAGTTTGTCATTACGAACTCCACAGCACCATAATGGCTTCACTGAATACTGGGATGTTTGGTATCAAACTTCTCAGCACAATAAACCCACACTGATGCTAGTGTGGGATTTATTGAAAAATGCACACAGAGGGCATCTTAGAGATGTCCCCTGTTTTGTTGGCCCAACTGCTAGTGTAAGACTGACCAGTCTCTGCCAGCCTGCCACTTTCAGACAAGTTTCTGACCACATGGGGTGAGTGCCTTTGTGCACTCTGTTGTCAGAAACAAAGCCTGTCCTGGGTGGAGGTGCTTCACACCTCCCCTGCAAGAACTGTAACACCTGGCGGTGAGCCTCAAAGACTCAAGCCTTGGATTACAGTGCCCCCAGGGCACTCCAGTTACGAGATACCCACCCCCCCACCCCCCCTCCTGGACACAGCCCCACTTTTGGCGGCACGTCCAGAGGGACAATTAGGAAAAACAAGGAGAAGTCCCCCCCTCAGCCAGGACCGCCCCTAAGGTGTCCAGAGCTGAAGTGACCCCCTCCTTGAGAAATCCTCCATCTTGCTTTGGAGGATTAGGACCGATGGGAATGTGTACCCCTCCCCAAAGGGAGTGGGCACAAGGCGGGTGTAGCCACCCTCAGGGACAGTAGCCATTGGCTACTGCCCCCTGACCCTAACACGCCTCTACATTTAGAATTTAAGGGCCCCCCTGAACCCAGCTGACCAGATTCCTGACGACTTCAAGAAAGAAGGACTGCTGAGCTGAAAACCCCGCAGAGAAGAGAGGGAGGCAACAACTGACTCGGCTCCAGCCTTACCGGCTCGTCTCCTGCTTCTAAAAGCTGCAAAAGAAGAGCAACGCGTTCTGCAGGTCCAGCGACCCCTAAAAAGCCTCCAGGGGATTGCCTGCATCACAGAGGACCAAGAAACTCCAGTGGACAGCGGACCTGTCCAACAAGAAGGAAGAAGAAACTACTTCTAAAGGACTCCCACCTCATTCCAGAAGCGTGAGTCCTAAATCACTCTGCACCTGACGCCCACGGCCTGTGTCCAGGTGGCCCAACTAGCCAGAGAGGATCCCCAGGCAATTTCGACCGAGTGTCCGCCCTGGGATGACCCCTCCACAACAACGCCTGCAGAGGGAATCCCGAGGACCCCCTGACCGGGACGAAGATATCTGATGCCTGGAGAGGCACTGCACCTACAGCCTCTAGACTCGAGAGAACCCGACCACCGGTGCAGCTACGACCAGCAGGTGGCCCTCCACCCTATCCAGTTTGTGTCTTGCCAGACAAGCCCCCCTGTGCCTTGCATGCAGCGCCTCAGTGACCCCCGGGGTCCCCTCATAGAGTATGATTGGAAACCCGATGCCCTGTTTGCACTCTGCACCCGGCCGCCCCTGTGCCACTGTGTGGGATTGGTGCCTACATGGGGCCCCTCCAGCGCTCCTCTAAACCCCCCTGGTCTGCCCTCCGACAACGCGGCTACTTACCTGCAAGTAGACTGGAACCGAAGTACCCCGTCTCCATAGGGGCTTGCGTTATTTTGGCTCTTGTGTGACCTTGTGTTGCTGGTGCTGGGTGCTTGGGGTTATCTTGAACTCCCAATGGCGTGCTACCTATGCCCCGCAGACTAAACCTGTAAGTTTGTTACCTACCTCAGAAACAGTACTTTACTTACCTCCCCCAGGAACTGTTGAAAATTGCAGTGTCCACTTTTAAAATAGCTTTTTGCCATTTTTAAGAAAACTGTGTACATTGTTGATTCCATTCTAAGTATTACTATGCAAAGTACATTTTTGATGTACTTACCTGCAAAGTGAATCTTGTGGTTCTAGAAATAAATTAACAAAATATATTTTTCTATATAAAAGCCTATTGATCTGGAGTTAAGTCATTGAGTGTGTGTTTCTTCTATTGCTTGTGTGTGTATAACAAATGCTTAACACTACCCTCTGATAAGCTTAACTGCTCAACCACACTACCACAAATGGAGCATTAGTATTATCTATTATCAAACCTCTGGGTAACCCCTGGACTCTGTGCACACTATATCTCATTTTGATATAGTATATATAGAGCCAGCTTCCTACATTGGTGGATCAGCTGTGGGGTCTACGACTTTGCTTTTGCTGGACTACTCAGCCAATACCTGATCACATGACTACATTTTAAAATTGCCTTTAGAAAAATGATTTTTTAATTTTGACTATTTTTCCAAATTTTTAAAAGTTCTGCTACGGCCTTGTTTAGTTGCCTGTTAGCATCTCTTTTTTAAGTATAAAAGGTTTGTAAAAGTTAGGATTTAGTTACTAGAAGTAGTTTTAAGTGCCTAAAAGTAGTCCAAACTTTAGTTGCATAATGAGCAACTCAGAGAAAATAGTGATGGAACTCAACCTCACTCCTTACCTCCATCTAGGGGTGGCAGAGCTAAGGTCCCTCTGTAAGTTGAAAAAGATTAGAACTGGTTCCAACCCTACCAAGGTCAAGCTCCAGGAGCTCTTGGCAGAGTACACCAGGGACCATCCTCCTGAGGAGGAAGACCTCCCCTCAGATGGGGAAGAAGTTAGGGATCAGGAGGTTGAACCTCCTAACCTAACCAGGGAGACCAGGGTTCTAAGATCCCTATCTCCTTAGATAGTACTCACTGGATCTGGATCTTCCACAGGGGAGTCCAGTTCTTCTGGGAACATTGAGGGCAGCCTCTATGAAGATGACATCCTTTTAGCAACTATGGCCAAAAGGTTAGCTTTGGAGCAACAACTAGCTATAGAAAGGGAGAGAGCAGAAATGGGCTTAGCACCCATTAATGATGGCAGCTACATAAATGGGGTCAGAGAGAATACTGACATCCTAAAAATCCCAAAAGGAATTGTATCAAAATATGAAGAGGGTGATGATATCAGCAAGTTATTCACAGCTTTTGAGAGGGCTTGTGCAACCAGAAAGTTAAACAGATCTCACTGGGGAGCTCTCCTTTGGGAAATGTTCACTGGTAAGTGTAGGGATAGACTCCTCTCACTCTCTGGTAAATATGCAGAATCCTATGACCTCATGAAGGCTACCCTGGTTGAGGGCTTTGGATTTTTTGCTGAGGAGTACAGAATTAGGTTCGGGGGGGGGGGTCACAAAACCTCGAGCTATACCTGGGTTGATTTTGTTGACTAGTCAGTAAAGACCCTAGGTGGTTGGATAACTGGCAGTGAAGTGCATGACTATGATGGGCTTTATAATTTGTTTACGAAGGAACACCTATTAAGTAACTTCTTAAATGATAAGTTGCATCAACATCTGGTAGACCTAGGTCCACTTTCTCCCCAAGAATTGGGAAAGAAGGCAGACCATTGGGTCAAGACAAGGGTGACCAAGACTTCCACAGGGGGTGACCAAAAGAAAGGGGTCAGAAAGCCCCTCAAGGGGAAGGGTGGTGAGACATCCAAAGAGAAAACTAAAGAGTCTTCTCAATGGCCCCAAAAACCTGCTCAGGAGGGTGGGCCTGAGCCTCCTGACAGTCCTCAGATGGGTGCAAGGGTAAGAACTTTGATCCCAAGAAGGCCTGGTGTCACAACTGTAAACAGCATGGACACCAAACTGGAGACATGGCCTGTCCCAAAAAGAATCCCACTAACTCTACTCGAGTTAGCACTGGAGTAGCCAGTCTCCAGTTGGGATCAACAGTGTGCCCAGAGCAAATCAGGATTCACACTGAAGCTACTTTAGTCTCAGGGTGGGGTGGATATAGCCACACTAGCTGCCTGGCCGCCTAACATGCAAAAATACGGGCAGCAGCTCTTTATAAATGGGACAAAGGTAGAAGCCCTGAGGGATACAGGTGCCAGTGTCACCATGGAGACAGAGAAACAGTTTTTCCCAAGACAGTATTTGGCTGGACAAACATATGCAGTTACCAATGCTGACAACGGGGAGGGGTTACTGGCCTGAAACAGGTAGTGGTCTCTTCTGCAATCCCAGTAGAATGTTTGCTAGGGAATTATTTGTTGTCCTCAGCATGGGCTGAGGTAGAACTCAAAATACATGCAGCCATGCTGAGTATCTCTGAACTGGTGTGTTTAAAAACAAGAGCACAGCGCAGAGCACAGGGTGAAAAAGAAGTGTTGGAGCATGGAATAATGGCCCAATCTTCCAAGAGAAAAGGTAAGAGGACTGGGGGACCAGCCTCTGAACAGCACAATAAGCAAGACCTCTCTTCCCATGAAGATGTCTTATCCCCTGAGGGAACTGAGTCCACTGAGCTGGAACCTTACCAGGTAGAGCTCTGGGGCCCAGGGGGACCCTCAAGGGAACAGCTGTGCCAGGGACAAACGACTTGTCCCACTCTTGAAGGCCTGAGACAGCAAGCTGCTGAACAAGAGAAGGGAGATATCAATGGATCCCACAGGGTCTATTGGGAGGATGGACTCCTTTACACTGAGGCAAGAGATCCCAATCCTTGTGCCACTAGGAGAGTGGTAGTGCCTCAAGAGTTTATAGAGTTTATCCTCACATTGGCCCATTAGATGCTCTTTGCTGGGCATTTGGGACAGACCAAGACATGGGACAGATTAGTGAACCATTTCTATTGGCCCAACATGTCTGAGAAAGTAAGGGAGTTTTGCAGCTCCTGTGCCATCTGTCAGGCCAGCGGTAAGACAGGTGGCCATCCAAAGACCCCCCTTATTCCACTTCCAGAGGTGGGGGTCCCCTTTGAAAGGGTTGGTGTGGACATTGTGGGTCCACTTGAACCTCCCACAGCCTCAGGGAACCAATACATACTGGTAGTAATGGATCATGCTACCATATACCCTGAAGCAATTCCCCTTAGGTCGACTACTGCCCCTGCAGTAGCCAAAGCCCTAATTGGTATTTTTACCAGAGTGCATTTCCCTAAGGAGGTGGTTTCTGACAGAGGTACAAACTTCATGTCAGCTTACCTGAAACACATGTGGAATGAGTGTGGGGTGACTTACAAATTCACCACACCATATCATCCACAAACCAGTGGTCTTGTTGAAAGGTTTAGCAAGAAATTGAAGGGCATGATCATGGGGCTCCCTGAAAAACTCAAAAAGAGATGGGATGTCCTCCTGCCATGCTTGCTTTTCGCCTACTGAGTGGTACCACAGAAGGGAGTAGGGTTTTCCCCCTTTAAGCTTCGGTTTGGCCATCCTGTAAGGGGACCACTGGCATTTGTTAGAGAAGGCTGGGAGAGACCTCTCCATGAGCCTAAGCAAGATGTCGTGGACTATGTGCTTGGCCTTCGCTCAAGGATGGCTGAGTACATGGAAAAGGCATCCAAAAACCTTGAGGCCAGCCAACAACTCCATACGTTGTGGTATGACCAAAAGGCTGCAATGGTTGAACTCCAGCCAGGGCAGAAAGTCTGGGTTCTGGAGCCTGTGGCTCCCAGGGTACTTCAGGACAGATGGAGTGGCCCTTACTCATTCCTTGAGAAAAAGAGTCAGGTCACTTACCTAGTGGACCTGGGCACTAGCAGGACACCTAAGAGGGTGATCCATGTTAAACGCCTGAAACTCTATAATGATAGGGCAGACATAACCATGCCGATGGTTACTGATGAGGATCAGGAAGCAGAGTGAACTTCTCCCTGACCTGCTCTCAACTGACCCTAAAAATGGATCAGTAGATGGAGTTGTCTACTCAAACACCCTCTTTGCCCAACAGCAAGCTGACTGCAGGCAAGTCCTGCAGTAGTATGCTGAGCTCTTCTCTTTGACCCCTGGTCAGACACACCTGTGCACACAGGAGACAGTATTCCTGTCAAAAACAAAATATAGTCTGACCAAGTCAAAGAGAGCATCAAAGTGGAAGTCTACAAGATGCTGGAGTTAGGGGTAATAGAGCACTCTGACAGTCCCTGGGCTAGCCCAGTGGTCTTGGTCCCCAAACCTTATACCAAAGATGGAAATAGAGAAATGAGGTTCTGTGTGGACTACAGAGGACTTAATTCTGTCACCAAGACAGATACTCACCCCATACCCAGAGCTGATGAATTAATTGACAAGTTAGGTGCAGCCAACTTTCTGAGTACCTTTAACTTAACTGCATGGTACTGGCAAATTAGGATGGCACCTGGAGCAAAAGAAAAGACAACATTCTCTACTCCTGATGGGCATTATCAGTTCACTGTTATGCCCTTTGGCTTAAAGAATGCCCCTGCCACCTTCCGAAGGTTGGGGAATCAAGTCCTTGCTGGTTTGGAGACCTTTAGTGCAGCATATCTAGATGATATTTCTGTCTTTAGTTCCAACTGGCAGGATCACCTGGTCCACCTGGGGAAGGTTTTGCAGGCCCTGCAAGCAGCAGGCCTCTCCATCAAAGCATCTAAATGCCAGATAGGGCAGGGCACAGTTGTGTACTTGGGCCACCTTGTAGGTGGAGGCCAAGTGCAACCTTTACAGCCCAAGATCCAGACAATTCTGGACTGGGAACCTCCAAAAACCGAAACTCAAGTCGGGGCATTCCTTGGCTTGACTGGGTACTACAGGAGGTTTGTAAAGGGGTATGGGTCCATTGTGACTCCCCTCCCTGAATTGACCTCCAAGAAAATGCCCAAGATTGTAATTTGGACCCTTGACTGTCAAAAGGCCTTTGACACCCTAAAAGAAGCAAAGTGCTCAGCACCAGTTCTAAAAGGTCCAGATTTTTCTAAGCAATTCATTGTACAGACAGATGCCTCTGAACATGGGATAGGAGCAGTCCTGTCCCAAACCAATGATGATGGCCTTGACCAGCCTGTTGCTTTTATTAGAAGGAGGTTACTCCCCAGGGAGCAGCATTGGATTGCCATTGTGAGGGAGGTCTTTGCTATGGTTTGGTCCCTGAAAAAGCTGAGGCCATACTTGTTTGGCAATCACTTTGTTGACCGCAGACTTCTCAGATGGCTATTGTAAAAGAAAGGTGAGAACCCTAAACTTTTGAGGTGGTCCATATCCCTACAGGGAATGCATTTTGTAGTGGCACACATACCTGGGACTGCCCATGCCAATGCAGATGGCCTTTCCAGGTTCTTCAACTTAGACAATGAAGACTCTCTTGGGAAAGGTTAGTCTCATCCTCTTTTGTTTGGGGGGGAGGGGTGTAAGAAAATGCCACTGTTGGCATGGTTACCCTCCCCACTTTTTGCCTAGTGTTGATGCCAACTTTGATTGAAAGTTTGCTGGGACCCTGCTAACCAGGCCCTAGCACCAGTGTTCTTTCCCTAAAACTGTACCTTTGTTCCCACAATTGGCACATCCCTGGCACTCAGTTAAGTCCCTTGTAAGAGGTACCCATGGTACCAGGGGCCGTGTGGCCAGGGAAGGTCTCTAAGGACAGCAGCAGGTATTATGCCACCCTGGGGACCCCTCACTCAGCACATGCACACTACCTTGCAGCTTGTGTGTGCTGGTGGCGAGAAAAAAGCTAAGTCGCCTCTCAGGGTGCCATGCCCACAATCCACTGCCTGTGGCATAGGTAAGTCACCCCTCTAGCAGGCCTTACCCTAAGGCAGGGTGCACTATACCGCAGGTGAGGGCATAGCTGGATGAGCAATATGCCCCTACAGTGTCTAAGTCCATTCTTAGACATAGTAAGTGCAGTGTAGCCATATTAAGTATATGGTCTGGGAGTTTGTCATTACAAACTCCACAGCACCATAATGGCTTCACTGAATACTGGGAAGTTTGGTATCAAACTTCTCAGCACAATAAACTCACACTGATGCCAGTGTGGGTGATCAGTATAGGGAAAGGTGCAGAAGACATTGTGACGCGAAGGGTTAATAAGCTTGAGCAGTGAGATGAGCGTGATGCCTGCTGAACCCCCCCGAACAACGTGGAAAAGTTCATGATATTATTTTCAAGCTTGTTTGTGCAGAAGACTCCGTCTCAACCTTGAGAACGAGAGTACAGGGATAAGATGGAATGAAAACAAAGGCTGGGGAAGGGCAGAGCAGCCAAGTGCTGATAACATAGCTAGAAAATGCCAGAAAGAGAGAGAATCCAAGCTTTAAGTTATTTAAGCACTGAAGTGTGGGTGAGGGATTTGAAGCTCGCAGATGGAGTTGTGAAAGCTGCCATGGCCCAGCGCTGCCTCCCTGTTTTGCTGACCGTGATGCTTGACGGGGAGAGAGGTCCAAGCAGGCAGTAGAGGGCTTCCCAGCCTTTCGTGGACTAAGTTAAGTTCCACACCGGGATGAAAGGCCTTTGTTTCTCTGCTCTATTATTATGATTGATTATTTATGCTTGCACTGTGTTTATCACCTGAAGTATTCAGCTCGTTTATATTTTGCTTCCTGAACATCGTAGTGTGAGCCTGCTGCAGTAATTGAAACATGCATTTTGGTGTGCAGTAAATCAAAGCTTATCTGAAGTGTTCAACTCATTTATATTTTGCTTCCTGAAAATCGTAGTGTGATGCATTTTGTTATACAGTTAATCAAAACTTATATCTGTCAATGAACTCTTTGCTTATATATATATATATATATATATAGATGCTCTTTGTAGTGTACTTCAATATAAATAGATGCTTTTCATTGCTATTCTTATTCCACTATTGTTAATGTGCTAAATGCCTACATTTACCTGAAATTCTAGTAAAGTTAAATTGTATTCATAGTTGGTGTGTGGTCCTTCATTTAGCATCCTTATTGACTTATACTGAACAGGTGTCAACCAGTCACCTGGATAAGACATTTTGGTACCAGAAGTGGGGCATAAGTCAATAATGCCTCTTTGGGGATGTAAGAAAAGTGAGGCAGAGAGCGGAAAGCAGCATGGGGCAGAAGCCAGATCCATTCCCGGGTGGTTAGCAACTGACCCGTTCTCTGGTGTGGCAGGACTCCTGAACCGGTGGGCAGCGCCGGTGTTATGGGGGGCATTAGATGAGAAAGTGACTCCTCTCTTAGTGGAAGATGCGGTTGAGAGCGTGAAGCTAAGAGGGGCGAAGCTGGAGGTGAAAGCAGCAGGGCAAGTGGGATGGCTTTTCCTGTCTGCGCTCCGTACGGTATACAGGAAAACATTAACACAAGATGCAGAGATAAGAAAACTGCGGGATGAGGTTGCAGCCTTGCAGGAAAGGCAGTTACTTATGAAAGAGACCATAGAAAGTGCAGTGACTCGGGGTGATCAAATGGAGGCAAGGTGCACCGCATTAGCAGTACAAGTAGCAAAACAGAAGAGTAGGCAGAAGCCTAAAATGCCCTCAACTGTGCAAGTGAGAGCACTGGTACGCAAACAGAAGAGTAGGCAGAAGCCTAAAATACCCTCAACTGTGCAAGTGAGGGCATTGGTACGCAAAGAAAATTGGGATCCACATACTTGGGATGATGAGGTGGAAGTACGTGTAACAGAACTAGGTGGAGTTGAAAGTGGACAAGGACGTGTAGGTGAAATTGAAGGTGAAAAGGGAGTGAATGGTGGGCAAATACAGAATTCTCGTTTGGTAAGAGATTATACGCAGAGTGAGTTGTTGGAGAGAACCCGTATGTTTAGGCAGATGCCTGCAGAGCCTTTGTTTAAATGGTTGGTGAGATTGTGGGACACTGGAGCAAAAGATGCATTACAGAATCCTTTTACGTTAGGTCCCATCACAGAAGGAGACCTGTTTGAGCTGGAAATGATAGTACAGGATGATGTAGATGATGTAGTGATGTGGAGCCTATGGCAGAGGCAGGGAAAAAAGAGGGTGCCACAAGATTGGGCCTTAGTGGAAATAGAACGCATAACTGATGATCGGCCGGTCACCTTAAAAACATGGGTCCCCTTACTAGGTTGTACAAGAGAAGGAGGGGTTGGCAATAAAGTAGGCAGAGCGCAGGAGTTTGCCATCGTGAAGTGGAAATGGTATCTGCAGCAGAGGGCAAAACCGGGACCAGCAGGAGTGTTGAAGTTACAAGAAGATAAGCTAGGGGCAGTGGACTAGCAGGCAATGACCCCTGCGCCAGAGCCATCTGAAATTGAATCCTCACCATTTAAGACAGCCCCGCCTTTTGGACAACTCACCGAAGAAGAACAGCAAAATGCATGGTTCACAGATGGTACCGCCCGGTACTATCAAGGAAAAAGACAATGGCACACAGTCGCATTCGAGGCTGCTACAGAAATGATGTTGCTGCGAGGAGGGGATAATGAATCAAGCCAGCTTGCAGAACTGCAGGAGGTAGCAGCAGTGATCGAACAATCCCCCATCGGAGAGAAAACATTTGTGTACACTGACAGTCGGGCCACTTACCAAGGACTAGTAAGCTGGGCCCGACTTGGCGCAAGAATGGATGGAAAATTAAAGGCACCCCCATTTCGGGAGGCGAGCAGCTATGGGAAGAGATGTGGGAGAAAGGGCAAAAATGTAAAATCTATGTGGGACATGTGGATGCCCATTGCCCATCGGATACCTCACTTGCATCTCTATTCAACAACACCGCAGATCAAATGGCCAAAACGCAAATGGTGGTCATCAAGGAGGAAGCTGAAGCTGCTTTAGCAAACAGGGCCTATGCAACATCCGGACATCTAGGAGAGAATGGCACTTATGCATGGGCACAGCAACAACAAATTCCAGTCACTAAAGAACAAGTGCAAAAAGCAGTAAAGGAGTACCCCACATGCAACCAGATTAGACAAATGCCCTTGCAAAAGAAGCCTAGCGGCCATATCAGAAAAGGAACTGCAGCTACTACGGTGTGGCAATTGAACTATATCGGGTCGCTACCAAAAGAAGGAGGAAAAAGCTACGTATTGACCATGGTGGACACCTACTCTGGCCTTATTTTGGGTATGCCCTGTAAGCCTGCAGACCAAAAGTCCACTTTGCGAGGGCTAAACTACCTGATAAAACATTATGGGGCACCTGTTGAGATCCAAACAGATAGGGGCACACACTTTTCAGGGAAAACAGTGCCGGGCTGGGCGCAGAAACAGGGAATTCGGTGGATTTTGCACCTTAGTTATTATCCACAAGCTGTAGGCATGATTGAGAGATATAACGGATTGTTGAAAGAACAGCTAAAAAAGTTATCAGCACAGGACAGACTTGCACAATTGCTTTGTGAACAAGCGTACACCCCACACATTGGGTATTATCGGGGGGGCAGATCTTTCTTCAGAGAGGTGAGGGAAGATTTGGAAGCACAGGAAGAAAAGTATGGGTGAACTATCCAGGGAAAAAGCCAGAGGCATGAGAGATATTGAGTCAAGGGGTCGGGAGTACGTATATTGTACTTTTAAAGAACTCTAATGTACCTGTATTTATACCTGTAGTGAGACTTACCCCACGGTCGTAAATGATGACATCTGCATCGATGACGTGGTTCATGACTATAACCGGAAAAAGTGTATGGGTCCGACCGAATATAGCAGAGAATGTCGTTACGGACCTTCATGTCACTTGTGCACCTCAAGCCGCTAACGTAACTGATGACCAGGGAAATGTTTCACTTTGCAACGTGGAGGTACCTGGAGGCAAGTGGATGGCTGCCAAAGCTGGGACCTGGAAGGTAACTGAACAGCAAATCCGACATGCCAACGGACTGAACGAGGTGCAGGGGACGCCAGCAACAGTACAGGCTTTGAGTTATATGCTAAACATGATATGTAAATATTGTGATACCAGGACACATGGTGGTCGTTACAATGAACAATGAAACCAAAGGAGTTCGATACTCCAAACCACCAGCCTTCATGTTTTATGTAACCGAAAGACGCATGGTTAGCAACTTTAGCAAAGTTTCAATAGTTCGATATAGAATAGGATGTAAGCAAGCTCTGCATGCAAGCATAATTAATCGTATTGTGTTACAGATAAATATTGCCAAGGGGAATGTCTCAAAGTATGATCCATTATGTGCACCATGGACACCACAGTTATGGCCCTGGCCAAAGTTACGCATTAGAAGAGATCTAGGGTCCTTGATAGCTGGGGTCACCGGAATCGGGGTAGGGGCCCTGAATTCTTTTGATGTTGAAGCCATTAGGAATAAGCTATCTTCTACAGGATATAGTAAAGGAGAGGCCATAAAAGTAATTTCTCAATGGGGGCCCACACACTCACAAGAAGTATGGAAAGTCCTGCGTGGGTTGTATCGCAATTGACAATGGCATAATTTCACTTATGAACAATTCGAAGAACAAAAAAAAAACTTTTAAAACACACAAGCAGTGTCCAAGGGCATTCAGTGCATACTATGGCAAAGCATTGTTAATCAACAGTATGCAGACTTTAAAGCAGAATGGAGACAGCTTCAGGGTGACTATTGGAGACAACAGTTGCATTTGCCTGAAGAAATATGGGTAAAGCCCATACAGTTTCACTGTGAGGAAGAAATGTGTTATGCTCTTTTTGATATAGCAAGAAGTGATCTTCCTCCTGACATATGGTGCCCCTTTATATTGCTCCCCGTAGTTATAAGTAAAAGAATGGTGGATACCTCACACTGACAAAAAGTGGATTGATTAAACAAATCACACTGTAGATCCCACTAGATGTGCAGATTGGTCTAAGGGTTGGGTATGTACCCACACTTGGACGGGTGCTAGAGCCATGTCTTCACACAATACCGGTAGAATGTGAATGGTTACCTTATCCTATTGAATGGCACAGACTTATATCAGATAGGGACAGCGAGCATATGTTATGTCATTAATCATCCTTTACTTATTAACGGATTTATACAAACCACCGGAGAGCAAGTAATGTGTATGCGCAATATTACCAGCATTATTGACATAAGCACTCACATCTTGTACCGACCGACTAAGTTCACCATAACCACATTACAGATGCAAATGCATGCACAGTTAGAGTAGAACATCTAGCTTGTTGTTAAGCTACTCAGATTAGAGGCAATCAGACACTACTCACAAGTTACCTTTGCTAAATTTGATATGGCAGCTAAATACACCAAGGATACAGCCATACTGATGCCCATAAACGCTAAACAGCTTATGCACACTGCTTCATGCATCCAGCAAATAACTGAGCATCATTGGTATGACATCTTCTTAGGCTGGGCAATAGGAGCTATGAAGACGCTAAATATAGTGTTACAACAGCTAATTTGGTTATTGATTGTTTGTGTTACGCTAATGACTATACTATGTAGACAATATGTATGCACAAAACAGCTTTATACTAAGATGCAGGCGCTTAGAATAATGCTGACCAGTTTTAGTAGTAACCTAGCTAGCGGAATGTCAAAGTAAATGATATCCGTTTCGCATGCATCACGCTCATCTAAGGGGTGGAATGATCAGTATAGGGAAAGGTGCGGAAGACATTATGACGCAAAGGGTTAATTAGCTTGAGCAGTGTAGATGAGTGTGATGCCTGCTGAAACCCCCCCGAACAACGTGGAAAAGTTAATGATATTATTTTCAAGCTTGTTTATGCAGAAGACTGCGTCTCAACCTTGAGAACAAGAGTACAGGGAGAAGATGTAATGAAAACAAAGGCTGGGGAAGGGCAGAGCAGACCAGTGCTGATAACATAGCTAGAAAATGCCAGAAAGAGATAGAATCCAAGCTTCGAGTTATTTAAGCACTGAAGTGTGGGTGAGGGATTTGAAGCTCGCAGAAGGATTTGTGAAAGCTGCCATGGCCCAGCGCTGCCTCCCTGTTTTGCTGACTGTGATGCTTGAGGGGGAGAGAGGTCCAAGCAGGCGGTAGAGGGCTTCCCAGCATTTCGTGGACTAAGTTAAGTTCCACACAGGGATGAAAGGTCTTTGTTTCTCTGCTCTATTATTATGATTGATTATTTATGCTTGCACTGTGTTTATAACCTGAAGTATTCAGCTCGTTTATATTTTGCTTTCTAAACATCGTAGTGTGAGCCTGCTGCAGTAACTGATACATGCATGTTGGTGTGCAGTAAATCAAAGCTTATCTGAAGTATTCGGCTCGTTTATATTTTGCTTCCTGAACATCGTAGTGTGAGCCTGCTGCAGTAATTGAAACATGCATTTTGGTGTGCAGTAAGTCAAAGCTTATCTGAAGTGTTCAACTCATTTATATTTTGCTTCCTGAACATCGTAGTGTGATGCATTTTGTTATACAGTTAATCAAAACTTATATCTGTCAATGAACTCTTTGCTTATATATATACATAGATGCTCTTTGTAGTGTACTTATATATGCTTTTCATTGCTATTCTTATTCCACTATTGTTAATGTGCTAAATGCCTACATTTACCTGAAATTCTAGTAAAGCTAAATTGTATTCATAATTGGCGTGTGGTCCTTCATTGAGCGTCCTTATTGACTTATACCGAACAGGTGTCAACCAGTCACCTGGATAAGACAGTGGGGTTTATCGAAAAATGCACACAGAGAGCATCTTGGAGATGCCCCCTGTATGCTAGCCAAACTGCTAGTGTAAGACTGACCGGTCTGTGCCAGCCTGCCACTTTCAGACGAGTTTCTGACCACATGGGGTGAGTGCCTTTGTGCACTCTGTGGTCAGAAACAAAGCCTGTCCTGGGTGGAGGTGCTTCACATCTGCCCCTGCTGGAACTGTAACATCTGGCGGTGAGCCTCAAAGGCTCAAGCCTCGGATTACAGTGCCCACAGTGCCCGCCCCCCCGGACACAGCCTCACTTTTGGCTGCACATTCAGAGGGAAAAATAGGAAAAACAAGGAGTCACCCCCTCAGCCAGAACCACCCCTAAGGTGTCCAGAGCTGAAGTGACCCCCTCCTTGAGAAATCCTCCATGTTGCTTTGGAGGATTAGGACCAATAGGGATATGAATGTGCCCCCCGCCCAAAGGGAGTGGGCACAAGGAGGGTGTAGCTACCTTCAGGGACAGTAGCCATTGGCTACCGCCCCCTGACCCTAACATGCCCCTAAATTTAGTATTTAAGGGCCCCCCTGAACCCAGCTCACCAGATTCATGACGACCTCAAGGAGGCCTGCTGAGCTTAAACCCCGCAGAGAAGAGAAGGAGACAACTGACTTGGCCACAGCCCTACCGGCCGACTCCTGCTTCAAAAAGCTGCAGAAGAAGAGCGATGCGTTCTGCAGTTCCAGCTACCCCCTGAAAAGTCTCCATGGGACTGCCTGCGTCACATAGGACCAAGAAACTCCTGTGGACAGCGGACCTGTCCAACAAGAAGGAAGAAGAAACTCCTTCTAAAGGACTCCCACCTCATTCCAGAAGCGTGAGTCCTAAACTACTCTGCACCCCATGCCCACGGCCCATGTCCAGGTGGCCCAACTAGCCAGAGAGGATGCCCAGGCGATTCAGACCGAGTGTTCACCCTGGGCTGACCTCTCCACCCCTCCACGGCGACGCCTGCAGAGGGAGTCCCGAGGACCCTTCTGACCGCGACTGCCCGGGACGAAGATATCTGACGCCTGGAGAAGCACTGCACCCGAAGCCCCCAGACTCGAGAGAACCCGACCACCGGTGCATCTACGACCAGCAGGCAGCCCTCCACCCTATCCAGTCAGTGGCTTGCCAGAGAAGCCTCCCTGTGCCTTGCTGCAGCGCCTAAGTGACCCCCTGTGTCCCCTCATAGAGTTTCATTGGAAACCCAACGCCCTGTTTGCACTCTTCACCCGGCCGTCCCTGGGCCGCTGAGGGTGTGGGAATGGTGCCTACTTGGGGCCCCTCAAGTGCTCCTCTAAACCCCCCTGGTCTGCCCTCCAACAATGCGGATACTTAACTGCAACCAGACCGGAACCGGAGTACACCCTGTCAACATACAGGCCTACATTATTTTGGCTCTTGTCACCTCTGTACGTAACCGGCCCTGTGTTGCTGGTGCTGGGTGCTTGGGGTTATCTTGAACCCCCAATGGTGGGCTACCTATGCCCCGGAGACTAAACCTGTAAGTTTGTTACTTACCTCAGAAACTGTACTTCACTTACCTCCCGCAGGAACTGTTGAAAATAGCAGTGTCCCCTTTTAAAATAGCTTTTTTCCATTTTGAAGAAAACTGTGTACAATGTTGATTTCATTCAAAGTTCTAAGTATTACTATGCAAAGTATCTTTCATTTTATGTACTTACCTGCAAACTGAATCTTGTGGTTTTAGAAATAAATTAACAAAATATATTTTTCTATATAAAAGCTTATTGGTCTGGAGTTAAGTCATTGAGTGTGTATTTCTTCTATTGCTTGTGTGAGTACAACAAATAATTAACACTACCCTCTGATAAGCCTAACTGCTTGACCACACTACCACAAATAGAGCATTAGTATATTCTATTATTGCCTCTGTCAAACCTCTGGGGAACCCCTGGACTCTGTGCACACTATGGGGGTCATTATGAACACGGCGGTGTTCACCGCCGCGTTCATGCTGGCGGTCTTTCCATAGACCGCCAGCCCCCTAGAGACCCCGCCGGCCGCTGAAAGAAGATTTTGCTGGGCCGGGACATTGCCCACGGCTCCACATGGAGCTGTCGTCAATGCCTCAGTGCTGCGGGTGCAGCAACACCCGTCGCACAGATCACTTCCCGTAAATCGGACAGAGTCCTGCGTGACAGGGCACTGTACGAGGGCCCCTGCACTGCCCATGCCAAGTGCATGGACAGTGCAGGGGCCCCCGGGGGGCCCCGGAGCACCCCTTTTGCCAGCCTTTCCCTGATCAGTCCAAGGCATTATAATACTCTGTTTGTACCTTGACGATACAACGGGGAAAAACAGCCAACGGAGCAACACATTTAGTTTGTACCCGTTGTAATTTTATTTCTCGTACTACAAACTGCTATTCACAAACCTAAATGCAGAGGTCTACGCCTCTCTCACTTCTGTCTTTTCTGTGAAGAAACCTCATCCTAGACTGTGGAGATCTCTGCAGTCATACACCTGTGTTTTAGTAGCAAATGTGGGAGGGACAGATGAGAGTAGCTGGAAAATGTGGAATATTTACAAATAAATGGAAGGGCTTTAGAAAGGTGTAAAGATTGTTTAAGGGATGGCTAAGAAAGGGTTTAGTTTGGGACATGCATGCATCCACCCACCCACAAAAGAGTAAGCCCATTGTTACTTACAAACTGCACTTCTGTAGGTATTGCAGCCAAAAAGGATCCAAAACAGTAGTAAATGCACTCCAGCTCAAACCTAGAGTAAGTCCAGGACCATCCAGTACCACTCATAGATACTGCACCGCCCTCCCACACAATATACTCGAGGCACAGAATTAAAATAAACCCCATTAAAAAATATTACAATTTAGTTTATTTAATTTTTAAATACTAAATATTCACTTAAAAAAAAAAAAAAAACACAAACATTATTTTAATATAAAATGCAATAAATGTAACTTTTAAAAATCTAAATAAAAATGGTTCGAAACATAATTTTTATAAATGTTTAAAAGAAAATAGATAAATATCGAAATTATCCTTTTCGTGTTTTCTAATCTTTAAAAAATAATTTAAATTGAGACTACTTTCATTTGTTAAATTCAGTTACGTTAATAGTGCTGATAAAAGAGGAAAGCCTAGCGCCTCGAACCTCCTCTCCCCTGCTCTGTTGGATGGTTAACAACAGCATTGATTGTGGTTGGTAAGGAGAACAAGAAGAGGTGAGAATACAGGTGTTTCTAAGTCCAAGTAGAACCCTCTACTAAAGCCCGTGAGCAACCTGTTCAAAGCCAGCTATGATGCTGCCCACCAACCCCTCTTACTGAGGTTGGAGGGTGTCTGTATTGTAGTAGAAAGAAAGCTCAGCTCACTCATCAGACTCACCAGGACACGAGCTGTTGAGGCACAGGATTGTAGGGACTCACCAGGACAGGAGCTGTTGAGGCGCAGGACTGCAGACACTCACCAGGACAGGAGCTGTTGAGAAACAGGACTGCAGGTACTCACCAGGACAGGAGCTGTTGAGGCGCAGGAGTGCAGACACTCACCAGGACAGGAGCTGTTGAGGAGCAGGACTGCAGGTACTCACCAGGACAGGAGCTGTTGAGGCACAGGATTGTAGGGACTCACCAGGACAGGAGCTGTTGAGGCGCAGGACTGCAGACACTCACCAGGACAGGAGCTATTGAAGAACAGGATTGTAGGGACTCACCAGGACAGGAGCTGTTGATGCACAGGACTGCAGGCACTCACCAGGACAGAAGCTGTTGAGGCACAGGACTGCAGGCACTCACCAGGACAGGAGCTGTTGAGGCACAGTACTGCAGGCACTCACCAGGACAGAAGCTGTTGAGGAGCAGGACTGCAGGCATTTACCAGGACAGAAGCTGTTGAGGAGCAGGACTGCAGGCACTCACCAGGACGGGAGCTGTTGACGCACAGTACTGCAGGCACTCACCAGGACAGAAGCTGTTGAGGAGCAGGACTGCAGGCACTCACCAGGACAGAAGCTGTTGAGGAGCAGGACTGTAGGCACTCACCAGGACAGGAGCTGTTGAGGCACAGGATTGTAGGGACTCACCAGGACAGGAGCTGCTGAGGCGCAGGACTGCAGACACTCACCAGGACAGGAGCTGTTGAGGAACAGGACTGCAGGTACTCACCGTGACCAGAGCTGTTCAGGAGCAGGATGTAAGGGACTCAACATCACCGGAGCTGTTGAGGTGCAGGACTGCAGGGGCTCACAGCATGAGCTTTTGAGGCTCACGACTGCAGGGACTCACGACAGGAGCTATTGAGGCGCAGGACTGCAGGGGCTCACGACAGGAGATGGGGAGACGCAGGACTGCAGGGACTCACTGTGACAAGAGCTGTTGAGGTGCAGGACTGCAGGGACTCACCAGGAAAGGAGCTGTTGAGACACCGAACTGCAGCGGCTCACAGTTACAGGAGCTGTTTAGGCACAGGACTGCAGGGACTTAGTGAAAGGAGTTGTTCAGGTTCAGAACTGCAGGCGCTCACCAGCACAGGAGCTGTTGAGGCAAAGGACTGCAGGGGTTCATCACAACAGGAACTGTTGAGTCGCAGGACTGCAGGGTCTCACTGTGACAGCTGTTTAGGCACAGGACTGCAGGGACTCAGTGAAGGGAGCTGTTCAGGTTCAGAACTGGAGGGGCTCACCAACACAGGAGCTGTTGAGGCAAAGGACTGCAGGGACGTACCATGACAGGAGCTGTTGAGGCGCAGGAGTGCACAGACTCACAATGACAGGACCTGTGGGACACAGGATGCAGGGACTCACAACAGGACCTGGTGAGGTGCAGGACTGCAGGGGCTCACGGCTGGAGCTAGTGAAGTGCAGGACTGCAGGGGCTCATCACCACAGGAACTGTTGAGTCCAGGACTGCAGGGGCTCACTGTGACAGCTGTTGAGGCACAGGACTGCAGGGGCTCACAGTGACAGGAGCTGTGGAGATGCAGGACTGCAGTGGCTCATGAGAGGAACTGTTAATGAGCATGACTGCAAGGACTCACGACAGAAGATAGTGAGGCGGAGGACTGCAGGGACTCACGACCGGAGCTAGTGAGGCACAGGGAGTCAGTGACAGGAGCTGGTGAGGCGCAGGACTGGTTGGGCTCACGACAGGAGCTGTTGAGGTGCAGGACTGCAGGGACTCACCATGACGGGAGGTGTTATGGCGCAGGACTGCAGGGATAGAAGAGAATCCAGAGCTGGGAGAGGTGTTGAGAACATCTGATGTTTATCCTGTTGAAAAATGCTTCTGGTACTCTACTCCCGCAGTTCACGTCTCTAAAAACTCTTCTGATTGTGGTGTTCTCTGCATCAGGTGCATTTGATGTCTGCATTAGGAGTGCACTCAGGTTCATTACCACTGTTGAAGAGTGACCCTACCCACCCTGTTACATATATTTGGAAGAAGTGTTTTCATCAGTGATTCGTAATTTCGCAAACAGCAAATCCTTGTTCCTCCAATTTGTCACTGACATTCACAAATTATTTTACGTAAATATTTTTATTAGGCCTTATTGGGGGCAGAAACCACTAGGCACCAGGGATTTTTTTGGGGGGGCCAATTTCACTCAAGGGGAGCGACCCCTTAGGCAAGGGCCGCTCCCCTGGGGGGGGACTAATTTGTTTTAGGCCATTGCTGCCCCCCTTGGGGGCAGATCGTCCTATTTTGATTAGGCTGATCTGCCCCCAAGGGGGTCACAAATCACTAGGCACCAGGAATATTTTGTTTTTTTGGGCCAATTTCACTCAAGGGGAGCGACCCCTTAGGCAAGGGTCGCTCCCCTGGGGGGTGAGCACATTTATTTTAGGCCATTTCTGCCTTTCTTGGGGGCAGATCAGCCTATTTCTATTAGGCCAACCTGCCCCCTGGAGGCAGAAAGCACTTACGCACCAGGTATTTGTGTATGTGTGTGTTTTGTTTGGGGGGGGCAGCCCCTTGGGCAAGGGTCGCTCCCCATGGGGGCACATTACTGTTGGCCATATCTGCCCCCTTGGGGCAGACCAGCCTATTTTTGGAAGGCCCATCTGCCCCTAAGGGGGGCAGAAAGCCCACCAGAGACCAGGGAAGATTTTTTTTTTCAAAAAAAGGAGGGCGGGGGTATAGCCATTCCCCCAACCCAAATAAATGGGGCTAAAGTTGTTCTGCCCACCGGTGGGCAGATGGGACAATTACCCCCGATCCACTCCCCGGGGGGGCAGAAGGCCTACTAGTTGCCAGGGAATTAAAAAAAAAAATAGTTAGGTGGTGGCTACCAACCAGTATGGGCATGGTTATGCCCCCACCCAACTGAAGGGAGCAACAGTCTTTTAGCTCTCCCACCACACACTAATACATTGTATCCCACGGCAAGCAAGAGGACATTTGATTATTTTGGGTTTTGGTTTTACATTTGGGCCATAAGAGCTTGTCTAACTCTCAAAATCGTCCCACTTGGAATGGTGAGGACTGCACTTTTTGGACTTTGGGAAGCTGCCATGTACAAAAATCTACAAGACTTAGACACATCTGAAAACGAATCATCTGGGTGAGTCGAGGGTGGTGTGCTTCACATGCACCCCACACCATTTTCTTACCCACAATGCCCTGCAAACCTCAAACGTAGATGAAAATCACACAATTTTCCCACATTTTTGTGATGGAACCTTCCGGAATCTGCAGAAATGCATAAAATTCCTACCACCCAGCATTGTTGCATCTATAGTGATAAAAATTCTGCCCCACTTGTCAGCCTAAAAATTTTTTTTTTCAAACTGCCCTTTTGGACCCGCTTTGGTTCGCCCTCAATTTTGACATGTTTTTTGGGTCTTCCCTGTTACAGGCACTTGGCCCACCCACACAAGTGAGGTATCATTTTTACCAGGAGACTGAGGGGAGCATTCGGTGGTAGGAAATTTGTCCCGGTGCGGTGATCCCACATTGAAATGTGGGAAAAAATGTGATTTTTTTTAATTTATTTTTTTAGCTAAATTATGAGGTTTGCTGAGGATTCTGGGTAAAAAAACTCTGGGGGATCCACGCAAGTCCACCTCCCTGGACTCCTTCAGGTGTCTAGATTTCAGAAATGTTTGGGTTTGGTAGGTTTCCCTATATGGCTGCTGAGCCTAGGACCAAAAACGTAGGTCCCCCTCCCCCCAAAAACAGGTAGCTTTGTATTTTGATGTGTCCACGTTGTGTTTTGGGGCATTTCCTGTCGCAGGCAGTAGCCCTACTGACACAAGTGAGGTACCATTGTTATCAGGCGACATGGGGGAACACTGGGTGGAAGGAAATTTGTAGCTTCTCTCAGATTCCAGAACTGTCTGTCACCAAAATGTGAGGAAAAAGGTTTTTTTTTTTTTTATGCCAAATTTTGAAGTTTGCAAAGGATTCTGGGTAACAGAACCTGGCGAGAGCCCCACAAGTCACCCCATCTTCGATTCCCCTGGGTGTCTAGATTTAAAAAATGCACAGGTTTGGTAGGTTTCCCTAGCTGCCGGCTGAGCTAGGCACTTTGCAAAAAACATGTCAGATTTCAGTGTAAAAATGTGATGTGTCCATGTTGGGCTTCCTGTCGCAGGCATTAGGCCTACCAACGCAAGTGAGGTACCATTTTTATCGGGAGACTTGGGGGAACACAGCATAGAAGAACAAGTGTTATTGCCCCTTGTCCCTCTCTACATATTTTCGTTTCAAGTGTAAGACAGTGTGTAATAAAAAGACCCCTATTTGAGAAATGCTCTGTAATTCACATGACAGTAGGGGGACCCCAGAATTCAGAGATGTGCAAATAACCACTGCTTCTCAACATCCTATCTTGCGCCCATTTTAGAAATATAAAGGTTTCCTTGATACCTATTTTTCACTTTTTATATTTCACCAAATGAATTGCTGTGTACCCAGTACACAACGAAAACCCATTGCAAGGTGCCCCTCCTTTATTGGCTCTGGGTACCTAGGGGTCTTGATGAACCTACAAGCCCTATATATCCTCACAACCAGAAGAGTCCAGCAGACGTAACTGTATATTGCTTTTGAAAATCTGATATGGCAAGAAAAAGTAAAACGTGGAGAGAAATGGCTGTTTTTTCACCTCAATTTCAATATCTTTTTATTTTAGCTGTTATTTTCTGTAGGTAAACCTCGTAGGATCTACACAAATGATCCCTTGCTAAATTCAGAATTTGGTCTACTATTCATAAATGTTTAGGTTGCCAGGATCCAGCCACCCATTTCTGTCACTAACTGGAAGGAGGCTAAAAGCACACAATATTTTTTTTAAATGGGGTATGTCCCAGTAAAATGCCAAAATCGTGTTGAAAACTTTGTTTTCTGATTCAAGTCTGTCTGTTCCTGAAAGCTGGGAAGATGGTGATTTTAGCACCTCAAACCCTTTGTTGATGCCATTTTCAGGGGAAAAACCACAAACCTTCTTCTGCAGCCCTTTTTTCCCACTTGTTTTTTTTTTAAAAACGAAATGGTTGCTGTATTTTGGCTAATTTCTTGGTCTCCTCCAGGGGAACCCACAAACTCTGGGTACCTCTAGAATCCCTAGGATGGTGGGACAAAAAGGATGCAAATTTGGCGTGGGTAGCTTATGTGGACAAAATGTTATGAGCGTGTGAGCATGAACTGCCCCAGCTAGCCAAAGAAAGGCCTGGCACCTGAGGGGGGAAAGGCCTGGCAGCGAAATGGTTAAAGGCCCTCTGTGCTTCTGATTGTGCATGTGTGGATCTCCATAGTTGGTACACAGGGGTTGTTGTTTTACACCCGATGCTCTGCGTCTTCTATTGTGAATATGCAGGACCACATAACCGAGTATTTTGTTGGCTTGGTCTGCCTTTACAATTTTAACAATCTTTTTCATGTCTTTGTATTTACTTTGTAAGCTCTGCCTTCTGCTTTCTTTGGTTGACCCACCTCTGATTCGTCACAGTATTCGTGTTTCTAATGTGCAGCTTCTTAGTTTCGTAAATTGAAAGTTCTGCGAAAGTCTCCAGGAGCCCCGCGCCCCAGTGTGAAGCTGTGTTTTTAAGACACAGCCCTCAGCGGTTGCCAAGCAGCGTGTGGTCTCCATCACTCCCGTGGTGGGCGCGGAAGAGAAGACACAGTCTGTGGACCTGTTTGTTTGGGAACATAAGACATTGACAAACGTCTCTGCCGCTTGCTGACTCGTGAGGCTGATGCCAGAAGATAAATATTAACATTAGCTCTTCTGTTCCAAAGATAAATCAGACATTTGTGTCCACATCGCAGCTTGGGGTGTCCACCGCTCCTGGTGGGGGCTGTGACTCACGGGCAGACACCTGCAACCTCTCAGCTCGATCCATCCTTCAGCAGCCGTAGAACTGGGGGTTCGTCCTCCTCCTCCTGGTGACATTCACGGGGACAACAGAACCTTCACGGTGTAGGGGTACCTGTTGTGGCAAACAGTTATCCATGCAGCTTAGATTGAACAGCCTTTGCCAAAGCCAGTAGGTCTGTTTTTTTTTAGGAGAGGTGCTTGGTAATATGTGATTTTATGCTTGTTTCTCCCTTATGAACTTAAAAATTATATCGAAGTGACTCAACGTTAAGGGCCTTGTCAGTATGGAATCTCGGATTAGGCCCCTTAGTAAACAGAATGCATTTCCGAGCTAAGCTGTACCCTCCCAGGAGAATGGTATATAAAAAAGAGACAATAAAGCAAAGAACCTAAAATACATGGACACCAAAACATTGCATAGTAGATTCATTTGGCAGGGGCCACTATTTTCGGTGCATGTATAAGAAGGCCTGCATTTGCACATTTTTACTTTTGTGAACGAAATCCCTCTAATTCCATCAATATTATCATGACAGCAAATAAAACAAATGAGCATGCAGTGTTGGTTAGTGACTAGCCCTAGACGACTTCCCTAAAGACAAACAAGGCACACTACTAGCAAAGAGTCATAAACCAGCAATTCAAATACAACAATGTGAAGAAAGTACACATATCAAGGAACACACATTGACTCTGAGTTACAAGCTACTCTGCCTTGTCTACTCCAGTCTAAAGAAGGGCTTCTTGAGCCCATCAGCTAAAGCCAATGGAAACACGAATAGCACAACGTTACCTTCCACGAAACGTCGCAGACTTGGTGGGCAGCTATTCTAAGTAACGGCAAAGAGAAAAACTCATGTCAGCAATGGGTGAAGTGTGCTGACCCCAAACCCTCTCTCTCTACTACTTCTTCCCGGTGCATTTTTAAAGTATTTCTAGTATGAGGCATGCCAGGCACATAAAGCTTTAGTTACAAACACCCAAAGAGAGGTCT
Organism: Pleurodeles waltl; assembly: GCF_031143425.1. NCBI lineage: Eukaryota > Metazoa > Chordata > Amphibia > Caudata > Salamandridae > Pleurodeles > Pleurodeles waltl. Next base: position 1,674,336,309 of record NC_090445.1, on the reverse strand, counting down.
GATTGAAAACTGAAATCCCTCTTTCCCCATCAGCAGCAGCCCCTAGGGCTGCAAGGTCACCGAGCCACGCTGGCCACTGCTCCACGTGGTTGCTGTGAATGTTGAACTCAAGGTCTTTGGCTCAGACTTCATGCCAGGGCTTCTTGTACCTCTAGGAGAGTCTTTTTGTCCCAAGGACGCCCTGCTGCATACCCATGGCATGCCCATGGTTACTGCATCACCGTGCACACCTGACTCCAAAAGCTATGCCTGCCTTTAGCCTGCCCTGCACTGTCTGTGCATGAGATTGACAAGGAGGTCTTTATTCTCTGAACCATCCCAGGAGATGCCCACCTTTGTCCTGGTATGACCTCCCCTCTGGTTCTGGTGCACCAGCTTAATCAAGACAAATTCTTCAGAACAAAGGAGAAAGGTCGGCTTGATGGTTTTCTGCAGATATAGCTGTGGCCTGGGTTCCCCTTTCTCCCGCTTTGGAGGTTTGCAGGAATGTTTTGGGGATATCTGTGCCCTGTTTCAGAAGTAGTGGCATTGCAGCAAATTGTCATCGCTGTTTACTCTCATTTTGTTTAGTCTTGTTCTCGGCTTTTGCGTATTCAAGGGAAATCCTTGTCCGTGTGCAGGGTCGGTGCTGTACTAAATTAAGAAATAATTGGCTTATTCATGGTTCTGGAGTTTCGGTCAGGATTCCCATTTTTTGAACTTTCCCATTGGGCACACAAGCCAGAGGATGACATATGCAGTGTTAGACACGCCCCCTCGATAAAGTTGATCATATAATGAAAAACACCAACAGTATGGTGACCTCCATACCCATGGCCAAATTCTTGGGTCTCTTCATACCTGTCTCCCCAATGATTATGTATTGGGGGGGGGGGGCGGGGAAGCTGCTCTGCAGCCTTTCATGGATGCCCTGGAATGCACAAACAAGCAGTGCCTGTGCCAGAGATGAAAGGCAAGCAGTGCCCGTGCCAGTGATGAAGGGCAAGCAGTGCCTGTGCCAGAGATGAAAGGCAAGCAGTGCCCGTGCCAGAGATGAAGGGCAAGCAGTGCCAGTGCCAGTGATGAAAGGCAGGCAGGGGCCTATGCCAGAGATGAAAGGCAAGGAGTGCCAGTGCCAGAGATGAAAAGCAAGCAGTGCCTGTGCCAGAGATGAAAGGCCAGCAGTGCCTGTGCCAGAGATGAAGGGCAAGGAGTACCCGTTCCAGAGATGAAACGCAAGCAGTGCCCGTTCCAGAGATGAAACGCAAGCAGTGCCCGTTCCAGAGATGAAACGCAAGCAGTGCCCGTGCCAGAGATGAAAAGTAAGCAGTGCCCGTGCCAGAGATGAAAGGCCAGCAGTGCCCGTGCCAGAGATAAAAGGGAAGCAGTGCATGTGCCAGGGATGAAAAGCAATCAGTGGCAGTGCCAGAGATGAAAGGCAAGCAGTGCGTGTGCCAGAGATGAAAGGCAAGCAGTGCGTGTGCCAGATATGAAAGGCAAGCAGTGCCCGTGCCAGAGATGAAAGGCAAGCAGTACCAGAGATGAAAGGCAAGCAGTGCCCGTGCCAGAGATGAAAGGCAAGCAGTGCTAGAGATGAAAGGCAAGCAGTGCCCGTGCCAGAGATGAAAGGCAAGCAGTGCTTGCTGCCAGAGATGAAAGGCAAGCAGTGCTTGCTGCCAGAGATGAAAGGCAAGCAGTGCTTGCTGCCAGAGATGAAAGGCAAGCAGTGCCTGTGCCAGAGATGAAAGGCAAGCAGTGCCCGTGCCAGAGATGAAAGGCAAGCAGTTCCAGAGATGAAAGGCAAGCAGTGCTTGCTGCCAGAGATGAAAGGCAAGCAGTGCCTATGCCAGAGATGAAAGGCAAGCAGTGCCTATGCCAGAGATGAAAGGCAAGCAGTGCCCGTGCCAGAGATGAAAGGCAAGCAGTTGAAATAAAGTCTCCTTCTTCATTCCTTCCAAACATGTTCGGTGCGAGGCTGAGTGGCTTTGAGTGGTACCCACCAGAGCAGATCAGCAGAATGGAAGATTCTGCTCTCTTGTGTTCTGGTATTTTTGTCAGCACGGCTGCTGTTATCCTGCTACTACAGTTAGTTGGCAGTCTCACACCCTCCATAAGCTCGCGTCACAGTTAGGCACATTGGTGCTGTAGACATGAAGCTTTCCTCTTCTACACTCCGAAGCAGCGGACTTCGGTGGAGCACCTCTGAATCACTACTGAAGACAAGAATCCCGATTAATCAATTTCTACCAGCGTCATGTCAATACACAGAAACAAGTTTACAACAAATAGATGCACAAGTTATGAAATGTTTTATTTCACAAACAAAAAAATCGTTGGAGCTTTTCAAAATGTGTTTTTTTCTAAAAGACGCAGCAAAATGCTCCACCCTGGCACATACTTTTTGCTCCTAATGCATGCTCCTTTCATCAGTTTAGTGCTTAGATTGAGCCAATAATTATGAATTTTAGCTTCAGTGTGCTGCTCCCACAAATCAAGCTAAGGATACCAACTTAATGTCTTTACTCCAGCTTCATGTATTTTAAAATTAAAATTTTATGTTTATATGTGTATTAACTTTATCATTCCACTGATACTGACAGGTGTCATGATCCCAGGCTAAGAAACGTAAAAACCACCACCCTAAAGAGTTGGTGTCTCTCAAATTGGCAAACAATGAGTCCTGGTATATATGTAAAATATACGTGTTACCAGGAGCGCCCTGTCACTCATCACACCCCAGTATTGAACGATGATTGTCAGATTGATAATCGTTTATCTCTGTCTTTTATGCATTACTTTCCTTAATACATTGATCATGTAAAGATGAAACATCAAGGTCCAACACACATTGTCATGAAGAGAATCTGATCATATGATAAGCAGATACAAAACGTCACAGTTCTTCCGTGTGGTTCAACCAGTCTGTAGTTTATTTGTTTCAAGCACAATTCTTGTCCTTCTGTGTATATAGACGTTGGATTTCAGATACACCACAGCCACCACTATATGATCACGACTTATCACAGGATCAGATTCTCTTTATGACAATGTGCTTTGGACTTTGATGTTTCATCTTTACATGAGCAAGATATTTATATATAGACTATAACCCACCAATTAAAGATATGCACTAACTTACCTTACTTAGCGTGTGCCTCTATGTTTGTAGTTTTGTCTGATTAACATGGTTTTTCAGGTTAAGGCATGAGGGTGTTTTCTCTTATGAGACCTCCGCTTTATTGATATTTATGCAACTTTACGTGTGCCGACTGGGTCTTTGAGCACCACATTTCTCCGCTATCTAACACCACCCCCTAATGCATTACTCTTCCTTAATAATGGCGAGCAATTTTTGTTACTTCAATAAGACATTCATAACTACATGTATGTAGTGCTGCTCTAACGAAGCGTAAAGTCTCAGTGAGCAAAAAGAAAAGCTCTGGGTTTTGCATTATTAGTCAGAGTTTCAGGCCATGTTGTTTGGTGGTGTTAACCTTCAGTGTGTCACGGTAGTGCTTCATGTGCTCTCAGATCAACTCTTAGGTAAGAAATGCTCACATTTTCCCCAAATGTAGTCCACTTTATTTCTGTGGATTAAAGGCAAACCCATTTTTTCAATTTCAGCTTTACCACACTTGGAACACCTTCTTCTGTCTGCTGAGTCCACTCATTTCTTCATTATCAGTTTTGCAAACAATGCGATCCCATGCACTATAAAGACTGCAGCCAATCCTGTGAAAACATTTAAAGTGTATACCCTAGTTCATACAAAGATGACCCTAGTGTTTCTTTCAACAGTGCTAGCATATCAGTTCCTGCGGATTTCATATGTTTTATCATGCCTGCTACGTTAGACACATGAAAGATACTTTCTAAGCTTTTGGTAAATTATGGGGAAAATGTTGCCTGTCAAACCTGTGCTATTTCACTAGCCACTTTCTGCAACTTGAGCTTTGTAATAATCACATTCTAATATTGAGGGCCCGATCTAGAGTTTGGTTGCGGGGTACTTCATCGCAAAGGACAGCCAAACTGAAATCATTTAGAGGTGGACGGACCCTCACCATGTTGATGGGGGAGACTACTCGGCCTCCACCACCAACACAGTCACTCTGTCGGGCCGTCAGAGGGTTAATCATTTGTGTGTTCGGACCATGTAGAGTGGGCGAACAAATGACAAGTAAAGCCTGGTGGGGAGGGGCAGTGAAAACTGCAAAATGACCCCCAAACCATGGGGAAAAAACTTACATGGTGAGGGGGTCATTGCTTTTTTTATTTTCAACCCTGCTTTCAAAGTTTGTTTTTGAAAATATAAAACAAAAAATTGAAAGTTTGCTGAATTCTCATCATGTTGACAGCTGTCCGTCAAACTGTAATGCATTTACAAAAAACGCCCCAATGGCAGTTGCTGCCAATGTAAGAGATGCCACTGGGCCAGTGGACATCTCTAAATTTGTCGGGTGAGCAACAATGTGTGCTTTACTCCCAACTGGAAATTACATCTTCTAAAATGTAATAAGTAATCATCAGTGTTATCCTATGGGGAGTGGTATGCGTCCTACTTTGGTAATACGACTGCATGGTTAAGATGGTATAACAGCAAAGTGTGGGAGACTGAGTCTGTCCATGTAGTTAGTAACTACTGGCCTAACTCCTGGCTACCTCACAGTGCCTCACTCAAACCTCTGAACCTACTGGGTTATGGCAGCCTGAACATGACAGTCTGACTCCCTCGGGAAGTCGTGGAATCAGATCATACCCCTTTTGTACTATTACTTATGCATGTCAAGGAGAGATAGAAAGATGTGAAATAAGTTTTCAATACATTTATTGAAACAATCTAGCATATAAAGAGTGAGCTGAGATAATTAGGCAGATGAAACAAAGCAAGGTAATCAGCATTACGAACTTGGTAAAGAAGATGAACAATCCAACCATGATGTATGTGGTTCTAGATGGACTAGAGGCTCCTACTTAACCCTATGTCTGCTCTGAGAGCAAAGCAGTTTTAACACTCTGCTTGGCCCTACCTGAGGGATTAGCCCCAGCCTTTCCTGTAAAGAGTGTCAGGAATCAGCCTGTGGTGTAGATGACAATCCTCTCAGGGAGCTCGCAGATCAGCACCAACCAAGCTGTATGTTGCACAACTTGCACCCAAGGATGGTCGCAACCAGAACACCCTCTGCACTCCCTGGGTTAGTGCCTTGTTTATTTAATAATCCGTACCACATGGGAAATACAGTTCCGATGCAATGCTATGTCTAGTTGATAGAAGCTGTCTCCTGAATGGGCAACACAAGCTAGCATATTGCGCACTGCATTCCATAGCCTTGGACAGAAAGTACTGATTATGTGTTGTGCAAAGGCTAACTTAAAAGAGCTATCCTAGAATAAAAGCAGACTGCTAAAATGTGTAAAAGCCATTGCTAAAAAGCAGCCTTACCAGAATAAATAAAATATGAATAAAGCATTAACTATAAAACTTAACTAAAACAGGGGTTACCAAACTGGGTCCTAGAGGGACTCACAACAGGAGGGGAGGCCTCATAGTAGTGGAAAATGAATTTAGGAGTTTTTCATCACCAGGACATGTAGAACTAAGTAGTACGTGTCCAACCTTTTAATTACACAGCAAATCTGCCTTATGGACCACCTAGGGCCTCCCTTAGGGGTGAGTTATATGTAATAAAATGGGAGTTTAAGGCTTGGCAAGGGGGTTTTATTGCCAAGTCTAAATAGCAGTTTAAAACTGCATTCAGGCTGCTGTGGCAGGACTGGGACATGTTTAAGATGGTACTTAGGTGGGGGCCAGAAAAAGAGCTGCAAGCCCCCAAAGTCTTGAGAGGGACTACATATCCCAAGCTGCTTTGAGGCCCCAGGAGGCGGCCATTTTCACCTGCACCCATTTGACACCAACGAGCGGTATAAAGCGTGTGGGGGCACCTCGCTGCGCGGGATGCCCCCAGGCAAAGCCCGGGCCAAAGGCGGGCCCATCCACGCCCGTCGGAGCCCGGAAGAGGCCGGGCTGGGCCACCCCCCTAACATTGACCATTCAAGTAGGCATCATTGATCTTAGCTCTACGCGCTATTGCCAATACTGTGCCATCCCGTAGGTTGCATCGTTATATTGATTCTCTATAGAACATTTTATCACCAATAACACTCCCAGATGGGTAAAAGGAAAGCAATAGAGGCTGGGGCAGGGGCAGTGCTAAAAGCTAAGCGGAAAAGGCATAAGCATGCAGCTAGTAATTGCGTTATGGACAGAATTGACACTCTTTTGGGTGAATGCGAGGGAATTTTAACTACTCCTCAGGGAAATAACTTTAACGGTACTGGGGGGGAGCAATCCCCAACCAAAAGGAGGACTGTCCCAAAGAAAATTGCTGAGATTTTTGTGAAACGTGGGCAACAGGACACAGCCACTACAGGGCAGGGAGAGGGCAGGAATGTTATCACCCACACTGCTCCATCTCTAGTGAACGAGCCACCACTGGGCTCTAACGATTCCATCCAGTGCAGCAACCGCTTTAACCCGTTAATTAATGCCCTAGAATCACATGATGACCTCGACCCAGGTACCAGGGTGGATGGGCTAGTAGCCGCAAACACACACTCAACTCACATAAACCCACAGCACATTCAATGCATACAAGAATTAAAAAAGGAAGTATTAGAACTTAAGCTAATGGTTAACTCCTTAATTGCAATAGTAAAACAGTTAACTCTTTCAGATGACACGGCCACCATGAACTTTACCCAAAGCCCAACCCCAGCAGGCACTGCGACGAATCTGCCCATTTTTTCAGCATCCAGTTGTGATGGCCTCCTCTCAGCCGGTGTTAAGACCAAGAACTTCCACCAGCCTCCTTTGCATAACAGCTTAGGCGCGGGAAATGCTCTAGATGGCCATCATAAAATCCCCAAACTCATAAGCAACACTGCCCCAAAATACTCTGTACAGCCTGCCATTGATTGGTCTCAATCAGGAAATGTAGTTCTAATGGTCAACGTTCCCAAGTTAAACACATCGACACAAAAGGAAAGGGCAGACTCTATCAGAAACCAGGCAATTCACTGGATTTGTCATGTAAGAGGCTGTCGCTCTGTAATACGTGAGGACATAATTAATGTAGCAAGATGGCCTGACCCGGGAACACATTTTGACATTTTAAAACTGACACTCAAGGACGGGACCATGGTGGACCATTTGGTGGCCCTAGATGCAAGAACAAGCCCACCAGCAAACTTGCGCATCCAGTTCAAATACCCTAGGCCACCCGCGGACTACGGGGATTGCCCGAGCTACTGCATAGCAAACAATTTATCTACCCTTGGTGAGAACGATTGACTTAAAGCTTCATCTAAAATCTACGCTGAAAAACCACGCAACCAACATATATCAATCACCTCCAGGCCTGCTGCAATCCCGAACACTGCCGGTGCAAGTACTTATTCTCCCTCTCATGACATATTCCCCCAGATCTCTGACGGCTTAGTGTGCAAACATGACAATATTGCATCTCTCACCTTGCAGGAATATTGTCCACCAAATCAAGAACCGATAGCTAAGCCTGCAAGCACTTCCCTCACCAGGGCCAGGTCAGCTCCATTAGAGGAACATCACCACTCACCCCAGGTCTCACTGACCAACATTGGTATTGATCCACTTCTTCCCACTCAACCACACCTGCCAAACCAACCTCTGGCAGCTAATCATGTAAATACCAGGCAATTAAACAGGATAGCTCAACCACTGACTGGGGTACGACTTGTCTCATGGAACGTGGCAGGTTTGAAATCTATTCTCCCTCTTCCATCCTTTACCTCTTTTATTGAAGAACATGACATATGCCTTCTTCAAGAGACATGGTTAACCGATCCACTTTTTCGAACAGGCTATTCAAACTTCCACATCCCTGCCGTGCCCAGTACTAGAGGCAGGCCTTCTGGGGGCTTGACCATCTGGGTCAGAACATCACTTAACTGTTGTATATTAGCTACCCACCGATTCTCCCGAACTGTTAGGTCTTCACCTATCATTCGGGCCTGACACTGTTGTGAACATCTTCAATATCTACACTCAAGGGGTCGGGGGTGGGGGTGAGGGGTCAAGTCTCCAAAAGCCTTTGTGTCCTGGCAGCCCTCTTGCAAAACTGTCCCCGCCATCATAAAACCATTGTGGCAGGTGACCTTAATGTCACATTCGAACCTCTAGACTGGGATGATCTCAGGTCCACAGACGAGGAGGATCGAGCTTGGTCTATCCCCGCCCTGTCCATTCCACCCATCAAGAGATGGACGCTGGCCGCTGTCCAAGTAAAGTCACTGACCATGGAATTTGGGCTCAGGGCATTAAATGGCGGAACCAAATCAGACGCCAAAGGCCGTCGCACATTCAACAAACCCAACCACACCAGCAGAATCGACTACTGTCTATTTGACATAAGATTATGGCCCCTAGTCATCGACATGCCGATCATTGAAAGAACTGAAAGTGATCATAATCTTCTCTCTGTCCATACGTTAGCTTTGGGCAACCACTCGCCCACGATTAACTCCTCAGTAGCAGCACCAGAGGGTATTAGCCTGGTTAACGACAAACGACACCTAAAGTGGGACAAGGTTGCGGCTCGGCCCGCACTCATCAACGCAGCTAATAACACCCTAAAGACTACATTAATGAACCTAGAGGTGAGTCCCGCAGTCACTTATAGGGAAATAAGCTTAATCCACACCTCATGCTTCAGGGATATCGCAGCCCACTTCTCAGTATCCACAGCCCATGATGGCAAGAGACCCAAAGGTAGGCACTGCTGGTTCAATAAAATGTGCCGGTCCTTAAATAAGCACTTAATCAAAGCTATTAAATCCAAGGATGCCAACGCCATCCGCTTAGCTAGGAAGTCCTACAAGTCAGCCATACGCAAAGCCAAGCGTGTCCAAGATGATAAGTGGTGGACAGCACTTAGCGACGCTGTGCGCAAGAGGAATTGTAGTCTTTTCTGGTCCCTGGCAGCGCGAGGCCCAGAACGCAGTGGATTGAACATTATAGCCAACATCGCCCCGAAAGATTGGGTAGATCATTTTAGTAGGCTGTACTCCCATGACCATGATAGCCCCACTCCTGTTCACATGGACCCCTGCCTAAACACTTCTTTAGCACCCACCACTGAAGTGCCCCAGCTGTTCTCTCAAAGTGACATAATATATTCCCTAGGCACCATAAAACGCGGCAGGGCCCCCGGCTCGGATGTTGTTCCAGCAGACCTGTTCTCAACCGACATTGCATCGTGGTCAAGATACCTCACCATCATAGCGAACGCAATAGCATCTGGGGCGCCTATCCCTGAGTCCTGGAAAGGGGCTATTGTTGTCCCGATCTTTATAAAGGGCGACAGATCACTCCCCTGCAACTACAGACCAATTAGTCTAATTGACTGTGTGCAAAAAGTCTTCTGCCACTGCCTCTTGGGAAAGGTCGAAGACTGGATAACTGAACATGATATCCTTAGTCCCCTCCAAGCCGGTTTCCATAAAAAAATATCTACCACTGACCAAGCCCTCAGGTTCCTATTTTTATACTGGAAAACAGTGCTCATTGGTAAAGGGAGCCTATATGTAGCTTTTGTGGATCTAAAGTCTGCTTTTGAACTAGTACCTCGCAACAAACTATGGGACACTCTCTCCCGAATGGGAATCCCGGAGCATATCCTAGCGCTATTGATACGGCTCCACGAGGACAACTACGCACGAGTCAGGTGGGACAACAAGGGGCAACTAACTGATAGAATCCGTGTATTAAGGGGTGTGCGGCAAGGGTGTGTCCTTGCCCCGACCCTCTTCTCTGTGTATATCAATGAAATCGTCCCCTCCCTGCTTAGAGTGGAGGCTGACGCACCATCACTTGGCACACAAAAAATCCCTGTCATGCTCTTTGCAGATGATACTCTCCTGATATCCAAGACCCCTTGTGGACTAAGGAAACTCCTCACGTGTTTTGAGAAATTCTGCTCAACGCGGGGACTTGAAATCAATGCCTCTAAAACAAAACTAATGACCCTCAATCCCCATAGATCTTTTAGAGGGACGTTTACACTAGAGGGCACCACACTTGAGAAGGTGGGCATTTTCAGCTACCTGGGTATAGCATTGACTGACAACATGTCTTGGAAATCACACATAGGAAAGCAAGCTTTAAAACTAAAGCAAACAACAGGGGTACTATTGAAAAACGTTCACCTCTCACACACAAAACCAATTTGCCCAGCAATACAGATATACGAAGCCCAGGCTGTGACCTCAGCACTTTACAGGGCTGAACTATGGGGTTACGCCAAAATCCAAGACACAACCATCGCTGAAAACAACTTCCTAAGAAACCTTGTGTCCCTTCTGCCAAGCACTCCACTGTTCCCCCTTTTTAAGGATCTTGGTATAAAACGCATCGGTCATAAAGCCCGCCTATGCCCTCTCCTGTACTGGCGGCATCTCTGGACTACCCCAGAGCTTGAAACCTTTACTGTAGCCCTGCAGGTTATTTTAAATGCTGATCATCTTCACAGCATCCCCTAGCTACGATACATCAAGGGGTCACTTTACTCACTTGGGCTCAGTGAACTCTGGAACTCACCAACCACCTCCGTCTTTCCCTCGAAAAGCGAACTAAAACTATTTTGGCAAATGGTAGATCACGAAGATCTAGGGGCCGCACTTCACACTACATTATCTTGTGACTTTGTTAACTTAAAAAAGACATGCAAGTATGAGGCTTTTTGGGGCATAATCACGGTCCCAAGGGAAAGGAAACTGTACTTTCAGCTCCGCATTGGAACGCTACCACTAAGACTTTTCACCAGCTGCTGGTCATACAAAGAATCAACCGCTTGTCCAGCCTGCAAAGCCCCCATTGAGAACCTCCCTCACGTCCTTTTTGCCTGCCCCGCGTACACCGCCTCACATAGGAAATGGCTGGCCCCGGCATGCAGACTGCTGGGAGTCCACAGCTCTGAAATAGCCCTGCGAATCCTCAGATCAGACACTAGGCCAATGCTAGTGATCGCCGTTGCCAAGTTCCTTGGAGCTAGCTGGATTGCTAGAAGGAAATTTGTATCTGTTTAATGGTTCCAACAAGACTGTTCCATCACACTGTGTGAGTGTATTTTATCTTTATTCCATTTTATCATTATATGTATTGTTGCATTTATTACATTGTGTATTTATTTGTATTTATTGCTGCTATGTGCTTTTATGGCTCTTGTAGCCGAAATAAAGTTCCTTTGACTTTGACTTTGAAATGATCTGGGCTATTTTCTGCATCTGTTTCACATGTATGTGTTTAATTTCCCTTGCACTGCTGCAAAAGCCATGGACCACTACCCTTTTGTGTCATTGGCTGGCAGCACCTATCCGTATGAAAAACAAGCTTCACAGTCCACATGCTGCTGTCTAGTAAATTGGGCTTCACGTTTTGCCTGCTGATATTGGGTGAATTTGTGTTTTTGTAATGTAGGATCATACTCGATTATACATCAGTTGTGGACAGACTCCCTTTCCATTGCACGTACTGGATGTGGTGAGTTTGGGTTGCTCGCTTTAGGTTGTGACTGATGTTACACCAAGTAGTTTCTTTTCTCGCGCTAAGAGCTGCTCTTTTATAATTGCAGTTTGTAAATTTGTGATTATTTTCTCCATCAATACAAATCTCTCCTCTGCAGAGGTATGTAAATGTGATTTGTGTGCAATAGTTCTTGTTTGTTCTTCATTGTATCAGATATAGATGTATCCAGATTGATTGGGTACTACTCTGACCACCAAACATAGGGCCTCATTATGAGTTCGGCGGACGGTTTTGCCTGTCCACCGAACTTCCGACAGGGAGGCTGCCGCCACTGTGGCTACCTCCCTGCGGGGCCCATTACGAGTTTCCTGCTAGGTCAGCGAGCAGAAACCTCAGTTTCCGCCTGTTGGCTTAGCGAGAAACGACCTACAGCATTGTCTCTGGCTCATAATCGAGCCGGCAGCAATGCTGTAGGTTGCAGGGGTGCACCAGCACCCTCGCAATGTTCACTGTCTGCTAAGCAGACAGCGAACATAGCAAGGGTGCTGCTCAGGGCGACCCCTGCACTACCAATGCCTTGTGCATGGGCAGTGCACGGGCCCCCCTTCGGCACCCGTTCTCCGCCAGCCTTTTCATGGCGATCGCCGACAGAGAACATGGTTGTAATCCCCAGGGCAGTGCTACATGCATTGCTGCCCTAGCGGATTAGAACCGCCACAACCGCAAGACCATCGGGATCCCCGATCCTGGCGGTCTGGCCATGGCACGACCACCGTAGTCGTAATATGGTGCTCAGACAGCCGCATTGGAGGCAACCCGACCTCCATCCACGAACCTGGTGGTCTGGTGACCGCCAGCTTTGTAATGAGGCCGATGGTGTGCTATCTCGTGTTTGGAAATGTGTTCTTGTACGCTTGTCTTTCTATAAGTCGCTGAGTATAATCTTTCCTGGAAAAATAAGTATGAACAGCTTCTGTAAGACTATCAGTCTCTCAACATTCTGCAGTGAATATGTTCCACCAACATCATGGAATCACATTAATGCTTGTAATTCCCTGAGGGAATTTGAAGGCTCAATCATCCCACTTTTTTCTAAGAACCCAGATGTGAGTCCTTTTCCTTCACTAGATAGTTCATATCTTAGAAATATCATTTTTTAAATGCATAATTTTGACTTTCTGGAATTTTATATCCTGCTTTAATTAGCAATGTGCCTTTGCTCTGCACAAGTTGTATATGCTCTCCCAAATCATCTCTTATGTAGCCAACTTCAGCATAAGAAATGACATTTAGTTCACACTGCAGTAAATTGATTATTTTTGCAGAGAAAACCTCCAGGGCTATGTTATACCTTTGTGCCAGTCATGTAAAACCAAATTGGATTCTTCATAATGTAAATGATGTTAAATAATATGATCCTAGTGCCAAGCTTTGTCTGAAAAACCCATTTGCTGTATTGCTTGTGTGTTAGCTGCATCATTAATCCAGTATTGTTGCATTCTATACTTTATGTTTTGCAATGTAAGTTTAAATTGTGATAGTCTAGCTTGATTCTCGAAGGTATTTCAGGCTTTAAGATCATGTGAACTGGGGTTTTCATTGTTGGTTGCCATGGAATTACAATTCCCTGGTACTGTACTTCACCTATAATTTGTTTAAGGTTTTTGTTTTGTTTTCTGCTTCCCTGAATATTGATTTTTTACTTGTAGTTCGGTGTTGCACCTTTATTCCAACCCACGTGGCTCTTATATATAACTGGAGCCAGTTGTAATGGCCACTTTGTCATACCTATCCTTAAGCAGTTGAGGCCCTAATGATGAAACAATTCCATCATAAATTCCTTCTCTAATGGAGTCTCAATTACAACGTGTGAGGACCAATCTTCTGCTAATATTATCTCATAGGACTCAGTCAAGTAAGTCAAGAAAATCATTGAGCCCATCCATTCAACATCACTTTCATTAAGTATTTAAACTTTTCAAATTAAATTTGGTCTGTTTAGACACCCATTAGGAGTTTCTTTCTGTATATAGCCACTAGCCTCCTCCACGACCAGGTCAGATTTAAGCTTCTGCTGCATTGCCTAGTACAACCACTGCCCCTGTTTCATCCTTAAGTAGTAGCAGTAGTGGTGGTTGCTTCCTTGCTGCTGCTGCTCTTTTCTTCTGAAAAAATTGCCGTAAGGGTATCCGTCCTCGACCGACCTCTTGCACGCTGAATGGCTTGTCTCTTGACCAGTCCAGGGGAAGAAAGAGCACCTTTTCTTGATCTCACCTTCTTCCCGCCACGGTCCTGTGAAGAGTAAGAATCACTTTCATCAGAGGATTGTTATCTCTCTGGCGTTTCTATTGTTCTCCTGGTTATACCGGAGATGCTCTTTATCTTTACAGTAAAGTTGTGACTTCTTTTTAAATCCACCCCAGAGTTTCCTAATCTCCACTTGGGATGATTATGATTTTTATGCTGTGGAGTACAATGCAGAAATACAGCTTCTAATTGATAGATCTTCCTTGCCAACCAAAAGGGTATTTCATTCAACTTGGTTCGGCAATGCCTCAGTATTGCCTTTGTCTGGCGATAAATAGCTGTAGCTTGCTTGTGACTGTGTGTGTGTATGTGTCGCTCTTGCTTTCTAACTACTTCGTTGTGATACGTACTGCCTCTACTTTATGTATCAGTTTCTGTTATGCCGAGGTGATGTCAATCTGCATGTGTAGAAAGAACTGGCCAAGTCTTCCCTGGCATCGTAACTGAACCTACATGTACCCCTTGTACTGCAGTTTGAAACTTTACCTGAAATAGCATTACATGTTAAGTGTAAGTCAAAGATACTTCAATATATACAAATGCATCATATTGGGATGGAGGGTCGATCTTAACTTTGTAAATAGCCCGGCTGCATCAGCAGCCTCTTGTTCAGTGCAGGAGAAAAATATCTCTGGTGTATACTGGATCTGCTCCGACCACTAGCACTACTTTGCCCCCGCTTTATGGAAATTGCCTAGCTGTCAATTGGGCAGTAAAGACTGGGTGAACTTGCGCTTTTATCTCAACTACGTTGAGTTCAACCTCACCTAAATCCCCAGCTATTTGAGTGACTCGGTCATGGTACTCATGATAAGGGCTAATCATTTGTATCTGTTAAGCACTTAACAAACTTCAGCAAGAGTAGGGAACACCTGTCTCTGAAAAGGATCGTTTGTAAAATACCTATGGTTAAATTTTGTGTGTGAATCTTATTTCAGGGTCCTGGGTCCACAAGGGCCCTGAAGGCCTGGGCCTCGCATGATGGTGGGTTGTCATGAATCTCCCAGTTTGTGGGGACGTTAGAGGGAGCACTCTCTTGGTTAGCTCTCCTTAGCCCCAAGGATAATGCATGTCACACTTTCTTCTGAGAAAAGGAGAACAGAGAGTTTTTTTCTCACTCTTCTCTATGATAAGTGCATGAACCTTCTCCCCAGCCTCTGGAAACAGCAAACACACAGCTATTGCTATTTTACTGTAAGAAAATATTTATTATGTACGATCAGCACATAAACCTTATGCATCAGAATGATGGTAAATATTATGGTAATCTCAGCAATCATGATATATAACAAAATGAACATTAGGAAAAACCAAAGCATTTTACAGCACGTATCCCTGCTTCCTCCAATAGATTAGGCTAATCCCTACCTAACACCTTTACATTCAGGACACAGTCTCCAAATGCTTAATTTCTCTTTCCCATTCGCAGGTATGATCTCATCCACCCAATGCATCCTTTCCATTCAGAGCTATAGCCTTCAAGGTCTGTGCAACTTTATTTGCCCAGTTATATCCTTAAATGTCTGTTGTGCCTCCCCATGCTAAGGTAGGGCCTCAGTTGGTCAGTCTAGCCTGACCATGTGAAAGTGGTGCCTTTGATACCCAGAGCAGCCTCTGTGATGTGTGTGCAAGTAGAGTCTTAAATTCCCAGATCATCCTTCCTTTTAAAGTGTTTGACTGCAACACATGTACCACTATCGAAGTTTTAGAAATGGGGTCTCAGGTTGGCAGTCTGTTTGAACTCTGTCCAAGCTTAGATCCTCACTCTAGTCAGGGCAATGAAGATACACACTTAAGATAACAACTGCACACCCCCTTGGTAGCTTGGCACAAGCAGTCAGGCTTATCTCGAAGGCAATGTGTAAAGTGTTTGTACCAACACACACAGTAATACAGTGAAAACGCTACAAAATGGACACCACACTAGTTTAGAAAAATTGACAATATTTATGTAAATCAAACAAGACCAAAACAACAAAAATCCAACATACACATCTCAAGATATGAATTAGAGTAAGAGAATAAGAGTCTTACTCAGTAGAAAACAATGGAACTGGTGTTACACAAAGTACCTAGTTTCCGTAAAAAAAAAAAAAAAGCCTCACGGGCGAGCGTGCATCGGAAAAGTCAGCAATGTGTCGATTCCTAACTCGTAAGTGAGGCCGTGCGTCATTTCTACTCTAGTCGGCGATGCGTTGTTTTTCTCTCCTGCAAGGGAGCGATGTGTAGATTTCCGGACGGGGCACCTCAGATCCACACTGGCTTGCATTGATGTTTGGCGGCCAGCGATGATACGTGAGAAATCTGGTTACACCGTGTTGGAAAACTGTGCTGCGTGGGTTTTGCATCGTTATCAGCTATCGCAAGTGAGTGTTGCGTCATTTCTCCAGCCGCAATGCGTCGATATCCCAGCCGTGATGCAGGTGGAGCATCTATTTTAGACGCGAAATGGGCGGCGCATTGTTTTACAGCTGCTTTGCAGGTGGTTTGGTGAAATTTTCCATGCACCGTGCATGGATTTCAGTCCTTGTTCTACCAGCTTCACCATTCAAAGGCCCAGGGAGTGGAGTGGGCACCACTTGGCAGGGCAGGGGTCTCAGCAGAGAGTCCAGGTGCTGGCAGAGGAAGTCTTTGATGGCCCTGAGACTTTAAAACAGGAGGCAAGCTCAGTCCAAGCCCTTGGAGATTCTTCACAAGCAGGAATATACCACAAAGTCGAGTCTTTGTCCTCTCTCAGGCAGACGCAGCAACTGCAGGCCAACCCTGCAAAGTACAGTCACAGGCAAAGGGGCAGTACTCCTCCTCCAGCTCTTCAGCTCTTCCCCTTGGCAGAGGTTCCTCTTGGTTCCAGAAGCAATCTAAAAATTGGGGGGTTTGGGTCCACTACTTATACTCCTTTCTGCCTTTGAAGTTGGCAAACTTCAAAGGAAAGTCTCTGTTGTTCACAAGATCCTGCCTTGCCCAGGCCTGGCTCCAGACTCACACCAAGGGGTTGGAGATTGCATTGTGTGAGGACAGGCACAGCCCATTTGGGTGTAAGTGACCACTCCTCCCTCCTCTCAGATGGCCCATCGGGATATGCAGGCTACACCTCAGGTCCCTTTGTGTCACTGTCTAGATGGGATTCACAAACAGCCCAACTGTCATTCTGCTCTAGATACACAAGCAGGCAGAGTCACAGAATGGTTTAAGCAAGAAAATGCCCATTTTCAAAAAGTGGCATTTTCAAACTGCCAATTTAAAAAACACCTTTACCAAAAGATGTATTTTTAAATTGTGAGTTCAGAGACACCATGCTCCACATTTCTATCTGCTCCCAAAAGGAAACTGCACTTAAAAGTTATTTAAAGGGAGCTCCCATATTAAATTATGAGAGAGATAGGCCTTGCAACAGTGAAAACAGAATTTGGCAGTATTTCACCGTTAGGACATGTAAAGCGCATCAGTACATGTCCCACCTTTAACATACACTGCACCCTGTCCATGGGGCTACCAAGGGCCTACCTTAGGGTTGCCTTTAATGTATAAAAAGGGAAGGTTTGGGCTTGGCAAGTGGGTACACTTGCCTGGTCGAATTGGCTTAAAAGTGCACACAGAGACACTGCAGTGGCAGGTCTGAGCCATGTTTACTCATGTGGGTGGCACAACCAGTGTTGCAGGCCCACTACTAGCATTTGAATTACAGGCCCTGGGCACCACCTCTAGTGCACTAAACTAGGGACTTACTAGTAAATCAAATGTGGCAATCATGGAAAAGCCAATTACACATACATTTTACACAGGAAGGACTTGCACTTTAGGACTGGTCAGCAGTGATAACGTGCCCAGAGTACCAAAAACAGCAAAAACAAAGTCTAGCACACAGTTAAAACATGGGAAGCAGAGGCAAAAAAGACATGGGAGACCACGCCAAGGATCCAGTTCTAACACGTGACCCCACCAGTTGAAAGTGGGGAGAACTACCCAACCTCATGGGAGTTCTCATCACTAAGGCGGAAGAATCTGAACAGACCATCAGCATTGGCGTGTTCTGTTCCAGGGTGGTGTTCCACCATAAAGTACATTCCCTGTAAGGAGATGGACCACCGCAAGAGTTTGGGGTTCGCACCCCTCATCTGCATTAACCATCTGAGTGGCCTTTGGTCTGTCTGAACCCGGAAGTGAGTCCCAAACAAGTAGGATCTTAGCTTCTTCAGTGCCCACACCACAGCAAAAGCCTCACGCTCAATTGCACTCGACCTACGTTCCAGAGGAAGTAACCTCCTATTAATAAAGGCTACAGGCTGGTCTATGTCTTTACTTAGCTGTGACAATAGTGCTCCCACACCATGCTCTGAAGCATCAGTCTGCACAACAAATTCTTTAGAGAAGTCAGGTGCCTTCAGAGCGGGTGCCGTGCACATGGCTGCCTTCAGGGCATCAAAAGCTGTATGGCAAGCCTCAGTCCAGATCACCTTTCTAGGTTGCTTTTTGGTGGTTAACTCAGTCAAGGGAGCAACCATAGTGCCATACCCTTTGACAAACCTCCTATAGTAGCCTGTGAAACCTAAGTCAGTCTGGATCTTGGCAGGCTCCCAAGCCAGAATGGTGTCAATCTTTGGCTGTAGGGGAGCAAACTGGCCACTACCCACCTAGTGTCTTAAGTACACAACAGAACCCTGCCCTATGTAACACTTACTTGCCTTAATAGTTAGGCCTGCCTTCTGCAGGGCCTCTAGCACTTTGCAGAGATGCTGCAAGTGTTCCTCCCAAGTGGAGCTGAACACAGCAATGTCATCCAGGTAGGCTGCACTGAAATCCTCCAATCCCGCCAACACCTGGTTGTCCAGCCTCTGAAAAGTGGCAGGGACATTTTTCATCCCAAAGGGCATTATCTTCAACTGGTAGTGGCCATCTGGGGTAGACAATGCAGATCTCTCCTTGGCCCCTTCAGTCAGAGCAATCTGCCAATATCCAGACGTTAAGTCAAACTTGCTGAGATTTTGGCAACCCCTAACCAATCAATGAGCTCATCAGCCCAGGGAATGGGGGTCCGCATCAGTCTTTATGACCGCATTGAATCCACAGTAGTCCACACAGAACCAGAGTTCTGGTGTGCACCAGGAGCAGCAGCCTTTGGGACCAAGACCACTGGGCTGGCCCAAGGGCTGCTGGAAAACACAATAACCCCAAGAGCTAACATTTTGGACACCTCCTCCTTGATGTTAGCCCTGACCCTGTCAGATAGCCTGTAAACCTTGTGTTTAACAGGTGGACTGTCCCCAGTGTTCACATCATGTGTGCACCAATGAGTGACCCCTGGGACTAAGGAAAACAATGAGGCAAACTATCCCAACACCTGGAGACAGTCCCTCTATTGCTCTGGGGTCAGTGAAGGAGAGAGGTCCACACCCTCCACAGACCCATCTTTCTCCTTAGCAGACAGGAGGTCAGGAAGAGGCTCACTCTCGTTCTCTACTCCATCATCTGTTGCTAGCAGCATTGTTAACTCAGACCTCTCAAAGTGAGGGTTGAGCCGGTTCACATGCAGGACCCTCAAAGGGTTCCTGGGAGTCTGCAAGTTTACCAGGTAGATGACTTCACTGTTGCGCTCCAGCACCTCCAAAGGTCCAGTCCGTTTGTCCTGGAGAGCCCTAGGCACCACTGGGGCAATCACCCACACTTTCTAGGCAGGCTGAAACTTGGCCTGAGTGGCATTTTGGACATTCCGGCGTTTCATGCCTACAGAAAATGTATAAGGATTCAGCTTTTTCGGCCCCCATTTTACGGATCACCCGAAACCTTTCCATGCACAAATTAGGTCAAAAAAAACTTTTCGTGGAGATTCGTCAGACTGTTACGAGGTTATTAGCAACACAAACATAGAAGGCCAGACATAGTAGACTGAAGGGTGTAGTCATACTTTTATGTCTGGCCTGTTTCTGTTTGTATTTCTCCAAACCTGTTACCCTTCTTAAATAGTTATTTGTAAGGTAGGAGTCCTCCTTCCCCCACCCCCTTGCTTTCTAATATAATTGTTAACCCCGACTAGAGCCTTTTTGCAGCATCATTTACAGGTTTTTGTGGGTAACAGTTCAACCCTCTGTAATCCCGCTGACCTGCTGCTGAGCAATGAATTCTGTTGTGTCTGAACGCCCTCTAGAGACATTTGCTAATACTGCAATTGTGTTGTTTACATTATTTCCTGACCAATCACATTGATTTACCCTGCAGTTCAGTTCTAGTTAAAGTTAGCAACTGCAAATGCTATTGGGTTAAATCGTAATCTGTTTAAGAATTGAATCACAATGTGGTGTTCTGGTGGTTGTTCATGCATCAAAAAACGCAAACTTTTTTAAGTCTTCCTTATTCCGTTAGAGAAGTTGTGACACAAATTCAATAAATGAAATAGCTGGACATTCCATTCAAGTGTTTTTGAGTCAAGGAGGTGCATTGACAGCAGAAAGTGGTCTGAAAGTTTATCCTCTTTTATAGTCCAGCCCTCAGGACGAGCTGTACAGATCACTTGCCTTGACAACTCTAGACAACAACAGCATAGCCTGCATCGACCTGCTCCAAGCATTCACCTAAAAGCAAGGCGGCCAATCCAGCTGGCCAAAACCAGCTTTGCTGTAATGAAATAAGTTGACTTGATACCATCTGGCTTCCGATGATTGACAGGATAGCACATACAATTTTACCCAGCATGCTCAGTACATGAGATGCTACACACTGCTCCTGACTATATGTGCCCTCGAGATCTCTGATCCATTAATATCTTGGCAGGACACGTTCAGACATATTATCAACCAATCAAAAATAGACTTATTTCGGACAATTACATACTACACTCAACGCAATTATAAAATACATCGCTATGGACTAAACTGATTAACACGAACATTGTTGTAAAAACACAAGTTAATGTTCCTTGGTATTACATTTCAGACGTCTTCATGTTTGCCACTAATTAATCTTGATATAGGTTATCATATGCAGATATTCCAGTACAAAAAATAAACTGTAAAGTGCCAAGTAAGTATGAGAGAATCAAATAGGAACAGAACACAGTTACAACACGGGAGAAACTGCATCTCCTATCATGGGCGCAGAATTCTGGTGTTAGTGATACACATTAATGAAGTCTGAAAAAAAAACTGAGTTGTCCGGTGTTTAATAATTTCAAGTCTTACTGTTTACTGATAATGTTCTTATTTAAAACCTCCTCTAAGATTATTTTGTTGAAAATTGAAATTTATGTAACAGGTAATATGGAAAACATGCACCTTTTCCCCAATCCAGTATGATTGCTATTTGGGGAGAATGAATATGTGCATCTCCAGCCCATGGAATATGTGAACTCTCAAGAAGTCTGAGCACATCTCCAGCCCATGGAATATATGAACTCTTAAAGAGGAGGACATCTCCAGTCTATGGAATATGTGAGCTCTTTAGAAGGGGGAGCACATCTACAGCCTATGGAATGTGAGCTCTTAATGGGGAGCACATCTCCAGCCTATGGAATGTGAGCTCTTAAGAAAGAGCTCCTCACAACCAAATAGAATATGTGATCTCTTAATAAAGAGGAGCTCCTCACGAGCTGCATGGGTATTAAGTTGCCTTATCACAGCCCATCATCTGTCCACTGAGATACATGAGGAACAAATGAAAAGAAATGTTAAACAGTTTAATTTGTTTTTGTGCCCCAGAAACATTCCCTGGTAGGATCACTGGTGTCTGCCAGTATTTTATTTGCCTAAAAATCCCTTGAAATCGGCACCCCCTGTATCTTGTATTTCAGACTGTTAATAAGGAGCAATGGCGGCCCGTCCGTTAGGGCGGAGGGGCCACACCCCCCCACTCTTTGCCCCTCATGAAGAGTGTCTGTCAGGCTGAACAAAGGTCGGCCTGGCAGACACTCTTCATGTTCAGGTCGGGCAGCCAGGAGCAGACGTGCGCGATTTGCGCAGCTGCCTGAGCTGAACTTTGCTGGGCTGAGGAGGTCACAGCTTTTATGGGCATGTCCTCCTCGGCCCAGCAAAGGTGCCTCGAGGCCCTCCCCTGGGTGACGAGGAAAGCGTCACCAATTGACACTCTCCCTGGGCGCTTCAGTTTAAGCCCTGAAGTGCCCAGGGCGAGTGTCAATCAGTGACACTTCGTCACAGAGTGGGGAGGGGTCAGCAGTCTCACTGACCCCATCCCACTCTGTGACGAGGCTGGGACTGCTGCCTTCCCTCATTGGCTGACCTAAGGTCAGCCAATGAGGGGAGGCAGCAGTCTCAACTCTCCTGGGACCTGGAGGCTGAAGGCAAGTGTGTGTGTGTGTGTGTGTGTGTATGTGTGTGATGTTTCAAATTGAATGTTTGGTGCGTGCATGTTTGAATGGTATGAATGTTGTTAATGGATGTGCGTGCGTGTCTGTGTGTGAAAGAATGAGTGTGTGTGTGTGTGTGTGTGTGTGCCCCGCCCGCCCCACTCCCCAACTACGTCGTCAGTGTATAGAAGAAAGTGAGCTCCACCAACTGCGGCGGAACATCAGATTGGATACAGATTGGATACACAGTGCGATCTCATATACATCATTTTTAATTACATTGCATAATGATGGTGCTCACACCCGTCATTTGAGTATGTTAATATTCTTTTTCTAATCACCCAGGCACAAAATCTTATCTGGGCCTTGCTATCCACAGTAATTGAAAATACCGGGTGCAAGAGCTGCCTCGTTCAGCAATTTGAGCTACTTTACATGGTCTAGCTCACCGAAGGCTGACTTTTCATAGAAGTCTCTATATTGAGGCTAGTGTGCTGTATATCTGGATGTTGGTGTAAGCATAAACTTTGTTGAGTAATACCTTTGTTACTCCTGACTTCAGCTTGAAGAACGCTAATCTGGCAGGAATTGCAAAGGTTCTTATCACCATTCTTGTAAATAAGTACAATCTCTGCTTTGTGCTAGGATGCCAGTTCCTCTCCGGTTGAGCGCATTGAATTGACTACCCTTATAATAATTAATTCTGTTATCTGGGCATACGATTTACACAGATAAATCAGTACATACTTCGACCGGTGTGTTCTACACAGGTTTAAGACTGTCTTGGCGACAGTTTCTTAGGCACCTTAAATGGAGGATATGTTTTACTAAACCACATTGCACAAAGAAGGGACTAAGGTCCTAATTACGACTTTGGCGGGTGGAAAAGGCTGCCCGCCAAACTCCCACGGTCAGGAGACCGCCAGCGCAGTCTCTTCCACACCGGCCCTCTTATGAACACAGTTGTCCGCCCGCTGGCCCAGCGGGAAAGGCAGAACAAGATTGACTCCGGCTCTTAATAGAGCCGGCTGCAATGCTGTTGTGCCTCGGTTGCACCAGCACCTGTCGTGCAAATCACTGTCAGCAAAGCAGACAGTGGTTTGCGCGACGGGGCTAGTCAGGAGGGACCCTGCACTGCCCATGCCGGGTGCATGGGCAGTGCAGAGGCCCCCCGGCACCCTGTCTCCCCCAGCCTTCACATGGTGGTGAAACCGTCATGTAAATGCTTGCAGCGTTGTCCAGGCGGATTGGTACTCGTCGGGCAGCCAAAAAGTGGCAGTGTCCGCGGTCTGACCATGGCAGTAAGGCCGCGGTCGGACCGCTGCGGTCCTACCGTGCCAGGGTCTTAATGAAGGCCTAAGATTGGCTTATCTACATTAGGTCAGCATCACAATGCAGAAACGATCCGATTTGTTTACCTTATATAATATATGATTTCCAACTCTATTTGCTACCATCACTGCCACCTCTATTTTTCTCATCTTCATTCCATTCTTACCTTTTTTATTCATTCATCACTAATTGCCTTTTCCTTTAATTTTTTTTATCACTGTTACCCTTTAAATATTAATTAATTCCTCCTTCTATTTCTCCTTGGTCATTCACTTGTTCCTACATTTCTATATTTTCCATGCATTCCTTCACATTTATTGTATTCATTTTCCATCTATTCGTTCAGCAGATAGTCCATACATATACATTGAAATCCCACCCCAACTGGCAGCCTGTGGGATGAGTTCTGTATCATGGGTACTGATTTCTGAGGTTGGCCCATCTATACTTTAGTGCTGTACACATGACTTCTCCAAGGAGGCAGCTCAGGGAATCTCAAGTCTTATCGCCAAGAGCTGCAGATATCAATCACATTAGAAGTCTTAACTTGTAACTTTATTTGGAATTCCACAGGGGTGGTGGAGAGGGGTCGGAATGAGCAAGTTAGCAGAGCAAACACTTCTCATTACCTGAGAAGCCACAATATGAACCAATTGTATTCCTTCTCTCTCCATGCAAAGGGCATGACCTTGGCCTTATCATATTCGACCAGCCATCACAGGTATTCAGATGACTGACACACCTGAATCCACATGGTGTCCAGAATTGATATTTGAGATATGGATTACATGTTGTGCTCGGATAATATGGTACCACTAGATTTTTGACGACCCACCATGAGTATAGATGTACCTCACTAGTTAGTGGAATTTCAGGCTTTTGGTCTCAACAAAAAGCATATGGTCAAAAACCAAGTGATGGAAGAGTACAGGTACACCCAATACTGCAGCGGTTGTCATCGGCACTGCTGGTTCCACTGTACTCACCTAAGCTCCCAATGGTTGTATAACCTTTCGACGGTTGTAAAATAACTCTTGACTCGGTGGATGAGGAACCACAAATCCTTGCACATTCTTTTTTGTCAATACGATTATTGCACGCCACCCTCTCAGGCAAGCCAACATCACCTTGCCCTGTTTCCATAATCATTATTTCCGCTTTGTCTTGAAGTTCAGTCCCTTGTCTTGATATAGGCCTTTGTACCGTCCTGGGGATACCAATAAACCAAGATCTGATTGTCACAGAGAAGCAATTGACCTTATAAATATTCCTTGAGATACAGAGTCTGATGTAACAAGAGCTAAAATATAACTCTTTAGCATGGCCATCAGTCCGTATGATAGGCAGACCTTGTGACGCGTATTTATTGCAGACTGACATTTCGCCTCCTGCACTGTAAAACTTTGCACTTGTATAGCGCACTACTCACCCGTTAGGGTCTCAAGGCGCTGTACGCATACCGCTGTGGGACCCCTCCTGGCTTTTCCCTGTGAGGCGCCCACTCCTGGACAGCCCCAGGGTGAAGCCAGACATCCAAGCACTGTGAGGGCCGTTGTAGAGATTAAGCAAGCTATTGCCCAGAGTTACAGAGTGGGACCCATTAATTAGATTAGGCACTGAGGTGAGAAGGTCCAACGGAATTGAGCCCAAGACCCGCTGAGACAGGAATTGAACCCTGGTCCCGGGCCAGATCTCTGCATCAGGGTCTGTCGCTCTAACCATTGTGCCACACTTCTTCACTGCAGTGCCTAATTAAACAGTGGTGCAGTTGGGGGGGCGGCTAAATGCCCTTGAACCGGTGGCACAGGCGAACCCTCTTATATAATAAAAAAAAACAATCTAAAAAATGCCAATCACAGAGGGGCAAACGTTGGTACCGAGTGTGTGTTGGTGTTTGCCCTGCGGTGAAATGTCTGCAAATCAGTCCATATCCACAATATTATCAAAGCTTACCAATTGCCACGGTAAAGCCACATGGCGGGATATGAACGAAGCCACCCGCCTCAAAGCTGTTTTTTTAAAATTCAGATGTGATTGGCTTCTGCAAAATTCTGTCCTAAATTGGCAGAGAAGAGATGCAACAGTGCTCAGACAATTGTTTGAAACTCAGGACATGTAATTTAAGGAACACTTGTGAATGCATGTGACAGGTCTTCTATTTACTACTGCTAAAAAGAGAGAGTACTAATGCTCTGCTCTTCTCTGTTTCTGAAGGCAGCTTGTAAAAACATAGACTTCAAAATATACTTTGCGAAAACATAGTCTCCAAAACATAGATTACCAAAATGTGCAATTTAAGGAAAAATCTGCTTACAGAAAGTGGACTTGTATGTAATCCCAGTAGCTTCCAAATAAGATATGCGTGAAGTTAATATAGTTAATTAATCCTGTCCTAAAATATGTGGCAAATGTATTTAGCTGGATTTAGGAATTAAGTAAAGGTCAACTTTTTGGGCCACCAACTCACTCTCTCTCGCAGTTTTTATCCTGCCTGGGACAGCAAAATACCTCTCCATTGGATGATGAGGAACATGAAGTGCATGCCACTAGGTTTAGTCCATACAGTCACTCTAAGCCGCCCTCTCTGGCCAAGCTCTAGTCTCTCAATTTCTCAAAGGCTACCCTTCCTAGGATCCAGAAGAGCGGTGGATGAGGAATAATTTGTCAATATGATAACTTGAAGCCACATTTTCTGGCCACACTGCATGCGCCCTAGTCTCCATGGCAACCCTTCCCAGGACTGCAGAATATCTCTCGACTCACAGTGCATTCGGGTAAAGTTTGGCAACACGATCATTGCAAGGCACCCTCTCCGGCCACTCAAAGTCTGCTCTAGTCTCTCAGTCTCCCAATTGTTACTCTTCCTGGGATTCCAGAATACCTTTCGACTTGGTGAATGGGAAACACAAATACATTTCCCCTGATACAATTAATAATAACTGCAGAGTCACAGATGGAGGTTACATCAATTCTTCAGCCGAACATTCACTGTGACTTTTGTGTCCATCATGGCGCATGTCCGTATTGCCATAATACTCAAGTACCTCTTTAAATCAGTCACATACGTGAGGCTGCCTCTGCTTGCAGTGTTGACTTTAAAGGGAGTGTTAAAGCTGTACGTTCGGTTCCAATTATAAGTAGCTTTATTGTTGTACACAACCTTTAGTCCTGATATATCTCCTGTCTAATGAGCTGTTGAGTGTTCACATCCTCCTTGTTCTTTCTCCTATTGAAATGGTGTCTTTTTGCCTTGGTTTTCAAGGTCATATAGTGCTTGGGTTAGTGCCCTATAATTTTCTTAGCATTTATCATCCACATCTATTGGGGAACACAGTACGAAGGTAAAAGGTACTTGGAATGTTTCAATGCAATTGGTTGCATGGAGTTTTCTAAATGTATCTATTGTTAATTGCAAAGCATTTTGTCCTGACCATAAGTGGCAGCTACCTCTTCATGGTGAGATGGATCATCGGTGATCAAGCTACCCCTTGATAGTGATGTGGCTCGTGTGCGACCTGTCTCTACTGAATGATAGCGCTTAAAATAAGGGTATGAAATGAATCAGGAGAACCCCGAGAACTGGGTTGCATCTCATGAAGATATGTAAAAAGATTCAGATACTGCAGATGTTTATTTCTCTGCTACACTGCGTTGCCAGTATAAAGTAATCATATGTAATGTGTACAAGGAGTTGTTGAATCGTACAGGAATGGTTTGCGGAAATTACATTACTACCAGAGTCTGTTTCGGCCATGTTTGTCAATGGGTTGGACCTAACCCCGCAAATGTTTTCCTGTTTCCATATGGAGCCATGGAACAACCATGGACCTTCTCCGCTAAGAAATTTCATATTACGGTCCATGAGGCAATGACCCACTCCATCTTGTTGCTCTATTATAGTCCAGTGTACCCAAGTCTACTAATTCTGCAAATTAAACAGTTGGAAGTACACCAACCCAATTTTGAACAATTTGTCCCTGAAGTTTGGCCAGTACTGCTTTCCTTCCATGTGTTGCCTCCTACTAAGGAGGGTCAAAATCAGGTGCTTGGTATAGTTATTAATGCATTGGCACACTCTGTCTGCAAGGCAGAAAATCTCTTACTGAAAATATCTTATGCGCGTGACCTAGGAAGACTCGCCACAGAGTCTGAACATTATCCATCTTGTGTCATCCGTGAAATCTCCTGTCAGGCTCATGAGACCGTGTCAATGTTTTCATAAAATCTCTGTTCCGCGGATCTTTACAGGAGAGCCTTTTCAGAAGTGCCAAAGCTCAGACCATTACCACTAAGATGCAGCTGTGTAAATCCGCCATTTGTGTTCCAGAGTGCACAAATTGAAATTTAGGATCCGGGAATCTTTCTGGGCATGCAATTTAGAATTACCGCTATTGGCCAACAATATCCTTGTCAGTTTTTATCTGCTGTAAACTTGTGGATAAGTAGTACAGAGAACACAATTTGTGGAGGGGCAATTTGAACATGAATCATTACTGCTGATGCAGATACCACCCACTTTGGAATTCAGTTTTGGGAGCAAACAAAAGTTTGCATCTCCAGTGCATAGTTTTGGAGAGCGTGCACCCCTGCTTTGAGCTCTGCATAGCAAGTTTCTGTGATATTGTTTTTATTGCGTGTCATCACACGCAATAATCACACGAGTTTGCTGATGGTGTCCAGTGATGCAACATGGGACTCAGAGATGGGCTCTGTAGCCTAGCGGGCACCAAGTGTGCCCTCGATTCCAGAGTTTGATGACCGTCAGTCAGTTCACTAGGATGTAAATGATTGGCGTTGATAGTGGTGAGCACCAGATTTTAGTGGCAGGGCAGACATTTTTACCATTCGCTTGTCAGGGAGAGTACTATATTGGCCTCTCCCTTATTTTAGATTGGTCTGTTAGTCTCCTGCAATGGGACTAACTGACCAGCAGACATGTCTGGCAAACATGTGTAGTAGGTTATAAATACGCAGTAGAACGTGTGTGCAGCAAATGTGCTACATGTGACTGTGGCAACCCAGGAAACCATTTAAGTTTTCTGAACCAGAGTGATACATTGGATTGGGGTTGCAGAGAACCCCAGAAAGCAGTGTAGATTGCGTAATTGCCCTCTGAATTCCTGAGGTCATTTGTAGTGGACCCGACTCACGGATATGGAGGATAGGAGACAAAGGTCCCCTTGAAGTGGAGGCAACTACACTGACCTGCCATTTTCTGGCTAGTTGTTCCTTAGAAGTATTTTCCCTACGTGCTGAGAGATAGTTAAATGGAAAAGCCTCTCTCTTTTTATGCCTTTGTTTTGGGTCTCCCTTGACAAGAAACCCTTCACTCCACCCCACCTTCCTGCTGACTCTGTGAGATAAAGAATGTGGCTGGACAAGCCTGGAAAGAATAGGAGGAAGTCAGGAGCTGCCTGAAATCTATTCCCGAGTTGGACTTTTACCAAGTTTGCAGACAGAGTTTGTGCATTCCAAATATTTGGGGCGAAACTACCAGCCAGTGCTCCAAGATTTCTCTAGTGTCAACTCCTAATTACCAGGTTTCAGATACTGCCAGGAGCAGCTGCCTGGGCCTTGCCTTGAGGAAAGGAGCTGACTGACTGCCGGAGACGGTTGCCGGGGAGCCCTTGTGCTAAGAAGATAGTACCTAAAAGAGAGGCTTGTGAAAAGCTGAGATGGGGGAGCAGAACCTTTCCACCATACCCAGAAAATTAAGTTCCCGTGATGAGAAAAAGTGCCTGTGACATAAGGGCTCCTGAAGAATCAACATCATTTTTTGCCAGCCGCATCAACAAGAAATAAAAGTGCCAAGAGGGCATTGACACTATAACATGGTCGCACACCGCAATCGGTGGTTTTCACCTACCTCTGTTGGATCACCATTGTGTGACCTGAGGCATTTCTTGACTATGAGTGGATGGTAGGCTTGTGTTTGAGCACAAGAAATAACTTTCTGTCCTTCAGCAGCACTGGTGGTGCGTGGACTCCATCTTACACAAGCCTCCCTACCTCCTTAGCCGAAGTGTGCACCAGTGCTCTAAAACCGAGCTGGAGAAACCAGCTGCCGTACCCGTGCTGGGGCCGAGTCAGCTTGTCGGTTCCTGGTGTGCTGTGCAGAATGCAAACCACTTGGAGCCATTCAGCCCAGCTTTCATCTCTTTAAAGCAGGCCCATTGCAAACTCGGTAGCAAGCTGC
Source organism: Pleurodeles waltl (assembly GCF_031143425.1). NCBI lineage: Eukaryota > Metazoa > Chordata > Amphibia > Caudata > Salamandridae > Pleurodeles > Pleurodeles waltl. Next base: position 1,674,306,642 of record NC_090445.1, on the reverse strand, counting down.
AGCTCAAGCAGATGACATTGTGGGGAGGAGTATGACCTTTTGGGGCCTAAGTATGATTTGCATGGTCCAAGAACCTATGCAGGTTTAACTCAGGGAAAGGGTACATGGGAACCCATAAAGGCCTCAAGAGACACACACCCCCTTCTGCTAAAGATGGCAATTGCTCATACCCTGTATTGACTATAAACCTTTACAAGTCCTGATCGCAGAGTAGCATCAGCTAATACTGGCTGATTCCCACACAGTGATTGCTACTTTGACCAGTGTATACCATAAGTCTGCCCTCTGAATTTTATGTGGTCAGTTTTATGTAGTGTGGCAGAAGTAAAGTAGCCGGGCCTGATTTAGAATTTGGCTGAGGGGGTTACTCTGTCACACATGTGATGGATATTCCGTCCGCCGTATTATGATGTCATTATAGCCTATGGAGATCGTAATGCGGCAGACAGGATATCCTTCACGTTTGTAACCAGTCTGCCAAACCCTAAATCAGACTCCTTGTCTTCAATGCAAAACAACCGGCTGGACATTGATTTATTAATCATTGCTACTTTTTTCACTGAGTTCTGAATTTCCGTATACCACCTCCCTGAGTAAGCATTGGACTCCTGGAATTTGTTACCCTGGGGGTCAAGGGCTACAATGGCCTGCTTGGTTTTGGACCCTCTAGTAAATAAACCTCAGGACACTAGCGGTAACATGCTCTGATGGTTATGATCTGGGCCCAGCAGCACACGCCTGCAATGGGACAGAATTAGCCCTGTAGTAGAAATTGAGGCCTTATTGGGCGTGGGAAGCAATGCTTTAGGCCACGGTCTGACAGGATTTTAGGCTGAATTAACTGCTGGAAATGGTAGTTTGTCACCTTGAGGGATGGACTGAGAAGCCTCAAGTGGCCCAGTCTGGCTGCCCAGGATGCTGGTGGCGCCTCCTATCTCCTAGATTTAGAATGCACCCTGTAGAAAATGTTCTCAGCCCCACTGGAGCAATGGCAGCAGAGGTTTTCCTCCAATTGTCTGCATTGTCTTTTCTTTTTCTTTTTCTTTTTCGTTCTCTTCTTTTCTCCTTCTCTTTGAATCTTCCTCATTTACTCTTATCTGTTTTTGAAGGTTGCTTTGGAAAACATAAACTTCTAAATATCTTTTGCAAAAACATACTCTCCAAAAACATAGATTACCAAAATTTGTAATTTAAACAAATTTCTGCTTACAGAAAATTGACCTGTATGTAATCCTAGTTGCTCCCAAGTACGATATACGTGAAGTTAATATAGTTAATTAATTCTGTCTTAAAATATGAGCCAAGTGTATGTAGCTGGATTTAGGAATTAATTAAACGTCAAAATTTTTAAAGGTTGATTTTTGTGACGTAATCTGTATTTTCAGTAAATGTCTCTTTTGTCAAATGGACTCCTTCTTGATGAAGAAGGGATTTGTGTAAGATGTCTCGCACACTTGCAGTGCCCTCTTTTGATACAATTCTTTTAATACAATAGTGAATGTCTTTTGATGGCTGAGAACACATCTGCTGATAAAGCTGGTATTGTGGTCACAAATGGAGGCACCTCATAAGCTGGTAGAAATATGTTGGGAGGAAGACTGCTGGTGCCAGTATAGTAGCTTTACCCAGTGCTGACACTTATTTTTACCTGAATAAGGTGATGCACATGGGCATCTGTAAGAGGGGGAGTGTGTCTCAGAGGGGACCTAGAGTGTTAGGAAAAGGGGACACACAGCTATTGATGGAGAATGTGCTCCCCTGAGTGGGTATAAAGGAGGAAAGTAGGGAAATAATAGGCACTAAAAGAAAGGAGCAAAGATGAAAGTGTACGATAACTGGTACTCAAAAAAGGGAAGAAGTACGTTTAAAACAACTAGAGAAGTGTGGACCTTCAGCGTTGGTTAGAGATCATGGAAATGAAAGGTATGTAGAAGGAAGCAATGGAAAGGAGAGGTTGTGGGCATATCTGGAACCCTGCGGAGGGTCGATAGGTAGGAAGTGTCGGAAGAAGTTTAAGCCCTTGAATCGTTCGCGCCTACTACATGTATTTGCTAAATGTCCCAGCTTATGAGAGATCGGAACGAGTCACATAAGGCAAAAAGGGTTTCCAACAAACTTAGAAGGAAATGAAGTGACAAAAATAGCCCTCTTCCACTCAGGATGTGTAAAACAGATGGTGATGAGGGCTGAGGATGAATTGGAGAAGGAGGGCATAAGACTGGTACAGATGAGCGAACTGGGAAAGGAAGGAAGAAGCCACAGAACCCAGACTTGTCATGCATGACTGTATCCAGATCAAGTGCAACATAGCTCAGTAAGTGCCCAATTTAGAAGAACATGTGTTGATAGACGTAAGGGCAGGCTAAGTGTAAGTATAGCAACCGACTTTAAAGCCTGTATGCTTAGGAATCAATTTGAGCCTTTCTCAAATACCCTCCTAAGCTATGATGATTATAGTAGGTGGGAGACGAGCGATCTAGATTTGGGCTTAGAGTCTTCGCACAGCCTTTTGGCTCTATCTTGGAATCTAGGAGGATATAGAAAGCACTTAACCGAAGATACGTTCAAAAAGTTGTTGAGAAAACATGATATTGTGTGCTTTCAGGAAACCTGGCTGTGCTTAGAGCCTGAGCCAGTAGATGGATTCCTAAGGCTCTTTAAGGATGCTACGTGTATTGGCCCAGGTCGACCTTCGGGTGGCTTGATCACCTTAGTTTCAACTAGAATGGCCAATAAACTCACCATGATAAAAATGAAAAGTCGATGGCTGCTGGCTGACCCGATAGACCTTTATAATGGAACTGGAGGAATGAGACAGATCATCGTAATGAATATATATATTTGACCAGGGAGGAGTGTAGATCATGATTCCCAGCTGGAATTGTTAGAAGAAGATCTGGAGACAATCTGCACACATAAAGGAGATCAGTTGGTAATGATATTAGGAGATTTCAACCACAAATTAGATCCAACTGCTAGCGATAAAATAAATAAAGACTTCCTGGCCGCTGTACAGGTACCACGGGCTACTTTTCGTAGATCGGATATTACGGCACGTGATGTGGCTTTAGTAAAAATCCTAGGCTACATAGAGCTGTTTTGAGGTAATGGATGGGTGGACACAGACCTCCCTGCAAGCCAGACGTTCCGCATAGGTAATAAGGTTTTCCCAATTGATTATGTTCTTGTAAATGCTTGGCACTTTGATGAGGTAGAGGGGTTTGAGGTGTTGCACTTGGAGGGCAGTGATCATTGGCTCCCACAGTTAAGAATTAGGACTATGAATAAAGATCTTAGAGACAGAGTGGTTGCTCTTCACGTAGAGTTCCCTCGTCGTATAACCACTTGTATCACAGAGGACAGCTTAAGGCTACTTAACAACCTGATGATAAACTATAAGTTACTCTGCTTGGTTGATGACCAGAATAATGTGCTTATAGGATATGATAGGGTGATCGAGCAAGTGGTAAACTGAGCGTACATCTTAAATTATCACCAGTGAATAAAGAACAGGATCAAGATAGAGGGGACAATAGAAATATTTGGTTTAATCATGAGTGTAGGAACCTGAAATTAAAGATACTGAAATTGGAAAGAGTATTTAGGAAAAGGCGCGATAAGGGCACTGAAGGGAATCTTTGATAAGCCAAACAAGAGTATAAAAATATGTTGAGGAAAAGAAAAATGGAGTATATAATTATTAATTGGCAAACTATGCTATATTTGATAGAAACTAATAATATAAAAACGTTTTGGCAGTTCGTGCAGGAGGGGAATGTACCCTGGGATATGCAGTGCCTAGTAGGGGAAGAAGATTGAATTAAGCATTTGGGTGATTTGTATGGGGGAAAGGATGTTGTGGCAAATTTGGAGAATATAGTTGAGGTAGGCGCTGATATTAGGTCATATTTCTCCCTCCAGGAGATAAGAGAAACCATTGTGTCTCTTAAATTAACCAAAGCAGCCGGCCCAGATAATCTTCTGGCAGTCATAATAAAAAATAATGTGGACTGGTGGGCAAGCCTTTTCTACATCACCTTTCAAAACATTCTTGATTCTTGGTGCTTTCCCGAGAGCTGGAAAGGGGCAATAATTAGGCCATTCTACAATAGATCACTGCCTTAGGTTATGGGCAATGGGAAAAAAAGTAAATTGAATTGCGAGGTCGCTTATTCTGTTGCTTTGTTCATTTCTGGGCCACTTTCAATCTGGTGAATCAGAATATGTTGTGGGGTATCCTGAGGTGGCTCTGGATCGACACAGCTCTACTCTCACTTCACCAGGGATTAAATAGGCAGAATTGGGCCTGAGTGATCATAGACACCCGTGGGACCTTATCAAAGAGAATCCCAATATAGTGGCCTACGGCAGGGCTGTGTCTTAGCCCCCCTGTTGTTTTCCTTATTCCTGTCTGACCTGCCGAAAACATTAAATGGAATTGGCGGTTTATGCCCAAAAATGGATGGGACCTATATTTCTTGCTTATTGTATACTTATCATTTAGTGATAGATGATATGACGGAGCTGGGAATGCAACGGAAATTGGATATTTTCTTTGGCTGTTGTTCAAGGAAAAAAACCTACGGTTAATTTGGACAAAACGAAAATAATGGTGTTGAGGAAAAGAAAGGGGCAATTCAACTGGTACTTGGGTACTTTAGAAGTGGTTGATAAATATTTGGCCATGTGGTTTGACCCTAAATTAAGTTGGAGGGAACATAGTGAGTCACTAAAATCTTCTGCATTATTGTTGGTGTGGGCCTTAAACAGCTTAGTTGAAAGTATGGAGGGCCATCACATACTATCCGCCTTCAATTCAGTGGTGCGCCCAGAATTCCAGTATGGTGGACCTTTGCTGGGAAGTTGAATTGGAATATGGACGAGGGTAAATGTGTGAAACTGTTGCTTGCGCTTCCCCTTTCAAGGATGATCCAGACCATACGGGCTGAATGTCAAATGACGGTGTGGAGTTAGTTTGGATGCAGGCAACACTTAAATTTTGACTGAGATTGAATGGAGAGGGTATCCCCAAATTAGCATACTTATGTAAAAGTGAAATAGAGAAAAGTAATCTGAAGTGGGCCTCTAAAGTGAGAGGTACGCTAGAGAAAATCTGTGTCACGCTATCTCTAGCTGCTGACCAGTGGAAGCTAGAGCAATTGATCCCTCAGCAGGACTTGTGCGCCATTGTGAATTAAAGTGCTAGAGAGGAGGTTTTATGTGTAAATCTGTGTTGTGTAGATATGAAAACAAGAACAGCAGTGAGAGATGATCAGAGCCTGTGCACTTGCGGCTTCACAGTAAAATGTAGTGCAAACATATTTTACTGGACTGTTTGTGGTTTTTAGATGAACAGCAAAATATTTTTAAAGCCAGTTTTTTTTAATATTACCAACCTGGATCAAGCCCTTAAATGGAGTACGGGGTCCCTAAAGGGCTCCCGGATAAATTAGAAGGGGTGAGAAGTGATGATGACTTTTAGCTAGTTCTTTCAGAATTACAAGATATGGTGATCATTTTGGTTGTTTTATTTTTATTCTGAGATATTGTTTTAAGATTGTGCATTTTGTTTTACGAAGTGATTTATGTTTATTTTAGCTGATACATACTATGTTTTAGGGCTGTGACCGAATAAAAGCTTGTTTTTTGATGAATTGACTGAAAAAAATGAAAAATGATTAGCTGAAGACAGAAACAGCTGGGCTCGAGAGTGGGCGTCTGTTTTTCGCCCTAACTTCTAAGGCTCTCCTGACTTTAGATTGAGTAATTGCTTCTGAAACACAGGTTGTTTAGAGTGAAGATTGGTGAAGGAAATGCTACATTTTATGACATGTTTGTAAGGTGGATTGTGGGCAAAAGCAATGTCAATCCACTGTCCCACTATAGCCGTAAAGACCACAGTAGCGGGCTATACTGGCCATTAAAGGCCCCCTCCAGCGTTCGGCGAGGACCTTTAACAAAGGAGCAGGACTTTATTTGCTGGTATATCCCATCCACAAAGGGCTATAAGGCTATTAGAATATTTTGCCACTAGAGGGCAGAATGTTCTAATAAATAAATCAAAGTCCTCGTGGAGTCCGAGGGGATTAAAATCTCCTCGGGCTCCGTTGCCCTTTTTTCAAAGCTGTTGCTCTGAACAAAGAACATTGGAATGTTGACACTCTGGGCTTTTACCAGCCAGTTAAAACCCGGAGCACTCGATTGTCTCCAATGGAGCGCCCATCATTCTAATGTTCTAATAACGAATGGCGAATCACAGCATAGCGTAGCTCTGATATCTTCCTGCCACGCACCAGTCTGCAGGCAAAGTGGATCTGTGGAAAAAAGTGTAGGGATGCTATGTGTAAAACCTAGTAGGGACCACTGGTGAATCGGGACAAGAACGTATACCGTGGAAAGCGAAGGTGAGCATACAGAAAGCAAAAGTGTGTGAGTGGTACAAGAGAGTTTCTGTTATGAGCCCACCAAGTGAAATGGCAAGTAAAAGCTGTTTGGCATTACTTGAGGTCCCTTCAGAGGGTGGAGGATATAGCAGTCAGAACGAAGAGTCCACTTAGCAAGAATTTAGAAGAGGTAAAACTTTAACCAAAAAAAGGAGAATATGAGCTCTATGGTAAGATTACCAGGAGCAATGAATGGGTCTATGGGTCAATGTTCATAGATTCAGGTCACTGGCACTATGTAAGGCGTTTTGCTTGGATTACCTTTGGACCAGATGGACGACAAAAATTACATTAAAGAATGTGGGTGGACTTTGGAGCCAAATTAAGGGCTATTGGAGATATGCAGATAACAGCGTGTTGGAGGACGGATTGATTTACACATGCAACAGGCAATAGCACCCAAGAGAGAAGAGGTGCTGTATTCGCACATGACCACCCTTCCTCCCCTTTCTCCTCCAAATTCTCAGTTTAAGTTTGGGAAACAGAGAGAATGGGAAAGAGGGTTTGAGCCAAGTGATGTATGATGTATACGTTTGAGATAACCTATCTGTACAGTTTTAGGGATCTATTTTTAAATGTTTACTTAAAACGTTCTGCAGAAGCAAGGTATATGTTATTACAACAAATACTTATTACAGTTGTTTTAAATTTACATTAAGAAGGTTCCTAAAATGACCCCTCCAACAAATTGATTCATAACAAAAATGAACTATATACACCTTTTCCCAGACTTAACTCAATTAGTTAACTCCATCCTTAACCTTAAATTTAAATTAAACCCTAACAATGTTACCTTTACCATAACCTTGATGTTATTTCTCAGTCCTAAACCATATTCATATTTGACTCCCTTATACTAACCCCTTACCCAATTCACGTGTTGTTTTTTCAACCTATTTATTTACAACATTTTCACTAATCTAAAAATAAATAGTTTTAATAGATTTCATTTTCACTTTAGTAGCCTACAATTGTTTCTCACAGTCATCACTTTTCTTTGTATTGATTTGGACATAAGGGTATTTATATGTGCAGTACATCTGTATTGACCTAATTTCTTGCGTACAATGCTGTTTGCATTTTGGTACTGGAAAGAAAAATGCTCAATAATAAAAACTTATGTGGCCAAACATACATATAAAAGTCTGTATAGTTTAAGGCACCAAAAATGTTAAATTTATGTCAACTTAATCTCATTGTTGATATAATAAATCTTCTTTTTTTTCAGTTTCCTTTTGGTCGGCGGCAACCCTGTGATATCTACTGGCATGCAGTGTCCTTTCATGACAGTGATAACATCTGCTCAGGTCAAGTCAACAAGTTTCCAGGTAACAATCGTAGCACGTTTGCATTTGCATCATCTGGCATAGTGCACTCTGAGTGAGGAACTCCATGCTAGCAGCTTTTCCTCTTCCCAAATGTGTTAATTCTGTAGATGCCCAATTGGTCTAGAAGGCAGCAAGATAGGTTGAGAGCTGAATCTGAAGGCGCAATACTAAAGCTTTTCTGGTCAGTGCTTTCCAAATAAAATATATTTTGATTACTATGAAAGTGAAAGACATTTAATTTTTAAATTAAGGCTGATCGTGGCGAACCTTTGATGTAGACCAACTTTATACTATTTATTCACCAAGACTGTTCCTTGACTCTGCAGCCATGTGTTTGTCATATCATATGGTTTTGTCCTGCACTCCAAGCCTGACATGCAAGTATAAGTCAAATACATGTATTTGCATTTTTATTTTTAAGGTGATATTACTTAAATATTAAAAATGGTATTAAATCTGTATTAAATCTAGATAATAAAAAGGTATTCTCAAGGAAAATAATTTTATTTAAATATTACATGATAAGTGATTCTATGTTGATTTAAATGTTTATTGTTTTTATAGGGATAGCTAAACATTTTTAGGAATCAGGGATGTTTAGTGTATACGTGTAGTAAGTGTTTGTGGGTTTAGAGGGGGTAGTTTTAAGGGATAGAAGGGATTTTAACAGTTCTGGACTAGTAGTGGAAAGGGATGCTAAAGGGATTTAGGGTCCATGGATGAACAGCGAATTTGGGTAATAATTGGGTTTCTTAGGGTTTAGGGATGGGTTGTTCTAGGAAAATGCCTCTATTTGTGTGATCATCCCCATTTTCCTGGATTGATGTTGCTGTTTTTTAAAAAACAATCTGTACACTGGGACACTGCTAACAAGACCCATTGCATGTGCTCTGACCCCTAAAACATGTTGAGATTGGCTGCACTCATGATTCGATATTTAACATAACTATAAGCCTATAGTGTATGGTACTGAAGTGTACCTAGGTGCTGTAAGTTAAATGTCACTTTACTACAGCACATATTGTGCTCCCACTAAAGTAACAATGTAAAAACGTCTTCAGGCCTGCCCCTTCAGCCTGTGTATGCAGTTTTAAAACTGCCAATTCGGCTCGTCAAAATACACTTTTTGCCAGGTCGAAACCTTCCTTTTTAGGTCGAGCGCGCAAGCGCTGTGGCCTGTTGTAATCTATCTGTGGGCTTTCAACCACGCCCACCCCATCACTATCACTCGTTAATGGGCTTGCCTTTAAAAAATCCTTTATCATCATTGGTAAATACTTTACGTTTGTCACTCCTTGGGGCAGTTTTGTTACCGCTTTGGCCAAGACCCTACTACATGGATATTTGCAAATTTGCCTATATGTTTGGCTCCGAGCAAACTTCTTTTTCCTTTTGTGTCTCTCCTTCGCGCTCATGCTCATGGGGGCCATGGCGCTTTTAATCGGCTCACTTATGTCAACTGTTTTACTTTTAATTTTCAATTTATGTGGCAAGAAAAGTCAGGTTATGAATTTACAATGCTAATAGCAATCGCGAGACCCATTGCATTGCAAATGCCTGTTAATACATATAACTCACCCATAAGGCAAGCTCTAAATTCCCTTAAGGCAGGGTGCATGTTATTAAAAAGGTGGGAGATGTGCACTTATGTTTTACATGTCCTAGGAGTGAAAACTCCCCAAAGTTGTTTTTCACTCTGGCTAGGCTGGCTCTCCCATAGAAAAACACTTGAGTTACATTATAACAACTTATCATGCTTAACTACAGTTTAAGAAAAGCTCAAATAAAAATGATTAACCGCAATGGTTACGTCGGATTGTTCATTCCTATTTTGCAAATGTCACTTTTAGAAAGTTGTCATTTTCCTGCCTGAGCCAAATGTGCCTTTCTCCCAGTTTTCAGTGTCACCTGAACGTTAATGGCCCTCTGTGATGAGATGTGCATTTCTCCAGGAAGTGAACGAGAATATGGGGAGATGTTTTTCTCCCTGTAAAGGATGTTCTGGGGTGGGGGGGCTGTATCCAACCTCTTCCTTTTATAGGAATCAGAGATGTTTTTATAGTTCTTACTATGAATTAGAATAAAATAAACGTTATTTATTTTATAAACATTACATTAATTTAAAATCACTTAGATAATATGGAGCTTAATTTTAGTAAATAAATAGACATATATTTTACTTAAAACAAAAAATCACTGAAATTTGCCAATTATTTGTAACTGACATAAGTATAACTTGCACGGTAGAGTTCAGACATCATCAGTGATGAAATATGTGTTAAGCAGGGAATTGTAGCTATGCAAGTCTACATACATTTACCGCCTGCTTGGAACAGGGCTTATTTTCTTGTCCCTTGTGTAGTCGAGGGGGACAAAGGGTGGCAGGAGGGTAGAGTTTCCTTTACTTCAGCTGTGAGGAGCTTTTCTGCTCTCCCCAGGCTGACGTTTGACGTCAGGCAAGGGCCAGACACAGCAACTGCTCCATCTGCTGCTGCCTCTCACAAGGCTCTAGGTCCAGTGTCCCAGGCTTGAAATGATCACTTCTGAGGACCCGGTAATTCCGAGCCCGGTGACAAAGTAATTGCCTAGAGCCGCGCAACACTTGTAGTTGCCTAGAGGGGATGCCTCTCCGACAAATGGTAATGGAGCCAAAGAGATAAAAATGAACTAAATTATGGGGCATGGCTAAGGCTTTGGGTTAGCTGTGTGACCTGCCCCTGTGTGTAATCAGTGCTTTATCCAGAAGGAATTGCAGATGCTAGGGAACTCTAGAGGGGAGCGCAGAGTGCGTCAAGATCACAAACAGTGTAGCAACCCCTTGCCTCATTCCATTTGTTGCACTGTGTAGTATTGCATATTGTGTGATTAATGTCACTTTCTTGTATCCGAAAGACAAGTACTGGGTTGGACAATATGTTATTGTGTTTGTTGGTTGACTGTTGAGTTCTGACCTCTTGCCCCCTGCAGGCTTGTGACAGCTCGCCCTGACTACTCTGAAAGTCAAGTGTTGAAGCAAGTACTTCAAGACGTGATGTGTATAACTTTAATATTCCTAATTTTTAAGTAGGCACTACTTTTTTTGTTGATTATCTTGTCTTGTATCGCATTGATGCATGGCTGCTTCTCCATAAACCGCTTCTGGAAGGTTGACTGGAGAGGCGTGCAGTCACGGATCTGCACATTGGCCCCATGTCAGTGGGTAAATCCACAGCCAGTTCAGCATCCTTACAAGCAGCAGTGGGGCACCTTGGCAGCAGGGCAGTCATGGTGTAGGACTGCCTCTGACCTCATCTGCCTCTTCATTGCAATCCATGCTGGTGCTGATCTGCCTGAAACCGCGTGAGACCAAACGCCCCTGAGACCCGCCATGCCTACACCCATGGAAATGATCTAGAACACTATGAGTGGGACACGTTCCCTCAATCGAGAGCAAGCTTGACCTTTACTGCCTTGGAAGAGCCACAGACCTGTGGGCCGGAACCTGGTGAAACATATTGGCTGCCTCCAAAAGAATGGTAGGGTACTGGAAACAAGATCTGCACACAGCATGTATGAGAACATGTAAAGAGGATACTAAAACTATTGATTTTGCTTTAATGATAGCTTGTCAAAAATATTGTTTGATTAATATCAGTGATTATCCCTGTGATTTTGGGTTCCACATTATTACTAGTGTACTTTGAGACATGTCTATTGCATGTCATTCCCAATGGCAGACTGGCAGGACTGAGGAATAGGTGCTCACATCCCAGATCACTTTTAAAAACCCAGTAAGAATGGGTGAGTGGCAGTCACGTGACACTTTATCTTCTGAAAGGCTGGTGGTTCAAATCCGTTCACATATCACTGAAGGGATGGCAGAGCTGGGCACAGTCATTCTCTTATGAGGATCACCAGGAAGCATTGGTTATTTTGAGCCGGTGGGTGCAGGTGGGCTCCACCGGCACTCGCTTTTGGGGACTGGCACTTATTTGTGCTGGGCCTTCGATGGGATCAACCCCCCTGGTCCTCTTGTCCAACTGGTAAAAGATCTGTCAGTGCCAGTTCTCAGCATGGCACCCTGCTGTTCTGCCTCTCCTGCCTGACGGCCTACCACGGCCCATCCAAGCATTTGTTTGTAGGGCAGAGGTGGCGCTTGGCTCAGGGTTGTCCTCACCTGCACAGTGGAATCTAACTGTTTAGGTGCCTGTTGTGTAGTTCCCCATTATGGTTAATGCATATGTTATTATATATATATATATATATATATATATATATATATATATATATATATATATATATATATATATATAAAGTTTCTAAATAGGTGTTACTGTTGGCTTTTACCTCACACTAGTCTGTGCTATTGTTATGTGCAGACTAGTAGACTGCTTTGCTACTACTTATATTTCATTTTCCAATTCAATTCAATTGAGCCTTAACATTCATTTGCATGCCACGCAAACGCATGTACTCACATTCTAAAAATGCATAGGAAAGCATTATAACATCTGCTGTGAAATTCAGGTCAGAATTTTAAGTCCCATCTGGGCCAAATCACCGTTTCATCATCTCAGTATGGATCCACTGAGCATCGATAAATCGGATAGTAGAAACAAGTTATATACAGCGCGTAGAAACAGATATATTGCAGTCCAGAGCACTACAATATAAGAACAATGCTTTTGTATTCGGCACTAGGGACATTATGGAATGTATGTAATCATGGTATCTACAAATTTTGTCTTCTGGCAAATTGTACCAGTAAGTAGAGAGCCAGCAAAAGCATCCTAGTGTCTGCTCCAAGACCCGTGATTAATATTCTCGTAGTCTTGCAGTGGTGGCTGATAACCTGTGCTGGGAGGGGGTAGGCGGAATAAACATACACACCCTCTCTCACCCATACATTCACACATCCGTGCGCACACACACACACAAACACACATCCCATTCACAACACTTACTCACAAATACACAAACATTAATACACACACGCACCAAACATTATAAAACATAAAACTTACCTGGAGCATCTCTGGAGGGAAGCCTTAGAGGTTCCAGGAGGGTTGAGACTGCCACCTCCTCTAACTAGCTTACCTTAGGTCAGTGGTTCACAACCTGTGGTCCTGGGACCTCTGGGGTCCTCTAAGCCTCCTCAGGGAGCCCACGACGGCTTAGAAAGCTAAATAATATTCACAGATTAGGTCCCTAGCTTTCAGTAGTGACTCAGTTGGGGGGGGGGGGGGGGGAGAGTCCCGGATTGCAAAAATGATTCAGTGGGGGGTCCCCAGGTTCCAGTAATGATAAAGTGGGGGGTCCACAGAAGTCAGAAGGTTGGAAACCACTGCCTTAGGTCAATGAATAAGAAGAGGCAGCAAGCCCTGCCTCGTCAAAGAGTGGGATGCCGTCAGTGACACTTGCTGACCCCACCGTTCTCTGTGATGAGGAGTCAGTGCTAAACCCTCAGCTCTGGGCACTTCAGTGCTTAAAACTGAAGCATGCAGGTCTGAGGCCATTAGTGACCCTCCCCCTTGCTATGAACAGGAGGTCCTCCAAGCACTTTGCCAGGCTGAAGACGCCATGTTCACATTGGCTGTGACATCTTTAATAGAGCAAAGTTCAACTCAGGCAGCCAGGTGTCTCCTATTTATCGCATGTGTAGTGTCTGGCTGCCTGACCTGAACATAAAGAGTGTCTGTGAGGCTGACCTTTACTCAGGCTGTGAGGCACGCTTCATGTCTACAAAAAACATGGAGTGGTGGGCAGGGCGCCCCCACCGCAAGGATGGGCCACAGCTGCTTATAGTTCTTGTGACTCGTTTCTGTTTAAACCATTATTTATTTTTCAATAATCACTTTATTTGGCTTCATCAGTCTTTTCTCGTGATGCTCTTTTGCAGTCGCGGCTGGTGATTTGTCATAGTGGTGGGAGAAGCAAAACAAAAACACACAAAATATATATATCTCAAATTCTACTTACCTAGTTGCTGCGCTGCTGCCGCGGCGCCACCGTCACACTCTAGGCACAGGCTCCCAGCCTGCCCTGCGCCAATCATGACGCTGCTCAGAGCAGCGTTATGATTGACTGGACGGCCCTGGCTTGGCGCTCCAATGCAGACTTTGAGCCTGGGCTGGCTCTGATCAACTTCCACTACACAGTGCCGGGTTGGACAGAGCCCTTGTGCGCATGTGTGTTTGGCTCTGTGCACTCCCCTCCCTGCTCGTCACCCCCACGTCCCCTCCCCTTTAGAAATAAAACGACAATAAACAGCGTTTATTGTTGTTTTGTTTCCAAAGGTTTGCAGCTCCTGCTGCTGCCGGCAAGGGGGGTTAGGGGTGACTCTCCTCCGCCCTAACAGAGGAACCGCCCCTGCTCTTTTGTCATGGAGTAATGCATTATTATACACTCGCACTAAATAAAACAGCCGACTATAATAATACAAACAATGACGGATCAACTGTAACGTTCAATAGATAGAAGATCTAAATCACCATCTTCCACTCACAGCTGTTCTTGGAAAGATTTCAGCCAAAAGCCACACAGCAAGCAGAAGCCATAGAGTTTAGGTTTCCTTAGAAGTCAGGAGATCAGGTAAGCCTGATCACACTCAAGCCTGAACCACAGGCAGGACTGCTGGACACATTATTACAGCCTCGACTCTAGAGGTTTTAGGATAATTAAGGATTTACATTTACCTCAGTTGCGACATAACAATCATTAACTGCGTAACCACTACCCTCTCTGCCCCGTAATGTCTGTGGACATGACCAAAAGACGTCACTTCACACTTTTAGGCAGTGGGTGATGGGGGGGCGGAGGAGGGGGGGACAGGAATGAAATACCTACCTGCTGGAATTGTAGAGCAGCATTTTCCCAGGGTAGTTATTTCATGTGTTTCGAGTGCTAGGCATGCCCCACTCTGCTGTCCCACCTGTTACACTCATGTGAAATTAATGTGTAATTAATCGGTGCAATGTGAGGCAGTTTGTCACTGAACGCCAGCCAGGGAATTCTGACAGAGAAAGAAACTTTTCACCCATTTCTGCTTCAAATCCAGGTAGAAAAAGTAACCTTTGTTTGCTGTTTATACGTAGCTGTCAAGTGACCCCCATCTGATGTGTGACGCCTTCAGTCACTCTGCAGAATTGACGCACGAGCCCAAACTAGCGTTCCCAGAAAGCAGTGCACTGCCGTTTACAAAACACAGGACTTGCTGAAACTGATATACACGGCCTAAGGCCACTTGGGTAGATCTTGAAGTGAGATGCGCAGAGATTGAAGCAGGTAATGTATTTCAAAGCAGGGGTCATAGGTTATATCGACACTCCTGGTTTGCAGGGGGTCCCGGATAAGCCAGCTCTATCGGTCCTTAAGATAGCTCAGTGAACAAATGCATCCATTGAACAGATCTGTAAACAGCCTGACTGCTAACCGTTCAAATCCTTTCATCCATCTGAGGTTGATAAAATGGGTTGGTTATTAAGTAACAATTGCTATCAGTGCTTCGAGGCAAGGCAGGTCATAGAGGCTGCTATATAAATCTACTATTTTTAAAATTTAGAAGTGTGATCTGAAGTAGAGCCGTCAGCGGTTCTATTTTTTTTTTTGTCAAGAACCTCAAGGATGCACGTTCAAAGAATCCGTTCTAGTGCATTACTTTAAATCAGCCGCCATACTCCACTGCTCCGAGGCTCAAGGAGCTACACATCTTGGCGGTGAACGTGGATGCTGCTTGGGTGAGTGGCAGCAACTTATTACGTATTTGCTAACTGTAAATAAGTTATGGTGGGAAAACGTAGCACAAGAACAGTGCAATAGTTTCCAAGCGAGACAGAGAGAAGGGAAGTTCGGTGCTAGCCACTGAGACGGCTCAACTCGATTTTAGTTGCTGCAGTCTTTGAGACAATTCAGTGGGGTCACGAGGAGTATGGGGAGGGGAACAGACTAAGGGTCAGTGTAGGCACAGGATGGGAAAGAATCAGATGCAGTAACCATGATGGACGGATGCCTCAGGGTGAAAAACAGAGATAGCATGTCGGGTACCAGGGGACAGTGTGAAGCAGAGGCCGGAAGGGTGCCCGAGGAGGGGAGAGCCAGTTCATCCCGGATGCTGATGAGGGTGAGAAAGAGAGCAGAGACAGAAAGTGACTGAGTTTCAGAGGGGAGGAGATGGATTGAGCTTGCAATGAATGGGTGGCAGGTGGGACTGTGACGCATAGGGCATCGTGAGGACACAACAGAGTCCATGGTGGGAGGATGGACCGCGTGGGAAGAAATTGAGGGCCTGATTTAGATTCTAGCACAGGGGAATGCCCCGTCACAAATGTGACCAATATCCCCCCGCCTTATTACGATCCCATGATATGCTATGGAGCTCGTAATAAGGCAAAGGGGGTATCCGTCATGTTTGTGACGGAGCATTCCACCACCAATATTTAAATCAGGCCCTGAGTCTGAAATGAATAGGGATAATGTGTAGGAAGGCCCTGGCTCATCTGGGACAGTGGCATTTGCAGGAGCTCCGCCTGAGCGGCGTGGTATTACTGGCCAACAAAATCATTTTGGGAAATTACATCCATGATCACATTGCAGGTCTCAATGACCTCAGGGCTGGCATTAGGAGGTTCTTGAAGATTGCCACAAACTTTAAAAGTATTCTATTCCACCATTCTGCTCCACACACTTACCTACTGGATGCCCCATCTCTCCATGTGTCCATCGAAGTTAAGAACACAAGATACTCATTTTGGTATGAAAGAAAGTGTACTCTTGTAGCCCTCTCGGTCCCTGGCCTGGATATTAATATGTTGTGTCCACAATATTCCGCTTTTCTACTCCTAACTCTTTAACCAGAGAATATGTTTCCAGTACCTTGGGGGGGATAGGGTTTAGGTGCCGGAAAGCAATGTTAAACCAGTCTTCACCACTGCATCCAAACATGAAACACCCAATCCCCACCAGCCCCAAGATACCACTTCCTACTTGGAGTGGATGGGAGTTGGGCACCTGAAAGTAGTGTTAAACCAGTGTCTACCACTGCATTGAGACATGAAATCCACATCCACCCAAAGAACCCACAATCTGCTTGGAGTGGATGAGGTTGGTTGCCTAAAAGCAGTGGTAAACCAGTGTTTCTCACTGTATCTAGACATGACCTGCTTGGAGTTGATGGGGTTGGTTGCCTAAAAGCAGTGGTAAACCAGTGTTTCTCACTGTATCTAGACATGACCTGCTTGGAGTTGATGGGGTTGGTTGCCTAAAAGCAGTGGTAAACCAGTGTTTCTCACTGTATCTAGACATGACCTGCTTGGAGTGGATGGGGGTTAGTAGTCTGGATGCAGTAGTAAGCCACTGTTTACCATAGCATTCAAACACCCAAATGCAGTCTAACCAAGGATGTACCTCTAACTTCTTCAAATTGATGTGGTTTTAGGTCTGGATGCAGTGCTACACTGCTGTTTTGCCACTGAGTCCAGTAGTGATAAGGCACTGTTTACCACCGCATCCAGACACCTAAAACTTGCCCATTTCAGGGTCCTACTCCCAACTCCTGGCTTCTAATCTCAGTGTGACCAGTTAGGGCCTCACTTAGAGTTCAGTGGACAGGTTACTCCATCCCGTCAGGCCCTCAATCTCCCTGTGTCTAAATATGCAAAATGTAATTGCAAATATTTGAAAAATACTTCTAATTGTGTGATTCAATAAAAGAAAATGTCCACATATTTTACATGATCTTGGATGATGTATATCTGGACTTGACACTTTCAGACACATTTTGTAGTAATACATCACCTTTAATGCGATAATGGCTTCTTGGCATATTTAAAGCCAGCATGTTAACAATTAGCTTGGACTGGTGCCCATAAAGAAAGAGGGCAGAGAGAACACTTAAGTACCAACTGGAGCCAGAGAACAGATAATGAAGTCAGACAGCTAATATGAACATTCTCAGAAATGAAACCTATCTGCTTTGCGGAAAGTTCACTCCCTTTTGCCCCCGACAACAAGTAAAGAGGGAATGCAGATAATGTTGCTTTGCAGAAAAGGGAGAGGTATTCATTCGTAGTCGCCGGTAATCTGATTTAAGACCCTGCAGTAGTCAAGGGACCCAACCAAAGTCAGTCTGCCGGGACAAGAGGCCAACTGCTTCTCAAGCAAGAGAGTTTCATATGGATGTGGTGAGAGTGAGGAAACAACCTTTGCTTTAGGGTGTAATGCTTGTTTGTAGGACTCCTATCAGGTTTCCATGCACCAGTGAAAACAGAAAAAGAACTCATACACACAACCATACAATGCAAAATGCTCTTTATCAGAGGACTTCAAGGGGCACTAAGAATCAGCGGGTACAGAACCATTACTTGCCAAAGAGAAAAACAATTTGCTGGTAGAGAGTAAGGAGAAGCTTTAGGAAGTGAAACAATACCAGGTTTAGATGCCTACATTTCCAACCATCATTTGGTCCTTCAAACCATTCAGCAACAAACAGCAGGCTGCCTCTTAGCAGAGGTGCCTCCTGCCTGCTTGGAGCCAAGCTGCTGACACTCGAAAGTCCACCCTAGCAGACCAATCCCTGGAACTATCAAAGTTATGAGTACTGTGTCTCTAGTGCAACTATTCCTTACACTCACCAGGGAACACTAAGCTAACAGTATAGTTGCTCCACAGATTCCAATGTGTGAATTTCCACATGCAGGCAAGGTGAGGCTATAACATCTCTTGAGATGCTCTGTTCATTAGACCTGGCCCATACAATTTCATGTTGTAGACGTGTACAAAACGGAATGCTTGATCTCATTTTATATTGTCTGGGGGGAAATGCTGATTGTTTGATCAGGTATTTAATTGGTGTGTGGCACGAGCCATGTACCCTTGATCCTGGCCTGATTCCATACAGCAGGAACATTCCTCTGTACTGTACTGCTTGAAATGGAAACAAAAAATGCAGGTTATCACTTCCTCAGGAGTACCTCTTTGCTATTGAGAACTACAGGTCCTCGCTTGTTGAAAGTACTGCATGAGCAGTGTTGGTAGTCTCTCCTTCAAACTAAAGAAGTACTGGTATCAGACAATACCTGTTCCTTTGAAATGCTAGATTTCTGATTTCACCTGCCTTGGCCCCAGTATGCCTGTCAGGAAATAAGCCTTTAGACCAGAGTTTCTGTAGAGTGGTATGCCTTTGCTTGATAGACCCACCTAGATGCACATTTCTATCTCTACTTACTGCAAAGTGTTCAGAACAAGCACTTAAAGTAACCAGGGCCACAGTTTACAGCGGGGAAGCTAGGGGTGTAACTTGCCTGTGGTTAGGGTGATAGTAGAAGGTGCTGATGCAGAGATGACTTTTGCAAACAAATGAACATTATGCTTGTTCAGTACTTTGAATGCTGACCGGATTGACATCATCCATCTAGTGTTTTTTTCTTTGCTTCCTTTAGAATGTCACCAGGTGATCAGAAGAAAATATGAGCTTTCTTTGCAGTATCCAGGACCAAAGATGATGAGTAGCCTACTAACAAACGAGCTAAAGAGGACTGTGCTCCTAAAACGGATGAAGGGAGCAGTGGGGATTGTGAAGGGCGAGAGAAGGCACTAGATGAGTTTGAACCCGCAACCAGCAGCCCTGTGCTCATCCCTACGGGTGTGGAGGCAGATGACCGTTTCCTCAGAGATGAGTACCACAGTGGTAATCTTGAAACCGAGGAAACCGCAAGCAATCTGCAACATCACACTTTAACCAAATGCAGATACAGTTTTTCCTGAGACGTGTTTGGCCTAAATGTTAGAAACACAATTGTTTATCATAAAGTCATTTAGTTTAGGACACAGAAACCTCATGGAATGAAACTGTCCAAGGAAATAATTAAGTCAACGTTATGCTCATGTGATGCAGTACAGAGAAACAGAAGAATTCTGTGAGGAAAAAAGCTGACCATGCACAAAGGAAAGCAGACATCACCGCTTCAAGAAGCTTAGAACAAGCAAAAAAAAAGCCTTTTCACTACAAGTAGCTTCAAGAGCTCAATCAGAACAAATATTAACAACAGCTAGAATATTTTAGCTACCGTCTAAGGAGGCAAAGCGAAACAGGCCTCTCTACGGTTTTGAAACAGATAAATTGCCATCAGTTGAGTGGACTGAATATGGTCTGAATTTTGCACTCCTCTGCATCCTGTTCAAATGTACAGCAACAAATATCCTCAAAAATGGAAAGAAAGATGTTTGACAGCATAGCTGAGCTTTCCCCCAAGGCGATCCATCTGCTGGAAGAGGCCACCGCTTTGAGTTAGAAAAGTGCTTTAATTGTGCACATGCTAATGCAGTTAACTGACATGGAGTCTGCAAATTAAATTTGATTTCCTCACTGAGCATATTAAACAGATTACTGTCTACACCAAAATAGACACCGTTTCCACAATAGAGGATTTTATAAATGTAGCGCTTAGTTTCCATTGCTGGTGATGGAGCATCTATGACGTTTTGGTGATAATAGGTTTGTTGTAAAGATATTCCAAAAAAGACCTGCTCCCAATGTCATAGACGTGTTGTAGTCGGTGATATCATGAAAGATGCTTGCGTTACAAAACATTTAGAACCTTGCTTGTTAAGCTGTATTCTCCATGCAGCACATCTGTAAAAACGTTTGAAGCTGAAAGAATGTGCAGAAACACTGGCATTCAGCTTTACAACAGGTAGAGTGTTAGATACTCGCTGATTTGCATCACGTTTCATAGGAGGAGAGACAGTATGTAATACTGGTGATGCTGTCTTCAGTGACTTTACTATGGGAGCTGGTAATGGTTCCTATAAGCTCACCATGGAGTATGTGCACAGGCCTAATTAAGTGATTATCATCTCCCTTGTTTGTCGCTAATCTAAGCATCATTTCTGATGCTCCTCATGAGCCATCAGAGCTACCTCTAGAGTTACAGAAACGTGAAATCATGATCATTGATATTCATCATGCTATTTGCTGACAGATGTCAGGGTTTGAGGCAAAAGTAAATGAGGAAGGGAAATATTTGCATTGTAAAAAGGCCATTGAAGACATTACGTTCCGAGATATAACACTGCAAGGTGAAAAGACCACCAATAAAATAATTGAGCAGGGTCAGCTTTTTCGAAGCCTTGCAGAAAAATTACAAAATTGTTTGTTATCCACAGGTCGGGTTTGACAAATTGATCAATGAATTGAAAGCTGTGGACAGACAGTCCTAGCCTGAAGAACTGCCTACCCTTTTCAAAGGAAGTGAAACCTTCTCTCTGTGTGAAAGATTCGGCCTTGGAGACAATACAAGGTTATATGAGTATAAAGAATGTGGCGGCGAGGAAATAAAAGGAAGTATAAGGAGCTTTTGAAAGCTGTGAACATTGTTCCCATTTCCACAGCAGAATGTGAGGGAGGATTTTCCAGTCGCTGTTGACTGACGCCACATCTTTGATGTTGTTAAATCTTTGTGGCCCAGCATCGAATATATGCAACCTCATCCCTAATGTTAAGTCATGGCTTGCAAAAGGATGAAGAGCTGCTGATGACGCTTGAAGCCAGACAAGAATAGAGTCACCACAAGCAATTTAGATTCTTTGGGACACATAGGCGTGAATCTGCCTGGCGATGTTCCATTGCTACAAGTTACATTTAGAATTAGCGAAAAGTTGACAAAGTACATTTTTTTTTATATATATATATATATATATATATATATATATATATATATATATATATAAAAATGTAGATATATTTTATGTATTCTTCTGTTGTATATATTTTGATTTGTATATGTCATATTTATATTTTTTATTTTATAATATGTACTTATGTTGACTTAATTTGCATATCTGAAGTTTCTTTTTATTGGCTGTTTATATTGTCCTTATTTGTTTTTGTCGGTTTTTCATTTGCTTTTGTCTGTTTTGATTTCATTTTCATTATGTTTCTTTAAAGAGGTCTTTAATTAAAAGGTTCTGATGTAAGTTATATATCAACCCTGTGTCATGCAAAAACAGCTGGAAAAGGGTATGTTCAATTGTTATTCTTATTCATGAATTTCCAAAGAAGGCGTGGATGTTTCTCCATTTATTTTCCTAAAGTTTGTTCCTCTGAAAAGACCTCCCTGTCATCAACTGACTCACCACCTTCCACCATTGATAACTGTTTCTTTTGTGTGAATTACTAATTTAGCTAAATTGAATGTGTCAGGGTTTGTTGTTTTGTACTCCTGGTTATATTTGCCACATTATACACATTTGGGTTTGATTACGTGTTTGGACCTGTAGGATTCAGGACCACGTACCTCTTCACATCTCCTTGCCCAAAGTCACGGCAGTACTGGAATATTTCATGAGTACCTTTTCAGAGTACCCTTTTAATGTGTGTGTCTTTTAATTTAAGTGAAAGCTGGGCTGTAAAATTCACCATTTAGCCCTTTTTTTTAAAAATGATCTTCAAATGAAAGCTCACCTTCCAAAATTCTTCTTTAAGAGAGGCGGGATCACTAGCTGCATTGCCATTGGGCTTCTACTTTGTGCATTACGCATGCAGCAGAGAGTGGGGCCAGTAGGTGGAGTTAGCAGAGAAACTAGGTGGCACTAAAAATACTGCCACCCGCACTTTCTTTTTTTTTTTTTTTTTTCTTACAAATTAATCACCACCTGTAAAATTTCATCTGGGATGGGGGAAGAATCAGTGGTTATATCAGTTGTGCATTTTGAAATGTAATAAGGTTGGTGCTGAGTAAGTTACCGCCTGCAGGCCCTTATTTATTTGTCTTTCCTTCCTACCTCCCAACACTACTGCATCACATTACAAATTATGAAAACATAAAAACATGTAGTGGGTGCATTTGTTTAACGCAGTTTCACCCTGAGAGGATATTGTCAGACAACAGATGGTAGTTACCAAGCTCAGTATTACGCAGTCAATCAAACTTGGAAAGTATGCAAGACTGATATATTGTCACAGGATCAAATCCTAGCAGGTCCCCTCAAATATGTATCCATGCAGTGGGTCATTAGTAGTCTGAGCCCCCACCCTTATTTTGATGCACTCATTTTTACAGAATATAACGGCCTGTACCTAAAATATATATTTTACTCCTACTTTAAGAAACAAGGTTGAAAGGCGACCAGGTGGTTTTAATAATGTTATTAAGTTCTCGACTAATTCGTGTGGTTAGATTAATTGATTTTTTTTCAGACCCTAGTGTTTTTCTCAAGCTTAGGGCCAGATGTATCAAAAAACCGAATTGCATTTCTTAAATAGCAAATTTTAAGAAATCGCTATTGAAGAAATGCAAAATGGTATGTCTGAATTTTGTGATTCAGTAATAGAGATTTCTTAAAATTCGCAAATGCTATTACCGAATCGCAAATAGAGAATGCGACCCTATTCGCACCTATGGGTCTTTCGGTGCGTATGGTTTTGCATTTCCCAAATTGCGAATTCCAGTTAGAAATTCGAAAATTAGGAAATGCAAATCCCAGGGTGCTGGGGGCCTATGGCCCCCTCTGCTGCACCCCAAAACATTTTTATGGACATGTGAAGCACACACATGCCTTAGGGGCATGTATGCGCTACATGTCAATTTAAAAAATGCATTTACAATGCATTTTTTAAATTTGCACATGGTAATTGCATTTCCTAAATGCCCAATTCAAATTTAGGAAATGCTTGATAAATGTGCTTTGGAAATCGCAAATAGGAATTCTCTATTTGTGATTTCCAATTTAGAGAATCGCAATTTGCGATTATCTAAACGGGGTCGCAATTTTAAGGAATCGCAATTTTAGCGATTCCTTAAAATTGCACTGCGAATGCCTTTAATACATTGTGAAAGGCATTTTTGCATTCGCAAACGGCCGAATTTTGCGATTCGCACCGTTTGCAAATGCAAAAATGCTTGATACATGTGGCCCTTAGTTAATATTTTTACAAATAATTTAGAAAGCACTTTCTGTAGAATAAATGCTGGTGTTCCACACAGTGAAGACTCTGATTCAGGAAGATAATACTGTACTGTGAAAGGCATAACATCGTGATCAATAATACAAATGCAAAATCCCTGATAAGTACTGTTTAAAATTGAAGGTACATTTTTAGAATATGTCAATGTTAAGAGTTAGTTAAGATTGAGACTGCTTGCAAATGTATCTATGTAGCCTCCGGACAGAGTGAAGAAACATGTAGATCCTTGTTAGTCAGGCTGTACTTTGATCTAACAACAAATTTAAGGGCTGTCCCGCTATTGATGTTCTAGAGGGTTAATAGGGCAAACGTGGGGTACTTTACCAAATATCTACTGACATTTTAATATCTTTATTTGTCCTTTGCACAAACCTGGACTTAGTAGTACACACATCTTGCTGATCAACCTCAGGTTCTCAGGGTAATTCCACCAACAAAGTTTCAAACTAAGCCGAACTAAATAGAGCATCAAATTAGCACCGACTGCTGCAGATTCCGACCCCTCACCCCATCATCTAGTCATTTCAGCTCTGTCATCTATGTAGTAGACTCACCTTATAGAGATGTCCTACCACTTCTGTATTTTATGGTTCTAAGGTTTGGGTTGCTCTTCCTGTAATAAACTGGTCAGATACTATGAGTGCTTCTTTTACATATTTAAGACCAAAATGTGTCATGCATTCAGTCAGTGACCAAGTGAAAATAGGATAACACTAAAGAATATGTTTATGTTGGAACGATTTATGAAACTCCAATGGCCAGTATAGTTATAGAAATTTTCAAGTTATTTCACGTATACGCAGATGGGGGAAATACATTAATTAAAGTGAATACGAATAAATTCTTTAGGTGTAACAATAGAACAATATTTCTAGTCTGTCTCATGCTTTTGCCCAGGTTGGCATAATTTAAGATCAAAATTACTTATTCAATTGTAAAAGTAAAAGATGTAAAATCATAATTACCTCCTAAACTCCCTCTCTCGTCCCAGGTTTTACTTACTTTTAAATCCACTGCCATAAAAGGGCACAATGCCCACAACACCCCTGGGTAAATATTATTTGGTGTTTTTTCCTTATCATTGTTTTGGTTCTGCCTATGTTGCAAACAAGGTGATTATGCAGGAATAAAGATTTTAAAATAATGAGACCTCCTTTTCTGACCAAGATGTATCCTATTGAAGATCCAGTTCTCCCTCGCTTGATTCTCGTGGGTCCAATACTACCCATCCTGGGAGGACATTCCACACTGGTTTGGAAGATGCTACTCTGGTCCACATCCAGTTGACAGGAAAGGGAGGGTCTGAACATGTCATTCAGCCTACTCTGCCAATCTCTCACAAAGCCTGATGGAGGATTTTCAGTACCTCTCCTCTGCTATGCTAGCAGTGGAAGTCTGTAGAGATCTACTCTCTGGGATGGAATTGTAGATACAGTTCTTTTTGCATGCCTCTGATGTGCTGCGGCCATCACTTCTGGTGGCTTGTTGTAGTTATTCTGCAGCAGATCTGGTCCTGTGACTAGAAGATGAAAGGTTTTCCTTTGTCTTCCTTTGGGCTACAGTTTGTTTGGTCCCCAGATTGAGAAGGTTCTTCAAGGTTACAAAAACATGCTTTCACTGAGAGCCCTTGATTCCCTGACTCTCCTGGGTCCTTTTCTTATCAGGCTCATTACACATCAATGCTGTTCTGTTCAGTTCAGAGGGGCCTAGTATTGGGGACAGACTTTTTGTTCACCTCTGGTAGCTCCTCTGTCAAAGCCTTTTTGCATTCCTGACTACCTAGAGATTGCAGCCATGGGTCTTGTGGATGCAGGACTGGGCGATTCCTCATTTGCTTGATTGTTGGGAAGTTGAGTTAACTTCTTCTCCTGTCCTGCAAATTTACAGTACCCCTTTTAACTCTGCCGTCATCTAGCCTGGAAAAGCAGGTGTCTCTCTGTACTGGCATTCAGTCCCTGTTGTCAGAGAGGAATCTTGGTGCTTTCTTCCACTGTTTCCTGATTCTTAAGAGGATCAAATTGAGATTCTTCACCGCTGTCTTTATTGGTTGATTTACACCTCTTCCTGAAAGAAAAGTTCAGCGGATGCTGGGTAGGTATGCCCTCTGCCAAGGACTCTGGGTTTCATGGACATTGATGTCAAGCCTTGGCCGGGGCTGTTCCATTATCTGCAGTCTGTTGGAGCCAATCCTAAACAGAAGTGGGGAGAGCCTTCACACCAGACTCTTTGCATTTGCTGTCACTTGGTAGCACTCAAGGCGAAGAAGTGTGTGCCGGCTTGAAGCTGGATACAGATGCCATGGGATCTGTCCTCAATGGTATTTGTGGTTCCCTTGGTTAGGCTTTGCTATGTCTTGTGATTAGTGTTGGGGCACCATTTTGGATGTGGCATCCAGCATCCCAACATTACAATAATAGTTTGTGTTTGAAAAGATTGCTGAGGAACTCTACTGGTAGTTGATGTAGGCCAGACCTTAGAGTTGGTTTCCTCTTAAGGCTTTCTAGCCAATGGTGTTGACCATCAACGTTTTCGGCTAGGCCAGGATGCAAATCTTGATCCACTGTCTTATCAGGGCCTCTGAGAGATTTGACACACTCATCAATTGGAAGAACCATGCCACTGTTCTTGTAATGCGGTGGTTCTGAGTAAAGGTAGCAAAACATTATGGCATTTTTTTTATCTCCTGCAGACAGCTTGCACTTAGGACTTTGCAGGGTTCAAAGGAACATCTGTCGCTGTTAGCAGTACAAATCAGGGTTGTTAAGCACACTCTCAAAATGACCCGACAATCCATGTGTTCCCCTCCTCTCAGTCTCTTCTGTGTATTGCTAGGGAAGATTTGCAGTATGTTTAGCACTCCACAGGTGAAATTGTTTGTGAGTTGGGACAGTGCCTTGCTTTGGATGTTCGGCTCTAGGTTTCTGATATAGGTGCTTGAAGAGTCAATAGTCTGATGTGTGGATAGCCAGAGAGCCTCTTAATTGCTTTACTCATTACCCCATCGTTCCCAGGCTATTGGCTTGTCTGCTGTGTGGAACTCCAGTGCTGTGGTAGTGGTCACTTTTTGACCCTTGAAGGCTTGGTTTGTAGGGCGGGCAGCTATAACTCATATTAGGTCCAGTTACCTTCTCTGGCTCTTTTTCTCTAGAGGATACGCCTCTGTGTGTTGGATCATCACACTTTGGATCGGAGCCTCTCAGGCTGTCTCTGGGAGCTGCCCATGCAGGTCTGGCTTTGGGCCACCATTTGCTCAAAAGGCATATGATCATTACCGGGCATCCTTTCAGAGGACGTGTATTAATAGGGAAATAATTCCAGAAGAATGTGAGCTGATGCTAGTTCTAAATTCCTGCAATATTTGTTTACTCTGGGCCTGTCGTCTGCCACGCTGGTAGTCCTATTGGCATAAATCAATTGTTATTGCGAGCCCTGGGGAGTGATTGAAGCAGGGCAGTGCTGTAGCTCTAGGGTTCTCAGGGGTTTCTCATGAACTCATCTGTCGATCCATGGTTAGGATTCTCCTTCGCAATTTGTTTGTTTGTTTTGATTGTCCTTCAGTGTCTTCCTTTAAGCAGATGGAGGAGGGCCCACTGACCCTTTTGTCCCTTAAGACCTTCCTTCTTTCATCTGACCCAGAAGGTTGTGTGAGTTGGGGTCCTCTGTTGTGCCAGTCCCAAACGTCTTTATTTTTCCTGATCATATGGTCAATAATTTTTACTGGGGTTCCTTCGTAAATTGGTGCCTCAAATCCATCACTCTGAGATTGTGCTCCCTAGTGTCCATACTGGCCCAGCCCCTCATAAATAAGCTCCTTTGCCTTTGTAGTTCCTGTGCATGACTGTCCGCATTTATCTTGACCGCAGCATGCCTTTGAAGTGTTATGAGAATCTTTTGTGACATTTGGTGTATCTCTGCATTGTCTCCTGTGGTCTGGTTGTCTGAAGGGAAGGGTTGTTTCCTTAGCATATGACATTTCTTGCAGGGCCTTGCTAGATCCATGCTGTTTAGACCCTCCATTGCATTGCACTTTCTTAGACGTAGCCCAAACTTATTTCCTTTGTGGGTATTTTCCAATTAGCCACATAGGCTTCACACTTGACATTTGTGTACCACCAAAGGCCAGATATGCTGTTGCTGGTCATTTGTCTTTTGATGAGTGCGTTCTGTCTTCAGTTTAAGATTGTATGGTGGCATTGTGTGTTTTATTACTTGGCACAAATCTATCAATGTATTCTGTGCCTGTGCTTTTTATGCATGATGTGATTCTGAAGCGGCCGCTTGGGTATGTCTTCAGAAGAAAGAATGGGGACACGAAGGGGAGATGAAGAGGCAATGCCAGGATTACTTGCCAACAACCCATGCATTATTCCCTCATACCCTTCAGTCTTGGTCTTCATCCTGGCTGTAGGGTAGTTAGGACTTGCACACCAGTTTACAAACTTTACTTGTGGGAGGGGATTTAAAAAGGTGAGAATGGTAGCAATAGGATTACTACCAGGTGATATCACTAATAATATCTACCTGCATGACAAATGATTCGAATGCCATCTATAGTGTTTTTAGAGTATGTTGCAAAAACACTATTTTCTAAATAACGTCTCTAGAATAGCCAACAGGAGCATTTTCTTTTAAATGGGATTAAATTGTAGTTTACTGCATTTCTATTTTGGTTTGTTTATTTAGTTTTTCATTTTTTTTTGCTTTTGTACTTAACTCTTTGTGATTCTGATGTGGATTCGTGAAACTTAGATTTCAAAATGAACCAAAATTATTATTTGATTGATTCAAGGTTCTTTAATAGTTAGGAAATATTGAAAGGTCATGCCTTACTTAGGAGTGTCTTTCACCACCTGTTGTACGGCATCATATTTTTTACCTCCTTTTGCCTACATTTGTTTTATCCCAGCAGAGGATTTATTGCAATTTAAAGGTAACCCATCACCCTATATTGTCGCCTTCACTGCTAACACTAGTGACGATTGTCTGGTAGGCCTGTTCTACAATGATTTAACCCCACAAAGCCAATTGTCCGTGCTCTGGTTCTCTTTTTCCGGCGTAATTAAGATATAATATGCCTATGGACCATGTTTGAATCATCCCAAATTCCTTCTCCGCTCTTGAGGGTTCACTGCTGCTGTGGGCATCGGGGTCTCATACTGAGGATGTTGCTGGATATGTGGCAGAAAGAAGAAAAGCAGTCTATTGCCTGAAGAAATCCATTATTAAAATAATAATGATAGTATAACGTCTTGATAACAAAATGGAATAAATTGTACAAACATTTTAAATAAAATCGATCACACAATAATCTTTAGTTGTAGTGAAGTATTTATTGTGTGATTCCAGAGAAGATCACACAATACCGGCTGAAGGTTCAAGGCACAAGTTAGTCGGATAAATCTTGCAAGGTAGTCTTGGATAAAACTCTGATGGAAACAATACGTCTCACCAGGATTCTATGAGCTCTTTAACTCTTTCTCTAGTCATCTAAGCAAGGTCTAGGAATTATGACGAGAAGAAGCGAAACCAGCCCAATACAGTAATTGCACCAGCTCTCTAATGGGCGAGCACTTTGCAACTGTGATGGCAACGCAATCAGTTTTTTTCCACGTGGATTGCATAAAATAAAAAATGCAGACTTATCTCACCTCAACCATCCACCCCTGCTAATACTGATGTGAAAGCATAACACAAAATAGATGTTCACAAAACTGGCCTGCCCTATGCAGCTATAAGCGCTCTGAATTATCTATACATTAACTGAAGGTACTCAAGATTATATCACCTTCCGTACACGCTTAAAAACTGTCACGAAGTGCAACAAGTGCATTTCAGGAATGAGCATTGCTGCTGGTCAGCTAGTAATGTGTCAAGTGTGACTCAAGCTTGAGCGGTGGTTACCGGTCAGCATTCTTAAAATGGCCGACAACTCAAGTGCTTTAATACTGTGGGATAATAAAGAGGAATACCTCATTGTTGGGAGAGTGGCATCGTGAGGTCACCGACATTCCTTAGTAATACTTTGACATTGTATACCAGTTTGTGACTAGGGCGGTCATAGGTCTTGACATGCCGTGCGGTGTCCCATAGATGTGGCTCAGATGACGCTGGTAGACCATGCACATACCTGTGTTGTATCCTGGAATTGTTGACATATTATTGTTGTGGTCATTAAGTCTTACACTGCGTCATACGGTTGCGTTGCAGTGGCAGACCCGACACATATCTGGGTTATATGATTGCTTTGTACAGATAGTTATTCTTAATTCATCAAACAACACAATGAAATCCAAATCCATATTACAGCCTTTGAAGTTCAGGTTCAATAACCTCAAATAATTCCGTTGCCAGGCTCCTTTGTGTCATTTGTTCCCAAATCCTACCTTCCAATACTACATAGTACAGTCCATTAGGAGCCTGTTTTGTGACCTGTGGTTGTAAACTTCAGTTGCTTTATTCTTTCTTGTTGCTTTTGGCAATAATCATCAGCATAAGACGCTTTTGGACAGACGGCACGGAAGGATGGACACAACATTAATTGATTTGCATTCATACCTCCATTGAATGTTTTGCTTTCAAAAGATTTCAAATATTCAGTGGTTAGTACATGATTCTTATAGTAATTATATGCAAAAAAGAACACGATTATAAAAGGAATATTTGAATTAATCTCAGCCACTGGTGATCGCTCACAGCCCATTCCAGACCATAATTTTTCACCCACAGTGCCATTCTAGACAGAGATGCGCCTTATGCAAATCAGTCTCGGTTCTGTTATGTAGCACAGTCCAGTCCGGACTGCCGGCCCAGGTCCCCTCCAGATTGGAACACACATAATCACAGGCCTGTCTCAGCCTTATTAGGGCTCCTCAGTGAAGTATAACTTGGGTCTTATGTCACACAGAGCAGCAGACCCACGTCTGGACATACCTGCCATCAGTGTGGTGAGTATGCCAAGCCGTGGATCCCATGCTCAATGTGTCACTGGAAATGAGCTGCACCTAACAGCTCATGGGTTTGCTTGAGTTCTGCTTCACAGAGGACACAACTAGGCATTTCGGGGTGGACTCTTCCTATTGTAGCATAACCAGATCTGATTTATATATGGCTGAGCCTAAAGAGGTAGCTTGGTGGCCAAAAAACGATGGCCTAGGATGCAGCCCTGAATAATTACCAGTAGCTGAGAATAATTCAAGCATTTCATCTATCACTTTTTTATTTTTAGGACTTGTTGAAGGTACAATGACAGACTTCTGTTTTTTATACCTATTGAGGTGTATTGAGTGGATGAAGTGGTTGACCACTGCCTTCCTGCTAGGATAAAACTAGTTTCAACTTTTCAGCCAGACTGTACACTCAGCCCATTACACCAGGTACATCTTCAGCCGGAAGTCTCTGGTCCTGGCTGCTGCCCGAGCTTCCTATAGTATTGCTGATAGAGCCACAACCCGTACATTCTTTACCTATAATTGTGAATATGCCATAGAGGTTTGTAAACTAGTTCTTTCAAATAGCCGTAAGATGGTAGTTTGGTGTTCTGTATGCCTTTACCTATAACTATGAACTATGCATACTCCATAGAGTTTTTGTAAACTAGTTCTTTCAAGTGGCCATAAGGTGGTAGCTTGGTGTTCTGTATGACTAAGCAATATGTTATGTACGTTGTGGCGTGAGGACTTGGCATGTTGGTGTATTTGTATTCTTCTTAGTTACGCTCACTTTCTAAGATCTTAGAAGTAAAGTGGGACAAGAGTTATTCACAACGTGGTTCAGAATGGGAAGCATTGGTTTATTTTCGGCTAGACTAAGAAGATCAGACATAAGCAAAGGTTTATCAGTTGATGGGAGTATCTTGTGGGAAGCTCAGGGCAGACTTTGAACACTCATTTTCTGCTCCTTCGCCTTTCAAAGTTGCTCACAAAGGTTCAGAAAATGATTTTCTTCTTTCTGTACCTTGGCAAGCCCATTTAATCAGGACCTTTGGTTGCCTCAAAAAAGTAGATTTAGATAAAAGAAGCCCGACAAAATAATCAGTTGGATAAAATTGTATCAACAAGAACTCAGTGATGGTCACCGAGTGCCCAGTCCATTCCAGCCTTCAGGATTATCACAGTGAATATTAATGAGATGGATTTGCATGCATTTTATTTGAATTGGAGTAATTTTCCTGGGTATTGATTGTGCTGAAAACCTGAATTTGATGACCCTCTTTGCAGGTCAGAGAGCATCAGTGGTTTATTGCAGCAATCTGCCGCGCAGAAGATCTTGACCAGCATCCTCATTGAGTCATGAGATCTGTTTGAGGGCCATCCCGCATGGAAATGAATCAGTTAGCAGCATCAGCTGGATACCTTGGGACCGCTCGCGGCCTCTGTTCAACCAGTGCTTATTGGTGGCATTTGCTTGAATATAGATTGCTTGTTCCCCCTTAGGAACCTTTTCTGTCTTTCCATCCTCTCCTTTAATCCTTGTATTTCTCATTTAATCCCAGCCTAGGTCTCAGCACGCCAGAGGAAGGGCCAAGGTATTGACATTCGTAAACCCTTCATTTCAGAATTATTGCTGGTGCTAGCAGGCTCTGAAGGGTGAAGAGCCCGAGAGACTGCTGCAGATGTACAGAGAGCTGCTCCTTAGACTAGGGCTTAAGAGAGAAGTCATTGCTATTGCATTAATCATTTCTAGTTCAATAAAGTTTTTCCAATTTTTAAACCTTTCTTTTTCCAGCTGCTGTAGAAAAGGATGTTTCCTAAAATGAAGGAGTGTACCTAGGGTTTTCACTTTTTCCTCGAAGAAAGTGTTCAGCCATCGAAATACTTTGGGAAATACCGCTGTCTAACAAAACTGCACAAAATTGTCAGTAGTGATTCGGTGTATGGCAGTTATGCTGTTTCTTTGTTAAACTCGGGAAGCGTCAAAGTTCAAAACCTAAAAATACGCTTTACTTTTTTACTACTTATTTAGCATTTTCCGAAATCAAAAGCTCGAAGGACTTTGTGTTTTTTAAAATGATAGTACTTTCTCCTGCTCGTTTGGCCCTCAGTGTCATCTTAAGGGTGGAGGCCCCGGGCAAAAAAACATATTTTGAGGCCCCTGTTGGGAACAATTTTGAAAAAGAATTACCTATTTTATTTTTATTCAAGGCTTGTGTTACCTAACAAAATTGAAATACACATTCAAGGTTAAGATACAAAATACACAGAAGTGAGCTAGAGAGAAAATTCACTTCCCCAAGGGTCCCCTTGGAAGCTGGGGTGCTTGGGCAATATCCACTTTGCCCGTGCCTTAAATCGTCACTGCTCGCTGTTTCGCTTTTTTGTGGATAGTGGTATTTTAACGCCATTAATGTGAAATACATAGTAGAAAACTGGAGTGAGGCCTGGGGAGTGCGGGCTCTGGTTATTTTCCAACTTGTCCCTACGTTCAAAGAGCGCACCTCCCCGCTTTGGTGATGGCTGGGTGCAGGCAAGGTACATTGATACGTATGTAGACTGATGTTACCCCCTCTTTGATTGGCTACTGGTAATTGAGTGCTTACATACTGCATCTTCAGCCACTCTCATATAAGAGAAAAGGAACACTCTTCAAAGCAAAGCAGTTGGCAGTATCTGTATGAACAGCAATAATTGTTTTACCGACTCTTACAATATTATTTGGCAGAAAAGTTTATTTTTTTAGTGTTAATTTTGGTAACCATGGAGATGTGGTTCTCATGCACTTACAACCAGTGACATAGGTGGAATCGTTCTGGTAATGGTGGGAAAAAGTTGTGACTTCATTTGGTCGCGAGTATTTAACATGCAATTGGCTGGAGAAAATGATTGCTTGTGGTTCATTCGCTGTGGGGCCAAAGATAGACATGCTGGCTGCTTACAGGGTGGCTGTGCGTGCATCTAAGCATGAGCCAACAGTGGGGGCCATAGCGATTCTTGTGCTTCTGATCAGTGTCGTGTCGAAACAGCCAATGCGGAGGCCAGTTTGTTCTGGAATCATGGCCCCTCTCTGTGTTTTGATTGAGCCGTGGTGAACACTGGCAACCCCACAGCACTGCATCCAGTTTTAATGAAAGACCAACAGTTGCAACAGGAAAACAAGCTTTCCCAAAGCCAGTAGGTCTCGCCTGTGCAAGAGTTAATAGCTTTGATAATATATTTTAGCAATGTTGTACACCAGCTTGGCTGCTGCTCAGCATGGCTAAAAGTCAATCAATCAACTGAAATTTGTAGAGCGCGGCTAATCACCAGCGAGGGTATACAGGTGTTCGTTTCTTGCTGTTGAATAGGTGGAGTCAGTCGAAAAGCCAGGTCTTGAGTCCCTTTATGAATTCCAGGAGAGAGGATGAGTTTCGGAGGTGGAGGGGAAGGTCGTTCCAGGACTTATCAGTGAGGTAGGAGAAGGCGAATCCTCCACTGTTGCTTCTACGGATGCAGGGAATTTAAGCGAGGGAGGTGGAGCGAAGGTGTCTGGAGGGTAGGGGGAAGTTCAAGCGGTGGTTGATGTATGCTGGTCCTTGGTCATGGAGGGCTTTGTAGGCATTTATCAGCATCTTGAATTGACATCTTTTCTGGATGGGGAGCCAGTGGAGCTTCTTGAGGAGGGGGTGATGTGGGTCCTTTAAGGGAGGTCGGAGATGAGTCTGGCAGCTGAGTTCTGCATCATCTGCAGGGTCTTCTGGAGTTGAGTGGTGATTCCTGCATAGAGTGTGTTGCCATAGTCCAGCTGGCTGGTGACTAAGGCTTGGGTGACGGTTTTCCTGGTGTTGATGTGGAGCCATTTGAAGGTCTTATGAAGCATGCAAAGAGTGTGGAAGCAGGCGGAGGAGACTGCATTGATCTGGCTTTTCATGGTAAGTTTGCTGTCCAGGATGATGCCAATGTTGCAGGCATGGTCAGTCAGTGTGGGTCCGAGTTCGGTGGGCCACCAGGTGTTGTTCCAATGGGATGAATTGTTCCCAAAAATCAGCACCTCCGTCTTGTCTGAGTTAAGTTTTAAGCAGTTGGTCTTCATCCAGTGTGAGACGCTTATGCAGTTGTGGAAGTTGGCCCTTGTGGTGGAAGGGTTGTCTGAAAGCACGAGGATGAGGTGGGTGTCATCTGCGCAGGGTATGATGTTGAGGCAATGGGTTCTGACAATGTTGGCCAGCGGAGTCATGTAAGTGTTGTACAGGGTGGAGCTGAGGAATGAGACTTGAGGGACGCCGCAGATGATGTTCTTGGGTTCTGAGGAAAATGATGGTAGGTGTCTTCTCTGGGTTCTTCCTGTGAGGAAGGAGGCTATCCATTTGAGAGAGTCTCCCTGGATCCCGAAGTGATAAAGTCTCTTGATAGGGGGTAGTGGGATGCGCTGTTGAACGCTGCTGAGAGATCAAGTACGATCAGGGCGGCTGTTTCTCCCCGGTCAAATAGGGTTCTGATGTTGTTGGTGGTGGCGGCAATCAGGGCGGTCCTGGTGCTGTTTGGCGCAGATTGGGAGGTGTCCAGCAGATTGTTGTTCTGGAGGTGTTTGGTAAGTTGGCACTTGATGACCTTGTCGAGGACTTAGGTGGGAAAGGAGAGCAGAAAGATATGGTGGTAGTTTTGAGTTTGTTGGGATTTAACAGAGGGTTTTTTGAGGAGGGGTTTGACCACTGCGTGTTTCCATTCATCAGGGAAGGTGCGGTTGTGATGGATGCATGGAGATTGGAGTGAGCTCGCTGCTAATTTACTTACTCCTGAGGTTGACGAAGTGGTGAGGGCAGGGGTCCAGAGTAGACGGAGTTCATGATGACTGTGGTGCTCTGTGTGGTGAGCTGTTTCTATGCGGAAAGTGGGTAGTTTCGGTGGCATCAGTTGGGGTGAGGAAGCTGTAAAGGTTGGTGGGTTGGGGTTCAAAGTTACTAACGATGTAGTAGTTTGCCAGGGTATTGCAGGGCTTCTGGGAAGGGGCAATAGTTTTCTCAGTAGCTAATGGGCTTGAGAACTCTCTGGCAATGTTTAAGAGTTTCTTGCTGTGGTTGGAGCTTTCTTCATTGACTTCTGCCAGAACGCACCTTTTGGAGTCTTTCTAGATGCTTGCAGTTGTGTTTCATGGTCCTGAGTACAGGGTATTCCAGCTGGCTTGTTTGATGGGTCTTCTCGGTTTGGCCGGCTTGGTAGGTGCAACTCTGTCTGCGCAGTTGGTGATTTAGGCGAAGAAGTTCTTGACGGCTGCTCAAGGTTAGTTGCAGAGTCGCAATGGGTGGTGTTGAAGACATCCGTCCATTGGTTCTCCGCCACTTTGTTCCAGCTGCGGTAGGAGGGGTTGAGAGGTTTGGTGGTGCCTGGGGATCCTGCTCTGGGGAAGTGGATGATGGTGTGGTCAGTCCAGGTGAGTTCATTGATGTGACTGTACTGGACACTCGCTGGCAGTGAAGATCGGGTCAGGTGTGTGTCCTGTGCTGTGCGTAGGCGTGGTGACCAGTTAGGTGAGGCTAATGTTGCTCATGCTTTCCAGGAAGTTGGCAATGTTGGTGTTGTTGGGGTCACCGAGTGGAAGTTGAGGTCACAGAGGAAAATGTAGTGCTTTGAGTCAATGGCGAGGGGTGCTATGAACTCAGAGTTGGTGTTGCAGAAGCCAGGGTGTGGTTTTAGGGGTCTGTAGGCGAGGGTGCCACTAATGGTGGTTTTACCATCAGTCTAGGTTTGGAAATTGAGGTGTTTCATGATTGGTGTTGTGCTGTCTTCGGTGGTCGTGCAGCGGGTGGTTTCTTTGTGGAAGATGGCGATGCCACCACTGTTTGTTGGTGTGGGCCCGGTGTATTATCTTGTAGCAGTCGGGCATCATAGTGGCAATGTCGGTTGTGGAGGAGGGGCTGAGCCAGGTCTCTGTGATACAGATGACATTGGGTGAGGGAGGTTATGGTGCCCTGGATCTCTGTGGCGTGCTTGCAGAGTGATTGGGCATTGATTAGGGAGGCTGTGGAGAGGTTCCAGGGCGCTCGTGGTCAGTGGGTGTGTGGTGGCTTTCATGTGAATGGGTGGCCCTGATTTGCAGGAGAAGAGAAGGTGACAGCATGTAAAAGGTCTTGCCGTCGATTCAGGCGAGGCAGCAGTTGTTGTTGCGGTGTCTGGGGTCCAGGGCTTGGAGCTTGGTGGCAGAGTATCTGTTAATGGCGGGAGGGCCAGGTTTCTTGTTGCTGGGCGTTGTCCAAGCCCAGACAGTCGCAGATGGGTTTGTCTTGGACGTGCCATCATCGCGGTCTCCATTAAGTAGGTGCTGGGCGGGAGGGGGAGATGGGTGGCAGGAAGCCACAAACATGTGGGAAAAGAAGCGAACAGTGAGTCGCACCGGCTCCTAAAAGCAAAAATGCTGTGGTACGCCAAATGAAGTAATTGATAATAGTGAGTACAAATAAGACTAAGTTACAGGCAGAAACCGTGAATTTTACATCAGTGGACCAGAACTAAACAATAGTGTAACAGCAGTGGAACACAAAGGAAAATAAAATACAATTTGGCAGTGAAAGGACTAAGTAATACAAACAGCGGTACAGGTGAAGCAATTCTACCAGGCAGGGCAGCAGAGGGCAGCAAGGGGAAAACTGGTAGCAGAGTCAGGGAGAACTGGCAAGGCAGAGGGGGGCAGATCAGGGATGTGCTAAGTTAGTGGGCGTAAAGTAGAGTGAAGCGGAGTGAAGCGTTGTAGAGTGTTGTGGAGTGTTAAAGATTGGAGTAGAGGGTTGTGGAGTGGCGTAGGTAAGAGTTGAGTAACGTGGAGTGTCATGGAGTGGTGTAGAGTGGAGTGGCATATAGTGTTGAGGGTTGCAGAGGGAGTAGAGTGTCGTAGAGTGGAAGGACATAGAGTAGAGTATAGTGTCATAGAGTGGAGTGGTATAGAGTGTTGAGTGGTGTAGAGGGTGTTGCGTAGAGTGTTGTAGAATGATGTAGTGCAGAGTAGATTGTCATAGAGTGGAGTGTCAGAGAGTTGAGTAGAGTGGAATGGCATAGAATGTCATAGATTGGTGTGGAGTGGTGTAAAGTGGAGTAGAGCAGAGTAGTGTGTCATACAATAGAGTGGAGTAAAGTGGCATGGAGTGGCGTAGAGGATGTTGCATAGAGCATCGTAGAGTAGTGTTGTAGAGTGGCATAGAGTGAAGTGGCATAAAGTACAGAGGTAAAGTACAGAGGTGCAGAGTAGATTGGCTAGAGTGCTGTGGCGTAGAGTGCATTGGTTCTGAGTAAAGTAGTGTAAAGGGTTTGATGTACAGTAGAGTGGTGCAGAGTAGAGTAGAGTGGAGTGGCGCAGCATAGATTACAGTGTCATAGAGTGCAAGGCCCAGGGAGGAGTAGAGTGACATAGAGTGCAGTGGCATAAATCAGATTGTTTACGAAAAGAGTGAAGTAGTGCACATTAAAGTGACCACAGTGGGTTTGGCCGCAGGGCCTGGCAGCTTGGAATTGTCTGCAGGCCCTGCGTCCAACCCCACACCCTGCACAGCCACTATTGGGATGGTCGTGCATTCAAAGCTGCCACCCCTACGGGCAGGTACCCGCACCCAGGCAGTCCTTTGGCATGGGGTTGGCCACAAGTCAGGTTCCTTCGTCCAAACCACACTGGTGCCCAACTCCCCCCTGTAGGAAAGTACCATCTTTCTTGGCATGTTACCCCCAATTTCTACCTGTTTGTCAGTATGTTTTGCCTGTCTCACTGGGATCCTGCTGGTCAGGACCCCATTGATCATAGTTAGTGACCTAATGTGTTTGTCACTGAAGTTCTGATACCCAGAACTTCAGTGCTTATGCTCTATCTGCTTCCAAATTAGTCACTATAGTTTAGTGACTTCATATTCCAATTCCAGTTGGCACACTGGACCCCCCTTATAAGTCCCTAGTATATGGTACCTAGGTACCCAGGGCATTGGGGTTCAAGGAGATCCTTATCGGCTACAGCATTTCTTTTGCCACCCATAAGGAGCTCAGACAAACCCTTTCACAGAACTGCCACTGCAGCCTGCATGAAATAGTGCACACACTATTTCACAGCCATTTTCACTGCACTTAAGTAACTTATATGTCACCTGTATGTCTAACCTTCATTTACTGAAGGCTAGGTGCAAAGTTACTAAGTGTGAGGGCACCCTTGCACTAGCAAAGGTACCCCCACGCTGTCCAGTGCCAATTCCCCGGACTTTGTGAGTGCAGGGATGCCATTACACACGTGCACTACATATAGGTCAACATATGTAGCTTCACAATGGTAACTCCGAATATGGCCATGTAAGGTGTCTAAGATCATGGAATTGTCACCCCATTCCAATCTGGTATTGGGGGGCCAATGCCATGCATCCTGGGGGCTCCACCATGGACCCCCAGTACTGCCAAACCAGCTCTCTGAGGCTTGCACTGGAGCTACAGCTGCTGCCACTTCACAGACAGGGTTCTGCCCTCCTGGGGGCTGAGCAGCTCAGTCCCAGGAAGGCAGAACAAAGCATTTCCTTTGGGAGGAGGGTGTTACACCCTCTCCCTTTGGAAATAGGTGTTACAGGCTTGGGAAGGGTAGCCTCCCAGAGCCTCTGGAAATGCTTTCAAGGGCACAGATGGTGCCCTCCCTGCATAAGCAAGTCTACACTGTTTCAGGGACCTCCTGTCCCTGCTCCGGCGTGAAACTGGACAAAGGAAAGTGAAGTGACCACTCCCCTGTCCATCACCACCCCTGGGGTGGTGCCCAGAGCTCCTCCAGTGTGTCCCTGGCGTTAGCCATCTTGTTTTCCAAGGTGTGGGGACACTCTGGAGATCTTTGAGTGGCCAGTGCCAGCAGGTGACGTCAGAGACCCCTCCTGAGAGGTGCATACCTGGTTAGGTAGCCAATACCCCCCT
The DNA here is from genome assembly GCF_031143425.1 of Pleurodeles waltl. Lineage (NCBI taxonomy): Eukaryota > Metazoa > Chordata > Amphibia > Caudata > Salamandridae > Pleurodeles > Pleurodeles waltl. The sequence continues at coordinate 1,674,267,101 of NC_090445.1, read as the reverse complement.
CAGGGCTATTTAGGGTCTCTCCTGTAGGTTCCTCTTCAGATTCAGCTTGCAAGTTCCCATTAGGAATCCTCTGCAACTTCTGCTTCAGCTTCTGACTGTCGGATCAACCGCAGACTGCTCCAGGAACCACTGTAACTGCAACAAAGTATACAGAAAGGCTATTGTGACCCTGCAACTTCAGCTCCAGCCAGCAACTGCAACAGTTTCCAAGGTGTGCACGCTCTGAGGACTCCCTGCCTTCACCCTGCACCAGAAGAACCGAAGGAATCTCCCGTGCAGTGATGGAGTCACTTCCCTGCTCCAGCAGTCATCCTCTAAGACGACGACCGGTTCTCTGCGACAAGCGTGCTCCCTGGAATACAGGTGGTAGACCCCTTCAACCCACACTGTCCTAAGGTGCAGCTGTCCAAATTTGGCAGAGATTTGCAACAGTACCCTTCTGCACCGCATCATCTCTAGCTCCTGGGGCCTCTGTGCACTATTTGCAAGAATCCTTTGTGCACAGTGTGGCCCAGGTCCCCAGCACTCCATCCTGCGACGCACAACTCGCTGAGTTGTTCTCTGGCGGCGTGGGACCTTCTTTTGTAGTGCTGCAGCAACTGCAATTTGCACCTTCTTTGTCCCCGTGTCCTGGGACTCCCGTGGGTGCTGCCTGGTCATCTGTGGGTTCCCTCCAGTGTTGGGAGCCCCCTCTGCTTCACCAGTCCGAGTTGAGGCCCCCAGGTCCCTCCTGGGCCCAGGCAGTGCCATTTTGAAATCCATCCTGGAATCTTCTGCGACTTCTGGACTTGGTCTCCTCTCTTCAAGGGTCTTCAGGTCCAGGAATCCACCATTTGTTGCTTGCGTGGTTCTTGCAGTATCTCTTATCACAAATTGTAGTGTGTCCTGAGGACATTTGCAGTACTTTACTCCTACTTTCCTGGGCTCTGGGGTGGGGTATTTTAATCACCTTTGTGGCTTTCTTACACTCCCAGCGCCCCTCTACACACTACACTTGCTTAGGGGGGAATTTGTGATTCGCATTCCACTTTCTTAGTATATGGTATGTGTTGCCCCTAGGCCTTTTGCATACTATTGCATTCTATTGTATTTTCTACTGTTTGCACTATTCTATGACTATCTACTTACCTGATTTTGCCCTCTAGTGTATATATTGTGTATAATACTTACCTCCAGAAGGAGTATTGCCGCTAAGATATGTTTGGCCTTGTGTCACTAAAATAAAGTACCTTTACTTTTGGTAACACTGAGTATTGTCTTTATTGTGTATAAGTACTGTGTAACTATAAGTGGTATTGCAGGAGCTTTGCAGGTCTCCTAGTTCAGCCTAAGCTGCTCTGCTACAGCTACCTCTAACAGCCTAAGTCACTAGAACACTGACTACATTTCACTAATAAGTGATAAACTGGACCTGGTATAAGGTATAAGTACCTAGGGTACCCACTACAAACCAGGCCATCCTCCTACACCCCTACCCCCCCACTGCACACAAGCTGTGCATAGTGGGGGGTTAAGTGCAGGACCTTGTAATTTTAGATGTTTTAAGCAAGGAGAGCTACTGACTTTGTCAGCGGGTCGAAACACCAACATATAACAAGCATTGACAATGCCAATGGGTTTAGCTTTAAAAGAATTATATATGGCAATGTGAAGCTTTACAAGTAGACAGCATGGCAATGAATATAAAGCAAAGAACTCTAAAATAATATTGGTGTAGGATGTAATGTATTGTGACAGTTGTCTTGTCAAGCCAGATTTAAGATGCTGTGCAGGTTAATGACCGCCTTCCTTCAATGTGTGCTGCTTGCCTGAAAAACAACATAAATTATTTAGTTATCTAACACTCTTTAATAGGATTACCATCGCATGTGTGTTCCCCTGAAAGTTCAAGCTCAGACAGCTGGGTAAATAAACACAATGATCACAGCTGTATGAAGAGCAAGCACTTTTTTGTGGAAGCACACAATTTCTTCCCAATCAAAACATGAAAACATGTACTCCTGGCTCTCAATGTGTGGCTGGAGCCAAAGCCCCACTCCTGGTGAGTCCCACATTGTTGTCTGGCAACAGCTGCGCATCAAGCCAGACCATCTGTCTGTCTATATATGGGCAAAAAGGTCCCCAAATTCGTTTTTGGGGGGATGATCCATGAATCTGCAGATCTCCTGCAATGCTCACCATGGCTCCCCTTTGTAAACTTGCAAAGGATCCACAGATCTAAAAAAAAAAGAAAGAAAAAAAAGAATCCCTCTATTACACCAAAACCCACCGAAGGATGTATGTGGCGTGGGGTTGTATTAACGTGCGGTAACTAAATATTGCTTCACATTAAACAAGCTGTAGAAATTCACTGAGAAAACCACATGTTACGGGGAGGTTATAGTTAGGTTGATGTTTTACCCATAAAACCATAGACGTTCAGCAGGAACAGTTATACAACATACAAACTGTAACATGTACCGGAAAGTAAATTTAGGTTACAGTTTATACTTTATTAAAATAAGTATAACCACAACTGCTGAATTTCAGTGGTGGTGTGTGGGTACAACGTCAACCTAACCACATCCTTGTAACATATATATATATATATATATATATATATATATATATATATATACACACACACACACACCTCATTTATATGCATGATTAATAAAAACCATTGCAAAACATGTAAAATGGGGTTTCACTCCAATCATCACTGTGTCCACCCGTTACTGATTTGATGGTAATAAAGAGGACAGAGAGTGATCATAACCCTCTCTCTGTTCAAATGCAAGTTCTTTGTAATAAAGTTTCTATGGTCACAGGCTTAACCTCACAGATGATGGATATTAGCATGACTGGTGACAAACGCCATCTAAAATGGCGCCAGGTAGCAGCTCGTCCAGATATATTAAGTGCTGCGAATGCTGACCTTAAATCCTTACTTTCACCCATAGAGGTGGGCCATGCAATTACCAAGAATCATCTCTCATCATCTTTTTGAGAATGTAGTGAAGCAGTTCTTTACAGACAGCAAACCTGGTAGTAGCAGAACTAAAGGTAAACATCCCTGGTTCAATAAGGAATGATGGGCGTTAAATCTTTTGCTGGGCAAAGCAATTAAATAAGGACACAGTCTGTATTTGTATAACTCTGAAGTCTTATAAGGCAGCTATCCTTAAAGCTAAGCAAGATAGGGACGACCAGTGGTGGGAAACATTAAAAGACGCATCATTTGAGAAGGACTCTTTTAAATTCTGGTCACTTGTTGCACGAGGCCCTGATAAGAGTACATTGGACGTAACAACGAACATTGCACCAGCAGACTGGGTACATTATTTCAGTTAATTGTATTCTGTTGATAATACCAGTATAGCCCAAGAGTATTACTTGCCTTCTTCTGTTCAGTCTAGTTCTCTACCTAGTTCTTTTCGTACTCAAATGTTTGTACTTTCTGATATTGTGCACTCACTAGATATGCTCAAGCGTGGTAGGGCTTTTGGTCCTGATGGTGCCCCGGCTGACTTGTTCCTGATTTACAAGGAATTATGGCTAGCTATATTCTTATAATATCTAATGCAATAACAGCAGAGGCCCCGATTTCTAATTTCTGGAAAGGTGCTATTGTTGTACCAATACACAAAAAGGATGATAGATCTTTGCCATGTAATTACAGACCTATCAGTTTGTTAGATTGTCTACAGAAAGTTCTCTGTCGTTACCTTCTGGGGAAAATCCAGGATTGGATATCTGATTTCGACATCCTTAATCCATTACAAGCTTGTTTTGTAGGAAGACCTCCACCATTGATCAAGTGTTACGGTTCTTTCTTTTGTATTGGAAAACGGTGAGAATAGACAAAGGGAATCTCTATGTAGCATTTGTAGACTTAAAGTCAGCTTTTTATTTAGTACCCCGTGCAAAGTTGTGGAAGGTTCTCTCTGATATGGCAGTGCCTGCCCATACCCTTTCATTACTTCTATGTTTGCATGAGGACAATTATGCGCGAGTCAGGTGGGACGATCAAGGACAGTTAACAGACAAGATTTTAGTTTCCAGGGGAGTACGCCAAGGCTGTGTACTGGCGCCCACCCTATTTTCATTAGTCATCACTTACATTGTTTCTTTTGTGGCTCAGATACATTCAGATGCCCCATCTTTGGGAAATAGTAACGTTCCGGTCCTTTCATTCGCGGATGACACCCTGTTGATCTCCAAGACCCCAAGTGGTTTACAGAATCATCTAATACGCTTTAAAGAGTTCTGCCTTACTCATGACGTGGAGATGAACACTTCAAAAATCAAACTGATGCCATTCAATCCTCACAAATCATTCAAAGAGAAAATTGCACTGGGAGGAATTACACTTGAGATGGTGAAATTGATCTTTGCTATTGTTTTAACCAGTATGGCACTGTCCCGCACTTTCAGGGCTACACTTCCATAGGTCAAAGTGGGGACAATCTTTGCTTGGGCAACCTGCAAAAACAGTGTTAAGGTTGGGCCCTTCGGTTTTTTATGCAGTATTCCCAAGCCTTGCATGAGTGTGCTTTCTTTCCTTTTGACATCTACTAGTTGGTCACTGAAGCCATAAGTATTTATAGTAATCAACAGACTCTAGCTTTTCTTTACCTATATATTAAGGGCCTCATTACGACGTTGCCAGATGGGATACTCCTTCACAAACGTGATGGATATTCCGCCTGCTGTTTTACAAGTTCCATAGGATATAATAGAACTTGTAACACAGCGGGCAAGTTATCCGTCACATTTGTGACAGAGTATCTCATCCGCCAACATCATAATCAGGCCCTAAGTGTGCTCTTTCTGTCCTTTTTTTGTCATGGTTCGGGTTTTGGCCTTTTCATATTGATTGTCACCCCGTTTTCCTCTGAATAGACCAGGGTATGAGGCCAGATGTCCGCTACCTCCCTAAATTGAGTGGGGGGAAACAACACATTCCCGCAGCACGTAACGGCCTTGTTGACAACAACGATGTAAACTATTCCGGCACGCAGGCCACAGCAGCGTTCGCTGTTAAGAACAATGTAACTGCCGTTAGAAAGCACCTGGAAAGTGTTTTTAATAACCGGGACTGGAACTCCCTTCAGATAACAAGCTAAGTTAACAATCGAAGCGTTACACGCCCCGTACAAGGACAGCTGTTTACAAACCATTGAATGGCTGACAGAAGCTTCGCATTCGCTGCCGCTAAGAAAAACCTCCTTCAAACCATTAACACATCTGTACTGAAAGGGAAGGTCCCACACCTCGTGTATGTAACTGTCTCCCAATAGTTCATATCTACCCAACGGAATGTGCTTCAAACAAGAAGTAAATTGCAAAGTAGAGATAGGCAAATTAATAACCCCATGTATCAACCATTCAGCTGACGGAATCTCAGCTACCGTGAAAGGCAGTTTCTCTAATTTCTCAATATTTAACATAACATATGTCGCTTCCTTTTTAGCCATCAGTTGTTGTTGACGAGTCAAATTAAACGAGATAAAGATCTCTCTGGCACGAACGTGCTGCCATGGAACGCGACCCGCCTTCAAGGTCTGAAGAGTCCAACCCCAGCTGCATGATGGACCGCGTCTGACTCTGCCCATGATATAAAGAAGACATGTCCGATTTAATAATGTCAATGGCAGAGGAAACAATGCTGTCAATCGTGTAAACACGGTCAGAAAGGGTATGCATGCCATTATCAACAACAGACAAAGTCTGCATCAGATTTTCCTGATCAATCTGCCTCAACCGGGCTGCAGCCTCTTGTTGTGAAAGCTTCCAAATCTCATTATAAACCTCGTATAAGAACCTTTTCTTCCGTGGTACTTTGGGACCTGATAAAAAATCTTGTAAATCAGTATCATTAGACAGTAACGTGAGATGTGATTTAACTGCATCCAGCGTGGATGACTTCAACCATTGCTGACAAAGCTTCCCCACACTGTATGTAGTTATAATATCAGCATGTTCTGAGACATAACAAGGGTCTGCCCTACTAGTCCTGAACCCCCCTGAAGAGGTGACAAAACGTTCATGACACATATTAGTGTCTACAGGCCATAATAACCACCCGCCTGGATGTAACGATGAAGTGTTAAGCGTACCATTCTGGACCCAATGTGTAAAGTCACTAAAAGTAGCATTCACATAGTGCTGCCAATTTTTTAATTTAGAAGGGACAGGTATACTAGGCAAAGTCAACTCCCTAATTGGCGCTAAGCCCAAACAGCTAGTCTGTTGTACTGTGTCATTGAGGAAAATCATCTGCACAGGGATAATACATGCTCTAAATAACGTGTCCCTGCCTTGCATTTGCCAATTTTTCGAACCCCAAACACTTTTCAAGTCAACAGTTTTAAACCAGTATTCATATCCCTCGACCGAAAGTTTAGATACAAACAAATTGGAATACAGTAATTTAGTATCGGTCAATAACATTTGCTTATTAGAATACGGTGCAACTTTAAAATAGTAGGACTTAGCATTATGTTGATCATGCCCAGAAAAATATGCAAATTTATCATAATACGTTTTCAAACTCCCCTGTGGAGGAGTCGAGCAATGTTCCCATTGCACATAATTAAACATGGGCCTAGGGCTACTAGCTTTATGAATAAAGTGGTGTCCATAATAGTTGTAACAAAACATGTCACCATGATTATCTCTAAACTGGTAAGCATCATCATCGTCATAGACAGTATAATATTGCAAATCCGTTAGCATAGAATCTACTGTCTTCACATCCCAATCATCAGAAACAATGCCAGGTATAACAATATCATTCATTGATAATTTGAGGACATACGGTATTTGAATCAATTCAGTGGGACCATATATATATCAAACATTACTTTATCCCACACAATTCCATCCGGAACTGGTATCGCAGAAATGTTTACAGTGGACAAGTCTCTTCGAACCATATGAGACGAAAAATGCGGCTTTAACACAGTCTCCACGTGCTCAATGTCAGACCGATCAGGAAGAAAATAACCATGTATTATCAGAAAAAAAGTAACCACAAATCCCAACCATAATCAAAAAGTCATCACGGCCAAAAACAGCCAAAAATAGTTCCAAGGAAAAACAAAATATGTGCGTTTAAGCCAACCCAGCAGCCGTCGTGGACAGAAGACATCGAGGAGGAGGAGCCGGACACATCATTATCAGCGTCGTTGAAGCAGCCAGAAGCCCCAAAGGGCCCAGCATCCCTGTTGTCTCTTCTGGCAGTACCCATCTTGGGTGCTAACAAAAGTCAGCATTGCTCCTACCCTTCAGTTTTCTTCTGCTCCCTCGGTGCAGTAGCAATTCTTAATTCTTACGTTTTGAGCAGCTGCAAATAAATAATTAAGGTTTCTTAACTAGAACTTATCCTCAATCTGTTTTTTTTTCATTGGGGATAGCTAGAGAGAAGAGAAGAGGAGAGGAGAGGAGAGCTTGAGGTCATATCACATGTCATTCTCATTTTACATCCTTCTAACACAGCTTGGAACAAGAAGTGAGACCTCTTCAACCAGTTGCTCTTTCACTTTGAGTGGCTGTATTTCATTTTATTGATGTACATCCACCAGAAGGTAGTTTGGCAGGGTTGGAAGATCGAAAGCACTTTTTACTATTTACCAGTACCTCTTTATATTACGGCATCTTCACAGTGCTACATACAAATCAAGGCCTTTATTGAAAGTGTCACTATTCACTAATCATCGTAAGCCAGCTTTTGCACATTTATTTAGTTTGCAGAAAACAAACACAAATCATTAGAATAGGAAAAGTGTATATGCAAAGTTATATATTGAAGCCACACCTGCAGCTTTGTACATGACTGTTGAAGCACTTGCATTTGATGAGAGTGGGGCATCTACTAACAACTTGAGGTACTGCAGCTTTATAAAGGGTTTCAAGCAGTTGCTTCTAAATCTAGAGGTCGTCCTATGATGTATTGTGCCACTGCATCCTTGTGAAAGCCTTTTCAAGCTGTTGCTTCTGATTCAAGTGTCATATCTGGTAGTAACTGGTGCATCTGACTTGAGAGGGACATTTAGTAACAATGTGTGTTGCTTACAGGATTGTAAAAAAAGAAACTTATTTAAAAAATGTACATCTGACTCGAAACAGGCATCTAGTAGCACCTTACAGTGTGACAACTTTGCTAAAGGCCAAACTTATTGACTTTTTCAATGCTTGTTTTATTTTACTTTCAGCACTCCATCTCCCCCTGCCATTCTCCGATGACCCTGCCTTGCTATGGTCCCACTCCCCCAGTAGTCTTCCTGCGTTGAACCTATTATTTTTATTATTATTATTTACGTGGGCCCAGCAGCTACAAGCTTATGTGGGACCATACACATTCAGTGTTATGCTTAAAATTGTCATTCCTATACTCAGTCCTTTTTCAGTTAGAACTGTGATGTAAAAATGGGCACATGAGTTGTGAGAGGTGCACACAGTTGTGATACGTTGCACTAAAGCGTCAAAATGCATACGCGCACTTTAGCGGCCATCTAGGAGTGGGTTTTTTGTTTAGTGCAAGATTGAGAGCCATGCATGCACAATCAGCAGTAAGCATTGGTACGGACAATATGTAGCCAAGACTTATTCGGTCAGCCAGTGCTTATTTTTATTTATGTACACTGCAGTGATGGTCCTTAAATGTCAGTCTCCAACCTCCTGGCCAGTGTCTCATACTTCAATACACCCGACGTGTGAAAGTTTCGGTAGATAGATAGAGAAAAAGATACATACGTTTATTGTTTAGTTCATTAAAACCATAACAAAAATTAAATAATAATGAAAGAAGAAAAAACTTTGTTCTTGACCTTATATACATTGAGCACAGAAATTCAGGCTTGATGTACCCACTTTGTTAGACTGTCTAGTTGCCCAGATTAGTTATGACACATTTCATAAAGCCACTCTTTACATAACACATAGGAAATAAGATCACATTAATTGTATTCCATGTGAAAAACAGAGAAGAGCTTATCACGCTTCACTATTAAGGGGGCACAATACCACTGGTGCTTTTAGATGGTACTGAGTGTAAAACATCAATCTGACCTTAAATTCAATGTGCACAGCTTGTGAAGGCTGATTTCGCTACTCTATTAGACTATCCAGTTACCCAAATTTATTCTTAACACATTTCTTTAAAAAAACTCTAAAAACGCAGTAAAGAACTGTCACATTTGTTGTGTTCTATAGAGGGCTGGAACATATCCCTTCTCACTATTCAACGAGCCACAATGCCAATGACTATAAACATAAATAAAGTGCCCAGATCTAAAAAAAAATAAAAAAAATAAAAAAAATAAAAAAAATAAAAAAGTACAATGTGCAACATAAAAGCTCTAGGAAATTAAACTGTTAGAGGAGACTCAGACCGTCATTATGAGTGTGGTGTTCTTAAGACCGCCACACTCGCGGTGGCGGTCCGACCTCCACATTACGACTGTGGTGAAAGTGCCACAGTCAGACCGCCGGCACTGGCACGTTTCCACCAGTCGAAGGCCTGGCGGTCTTAATGCGCCAGGGCAGCGCTGCGTCTCGCCAGCTTTTGCTGGTGGTTCTGGCGGAGATGAGGTCCCGGGGGCCCCGTAGGGGTCCCTGCACTGCCCATGCATTTGGCATGGGCCGTGCAGGAGCCCCCATGGGCAGCCCTGTCGTGCTTTTCACTGCCTGATTTTAAGGCAGTGAAAAGCGCTACAGATGCTGTCACACCTGACGCACCGCAACATTGCCACTGGCTTGTAATCGAGCCGGCGGCAATGTTGCCGATAATTTCCCGCTGGGCCAGCGGGTGAAAACTCATAATAGGGCCAGTGGGCGGAAGACCGCACTGGCGGTCTTCCGAACGCGGGAGTTCGGCAGGCGATGGAGGGCTCAGTCTTTGTATTCAATGCTTTACCAGCATCTTTCAGAAATTTTAAAAAATGTGCAGTAAGCTGAGACATGCAGCAATTCTATTCTGTCTGTAGAGAGAACAGCAGTGCTGAAAGTATTATATTTGTTTTAAATATGTGCAAGGAACGTTTTCTGTGGGGTCTAAGAAGGCGCTACTGTATAACCATTGGATAGCTCAAGTGCTGTAGGTCGGCGTAGACATCCAATTGTTGACATTTTACACCTACATTTTTTCCTAGGAATGATAGAGATGGTTCGTAAAATTACCTTAAGTCGAGCTGTGCGGACAATGCAGGAACTGTTTCCAGAAGAATACAACTTCTACCCCCGATCCTGGATCCTCCCGGAAGAGTACCACCTCTTCGTTGCTCAGGTAGGCAGATGTTGCATTCTGGGCAAGCGCTACTCTGTCAGACACAATCCTGTGTTGTAACCATTTCCAGCAAACTCAAGGGTTCCCTATCATGTGGGGGGCGCTTATGTTTTATGTAGTGATTAATACAGAGGCACTCGCCTGGCAATCAGATGCGTTCGTCACAAATGTCAAGGGGGGGCAGGGGATATGGGGGCATAACGGGGACAAAGGTGAACAAATAATTTAAAAAAACACTTACCCTTCCCACTGCTGCACTGTCCCCTGCCGCCTCACTTCTCTGCTGTTCTGGTGTCCCAGCATTCACTGGGAGACCAGTACAGGCTCCCCACCCATCCTGGCACTGCTCTCATGCTAAACTTAGTGAGAGCACTTCAGCTCAGGCACTGCCCTGGGGACTGTGCAGTTTCTCCAGCTCGGCTCTTTAACACACCCAGGTTGGAGAAATCTAAGTGCACATGTGTGTTTGGTCGGCCTAAGACGCCCGCAAAACACACATGCGCACTTAGTGCACTCCATTCCTCCTCCGCCCTCCCATGGCCCAGCTCCGCCCCTCCCTTCACATGCTGGCTGAGTCAGCAGCAGAAAAATAAAACGAAAATGAATTATCATTTTATTTTTTTCTGCTGCTAGCTATTAGCCAGGGGGCGATGCTCCTCTGCCATTGCAGAGGAGCCGCCCCTGCTGGCAATCACTAAAACACATGGAAAGGGAAAAATAAATATATGAAAGTAGAGTCATTAACATTTCAGATGGAGGCATGTACTTCCGGAGTACTTGCTGCACCAGTGGAACTGAATGTGAAATAATGCATGTTATCACGTCAGTTTACTTGCAACTTCAATATGAGGATTAGCCAATTGCTTCCTCATAAGGATATGTTACACAGTGGGTGGACTGATTAAAAGTCGAGCACTTATCTGACACTATGGGCAATGTGTAATTGACATTAGGTTTGCAAATTAGTCACAAATTCGAAATCGGTCCTTAACAATGTCTGAAAGTCCTCAATACATTGATTGGTGAATTTTGCATTGTACTGACATAAATCTCAATTTGTGTCGTGCAACATTACATAATCACACATTACAATTCACAAATGAAACGTTCCACCTTTTTCCTAGTTGTGAATATTCTTAGCAACTTCATAAAATTTGAGCATCATTAGACCCAGCTCCTACTTGGTGAAAACCAGGTGCGCACTGTTAAAAAAAAAAAGTAAGTAAACATTCTGAAAGATGGAACTTTATGTTCTGATGTTTTGGTGAGGACCTTGGCAGTACAACAGAGGAGTAAACTGAGGAGTAAAAGAATAGAGAAAATATGTGGGCAGAGAGTAACCCTTTTCGGTCAGGAGCAGGGGAGGTATTTGCTTGTTATAGACAGCAAGTACGTTTTAGATTTGATCTAAATTTAATCACACGGCGAAACACCCACGATAGGCTTGCATTTCTCTCACAAGTTAAGGTGTTGTGCTCTACACACCTGCTGACGTCAGTGAGCTTTAAGTCAACAGTGACCCTTGCAGGAGACCTATTGCAAGGCACTTTACTCCTCCCAATCAGCACGACATTTTTGCAACGCATGCCTCCGTCATCTGTTCCCAGATTCTGAAGCTCTTTGTGAAGCCACAAAGAGCAGGGATGTTACTCTACACATAATGTGGCTGTGCCATTTACCTTAAGTGTAGGGCATTAACGTCACAAGGCCACCGCGATATCCGTTGTAGATCTATGCTTTATGTATTTCGCAGTGCCTACTTATGACCAGCAGATGGCACTGTGGCCCAAGAAACATTTTAACATTTTATTGCAGAAGATTTCATCCAAACTTTTACTGTGTAGGGATGAAGAACAGATATTGGAAACCTGTCAGCTAAAAGCCAGGTGGCTTTCAATGTTTGTTGTTAAACAGCTCAATAAAAAAGTCATTCTTGTGAACGTGTGACTTAGCAATTTCAAGATCAAATTCTGGCCACTTTAGTATCGGCTGTAGTTAGTGCTGAGCATGCGCACTTGGGTCTTTCTGCCACGTAAACGGTACATTGCGCCTAGATAAATCACCTTTCTCTTATAGGACGTCGTTCGTCACGGTGGTATTCTAAAACAAGTGATGCATTTTTTTGTTAAAGTTCATAGTTTATTTTGTTGTTGTTTCCATTTACAGAACATTACAGCAAAGGGCGTGAATACAGGAATGATAGGAGGAAAAATGCAGTCACTTTCTTGTCTTTGTCACAGTTACGCGACTTCTCATCAAGGCATTAAAGGCCCCCACCATTGAAGAGAAACGCCTACTTCTCTTCTCACAGCCCCGCATCTCTATCAATGCCCAGCAAGAAGCTGAATATTCTTTTGTTACACATATTATGAGATTTTTCTCATGTTGCTGGCGGTCAATCAGAGGACTCGCTGGAGTCTGAGTCCCGCAGAAGTAAGATGGCCCAAAGGAAGTAAAGCTCCCTGAGCCAATCAGAAGGCTTAATTTTTAAACTGGCGCTCCCTCAAGATTCTCTTCAGAGCCAACCACCCACCTATGCAATTATTTTTTACTCTTAATTTCTCAAAAACTACTGAACGGATTTAAACCAAATTAAAAAAATAATAATCTTTCGACCAAGATCTGGCTTCTTTCCGAATTTGTGGTAATTCCATTCAGCAGTTTTTGCTGTAGGCCATCTTGAAGAAGTCCATGGAAAATGAATGTGGATTTTTCATTTTCAGAACCACCTTTTGTCTTGGGTCCCACTTGACAGATCACCCCGGAACTTTACAGGAAGGAGCTGAGGTGGATGAACTTTATTTTTGGAAAGTTTTGTGAAGGTTCATCAAATGGGCACAAAGTTATTGGCAGACAAAAAACCCTTTTTTTCAATGGAAAAGTAGACCTAACCTAACTATAACTACCTAGCGATATATTTTATTATATTTATAAGTATATTATAAACTGTCTGTATACATACTCCCAATCTATGCCATTATGCAGCCTCCTGGGAGATGTAGTGCTACTAAAATGTGATACAACCCCAATACAGTTAAAAAAAAAAAAAACAACATACCACCGTTACGGTGCCTGATACATTTCAATAGACATTAATATTCTCTTTTCTCCGCAATTTTACATACGTAAAGCTATATCCTTCAAATATGTGGATTTATATACCATCCCTCCCATTGCTAGTGGCTACTGTTGCGATCTTCTATGGTACTGCACATTTAATATTGTGGCCTTATTCTGGACAGTATAAAGTGTTCTATATACAGTGTCTCCCAATACATCTGGTCTATCTCAGGAGTTTGTCGATTACCACAATCTTAAATCCTATATCCTTTTGAGATCACTTTCTCTTCTAACCAATATGAGATTTGTTAATTTTTGTGAATTTTCTTTTAACATGACCATTACATTTCCACATCGTACTACTTTGTCAATAAGTTCCATCAGTACTCTATGTAAATTCAGCTATCATTCAGTAGCCTAGTGTAAACATGTAAGAGTGCACCTCTTGATTCAGTAAACTGTGGAACCCCTCTTGGTAGCATTAACTCGAAGTAAATAGTTCTATTCTCTTACATGGCCTGGGAGGCAATCTGACCCACTCCTGCTTACAAAAACTACTTAGGCTCTGTGATGTTTCAGAGGATATTGTTTATGCACAGCTGTCCTTTGGTCCAGCCACAGCATCTCACTGAGGTTACTGTCTGGACTTTGAATTGGCCACGCCAGAATACGGATGCTTTTCTATTTCAGCCTTTCAGTCTTAAATATACTTGTGTGTTTTAGATCGTTGTCCAGTTGCATGATCTATTTTCAGCTAAGGTTTAGGTGTTAAACACATGGACTCTAGAATTCATTGGTTTGGAGAGAAATTTATGGTGAACTCAAAATCTGGCTGCAGCACCATCCCAAATTATCATTCCTCCACCTCCCACCATGCTTAACTTAGCCATTGGCATGAGGTTTCTGTGAACATATGTTTTTGCCACCTTGCTGTGCATTAGAGCCAGACAATTCCACTTTGGACTTGGACACAACTGGACAACAGTGGAGAAGTGTGGCTCAATGGTTAGAGCGGCAGACCCTGATGCAGAAATCTGGCCCGGGACCAGGGTTCAATTCCCGCCTTGGCGGGTCTTGGGCTCAATTTCCTCGGACCTGATAATTCTCGCATCAGTGCCTAATCTAATTCATGGGTCCCACTCTGTGACTCTGGGCAATAGCTTGCTTAATCTCCACAACGGCCCCAACAGCGCTGGGATGCCTGGCTTCACCTTGGAGGTTGCGCAGGAGTCGGCACCTCACAGGGAAAAGCCAGGAGGGGTTCCACAGCGGTATGCCTACAGCGCCTTGAGACCCTAACGGGTGAGTAGTGCGCTATACAAATACAAAGTTTTTTTAACAGTTTTTTACTCTATCTAAAGAACATTTTCCAGACCTTTTGTGGTTCATTCATTTGGCATTTTGCAAGCCTACATAAACTAAAATGATTGGTGGAATGCTTGAATCAATCTCAGCCACTTGTAATTACTAGGGCCGCTTCCCAGGCAATGTTTTTGTCCACCATGCTTTCTGCCCTGGCAATTCAGGCTGGGATGTTCCTATTGGAGCAGGATGAAGACTGATTAGCTTGTAGCTGGGCCCAAACTGAAGCGTCATGGTGTGCAAAATATTGATGGACTGGAAATGCAAGTAGAGTGATTGCCAGTGGCTCAGAATGACTCGTACATTCCATCCATCACTTTTTGTATACTTCAGTCTCCACACTCCCCAAGTGTGATAGGTATGCCCAGAGGTGGGTCCTGTGCTCACCGTGCCATTGGAACCAAGCTCTGCCCAACTGACGAGCCTTAGTCAGGGCAAAATCGGTCTTTGTTTGCTTGTGTTCCGGTTCAGTGAGGATCTGGCTTGGCAGTTTAGGTTGGACTCTTCCTATTGGAGAAAGGTCAAGACTGATTTGCTCATAGCTGGGTCCAAACTGAGGTGGGATGTGCAAAATGATGATGGACTGTGATGCAGCCTAAATGAGTACCAGTGGCTGAGATTAAATTTCATAATGATAGAAACATGAACTCCAGTTTTTACTTATTGAGTTTACCGTATTGACAGAGGCTTGTAGATCTTTGGATATAGGTTTGGATATCGGTATACTTTTTGAACAACTTTACTATTATGTTTATTGGTTGTCTGCCCTGTATTGCATGTTTCCTGTCGCTTGAATCGTCTTTGTATTGTAAAGTTGTATCTGTATGTGAGTTATTGTTATAAAACACCTTGTGAACCCACAACCCTCATCTGGACAGTTGTATGGTATTGATGTCTTGATTCCAGTTTTGCACTGGACCTCAACTCATCCAGTCACCTTCTCTTGATTTAAGCCTTTGACTGCTCCCCACATCTGCACAGACAGTAAAAGATGCTTAGGGACCCCCACCTTCTGCTGCAAACTGTGTAGTTGAATGCAGTTTTTCACGGACACTGAACGGGAGATCTAGGCCTGTGAAACTAGGACCACCCCAGCATATGTATTTACTGTTGTCTGTGTCATGAGGTGTCCCTGACGTGATCCGTGCAGTTGTAAAGAAGAGACATTGCCAGTTCCATGAAGGTTCTTGAGATGTTTGGAGGTGGTAGAGTTAACTCTTATTTCTTTATGGTTTCTAATTGACAGATCAGATGGTTGATGGATAGAGAACCTTCAGTCACAATTACAAATATGATGAAAGTGTAGCTGGATTGTGGAGACTTCCACTTTCTTCAGAAGTGCTGGTCAGTCACCCAGGACCTTTAGTGGGATTGGTAGTTGTCGGGGGGTTCTTTGTCAAGAGAGATGCTCCAAGCACCAGGAGGACAGGATCATTGAAGGGCTTCTGGACACTGCCAGAAAATATTAAGGGAATGAAACTCTTGTGGCAGACATAGCACTTAGAGTTTTGTGGTGTCATGTTATCAAGGAGGGATAGTGCTTACTGGGAAATGGACAGGTTATTGAGTAATGAACTTGGATGTTCTTAAACAGTTGTCACTCAGGATCGGAAGCTAAGTGAGGGATTCTATTAGGACATGATCTGGGCTGGGGCAGTTCTCAGAAGGGGTTGAGTGGCGAATGTGGATGTTTATTGGCTTTGGCATGAAATGTTGGCGAGTGTCTTGTAGTATGGCAACGTGGACCATTCCTCCTGACAAGGTGGAGATGTGGCTTTGTTTAAAGATGGGCTGAATAGTCTGGGATTGTTCACATTGTTCTGTGAGTCCTGGGTCTTAACTTAGGAGTTGTTTTCCTTCTGGGAACAGTCAGTTTAGGTGTGGCAGATGTCTCAGAGCTCATGATGTCATGCAGAGAGGCCTTGAGCTCTGGCCCCTTGAGCCGTGGACTGTGCAGATGGCATTCATATATAGTATTGCTCATTGTAACTCTTATTCATGGTACGCTCAAGTCTGCACTAAGGCCTCTGACCTATGGCAATTTCATTTCTGCAGGTAGGGGAGGTTCATCTCCCTTTTTTTGTCCCTGTATGCTGTGAGGTGGTTTGCCTCCTTGAGGAAAATAGAAATCTTGCAATGCAAGAGAACAATTGTGTGGTACACATTGTCACTCATCATTGCACCAACCCTAGTTGAAACTTTGACCTGTGGTTTAGAGTTCAGCCTTATAGTAGTAGTTTTACTTTCGGAAATGCATTTTTACTGAGTGTTTGTAGATGTGATTATTCAAACATGAAGTGTTATGGAATCTTATGTTTGGTGTATTTGGCAGTAGCAGAGCGTGTGCATGTGTAATCAATCCATCATGAGTGGTCACTGTTCATCCTGGAGGCCTAGACTGCACCCTATCAGCAGGAGGATATCATTCATCATATCTCTCAGTGAAACAGCTGGGATCGTGACTCAAGTTACATCAGAATATCTTCTTTTTTCGCACCTGTTGTAATTTGCAACTTGAAAAAGCTCCCCTAAGTTCTGTTTCATAACAACTAGTTTTTCACTTGCGGCGCTTGTTTCCATGGCATTATGGCGGAGCACATCGACTCATCCTGCAGGGATCAAATCTGTGAAGTACAAGTTCATCAGTTTTTTTTTTCCCAACATATGCATTAATTAAACGAGCATTTAATTTATGTTGCATTATGTATAATTCCTTAAAGGAGCAGATTTTCAGAACTATCTTAGAGTGTGTTTTTATGTTTGGCATTTGTTCTTTTTACAGTTTTCAATGTGGGCAGATTATGTAATATTCTTCTTCTTGCTAAGTAGCTGGCTTTAAGTCACAGATGAAACTAAGGGGTGAAATATAGCCTTATAGCTGGAGCGGGCTATGTCGGCCATTAAAGGCCCGCTCCAGCATTAAAGGCCTGAGCCGAAGGTGAGGGCCTTTGACAAGGGAGTGGGACTTAAATGCCGGTATAGCCCAGCTACGAAGGGCAAAAAGACTATTAGTACATTCCGCCACTAGAGGGCAGAGTGTTCTAATAAATAACACAAAAGCCTCTCAGAGCCCAAGGGAATTGAAATCCTCTCGGGCTCCCTCAGGCCTTTGTTCATAGCAATAGCTGTGAACATGAATGCTGTGGGCTTCTACTGGCCATTAGAAACTCCATTGTTTTCAGTGGTGCTCCCAACATTCTAATGCTCTAATCGAATTTATAATGTAAGTTATTTTATGGCCTTGATTCATAAAGCTCACTCCACAAAATATTTTATAATTTAGCGTTTATGTTTGTGTATTCATGTGTGGCAGTAGTGTTGTTGGCATATTTGTGCATGTGTTCCTCTAATCTTGGCATGTGCGACTTTGTGTACGATCATTACGTTGTTACAGGTGGATAGGACGAATTTGAGGTTGAAAAACACTAGTATATTCGAGTGTCTCCATCGACCTGATTTTTGGAAATATTAATAGATCTGGTTTGTTATGCTCAGGGAGAACTCCCCTGGTAGGTGAGGATTATTTCAGAGGATTTCTGAAAATGGCTTTAGTATGGTTCATAAACGGCTGGGGTGAGGGCTGAGGCATGCATTCAAGGAACCGGTAGGTTTTGGCGCGATGAATTACAGTAGGAAACTTTCAACACCAAAGGATAAGGGGCTTTGAATAATCTGACATTGAGCTTTACAGAAGTTAGACTGATAACTGAGCTCCATTGGGCATAACAATTATAGATATTTCAATGGGTAATACTACTCCACAAAATTTGCAAGGTTGAAGGTGGAGTGTGGTGGAGTATGTTGAAGTGTGGGGCTACCGGAATACCATAAATTCACCAGAATCAAAGAAAGAGGCAGTGCCTTGTAAGAGAATTACCCTTCTGCCAGATACTAGAAGAATGAGTGTCCTGAGTTACCGGCCTCCTAGCAGAGGTGCATTATGTGCTTTGAAGCCTCCACTCTGGCGGTGTGCAGCGCCTAATAAATGCAGTCAATACACAAACACTGATAGGAAAGTTCATTTGATCCTCCAACATGTTCAGAGTGAACAGTTGCTCAAACAACTCACCATCCTGCTGCTGTGCCCTAAGCACCTACAGATGTAAAAAAAGTTTTGAATATAAAGTGGTTTTATAAATACCAATTTAAATGACATTGAAATATCTGAGTTCTGTGTCATACGCTTGGCATTCTTTTCTCACCGACGTAGCTTTGTCGGCTTTTTCTGCTCATTCTAAATCTGGCCCGTAGTTTAAAACTTTCTGTCTGTTTTTCCAGCAAGCAATTAGGAATTTCTCATTAACTTAAATGAACTATTTGTGGTCCACCTCTTCCACCTCCCTGAGGTTTCTCCTCAGATCTCTGGATACTGAGACCTCACACTTTGGGGTGCTGCTCCTGCAGTATTGGCAGCCTATGGCTGTGTTTTCCACCATAGTAATTCTCTTTCAAGCCTCAACACCGCCTACTATCATTCTCATTTTGGTCAAGGACTGGATCCCAGCCTCTCCTTTGCAGAAGCATCAAGCAGATTTCTGCTGGCAGCCTTCTTCGATTGTACAGACGCCCAGTGTCACAACAGTTCTCATAGCTGGCTCACAACATCCAGAATTTCCATCTGGCCTTCTCAAAGAACAAGACTGGTGGTGAGGAATAAATAGCATGTTTCTTTCCTGTAGGGATTTGGGATGATAATATTACATTTGCTGGGAATTTAATGAAAAGCAAGTACTCTGATACTGTAGTCAACAGTGACGGCAGCAGACGGCTGCTGCTTGGAAACCAAGTTTGACATTGTGAGATGGGGAAAGAAAATTGTATTTTAGGAGGAAGGAATCCAAAAGCAGAATCTTGCTGGTGAGTTAGGGATACAAGAACTCTGAGAGAAACAGACCGTAAACGTGTGATCAAAATTCTGCTGGTGAACCATAGCGTATTTGTATGTTTAATAATGCTTTATTGGATAAGTTAACAAACATTAGTACAAAAAGAACTGCATTGGAGCAAAAAAAAAAGTCATAAGGATAATTATACCTATAAAAAAAATTATATACACAATGAGAATAAAATATTGTACCATAAAATAATAGCATTTTTGTTATATTTTAGTAAAGAAGAAAGAGAAGAGAGAAAATAAAAATAAAAACAATGCAAAATGAAGATCACATGTTCTCAATAGAGCAGTCATTCATTCTAAATTAAACAAAAAAGAGATAGAACACAAACAAAATAAAGGACATTCAAGGAGGTTCAAAAGCAGCAGTATTAACAGTAGTATGAAAGGTCTTGTGTTGTGAAAGAAAAGATGTGAGAGGAAGCCATAACTTGTCTCTTTTAATTAACAGTTGAATAGTATTAGCATTTGCTCGATCCGTTCTGCGATTATAGCAAATCAGATTCCACCAAGCTACAACAGATATTTTTGTGGCATCTTTCCAATTAGAAGTTATAATTTGCAGTGAACTAGCAACGAGTAAATCAGCCAGTTTGCCAAGTAGGGATTGGAAATGCCAAATAGGTGAGGTACTACCCAAAAAAATATGTAATGTACTGCAGGGTACATTGATGGACAAAATTTGATTGACTTTATCCCAAACTTGTTTCCAAAAAGTATAGACTGAAGGACATTAAAAAAACATGTGCATATCATGGCTATTTTCTTCAGAACACAACCAGCACTTACTGTCTGTAATAAGTTAAAATTTATAAAGATCTATAGGAGTACAATACAACCGATTATAAAAATAAAATAATGTTTGGGTTGTAGATGCTGAACGGGATGTTGTATGGAGTTTAGACATATTTGTTTCCATGTAGATATAGGAAAATTTTGATTGAAATCCTGTTCCCATGCCAATTATATTTTAGACTTTGGTCTCTCGCGACTGGTATGTGTAAGAGCTCTGTATATAAAGGATGCTGGGACTTGTGAGGAGAAATTATAAGGCTGGGAAATAGGCTGTGTAGAAGAGGGAGCATCCAAAGTATGAGATAATAGCGTATTTGTAAGAGTGCACAAAGCACAAGTTAATATAATGACAATATGGTGACCCCTGTGGTCATCCTACTTCACCGTCCCTCTCCATTACAGACATCAGACCCTGTTACTTCAGCAGATGGTACTTAACAGCATGGGAGAGACTGACATAGTTAGAACCGCTCCAAGTGATGCCTTCCATCTTCTTCCTAGACTGCCTTTGATGGAATTGTTCAAAATGTACACAGCCACATATTTTAGCAATTCTCTAAGATTGCTTAGTGGACTATACTAGATAACAAATGTTTAATTGTAAAACATGTAGATATTTCAAGAAATTTGAGAGAAAAAAAAAAGTAAAGTTTTCATAGAAAGATCCTTTTCATCTAAAAGAAAATTTAAGAGCTTGCATGGTGCGGTTTTCTTCCAAACCTCTCTTGAAAGGAGCATTCCTCCCTAATTTTCATCTTCAGTTAAGAGAAAAGGACATCTTGTATACAATCTAGGTGGTTTCTAACACCCTTTCCGGGAAATAGTATGACTGATTTGTTTTTAGAGCACTTGTTATTTAGAACATAATTATTTTTATAAGGCTTTTAGTATGTTTGCTTCATCCCTGTGAGACATAATTTTAACCCATTATTCACATAGTCTTCGCGCTTGGTGGATATCTGAAACTGGGGGTTGAGGGAGCATCACTTGAAGATGCAAATGGAGGCAATCCATACTGGCTTATCTGGTAACCTCATATGGCGAGAGAAGGCAGCCCAGTGGGGAATACCTTCATTGTTAAAGACATGTGATCAGTACTGCAGGTAGAGCTTGCTTATTTGAAGATATCAGCTAATGCAACCTACAAGGTACTTAGGATAGTGAACTTTTTACTGAAAACAGGACGCATTGTCGTATTATTTTCTGCTTCTTGATAGTCATAGCTATAACACTTTCATTGACGTTGATTCAGCAGAACTCAAGGTGAGGTGACATCACTTTCCTTATGGCCCCACCTTGACATCATCTGGTTAGCCCTTGCTCCACATGTAATTCCCCAACATGTTCCTGTTTGCTGTTAGGGTGTTAGAGTAATGGCAAGGATAAGAAACTTCTGCTACTTAAGGGCCTCTTAACACCTCTGTTTACTTTCTGATCCCACCGCTGCCTTCTTGAGCCCTGAGACGAAGGGTAGCAGGGCCTGGTCTAGCGAAGGGCAAGCCAAGGGTAGCAGCTGGTACTCATGGGTAGCTTTAATGGACAGCAAAATTCCATTCCACGTCTTGTCTCTGCCATTGTTGCTCCAACCCACAAAATGCCGATCCAGCTTCTCCCCTTCTGCTCCTGCAATTCCAGGGCAATTCACAGATGATACCATGTGCAGAGTAGAACATTCCATCTGCACCTCGAAGGGTGGAATTTACTTTTGGTTTTCGCAACTATTAATTTATTTGGTAACCCATTTCATGCTGCACTGTACTCTAAGGCTTGTGGTTCCCGTAACTCTTGTTAAGGCAGCATGTGGTGCTCTATGTGTAAAATGCTTATAAAGTACAAACTACACCAGAGGGAAGTCAACGCTCAAGTCAAATGGAGATGAGAGCAAAAAGGAAAGGACTTGTGGATGGTAAATCGGCTTCAAGTTCTGGATGAGCCTGAAAACGTATTAATTAAGGGGGACTGTGAATATTGTAGAAGTCAGCAATGATGACCCCCAGCATCAATCAAGGAGACGAGCTCTTTGAGGAGAGGTGAAGTACCCATTTAATACCCTAATAGAGATGTTTCTAGAATCACGCATGCCCAAGACGGCCGGCCAAACATACATACGCTGTGCACTCTCCCTCAGTGCTCGTCAAGCCTGTGGCCCCGCCCCTTTTACCATTTTTGGTAAAAGGTTTTGCAGCTGCTGGCGGGGTGTGACGCTCCTCCGCTGTAATGGAGGAGCAGCGCCTGAAGATATACTAGATACTACTGTGTTAAAGACAGCACTTACATACATACATTCGTAATATGGAAGATTTTTGATTCGGAGCCTTGAAAAGGTTGTTATATTGTGATGAAGCCTGTGCCAGGTGTGGGCTGTGAGTCTTGTTAAATCTAGTGTGCCTTCGCAGGTATTCTTCTTTGATGTGGGTGAGCTGACGAGTCATCTCTAGATAACATCATGGATTAATTCAGCCAGGGAAGTCTGATAAATTAAAATGCACATTACCAACCAGTACTCCAAGTGTTCATCTCAGTATTTGTGGACTCACTGCTAGGGATTTATTTTCACTTTTCTGCTCTGAGCACCATGTTAGTTGTTATTTAATTGTAAGTTCCAAATACTTTATAGAATACTAGAGCATTCTTATCACATACTACTTGGCATACCTTTGTATTTTTGTTGACTTATTAACTGACTTTTGGTTCATTTATGACACCCAGACAGGTCATGCTGATTGTTTCCATAAAGCTCACATCAATGAAACATTGTTGATGTTATTACACCATCTAATGCATAACATCCTGTGGAGAGAGATTCTTCTATCAGCAGCAACCTCCTGTATCACTTATCACTAAAATATTCATTTTATTTTGTAAGAACACCAAGTTGTGTAGTTCATTGGTTACAAATGACCGTCCAAAATGGCGGGCCAGAAAACACAGGTGCTGCAACGCACAGACAATGCGGTGCTAAACGACCAGACCCCCACTGGCCTCAAGAGATCGCTTGACGCACCAGCCCATTACTGGGAGTTAAATTACATACCCTTTAATATAGCCAAGACCAAGGTCCTGACCTTTGGATGCAAATGAATCAAAAGTGGCGCTTGATCTATACATACTGGTAAAATTAAGATGTCATCCTACAAATACCTAGGAGTATGGCTGGATGGAAGAGGCCAGACCACGTCACAAATCAAGGCTCAACAGAGCGCTGCCAACTCCTTGATATGTGCCTTCGGTAAAATGCATAGGTCCTTGATTTGCCCAGACCTAGGAGCCCTTACGAAGGTGGACCACAGCAAGCTAGTGCCGTAACTGGTCTATGTCACGATGTCCCTCAAAAACAGGATGGCCAACTGGCTGGATGAAGTCTAAAGCAACTGCTTCAGAATGTTTTCCTCTGTACCAGACTACCTCCCAAACCCAGATATAACTAGAATTCAGTCTGAAAAGGCAGTATCTGTTACTCAATGCAAGTTTTTTGTCTTATTATTTAAACTTGAAAAGGGCCTCGACTGACACCTTAAAATATCTTCTTTGGCCGCATTATTACAGAAGTATTTTGCATGGTCACAGTGCCTGGACACTTCATTGAACAATTCAGAGGCTAGCAAGAAATGGTCTGCCAATCTTCCATCGAAGCAGATCTCGAAATCTCTATTAAAGCATAAAAAGCATATTTCATGGCAACTGGAAAGTTAACCTATACGAACTCCAGTCACTGCCAGTGTACTTATCTCAGCCCATAGCTAAGGGTCAGAAGAAGCAAATGATGAGGTCAAGATTTGGGCTGATCCCTCTGAAAGCGTTTTGGTATGCCAGGAGGAGAAGTGATATGGGGCCAGATGTAGCAAGATATGCTTTTGCGAGTCGGTGCGACTCGCAATTTCCGAGTCGCAAAAGCATATGCAGAATGGTGTCTCAGGCACATTCTGCGAATCGCTATGGGGTCGCAAAGACCCACCTCATTAATACTAATGAGGTGGGTCGCATTTTGCGACCCCATAGCGAGTCCCTGCACTCACAGGGATGGTGGCCTGCTGAAGACAGCAGACCTCCATGTCTGTGACTGCTTTTTAAATAAAGCAGTTTTTTTATTTTTTATTTTGCAGCCCGTTTTCCTTAAAGGAAAACGACTTGCAAAATAAAAAAAATACCGAAACCATTTGGTTTCGTCTTTTCAGTGTAGGCAGTGGTCCATTGGACCACTGCCTGCTCTGAAAAACATTCTGGGCAACATTCACAAAGGGGAAGGGGTCCCATGGGGTCCCCTTCCCTTTTGCGAATGGGTTACCACCAGTGTGACACTGGTGGTAACTGCGAATTGCTTTGCGACCGCATTCGCGGTCACAAAGCAATTTAGCATAGCGATGCGAGTCGCAAATAGGAAGGGAACACCCCTTCGTATTTGCGAGTCGCATTCACAATTTGCGAGTGCAAAATGCTTTCTACATCTGGCCCTTGGACTGTTCGTGCAGACTATGTCAAATAGGGTCTGAGTCGCTTAGTCATGTGGTCTTCATTTGCAAAAAGCTATTACTCCCTAGAAAATTTTCGTTTCATCCCATCTTCAGTTCCCTGATGATACGCACCTTCAATAAGGCAGTTGAATTTTTCTTAAAGAGGGTATCCTCCCAGTTATCCGCCTGTTTCCTGACATTTTTAAAAGTAGCCATCATAGCCCTTCCAGCTGCCCAGGGGTGGGGCCGAGACCTTTAGGGGCCCGGTCATTGCACTTAACCCTCATGATACTCCCCGAGAAGGTTTAAAACTGGGGGAATGGATAGGGACCCTAAGCCCCCACCTACACAGTCTGCCCCATCTGATCTGTCAATTAGCCCCGGCACAGGGCCCCCACTCACAACTCCTTAACGAGTATAATCTTTTACCCCAGTCCACTTTTGTGGGCCCCGCACCCCACCTGCAGTGGTTGTTCCCAGTTTATGATTATTAAGTTACAGCCCCCTCCACTGGGTTGCACATATAGCACTTTAAAAGGCGTTAACAGCTTTAAGCGAGCTCCCCCCCCCTACGTTTGGTACCGTATGGTGCTAACAGCAATTTAAAACTATTGCACTTTAAAGATTAATGGGGGGGTTGACCCTTTCCTTTTTTTGTAGCTTGAACACTCTCTCACTTTGTCACTGTAGGTTCTTCTGTCTTTCCCATCCCTGTCATCGGTTTAATCTGTGGTTTTTATTTGAAAGGCACAGAACCCAGTGGTATGAACATTGGGGGACAGCGGTATTAGCACGGTTTGACAATACGGCCGATATTTGGAGAGGGTCCAATTTTTAATCTTTTAGGTAAATGTGTTTGCTCAATGTTATGTGTTACATGTCTGTGATTTGTAATCAAATCACACTGTTTTGTATGTGTATGCCGAATTTTATCGTCAAGCGTCTGTGATTTGTTATTGTAATGATTTTTAATGGTAGTACAATTGCCAAATAAATCTAAATGAATCAGTGAAAGACATGTTTAAATTGAGAGTAAATATGTAGCTATGTTTCTAAAAATAATTGCACATATTATTGTAACAGATGGCACCTTCCCCTTGCAGATAGGGAACAACCATAAAATAAATAGGAAAATCCCGGGTGCGGGCGCACCAAGCTACTCCCAATCACCCAGGGGATACTACTCTGGGCGGCTCGTAATGAGGGCATTACTCAAGCTAGTGCGCATAAAAACATGAGTTGGATGTCAGAGAAAGGGATTTCAAGACTGATGAACTGCAAGCAGGCTATGCTTTTTCAGTACCTTGAATACACCAGGCTTAGATGTAATTTCTTCTTGTGATTTTTCTAGGAAATCATATTTACTATGGAGCCAATAATGTTGTTTCTTACCTAATGCTTGAGACTTCCATTCGGTAATCCAAAAAGTTCAGCACTACAAGGAAAACCCACGTCTAAATGTGTGGGTACCAGGTCCCTAAGAGATTTTAACACAAACATGCAGCTTTATTTTCTCAGCGTCTGGTGGTGCTGCTCACGGTGTGGATTCTTACCACTAATAATGGCCTGCAACCTTGTAGCTTATGGAGTAGACCCTCACCCAAGTATCCCTCGGAGTTTCCCAAAACTGTAACTTAATTTACAGATTTACCTTCTGGCAACTGCTCCAAGTGACCCGCAGAAGCCCTTTTTTTGATACCAGTCCTAGAATATCAGTCTTCAGTGCTAGATAAAATGTCATCAGAAAAGTAGAAGAACCACAAATGTGCTACTTCACGGCTTAGTAACAAAGCTATAACTGAGCATAACATTAGTAGTGTGAGCCTGCTAGCTGTTCAGAGACATATACACCCTATCGCATAAATGTATAACTTTTTGGCTTGGAAGATCTCCTTCACCTCTGTTGTCACCACAACGGTCATCTCTGTAAGCCTGCTAAAGCCCTTCGAAGGAGCAATGTGATGTAGTTCTGTGCTCAAGGCAAAAGTATGCCAGTTGGATGTGTCACCCATGCGCTGTCACAAAAATGTACCGACTTTGCTGGATTTTGGCGAGCATTCCCTGCGGTCACTAAGTGGCCCCTTTAGGATCACCTAGCGTTATGGAAGCATTGGCCCTGCTCTTGATCCAAAAATGATCCTATGTGGCTACGTCACTAACATTGCGAAAGGGTTGGTGGCGGATGGGATCCCGTCATGAGTATGTGATGTGAATATTGAGGTCTTTGCATTTCAGTGTCTTCAATGAATGAGCATTAAGTGTACACCGAACTAGTGCGAAGAAAATCAAAGAGGAAAATATGCTACAATAGACTTATATAAACTTACAATTCCGGATTTTACTTGTTTGATTGATGTAACTGTAATCCTGTAAAAGGTTGACTTCTATCCAGAGCAGATACAGGTTGAGAAACTCTAATGTATAGTAAAAGGATATAAATCATTAAGTATTCGATTACCCAGATAAGTGAAGTAACCGAATTCCTTACTTAATCAATGCGAGTGTTCAATACTTGTCAGCATGACTGATAGCAGGCATTACTTAAGCATTTGATAAACAATATTGTTTTCTAATACATCCACACACATGTGGATTGTTATTTGGAAGAGTTTTCAATCTACAAGGCCCTCTATTATCATTCTGTTTTTATTTTGAGACATTTTTATCTGTCCCTGTGCATTGTCTGTTTGTAAATGCTGTACGTGTGCAAACGGAGGGAGAGGGTCCTGGTGCTTACTGTCTGTATTATAATGCCAGATTTTCATTGTAATAATCAGGGTGACACTTATATTTACTTTGATTTGAAGAGCTTCTTGGGACATGGATCATAAACACCATAGCTGTTTCTTAAAAGGTAAACATGCAAAATCACTGCATTATTTATTCGTACTTAATTTTCCATTGATGGCCACATTTTCATGAAGCTTTTGAAAGAGTTAAATTTGATGAGAACCTATTGAGATGTTTCCAGCAGTCCAAATGCAGAATTTAAAAGAGGAAAAGTGCCTTTTGTGCCTTCTGGCCAATTGTGTATAAACTATGAGGGGAAAGCCCTTTAACCCCACTGAATCAGGGCCAAAAACACGATTGAATACAAATATACAGTGGGGATAGATATAAAACAAAGTGCCACAGTGAAAACATAAATTAATCACTGGAAAATGATTTCTTAATTCATAATTAAATCTATTAAATTATGCTCAGTGTCTGCAAGTCCCACTCACAGGACTGTGTACAAAACTAACAAAAAACAATGTCACCAAGTGTATTATACAAACATAAAACAAAAAAACTCTTAACAAATGGTAAAATACGAGACAAAAACAATGTTGAAAAAAACATATTTCAAATAGTTCCTTTTAGCACTGTTGTGCTTTAGCCTATAAGCTGCTTAGCCATTCATTGTCGAGCAGTATTTCATTGAGGTAATTCGCATTCGAAGGAATTGTTCTAAAAAAGAAGATTTTTTTTAAAACTCAGACTCTGATATCAAAGTTGATAGATAGAGGTTATCCGAAGAAAATTGTTAAAGAAGCCTGCAAGCGGCCATGGTATATTCCTAGAGAACATCTGTTAACTCCTAAGCAACAAAAAAAGGAGTGTCCTTTGACCTGTGTACTGTACTTACATAGAATCCAAAGGCTAATCGAATCGATTATTGAACAAAATTGGAAACTACTTCATCCATTAGGAAAAAAAAAAAACTTTTTGCATTTAAAAGAGGTCACAATCCATGACGCTTTGGTACAAGCTCCTTTTGCTACGAATGTAAAGAAAAGACTGTATTTGAGAGGTCTGTTAGAACTACCACCAATTATTGTCCACTTTCAATTTAATAAATGTTTGGCATGTAAATATACGAAGAAGAGCAAGTATATAGAAGTGAATGGAAAAATTCATCATCAACTCCGATTTTCAAACTGCAATACACAAAATGTTATTTATTGCATTACATGTCCATGCTCTTTTACATATATAGGTCAGACTACACAGCCAGTTAAAACACGGATCCTACAACATATGTCCAGAATTAGGTGTGTAGTGCATGGTGCTCCATTGGTCGACCATTACATCGAAAAAGATCATAGACCTGAAGACATCAGTTGGTCTACTCTTTATGTGGCCAATAAAACAAAAACAGGAAGAGAGATAGCTTCTATTCTGGATAGAATGGAAGCACGTTTAATTGAAAAGTTTGGAACTGCTAGGAAGGGGTTAAATGACCTGACAGAAATGTGGTCTTTAATCAAGGTCTAAGATACTTATGTTCCCTACTTCCCTTTATAATGTTGATGTTTTCTCTTTTCATGAGAATATAAGATTTGATTTATTTTGTTGATTGCCCATTTTTTATGTATCGAATTGGTTATTATATTTTAACTTTCCTGGAATCCAACATGCGAGTTCAGTTGTCCATAGAATGTGGATTGTATATTTTAAGATGGCCGCCACGTTAATTTCTTGAGGCTTTGTTTCTATCAAGGGTCGGTAGTCTTTTCCTTAAAATCAGAGCGGGGCACTAAGAAATATAAAATAGATCTTGAGAAGGTTAGTTTTTCTGGCAGCGTGCATGGGCACTAATTTAACTGAAACACCGTTTTTTTTATTTGAAATAAATTACTTTTTTGGGGTGTTTTCTTCTTGCTTTCTCTTTTGAGTTTTACAACAATGTCTAATAGTGATTTTTTTGACGTGACGGGAACATCTAAGATCAGTCATCACTATTCACTTAAATTTATGTACACTGGGGACTTAAGGGTGAACAGGGGTGTTGTTCACTCATGGTGGTTTGTGTTTATAAGGTAAGTACTATTAGTGCAGCAATAATGTGTGTATATTGTATATATAGGCACTGTTCCTGATGTCCTGAGGAGGCCAGATTTATAAAGGCCGAAACGTGCCGACTACATCTGTGGAGGAATGTATGTTTGAATTTTTGAAAAACTGGATGATAAAAAATTGGACTGTATTGGATGTTTACATCAGCGATAGAGGGTTTTGCTGATGGACGATACATTATTTACATTACCTCAATTAAATACTGCTCGACAATGAATGGCTAAGCAGCTTATAGGCTAAAGCACAACAGTGCTAAAAAGAACTATTTGATATGTTTTTTTCAACATTGTTTTTGTCTCGTATTTTACCATTTGTTAAGAGTTTTTTCGTTTTATATTTGTATAATACACTTGGTGACATTGTTTTTGTTAGTTTTGTACACAGTCCTGAGAGTGGGACTTGGAGACACTAAGCATAATTTAATAGATTTAATTATGAATAAAGAAATAATTTTCCAGTGATTAATTTATGTTTTCACTGTGGTACTTTGTTTCATATCGATCCCCACTGTATATTTGTATTCAATTTCTGGCCAATTGTGAGCATGTTCTCTATATGAGGGAGAAGATCAGTAGAACATTTGCTTGCAGCTCTTGTCATCTCACTCTAAAAAGGAGTCCACTGCTTGCAGATATCATGAACGCTTCCCAGGAATCCCTCAGTGTATTCACCTTGCGCATCACAGGACATCCCTGCTCCACTCCATGAGTTAATGATACGTTACAGTGTGTTCAGGTGCACCTCCACAACAAGTACCTCCCTCATCTGCTACCCCTTTAATATCACAATAGTATTAAAGAAAGTTTATGCCCTTCAAGCTCTCTATATTTCTTCAAAAGATCTGCACCATATAATTTAGCATATTGAAATGTTTTCCAAAATCTGTTCTTGTGGTTGAGCTGTTTAAGAAAGAAGGGACTTGGCGGCTTGTTTAATCAGAAGGGTTTTCAACTATTATGAGTAACGATGCTCGCTTGGGAGCAGATCTCTTTCTGTGTGCCATCACCATTAATCTTTCTGGTTTAAGGGATCCTTTGGCTTCCTGCCCTTAGCGGTTATCAGTACAGCAGTTTCCACATTGACCTCGGCACACAGTTCCAAGGCTCACTTGGGTGGGGTCTCTTGACTTCTTTTCATGCTACATCATCTTTGGGTACAGTCACCCACCTGTCAGGCATCTGCATTGTTTAGGAGTCTCTGAAAGCATGGCTGGTTCACTTATTGTCCCATCCCCCAGCGTTCAAGTTGTGTACATGGCCGCCGTGTTGGGGGCTTGATGCACAGATTTGTTTGACCTAATGCGCCTTATGCCCCAAGTTTTTGCACCATCGTAAACAATTATATCCCAGCACAAAGTTCAATGCAAGTCCCATGTTATTGATGGAGGAAGCAGAACTCATTACTGTGCTGATTTCATGCAGCTTCTTTGTCCTGACGCCTTGCCCGGGAAATAGTTGGGCTCCCCTTCCTGTTTTCGAAATCACAATGATCAAAAATCCTGGCACTAGGGAGGGGTTGAAGGAGATCAGAGTCTTTCTTCTGACCAACAGCCCTACCAGCAAGGAACAAGAGCAAACTAGGAAAGACATTGAGCCTGCTCAGGAGTTCTCACCTTGTGAGCCCATTCTCAGACGTGGGTACTTACCTCTACACTGCATCTAGGAAAAGGGGTTCAATTACAATGTTTTATTGGCTGAATGTTTGAGTAGACGTCCCTCAGCAACTACTGCTTAGGTTGGAACTTCTTGGTACCTATCAAGACTTTGAATCTAGTACTAAACTTTGAGAGATATCTTAGATACCAGCTCAGTCTTGTTGGTCTTCACACACACTCAAGGCCACCCATTGTGAATATGAGAAAAAAAAAAAATATATATATATATATACCACTCCTGACTACTCAATAAACCCACTCTGGTTATATCTAAACAGTGTCTGAGACAGTCTCTGCTCAATCTTGGTAGCTATGGCGCAAGCAGCAGACTTCTCCCCAGAGAAGTGAGTGCTAGGTTCGAGCAGTACCAGCAAATTTAAAGTAAAGAACACCACACAATAAAATTTCCAAACTAGTTTAGAAAGTTAGTGAACAATGTAATGAGCAAAAAGACACCAAGGTCATCGGACTAGGTTAGGGAGAACTGGACATATGGATTTTAAACTTCTAAAGAAGAAAAGTGTCTTAAAAAAGTCAAGCAATGTTGAAACACAACAGTTCACGGTGGACTGGGACCTGGGAGCTATTTCAGGCAGACACCGATGGTGCAGAGCACGGAAACACCAAGAAGGTTGTCCCTGTTAAAGGCATGCACAGTGTTAGCATCAATCATCTCATTTCAAATCTCATTTTAGATGTTGCAGTGATGTTATCAATGATGTTAAAGAACAAAAGAAAATGGCATGAGTGGTGTAATATGAGAGGTAATGCAGCGCAATGGTATGTGTGAATGTTTTGCGGCCAAAATGCAGTCGCAAAACATTCACATTTTACTGACTCCTTGAATGAGGTGTTAACCCATTCACAAATGAGAAGGGGTCCCCAAGGAACCTCTTTCACTTTGTGAATGGGGTGCCAACATTTTTTAAGCGCAGGCAGACATCCCACGGACCACTATCTACTCATAAATAAAAAGAAAACTTTCTGGTTTTTTTGTTATTTCTTGTTTTTTTTTAAACATATCCTGTTTTCTTTTAAGGAAAACGGACTGGACTTTAAAAAGAAAAAATTGCCTTATTAAAAAAGCAGTCACGGGCATGATGGTCTGCAGACCCCAGCTCAACACCATCCCTGTGATTTTGGCCATTCAAAATGGGTTGCAAATTGCGACCTGTCTCATGAATATTGATGTGGCGGGTCCATTTGCGACCCACTGAGGACTGCTAACAGTGTCAAACACACATCACATCACATCACATCGTGTGATTTCCTAGTAGCGAATCACTAAGATATGCTATTAGGAAATCACAAACCTGCGATTTCGAACATCTGGCCTCAAGTCTTCCGCAGGCTTTGCTTCTGCAGTCTGACCTTATTGCAGGGGCCTTCAAACTGGGGGGCCCCCAATGGGGGCCTCAAGGGGTCCTTGGGGATGGCGCCAGGCTCTGGCCAAAACAAGTATTATGCAGATAACACGCTTTGTTTTAAGCAGAAACAAATGTATTCCAATTTTTAAAAGGTAACAGAACTTAATTGTAATGTTTAAATAAGTTTAGGCATAATTAAATATTGCCAAATGAATAGAATAGTTGTGAAGCATTTTGAGGGGGGGCTGGTGATTATTTATTTTCTGCTGGAGGGCGCAGCATTAAAAAAGTTTGAATATCACTGCCTTATAGAAAGAGTTCTGTTCACATTGCTTTTTGAGAGCTAAAACATATCCGTTTAAAGTTTTTTGTGGTGCCTGGCAATAATAGACAACTCCCACGTTCCACTTTGTATTCTCAAGGCATTTGTCACTGCTTCGCACTGATGGAGCAGCCTTCGAGTGAGATGGAGGCAACTTCTCATCTGCGAACCTCTCCACCATTAACAACTCTCAGAAACTAATGCACACTGCTGTGGCTCGATGTTTGCACTGATGGTCGATGCCACGTGCTGGGGAAATGATTCAGGTTGTGTGCATGTGCAGTGTTGGGGCTTGATGCACATATTTGTTTTACCTAATGTGCCTTATACCCCAAGGGTTTGCAGCATCGTAAACCTATTATATCCCAGCACAATATTCAATGCAAATCCCGTGTTATTGATGGAGGAAGCAGAAGTCATTACTGTGCTGGTAACAAGGCCTCGCTCTGCCTACTTGTCGAGTGCGTTTGCGAAATTGTACTATTTTCTCAAAAGTAATATTGTAACCCTGCTATTTACCACAGGGCAAAGAATGCACGTGGCAGACTCCATGCCCGCTCATATCCGGGAACCAAACTTGTTTTTATTACATTTATACAACACATGGTGCCGAATTAATGTGGGATTATTGCATCCTGCTAACATCTAGGCCCACTAATGACAAATTATAAAAGGTAAAAGAAGTAAAGGAAATTGCAGTAAAAAGTAATATAACTTTGTTAAGTTGTTGTCCTCGTCTGGTCATTAGTTAATTTGAAGAGCGTGTGACCCTTTAAGAAAAGCTGCACCGTAACATGTATTTAGTAGTGTATAAATTAATTTTAGTGTTGGACGTCTAACTTAATAGTTCTTTTTGACTCCTTACAAGCCAGTTTCAAGTGTTATGCAGTATTCTTCGAATGCTCTTCGCTGTTCGATCGATACAAGCCCAGATGAGATGTATAATACACTCAGTGGCGTAGCAAAGGCCCCTGCGGTGCGGGGGGGGGGGGGGGGCAAGCGCCAGGGGGCCACCTCAGCACATTACCATGTCCTGAAACCTCCTGAGTGAGTCCGGGGGGGGGGGGGGGGGGTGTTCCATACACTCTGCGGGAGAGAGGGTGGGGGGCGTTGAAGTTCCATTACGCCACTGACTGTTGAATATACAATGCGTTGGCATTATTTGCATTGGGTGATGATACACGATGAACTGTTCCAGTGGTTCACATTTTTGCTGCACTATTGGAGATATCTGGGTGACGTGGGAGGTTTGGTGGGTGGTGGTGGTTTCAGGTGGTGACCAGGTTTTGACTCACATTTATGGTTGATGTCCCTGGAACATGAGGCATTCATATTTGCCAAGCTGATTTCTTGATTTTGAGTTTGCTTTCATGAGTTGCTAGTGTAATTCAGAAGTATCCCCACTGTTTGTGGCTGTGAAAGGTTTAAAGGATGTGAGGCTATTTCGGTGATGGTATGTACATTGGATGTTTTTGACTTTGTGTCACGCCTCTTACAGGTGATGTGTTTGTTCTTGTCGTGTCTAATGGTTGTGCAGGCCACATGTTCGTGCAGAACACCTTCTCACCCTCCCAGACTGCCTGGCGGTGGCTGTTCTCTAGTGGATGACGGCTCTTGGGAAGAGAGAGGAGAGCGAATGTGGCCTTTGATCTGTGGCCATTCATTGTGGGATTATACATATTTCATAACAATCAGAGAAAAAACAAAATCGAACGTAATTAGTAAACCTGAAAATATCCATGTACAAAGCAAGAGTGCGGATTTAGTGAAGACTTTAAAACGATGGGCATGTCTTTTTTTGCTTAAGTGCATTGTTTGTTTTTAACAATAAAATAATTTGAGAATCTTATCGAAGTTGGCAACATTGAGCAAAGAAAGGAAGCGAGTGAGCGAAGCAACAAGGTTCACGGAGCTGGGGAAATTGTTAATAACAAACCTTTACCTAGATTCGGAAACAAAAATAAATCAATATGTGCTCCTATATGGCATAGAAATTCGATGCAGGGTCAGCAGGCTCTGCTGTAAAACATCCACTGCTCTGGCAGTGGGGAGGAAGAAACAGCAGGGGTCCAAGGGCGTGATTTAGGGTTTGGGGGACGGGTCCCCCCTTACAAATGTGAGGATATCCCACCTGCCGTATCACAAGTGTACTGCATCCTATGGTATGGTGCATTTGTTACAGGTACCCATCTGCAGAACTCTAAAACAGGTCCTAATTCACATTATCCAAGACTCCATCTTATCTAGATGTACCAGACTGCCAGAGATGGGCTGATTTTTGTCAATTACCAAAGTTAAGTTCGATCCCTGAAGAAAGTGATACTGCTGCAAGGTTTAGCATAGCACAATCAGAAACATAGAGATGAACAATATGAGGTTCAGGCAAAGACAATTCTTACAAATGAGATTCTACCAGATGCTAATCTTGTCAAAATAAATCGTTTCCAATGTGCATAATTCCAGTGGGGCTGACAGAAGCAACCAGCCTGTAGGAATTGTGCATTAAAGCCTGGGAATAAGGGTTAATGATGGAGTCAGGTAAAGGAATAGGGATGGAACGATCTCTTGTGAAGTGAATGAATGTCTCCGGGAAGACTAAACTGTACAGAGATTGGACATGGTTGACTACTTACAGAGGTTGAAACACCAGAACACCACAGCCTCTAGACATTGATGTTTCAAGATTATAGCAATATTCTGAGGGAGAGCTCAGATCTGGCTGTCTCTATCTGGCGAAGCTGGTCACCTCTGATGAGATCATTGACATTCCTCCAAATGGGATCTGAAGCTGTGTGTGCCAGTTTCAAGATTTCCTCTCTTGGGCTATACGAAATGATGACCCAATGTCAGTTTTCAACTCATGCACAGAAATGCCTTTTCTTGTGCTGGAATAAATACTCCAAGTTTTTGTTCTCTTGTATTTTTCTCACTTGGAAGAAATTATCAGAAACATTATTATGCCCAAGTTGTATAGTGTATCCCACTGTTCGTCTTTGATTCTCGAGTTTCATGTGCCACATGCAATAGAAGATAATGTGTGAAATCAGGTACATGACACCTATTATGTTGCACTAACTACCCATCCATTTGTCCAAACTCTTACTGCGTGAGATAAAGAAATGTGAAAGTCATTTGTGTGTCACATCCTTTAATATTTTGCCCACTGTAACAATCACCTCCACAGTCTGCTTAATAGATTTCCAGATTCTTTTCAAAAGACTTCACTGATTTCAACCTTGGTAGTTTGTCTAAAAGTAAAACACAAACTGATTGCAAAGCATTTTGTTATTCAGATTTGTAGAGCCCGACAGACTATCCTGACGCTGAGCAGGTGTGAGTCTAGCCAAATTAGTTGTAGGTGAGTTCCCACTTCAAAAATTACAAATAGTAAGCGCAATGCTTGAATAGTTGTTTAATGCATCAGAATGAAGAATTCAGTTCCATAGGTAAATAATCCAAATGCTTAATGACAGTCTTAGAGTTGAAATTAGGTTCCAAAGATCAGCAATGTAATAGTCCAATCAGACAATAAAGCGATCAAACCAATGTTAAGAAAGAAATCGAGTAGCGGTATTTGAAGGAGGAACAGCCAACACGTGTTTTGCCCCTTTGGCGGGTAGGCGGGGGCTTTCTCAAGGCTGTAGAAGATATATGTACAATATAAGTTACATATCCAGCGAAAATATTTCTAATATGTAAGCATGCTATCCGTGCAGGTCATGCAGGGCCTATTGTGCTCCCATGCAGTGAAATCTATAATTATAAAAAATATGGTGCATAGAAGAATCCCCAGTGTGAGCCAGAAGCTAAGATCCTAAAAAGAGTATTTAGATTATTACAGTGGACCCATAAATTAAAGTAGGAAAATTCAAATTACTGTTCTCAGGTTTAGGGAAAATCAAAAGAGAGGAAAAGAGGAGTACAAAAAAATATAAGCAAGTGATTGTAGTCCTAATCATTAGGTGGAAAAAAGAATACATACTGGCACTCGCGTGATGATGATTCATGCTCCAAAGAGATATATAAATCAACAGGTGTTGTTAGACACATCCAATAAGAGATATTAGTGTGGCCAAAATAAAAGACGCTAAAAGAATAATAACGTACCCCGGTACAGAGCTAAATTGCGAGCTTCTGACATCAATTGTCACAATTTGTGAAAAAGGAATCTAGACACGAAAACAAGTTTTGGAAACTCTCATATACATTCAGTTTTAGCTGAATAGCACAATGATAAAAAATACCCAGACATTGATGGTATTAAAAATCTCCCCCATGAAGAACCATAACGCAACTAATGTCAAACAAAGCTGTTAAATTAGTGATCTAACCAAATAGGTAGTAGAAAAATATCGTGATGTGACAGAAAGATATGAATAATGTGATCGTAATTCACTAAGCCGTAATGGCAAGTAAATATGAGCGACATGCTCTCAATTGTAAAAACTTATTACTCTTAAGAAAATGCTCCCTGTCAAAATATACTACAAACGTATCTAAAGATCGATGACTTCGCTATGTATAAGAATGCAAAGTTCTCAAAGGATACATGATTTGCGGGTAGGGTGAAAATATTATTACCTGTCGTTACGGTGAATAAGAAAAAGCCTGTCGAACAATCCAAAGAGAAATCTCCAACGCGTCCTGCGATAAATCGTAAAGACGCCGTCTGGAAACGACGTGGTAATTAAACCGAGGGCGTCCTTCCTCTGTCTCGAAAATAGCGAGACAGAGGAGGGACACAACATTCGGCATACAATGAAACCGTGGCGGCCATATTGAAGAAGGTTGAGGCCGCAGGTCAGGAAAAGTCCCATTGAACAGTAACGTGGGAAATAGAGGAGGGAGAGAGGGAAATTGGAAAATTCAAATTAAACTACTGAGGACTGATGCCTCGAAGGGAGATGATAGAACAGTGGAAGAACTTTATTATAGAATAGGAGGGAAGCGAATAGAGTGGGAAGCACTTTTTGAAAGCAATTGTTATGAAAAGAATTGTTTTAAAGAACGTTTTAAGCAAAGAAACATTTAGTAAATATAGAGAATAGATGGATAAAGAAGCGGAAATGATCTAAGGGTGATCAAGAAGTGAGGAAAGGAG
Organism: Pleurodeles waltl; assembly: GCF_031143425.1. Lineage (NCBI taxonomy): Eukaryota > Metazoa > Chordata > Amphibia > Caudata > Salamandridae > Pleurodeles > Pleurodeles waltl. The sequence goes on along the minus strand of NC_090445.1, from coordinate 1,674,228,986 downwards.
AGGAATAAGCGCCAATATAAAGAATAGTAAAGGAATAATGAAAAACCCATAATATAGCCAGCAATTTGGAGGGGAAGAAAAAATAGTAGTGGTAGGTCAACTAAGAACTTAGACTGCAACTAAATAGAACAACTGTAACAATACAACAATTACAATAGCCAATAGTGCCATTCATAATCCTGATTCAAACCATTCTTCACTGTATCATATTGGATGATCATCCTGCTTTCCACTTGTCGTAGTCGTAACTGTAAGTTACCACCCCGTGGGGACGATGTAATTCGGTGGATTCCACTGAATTTGAAAAATCGTTCATTGTGATGGAATGTTTTGTAGTGCTCCACTAAAGGCGCTTTAGTCTCCAGTTTGAGAATGTTACGAAAATGTTCTTGAATTCGAAGCTTTAGGGGGCGAATCGCACTGCCTATGTAGGCCTTGTGGCATGGGCAGAAAATCAAATATACCACATTTCTGCTTTCGCAATTAATGAAATCCTTGATCATTACTTCTTTGTCATTGATGTGCAGTATGGTTGATCTATTAAGTCCCAATTTGCATATTGAACACTTAGTACAGGTGAAAAAACCTTTGGGAAAATGAGGATCAGAAGCTGTTTGCTGAAAAAAGGAAGGACAGAGTTTGTCGCGTAAATTAGGGGCCCGAAGGAACCCTATTTTTGGATGTTGGGTAATAAATCTTTGAATGGAGGGATTATTGCTGATAAGATGCCAATGCTTGCGAAGGTGTTTCCGTATTAGGTGATGGCCATTATGAAATTGGGTGATAAATCGAATAGTGCTGTCATCTTTACGTCGTGGTGGTGTGTTGATCATCTGATGGCGGTCCATTTTACCCAGTTTGCTGTTAGCAGTGGTCAGTGATATTTGATTATACCCCCAGTTCAGGAGTCTCTTTGTTATTTGTGAAGAGAACAAATCATAGTCACTAGATTTAGTGCAGTTAACTCATGCTCGTCTGTACTCGCCTTGTGGAATGTTTTTGATTATACTTGAGGGATGGCAACTGGTGGCGTGCAATATTGCATTTGCCGCTGTGGATTTTCTGAAGAAACGTGTCCGCAATTTCTCATTTTCCACATAAATCAATAGATCTAAAAACTCAACCTGTGAGTCCGAGATGTTATATGTAATGTCAATGGCCCATTTGTTTGGTACTAATGACTGCAAAAATTGGGTTAGTAGAGTTCTTTGTCCTTGCCAGATCAACAAAATGTCATCAATATACCGTCCCCAAAAAATAATATTTTGGGAAAAACACTCATTTTGATCGCTCCACAGCCACTCTCGTTCTACAGCTCCCATGAGAATACAGGCGTATGAAGGTGCAAATTTGGCCCCCATCGCCGTGCCCTGTAATTGTGGGTAGAACTGGCCGTCGGAAAGAAAGTAATTGTTCTCTAAACAGAACTGTAACATATTCAATATCATACAGTTATGGGTAGTGAATGATACTGATCTTGTCGAGAGTGCTTGTCTAACTGCTTCTAGTCCATCCCGGTGTCTGACAGAAGTATAGAGACTCACTATATCTATAGTCACTAAAAGGTAGTCAGGTTGCCAGTCGATATCTTGGAGTTTGCAAATGATATCTTTCGTGTCTCTCACATAGGATGGTAAATTAGTCATGAAGGGCTGAAGTACTTGGTCAATAAGTGTCCCTAATTTGGAACAGATGGAATTGACCCCTGATATTATAGGTCTACCTTTAGGGGGAAAATTTATTTGTGAATTTTTGGTAGTAAATATAGGGTAGGAACAGTCGGGTGAGAAAGAAATAAAGCAATTCTTTCTTGATGTGAGATAACGTGGCGGGAGAGCCAGTGGTCTAAGAGTACTGAAAGTTGCTGTTGTATATGTGCTGTAGGATTCGAGTCTAACCGTTTGTAACACTGAGAATCATGTAGTTGACGATAAGCCTCTAGAAGATAGTCTGAGGTGTTTAAAATAACAATATTTCCTCCTTTGTCTGCTTCCTTAATGATAATATTAGGATTCGTTCTTAAATTGGTCAGAGCTGAGATTTGTTGGCGAGTAATATTAAGAGGGAGGAATTTGCGTTTGTCACAATATCGTTTGTACTCCTTATCAAAATCATTCAGAACAGCTTGAGCAAAAAGATCAATGGAATTGCCTGCTGGTAGGGTAGGGGTGAAAGTGGATTTCGGTTTCATGCCCGAAGGGTAATGCTGATTAGTATTTAATTCTAGTTGTTCGGCTAGTGTGTGAAGGGGAAGGTCAGGTTCAGAAATGTTAGCCAAATTGCAGAGAAGTCCTATGTCTTCAAGATCCCGGACAGAAATCTCTTGAGACGATCGTGAGGGAGAGAGAGAGAGGGTCGAGGAGAAGGGGGGATAAATGTGGAAAAGAAAGACTTGAGTTTGAGTTGGCGTATGAACTTAAAAAAATCAATCTTAGTTTGGGTTATATTCCAAAAATTTGTGGGGCAATAGGACAGACCTTTATTAAGAATGTGTATTTCAGATGGAGAAAGAGAGTGATCTGAGAGATTAACTACTAATTGGTCATTGTGTTTGGAGGCCGAAGATTCTTGCTGCATGCCCTTGTTTGTATACCGGAGGTGCCCGGCATAGCTATTGTAGTATCTGGTGGTTTTGAACGGGATTCTTGTAAGGCTCCTAGGCGAAATCGCCTTGCTTCCTCTAAAAAATTAACCATGGGCCTGGTAGGAGGATCCCTGTCTGATTCATCAGATGTGTCAACTTCTGAAGAAGGAATGGTGTCTGGACAGCTGATAGTATCTAGCTGTGAATTGGAATCCTGTATATGGTCATATTTCTTACTAAACGTGTACACTCTCCCCTGCTGATAATCACGGAGATCACGTCTGAATTTGCGATTTTTCCTCTGGATGATGTCTGCCTCATAATTATCAATGATATTATTTAGAATGGCATAATTCTTTGTTGAGATGTCACCCCAGTTGGCCTCATCTATTCGTTGAGTAAGCTGATCAACTTCTTGTTTGTGACGCTCATACTGTTCCTGAGAGATATCAATGAGTTGTTGGATCATGTTCATCGAAGCCATTTTAAGATTAGCTTCCCACTTCTGAAGACTCTCTTGGGAGGTGGTATCTGTAGGTGGAAAAATCAATATGCGTAACCCCCGGGGGATACGATCGTTGTCCAAATATTTTTTAAGAGAAGCCACCTCCCACCATTTAGCAGTTTCCTTTTTAAGTGATTTTTCCAAAGCCAAGAAAGTGCTTTTTGCAGAAGTCAAATTGGTATTGCCCGAGTTAGGAGTGCCAGTATCAGATGTATTAAAGACTTGGTCCAGTTTGGCGTTGCGTTGTTCTCTTCTATTAAGCGTGAAGGACATCATGAAGTCAGGCTTAAACAGGAAGTCTTTACGTATGCAACTAGTTGCTACAAAGAAAATAGGAGGAGTCCAGCCGGTTGACTTCCTTAGAATGCCGTTATTATAAGGTAAATGTGAGAACTCTAAACCGGAAGGCCTGGACTCTATGCCTCCCAATAGTAATAGTGCTAAATTAGTTGTAGGTGAGTTCCCACTTCAAAAATTACAAATAGTAAGCACAATGCTTGAATAGTTGTTTAATGCATCATAATGAAGAATTCAGTTCCATAGGTAAATAATCCAAATGCTTAATGACAGTCTTAGAGTTGAAATTAGGTTCCAAAGATCAGCAATGTAATAGTCCAATCAGACAATAAAGCGATCAAACCAATGTTAAGAAAGAAATCGAGTAGCGGTATTTGAAGGAGGAACAGCCAACACGTGTTTCGCCCCTTTGGCGGGTAGGCGGGGGCTTTCTCAAGGCTGTAGAAGATATATGTACAATATAAGTTACATATCCAGCGAGAATATTTCTAATATGTAAGCATGCTATCCGTGCAGGTCATGCAGGGCCTATTGTGCTCCCATGCAGTGAAATCTATAATTATAAAAAATATGGTGCATAGAAGAATCCCCAGTGTGAGCCAGAAGCTAAGATCCTAAAAAGAGTATTTAGATTATTACAGTGGACCCATAAATTAAAGTAGGAAAATTCAAATTACTGTTCTCAGGTTTAGGGAAAATCAAAAGAGAGGAAAAGAGGAGTACAAAAAAATATAAGCAAGTGATTGTAGTCCGAATCATTAGGTGGAAAAAAGAATACATACTGGCACTCGCGTGATGATGATTCATGCTCCAAAGAGATATATAAATCAACAGGTGTTGTTAGACACATCCAATAAGAGATATTAGTGTGGCCAAAATAAAAGACGCTAAAAGAATAATAACGTACCCCGGTACAGAGCTAAATTGCGAGCTTCTGACATCAATTGTCACAATTTGTGAAAAAGGAATCTAGACACGAAAACAAGTTTTGGAAACTCTCATATACATTCAGTTTTAGCTGAATAGCACAATGATAAAAAATACCCAGACATTGATGGTATTAAAAATCTCCCCCATGAAGAACCATAACACAACTAATGTCAAACAAAGCTGTTAAATTAGTGATCTAACCAAATAGGTAGTAGAAAAATATTGTGATGTGACAGAAAGATATGAATAATGTGATCGTAATTCACTAAGCCGTAATGGCAAGTAAATATGAGCGACATGCTCTCAATTGTAAAAACTTATTACTCTTAAGAAAATGCTCCCTGTCAAAATATACTACAAACGTATCTAAAGATCGATGACTTCGCTATGTATAAGAATGCAAAGTTCTCAAAGGATACATGATTTGCGGGTAGGGTGAAAATATTATTACCTGTCGTTACGGTGAATAAGAAAAAGCCTGTCGAACAATCCAAAGAGAAATCTCCAGCGCGTCCTGCGATAAATCGCAAAGACGCCGTCTGGAAACGACGTGGTTATTAAACCGAGGGCGTCCTTCCTCTGTCTCGAAAATAGCGAGACAGAGGAGGGACACAACATTCGGCATACAATGAAACCGTGGCGGCCATATTGAAGAAGGTTGAGGCCGCAGGTCAGGAAAAGTCCCATTGAACAGTAACGTGGGAAATAGAGGAGGGAGAGAGGGAAATTGGAAAATTCAAATTAAACTACTGAGGACTGATGCCTCGAAGGGAGATGATAGAACAGTGGAAGAACTTTATTATAGAATAGGAGGGAAGCGAATAGAGTGGGAAGCACTTTTTGAAAGCAATTGTTATGAAAAGAATTGTTTTAAAGAACGTTTTAAGCAAAGAAACATTTAGTAAATATAGAGAACAGATGGATAAAGAAGCGGAAATGATCTAAGGGTGATCAAGAAGTGAGGAAAGGAGAGGAATAAGCGCCAATATAAAGAATAGTAAAGGAATAATGAAAAACCCATAATATAGCCAGCAATTTGGAGGGGAAGAAAAAATAGTAGTGGTAGGTCAACTAAGAACTTAGACTGCAACTAAATAGAACAACTGTACCAATACAACAATTACAATAGCCAATAGTGCCATTCATAATCCTGATTCAAACTATTCTTCACTGTATCATATTGGATGATCATCCTGCTTTCCATTTGTCGTAGTCGTAACTGTAAGTTACCACCCCGTGGGGACGATGTAATTCGGTGGATTCCACTGAATTTGAAAAATCGTTCATTGTGATGGAATGTTTTGTAGTGCTCCACTAAAGGTGCTTTAGTCTCCAGTTTGAGAATGTTCCAAAAATGTTCTTGAATTCGAAGCTTTAGGGGGCGAATCGTACTGCCTATGTAGGCCTTGTGGCATGGGCAGAAAATCAAATATACCACATTTCTGCTTTCGCAATTAATGAAATCCTTGATCATTACTTCTTTGTCATTGATGTGCAGTATGGTTGATCTATTAAGTCCCAATTTGCATATTGAACACTTAGTACAGGTGAAAAAACCTTTGGGTTTGGGAAAATGAGGATCAGAAGCTGTTTGCTGAAAAAAGGAAGGACAGAGTTTGTCGCGTAAATTAGGGGCCCGACGGAACCCTATTTTTGGATGTTGGGTAATAAATCTTTGAATGGAGGGATTATTGCTGATAAGATGCCAATGCTTGTGAAGGTGTTTCCGTATTAGGTGATGGCCATTATGAAATTGGGTGATAAATCGAATAGTGCTGTCATCTTTACGTCGTGGTGGTGTGTTGATCATCTGATGGCGGTCCATTTTACCCAGTTTGCTGTTAGCAGTGGTCAGTGATATTTGATTATACCCCCAGTTCAGGAGTCTCTCTGTTATTTGTGAAGAGAACAAATCATAGTCACTAGATTTAGTGCAGTTAACTCATGCTCGTCTGTACTCGCCTTGTGGAATGTTTTTGATTATACTTGAGGGATGGCAACTGGTGGCGTGCAATATTGCATTTGCCGCTGTGGATTTTCTGAAGAAACGTGTCCGCAATTTCTCATTTTCCACATAAATCAATAGATCTAAAAACTCAACCTGTGAGTCCGAGATGTTATATGTAATGTCAATGGCCCATTTGTTTGGTACTAATGACTGCAAAAATTGGGTTAGTAGAGTTCTTTGTCCTTGCCAGATCAACAAAATGTCATCAATATACCGTCCCCAAAAAATAATATTTTGGGAAAAACACTCATTTTGATCGCTCCACAGCCACTCTCGTTCTACAGCTCCCATGAGAATACAGGCATATGAAGGTGCAAATTTGGCCCCCATCGCCGTGCCCTGTAATTGTGGGTAGAACTGGCCGTCGGAAAGAAAGTAATTGTTCTCTAAACAGAACTGTAACATATTCAATATCATACAGTTATGGGTAGTGAATGATACTGATCTTGTCGAGAGTGCTTGTCTGACTGCTTCTAGTCCATCCCGGTGTCTGACAGAAGTATAGAGACTCACTATATCTATAGTCACTAAAAGGTAGTCAGGTTGCCAGTCGATATCTTGGAGTTTGCAAATGATATCTTTCGTGTCTCTCACATAGGATGGTAAATTAGTCATGAAGGGCTGAAGTACTTGGTCAATAAGTGTCCCTAATTTGGAACAGATGGAATTGACCCCTGATATTATAGGTCTACCTTTAGGGGGAAAATCTTTTTTGTGAATTTTTGGTTTTAGAGTCTAGCCAAACCTAGGGCCCAGTGGGACTACACGAAAAGCTAGGTTTTCACCTTCTTGTGGAATTAATAAAGTGAATAGGACACCGTTTTGTGTAGCGGCAGGTCATTCCACGCTTTAGGAACGATGTAAAAGAAGGCCTGAGTGCCGGGTTTGGTTTTCCATAATCGTGGGATGTGTGTTAGTAGCAGTTCGGACAAGCGGAGGTGTCTGTAAGGTTTGTGAAAACAGAAGTGATTGGTAACGTATGCTGGGCCAGTGTTGCAAACTACCTTGAAAGTGTGGGTGAGGAGTCTGAATTGTGCAAGTTTGTACACCTCTAGGTGTGGTGTTCTGTGAGATCTGTATGGAGGTTGAGAGTGATTCGGACTGCCAAGTTCTGAATGGTCTGCGGCCATCTATGAGTTTTTTCTTTAACCCCGACATATAGGGTGTTCCTGTATCCCAGCTTGTTTGTGACAAGTGTAGGTGTGACGGTTTTCCTCAGCATCTTCAGGGTATGGAAACATGAGGCAGTGACATTGTTGACTTGGGTGGTGATGTAGAGTTGGCTGTTGATGACGATCCCAAGGTTCTTGGATTGGGTGATGAGGGTAGGTGTCGGTCATAGTTCTGTTGACCACCAGTTATAGTCCCACGTTGAAGTGTTTTTCCCAAGGATCACAATTTCAGTCTTCTCTGTGTTTAACTTCAGACAGTTGGTGTTAATACCAGTCGGCAATTTCCGGCATGCAGGTATTGAACTTGATCTGGGTATAGGGTGTCACGTCCATGAGGGAGAGAATGAGTTGCATGTCATCGGCGTGGGAAAGGACGATGTTGTGAGAGTGGATAATGCTGGTTAGAGGACTCATGTATGTGTTGAAGAGGGTCGGGCTCAGCGAGGATCCTTGCAGAACTCTGCAGATGAGGTTATGAGCATCAGAGGTGTATGGTGCCAGGCTAACTGACTGGGTCCTTCCAGGGGGGAAGGAGCAGTTCCATCAGAGTGCGTGTCCTGTGTCAGTTTCACATATAGAACAAGCTTACCCTTAGAAAGCTACATGAGTGTACTAATGTTTGTCAGATGTCACATGCTGTTAAAAATATTGTAAATACCAAATAGTATATATGAGACAGTAAGGCTTCAAATACTACCAGGAGTTGAAGACACCAACACCACAAGCAATATTAATGTTGTGGTCTAAGGAACCACTTTAGACAAAGCATAGGAGAGGAGGGCACATATGTACACTGGGAACCATACAAAAGTCGTAGATTTCCAGTGATTTTCAACAGTGTGGAAAAGTACACATATCACACCTTTAAGGGTGCGACTTCACGGTATTCCTATTTTTTGTTTATTGTGCTTTAAATGGTGTACCCCCAAACCTAGAGCTCTGGAGTCTAATCTTGAATTCTTCACACAAAAGATTATCGAAAATAAAATTTTAGTGACCAATTACATGTCTTCACTCCCTCATCAAATCCATTTTTTTTGGAATACTGTTTCGGCTGGGCCCCATACGTAAAATACTTACTGGTCCATGCTCCATTATGCTTGAGATACTCCTGCTGTTAGAAAACTGCTTTCTAAGTTGTGTTCTGCTGATCCTTGGTGAAGTTTCTTCTTTCACTAGGACATATACTCTAAGTAGGCTTTGTGATATGATTCCTTTTAATATTTGGTATTTGTGTTCCTACTTACAGAATGTTATGTTTTAAACAAAAATACACTCCCCACCCTTGGAAGTAAAAAATATTGTACCAGATGTATGCCGCATTTTACCAGTCACAAACAGCCCATCAGGCCGTTTGCAACTGGTAAAATGCATTTCCCTATGTACCAATCCTATTTTGCGAGTCAGTAGCTATTACTAACTCGCAAAATAGGGTTTGCAAGTCACTATTAGGAAGGGACGTGTAAAGGGCGTCCCTTCCTAATAGCGAGTCGCACTGGTATGTATGAATGTTTTGCGACCGGGAATGCGGTCGCAAAACATTCATACTTTACTGACTCTTTGAGGAAGGTGGTATCCCGTTCGCAAATGGAAGGGGTCCCCAATGAACCCCTTCCCCTTTGTGAATGGGGGTGCCAACATTTTTTCAGGGCAGGCAGTGTTCCCATGGACCACTTCCCACTCTTTAAAAAAAAAAAAAAAAAAAGAAAAGAAAACATTTCATTTTTATTTTTGAAATGCATCCCGTTTTCCTTTAAGGAAAAAAAATGCTTTATTTAAAAAGCAGTCACAGACATGGTTATCTGCTGACCCCCAACAGGCCCTGTGAGTGCAGGCCATTTCCAATGGGTCGCAAATTGAGACATGCCTCATGAGTATTAATGTGGCAGTTCCCTTGCGACCCATTTGGGAATCGCAGACAGTTTTCTCAGACACTGTTGTACATCAGTGTTTGTGACACACAATTTGCGAGTCGCTAAAACTGGCAAATTTTGTTTCGCAAACACTGAGGGACGTACATCTCGCCCTATGCCCTATAAGGGTGTTGTTCTGTTCCTTCTCCACAATGCCTTCTACCTTGAGGTCACTCTGTCCTTGAGAAAGTGACATAGCCCATCGGCAGAATGAAGGCAGGGCCTTGCATGTCTAAGGGTGATGGTGTACCTTCTAAAAAATGAGCCATAACATAGATGAAATGGTGGGAATACAAGACCTATTACACTCCGTAGACATCTCTGACGCTTCCCCGAAGGGCCCATGGGTACGAAAATCACCCAGGACAGACTTTTTACAAGCTCCCTCATCACTAGACGTTGACAGTTTTAGTACCTGTAATGCAGCTTCTTGCTGCTTTACCGTATGTTCCTGCTTCAGGTATGTCCCAGAGACGGTATTCATATTCAACGTGCATGGCTTGCCCGAAGCCGTTAGGAGTGCTGGCTCCATTCATGCAGTGCAGCGCCTGCTGTAAACCAGGGCCGGGAAGGGTGGCAGCTGCTGCACTAAGAGTCAGGCGCGTGCGGACGTTTGTCACTGGGTGCTTGGGATGAAGATGGGAGAGGTGATGATAATTCACTGACTTGTTATTGTTGGTGATAGGATGTCACTATATGGAGGCGGTGTTTAGATCCGTCCGTACCACCTAACCGGTAGTAGAGGCCGCTGCCTTACAACACCACCACAGGTGGCCACAAGAGTGCATCAGATTACAACTAATCACTTAAAAGATGCCTTTCATGCTAGGGGAAACAGTGCATTCAAAAGGAAAACATATAACTTTGTCCTTGGGTCTGAAAATCTTTCCTCCAGAGTTGTTGGTGAAACTAAAATATGTACCTTAATAGCACTGGGACCTCATTAAAGACAGTTAAACATGGAGCAGAATGTATAAAATAAAATGGGGTATATCTATTCCACAATTTTTGCTGCTCTTATTGTAAGGAAAGGAGAGAATGGGCAAATATGCCACACTTATGGCACAAAAGCTATATCTTTTCTTTATTGTATGCATGTGGAGAAACTACCTTACATTTTAAGATTGATTTTACCAGACGGTGCAAGCTGTCTGTTTGCAAAAGACCTATTGCCAGCTTCCCAAGAACTTACAGTGGGCAGAGTCCATTCATTGCTTAGCATTAACTGGCTTCTTTGCCACTCTCATTTGCTTACTTCTTGTTAACGTTCTTGCCTTGTCTGTCTTGTGTTTGTTCCCGTCCCTCTTGTGTTTGTCCCTCCTTTGGAGCACAGCCTCTTTACTTGGGTCCGTCCACTGCTCACTTTTACAGAACTTCTTTTCTCTTTTGCTTAAGCATTCCATGAGTGCATGTGTTTCCAGCTGTGTCTCTTGTATGTTTCACTCCCTACTGCGCTCTGTGTTATTCTTGTGTGTGTGCTACTCTCCCCTCCTGCAGTCAGTGTTGTTCATCCTCGTTGTTGCCCTCTCTTTCATATGTTTGATTTCTCATCCTCCACTCGACACGCTACTCAAATACTCTCCTACTTTACACACTTCTAGCTTCCCTTTGTTTTGTTTTTTCAATTTTAACATTTTTTTGAGGGGGAGGGAAGCATACAGCAAATTTCTCCTATCCCATCTTTATAAATAAAAGCACGTTCACACTTCTTTATTTTCGTAAACAAATTAGGTTAATCTACCAATTCGTCTCAGATCAGTTAATGAAAAAAATGGCCCCCCGTCAGCAAGCACCCATTGGACAACGCATGCGCACACTTACAAAAATAACACACTCATCCTCAAGCTTTTTTTGCTTCCCTTTTCATGGGCGAGCTCAAAGCGCTCCGTCCCATGCTGTAATCTCTCTTTGGGCTTCTTACCACGCCCATGTCACGTCAGTCACTTTCATTGGTTCATGTGCTTGCCTTTTAAAATCCACTTGCTTTCATTTGTGAAAGGCATGCATACATCATGCCTTTTCCGGTGTTTAGCCCACCTACACAGCACCGGTAAACTAATGAAACCATTCGAGGCTCGATGTTTTCAGCATGGTTTCCGGTCTACTTTATCTTTTCAATGCAGCGCGATTGCGCTGGGGTTTACATAGCGCAATCGCGCTTGGTTTTTCCGTTTTCAATTTCAGCACGATCATGCTGCATTTTGCATAGCGCGATCGCGCTGTGTTTTTTTTCTTGTAATTTGTGTGGCAAGAAAAGTCCGGTTAGGAGTTTACAACGCTAATAGCTCTAACTCGAGCAAATGCGAGACCCGTTGCATTGCAAATGCTTGTTGTTCATGCTGTCTGTGTAGCATGTCCCTCGACGTTTTTGGGGCTTTGTATCATATTTTGTGTTCAAGTTATTGATTTCAAAATTAATCAGATATAATTCCACTCCAAAGATCTTCTTTGACGTAATTAGTGATGTGAGTAACAGAGGACAGTGGAAGAGGCTCCTGAGCCCATAGTTCTAATACTTTCAGTACCAACAGGTGATATTACTGTAAGGAAAGAAGCAATTACGTCACTAGTATATATTTTATTTTGTAAGTTGAATATTTTGCTTCCCACAGCAACTGTTGCCATGTCGTCGGGCCATCTGGCAGTTTGTTTCACCTGTCAAGCACCAAACAGAATTCTATAAACATATTAAAATAAATTGATGGTGAAGAGAGCTCATTTTAGCTGAGACTATTCAAAGCTTCATGAAATCGTGCCTTCCTCACCCCCAGTAGAAAGGTGTTTAACAAAGGTCTCGGTAGTGCCCCCGTTAATATAATATTTTTTATCAGTGCTTGTGCATTGCACCCAGTGCTGGCGCGCGCCTCATACACGTGACCTCTAGTGTTTAATTCCAGTGAATGAAATGCGTATCAAAACTGATGCAACACGTGACGCGATCTGCACTGCAATGTTAGCGCTGCACCCTAAGTGAGCTTTTCTCACTGCATTTCTAAAAGGGAACAGTTCTGTTTCTGAAATCAGAGGCACATCCTTCTGCTTCTTCCCGAAAATACCGCAGAAGAGCTGACGTGTATGTTAGGTGGGGGGGGGGGGGGGGGGGGGGGCGGAGGGGCGTAGTGGAAGAGGCTGCCTGGAGGTCGGAGAGTAAATGGAGGGGAAAGGATACTGAGACGTAGGCTTGACAGAAAGAAACCAGACTGGACAGTGCACTCTAAACAAAACAAGGACGTATAATGTGTTTTTGACCAGCTCCTTTCAGCCATTGGCTTGCGACTGTGGCAATCACATCTTGGATGGGCCCATAAGAATATCATCTCTCCCTCACTTAATTGTATTGCTAGCTGTGGTGTAGCCTTACGCTTCATGCATTGAAATGAGGGACTATTTCACACATCCTTGCCCCTATATCTCTGTTGGCTTCTTGTTGCTGACTTATCCACAAGATGCACATTAAACCCTGACCAGTTGACCCTCCCTATTCGTCTTGCTTGTCATATTATTCTGATAGTATGTAGAAAACTATATGCCATGATTGTAAGAAAACAAATCTAATATGAAGTTTGAAACAAGCATTGGCAATGCCAAAAGGTCTGACCTTAAAGGAATGTTGTATGGTAATGTGAAGCATTGTGTGGACCTAAAGAGCTGCAGAGTAATATTGGTGTAGGTTAAAACAGAAGGTGAGTTGCACTATATAGGTTAATGACTACCCTCCTCTCGTCTGTGCTGCTGCCAGATAAAAAAACATTAATTATCTAGTTATCTGAGACACTTCAAAAGCATTCCAGTGTCATGGGTCTGCCCCTGAAAGTTCAAGCTTGGGCAGATGGATACATAAACAAAATGATCACAGCTGATTGGAGGTCAGCACTTTGTTTTGTGGAACTGTACAATTTCCGCCCTATCAAAACATGTACACCTGGCTTCGACATGTGGGTGGAGTCTAAACCCTCTCTAGTGATGTTTACATAATTGTCTGGCAACAGCTGCACTTGAAGCCAGAGCATAAAATAAACACTTGGTCTGTCTTTAATTCTGTAGCTTTTGAGTGCTGATATAAAGCAAATACTAAGAACCAACATTGTGTATTATGGTTGGATTGGTGGTTGTTTAATATCTGTATATGCAGATGTATACGAGTAAACACCATAACACAGTTGCATAAGCTGTTATAGCATTATTTTGCAAACATAATTTACTATCAAATTGGCAGGATGCAAGGATGAACCAACGATAGGAACATGCTAAAAACGGATTTTCTTAAGCGATGTTAGGGGTGATATTGCCATTCATTAGGAGCAGAAGGCACAAAGGCTGAGGAGTGGAGAGTGACGTTGGCACTGCTCTTCCAGTTATCATGTAGCTGTACATTTAATCAAGAAGGACCTTTTGACTGATAGAGCAACATGCGTTAAAAAGACCACGGTGTTTTGCAGCCTACAGTATTTGCACATGGTTGTTTTGAAATGATTGCTTAAAAATATAAATGTCTTACTTTTTTCTCTTGGCATTTTAGGTTTAGAGATAGGAGTTTAGGCATTTTTAAACACAAGTCATTCTACACTGTATGTAATCTTCAAAAATTGATTTCTACGTTGTATGGAAACACCAATCTATGACCAGAGTCCTTAACTAGGACAGGAGCAGGTGTGGGAGCAGTCTGGCCAACACCTCAACTTGGCATGGACTGCCGAAGAGGCAGAAAGAGGCAGCGTGTCTCCCAAGTCCACGATGGGGTCGCTCAATGGCCGCAAGCACCTGCGTTTGTTGTCAGCGGCCCCATGGAAGAGGAAATTGTGCAAAGTCAGAGAGGATAATCCAGTAAGGGCGAGGCACGGAGGTTTGTGAAGGCCACCATGTCCGTGGGGGGGTCACAGAGGGAAGGCTAGAACACCTGGAAGTAGTAGGAGTGGCCTAATAGAAATAAAAGAAAAAGGGTAAGCTGCCAATAAGAAACTGTTGTTCCCTCTTGACAGGTCTCTTTGTTTACATTAGTACCTGTGATAAAAAAAAATAGGAGATTCTTGCCCACATCCACTTACCAGTCCTCCCTATGTATAGAGCGAGTGCTCAAATAAACAAAGAGGGTCACGCAGCCCTTTACTCCATCTTTTCAGGTGACTGTGGATTGGAAGAGAGGGCCAGCCACAGGTGTTTATAGCTCAGATAATAGGGGGAAGGATAAGAGGAAACGGTATAATTTCTCCATAGGGAAAATACATGATCCAGAACTAGAAAGGGTGAACGTTTTTGTTGTTGCTGGCTCTCCTTCCAGGCTTGCTCCCTCTTTTCAGGAGTGATAAGAGGAGGATCCTACCACCTTCCAAGAATAAACCCCAGAATAAATAGAAGGGGAATGTTATGTAAATAGTGAGACCTGAGGAGAAAACTCATACTTTTCTTCAAATTTCAGAGCGGGAGAGAAACAAATGATCAGAAAGTTGCAAACTAAAGAAGACCTGCACTTTAGCGGGCTGTGACGTAAGGACTAGGCATAGACATATTTCAGTGTTTGTATCTTAAGGGACAAAAGATCTTCTATAAAAAGGAAGATCTAAAAGATCTACTAGAATAAGAGAATACTTTCTGGAGACTGAAAGAGGAGATTTTTTTTGTATTTTCAGGCCTATTACTTTTTTTGGTGATAAAAACGAATTTGGAGAACAATGTGTTTCTGGAGTATATTACGCCCTTGACATCCATTTTGGCATGGGATATATCTGATAGCAAAATCAAATGCGTGTACCTGAGGAAGTTGCAAGGGTGAGGAAAAGATGCTGCTGGGGAGGATATGTGTCTGGTAGCATCAGACTGGACCTAACGTGGTCAAACTTGGATACATTCAGTGTTTAGAAGAGCATAAACTAGGTGTGCCTTGCGGGAGGGGGGGTGTAAATGAGTGGGCTTGTCAAGTAGAAATTATGCGATCGCATCATTATAAAGTCAACACTTGGCTAAGGACAAGCTTGTCTGTTCCCATTCATGTGACTTTTCATCTTGCCCAAAGGCAGTAAATTGTGTTGAATGTAGTGATACACCCTTTCATGTTCGACTGGGGTTTTCTTAAGAAAGGTAACTATATTGGTTATTCCCTTATATGGTGGCTTGTTTCTTATTAACTTTTGTAAGAGTTTTCAAACAACTTTATTGTCCTCGCCAGTGAAAATTCATATTGCTAGTCATTTCATCAATAACTGATAGCCACCAGGCCGTGCATTAACCGTTTGGCTGTTTGCATACTTGTTACACATGAACCCACATTTGAGAGACTTTAGTTTTTACTAACCTGTGTGCTCTCTAATATCCCACTTAGGTCCCCTTTCTCCTTCTATCCTTCGCTGTTTTCCCTCAGCCCCCTTCCCAAGACCTTATATTCCCTCCCAGTTTCTTCCAATGTTCTCCACATCAGTGTGCTGCTCTTGCACAATACCTTGTATACGTCTTCTTCATGCGCTCTACGGAAAGAGATGTAATATTGATTGAAATTGGTGCAGTGACACTTTTAAAGTATCACATGCATGCACCAAACCATTTTTTCTAAATTTCCTGGACACTATCACCATACACAATGTACAAATTGAAGATTACAGTTGGAGTTATACATCCCATAGTCTCAGTTACTTTATTTATACCACAAGGACATTGGTTTTGTGCTGTAAGGTGATATTCAAAAAGCTCTTAACTTCTCCAGGAATTCTGTATATGTAATTCTGTCTTTGCCATATTGATAATATCCTAACCCTGCACCTGATGTGATTTAAAAAGAATAAGATAGGCTTCCATCAATGACTAATGACTTTCTTGTGTTCCCACCCTATCATTTTGCAAGGGGTGGGTCAGCGATGCTGAAAGGAGGGTTAGCTGGTTCATAGATGTCTTAGGTCATAACAAGAGAGTTTGTAAACCGCATCAGAAGCCCTGCCTCCTGTAAAAGGTTGGAAAGTTCAGTTATGAGAGTAACACCCAATGACACACTAAGCGTGACCCAAAGACCACTTTCTATTTACAAGCCCAGCAGCAACTACCTCGAAGGAAGACAAAGGGAAGAAGGAGATTGTGGACCCCTTGCCATTTAGGAAGGTCAGCACAATACAGATGTCTTCCTCTTAGTACCTCCGTATGCTACATTCATCACTGCTTGTGGCTTAGCAGACTGAAGACGGAGTCCGCAAGGTGGATCTTGTTGGCTTCCACACTGCACCTGACATGGTGGTGTTGTGTGATAAGACTAACAGAATATCGGCAAATGAAACATAATTAGTGGTTTTGGGACCCCCTCGCATGCAGCACAATAAGACACAGAAGCATTCATGGTTCTAATATAATGGCACTGAAGAAGCTTGAGTTTTGGATCTGTCTTGTGGCCAAACCCAGGTTTGTTGTAAGGAATTCATTTTAATACACTAAAGTTGAGTACAATTGCGTCGCCAGTATAAAAGTGGCATTAGTAAATTTATACCTGGGTACGTTGTGGAAGCATTCTCTCTGTAGAGTAAGAAGGGAGGCTCGCAGGGGTTTCATCCTCGCTTTAATGGGGATAGCAGACGCTTGATGTTTATTCAAAGAAAGAAGGAGAGAACCTACATATATTGGCATGCATAATACGCTACAAAAGTGACTCCCTCCGCTCGCGAATTTGGAGCCTTGTTGAGGAGATGTGAAGACGTGGCGAGTGATTCCATTTGGCGTCTTGGATACCGTACGGAGACCGCAAAGAGTAATGGTGAGGCTTGCAGGGACAGGGGTTTGGAATCCGAATATAAAGTCAGATCCAATAGCAGATTTCTGTGGGGATCGAACCAGGATGAAGAACCTTTTTATACATGTGGGTTAAAAGTGTGAATATGGATGTGAATTGGAGTTTGGATGCAATTAATGGCGGCATATGGGCCATTGATATGTGGCCATTGCAATGTGGGTTCCATCATTAATGTTTTGGTTTGATTATATAGGCATGATTGTCTTATTATGCTCGCACCGCTTTAGTATTTTCTTTATATTTATGTATGAGGCAGATCAAAAATTTACATTATATCATTTGATTATGATGTGTTTTTGAAATATGGAAAGAATGATGCCAACGTATAATATAATTGGTATACTTTAATTAGTTCCAATGGAAAGAAAACTGGGTACATTAATATGCACAAATATATATTTTCTGCCACTGGGCATTGAATGGTGGTTTACTTTAAAATGAATAATTTCATAAATTTAACAAAAGTTAAAATCTTGAAATTTGAAATGTCTTTGGTTAGAGAAAGAGTGATATTTTGGGTTGATAAAACAATATGTTTGATTTGCTGACAGGAGGAATTGCGGATAGTATTTCCTTCATGTCTATTGAATTGCAGGATATAGACCCTCATTACATCATTGGCGGTAAGTGCTGCTTACCGCCATGCTGACTGCTGCCAACATACTGTGACCGTGGCGGTATAATGATACGGTTATTATGACCCACACATAGAAATCCACCACTAAATAGACACCCACACAAGCCCACCAGCCGAAGGTCAGTGATAAACTGGCGGTACCAAAACCCACACCGTTACGCCAACAGAAATATGCCCACAGCATCATGACCCACGAATCACCGTGGCGGACATTCAACCGCGGTAAACCATTGGCGGTACAGACCGCCGCACTCAAAATACACACACACATACAAAACTACACCACATTGGACAATTCAAAATACACACACCTGACACACATACACTCACCACACACCCACACCACTATAAAACACACACCCACAATACCCATAACTCTTTACGAGCCAAACATTTTGGCAAGTGAGAGAGAGACAAGCCAGGAACACCCACTGAATCTGAGCCACAAAACACCATCACCCATACACCATCCACGCACCTCACAGCACACACCCCAACGCATCACCCCACACACCCTCACTCATACCACTCACACTACGCCCATGGCATCACAAAGACACCCCAGGTTCTCAGAGGAGGAGCTAAGGGTCATGGTGGAGGAAATCATCCGGGTAGAGCCACAGCTATTTGGATCACAGGTGCAGCAGACATCTATTGCAAGGAAGATGGAGCAATGGCGGAGAGTCATAGACACACTAGTGACAATCACTTAGCTAAACCAAGCAGAACTCACACAAGCCAAAGCTGCCTTGCTAATAACAACCATAGAGGGAAACATATCCATGCACAAGATGGCACACGCAGATACAATAACACTGCATTTACATCCCCACAGGACCCCCACTCAACGTCACCGGAGAGGAGGTGCCAGCCACATCCAGTCCTCCCCTGAAGAGACCCACAGTGATGAAGGCAGCTCTGGACGCCTGAATCACAATGACCAACCTGGCCCATCAGGGACCTCTGGACAGTCGGTGACCCAGGCACAGTCCCCAACCCACCACAGAGCCTCCCCCCTCAGGAAACACCACCACAGCACCCACCCAGCGGGCCCATCCTTCTGTCCCAAGGACACATCAATCAGCGGTGTGTCCACCACTACAGGGACCCCAGGCAACCCCACAAACACAGGACGATCAGGGACCTGGGGTCAGTGGTAGTGGGCACACAGTTCAGGGGACAGAGTCACAGGACAACAGGGAAGCTGGGAGGACTGCTGTGCGATGGGGAGGACAGGCCCAGGGAACCGACTCTCCACGAGGCACTCACCAACATCCTGGGACCATACCACCATTCTCAGGAGACCATGGGCCAAATACTGGCCAAGCTGCAGGAGACCCAGCGGCTACAGGCGGGACAGTACCTGGGGATCAGGGAGGACCTGAGGGACATCCCCACCACCCTGGTCACCATTGCAGGGGTGCAGGCAGACATGGCCAACACCATGAGGGAGGCAGTGACACACCAACGGGCCCCTGACACTAGCCAAACTGAAGAACAGCCCTCCACCTCCGCCGGTGCTAGTGGACAGGAGGCCCTGCCACAGGACCAACAAGCCACCAGCACCCCATCCCCTGCAGAAGGAGAACCACCCCGCAAGCAGTCCCTGCGATCCAGGCAGAAGCTAGAGAACATTAACAATACCCCCGCCAGGAAATGAGACTCACCTGATTGTCACCCTTCTGTCCCACTCTGTCACCCTGCACACCTTGAACTGACATTAGTTTCACAAACTCTAAACATTGCAATTCAAATGTACTGTAATATTTACATAGGTATGACCTGTAGTGGGCAACAGTAAACACAACAGGAGCCAGAGTGGGGCACAGAGATCTGAAAATAGAGTTACCAAAGTGGACAGTAAGTGGCCATAGAAAGAGGGAAATCAGGCTGCCATGTCCAATGTCAAACACAAAACTGCAATGGAAGGTGAAGTTACAGTGTCTTACCTGTGTGTTGCTGGAAGTACTGTTGAATTAGTGTACTTCTGTTGTCCACATCTTCTTTCTCTGCCTCCTGTTCCTCACTGTCCACAGGCTCCACCGCTGCCACACGACCATCCCCAGGCTCATCCTCCTACAGAAAAGGCACCTGGCTTTTCAAGGCCAGGTTGTGCAACATGCAACGATGATCTGGCAGACCTTCTTGGGTGAGTAGTACAGGGATCCACCTGTCAGATGGCGGCACCGGAATCTGGCCTTCAGGAGGCTAAAGGTTATCTCAATGATCCTCCTTGTTCGCCCATGTGCCTCATTGTAACGTTCCTCTGCCCTTGTCCTGGCATTCCTCATTGGGGTCAGTAGCCATGAGAGGTTGGGGTAACCAGAGTCACCTGCAAATATTCGAGGGCTACCTGTTAGCCAGACACTCACCCTTAGGGCCAGACCCATATACCTACATCAAGTGGATGGGGACCATGGGCTCGCCTATTAGCCACACCCGGTGCCTTTGGAGTTGAGCCATCACATATGGGATGCTGCTATTCCTCAAGATAAAGGCATTATGCACAGAGCCATGATACTTGGCATTGACATGGGAGATGTACTGGTCCGCCCAACACACCATCTGCACATTCAGAGAGTGAAAGCTTTTCCTATTTCTGAACATTTGTTCTTTTCTCCGGGGGCGGGGGGGCGAACAAATGCAATATGTGTACCACCAATGGGACCAATGATGTTGGGGATATGTCACAGTGCATAGAAGTCAGCCTTCACTGTGGCCAAATCCTCCACCTGGGGGAATACGATGTAGCAGCTCATGCGCAGGGCAGACAACACTCTGGTCAGCACGTTTGAGAACATAGGCTGTGATATCCCTGATGCCATGGCCACTGTCGCTTGGAAGGAACCACTTGCCAGGAAATGGAGCACTGACAGGACCTGCACTAGAGGGGGGGATACCTGTGGGGTGGCGGATAGCTGAAATCATGCCTGGCTCCAATTGAGCCCACAGTTCTTGGATTGTGGCCGTATCAAGTGTGTATGTCAGGATAATGTGCCTGTCCTCCATTGTCGCCAGGTCCACCAGGGGTCTGTACACGGGGGGATGTCTCCATCTCCTATTCATCCTCAGCGGTTGAACTCTAGGGTGAAAAACAGTGAGCAGAAGGTCATATTCACACATATGTCATAATAAAATGCAATTCTTCCTTTACAGAAACAGTATGTGAACTCGTAAGTCAGTTGATGTGCAAATGTCTGCTGTGACACAGTTAGGTGCCATGGCCTGTGCCCCCCTGAAATGGCGGCTGCCTGACCTGTGAGGAGAGACAAGTGGAAATGAGGTAATTCCGCTGGTGTTGTGCGCTGTTGCGGTCGGCGGTCAATGACCGCCGCGCAACATCGCATTGGTTATCATTGGGCCCTATGAGTTCCAGGAGCCAATGGCGATGTACGCTGGCGGTGACGGTACGCACCGCTGCGGATGTGACCGCCATTTTCTATCTGTGCACTCACTTGCTACCTGACCTTCAACAGGAGAGGACCTACACTGCAAGTGCTGCTGTGACCTGTGTCTGGGAGCGACAATGGCTCGAGTGTCTGGGGAAAGGGCCCCTGCCTTCACTTCCGAGGAGTTGGAGAGACTAGTGGATGGGGTCCTACACCAGAACACTTTACTCTATGGTCCTCCAGACAAACTGGTGAGTACACTGTGAGCATGATGCTTGGGCCATGAATGTAGGGATTGCTGTGTGTGTGTAAGCCCTGTGTAGGAGGGGGGACTGCCGCAAACGGTGGGAGGACCTGCGCCACTGGGCAAGGAAGTCGGCTGAGGCCATGCTGGGGCTTCCCTTCCAACGAGAAGGGGTGCCCGTCATACCCTGACCCCCCTGATGTTCCGCATCCTGGCGGTGGCCTATCCGGAGTTGGATGGTGCTTGAAGGCATAAAAGAAGCCACAAGGGGTTGAGTACAGATTCAGAATCATGACTTTGCGCGCGTTAAGGTATTACCTGGGTGGGGGATGTGAGCTGTGGGTGCCCCTAGGCCAGGGCGAACATGGCAGTGTATGTTCAATGTTGGGCAAGATCAGATGCACTCCAACCCCAATAATGTTAGTGGGCGTCTACTACTGTGCAGGGTCCTGTGGATTTCAGGTGTGCAGCTAATGGCGTTAGGCAGTTTACCTCATGGCCTGGTGACTAGCAGTGTAACTGGTAGTGCATGGGCTAGTGCATAGGGCTGTTCCCTGTGTGTTGTGTACGCCAGCGGTAGTGTTGTTGCTGGCACTAACCAAGTGTATCCTCTGTTTCTCCCCCCTTTTGTTTTGTCACCCTGTCCTTGTGTGCATTAGCATCATCTGGCGGAGGACCAGAGGCACCGGCAATGGAGGGAGCTGCATCCCACGTGGGCCTTGAGGCCGAATCCACCGACGGTGAGGGCACCAGTGGGACGGAGGGCGAGAGGAGCACCACGACTGAGACAGGAGGGGACACTACTGACAGCGACTCCTCCTCCGATGGAAGCTCCCTGGCAGTGGTGGACACCTCTGTGGCCACCCCAACTACAGTTACAGCCGCCACCCCCATACCAGCATCACCCTCTCAGCGTGTTTCCCGTGCCCGCTCACCCAGGAGGGTGGGCGTCTCCTTCGCCCCAGGCACCTCAGGCCCTGCCTCAGTCAGCCCTGCTGCCCTCAGTGAGGAGGCTATTGACCTCCTGAGATCCCTCTCTGTTGGGCAGTCAACCATACTGAATGCCATCCAGGGTGTAGCAGGGCATTTGCAACAAACAAATGCATACCTGGAGGGCATTCACTCTGGCGTGGCGGCCCAACAGATAGCATTCCAGGCTCTGGCCAACGCACTGATCGCAGCCATTGTCCCGGTCTCCAGCCTCCCCCTCCAACTTCCTCTACCCAGTCCCAATCCCCTCAACCCCAGCCTATCCCAAGCACACCTTCAGACCAGCAATCAACCAAATCAAAACACAGAAGTGGCTCAGGCAAACACAAGCACCACACTTCATCTCACAAGCACTCACACAAGCACCATCCACATGCAGACACACCAACATCCACTGCCTCCACTGTGTACCCCTCCTCCTCGTCGTCCACCTCCCTCCCAGTAGCGTCTCCACTCACACCCGCATGCACTACATCCTCATCCACTCCCTCCATCACCAGCACGCATATCACTACACACCCCTCACTGCCAATCACCACCCCCACATCCATGCACACGTCCCCTGTGTCCTCTCCCACTGTCTGTGACCCCTCCTCCCAAAGTACACAAACGCAAGCACACACACACACACACCCAACAGCCATCCACCTCACAACATCCAGCCCATGCACCTGCACCCAACCACAGCAGACTGACACCTCCTACAACCACTCCCTCTTCCTCCACTCCCAAACCTTCACCCTCTCCCCGCTCTAGTGTCCCTAAGGAGCTTTTCCTTGCCAACATTGACCTGTTCCCTACCCCACCCCTCGTCCTTCCCCTTGGGCCAGGGTGGCCAGAACCCAGCCCAGCACCTCAGCCACCCGGTTCATGGCCACTGTGGTTTCTGCAGGTACTGCAGGTGTGCAAGGCTCTAAGGAGGCACCCGTCAGCCCAGCCAGTGTGCCAGCAGCACCTGCCAAGGCCAAGATGGATCCGACACCTAGCAAGGGCAAGAAGGGGACACCAGCCAGCAAGGGGAAGGTGGCACCACCAGCAAGCAAGGGCAAGACAAAGACACCAGCTGTCAGAAGCAAGGAGGCACCACCATCTGCCAAGGGCAGGAAGGGGCACACAACACCAGCCATGGCACTTCAGCCGTCCGAGGCTGCAGGTGAAGGCACCATCACTGCCAGCACCACCACTGCCAGCACCGCCACCTGCACTGCCGCCAGCAGCACCACTGCCAGCAGCAGCAGCCCCAGTGGGCAGTCATCTGAGGCTGCAGGTAAAGGCCTGGAGGCTACCACCACCAATGCCTGCACCGCCACCTGCTGCGCAACTGGCATCCACTGAGAAGCTGTCACCGCCGGAGAGCAGTGTGTAGTGGTGATTACATGGGCTGCAGTGCATCCTGGCCCCTGCAACACCTGTCGGTGTGACACACAGGTGAGAGACAGTGACCTTGCCCCATCCAGGATGAAGCACACTGGGCACAAGGCCCCTCCAGAACCAGTGGAAGAAGCCATCTACTCAGCTCCTCCTTGCCAGGATGAAGCACACTGGGCACAAGGCCCCTCCAGAACCAGTGGAAGAAGCCATCTACTCAGCTCCTCCTTGCCAGGATGAAGCACACTGGGCACAAGGCCCCCTCCAGAACCAGTGGAAGAAGCCATCCACTCAGCCCCTCCTTGCCAGGATGAAGCACACTGGGCACAAGGCCCCCTCCAGAACCAGTGGAAGAAGCCATCCACTTACCGCATCCGTGCCAGGATGAAGCACACTGGGCACAAGGCCCCCTCCAGAACCACTGGAAAAAGGCATCCACTTGAGAGACTGTGGCCTTGCACTCCCCAGGACCAAGCAGTGGGCAAACCACCCACTTGAGAGACTGTGGCCTTGCACTTCCCAGGACCAAGCAGTGGAGAAGCCATCAACTAGAGAGACTGTGGCCTTGCACTCCCCAAGACCAAGCAGTGGGCAAACCACCCACTTGAGAGACTGTGGCCTTGCACTCCCCAGGACCAAGCAGTGGTCAAACCACCCACTTGACAGACTGTGTCTTTACACTCCCTAGGACCAACCAGTGGGCATGGAGCCCTCTCCAGGCCAGTGGCGTTATACCATCTTCCGGCTGAGGTGCCCCCCCATTCCCCGTCCCCCTGAGGTGCCTGTGTGTTTTCGACCTGATGCCCCTGCAGTGTTCTCTCTGTATTGAGGCAGGAGTCAATTGTGGCCTTAACCTATGTGTTTTGGCCCAGTGGGCCACGGATATTTTGGAGTGGGCATTGTCCCTCCTTTTGTATATATTGTATATATTGTACATACTGTTTATTGCTTTAAGAACGTATTTCTCAAAATGACTAATATTACACTCATGTTACTCCATTCCTTTCGTCCTTGCGTTATTCCTGAGGGTTATGGGGTGTATATGTAATGTTGTTGCATGTGTTTGTGTGTATGGTGTTGGGGGTGAGGGTGGGGGCGGGGGTGTTGCGTGCATGTGTCACTCTCTTTTTCCTCCCCACCTCCCCTGTGTGCTAGGTGCAGTACTCACCGTGGTCGTCTTCGCCGGCGTTCATGTTCCTGGTGTAGGAGAAGGCAGACCAGCATGGGTAACACCTGCAGTTGGGCTCCATGGCGTCCTGGTTCTTCCATGAGTGTCGACAGGTGAGTCGTTTCTCTTCAGAGTAGTGTTTCTGCCGTGCTTTTAACAGCGTTGGTACTACCCCGGAAAAGCTGGCGGAGAGGCGTGTTGTAATGCAGTGGGCGGTACATTGTCTTCCGCCTGGCTGTTGGCAGTTACCGCCGCTGTGTTTGTTGCCGGGATTACCACCGCTTTATCACCGACCGCCAGGGTTGTAATGAGGGCCATAGTTTCTAAAGGCAGTGGGGCTTTGTTATAGAATTTTGGGCTATGAGTAAGACTGCAATGGTTGAAACGCCTCAGCTGATATAATACAGCCAATGATGGATGAAAAATAAATAAATTGGATAGAGTCTGGAGTGCCGGCTTTTCCTTTCTGAATGGATGTGGAATGCTGTTATGGATATATATATATATAAAACCTACTGGCATATATATATATATATATATATATATATATATATATATATATATATGTGTGATAGAATCCTTTAGAGACAGTTAGCTGAACCATATCACAATCTCACTTGTATAACATAGCAAAACTTATATACCTGGCAGCCTAGGCACAAAGCAGTCTTCAAACATACCACCCAGCTCAACAACAGCACAAAACAACTGTAAAATATTTTGACGCACGCTTGCCTACGCCAAGCATACTAAAATAGCTTTTTTATTAAAATCCTTTTGCTTTCCCATTAGACAACTGACACCAGATCAATTAAAGTTCATAACTGTATGAAAAGGGCACACGGATCATGAAAGCAACACGGTTTGATAATAATGGTGAGAGGCGCAATATACTTGTAGATAATATTCATGAAGGGGGAATAAACACACTTGTACAAGATCCATTAGAGGGAATAACTTGTATTATTTTCTCAGGTCCTTGCTCCATTTGTCCTCTCTGGATGTTTTCATTTTGCCCTGATATGGATTTTCATTCCCACATCTCATGCATTTTTAAGAGAATGAAATATGGACATGTTTCATGTTTTGAATCAGACCTCAGAATGTAAAAATGTACCACCCTTAGGCAATTCTTCGGGTGTTCATGATGAATTTAGACTTTTACGCTAATGCAAAAATTGTTTCCCCAAAGGTCTCAGCCTCACTATGTTGCACCTAAAAGCTGTAATGGTACAGATGGAAAAAATGCATATTTTGGTTTAGTTGAAGTTCTTTTTTCCACAATATTAAAATCTGAATAAAGTAATTATCCTTATCCTTGTTTTAGTGAGATGTCAATAACAATAACGCTTTGCACACATTTATTGTGATATTGTTGATAGCATCTTAAACCGGCTCGTTCTGTAGCTTATTTGAAGGTAGCACAATTCTAAAGCAAAATGAAGGGAAATTAAAACATGCCTTTGTTGGGATTTGGCTTTAAGGCTGTGTGGTGTGATTATCAAAACGTGGTTGGTTGTGAATCGCTTATAATCTGCATGCCACCTCCTGGGGCGAGGGCTGCACTGCACTTTGCTTCCCCACAGCCCCTCCAGGACATCTAAAACCTCTTTAACAAGGAACACTTGGACAAGTCACTATGTTCAGGCCTATAGTAGTTTTATCTGTTTTAGTGCAGAGTGCTGTACAAACAGTAACCTAAGAATCTGTCCTGCTTCCCTGTGGGCAAGAGACTTAGGGGGTTATTACAACTTTGGAGGAGGTGTTAATCCGTCCCAAAAGTGACGGTAAAGTGACGGATATACCACCAGCCGTATTACGAGTCCATTATATCCTATGGAACTCGTAATACGGCTGGTGGTATATCCGTCACATTTGGGACGGATTAACACCTCCTCCAAAGTTGTAATAACCCCCTTAGGGTGCCTTTTCACTAAATCTCTCTATGGTGTTGAGGTGTTTGGGAGGCTTTTTGTATTGTTTCTGGATTATGTTAATTCAGTGGCAATTCTTCCCTGTCTTTGGATGATAGCTTGTCATCTTACTTTGCATTGGCTGATGCTGTTGCTGCTGTAGCCCTGTTAGGTCCATTGCTATGACCCAACATTGCATTCTGAAGACATATCATATTCAGTAGTTACTTGGTAGTTCTTTTGTGTAGGTTTGTGCATACATGTACCGGCACTCTTCTGTACTTCTGCCTGCTGATAGCTAATCCTTTACATCAGTGGTTCCCAACCTGTGGTCCGGGGACCCCTGGGGGTCCGCGAAGCCTCCTCAGGGGGTCCCCGAATGGTTAGAAAATTAAATAATAGTAACAGATTAGGTTCCCAGCTTTCAGCAATGACTCAGTAGGGGGTCCCCGGATTCCAATAAAGAATCAGTGGGGGTCCCGGGCTCCAGTAATGATAAATTGGGGGTCCACAGAAGTCAAAAGGTTGGGAACCACTGCTTTACGCCAGTGGTTCCCAAACTTTCGACTTCCGTGGACCCCCACTTTATCATTACTGGAACCCGGGGACCCCCACTGAATAATTATTGTAATCCATGGACCCCCCCCCCCAACTGAGTCATTAGTGAAAGCTGGGGACCTAATTTGTTAATAACATTTAATTTTCTAAGCAGTCGCGGGCTCCCTGAGGAGGCTTCATGGACCTTCATGGGTCCCCGGACCACAGGTTGGGAACCACTGCTTTATGTCTATAACTGCAACCAACTACCCTTGGAGTTAGAGTTCCTGTGTCACTATGTGACAGAATGTTGTGTGTGTGTCTATGTCTATATCTGTGTCTATGTCTCTGTATTTTTATACATTCTTTTATTTATACATTCTTATGAAGCACAATTTCCCCAACATTAAACTCTTTTCGATGGGCAATATAGTTATACATGAAGAAACAAACGTACAGTTATATATTGAGTCTCTCTTCTGCTACTTACTCACAGATTCAGGGAAAACTTAAACATCAAAGTACTCACTCGGTGTATTATTGGTATTTTATTTGCAAGTGATCATGCAGGTAGTACATAAGGGTATGTCCGTTGCATGTGAGACGTATGGCCTGGTATGACCTTAAATTATGAGTTTCATGTTTTCCCAGATTTCATATGTTTTGGGCATGAGCCTCTCCCGAGATCCCCCTAATCTTGTCAACCTTAAATCTATGTTTTTTGGTGCAAAAGTTGCTCAACTACACACATTCGTATTGCGCTTGTATTGCTATTGCATTGCCCTGTGATTAATACTAATTAGCCAAGGACTGTGGATAGCTAACTAATTTAAACTCTAAAAGGCATAAACGCCTAATATCTTGCCTTCTCTTCCCAAGGTAAGCATGGTGAAAGAGAGAGACCCATTGTGGAAGCCCACCTTCATTGTGAAACCAGACGGTGGAAGTCAAGGCGATGGAATCTACCTCATTAAAGATCCAGCTGACATCAGGGTGATGGGAAGCATTCAGAGCAGACCATCTGTGGTCCAGGAATATATCAGCAAGCCGCTGCTCATTGACAAGCTGAAATTTGACATACGCCTTTATGTCTTATTGAAGTCTCTAGAGCCACTCGAAATCTATATAGCCAAAGATGGACTCTCTAGGTTTTGCACAGAGCCATATCAAGAGCCTAACCACAGAAATCTGCACCACGTATTTATGCACTTGACCAACTATTCCCTTAACGTCCACAGTGGAAACTTCATCCACTCCGACAATGTCCACACCGGTAGCAAAAGAACTCTCTCCAGCATTCTTTTCCGACTCTCGTCAAAAGGAGTAGACATCAAGAAAGTGTGGTCAGATATCATTTCCCTGGTAATCAAGACTGTTATTGCACTGATTCCTGAACTCAAAGTTTACTACCAGTCTGATATCCCACCAGGAAAACCTGGGCCAACATGCTTCCAGGTAAGTCTGGTTTCCTTTTCTGTGGATTGTTTACTAGTGTGACATGACATATGATGCTTGTTTGTACTTTTATTGGTTTCTTGTAGATCTTGCTCAGCGTGTTCGCGGTTGAATCCACACAATTATGGAAACTGTGAGCTGCAATCCCTCATCAATGATCAACCACATTGCAGCATGTTTGTATCACACAGTTTTATCAGCAGATATTAAAAACCACATGGCACTAAGTGCAAGTGCGGGGTAATGAACTGTTACTCACATAATGGCAGTTGTGAGAGGGGATAGAACTATGGGATAAATAGATGCTCTAATACGAGGCAATTATATGGCATTGAGTAGGTTCAGATGTATTTATTAGTACTTTGCTAGAAGTATAAAACATTGTTCACTTAATAATTTAGTTCACAATATAAATCATAAAAGTAGCATTGTAATTGCTCTTCACTTAAAATTGACTTTAGATTTCCCATATCATGCTCCTGCCCCTTCCTCAGAAAGTTAATTTGTGTTTCTAGTGTTTTCACACTACACTCTAAACTTCTTGAAGTACACATCTCTTTGTGGGACCAACTACGCTCTAGATCATGGTTATACAACACCACTGGAATTTCAGATACTCCACTAGCCCACTCCAACAGAGGCTTTCCATTGGTAAGATTATTTAATGAATTAGTACATTAACAAGTATGAACCCAGCCCAGGAGTGAGTAAGGCACTCTCCAATAAACACCTTACAGAGGTACAAAAGGACATTCAGGGGTACAGAACTCTATTAAATAGACGCTGAATGTAAAGTTACCATCTGATAACTCCAGACCATCTCTACCAAATTAGTAGAGCGTGTGACATTGTAGATAAGGATTATTCTGAGTTCTTCAAAAGGAGAAGAGTAGGGCCTGAAGGACTTTAGCATAGGGACATTGCCTTGATCTTGATCAGGCAAACCTATGGTTGGCTATTGGCATTTATTATTTTCGGGTTTTATTGTGTTATGTGAAAGGGGATGATTGTGTTTATGCTCCCTTGACAGTTTTTCTTTTTATTACTTATATCACTGTTGTGTACGTAAAATAGCATATGAGCTAGAAGGCAGCTTTGTTTAAAAGATCTGATTGGCCTGTGGCTCTGAGCTAGCGTAATGCTACAACACGTATAAGTTCTGATGCTGCTGAGTTCAGTGTTTGCATTTTTGCAAGTAGACCCCACTATTTTCATCTGTACCAACTTGATTTCTAGCTTCTATTGAGAGATCAGGTTGAAAGCTTGAGTCTCTAGGACTTTCTGCACAATATATGAAAAGATAAAAAACTGGTCTTTGTCTGAGCGACCTGCAGAGATAACACCATGTGTTGAGGTTATAATTCCCTTCTTCTCCACAGCATTCATTTTGACTGGACACCAGTTTGGTGTAATGACAGAATGAGGTATAATTGTGTTCCGTTTGATGTGAATGAATGATTTGAGTGGGTGATTGACAATGCAGTGATAGTAATTCACCCATCTTTTGGTGGTATAGGTAGGAACGTTCCAAGGACCATAAAGCCAGTCAATAATGACTATGAGATTAGAGAATCTGTAGCCAGAAGTGATGACCATCATGGCTAAGTCCCCAATAAAATGTTTTCTGAAGTATTTTGCGATGAACTTTCTTGAAGTCTTGTTTTCTCAAAGAAAATATTGGAGGGAAGCATTTACTTTTTAAAAGAAAGATGGTGGAATATAACTTGTGCAGATGCACTATCTTGGTGATGGCCATTTTTCCTTCTAGATAAAGGTAGAGGGTCCCAATAGTTCAGGTCTCTGTGTATAACTCCAAGTTTGGTAAGATATTCTTATTCCAATATCTTCGATGTTGATAATGTTGCATACAATCCCAGATACCGAAGCCCCTCCACAGCCCCCTTCGGGTCTGGGCAACAGACAGCTATGTTTACACATTCTTGAAACAGATCTATTTTGGGAAGTTAATTTCACGGCTGGAGACTTGTCTGAACTGATTGAGGATTGTGAGCACTTATGAGCCTGAGCTCTGGTAATCTCCCAGATGGATCAGCAGGTGTCACCATAAAAGGAGACCTAGACTTCAAACCCATCCTCCTGTGTACCCCATTACAGCCTGGTCTCCTCCGAGGAGCCAGGCCAGAGGATTAGTGGCTAGGGTCAACAGCAAAGGGAAGGCTAAAACCATGGAAAATCCTCTTCGCAGTTGGGAAGGAATCAGATAAGAAGATAAGGAATTAAAAGCTGACCACAGTGTGGGGCATTTTAACATCAACCAGTTATAGGATAGCAATTTAGAACCAAGCCCCATGGTTGCAAGGACCTCAAGGAGATATTTCTATCCAACTGAATTCAACACCTCACGGTCCACCAAGATGAGGGTCAAGTTTCCTTAGAGGTGGCATGTATAAGTAATTGTGCTCTAAAGAAGTCTAATTTTATCATGGCTGGACTAGCCTGTCCTGAAGCAAGGTTGTTCAAGGAGTGGATGTATGGCATGAGACGGATGGCATGCACCATTGCCAGAATTTTGTTTTCAATGTTAATCAGTGAAATGGGCCTGTAAAGTGCATACTGGCCAGGCTGCTTCCCTTAAGGCATGTCATAGTAAAGATATGCATGGTAAAGGAATGCGTGTTAAAGATGTATTCTTTGTAACACTTGTGGATGTAACCGTGTGTGTGGTTCGGGCCGCATGGTGAATGCTATTTCCCTCCCAAGACATAACCCCATGGAAATCACAGGTGTTCAATAGGATGTCTCAAGGGGTATTTAATAGTAAGGTGCCTAAAGAGGAGTGGAATGCAACTAATACAGGCAGGATAAACACATTAAGGGCAGTGAGTGTCTCCATTCAAAGATTCCTGAGACCAAGATGTACCTACCATGAGGGTCGCACCAAACTTTATGAATGCGAAAGAGTGAATTTCATTGCAAAAGTAAAGGCAGTTGCTGTGAGCCCTCAGTTAAGCTGTTTGAGGACCACGTGTGAAACTGTACCTCCACAAAATCGGCTGTGGATTCTGAAAAGATGAGCCTATTCCAATAAAAGGCTGTAAAGGGCTTGATATTTAGCAACGTTTAAAACTCCCCTCTTTTGATTTCATCATTCACACTGGTGATGTTCAAGAAAATACTTGGGTACGTGAGATGGTAATCTAGCTATGGTCTGTGACTCAAGGGGATATATAAATGGTTGGTGCTAGAGTTGCTCTCCCAGAATGTCAATAAGCCCATATCCAATGAGATTGGAACAACGAAAATAAAAAAAACATAAAAACCAATGTCACTTCCCAACTACCAACCCTCGTACACCTCTAATAAGAAGTATTCATCACCCGTTTCTGATGCATCAAGCCCCTGTAAGACAGGGAGATCTTTTTTAATATTACCTGACTAGAGAAAGAAAAATACCCAAATCTGCAACAAATAGAAGCAAGAGAAGAATGGTTATTTAGCTTGTTTCAGACCCATTTAGCAAAGCAAGTATGTCAGTAATCATCTGAGACCAGCTTACAAAGAGTTGCATGTGTGAACATAGGGTGCGCCACACCACTTGTTAACTGGGGGTGCTCAGTAGATGTACCATCTGCACCAATATGGTGTAGACCATTGGGCTCCTTATGTCACACAGGGACGCGGAGCTAAGAGACCATCTTCCACCTTGGTGGCCTGAGAATCAGTGGCCTTTGGGTGGATAGACCAGTTGGGTTCTTTGTAGAGATCCTTGGGTGACCCTTTGGGATGTTGGCTCACAGATGACAAACTTTAGCCAGATCGTTTTGTTCCTCTAAGTAAGTGTCCTGTTGGCTTGGCAACGATCACAACCCTGTGGTTAGCTAGTGCCCCTTCCAGGGCTACTGCTGTCTGTCACAGACCGAGCGGCCAAATGAGTTGCATCAATAATGCAAATTCACTTGAGCTTCCTTATCTGATAAGAAGTTGACCATACCAAGCCACTGGAAAGGAGAGGGGTTTACCTCGATGGAGCATGTTGAGCTATAGGATATAAAAGCATGCATTGTGTGGCTATGGCCCTAAGTCTTTATTTAATCTTCTCAAGTGATTTGGTCTGATCAAGCATAACCAAAGAAACTCATTATGTGATGCGTGTAACTTGTCCTCCTTGTAATTGAGTGGTTTAGCTGTCAAAGGCCTGGTACGTCTCCACTTCTTCTGGAAATCCTTCACCACACCATATAATGCACTTTGTCCTATGTTCTGCATCCACAATGAAATCCTTCACAGCTTTATAGTTGCTTGGCTTGGTTCTCTAGTTGCAAGACTTTTGCTTCAGTGACTGTGTCAGCCATTGTGAGAAATCGGGTAACTGGTTAACCGGGATGTGAGCCATAGTCAAGCAGAAACCACAATCCTTGCCAGGGTAAGGCAGAAGCAAACCCTGAATTTACCTATGCTTAATTTCCTGGTAGCTTAGAACAGAGATGACAGGCTTAATTTAGAGGCAATGTGTAAATATTTGTGCAACCCTTCAAACAGTAACACAGTACAAACACCAAACCAAGTTAGAAAACAAGAGTAAATGCCATCAATTTAACAAGATAAAAATTACAAAAATCCAATTAGTAGAACCGGAGTTATGAATATTTAAACATTTTTGTGTAAAATGGCACCTAAATACACAAAATACAATCCGCGGCTATCTGGATGTGTAGGAGCCGGTCAAAGTAAAAAGTTCAGGCCAACCGCAAAGGAGCTCAGGTTGACTACAGTCCCAGATTAGTCCTGCTGAAGTTGTACCTTCTCAGGTTTTGTGCCAAGAGTCCCATTCGTGTTAGAGACAACCGCAAGGAGAGCATTGCGGTAGGTTGTCAGCGTTGCATCAAGAGCAGGCTGGGTATCACGGATGGGCAGGCTGGAGCTTTGCACTGGCGGTCCCCCGCGAGCGGTCAATGCTGCAGTGCAAAGAGCTTGACTGGCAGAGCTTCACACTGATTTTCGGTACGAGCGGTACAGTCTTTGTTGCAAACTGGCCCATTTGCAGATGTCAAGACCCCAAAAGCTTTATTGATTTAAGCTGACTGAGCCACACTAAGGGTCCTGGACCTGAGGGGCATCACTTGGGTCAGGTACGCTCTTCAGCTGAGTCCAGGAGCTGTTTAGGGAGCCTTTTATGTCCCTGAGGCTCAGAACAGGAGGCCACCAGACTAGCCCTTAGAGTCACTCGGGGGTCCTGGGTTCAAGATGAAGTTGCATATTCAGTTCTTCTACCCCAGGCAAGAGGGCAGGGGGCAGCAGGTCAGCACAGCAGGGCAGCAGTTCCTTTAGAGCAGTAGTCCAGCAGAATGGCATTCCTTGTAGCAGCACAGCACTCCGGTTTATGACTGTGGTAGTTTCTGATCTTGCTGCATCAACATATCTCAGATGTACAGTGGTGCTGGCTGCAGCTGTACCTGAAGTATGAGCCTAGAGGAGCTGTCGACACCATGATACCACGTTGCAAGTTTCCCCATCGACTCCTGAGGAGCTGTGCATGGTGTCTCTGGGTAATCAGGCAGTTTGTTAGGCTTAGATTTAGCCATCCAACAAAGTTCTACAATTTGGGCCACAGGCGGAGAAAGATGTATACAGGTGCTATCGCCCACTCCAAATATCATAAGGAGCTGGAGGAGTTGCTCGGCTTCAGGCTGCCATCCTTCCCCGGTGTGGAGATGTCTCCCTGTCGCAGTTCGATTCTACTGGCTCTTACTGGCCAAGTCAATTTTGTGTTTTAAACCAATCGAACCTGCCAGTTCCCAATCTCTCTGTGTTCATCTCGGACAGACCTTTTTAATGCTCATGGGACTCATTCTTCACCTGTTACCTTAATTGCTGAACTTTGTTGCTTCTCTTCCAGACAAATTATTTGCCGGTGTCTTGGATCTTTCCAAGAGAATCTGTGTATCCAACAATGCCGCTCAAAATTGATGGACGAGGATCCAGCTTAATCGCTAGTAGGTGGCTAGTGGGCTGTTACCACGAAAATCAGCTCTCCAATGGGTTCTTTCATGAAGTGTTGTATTTTTTTCCAGTTAGCAATATTAAGAAAAAACTCACACAATTATTTCTGTAAATATAAACTGTCATTATTTATTCATTAATTACATACCAAGTAAAGTTTAAGAAACAAAAACACGCACATTTTAGTTCATCATTATTAAAGCAAAACGCCATTTTCGAAGGTCCCTCAGATGTGGCTCCAAGAAATGTTAAACAGACAACTGTGTGAGCATCACTAGAGAGGGTCTTTGGTTCCACCCATACATTGGGAGTCAGAAGGAGATGTTACTATTGGGCAGAAGGTGTGTGCAAAACGTGCCTGCCTGCCCCAGCCATGATCATTTTGTTTATTCATCCAACTGCCTAAGCTTGAACTTCAGAGGCACACAAGGACATTGGAATGCTGTTAAATTGTCTTAGATAACTAGATAATTTATGTTGTTTTTCTTTGGCAGGAGCAGATAGGAGGAAGACAGTCATTAACTTACATGGAGTTTTAGGTCTGGCTTTACAGTGCAACTGTCATATGACCTCATTACCCTCACCAATATTATTCTACAGGCCTTATCTTCCACACAAATACATATCTATTCCTATTCTATTTACTTGCAATGCTTCACATTACCATACAGCATTCCTTTAAAGCCAGACGTAGTGGCACTGTTGACCTTGCGCACATAAAGAGATGTACGCAAGTGCTGCTTACTCCTGTGTTCTGCACAAGCACTTTTCTCCACCAGTTTGTGTAAATCTGTGACTTAACAACATACGCAAAATTAACACAAATATGTTTTGCACACAAGTGCTAACTGGGTAAAACACACAGCTTTTACCGTGCACAAGTGCGTCCAATACCACCGACTTGCTCAGAGTGACTGGGCCTGCTATTTTGCTGCTGGTTGGGCGCTGGCTTCCCTCGTCCTAACTGCTAGGTGGTACCGAGGTTTTAGCTACCGCACCCGCTTCCAACCACTGGGATATCTGATTTTTATTTGACTAAAAGAAAAAAAAACTTGCAGCTTAGCAGTAACATAAATTTAAGTTTTAACTGCTTGGTTTTGCAGATATGCAAATTTACTCTTCAATTCTGTAAACACTGCAGCATCTGTGATGATCATAAATATGTTGAAAGATAGTATTATTTCTGGAAAAGGCCTTATTTCATAATGGGCGGTGGGGAAATGTATACTATTCTGTTCTAAAAGGTGAGAATTCATTTCCATATTTCCCATTAACAGGCAGAAAGCCTATTTTTATGGCATGAGCTGAACTCCATTCATGCATAATAGAGATTTCTAGATTATAATGTTATCAATTCTTTGGCCCCGAATTTCCGATTTCATAAAGGAACCTTGTGACTTGCTGATTATATCATTTTATTTGGTAGCAGTATTGGATGTATGCAATTTGTGAATATTCCCTTCATTTGAATGACCCTGTTCCTTTTTTTTTTTTAAGTGATGCTGTTGAACAAGTATACTCCTTTGCACTGGGGCTCGCCCAGATCCATCCTGTAGGTACGTCAGTGCTTAATTTGTAAATAAAAACGTGCCGGTGCTCAAAGCCCTCCTCCTAATCACGCGGCTGCTACAATTAAATCTGCGAGCACAGAATATGGAGGCTGGGTAATCCTGAGGCCACCTTGGGCCTCTTCAATCCTATAAAGCCACTCCCTGCCCCTTCAGCTCACTCTTGCAACTTTCTGCTTTCTCCCTTTGTGACGCTTTTTTCGTTTTTCCCTTCCTCCATCTTTCCCATATTTGTCTTTTGCTCACAGCAAATGCTTGCGGCAGAACAATAAGCCCCGGCCCTCAAAAGTAAGTGCTGGTGCCCCGCACTGGAAACAAGCACAAATTAAGCACTGAGGTACGCTGACACCAATGTGTGGAACCTGTGACTTCTTAATACATATAATTCAGTGTGGCATCTACCAGGCATGTGTGAGAATAACTATGCAGCCACCCCCCCTTCCCTTCCAAGGGTATTCACCAGTTTTTTTTCCACTGATTGACATGGACTGCATCCTGCTCCTCACATGTTCAGCTGTTCCATACACAGGCCTTAGGGCCCATGGTTCTGGGATTTTTGCTATTTTCCCTCTAATCCACGAATTCAAGTCACGCGAGCAGTGCCACGGATTTCCTTCCACTAATCCTAGCTCGTCGCCAGATCCATCCGGCAGATAGCTCCCCGGGTCGATAAATTTGCAGTGGTCATGGTGCACTTGACAAGCACTAGGACCCCATTACTAGTGTCGGATAACACATTTGGAGACTGATGTAGTACCCATTGTCTCTCACTCTTCTTGGACTCGCTCCCAGCTGACCAAAACGACTTGTCCTCTATGGTTTCTGCATTTTGCTCACAAGGCATCAGCTGGTAATGAATGGCAGGTTCCAGGAGTTGTTTCTAGTGGCTGGATAACTGCTTTGATGAAGCCTGCGTGTGGAACTGGGTGCAGAGTCAAAACAGCTGCCATGTGATGTCGTCTTGAAACGGTGTCCCAGTTGGGACAAACGTTAGCAGCCCAGAAAAAGAAAAGGAAATCAGGCATTGTGGATGTAACAGAATGAAATGAAACATTGTTGCCACACTGTGGAAAATAATCCTTCTATTCCACTAAAAGCTCCTCTCAACTCCAAGATGGTGGCTCTGCTTGCTGCATGTCACCAGACCCCTCTAGATGCAGTGATGACCACACCCCAGGGATCCGAAGAAGCTGCCTACGTCAGCTCTCCCCCAAGGATAATGACACTAGACTCTTTTCCAAAGCTTATTCTTGCTGGCACTTTACATTCTTCGGGTCTGTTCACTGCGTAAACTGTCACAAAGGAGCAGCAGGAAATGTTGCAAGCTCTTCAATTCAACCCTGTCATCGGGGTGGCAGCTAGGAGCCTTTATTGATTGTTTTCGGTGTCACTGAGTCAGTGGAGTTTCTTTCAGCCCTCTCCAAAGAGAAGGAGCCTCAGACACCCCTTGTACTCTTGGTACACTTGCTGCCTTCAAACCGTCTGTTGGTGCCATGTTGATATTTCTGGGTTCAGCCCCTGTTGGTTTTAGTTTTATGGTTGCTTCAAAGAAGTGGATCAACCTATATAACCAGAATTCCAACAGCCCTGACATTACTGAGCATGATAATGAACACCCAATAAGCAGAAACTTCTACTTTGTGTTAGAGTAGTAAGCACTGGCCATTGAGTCCTGAACACCTCGAGGAGAATAAAGCAATTTATGATGGCCGTGTCGGCTCCTCCACCAATGTTTTAGGTCCTTAAGTTTGCAAGCGAGAGAGATTTGGAAGAATCCAAACTGAAGACCTGCGATTCAGAAGTATCCGGTCACCTACAAATGCATGGTCCCTGGCTTACTCTCAGGTGTCGATTGGTGGCCACATTAAATGGAGAAGGTCAGTTTCCAGTTTGAACAGTAATGAAAAGTGTTACATAAATGTGTTGCAAAGTGCTGTCGTTTTGGTAGGTGGTCTCATGCTTGATCAGGCTATGGCCAACAGATTCAAGGCATGATACAGGCTCCATCCTGGCACATATTTAGCTGTTACGCGTGCCTGCTTACCGGATATCCAGGAGGATTGTTAGTTTGTGGTGCTCAGTATTACAAAAGAGGCTTCTGACCAAAAGCTGCTGCTGTCCAGGAATCTCATAGCTGCTGCTCCCAGGACAGTGTACACCAGGCTCTCCACGCTCTAGAGAATCTGTGTGAAGCCTTGTGAATTGAGGCAGGAATCTCTTTGATTATTTTACAAATCAGATGCTTCAACAATAAATGGCTGGAACCGTCACAGCAAAATGGTATCATTCATCCGCTACCAACAAAGACCCAGTCCAGCCTGCTAAGACTTGGGGCCTGATTTAGAGCGTGGGGATGGGGTTACTCCATCACAAACGAGACGGTTATCCCCTCCGCCGTATTATGATTCCCTTATAGCCTATTGATATCGTAATACGGCAGACAGGATATCCGTCACCTTTGTGATGGAGTAACCCTTCCACCAACTCTAAAACAGGCCCTTCTTCTTTCAAAGGTTGGGCTATTTGGTTCACCAACCCTGTGGCCACCACCACCTCTTCTGACTTCATGGGTGAAGAGAAA
The DNA here is from genome assembly GCF_031143425.1 of Pleurodeles waltl. Classification (NCBI taxonomy): domain Eukaryota; kingdom Metazoa; phylum Chordata; class Amphibia; order Caudata; family Salamandridae; genus Pleurodeles; species Pleurodeles waltl. Next base: position 1,674,190,004 of record NC_090445.1, on the reverse strand, counting down.
ATACTTAGGGGGAAAACTATAGCCAGTCCCACAGCATTCAACAAACACCTGATGTGCCCAACATTCTAGAAGTTCCATGTTTTTTGTTCTTTTATGTCAAATGGAAAACCAGATGACCCACACGCAAGATGGGTGTCGCAGCGGCTGCTTTGGCTGCAGCACGATCGCACCAGGTCTGCGTTTCTTTATTCTGCAAGAAGCAGGTGCCTGGGTGGTGTTTTATTGTGTTTATGAGGAGTTAAGATTTGCCCTGAGCATTTTTGTTACTGGTTTTTGTTTGTGACGTCTAGAATGACAAATGCACGTTATGTTGTACAGAAATAATTGTGGCGTTGCCTTTTTCATGAAATTGCTAATAGTGTTAGTTTATCCTTCTTGGACTGACCTATTTTGGGGAGCACTCTCTTTTAAAAGGTTTATAATATTTTATATTCGGTCGGTAGGGCGCAGGCCATGTATTCAAGCATGTTGTATTTACTAGCTGGAGCCTTTCTAGACTTATACCTGTGCCGAATAACACAATGTTTATTCTGCCTCATTTGCTTCTTAAAAAAAAACATTTTCAAAAGCTGTTCTTTACAGAAGAACTTAAACCCAGATGTAGGAAGCAGTTTGCACGTCGCAAACAGCGAATTCCGCTGTTTGCGACATGCAAAATGCACTTTGTAATCCACAAAACCCATTTTGAGATTCGGTAATATTCATATTCATGAGGTGGACCTTTGCGACCCCCTTGCGAGTCGCAGATGGTGTCAGGGACACCATCCAACATTCCGAAATGTGACTCGCAATTTGCGGGTCGCAATTCAGAATATTGCTACATCTGGCGCACTATGAAGTATCTTTAAAGTCTCATGCCTTGTTGATCTCCTTTTCGTAAGCTCTCTACATCCTGCTACGTTAACTGTTGAGGATAATAAACCTTTTAAACCCACATCCACCAGAGATGGTAAACTGGTGACTCACAGGAGTTATTTAAGATTCTTTAACAACTGCTCAGCCAAGTAGTGAGTTACCTATTCTCCTCCCTAGATCGGTTGCATGATGGAACCACGCATGCGGCAACCACGCATGCCTGAACAACGCGATCGGAACAACAACTGTGTTGTTTCCATGCATGTCTTTACCACACACGCCTTTACAACGATTTGAAAATGGCATGCGTGGCTGTTGCATGCCACCCCCACACCCTAAAAACAGAAGTACTCCAACCCCCCACCCTTAAAAACTACCCCGATATCCCCCCACCCACCCTGAGCCCTAAAACTGAACCCCACCCCCAAAAATAAAACAACCCAGTCCCTAAAAACAAAACTACCCCCACCCCGCTGCTAAAAACAGAAGTACCCCGACCCCCCGCCCCTAAAAATCTGACCCCCGCCTGCCCTGAAAACAAAATTACCCCAACCCCTACTCCCGCCTCTAAAAACCCAACACCCCCACCCACCCTAAATACAAAATTACACCAATCCCCACCCCTATAAACTCGCCCCTCCCTAAATACAAAATTACCCCAAACCCCCACCCCTAATAACCTGCCCCAAATACAAAATTAACCCAATCCCCATCCCTGCCCCTAAAAACCCGACCCCCCCACCTGCCCTGAATACAAAATAACCCCAACCCCCCACCCCGCCTCTAGAAACCCGACCCCCCACCGCCCTAAATACAATATTACCCTGACCCCCACCTCTAAAAACCCGCCCTAAATACAAAATTACCCGACACCCCAACCCTCCCCTAATAACCCTCCCCCACCGGCCTTAAATACAAAATTACCCCGACCACCCGCCCCTAAAAACCTGACCCGCCCTAAATACAAAATTACCCCACCCCTAAAAACCTGCCCCCCATCCGCCCTAAAAACATAATTACCCCAACCCCCAAATACAAAATTACCCTTACACCACACCCCACTCCTAAAAACCCGACCCCCCCCACCCACCCTATGTACAAAATTACCCCGACCACCCACCACTAAAAACCCAATCCCCCACCCCGCAAATACAAAATTACCCCGACCCCCAGCCCCACCCCTAAAAACAAAATAACCCTGACCCCCTCACCCTCGCCCGAAATACCATAGTACCGACCCCCCACCCTGCCCCTTAAAAAATAACCTAACCACCCCAACCGCTTCACTCTCCTCCCCCGCCCCTAAAAACTACCCCCAACCCTGCCCTAGCCCCACTTACCTGACTGCGTCCTCTCCCGACAGATCTTCCTTTTTCTTTCCCTTAACTACGCATGTGCATTTAGCACATGCGTGGTTAAGGCAGAGAAAAAGGCCTGCATTGTTCAGGCAAGCATCGTTCTGCTTGCGTGATCAACGCAGGCGTGGTTCCGGATGTGTTGTTCCAGTTCTTTCCCTCCTAGATCTAATAATTGATTTTCATCCAATGTTTTTTTTTATAGGGTGCGCTAGTTGTTTTGCCCTCGGTCCCTTCAGACTTGCTCTTTAACCAGGAAGCATGTTTTGCCTTTCTTTTATTCGGATTCCTTGCTGCAGATGACGCACTTACTTCATTTCCAACCATCCTGCCTTCGGACACACCTCCTGTGTCCTATGGGGTTCAGTCTTCTTGTTAGCTACCGTACAAAACCCATGTGTTCATTGATTGGCTGTTGCATTTTAGAATGCTGTATCAAGGTGGGGAATGTTCATCCTGGGACTGTCCATGATTACGCAGTAGTTTTGAAACTCAGCATTCTATATGCGTCATGTGTTCGGCATCCAAATGGGTTGTTTCTAATGGTTTTAACTAAAAGCCTGATGTTCAGGTTGACCCAATCCTTAAATACCTTTGGTTAAACTGGATCCATGAATAGGCCACTTCCACCAATCACAGCTTCCATGTTTCAGAACCTTCCAGTCAGTCTGGATGCAGGGACTATGTTCACTCTACCCATGAGGTATTCAATGTATTCACTCTTGTACTGGTGTTCCTTTGCTCAGAGCAGTGCACCCATCACTCCGGCATGAACAGAGAGACAAGAAATGAAGTGTGTGTAAGGTCATTGGCTGGTGGTTCCCAACCTTTTGACTTCTGTGGACCCCCACTTTCTCATTACTGGATCCCAGGGACCACCACTGAATCATTATTGGAATCCGGGGGACCCCCCACTGAGTCCGTACTGAAAGCAGGGGACTTAGGGGGTTATTACAACTTTGGAGGAGGTGTTAATCCGTCCCAAAAGTGAAGGTAAAGTGACGGATATACCACCAGCGGTATTACGAGTTCCATAGGATATAATGGACTCGTAATACGGCTGGTGGTATATCCGTCACTTTACCGTCACTTTTGGGACGGATTAACACCTCCTCCAAAGTTGTAATAACCCCCTAAATCTGTTAATATTATTTAATTTTCTAAGCAGTCGTGGACCTCCTGAGGAGGCTTTGTGGACCACCATGGTTCTCCGGACCACAGGTTGGGAACCACTGTCATAGGTGCTATCTTCAGAAAGATCTTTAATACAAACCACGTCAAATAGCCTGCACATCATAGTACATGACAGGCGCACTGGCTCAGATAGTTTCTCTCTCAGAGAATTTCAGTAGCCATTTAGAAGTGTAATTGTTCACATGGCTTTATTGGGGAATGGATCGAAAGAGAGCAGATCAGTGCTGTGTAGATGCCCCACCACTGAGGATAGCATTATTGCCTTATTAAATCTACAAGCCTTCCACAAAACTTTTGAATGACCAGGAACATGTTTCAGGAGATTTCACCCTATATTCCATGTTTAGGTGTGACAGGGTGATAGTTTTAGCAGCCTGCAGTACCATATGTGGTTTACATTGTATAAGGACGGGGGGTAGCAGATTAACTCGCTCTTTCATTTGGTATTTGAAAATATTGTTCACTTTTGGGACCTGCACGAATTACAGCTATTGGAAATTGGATCTGTGGAGCTTTTCCCGTTTCCTATTTGCCAGGTCATTTAATTTGTGAACATGTTGTATAAGTTCATATGGTAGCAGGAGCCCCTATTTTGAAAGGTGTTTGTCATAGACACTGCCATGGTCCTCCTTTGAGTTGCTTTGTTTGGTACAGGTGGTGAGGCAAGAGACATCGCCATGGCTCCCGTACAGCTGAGGGTTCCTCAAGAGGATTCCATGGCCCTCTGCCCCATAGCAGCATCTTGCGTTCTCTCTGGCACCGAGCATCACGTGGTCTTTACTCGTGCCGCTGTCTTCAGAGCTCTGCTGCCCCCATAAGGCAGTGACCGACAGCGGGAGACACCACCATGGCCCCCATGCATGGTCCCTCCATGGAGCTGAGGACACTGCCTCTTCTCTCAAGCGTGCATGGCTGCTGTGGCCAATTCAAGGGGTGACGTTAGTAATGTTTTTCAGGATGCAAAACCACGGGCATTGCTTTGGCCCCCATATTCCAGAGGGTGACAGAAGCAGAATCAGTGGCACTCAGTAACAGAGCAGCAAATGTGGCACTGGTAGATGTGGAGGGTGACAATATCTTTATTCCCATCACTTCCTCCTGAGCTCTGTTACTAAGAAGGTAGTGACGAGCTGCTAGAGACGCTGCTGAGCGCATCCTTTTGGACCCCCACCATGGAGCTTAGGATGTCGCTTCATCTCCCAAGCATTGCTACTACAAGGGACGGAGACCACGCCTGTACTGTTGCAGCCTGGAGGAAGGCAGGACCATTAAGATGTATGATGTGCTACCTGGTTGCTGCCGCCTGCATTGCATCTGGCGTTGAAACATTAACTCTTCTGAGCCAGACTCAGTACATGCTCCTCCATCAGTGCATGCTGCTCAGATGAAAAGAACTGGTAATATTTACCTGTTTTGACATATGTGATGTATTAATGGTGTCTACATGCTTCGAAGCACCATAAGAAGGGAAGAAACGTTGGGGTGCAACGAGCAATGCCCAGAATCCTGGCTCACTGGCAGGCTCTAGAACAGGTCCCATTGCTATTTGTATCCTGTCTCATTTGGGCTATAGGTGAATAGTGGGTAATGTGTGGGGGACAGTGGCTCTCTGGTGCTGGTGCAGTGGGGGTGTGTTTCTGCAGTGATTACCCTAGTTCAGGTGACATCCTTCAGTGACATCCAGTGCAGGATCAAACATCAACATATCATGCAGTCAAATGCTGGCCCTCGCGTTAAGGTGGTAATGACCAGAATAATGTGGACATCTATGGCATCGTGGTGCTTACTGTGACATAAATCTTGCCCCCTCTTTAATGTATTAATTCGTGGCACAATGTGGGCATCTTTGGCATCATTGTTCCCAGTGCTGACTAATATTTGCCCTAAGATAGCAGTGGAAATTCATAGCAATTGTGAATCTCTTTGGCACGATAGGATAGTGATCATCCCTGTGATAATCCTTACCTGGCATGCATGGCATGATGGTACTGATGTTTGGGTATTTTGGTGCAAATCTTGTCATATTCTGGAAATCCTTTTGCATCTATTCCACCGGTCTTTATTTTTTGTTTATAGGGTTCATTGTCGATCTGTCAAGTTCCAATCACTTCACAGTGCTTTGATGCTGGTGATACTGATGGAGGCGAAAAACTTAAGAGTTGCATGCAAGTATAGCTGTAAATGCAAAATGAAAAAATATATGACTTTTTAAGCAACAAAGAGACCCTTTACATCTTACTATCGTGATGGCAAGTTATACCCGAGGAAATTAAACCATTTTAACTGCCAATTAATTAATTAATTCATTCATTCATCCATCCACTTAAACATCAACTCACCCAATCACTCAACCATACACTCACCCAGTCATCCATTCATTCATGCAAACACTCAGTCATCTATTCCTCGTTCCAAGCATTTACTTATTTTTGCATTTCCTAGTCAGCACAACCATGCACAGTCACCTGTCATTGAATAAGCACTTTCAGTTGAAAAAAAAATACCAGACCTATTAGTTTTGCCAATGGCTATTAATTAGCCACATTTCCATTACAGCATTACCTGTGTACAGCAGTCCTTTAAAATGTTCAGTGTAATGGAATACTTTATAACACTATTTATGAAATGCACACCATCGAGAGCATTGATGTCCGAAATTGGGTTACTCTTTTGCCAGGGCTAGACTCCTACCAACTAAATAAACAATGTGGTTTGGCCAAAACACAGTCCAAAAGATTCTGTGCTCATCCACGTCTCGGTATGGACCAGCAGCACAGACTCTTCAGGGAAGTGGGTGTTAAGTACAAGCAATTCCAAGAATTTTACAGTAAAAAATAAAGTACATTAAAATTCCCACACCAGTTTAGGAACAACAATAATTAATAAGCACGAAGCCACTAAAATCATTAAAATGAGATCAGGACAACTGGAGATATGATTTTTTTTAAATGTTTAAGGGAAAAAAACTTAGAAAAAGTAAAGCGCCACTTAGCAGTAACAGCTTGCGGTTGACTTGAATATAGGTGCAAAGTTAGGCTGTTGGTGATGGAGTGGAGGACAGCTACATCAAGTAGGTCATCGCGATCAAAGTTTAATACTTTACGACGTATTCATTTTATGGAAGCCAACCCCCTCCGGCGGAGCGAGGACCAAGGCTGAAGCTGGTCATATGGAAGCCAACCCCCTCCGGCGGAGCGAGGACCAAGGCTGAAGCTGGTCATATGGAAGCCAACCCCCTCCGGCGGAGCGAGGACCAAGGCTGAAGCTGGCCAGAGTCCCTCAACGCTGAATACGTCAACGTTAAGCTTCAGGTGAAGCTGTTGATTTTGGCACCAAAAGTTTCCAGCGGGCCAAGATTTCGTAGCTGCCACAATTGCATTGTCGCTGGCATGGATTTGCCATGACACCCCAGTCCCAGGTTTTACTTTCAGACTAAGTCACTTACGTGGTTCTCAAAGTCCTTGAGTGGTCGGAAGCTGTAATGGGGCATGTCTCCCCAAGGCCAAACATGTTAAGGGCGTGTCCTGCTGAGCCACTTTTTTGTGCAGTTAATAGCTCGGAGCTGAACAAGTGTAGTTTTCATGTCTTCCTTGAGTCTGACCACTTTGATCAAACCTCAGAACCTTTTCCCTGGCTTCCGGAAGTGCAAAAAGCTACGGAAATCTCACTTTTCTGCAACTGCTGGAATGGTTCCGTCTGGTCCCTCCTGAAGCCCTGATAACCTCATGGCAAGCTTCTAGGCACTTCATCTCTCTCCAGACATGGCTGCTCTGAAGTTAAGAACTCTGCGGTTAGCTGGGCATTGTTGAATTCAGGAGTCCTTCTCCTTTTTGTGTTCCTAGAGTGGGCAAACAGGAGATCAGCCACCTGACGCTTGAAGAACATTTCCAGTCCCTTTGTACCAAGATTGTTCTGAAGAATTGGTGGTATGGTATCAGTCTTGCCCTGTGTATTAGCCAGTGATTGTTGACATTTCCCTACACAATCCTCTCCATTTTGTCACCCTTTGCCCACAGCCTTTTGTAGCATTCTTCATTGCCTTGCTGTAAAATTCCCAGAAGCCCTACATCTAAGGTAGCTGAACCCTTTTTCCATTAGGAGGATCTCTGTCTCTCTGTAAAACCACCCTGCAATTAGACGAGTTTTTCTTCCCTCTGTCAGAATCACAGCTGGTTCTCCCTCCTGCTGGGGTAGTTATCAACAGGACGACAAGGACTCTTGGAATGAATGGGAGCAGCCATGTTTCACTTCCCTAGTCAAAAGAGGTTGTGTTAAAGCTGTCCTTTGTTCTGCCAGCTGTTCTTGTCCTATCCCTCCCCACAGATGGCTAATTCCCTGCTACATGGCCATTTGTTGACAGCATTCCTTCCTTCCTGAGTCAAGAGGGGAGGCTTTTTTGCTCTTGGAGGCATGGTTATCAACTCCAGTCACAAAGGTGTATTCAGCCCCTGCAGGTAAGTTGATTGGCAAATGGGTTCTGATTCAGCTTTAGCTTACTTTTCTACTAACATTATCAGAAATCTGTTTTTCCAATTAAATTGGTGGAAAGTAACTTTGATTAAATTTTCAAGTATTTTTCCAAGCGATGCAACAAAATAATGATTGTAATTATAGCTAGCCCTATGCATTCTAAACCAACAGAGTGAAAACAGCTGTTAGGCCTTCAGTCACAGTGCGGCATTAAAAAACAAGGTGATGGAGGGATGTTCGATTTAATCTCAGACACTGGCAGTCGCTCAGGGCTGCATCCCAATCCATTATTTTTCCACCCACCATGCCACCTCAGTTTGGAACCAGCTATATGCAAATCAGTCTGGACCCTGCTTAAGTGGAAACAGTTCAGCCAGAATGACCAGGCCAGGTCACCAACTTGGGAGCATTTTTGCCCTTATTAGGGCTCATCAGCCAGTAGTGTGGGCCCAGTGGCACAGGGAGCACAACACCCATGTGTTGGCATGCCCGTCACACTTAGGGCATCAAAAAACAGGGTGATGCATGGAATGCTTGGATGAATCTCAGCCACTGGCAATCGCTCGGGCCACATCCTAGTCCATTATATTTCTCCCACCATGCCTCCTCAGTTTGGACCCAGCTATGTGCAAATCAGTCTCAACCCTGCTTCAATGGGAACAGTCCAGCCCGAACTCCCAGGCAAGATCCTCCCTGAACTAGAACACAAGGAACCTAGGACAGGTTTTTGCCCTTATTAGGGCTCATCAGCCAGGTTTAGCACTGGTCACAGTAGGCCTGGTAGCCACGAAAAATGATGTATTAGAGTGTGGCCCAAGCGATTGCCAGTGGCTGAGATTATACAAGCATTTCATCCATCACTTTGTTGTTGTTACTGTCATAGTGAGGGCACCTATTTCCGATATGTAGTGTGCCAGTTGGTTTTATATGTTCGTTTTCCCGCCATGTGGGCTTACAAGGCACAACTGTAGGGGTGACAATAGTATATAAAAATCAGTTTTCCTACATGGCAAGACAACTTTTTCTTGACTGCAATGCTTGTAAACCACAGCCCAGTCAGAGCACAGTGGGTGCTCATGACAGCCCTATACAGGTGTTATGTGTACAGGTGGTGTAAATACACACTGCAGCTCACTAATGGCATTTAACTCACCGTTGGTACTTTTTCTCCGCCATTGACTATGGCCTCACTAGAAAATTAAATAGACCTATTGGATGAAACCAATTTTACCAATTTAGTTTTAGGGCCAGAGCACACACATTTTGCGAACAAATAGTAGTGCCATACAATGAGTCCTAATAACTGCTACATTTAAGATGCAGGAAAAGTTTTAAAATCAATCAAGGGTGACCATGGGAAAGGGGAGATTTCCTCCACTTTTCTACGGTTAGTTAGCTTACTTTTACATATATGTGTCAATTCTAGGATCTGGTATGTGTCTGTACACTGTTACCTAAAGGATGTCAGCTACTTTACACTGGCAAACTGCATTTCACTTCCTTGCAAGGAACCACAAGTAGGGTGTATTATATCAAGCTCGGCATGTTTTGCGATGCAGCACACATAAGCAACGTAGTAACCTATAAAATAACTAGTTTAGTGGCCTATGTACTGAATACTGTGTTAGAATTCTAATAAAATAAATGTCCCTCTCACAATTTGTTTGTAAATGTATTTTCGCACCTGGTGAGTATTCACTTCTAAAGGATGGATTTGAATACAAGACAGCTGCTAACTTCCAGTTATGTGTGCAATTCTTCATTCATGCATGTAGCCTGTGTTTAAACTCTCCCTATTTTTCAAGACAGAGAGCCAATGGGAGAAGAAGTGATCTGCTTGAGATCAGGGGTCTACTGGGGAAACCGAGATTGGAACCCAGGTCTTCTAGATCACATGTCAGAGCATTTCATCCCTTTCAACTGAAAACATTTCCACAACATATCTTCCATTTTAAATATGTGCTTTAAGACTCTGTTACTGTCAGCAAGAAATCATGTCCATGGGTACCTCATGATGCTTTTTCTCCTAAATGAAGGTGTAATCTGCATCCCATGTTTTCAGGATATAATTATTTGTGCATTAAGGTCCCCGTGCCACACACCAAAAGAAGTCCTTATATTTCAGCAGATCAAGCTGTAAGAAGGAGTTATGGTTTTATCAGTGTTTGTATCATAAAATAACTGAAAGTTGTGCCAGTGTTTCGGGTGCCCACTCCTGAAGGGTTCAGACTAGGTTCTCACCTCAACGAGTGGTGGGTGCCGAGAACTTGGAGCCTACAGACAGGGCCAGCTATAGGCAGGGCCACTGGAATTATGTGATTGTGCGGCTGCGGTGATTTTCGCGTAAATATAGATTTGCCACAGATGCCACTTAAACCATCATCAGCCGCATAATCTGCAGATTCTAACAACAACAAGAAATGTTTCTAGCCCAAATGGTTCAGAAGTTACCAATAATGAAGCAACACCTGTTGCTGCGTAGTGGAATGCCCTTTGCAAATCTGGGCTGGTCACCTTTCTGTTACTTACTGCAATACTTGGGTATTGAACTAGTACTAATGAGGTACAACTAATACCCAGACAGTGTTAGCCAGGTTACAAATGACAAAATAATGAAAAAATACTAGTACAAGTTCCGCATTATGCAGCATAATTTGGCCTTCTCCTGCCGCATAATTTACTCAACAGTGCTGCATAATTTGGCCCTCTCCTGCAGCATAATTTCAGTGGCCCTGGCTATAGGGCAGTGCGACCAGTGCCATCCCTCAGGTGCTGACCTGGGTCGGGGTCGAGGGGGACCGCCGAGTTTTCAAACATCTTATGGATTTAAAACAGTGCTTCATTTGTGCTTGTTGTTTCCGATGCGGAGCACCAGCGCTTATTTTTGAGGGCCGGCGCTTATTCTTCTGCCTCCAGCATTTGCTGCGAGAAAAAATCCAATTTGGGAAAGACGGAGGAAGAGAAAACGAAAAAGCGTCACAAAAGGAGAAAGTAGAACTCTGCTAGAGTGAGCTGAAGGGGCAGGGAGTGGCTGTAAATGGATTGACAGGCCCGAGATGGCTGCAGGATTACGCTGCCTCAGTATTCCGTGTTCCAACATTTAAGTGCAGCAGCTGCATGTTTAAGAGGAGGGCTTTGGGCACCGGCAAGTTTTTACTTACAAATTAAGCACTGATTTAAAAGCACCTGCTGCAGAATTTCTTGCCTTTAGCAATCTTCAGGCTACACTAAAAATGTCAAGATAACTCTGATGATTAATGGACTTTCTGGAGAGAGATTGCAGTTTTACCTATGGAACAGTTGACTCATTATAAAGTAGCGCAGAGGGTTAATATGCCTGCTACAATGAATGTGTACCATGCAGATCACAAAGGTCACTAAAGTGCATAAAAGGTAGGTAGTTCAGTGGGTCACTGCTTTTGTCAGAGAAATACTTTTGTTACTTGCAGGTTAAAAGTTACAATCCTAACATAGCAGAGTGAGTGATTAAGGCCCTCATTCTGACCCTGGCGGTCTTTGACCGCCAGGGCGGAGGACCGCGGGAGCACCGCCGACAAGCCGGCGGTGCTTCAATGGGGATTCCGACCGCGGCGGTAAAGCCGCGGTCGGACCGGCACCACTGGCGGGGTCCCGCCAGTGTACCGCGGCCCCATTGAATCCTCCGCGGCGGCGCAGCTTGCTGCACCGCCGCGGGGATTCTGACCCCCCCTACCGCCATCCAGATCCCGGCGGTCGGACCGCCGAGATCCGGATGGCGGTAGGGGGGGTCGCGGGGCCCCTGGGGGCCCCTGCAGTGCCCATGCCACTGGCATGGGCATTGCAGGGGCCCCCGTAAGAGGGCCCCTACATGTATTTCACTGTCTGCTGCGCAGACAGTGAAATACGCGACGGGTGCAACTGCACCCGTCGCACAGCTTCCACTCCGCCGGCTCGATTCCGAGCCGGCTTCATCGTGGAAGCGTCTTTCCCGCTGGGCTGGCTGGCGGTCTGAACGAGACCGCCCGCCAGCCCAGCGGGAAAGTCAGAATTACCGCCGCGGTCTTTCGACCGCGGAACGGTAACCTGACGGCGGGACTTTGGCGGGCGGCCTCCGCCGCCCGCCAAGGTCAGAATGAGGGCCTAAGTGTCACTGAAGAGCTGCATGCAAACTGCGAAGTATAGCCTACAGCTTTATTTTTTTTTTTTCCAGTCGTTATCCTAATATTAGTAAAAGGTTTCATTTGGGTAGTGTTTACTAGTAAGATCAACCCAACCACGGCGTTACCTTTTAAATCCCGAGCTTGTGCTGCTACAGAACAATCACTCTTAAACTATACCGCCTACCAGTATGGATAGCATGCACCATATAAGTCCTCTTTGTTTCTGTAAGAATGGACTGATTTACACATGTTTAATCCATTGTCTCTGTACAATGCGTGTGAGATGCAAAGGGTTCTGACACCCTACACTGGTATGAGTAGCGCTATAAAACAAAAGAAATGCGTGTGGGAGAGAGGAGCTATGGAGAAATGAGGGGCACTGTTGGAGGGTGGTAGTGGGGGGATGTGTGGAGAAGGTGGTCATTGGGGGAGCCAACAACCCTTGTCGCACTGGGGGCCACCACCGCTAAAGCCGGCCTTGTCTGCAGTGCAGATATGATGCAGGCAGGTTTAACATTCAGCACATGTATTCATACACAGGTGTTCATTCTTGGCTTTAAATGTACAAAGTTAGAAGTCCATTTTCATTGATTAGCCTGAATTAAAAACATTATTTATTTTTCGTGCACAGCTGCCTAATGGTACAATGCCAAGTTTCTATTACCATCGTCCTTAAACACAAGATTGATCTCAATTTTAAACCTAATAACAGGGGATGTTTAGACAGGCTTTGAGGTTCAAGGATGAGAGAGCGTGGCCTGTTCAGAGCTCAGGGCCAGATGTAGCAAGCAGTTTTGCCCATTCTGTGTCTATGGGAAAATGTGTTTGTACATATGGCCCCTAGTTATTTACGCTGTAAGGAGGCTCCTCCAAATAGCAATAACCTACCAGGTGAAGTCTACTTCTCAATAGATGGAACAAAACAGAATCGACACAAACAGCCGGATGCAACTGACAGCAGCCGGGCTTAGGATGCTGGCTTGACGAGGCAAGAATGTTGTCAAAGCCCACATTTTAACTAACTCATCCACCTATACATTCATCTTGGGGACTTAAGCACCCACTCCAAAGATGTGTGCATAATCTATACGACATTCATGCCTTAACCATGCACCTATTACCTTCTGTGGGAGAAGGAAGCTTGCTTTGCTACTGCCATACAGTACCAGTTCTCAAAAGAAGTAAAGCCGCATTGATGCTCACTTATTCGACCTGTCCCATGATGGGAAAGGTTTGTGCCAATGCTGCCCTAGCTGTACCTGCCTTCTGAAAATTTAAATCTTGCACTGTTTCTGATCAAGGTGTGCCTGTTCTCTGAATAGGGTTTTTCCAATGCTGTTGCCCCATCTTATAAAAATACCAAGGATATTTTGAATGTACTTGCCCAACATGCCCAGGCCGCTCAGAAATGTTTGTCGGGCCCAGGACTAAAACTAGTGGAGCGGCCCTCTTCCAGCATCAAAAGCTTGACCAAACGGTGTGGCCCTGGGAATTGCTTTCTTCCGTCTGCCTCCTTTTCTGTGATCATCACATTTGAAATCACCTTGAAATAATGATGTGCGCTGTTACATAAGCCTCTCTCTTGTATTGTTTAGTAGACCATGATGTTACTCCATCTGTAACAACAATAAAGGCCTTGGATAAGTTTCACAAGACAACTGACTCGCATCTTGGGATACTAATGAAATTGTCATCAGGGCAGAAAAGCAAACGAATGCGATACCTATAAAGGGCTGGAATTGCACTTTGTCATATCAGGAAACCTGGTTTCAGTCCTACCTTCCAAACATGACCAATCAGTGGGACCGAGGCAATTACCTTTCTTCTTTGTGCGTCCTTTTCCATGATCATCACATCAGAGAGAATCTTCAAATGATTCAGTTCAGGATGCACACTGTAGAACAATCTCTTGTATATGGCTTAATAGGCTATAATGTTGCTCTATCTATAAAAATAGATGCTTATACAGAGGAAACGAGACAACTGACTTGCCTCTTGTGTCACTAATACAGTTGTTGTGGTAGAAAGGATGTGGTTCACTAGTTCTATTAAAGGCCACTCAGCACAGTGATAGCATCTGAAATGTTAAAGTGAAACAATCTAAAAAAAATACACTTTTTTATGCAAAGTTTGCAATTTAGCTGTAAATGAAGTGGCAGTCAGCAACACTTTCAGCAGGCCTTGAGATCCAGGATGAGCTCAAAGCTCTTCTCCTAAGCCTCCATGGTGCTGCTTTTCTAGGCAGGATGCAGCACAGGCCATGCTGCGCAGAATTATGTGACCCAGTCATCACTGCCTCGCTGCAGCTGTCTTAGGGATAGTGGTAGCGAAGCACGATATGCTTTGGTGTTGGGTGTGTGGTTTGCAGTCTCATGATCTATGCACTCCTGTCTCCCACACCCAGTCAGCTGTAAGAGTAGATTGGAGGTGCGGACATGGCCTGTTTCACAGCACATGCCACAGTTTCAGTGACTCACCCTGTAAAATAATCTGCACATGTTGACATCCTGACCAGCAGCAGGCCTCTTCAAGCAGCGCGACCTGAAGAAGCTTGTCCTATTGCCCTCCTCCCACCACCTGCCTTCCGAGGCTGCTGAACATAGACTAGGAAGCCGGGACAATTTCACAATATTTGATGTGAGATACCTGTATTCCAAGGGAAGACGCTTGACCCAACGAGGCAATGTACAAGCACCTGCGCATGCCGATGGAAAAGAGAAGTAGGGTTTACTGCCCCTCTGCTTTTTCTCACCTTGTGGTAGGGAGCCGGCAGTAAGCACAATTGTATCTCACCCGCTTACAATTTTAAAACCGGTATGACAGCTTAACAAAGTAAGAAAAGTTGACATAAGTGACATACTCTCACCCAAACTAGGGAGCCCTTATTAGGAGATTGTAACCACAAGTGGTACTACTCTTGGATGTCTCCCAGTGCAAGATATGGACCCCACTGATGAGGCATACCACACTAGGTAGGTGAGCGTTCGCCATCCTAGTGGTTGAATGTATGCTAACTCCACCAGAGGTTTGACTGTTTCTTCCAGGAGTTTTGCACGTCTTGTATGTTTATGGAAATCACACAATAATCGTTTACCACCTCTCGCTCACTCTTTAGTGTGTTGGCTACCTGTGGTGTTCTTGTCCTGTATGTGTGAGATAATTGTGCTATGTTCCTTCTGCTACCTATCCGAAACGTATTTGTGTTAGGGAAGGGTACACTGCTGCTAACCGTGTTGTACCTTTCTTGTGTTATGACGCTCAGTATAAAACTTTCCACTATGTATAAGAAAAAAAATGCATATTGCAAATGCTGGTTTAAATGCATGATGCGATTGAAAGAGTAAAGTGAGTGAACGCTCACAAAAATATCTGTGCTGGGCAGACTTTACTTTTGGATTTACGTGTGAAACAAACATTTTTTCTAATGATGTAGTCGACTGCAAAATGTTAAAACGGCTGACAGGACGAATTATTGAAATTTTAAAACAAAGCTCCCTAGTGATCAATTCTGACATTTTAGCCAACAGCATTTTGTTTGATGGTGCTTGGAGCGCCACCACCCCCAAAAAAAGAAAAAACTACACGGCCCACAATGCAACTTGTAGCTGCTTTAAAAACCAACAAAAATAGATGATGGATAATGTGCCAGACGGAGAGATATGAACTGTAAACTAAAATGTAGTTGCAGGCTTTCTCTTTTTCTCTTGTAAACAATCACATGTTAAACAGCCCAATGTATGAAAGGGCAGAGGTCGTCTTTCAGATGCAGTTGGGAGCACATCACGCCTAACGAGCTAACATTAACACTCCTTTGAAAACCTGAAAAAGGTGTCATTTGCCAAACAATTCCAGCACAACATCTAGAAGTTTCAAGAGACACTCAGAAAGGAAAACAAAAATCATGTATTGTCTCCTAAATCCGTCCTTGGCCTGGAAGGTGAAACCATCAGCTTGAACAATGCGTCACGGGCTGTGGGTGCTGCCCCGCGATGGCCTATAGTGACGGTGAATGAATTGTGATGGATGAGGACAGTGTGTCGAGAGAAAGAGCTTCAGGTACTTAGAGGAAGGTGGACTGACAGAAAGCGGGATGTTTTTATATTATGCTATAGGCAAGGCCGGTGGAATTATGCAGGAGGGGAGGGCTAGACTATGCGGCAGGGTTCAACTATGCGGCAAGAAAAGGCAAATCATGCAACATAATGAGGCACATTTTGTAATAGTATTACTTATTTCCGCATTTTTAAACTTGGTAGCACTGTCTGGGCATTGGTTGCATCTCATTGATTCCATTTTTGTACCCAAATATAGCAATAAACAACAACAAAAAGGTGACCACTCCAGCTTTGCAAAGGGTCTTTTCGTATGAGGCAACACATGTCGCTGCATTTTTTAACCGTTTGAGCTAGAAACAAAAATTGTTCTCGTTAAAAACAGCAGAATATGTGGCAAATGTGGTAAATCTATAGTTATGCGAAATTTTCAGCGTAACTCCAGCGGCCCTGGTTCTGGTATTTATATAGGGTACATTTGCCATTAAAGTGCCATCCTGCATGCAAGCTAGCGCGAAAGGAAGCACTATCTAATCGAAACCTTCCGTCTTTATCTGTTCCCGGCGTTGCATCGGTGTGTTGAAGGCTTGCAGTTCGTGGTTGGTTGTTTTCCTCATTTATGTTAGTGGCATGACATTCAGTGATGGAAGCTCATTTACCAGTCCTGAAAGCTGGAATCGTCACAGGGAAGCTTGTAAATCACAAGGCGGTGTTCCAATGATGCTCGGTTACCTTCTCCCCAGTCCAAGATGGCCCCCCTGATGCTGGAGGACGTAGACCATGTCCTGTTAGTCAGCACGACCTTTGCGTCTTTTGGAACCGAGGAGTGATGCGCCAAATGGTTTTGTAATGTAAGGAGTTTGAATTATGTGTACATCTGGTATGTGCTCCGACACCGTCAGCCCGCTTCGCATGAACTGCCAGACAACAGCTGGTTATTTATATATAATGACGCTGCACTTGCATAGCATTATTCACTCAAAGCAATGTCAGCGCGCGTGCCCTTGTGGTTTTACACTAAAATCTGGAGTTGGACTTTGTAGAATTTCAACACATTAACTGGTGTTTTGTAAATGCCACAGTATGTCCATTGACAAGCGAAGTTAAATCGGATTTAAGTGTGATATTATTTTAATAAATGTTGACCAGTGTTAAAGACCTTGTTAACGGCGTTTCAAAAGTTTTTGCTTTTCAGCATCCCCACTTCCTGACACCGTATTTGTTCCGTTTGCGCTTCAACCTATTAATTTAGACAGAAATGCGCAGTGCAGAATTGAAGTTATGTAGCACCAGACTCCTGTAATTGCCTGATATCAGTCGTGCAAAATAGAATTCAATTAAGAGAATGGTTTATTCTCAGTTTGGAACTGTAAAGCAATTACTGCTAGAGGCGCACATTTATTCACCGAAATCATCAAAGTGCAACGACAGCAGTCCAGGCTTTTACCAACTCTTCTGATCCACCCTTGACTACTGATTGAATTAGTTTCGCTGGTTAAACTGTGCTTGACCTGCCTGTTTCCATTATACTCTACGGAACTTTGCAGACATTTTTTTAAATTTCCGTCTGTTGCTTTTGGTGATGTTTTAGCAAAGCTTCGCAAAGTAAGAAACACTTGCAGATCGGGCTACTTCTGTTTCAGACTCATGCGCTGATAATATCCTATTAAAATAATAAATACCTACTTTTAAATTCTGCATAAAAGGGCTAAGGTTATGTATATAGTATCTGATGGCATTACATTAAGTTACAGATTCGTATAGTTCCTCATAGGATGTCTGATGGAACACGTCATCATCAACAGTCCAATTTCCCACCCTAAATGTACATACAATTTGAGTTTCTCAAAATATTGTAGTACTTTTGCAGATAGGAAAGTGAGCTAGTCATTTTTCATGAGCGCTTTCGATAATAATGGATCTGTCTACGTGTTCTTTTTTTATTTTTGAGAAAATTAGGAGAAATAAAATATGTAGGTTCCACGAGTAGGTTTGTGAGAAACAATCTCATACCTATAAATCTGTGACTCATATATTCCCAAGTGCATAGCTAGGAAATCCCAAAAAGAGTAGATCTATGAAAAGGTATTCAGTTATTAATAACTACATAGGACCCAAAGTAAATTGTCCCGTCACTTATCTGCTGCACCTGTCTTCTTTTAGTGATGTTAACACTGATTATTTTTCTGAGATCTTCAGACCGTTTTAGAACCTCTGGAATTTGTTGTAATCACTTTACTCCCTTTCTATCTCTCTGATACTAAAAGCCACTTTCCATCTGATTGGTCACTTCATTTCCTACCCTAAGCAAAATGGTTAGGTCCCCACTTTTATTTTTATTTTTATATGTGGGTCAGTCTAATGCTGCTAGACTTCTGTAGGAAATTAGGGCATAAACAGGGTGAAATGTGCTCTAAAGCATATGATTTTAAACAGACAGAGGTAGGAGTAGTTTGTTTCACGCTATAGCCCCTAGTACTATTAACCCAAGCTTGGTTAGAAACCTTTTGTGGTTGGTATTCTAGACACGTACGTGCCTTCAGCTATAGACCGTCATCAGATCAAAAGACGCGTGATCTGGAGTAGGATATAATGGTCCTACCAAATAAATGGCAAGAAGTGACATGTATTATACAGTTCTTACAGTATTGACAACTTGAGTACCTGGAATCCAATCAAATAAAGAGAAAGCCATTCCCCTTCTGAACACTTCTAAATGATAAAGGGGTTTATGTGACGCAGTCTTCACAGGTGTTAACACAGCCTGTACAAACTGACCTTTTTCATCAAGGTGTTCCTGGAAATCATCATCTGGGGAGGTAATATTCTGGTACGTAACAGAACCTTTCAAGAGAAAAAAATTATATATTGTCACTGAAAAAAACCACAGTTAAAATCAGACTTATGGTTCTGGATTGAACAGGAAAACCAATAAAATTCACCAGTTGTGTTTACCAAAGCACACAACACATGCCATATTACTACCACCTGCCATTTTCCTCTCCTGTTAGCTCTTTGTTGGCAGATTGGGGTTTTCAGCATGGGGGGCAGTATGAGATGTCATGTGTGGTGCGTTCATTTGCAACTATAGGTGGGCATCAGGCTTTCAGAATTTGAGGATCCCTGAATCCTAAAATGGCAGCCAAGGTCCCAAGTACTTACGTCTGAACTGTGAACCGCTGCTACAGTTTTTAGGTGTTAGGGATTCACTAATTAATGTGAAGTTACGATGGATCCCACAGCTACTTTTATATTTAACCAAATGGGGTCCTTTTGAGTATCTCTCACAGTGACTTAGATTCAGTGTGAGCTCACCCTGGCGTCATATATGGCATTTGTATTTTTAACGTCCCCCCCCCTGTACAGGTCAGCATGAAAATGATCATGCTGGATGTTAGTCCCGGCATCCTTGGTGTGGTTTTCCCCTGTAACTTTTTGCCCTCAGACCGCCTGTTTTGCAGACTTTCTTTTTGCCGGCTTTAGGGCTCTGCACACTTTACCACCACTTTGCAGTGCTAAAGTGCTTGTGCTCTCTCCCTAAAACATTGTAGAATTGGCCTATACTCAATTGGCTTATTTTATTTACCAAGAAGAAGGGCTGGTGTGCTGCTCAAAGGACTGCTGCTCTGACAGACTGCTGCCCTGATGTGCTGGCCTGCTGCCGTCTTGCCTGGTTGAGAAGACTGGACCTGCATCTGTTGAACCTAGGACCACAAGAATGACTCCAAGGGATAGGTGTCTTGTCTCCTGATTTGAACCTCAGGGACAGAAGACTCCATAACCTCCACCCCAGCACCTGGAGGCTGCCATCTTTGAGTCCACCCTACCAATTAGTGCCACCCCAGTCCTGAACTCTTGAAATTGGGCCTAGCGTGCACAGCCACCCTCTGTGAATCCAGCAGAACTGATGCATCTCCTCAACTGTGCAGCGCAACCCCTAGTAGAACCGATGCATTGCCTCTGCTACGTGGACCGGTACCGCCCCTATCACAGCGTATCACACCATTGGAACTGCTGCTGCACGACGAATCCGTGGTACAGGCCATAGCATTCCTGGTTGACGGCAACCACAACGACAGACTGCATCACAGCCATGCTACTCTTCAGAACTGATGCATCACACCAACTGAGTGATACATCGCCGATGTCTGACATCGATTCACAAGCCCTCATCAACAGGTTCCTCAATGATGATGTAGGACCATGAATCTCCAGCAGCACCACAACTCCTGACGTGTTACTTCGACTGCGCGACACATCTTCGACACAGATGCTCATAAAGCACCACATACCAGGATTTAAGGTACTTTGTTCAACTAACTGGGTCCCTGAAGTCAGCCCGCGCTCCATTGTAGTCAGCCTGAACTTGTGACTTTCCTCTAGTCTGGCATGACTAAATATCTACAGTTGGCCCTTTGTGCTTTTGGGCAAAATTTCACTGAAATTTTGAAACCTGGATATCTCATGTTCTACTGATTGGATTTTTGTCATTTTGGTCTTGTGTTATTTATTAAATATAACTATATTTTTCTAACTTTTTGTGTGTGTTTTCACTTTACTACTGTTTGAAGTTTTGCACAAATACTTTACACATTGTCTCTGAGTTGGGCCTGACTGCTCTGTGCAAAGCTACCAGAGGGTGAAGCAAAGGTTAATTTAGGGTAGGCTTGTGCCACTCCCTGGCAAGAACTGTGGTTGCTGCTTGACCACGGCTCACACCCTAGTCAACCAGCAACCCCGTTTCTTACACTGGACCTTAGGTGAGTAGGTGAAGCAGGTGGCAAATTTGGTACATATCAAGCCACAAGGTCAAAAGTTATAGGCAACTCAAAAATTCCTTTTCAATGAAAAGTTCCGCTGAAGCATAACTATAACTATGCAGTGGCCATTTTCCACTGAGATATATATACAACTTTAACTTATATATATAGTTATGGTTAGTTATAGTCCATAGGAAAAGCATTTTTAGTTTTGCTAATAACTTTTGCACCATTTGATGAATCTTCACAACATTTTTAAAACTAGTTTGCCACTCACTTCAGCTGCTGTGTGGAACGTTTTGGGGTGATTTGTCAAACAGGGGCCGAGGAAAAGGGGGGGGTCCAAAAACACATTTTCCCCATGCAATTTCCCATAGGAATTTTAGACGTGACTACAGCCTGAAGCGATAGACAGATTTACACTAAACTTGGTACAAAGCTAGATAGTGATCCAGAAAGACTGCCTTTTCTAATTTGGTGTAAATCTATTCAGTAGTTTTGGAGTTATTAAAGAAAAAAGATTTATCTATATCCAGGGACGCGGTTCCACCCGCCAAGAGCAATGTCATGACTGACTGGCTGCACCCTGAAAGGAAAGTTACGGCTGTCATTTTGTATATCAGGACTCGGTCCTGGGGGAGTGGGGGAGTGTGGGGAGTGAGTAGAGGGAGGCAGTAAAAATTGACACCGTGTCAAACCTATGCTTAAATACTTTGCTGTAAAAATGGCAAAAGACTGTGTCACTATCTAGCTCGGCGTGGATAGCACTGTGCTGATCCTATGCTTAAAAACTTTGCTAGATAAACAGACATAAGAGGTGAGCAAATCTAGAGTGTCGCTGGTGTTGCAGGGTGCTCATTACTGGAGCTGCTCTCCACCTCAACTTGGGAACTACCCAGAGTTCTCTCTTTTTTGCATAATTTATGCGTCACTATAACCCTGAGAGGGATTTGTTTTGATATATATATATATATATAGCCAGCATACACTGGGTCGCACTTTATAGCACAAACGTCTGCAATTGCATCCACCTGTCAGGGTCCGTACTGAGCATTGGTCGCATGACTCACTATCATGGCCAGCAAACCAAGGCTCGGACTGCAGGATGTAAGCTATGGCAAAGTTTATTCTGCTGGTTAAAGGTCTTTGTCAAAGCCAAACACAACAGTGGAAAAGTGTCCAAATTCCTACAAAATAAGCCATCACCATAGACATAAAAAGCAGACTGCTTGTGTTTACACAGTGTTCCATGTTTAACAACATTTCTTGTTTATGAGCACTTCAATCTCACTGATATGAGCCCACAATAGAATAATCAAAGTAAAGAATTAAACCACAAAATGTATGTAAAACACGATGGAATTTCTTACAAGAAAAAACGTACTACAGAAATGAATAATGTAAACATTCCATGTTAATGCTGAGTGGCAAATTGAATAAGAAAATGTCCACTTTTGATCATTGCATTCACAAATCTCTTGTAGGCCATTAAGTAACGAAAACATGAAAAAAAATATATACTCGTTTGAGAGCCATTGCGCTTGTGTCTACAATGTGTTGGGCCATCTAGATGTATCCTAGCCAAGTGTCTGGCTCAGGCCTATAAACAAAATAACTGTCGTGGCACGGTGGGAGACAAAGGTAAAGAGACAGAGCTGCTTGGGTAAGATGCTACGGGCGTGGGAAACAGAGCAAGGTGTTGGCACAGGAAATCACAGAAGTTCCATCTTTAGGGTAGATATTGCCAGCAAATGGAGAAGGTAATATCCAGATTCCATGAAAGAGAATAGCATGAGATGAAAATGTGTGAGCCATTGGTATTAAAAAGTAATTGGCAACTAAAGGCTGTGGTGATAAGAGCTAAGAGAGAGGTGGGATTAGAGAATAGAAAGGGGCTCAGTGCAGAAACCTGGAGCACTAGAGGGAAGAGTAACTGAGAGTGAGGATTGGCCAGACCAAAATACAAGGGATGGAACTACGAGAAAGGTAGTTATCGCCGCAAGTAACAACAGAGCCAAAAATACTAGGAGACCAGTATTTAATAGGGTAGCTTGGTGAACTATCTTGAAACAAGAGATTGTTGAGTGTTCTTCTGAAGGGAAGAGGTTGTCATAAAGGTGACCTGTTTCTCTAGATGGAGCCGAACAGAAGCAGTGTTGTAGTTAGGAACGAATGCTATTGAGATCAAGGGATGTTACTGCCCCGCTGCTGGTCCCCAGTCCTCTCCTGTCCCTGACTTTCCCTGGATTCAAATGCCAGAGGATCGCCATGTTGGGAATTTCAGGAAGCCATCGGGCACCAACAAGAATGGGAATATGTAATTGTTGCAGGGTATCGGGCTGTGTGTGAATCATGCGAGAACTGGGAGCTCGGGACAGAGAATTGGTGGTCACGCGTGCCCCTTGGCAAGGACGAGTTAAGAGCGGTGTGTACGGTGAAGGGGTAAGTTAGGGGAGGGGGATTTTCCCTCTGAGGCCAACAGGGTCTTCCTAAAAAGAAAGACGCCAAGTATGTGGCATGCCTCAGGAGCCATTTTTACCTCTGCTGCTCCATCCTGTAGGCCCTTAAAGGTATCCTCTTTCCAGCACCGGTTGCTTTCTTTTAATACACCAGGTGCTGATATTTTTCCATGGTATAGACAATGGTTCTTATTTTTATCAGGCTAGCTCATTAGTTTAGAGCTCCTGCATAGCACAAGGTATCTTCCAATGTCTTATTTGACTCTTGTATATATTAGAGCGCATGCACCTCGAGGTGTATGCAAATTAGAGCTCCCTGACAATCCCTGTAAGACAAGTCAGCGGTGATGGTCTCATTAAGTTATTTACTGGTCTACTCGGAAACTGGGTCATGAGACAAAGCTGTTTTAACACTTTGCTGCCATTTTTGCTGAGATTGGTGTTTGAGAGATGATGTTTGCTGTTAAAATGGAACCAGAGTATGACATTTGTTGGGAAGTGCATAGCACCACTAACTTCCAATGAGTATCGCAGCATTGTATCACTTGTAAGTCGTTGTGTTAAATTTTAATTATGCTTTTTGCATGCGTGTAGAGGAGTGCTCAATTTGTATAAAATATGCAAAGTATTATTTGCTGAGAGAGAATCCATGGGTTCTACAGCTCTTCACTTACAGGGTTAATATTGTCCTGGACATTGTGGGCAAACTAAATTGCTTTGGTCCATCCTGAAACAGAACAGGTGTACAGTATAGAATCAGGCAGAATGTTACTTTTCAGCTTTTAGTTTTTTGTCTAAAAAAAAAGATTAATTTTGACAAGAAAAGCGTGTCTCAATTTTTGGAGATGTGATCTAGTAATCAAGTTGGGGGCTGAAGAAGACATATGCTTTAATGCTTGTTGCGGAGACTAAGCCAAAATAAATGCTTGATCCTGGACAAATGATTATTTTCCTTTCATAAAAGTTCTAAATGTGAGGAATGTGATCACAAAAGTTCGGATTCACAGAAAAAAAGTTTTAAAGTTTTTAATTTACTGCTGTAGGCATCTGGAGTAGATTTCTGACTTTTTTTAAATTGTCAAAGGAGCATAAGATAACGCCCTAGAAGCTGCGACCGTCGCAGGTTCCAAGAAGTACCCCTGGAGCTCTTTATTTCATTCCTTTATTGTCCACGGAAAATCATTTTCGCTTGTCTAAGTGTACACAGTGCACTTCCAGGCAGGGTAATTGTAACCCTGCAGTGCAGTTGCACTTTAAACTTGTATTTGTATTTTATGTGGTATTTATGGAGCACACATTTATATTAGTCGCCATGGTACAAGTCAGTGACCATCGTTGTCACTTTCATTCATGTGCTCACATTTTGTGTACATAGCATCAGGCAGGCTTCTCCAGTCATTTCAGTAGTGCCTTATGGCAAGGCAATACCAGTGATTGTCTTTTCTACATTGTGGTCACTGCCTTTCCGTGTAGCTGAATCCCATGTATTGCACAGCTCGAGCTCCCTTTATATGTCTTATTGTTCTGCGTCTTCACCCTGAGGACAACAAATAGTGGCTACATGGGTCCCAAATGTCTTTTGGACGAGGCATTGGCCGGATCAGGCAGTCACATAGCTCCTTGGCATCATTACAACGTTCTAAATTTGTAAGACATTGTTTAGTTGTCTGCATTGGTCCTGTGTCCCATACCTTTGCCACCCTGTGTTTGACCACCAGTAACAGCCTTGGCTATAAACTGCGTCTTTCCCACTGTCACCGCCCGCACATACCCGAGTAATGCCATTAGAGGCGATCACACTCGTCGCAGGGCAGTCATTGTGTTCTCCTCCACCAATATATAATGCCAGAATGCCTTGGCTGGTCCATTACAGTTGCATAAAATCTGCTTCCTTGTTTATGCATGTGTCACAGGGCTGGTCCTCACGGATGCCAAATGTGTGCATCTTGGATGGTGTCTGTTACATTTAGTGAATATACTTTAATTGTATCGGGCAGTGTCTACAACTAAGTGAAATTTTCTTTGTTTTGATCCAACAACATCTCCATTTTTCTAATAACTTTGTATTCCAGATCCTTTTATCAGATTTGATAGGATGTTTCTGTCGTGGCCTTTCCGTGATGAAACTCCTCTCTGTAGATATGACAATCGCCTGCTGGAGCCTTGGGCCACAATCATTGTGGTCAGTATGTCTAATTCTCTGTGTTTATAGGACTGTTGGTCTATATTGTGTGTTGCGTGCGGGAGTATAGGAAGATATCTAACCTAGTCATCTCACCGAATATTTCTGCATCGTCAGAAACATAACCTGGTGGTATAGCTCCCCCAATTTATTAGTATGTAGTCAGGTAGCCAGTGACTTTGGTTAGGGTCTCATTTTCCCCAGGAACCAGGAATTGTCTTTTAATGGGATCTTGGGTGAGTAAATTGAATTGTTATTATATTTGTCCAGTGTGTGCCATGCCCATATGTGGTGCATGCCACTGTGTTTTTCTGTCCAACATGTTAGTTTGGTTTATCAATTCTACACTCAAGTGACATGAAACAGGTATCTCTCTTTCAGCCACTACGTATGGAAGCCTTGGTCCTTGGTTTGCACTCAGCATGTAGAGCTTGTGCAACATAGTAGTATAATTCTATGTCAGGTACAGTTATGACCCCCCCCCTTTCATATCGGAGTGTCTGGTGATCCAAGTTCTCCATGGTTGCTAGCATCCGCATATCAGTTTAGTCAGGAATGAGCTCTTATTGCGAATGAGGGCATGTAGGAGAGGGATCTGAATATTTCCGAATGCATTAGGGAGTATGAAAAGCAACAGCATTTTATATATGGCAAATCTACCCACCTTAAACAGTGGGGTGGTGTAACTGTGGTAACCTTCTAAATAAATGAACTGCCAAGTTGCCTTCGTGAGACTCGAGTTTGTTCAGAGAAGAGAAGTTTCACTTCACCACCAACAAGACTCAAATTTTTCAAACAGTTCAAAGTCATTAAAAGTTAATAGCAACTCAATGTAAAACAAAGCCCCAAACCTTGGAAATGTCATGTTAAAAGACCAGAAAAGCTAACTCTGAATCCCCCCGACACACACACACAAACTCGCAACAAGTAAAAGCTAGAACTGGATAAGGAAGGAGAGAAAGTGGAACAGCGACATACAAAAACATGGCAATAAAAAACATTAATTTTATTTTACAGAGATGTGATTGTGATTCCAGATATGTCCATCCCCCTAGCTTGGCTGCCCATATGAATAATCAACGTTTGAGAAGAGCACTGAACTTGAATTCTCCAGCATGACCTCTTTACATCCTCACCACCATGTCCCCAGATCCTTTGTTCACATTGGTAGTTCTTCCATTTCGTTGAAATGTGATGATCATCTTAAATGCCCTGCTACTTCATTTCCTAAACTCCTTTCATTCACTCCTTTATTTCACTTCCTACCAGCGGCTTTGGTGACTTAGAGGTACTAGTGCAAGGCTTTCTCTTTCTGAAAGCTGAAGGGGATTCACACCGTTAGTGGTATGTGCCTGTACTCCTCCACACACCGGCCTAGCTTACTTTTG
Organism: Pleurodeles waltl; assembly: GCF_031143425.1. Taxonomy (NCBI): domain Eukaryota; kingdom Metazoa; phylum Chordata; class Amphibia; order Caudata; family Salamandridae; genus Pleurodeles; species Pleurodeles waltl. Next base: position 1,674,163,150 of record NC_090445.1, on the reverse strand, counting down.
CAGTCTTTTTTCGTACTTTCTTGTAAAGGGTTGTGATCCATTAACATCTCAAAAGAAACACCCCCCAAAAAAAGTTTACATTTTTCACAGCCCAGTATGAGTCTCATTTTCTATAGTGGAGTAATTGCACTTTTCTCCTCTTGGTGCCCTAGGCTTCAAGTTCTATGGTGACAAACCTTTCACCTTGAACTTGTTTCAGAAACACATCTAGGCCTCCATCACTAGTGTCAGTAATCAAATGACATAGCAAACCTAGCATAAAAGTTTACAGATTCTGGGCAGTGCCAAGATAAAATTCTATGTCCTTAAGTTAATGTTGAAAATTTGCACTCTACCAAAACCTCACTCCCTTCGTAAGTAGTAAACCTATGTTACCAGATTCCTCCTTACCCAAAAAGATTGAGAGCCTCATTTCAACCTTGGCGGTCGGACGAGGCCGACTGCCAAGGCTGAACCGCCAGTCGGCCGCCCATGCGGCCGGAAACCCGTCGGCCACATTTGGACATCCCCGCAGGGCCGTAACATTGCAGCGGGCTCCTAATGGAGCCGGCGGCAATGTGGCGGTGCGGCGGGTTCAGCAGGACCTGTCGCGCTTTTCACTGTCTGCCAAGCAGACAGTGAAAATCGCGACGGGGCTGTGCCTGGGGGCCCCGCGACTGCCCATGCCAAGTGCATGGGCAGTGCAGGGGCCCCCAGGGGCCCCGCTACTCCCCTTACCGCCAGCCTTTCCATGGTGGTGTCTTCCGCCATGGACAGGCTGGTGGTAAGGGGAGTCAAAATCCCCAGGGCAGCGCTGCCCTGGCGGATTCTGACCACTGGGACATCCATGGCAGTAAACCGCCGGTCCCGGCGGTGTGACCGCAGCGCTACCGCCACGGTCATAATATGGCGATTCGTACCGCCAGCCTGTTGGCGGTACGAACGCCACTTCAACCCTGGAGGTCGGTGACCAACAGGGTTGTAATGAGGCCCTGAGTCTCCACTTTTTTGTAGACTGGTTAAAGCCTTACCTTTACCAGTTCATCCTTCTGACAAACATGACTAAGGCAGCTTACTTTGCAAAAATCATATCTAAATTTCTAAGCTTTCAAATTCACGCCTGATTTTTTAGGGCATCCAATACTTTATTCTCCCTCTCTGTGTGGTGGTCAAAGTGTCCCCATCAACCAAAATGTTACCCTTGTAAAATTTTACACCAGTTAAACCACCCAATTAATTTGTCATGTGTCTCTGATAGACTGAAGCCACAGAATAAAGACCAGCAGCATTCAGTTAAAGTGATAGGTGCCAAAAGGAGTTGTGAAACTTTTTAGATGTTTGGATTCTACACTGAGCCTGACTTGGTGGCATGCTAAAGTCAGATCAAAATTTTTTAAAAATCTGGCTCCAGCTCACATACCCACTATTTAACTTATCTTGGGAAGCAGAAACCTATCCTTTTGTTCAATGTGTACAAGTCCACACAAAGTCTAATCTCTCCTTCCCCTTTACATGCTCTGACAGCCATCAACCATGGTGTCTTCTGCTGGTTAAATGATGTTCACAGCACACAAATGACTTAACTCTGTTTTCACCTCAACCTTGATACTAATTGAGATTCCCCTTACTTTGCAAGATACATGTTGTGCACTATTTTTAGGCCAATATAGTGAACATAATCAAAACGGACCAATTTTACATGAAAACACTTCAGGATAATCCTGCAACAAAATCTCTTGTAATTTACACACAGTGTGTACCTTTTGTTGACCACAACTTGTGGAGAAGCTTTGGGATCGAGCAGTGTTCCTAGTTGTTTCTGTTGTAGCCAGCTCAAAACAGTGTTCTCAACCATTGTAATATAAACTTTCCCTTACAAATAATTGCCTCTATATGTAATTATCACATTGAAATACCCAATCAGCTCAATCGGTTTTCCTCCATTACTACGCATCATGGAAATTCCAGTTCCATTTAGTGACCAACATCAGAGAGATGTCCACAGTACATACTGTTGTCACTTTTATTGACCAGCAAAACCGCCTCACCCAACTCAGAAGTCATTTGAAAAATGTTATCCTTACTTTTAACACTCCTTCAACATTTGGAAAAGTGCCCCCGTCACATATTTTATGAATAAATGTAATGACAGGGCAATCTTTATTATTGGTCATGGGACCAGGATTATGACATCAAAAACAAATTCTCTTAAATCTTTCTGTATCTTAAGACTTGGACGGTGAGTTAGATCTAGTTTCACCAACATGAATCATAGTAGTGATACTCTTGCCTCTGTTTCACTCCTCAAAATATACAAATGTTTAATTTGTATAGCTGCCTTGATCACTTCATTTAATTTGGGATTGCCTGTAAGCCACAGTTCCTCTCCGTTTTTGAATTTATTGCTTTTCAACATCAAATGGTCCCTAATAATTTCGCCTGTGTGTGTTTTTTTTTTTTCAAAATTACAAGTGGATGCCAGCTGGCATAATGCAGCGATGCATCCCTCTATATTCATCGTGTCCTTGGCTTCTTATGCCAAAGTGATGGTGTTGATCAGCAGTAGATATTTCAGGAGAATAATATTAATCCAGTTTTTTAAGGCAATCTCATATTCTTTCAGGGTGGCTGTGCCATTTTTCCTCACAATCAGATAGATCCAGATCTTGTAAAGCTTCTTCTTCCTTGGGCCCTACGAGATAGAGTAAAAAGGATGTTTGTTTTGCAGTTAATTTTGACCCAACCACCTTCAAATAATTAGCAAAACCTTTTTTTCTCCATTTTGACCATGTGAGAATTGGTACACCCTGAAGATGCCAAAAAGATAGGAGGAGGGGTATTGTTTGGCAAACTGGTGATAAGTAACTGGATTAGACGGAGGCAAAGAGACAAAAGAAAAGGATATATATATATAAAACAATAAATTATATAACAAAACACACTAGTATGCAGTGTTATACCAGAGTACATTTTACACTGGTACCCGACACGATACATGAAATTCACCTAAAAATGTTAACCACTGCAGCAAGGAAAATATTTAGTGTATAAAACAGTTGCAACTTTTGTCCAATAGATGGTGAAGTTGTGCACTCTTGTCAAACACTGGATTAAAAAACCCATGAGCGCAAAGGATGGCACGTGGAATGGCGCAGAAGGTCTACTAACTATTTAGAGGTGAAGGAAACAGATCCAAGCTAAAATCAAATAAGTCCAAAAACTATAAATAAAGGACCAATCCTTTAGAGCTATTAGGCAATTATCAAGGGACAGAGAGAATGTCTTTAATGAGAAGGTGGGCACAGAAACACCAGCTCTCACTAATCCATAACTCACCCCACACGAAGAACAGTCAAACGAGTGCACGCTGGCAGAGATAGACATCTACAGCGAGAGAGGTGAGGAGACTGTTCTCACCTAGAGTATTCCAGCTGCTATGTGCGCTGCTTGTAATTGAGAAGCGCTGCTAAGCCTGATGTTGCCTCATATTGAGGGCTACTGGCAGCACCAACATGCCACATTGAGCTTGATGGAAACAATACCTGAAGACAGGATTGACGCAGGGAGGCAGAGCTTGCGCTGGAAGAGGGAAAGATGAAAAAAAATATTGCACCAACGTTTCAATAAAACAGGCTCCGCGGAGTGACACTTAAAAGCAGGATACATCTATGAGCAAAGTGTGCAGATTGTAGCTCCTTAGAAGTAAGGACTTCTGAAATTAAATGGCTCAAGGACTTGCTTCACAGAGATGTAAATGCTGAGAAGGGCCAGATATTAAAAAATAAAAAAGCTAATAACTCTTGCGAATAGTACCCTGAGAACCTCCGAGTTCTTTGATGATGTTGAAGCTTCCACAGACCAAAGGCACATGGAACTGTCCAGGTGTCACCAAAATGTGCTAATCTTCCATATAAATGGACAACGCCATCTCTTGCTGGGATACTTCAGTTTGTCGTAGAGAAAGAAAAGCTTCATCCACCACCCAACTATTCTCACATTGATCACCCAGTTTAGAATTATGAAGCGGTCCATATCCAGTCGTTCTAAAACAGAACCCATTCACAGGGATATTCTAAGAAAAAAGACTAGAATGTTAACTCCAGGTATGAAAGTATCCATCTGTCTATTTGATCATGTAATTTAGATGTAACTATCTCATAGTCGTCATGTATCATTACATCGCTACCGCTATGTAATTTATTTCCCTGTTATGTGAGTGGGAAAATCTCTGACTTCTTCCAGCTTATTTTCAGCTTTGATATACCCGAGTTGGATTATTTTCCTAAGAATGAGCGTCAAGTTAACTTCAAGATGCCTTACATAAAGGTCATCAGCATATAGCAATCCCAGTACGCGTCGCCCGGCCATACTCTGCTATCTGAGTAACGTTCAGGCAGTACGCATACTAAGGGATCCATTCCCAGTGGCGACGGTGGACAGGCCTGGTGCGCACACTGGTAATTCACACGCTAGCGGATAAGTTCCCATTTACTCACACGTTCGGTCGGTGTCTTGAATCGCAGGGTGCCCAATGAAAATATTTCTTGGTAAGCCACAAGCGTTTAATTACCATAAACATGCATGTCCAGTCTAGGAAGTCAAATGCTTTCTCAATTTCTAAAAAACAAAAATGCAGCAGATGGAAGTTCTGGGCTTATCTGAAGCATAAGAACAAAAAAGTGAGTGTATGTTGTGTGCTGTCGGCTTCCCTAGTCTAAAGATAGTTTGATCACAGAGGAGCAGTCCTGTCATTATGGGAGACTGAGTCTTGCTAAGACCTTGACTAGTATTTCAGTATCCAAGTTTTTAATGACAGTCGCCAATAAAATGCGTATTGAAGTGGGTTTCTACCAGACCTACATAGCGTTATGACTTCATGCTTTGTGGGTAGTACCGTACCAATGCAGTTGTTTACTTTTCCTTATTTCCCTGGGAAAATAATTTCAATGTGAGCAAAAACATCCGCCAGACACATCCATCAATTCTTGGAGTGTTCCCTCCCTTTCGAAGGTGGGAATGGGCAGTGGAAAAGTTTGTCAATACCTAGAAACATGTACATTTTCCTCCCTCTGCCACTGTGAGAGCGTTTACTCAAAAAAGCATGTATGAGTAATTTTTAACATAGATTCGCCCTCATTAATTAAGCTATTTGTGCACCTAAATTGAACTTAAATACATAAATTACTTTGTGAATTGGACCTACCTGCAAAGTGTGTTGTTGACCAGTTTACCAGCTACATGACTCCCTCCTGTGCACATTGTGATTTCTATATCTATAATCCCGACCATATCTCATGCACAGGGCCTCATGTTTGAGATGTGCTGGTTGCAACAATTCGCTTGTAAAACGTTCTGCAGCTTTCAAACCAGGGTGGTTTGTATGTTAAATGGCAATCATTTGAAATCCTAGTAACAAGAAGCATTGGCACAAAACCCATTAGTTGTAGAATAAGCAGCATGCCTTTTGGCTTTGGCAATGCTTGATTTGTTTAGTCATGTTTTTGTTCAGCTCGATTGTTGGGGGAATCGCCAAGTCCCCACCAGAATAAAAAGATAATAAATTGGATAAAAGTCAAAATATTTTTTGTCAAAAAACACGCATTGCCTTATTAATCCTTAGCACTGAAAATAACTACTTTGTATGTGATGTGCACCTTGACAAAGAGGAGGGTACACTCACTCACAGTGAAGAGATCTAATGCTGACGTAGGCTTAGAAAGAAGAAAGTGTGAATGGCACAACAACAAGCAAGTGGATAAAGATGGCTGCCTAAAAGCCCACACAAGTCAGTAAATCATGTCTGTAGTCAATCAATGAGTTGTGCTCCAACAGCCTTGTTCACCGCCACGCACACACCTGCTTTAGTTCCTCGCTTCTCGACATAGTCTTTTACTTTCTGTTCTTTATTTTGCCAAACCCTGTGACATCAGTGCCCATCATGCTGGCCTCTCTTTAAAGTCACCACACGTTCTGAAATAAAGTGATAATGTAATACATTGCTACTTCAATGTAGCCTCCCTCGCAAAAAAGGTGTCATTTCCCTTGATCCTTGAGGTTTTTTTCATGATGTGAGCCTGATCTGGGTCACAGGCTCAGAAATTTTAGGAAAAAGCTTGAAAAGCTGATGAACAGATCTGTCATTATTTACAAACTGGGGATCGGATTCACAGAGATCAATTTATCTATGTAAATACTGTAATTTATAAGCACGTAAATGTTTTTGCTCTTGCAGAATAAAGCAGGATGGTGTCCTACCATTAGTCAGCAGATCTGCTTTCCTGGGTGTGTAGTGTTGTTTCAGGACAGGAGGTGGCCTGTATTGAGGGGGGACTCCTGCTTAAGTGGATTGATTCTGAGCAACTTGAGAGATTATGGGTTTTCACAAACCTTTGGTAGACGAATCCTTCTTCATTTAAGAGATTTGGGGCCAGATGTATGAAAAAGCCATTTTGAAATTTCCTAATTGCGATCTTTAGTGAATCGCAATTAGGAAATCACTAAGGGCCAGATGTAGGAAGCATTTTGCATGTCGCAAACTGCACTTTGCAATGCACAAAACCTGTTTTGCGATTCGGTAACCTGGTTACCAAATCACAAAACGGCTTTGCGAGTCGCAATTAGGAAGGGGTGTCCTCTTCCTAATTGCGAGTCGCAGTGCAATGCAGGATTGCTTTCTGACCGCGGTCGCAAACAATTGCAGTTTGCACCCATTTGAAAGGGGTGGTACCCCATTTGCAAAAGGGAAGGGGTCCCCATGGAACCCCTTCCCCGTTGGGAATGGCACTGCATACATTTTTTCAGAGCAGGCAGTGGTCCCGTGGACCACTGCCTGCTCCGAAAAAAATAAAACAAAAACGTTTCATTTGTCGTTTTTGTAATGCATCTCGCTTTCCTTTAAGGAAAACGGGCTGTACTACAAAAAATAAAAAAAACTGCTTTATTAAAAAGCAGTCACAGACATGGTGGTCTGCTGTCCGTAGCAGGCCACCGTCCCTGTGAATGCCGCCCGCCTCATGAATATTAATGAGGTGGGCCTTTGCGACCCCCTTGCGAGTCGCAGATGGTGTCAGGGACACCATCCATAATTCCGAATTGCGACTCACAAATTGCGAGTCGCTCTGACTTGCAATTTGCGGGTCGCAATTCGGAAGTTTACTACATATGGCCCAAAATGTCATGTATGGTAGCAGCCCCCCACCCTGCCCCTGGAAATTGTGACTTGGAAACGAATGGCTTTGCAAAATAAGAAATCGCACTTTACGAGTACCTATTCGGTTGTCAATAGCAAATGCATTCACAAATAGCGACTGCATCAATAAATAGTGATTCTGCTTCCTGGTTCAGGGAGATAACCCCTGAAACAGGAAGCTCATGATACCAGCTGCCTGGAAGGGAGGCAGAGAGAGGCTGGGGAGCTGCAGAGCACAGGCAGTGATCTAAGGACCCCAATCATCAGGCACCCAACACCAGGAATGGCCAACCAGGAGCAGGGGAAGGAGGCATTGGGGAGGAAGAGAAAACTGAGGAGTGTTGCAACAGCCATGACCTCCTGTTTGGCCTGGCATCCATGAGTGTTCTAGAGACACAGAAGCTCAAGATATGGAAGGGGATGCCGCCGAAGATAAATGCTGTGGGCGTGGAACAGCGCTCTGTGGAAGGTATTCGCAAGAGGTGGTATGACCTCTGTTCCTGCACAAGGGAAAAGGTTGCAACACACCTCATCTGGTCCTGTGCCACTGGAGGACCCTCTACTGCACCACCAACCACAACACTGGAAGCGACGGTGGAGAGCACCCTGGCACCAGAGGCTGTTGTTGGATTTGTCACCCTGGACACTCTGCATCGGCACTGTAAGTGCTAAACTTTAATTATGGCAACATTTCAGGGCTTGAACCTGGTGTCCACATGCATGTCAAACAAACTTAAACACACATAGCAAGTTGATGGGAGAATTGTAGTCATGGACAGAGACAGTGTAGTCAGTGTCAGAAATTTGTACAATGAATTTGTGTGACCAATGAGAATGTGTTTCACACGTAACACTGTTTAATGGTATCTCCATTGTACAGTTAGATGCACTTGGGGAAGACATTGCAGGCCCAACAGATGAGGGTGGAGAACAGGCGCAGATGGAGAAAGAAGAAACATTAGTGCTTGAGAGTCTGCCTAGTACATCTCATGGCCACTCCAGCAGTGTGTCCGTCTCCCCACAGCCACCATCAGTTGAAGGTGAGGATGCCTTACAGCCACCCACTCCAACCCGCATCCACTTGTCTGGTTTTAACAGCAGTGCTCCACTCTTCATGTCTGTAGGCACCGTCATCCGTCTCAGGCTTCTGGATCTCAGGCGACTGCTGAACAACAGACAGTGTATGGTGAGCTTGAGGCATCGATGCTGCAGGTTCAGCACCTGCAGCACAAACAGATGAGAATAGTATACTGCAAATTGCAGGCAATGCAACAGTCCAAAGCAGTGGAGTTCATCACAGTCGCCAATCAGTTGGCAGACAATCAGGCCCACATGGACACGATAATAGACAAATTTACGGGTGCTGTAGTGAAACACTGCACCCAGATGGCGGAGGACAGGAGCACTTACAGGTGCAGGGAAAGGAGCAAAGCTATGCCCTTGGATGCCAGGGCCAGGGCCATTCGGAGACTCGCACAGGCCATCACAACACTATCCAAGCGTACTGTGATGCCACAGGTGGAGATGGGTGACTTCAGTAGGGTTGTCTCAAGAGGCCTTGCGCAGATGACAGCAGCAGTGGAGGCAATCCAAACAGCACATTTTGCTAGTGGAGTGGGTGTAAAGGCTTATGATGGTGAGTTATCCTGCATCAGCAGCATCTCTGCCACAGATGCACATGTGCTGTGATGCAGTGGCAGTCACACCTCAGCATGGTGGGACACGCTCCCAGAAAATAAATGAGGGGCAGCAATCAGTGGATATAATTGTTTTCCTTTTGCTGTCGGTGCTGTAACCGACCTGCATGTTGACCACATGGTATCAGAATTATTGAGAATGACTGTCTGTCAACTGTTTGGTAACACCTGCCATTAAGTGTGGTGGCAATTCTTTACAGTATTGTGGATTTGAGAATGTCTTTCCTTTGTGAAGTAATGTAAGCAATGTGGTCCTTGCTCCTTCTCCCCCCTACTGCTCTGCTCTGCTCTCTATTGGATGCTGAACAGGTGAACCAGGATCCTCCTCCTCTGAATCAGATTTAGACATCGCAATGTGGAGGCCTCTCCTGCAGACAATATTGTGCAGGATGGCACACATTGCTACAATCTCACAATCTGTGTCTGGTCTGTATTGCAAGCCTTCCCCCCACTTTTATGGCGGCAGCGAAAACGAGATTTCAAAAGCCCGAATGTCCCTCTCTATCACAGTCCTGGTGCGTTGATGTGTAGTGTTGTATCGCCTTTCATTTTGGGTGGTGGGAGAAAGGTAGCGTGTGAGGATCCAGGGATGTAGGCCATACACACTGTCACCTGAAACATATATACGTGTGAGTCAACATACGTTTTGTGCGGATTGGGCACTTACATATCAGCTTTTACATTATTTGTCAGTACCTAAAGTGTACCGGTCATCAAACTCCTCACTTTTCAGTCATCTGTATATTCCGCTGTGCCTGGACATGTAGGAGTCATGGGTACTCCCTGGATATTGTGATACGATGTCAGTGATTATTTTGTGGGCATTGCAAACCACTTGTATATTAGGGGAGTGCATGTTTTTCTGGTTCCTAAAAAGGGATTCAAGATGAGATGGGGGGAGATATGAGCACACGTGTCCCATCTATACACCCTGTGGCCTGGGGAAATATTGCAAACTGGTTAAACTGCAATTTGGTAATCTGCATTTCTTCATCATTCCTGAGCGTGTATATATGGTGGTGGATATTGAGAAGCAGGACATTGAGGAAAGACCGGAAGAAACACAAAAGGGCGTTTTGCGACACCCTACCTGCAACAGCTACCACATCCTGGTAACTTCCAGCAGCTAAAAGGTGCGATGAGCACAATTGGACAACGGTGGGATGGAATTGCTGTACAGAGTACTGCTTTCTAGCTGTAGCTTTAAGAGGGCACAATGACAGTGCTACTTAGCCTGTATTTGTCATATAACTCTTCCTCTGTTTGGTCAAAAATGGTCAGCCTTACTCGGAAAATCCACTTTTGTATCCGCCTCCTCTTCTGCTGGGCAGCCGGTATGCGCATCATCCTTGCCATCACGTACAGGGCGGCCATTGTGAACAGCTGTGGTGCATTCTGGGCCTGCCTTTATAGCTTGCACCCAATTACCACCTGGTTTGAATTGTGGTAAATTACATGTGCAAATGGGCGAAATAGCGACTATTCGCTATTTGCAACTCTTTCAAACACCCCATTGTAAGTCGCTGTTAGGGATTCTCTTATACCAATTCGCTATTTCCCTTCGCAGAAAATAGCGTCTCACAATTTGGATGCCTCACCATTTTTGGTTTGCGAATGGCTTTTGTACATGGCATACAGCTGTTTTTCCATTCGCAAACCAGTTTGCGACTGACTTCCGAGTCGCTATTCTTTTGTACATGTGGCCCTTACTCCTGTCAAGGGCACTAGCTCATCTCTATTCAGGATAGGATTGAAGGAGAAACATTCCTATATTATGTGGGAATGTAGTAGAATGGCTTTCGCCAAGAGAGAAAATCCTCGAAGAAGTAAAAACATATAGGAAGCTTATCAAATGTACTCAGTAAGCACGTTTATTTGTGCATAAATGCACACTTGCCACATTTATTGGTGCAGAAGCAGGCAATTGCCACATATATACACGCAAAAAGAGCCATGTGCATTTGCTTCCAAGCGCCACAGTGGAGGTGTTTAGGCCTTGCCTGACATCAGCAGCCCCACTGACTAGTGGCTTCAAAGGCATCATGTCTGGTGCGCTTTACAAATCTCCTAAACTAAACTAAACTAAACTATAGACATGAATAAAGGGTGTTGCGTTGGTGCATTGAATCACCCTTCCAAAAATCGTGTCTCCCTCTTGTTTGTGTAAGTGGTATGACAGCCCCACACACAGCCTACATTTTGCATTTTCTAAAAGAGGGCATTTGCAAAGTAGTGCACTTTTTTGTGTAACTGTAAGTGGATTTTTATTTACAAATAAGGATAAATTCTGCTAAGCTAACCCATAATTCCTCGGTCAAGTCATTTATCCAGCTCTCGTATTCAGTGTATGCATACATTAGAGGTGGGCGAGCCAGCAAATTAATGGAGAGCCGAGCCAAGGGTCTCGTTTGCCTCGAAGAGTCGTAGCTCGAGCCGAGCCAACACCATCTTTGGCATTTAAATAATTCATGAAATGACATGTAAAAAGACTATTCAGAATTCAAAAAAGTGTGTTCACTTATGGACCTATGGACTCTGCAAAGAATTAGGACTCCCCTTCTGAAAAGTCTGCTCTGCTTACTTGTTTGCTGAGCAAGGACTGCTATTGCTGCACCAGGACTCTTCTGCTGCTGTTGGGTGCCCTGCTGAATGCAGCCTGCCTGTGTGGACCCAGAACTCCAGGAAATCTCTAAGAGTCAGATAGCTGGCCCCCTTTTCAAAGTGGCACTCTTTGGCAAGCACTAGTGCTTTTTATGATTTGTATTGTGTTCTTTTTAAATACATTGTACTCACCATGTCATTGGAAGAACTACTATAATTCATTAGGTGGCATTAGTGTCCAGAATCTAAGCTGTAAGGCGATGTGCTTTTAGGTCCAATTAGAGAAGCAATCAATAAGTTTACGTTTCCCAAGCCGCACCCTCTTTATTCCCACAGCCAACCGTCTAAGACAGAGGCCTCCAAACTTTTTAATGCCGCGCCCCCCCAGTTGAAAAATAAAAATCATTGGGCCCCCCTCAGAATTTTTCACAATTATTTTATAAACATGGAAATGTTTAAATATGTCTAAACCTATTTAAACATTGCAGTTAAGTCCTGTTACCTTTTTAAAACTGCAATAACATGCTTCTGCTTAAAAAAAGCCCATTATCTGTATAATATTTATTTTGGCCAGAGTCTGGGCCCCCCCCTGGGATCACTTGAGGCCCCACTATGGGGGCCCGCACCCCAGTTTGAAGACCTCTGGTCTAAGATAAGTAAGACTGCTTTTTGTTGTAAACAGCATGGTATTCTTGATTTGTGGATTAGCCAACTATTGACCTCGCTTTGGCTAGCGTTATTTGTGAATCACAGAACTTAACTACTTTATTAAGGTAATACCTACTTACTGATCCCTTCATTAAGTAATTGTGTTCTGTGCCATTGTTTTTTCACAGTCAGAAATGTTTTACGTATTGCCAAAGTAATAACTGTTCTGTGTTAGATATGTTAGCATTACCTGATTTAGCACATAAGTATATATAATCCACTTTTTGGATTACATCGGTTTTATCTTTTACTTTGCTCTTCATTTTCCGCAGGTAATTTGATGTATTTTAGGGGTTGTGGTGAGGATTAGAGGATTATCATGTGTGGTACCGTGTGCTGAAATTCTGCGCCATCTCTGTGAGGGTGAGCTAGTGCTTTACACATGGGGCTTTAGGCACAAATTCGTGACAAGCATAAGTTTTTGTCTGAGGAAAAAAGTGCTATGGGCTATATTGATGACAACCGCGGTAGAATACAGTTATTGTAGCATTCTATGCTCTCAATGTACTTAAAATTGGTGAATACAAAATAATGTTAAAAAAGATATGTATTTCAACTTCCAACATAATTTTTGTTTATCCTTTATGTACAGATTTTAGGGTTTGATGTCCTTCTTATGAAAAACTTGAAACCTGTTTTACTTGAAGTAAATGCAAATCCCAGCATGAGGATAGAGCATGAACAAGAGGTGAGGAGATCCGCATGGTATGTTGTTTTTTGTGACTTTATATTAATAGAATTATGCTTGAATTAACGAAATGTCAAATTAAATGTTACTCAGTCATTAACCTGATTTTTAAGGCACTTTTACTGAAGTATGTGGAAACGGATGTGTCCTACAACATATTTTGGGTTTTGCATTGTAACTGAATGGTTTGCATTTGTTTTCATTACTTTGTTAAATTTGTGTGATAAACACCTAGAGACTGAGCCAGATTGTGATAACCCTTAGTTTCCTGAAGACAATTAATGTCTCTGATAATGTTAAAGCAGCTTATGGAGCGTAAACAGTTTTAAAATTAGTTTTAGTGATTTGGAAGCATGATATGGCCATTCTCTATATTCTGATAAGAATCTAAATGCCATATGCAAAGCGGTGGGGAGGCGCTGGGAATGATGCAGGAGTTAATACACCAATGCTCCTGCCATTCCCTTTGGTCCCATTCCAGTGATGTTGTTTGTGTACCTCAAGGATCTCAACCCGCAGCAATTTATTTTTCCTAATCATTTTTTCTCCATCTTCTCATCCACAAGTACCACTATTGAAGGTTAAAACAGCTCTTAAAAAATGAAAAGCCATGTTTTACAGATGGTCATAATTAAGCTAATAGGAACTGTATCTGACTGAAATATTGAATTTCCTGTTGCAGACATGAAGTAATATCTTGTACTCAGGTTTTAAGCAGAAAATGTCAATCACCCTTGAACTTGCTGCGGTCTGAAAAGTAAATTGTGCTTTTGGAAATGTCAGTTTCTTGAAGGTTTTTTTTAAATATAAAAAAAACTATAACAAAAAATAGTGGTCCACAATGGACAATTTCAATTATATTACTTTCTTCACCAAACATTGTAAATATAGTATTTTTCATCACTTAGAATTGACAATTGCCAAACATACAGCAAGACACAAGCAGACTGTCTCATTCCTGAATTCTTGGTCTTTCAGACCGTACAGTTAGTAGCATTTGAGATTATTATGTTTTACTCTGCACATATGGTCCTGTTTCTTTCTATTTAAATTAAATAATTTACTGTTTTCTCTCGCACTGTTCTGATGAAACAACTCCGTATTGCTGATGAGTGAGCCAGTGCTAACTGGTTTCATGAAGCCCTAGGTCACAAAGAAAGTTAGAATTTTGCTCTTAAAGGTAACTACTTCATTTGGGCCAAATTTCCACACTCTTGGAATCCATTAAAAAAATTACAGGAATGCTGCTGGGAAGGTGCTTCCTAGAGGTACTCACATATATTAGCATTTATGCACTTACATATTTGAAAATAAATCTACATTTCTGAATTTGAAAAACTATTGCATAATTGAATTTGCTTATGTTCCTCCCTTTTTCCACTATGAAGGCATTTTCAGTGTGTGGGAACAACAATGAGGCACTTGAACAGCATGAAAATCTGAAATCCATAACCAAGAAACCAGTTAGGATGCAATAATAGCAAGAAAAGCAAATCAGAAGATTGCTGGATGGAATGAAATAGCTGCTTAACCTTCAACTAATTTGCCACATGAGAACCATGCTTGAAGCATAACGTTATTAGCACAGCAGTTCACTGTGGACTCATTTCGCAAAGTAATAACTATGTTTCTGGATGGGTCAGTGTCGCAGTATGTGATCAGTATAACTAAATGCAAGATAAACTAGCCAGGTCCCAAGAAATATAATTATTATGAGATAAAATAGCTTTTTATTCATGAATCATGAACACTATCATGATCAAATAATGTTCACACAATGCAGCAAAAGTGAACAGTGAACAGTGCGTATACAAAAACAGTTGACCAAAGATTCTGTAGATCAGTTTGAGAAAGTATTGTCTGGCAGACTGTCTGCATATTGATGACGTTTCAACCGCATAAAGAATATCAAGGTCTTCATCAGGACTAGCAGAATTAAGATCAATTGAAGTTGTAGATAAAGAATAGAAAAAAGAGTTAGGTAAGGTAAGGGCTGGTCAAAGGCAACAATATGATGTAGAAAGAAAGGAACTTACAAGGGCCAGAGAGTCACAACCACTGTGACTGCTAGTGTTGAGGGGATATCCCAGAAACCACTGAATGGAAGGAGGAGAGGCGATCAGTAGACACTGTAAGTGTGGGAGTTAAGCATTTGAGGTGAGCAAATCTAGTGTAGCTGGTGTTGCAGGGTGCTCCTTACTGGAGCTGCTCTCCACCTAAACTTGGGAACTACTCCGAGTTCTATCTTCTGTTTTGCATAATTTAGGCTTCACTCTAACCCTGAAACGGTTTTGTTTTGACTTATACTGGGTGCTCCCATGTGCCTGGGCAAAGATAAACCTCTCTGGAAAGATGTAATGACATTGAAACACGTGTCAGGGGTTGCTTTTGCTCATTCCAGCTTTGCTCATACAGGTTGGAATTTTACTAGTCCAAAGCTGTAATACTGTTCGTGCAGTGGTGAAAGGCTTTTGTCATTCTACAGCTCGGCAAGGATGGCACTGGGCCAATCCTGTGCTTAAAGATTTTGCTGTACAAATGGCAAATAACTTGATTGCATTCCAGCTTGGCGTGGATGGCACTGTGCCTATCACACGCTTAAAAACTGTGCTAGAAAAACAGACATTTGAGGTGAGCAAAGCTAGAGTCACTGGTGTTGCAGGGTGCTCCTTACTGAAGCTGCTCTTGACCTAAACGTGGGAACTACCCAGAGTTCTGTCTTCTGTTTTGTGTGTACATATCTTATTAAACACATGAAGCACATATTATTTAACTTATTTGGAAATACAGATCACTGGGTAGGAAACAACGTTTCAGATGAACAACTCAAAAACTGGTGAATATATTGCCAGGAAGAATAATAAATTGTAATTGCAATTTCCCAGGATGTCTATGATTATTATAGTAAAAAAATGATTTTGCTTCCAAAATTGCTATCCATATATTTAAGTGTATGCTTCTTATGGTCGTGATGGAAAAGTATTCAGTCAATTTGATAAACCTTTGAAAGATGTTGTTTGTGTGGGAAAAATCACTTAGGGAGGACACTGTAGAGTAGGTGTGATGCCAGGTACATTGACTTTAAAATTAATAGCTTTGCTTCAGCATCCATTAATATAGATCAGGGAGGCAGAGCCGTTTAGCTCGCTCCTTGTAACATATATTGCAAGAAGTGCTACATAAGGGACGAGGGGCACACCACATAGTCACCATCTTGCACAAGTAGCATTGGAAAAGGAACTCTTGCACCAGCAGTGCCTCGAGCTGATGAAACATATCCCAAATAATGAAAAACATACGCTTGTTCTGTGTAAGGACCAGCAGAGCATATATTTTACCTTCCAGAACTTTCATAAAACTTATAGCATCAGGTCAGATAGATTAATGTGCTGTGTGAATATATTGGGAAATTATCTGCACTTACTATAGGAGTGACGTAGGGCTGGCAGCCTTTGGTAGTCAGTACACAGAACAGTGGTTCCCTCATGGGAACTTTAAGCCTGCGCTTCCCAGGCAACAATAAAAAAATAATAATCTGGTTGATGATTTTACAAACCAGTTATTTTATGGTTGTACTTATACATACATATATATATATATATAGATATATATATATATATGTATATATATATCAGCCAAAGGTAATCCTGTGTTCCTTCCAGGGCTCGCCTGTCGAGGTTGGTGCTCAGTTCATGGGCACAGGACCCATTTTAAATTTCTCCAAAAACACAATATATAAAAATCAAAGTCTGGCACTCCTTACAAAAATATGATGGTCTTCATTTATTCGAAAAATTTTCATGAAGCAGAAACATAGGGCAACGCGTTTCAACCTTCGCGGTCTTCTTCCTTGGCCCTTCTTACAATACATGTCTAACAAACTTTGTTAGACATGTATTGTAAGAAGGGCCAAGGAAGAAGACCGCGAAGGTTGAAACGCGTTGCCCTATGTTTCTGCTTCATGAACATTTTTCGAATAAATGAAGACCATCATATTTTTGTAAGGAGTGCCAGACTTTGATTTTTATATATTGTGTTTTTGGAGAAATGTATATATATGTATATATATATATATATATATATATATATATATATATGCATACATCAGCGATATAGTGTAGTAAAATACAAAAACAAACGTAGGTGCTCCAAACAGATGGCACAGTGATCGTGGTTAGTGAAGGATAGCAATGTTATTCTGACAGTCAGGCGACCCTCCAACAAGTCGGTATATGCCTGGAGCTGGGATAAATTTGTGGCATGATGTGCTTCTAGGAACATCAATCCTCTTTCTGCACCACTTTCTCAGGTTCTTTTGTTTATTCTATACTTGTCTCAGCAGAGCTGTGCTCTGGGCATGGTTAAAGGTTACTTATCAGCCATTTCAACATTTTTGTGGTTGCCGGACCACACCTTTGTTCAAGTCACCTGTTGTGGCTAATTTCCTCAAAGGTTTACAACATATGGTTCCTCTCAGGCCAATTCATTATGCCCCAGTGGAACTTAAACTTTGCCCTGACTTGTTTAATGAGTACCCTTTAAGCCTCTGCACAGTTGCCCTCCTCAGTTATTGACCATCAAGACTTCTTTTCTCATGGCCATTGTGTCAGCCAGAAGAGTCAGCGAATTGCAGGCACTCTCTGCACACCCTCCCTACACACCCTTCCTACACTACCATCTATCCAGACACATTCCTACTTACTTCCTTCCGAAGATTGAGACTTTGTTCATGTAGGTCAGAATTTCACCCTTCCCACCTTCTTTGCTCTGCCTTACCCTTCCAAAGAGGAGGAGAGGCTCCACCGTCTGGACCCAAAAAGAGCATTGTTTTTCTATTTTGATCGCACAAGAGAGTTCTGTGTGGACGATTAACTTTTAGCGAGGTATGCATGACCCAAGAAAGGTAAGACTGTACAGAAATGGACCATCTCAAGATGGATAGTACTCTGCATAAACATCTGCAAGGCATCTCGCTCAGGGCTTGCACACTCATTCCACCAGAGCCAAACGTGCGACTATTGCATTAGCCCACGGAGTTCTGATCTTGGGCATCTGTCATGCAGTAATATGCATATCCATGCACACATTTACCAAGAACTACTGCCTGTACAGTCAGGTCCATCATGACAGGCATTTTGTCAGTTCGTTCCTGCAGGGTTTTCTAGTTTAAATTGGCTTTGCAGGCCCTCCTCCAGGGAGCATTGCTTGGGTATCTATTCTAAGGTAAGGAATATGCGGCTAAAAGATGAAAAAGTAACTTATATTTGGTAACACCTTATCTGGTACAGACTGTGTCCAGCAGCAAGTTCCTTATCGACCCTCCCATCCTCTCTACTCTGCAATCTGATTACAATGCAAGGGTCTCCCTTCTGAGGGCCTTAGATTTTCACACCAGTTGTCAGTCTTTATCATAGCTCTGTGCTCCTGGTGTGGAAAGTTGCAAAAGTAAAGTAACATCAATGCGGCGCCTATACAGACACTGTGCATGGCATTTCCGGCATGGTCGGCGCTGATAATGTGGAGCTGAATGACTACACCTACTGACATGCAGGGGCACTGCTCTAAAACTTCCCGATCCAGAGTGGCTCCTGGAGAATATTCCAAGGTAAGGAATCTGCAGCCAAGTAGAATCTCTAACAGATAAGGCATCAAGAAACTTGTTTGTCCATAGCAAAAGTCAGGTCATCAAAGAGTGGTGTGGAAAAGCAGTGTTAGCAAAGGGATCAGAGGCATGAAGTGGGAGATTCAAAAGTGTTCATTCCTAGTGGAGTTAATTCTGCAGAAGAGCAGTTGCACAGGGTATTTTTTAGTGCAGTGTGAGATTCTGCTATTGATGATAGGTACTCTCCAGATGTGTGAAGAAGAAATTAACTAGACTGTTTGGAAGAGGTATCAACAGAATATTTGTTAACATCCTGTTTGAAAAAAACTGTTTTGAGACAAGAAGGGAAAGGACCGCAGCAGATGGGATGTTAAATAGCAAGGTTAAATGGATGAGAGCAAGTGATTAATGATTGTGGAGTGAAGGGGTTGGAATGTGGTTAGGAATAGATTATAGATAGAAAAGTAATGTGATTTTGGCTAAAGTGGGATGGAGGAAGGTGGTGAAATATGAGGTTTAAGGTATCGAATGGAAAGTAAGTTTGTAACTAAGTTTATTTAACAGTTTTGGCTGCATGCGCCTTTGTGGAACGGGTAACTTCCAAGCATTGACTACATTGGACAAAATACAGTTTTAAAATTTGAACACAATTTTGAAAAAAGGAGAACTAGAAATGGAAAACTACCAAAAAAAAAAAAAAAAGCAATACATCAATTAAATTGATATGTGCATTGCAGCAAGCAAAATTTTCGTCTTGGCAAAAAGCAGTCTAAATAAAACACAATGGGCCCAATTACGACCCTGGCAGCCTATTGACTATCAGGGTTGCGGTGGCGGTCTGACCGCTGCATTATGACTGCGGCGGTCGTGGATGTTAAACAGGGTATTTTTTTGTGATTCTTGTACGTAGGCCTTCAAATTGCGACTATGTTTAGGATGATATCGATCTTGGTCCTATAATGGGTTTCACTGTATGGGACTTTCTTCTAAAATTTCTGCTTCTCCAAAACATTCTGTTAGATTCCCAGATCTATAACCAATTATAATGGAGTCATATTCGGACCAATTTGAAATCTGACCACGTCGAAGGCTTTTTAAGTACACCTTAGGGCAAAATTTATGCTCAAGAGTATAACTGTCTCCATCAGCAGGGGAGCAGCCGAGTAAACGAGACGAGCGGAGCATGATTAGGGTTAAGAGGGATGCCCTGATGGTTTGAATGTATGCTACGAAGGTTACAACAGAATACGCAGCAAGAGGGGGGTTGATGAATATGCAGTATAAAAACTGAATAGATTGCATTGTCCCTGAATGTTTCGGGGTTTGGGTGACTAGCGTAAAGAAGAGTGAGTAGTTTAGAGTCAAATGTAATTTTCCTTCTGTAGAGGCAGGTCTTCAAATTCTGAGACGGTAGAGTGACCCGAGGACTTGAAACAGGAGTGGGATGTGAAAAAGTATGGACGAGTAATATGCATCAAGTAGAAGAGAGGCCTGGATAAATAAATATAATAAGTCGGAGAGTAACTCTACAAGTGGAGAGTGTTTTGTAGGTTATGCTAAATGTGCTCTTGGTATCATTAAGTTTAAGAAGAGGGTAATGCAGTTGTTGTTGTGGGTCAGTATGAACAAGAACAAAGAATGGTCGAAGGGAACATAGGGCTCCCTCTTCCACGACTCTTGAGGAAATGGAATGAGCTCACTGCCTATTGCAAAATGACACTTAGCTGAATGGGTGACTCATGGGTGCCGGAGAGATTGGAGTATACAGGTGTTGGGTCAATCAGTCGGGCATCTGGAGACAACCATATAGCTATCCTGTGGTAACAAGGCAACATCTTGGAGGAAGTCTGCTTTCTGGTGCTGTGGGGGAACAAGACACTGTTTCTGGTCACAAGGTGTCTGGGTGTCAAACTTGTTGAAGACTTAGATAAAGCCAGTGCATACTTTAGCCTTCATGGACCTGTGCCTTGAGTGGAATATGAGCTTTATATGATTATCTCAGCCACGGATTCGTACAATGTTGGTAATCTGTACTGTAATCCTGTGTTGATAATAACTCTTAAAAGTTATAGTAGGCTTTATGTCATAGTCATAGTATTAGTGGCTTTATTTACAGTGATGGCTCCAGGATTTGTGCATTTGTATTCCTGCATTGTATTTTGTACGTATTCGTATTTATTTAATTAATTTCTCATCTAATCAGTCTTTAACCATCTTTATTTTCTGTTATGTGAAAAACTATTTGTAGTTAGTTTAGTTCTGCATTTGTTGATGATATAAACATTCACTCACACTTTGATATCCCGGGGATTTTCATGCACTTGCTAGCCATATACAGTAGAATAATACAGCCGATTGAAAGCATTGGCATTGTGGTATAAGCACGTGGGCACCACAGCAGCTTCGTGAGAATCATTACGATATTTCTGCTTTTTTCATTTTTAGAAAGTAAAAATACACTTGGAAGCATTTTTACATCTGTTTTCAATATGTAAAAGCCATTAGCTTACCAAGCTTTTGTGGGAGTTAGTACATGGTTGCTTTGAAAATATGAGCATCCTTCAAAGCCTTCTTTAACTTTGTGCTTTCTCATAAAACCGACTGACATCTCTAGTCGCAGTTTAAGCAATTACATAACTTTTTGCTGTTCTCCAAATAGTTCCTTTTTAAACTCCTCATGTCAATTTCACTAGATCGTGGCACATCTAAACTGCAGCCAAAGGCCAATCTGATTTTTCCCATGTTTTAATCTAATGTACTTGTGGTGCCCTTTTTAAAAGAAAGGTGAAAAACACGACTTGCAGCCTGGAAACTTGATTTGAACTTACGAGCACCTTTCTTCTAACAACCCCCAATACACTGACGTTCTTGTCACACCGTTCTTAAATGTTTGACCGAGTGATCCACCCTTTTCCTTTTGACCTAGACATTTAGTTTATTGTATTTTATTTGTTTCATTTCCAGCATCTTTATGGAACATTTTATAAAACTCACCGGTAGCAAAATTGTGGCATTTCACTTTATTGATTTCTCCTGTCCGCCTGAAGAGAAATGCCAAGGCAACTCTCTGTCATTGTAATGAACTGGGAATGCCATCTGCTGTCCTGCCAGTTGGACTAGAGGGTGTATCCCAGTAATGTCCTAGGAGAGAGCTCCTTTGAGCAGTGCTTCTCGAAATAATATTTTTATACTTCAGAGCCAGCTGAACCAAGTACTGTTTATTTCCATTTTGTACAGACAACTAAAAAAAAAGTGATCTTTCCAGATGTTAATTTTCACTAAATTCCGTATCTGTTGATTTTCCATGCCAGGCTGAAATGCTTGCCAAACTTATTTGTCAACTCGGGTATTTTCAGTGAGGTTCAAAGGAGATTAGATTGGGTTGAAAAACTAGTAAGACCAAGATACTCAGTCATGCTTTCAAAAAATATGTAGGAACTGACTATCACCCCAGTTAGGTGAAATGATCTGAGTTTACTGGGATGAGAAGAGCATCTTCATTTTCTTCCTTTTCCATGATTCAGAGATGCATAGGTGTGTTGAATCAATGGATAGCAACAGCTAAATGATGTTCAGAACTTCAGGAGCATGTTCATAAGTGTTCCACCCATCACTTTTTTGTATACTTCAGTTTGATGCGATAAGCATGACGATGATCCTGAGTTTAATGTGCCTTTGGAACCAAACTACCGCCACTGACAAGCCGGGTGAAGCCGGTCGTGGGTTGCTTGTGTACCAGTTCAGGGAGTATCTGGTCTGACAGCTCAGTTTGGACTCTTCAAATTGAAGCAGGGTGGAGACTGATATCCATATGGATGTGTCCGAACTGAGGCAGCATGATGTGCAAAATAATGATGTACTTGGACGTGGCCCGAGTAATTGCCAATGGCTGAAATTAATTCAAGCAAAGCCCCAATCAGAGTGAAACCGGTCTTGGATTATTTTTTTATTTACTTCAGTGCAACACCCTAAATGCAACGGGTATGCCCAGGCATTGGTCTTGTGCTCACTGTGCCACTCACATCCCGAACCACAATATTTCATGCCTGTTATAGAGCAGTGATTCCCAGCCTGTGGTCAGGGGACCCTGGGTGTCCGCGAAGCCTCCTAAGGGAGTCTGTGAGTGCTTAGAAAATTTACAAATATAAACAGATTAATGAAGTATATAGAAAAGTAGCTAAATTTAGAATTGAACTTTTTAAAATGTACTGAAAATGTCATGGAATTTGAAATTGGAGGCTGGAAATTAAATGTGTATCCTCAGATTGATTTGTGGGAGCAGCGCAGCTGTATCAAACCGAATATTGTATGGACAGTGTGTGGCTTCAATTACATTTAGGAATGCCCCAACTCTCCCATTAAAATTACACTTTTATTTTTTTCTATTTTATTTGTTTGCAAATTAAATAAAATGTGTTTTCATCTGTGTATGTGTTTGATGGAATGCTTGGTTCTGTATTTTTGTGTATTGTTTTGTGGTTCAAATCGTCAACAGTGTTTAGGCCTAGGTCCCCGGCTTCCAGTAATGACTCAGTGAGGGGTCCCCGGATTCCAATAATGATTCAGTTGGGTTCCCCAGGTTCCAGTAATGATAAAGTGGGGATCCACAGAAGTCATAAGGTTGGGTATCACTGTTATAGAGGATAACATAAAAATGCACACAGAGATATTAAAGCAATCAACTGATCTAAGAAGTCCCCCCAATTTTCCTCTCATTGTAAACACTTTTGGTGAAATAGCACCCCTTGCAGAAAATGCTCTCTCTTTCTTCACAACCCATTTAACACATCTGGATAACATTGGTAAAGATTCCGGTCTGAAAAATATATCAATAGATGCTCATAGACGGTCAGACAAACACCTGCACCCTTGCTCTTCTACTTTTCAAATATCGTCCAACACATGCTTTCTGATGATCTCCAATGTATGGGTAATGTAACTCTAAAACAAAAGATGTTTGTCCTTTAGGTAATCTCAAAAGACGCCCCAACCCCCTCACCTCTGGCCCTAGATTAAATATCCTATATAAAAGATCTTCAGAAAATCTAAGATGTCCCACAGTTAAACTACCCATGAGCTAAAGATGACCTGAAACAATAACTTCATGGAAATTTCCAGCTGGATTTTCCTACAATTACAAATACGTAGGGATCAGAAATAGAAATCCACAAACATTTCTCACGCTGTTGAGAATCAAAGCTGCATTTACCACACTGAAGCTACTAAGGTCAAACCAATGTTGTATCTCCTAGCTTGCAACCAAACCCTCTTAATCATTACAAAGTGTGTCAGCACATAACCTCCGTGCCCCATCTAATCAAATTAAATGCTTAGATCACCAAAGACTCTGATCTGGCTTCCAACAAAAACATATCCACCTTGTCAGACAAGAAGGAAAGAAATCTCCCTCTACTGGCTGCGACTGGTTGATGATCTCCTGAAAGATGCTCATAATCAGCGCACACTTTTTCAGATAAGACGGAAAGTAAGAATTCCAATGTGCTGCGGAACTTTACATCCTGTGGAAATATTGTGGCTTTAGTGATATCTGATGATTCATTCAAAAGTACTAAACGTTTTTTTTCAGTTAAGCCTCCTAGAACTTTTAATCTTGCCCTCCCATGGATTGGCATACCGAACATCTGAAATGTTGTCCATTGTCAACAAAACCTACATCTCCTTTTCTCTTTCATTTCTCTTAGTGGCAAACACCTGTGCTACAAGGGCCAAACAACTGATAGGTATCTCCTTCTTCTGATTGGACAATTTCCCTCCAGTCAGTAGCCAATCTCAACATTCCCACTAGCCCACTGGATTCACATCTGATTCCACTGCAATGTCTGGTCTGGCTTACCTCCAAATGTATCAGGGCCACACTAAACATCCATATTCTGAAGGTACCACTAAATTAGTTCTTCTATTCTGAATCTAAAGTCACTAAATTGTATGAGAACTTTACTATGAGTAATTCCCTTTCAGCCTCTGCAGTGCAGTGTATTTGTAACAATAGCCTGAGCTGACACAAATAACAAACCCCAAAAAAAACCTTGACACCTCCTTCAAAGGCAACTCCAGTTCTCTCTTTTCTCATCATTCTCAGTCACAAACAAAGCTCTAATTTCTCTGTATTCATGAATCTCAAACCTGATGCATGACTTGCTTTTCCATAACCAGCTAATCTAAGCTTAGTGAAAAAAACATGAATTCAGCAGTAATTGAATAATCAAACCTGTGGGACCGGTGCATGAAGTTACCTAAACATATTATTAAATGAATTCCTCGTTATTTAGAAATAAAACTATGACCGCTCTTGAAATCATGCTGAGATATCAAGGCATAGATGGCAATTCAAAGCGAAAATGTGTTGTTCCACCAGAATTTGAGAAATTACAGATGTTCCTGACATAATTACATCATGTTGTATGCATCCTATCAATCTAGATGGACCATCCTTTCCCCTCCAACTAACACAGATCAGTCTGGAAATGATGGTAGATTACCTGCTTGTTGACATGCCTTATATACTTGTCACTGGACTAAACCCTGTTTTGGCAAACCCTCTTTTACTTACTGACCAAAGTAAATGTTGGCCCTGATCTCTCCCTTACACTAACTGGACACACAACAGAGAGTTGTGGGAACTCCCTTGTGTCACCGGTGGTTGATAGGCACTTTTGGCGCTTAGGTGCCGGACCCCAAAGAGATGGGGAGAGTGAAGTATTGAGGAGACTGTTGGGATTGTGCTGTGCTATTGAGAGTCCGCAGGTCTCCATCAGGTTGCTCGTCCGGGGTTGAAGCTTCGTCTTCAAGCGACACACGTCTCTCTCGCAACTCAGTTTCCTTGGATATAAACACCCTACTTCCCATGCTAAAAACCTGTTAATTGTTTTTGGTGTGTTATAGGTATCCTCGGTGTCTTAGATTGTGCAGGTCCCACTTTGCGCTTTCCCGTTTTCTAAATACAGACACACTGCACAGTCGCCGCATCAGGGACCCCCTACAGCAGCGGACAGCAAGAAGCAAGGCAGCAGGCAGCTCAGTGAGGTGAAAGAGGAGCGGGTGGGAGTAGATAAGCGGAAAGGAAGCAATAGCTCATCTGCTACTTTGAAAGTATAACTCTCATTAGATTTATTCAGTATTTTTGACAGTTTCATAATTAAAACAGTCTTCGCTGCCTTTGAAATCATTTTTGTCCTATTCATCATCAACATGTCGCTTTAATTCTTGTCTGGGCATTCCCTCTAACCCACCTAGGTCCATGCAATGTTTTGTCTGCTTCAGAAGCTTCAATATTCATATATTTAGGACATTCTTTTAACTTCTAAAAAAGCTATGTTCTAATGTTTATTGGTAAACAATTTATTTTTGCTTTGTCACAGTTAAGTAAACTGTTGCCAAAACCAGCCCTTTAGCCGTCGTTTAAACTGTTCAAGATCAGATGGCCACCCACAAGTTTGTCCCTTTTATTATACATAAGATGTCCTCTGCTGAAGTCTCAGCTATATTTTTGCCCTTTACAGTATTTACAAAGACACCACCCTGAGATCACAGCCTAGTATGGTAGCCTTCAAACTTGAATTGGGTGCTAGTGACATCTGTTATCATCAGCACTTGGAAACTGCTGTGGTGCAACGTTCAGCGATTTATAGAACAAGTTATTAACATTGGTAGTATTATTAAAGTAACTATTATCATTATTGTATTATTATTACTGTTATTATTAGTATTCATATTATTATTATTATTGTTGTTGTTGTTGTTTTTGTTGTTATTAATATTTTTCCTCTTCATTTTTTTTTTATTTTCTTGGGCTCTAGAAAGATCACCACTACAACTTCTAGACTTCAAAAATAAAGGTGACCAGGTTAATTGAAACAATTTCACACCCGATGTAGTTGCCCTGCTTTCAGTGTCTGTTTCTTGAAAAGTGTGCCAGTGTTGAGAGGATAGGGCCTCAATGTTGTGTGATACCTTAGAGCTTAGAGGGCACAACCATCTTCACCAATCTGGGATGCCATCATTTGCTAGATGTTTTGCAAAACATCTTGAGGGCATTTGCTTAGTTTCTCATGACCATAAGCAGAAAACTAAGGAGGGCCCAATTAGTGGCCACATTTTGTTGGTGTCTATCCAATAGCCCTTTGTGAAGTGTTGACTATCAACTGCTTGATGAGCGTTGAATAAGTGCTGTGAATTGTGCAGGAGCCATAAGTGCTGACTCAGATAAAGCAGTGGATGCTCTCCGTAGACACAGCAAGTTCACTCAGCGCAATCTAGATAAGTGACTCCTTTCAGGAGGCTTGACAATGACTTGAGAGAATTTAGCTTCCCATGATAAAATAAATGTAAATGTACCTTTCTCTAGGGAGCTTCAATCCAAATTACAGTGTGATGGCTTCTTCAAGCTTCATTCAGCCCCAGAGCTTACATTTCAGAGGTTTTCATCTACACAGACATTTTCTTGAACATTTGTCATCTGCTGTAGTTGCATACTCCCATAGGAAAGGATATTTTAATGTAAGACCTTAACTCGGAAGCAATAATGGATATCTGCCCCTATGCTGTCCAGTAGTTATATTTTTATTATCTCTTTGCTCCGTTAAGATTTTAGTGGTTTGGATCTAATAAACTCTGAATATTTGGAAGTTACAGTTCACTTAAGAGCCTTTTAGGAGTGCCAGAGAAGATTAAGGTTGAAGGTGCGTATACACATTCAGATCATCTTGTCACAAAAAAAGGTGAGCTCAAGACTTAATCAGTTTACCTTGGCTCTCTTTTCAGTAAGCATGCGTAAAGACAGGTGATGTGCATGAAGGAAACGAAATGCACCATAAACTCAGTTAAGAAATGACCTTCACACAGAAGCTGTTCATCAGAATTGTAAGACATTTCAAAAATATACATAGAAAATCCTGCTGGTTAAAATAGCAGCAAGAAACATAAAATTAATGAACCCATTGAAGTCTGTGGCTGTAGAAAAATGTCAAGGACATTTCCAGTTATTGACTTTCATCTTTATAGTGGTGCTGTAACAATGATCTTTGTGCAACAAGTGTGCCAACAGGTCTGCTGTTAGTGTCAAATCTGATAAAGAAAATTAATATTGCACAAAGATTTTAAAGTTTAAAAAAAAAGTTTACTGTAGCTCATTTCACTGCTGACTGGCTGACCGGGTGCAGTTCTTTAAATGAGGAAAAATCTCCAGGTAGGAGCAAGTCCTGCCAAAGGGCTGGCTGGCAAGGTCACCTGTTTGCTGCTATTGGTGGTTCTTTGAAGGATGGTTGCAAAAAGTTCTCTTAAGCCAGTTATAATCCTATTTTGTCCCCAGAGCAACTTAAATGGTTTTGAGGGTGGTGAAATGCACTGTTTTCAAAAACAGTTCTGTTTCCAGAATAATCAGGTCTTATGAACAGCTCAGGAGATACTCTTAGTAAAACTTCAGGTTCTCTATTATGGGATATTTTGTTATCTGTACACATTAATCTATATCTTATTGTGGGCAGAATCTCATGACATATTCCTCTGTACGTTTCAGGGCACCTGCTATTTTGCAGCAACTGTTGATATTTGTTTTAAAAGTTCATTATCATTGCCAGTTTACTGGTTTTCCGTCTTCTATTTTTCTGCCCTGCACACACCTTGTGTCTGTTGTTAACTACCTTGCTCATGGTTCGCTTTGTGAAAAGAGTGTTGTTTTTATCAGCCATGTTTCCTTCTCCAATGGTCCCAAAATAGAGGTGTTATCTTTTAAAGAGTTTTTGCTAGCGTTTTAGACTGCAGAGAGCAGACTACCCTGCCCTATTTAAGGAGGGCTGTTTTAAAAGTTCATTATCATTGCCATTTTACAAGATTTGTATCTTCTGTTTTTCTGCACATTTTATATGTTTAAACTTTACTTGCTATCCAGTCTGCTTTGCAGAGAGAACATTGAGTTTCCTTCTCCACTGTTCCCAAACTACAGGCACCATCTTCTTAAGTGAGCACTCTGGTGTTGGATTTCGAAGAGGAGACCGCCCCAAGCCCTATTTAAAAGCGAGCGCATCACTTTTAGTGCCAAAAGCAAACACGTTTGAGCATACTGCAGACACTCGAGCACCAGGAACATTGCCCATTTTACGTCACATCTTCCCGTAAGGATGCAAAACTTTTATCACTCCTCCAGGAAAGTAAGGACCAGATATACGTAGATTCAATTTTGCATTTCTTAAATAGCGACTCCATAGAAATCACTATTTAGGAAATGCAAAATGATATGTATCAAAATACAGATTTGCTAATAGCAATTCCTACAAAGTAGGAATTGCTATTTGGATATTGCAATTAAGAAATCCCATGCCATTTGTTACATTGGAACGGTTTTGCATTTCCAAAATAGTGATTTCCTATTGGGCAATCCCTATTTTGGAAGTGCAAAACCAAGGATGGCTATGGGCACAGGATCCCCCATGATGCTCCCCCAAAATAGTGGTGCACTTGTAGAGCACACATATATCCTAAGGGCATGTGTGTGCGTGCTATTGCACTTTTAAAAAAGCACCTTTCGGTGTTTTTTTTTAAATTGCACATGGTTACCATTGACTTGAAGTCAATAGTAATTGCATGTCCTAAATGCCCAATTCACATTTATGAAACGCTTTGTACATCTGATTAGGAATCTCAAATAGGTAATCCCCATGTGTGAGTTCCTATTTAGAAAATCCCAAACTGCGATTTCTACTGGGTAGAAATAGCAATTTGTGATTCCCTAAATGGCTTCGTACATCCGAAAAGCCCATTTAGCTTTTCTTAACAGCCCGAAATAGCGAGTCGTACCATTAAGAAAAGCAAAATGGCTTTGTGCATCTTGCCCTAAGTGCCATCAAACGAGAAACACCTCTAGCCTGCTTGGTCCAGTCCCATGTTCCAACTACCACATGGCTGGTAGATTTGACCATAGTTAACCCTTCCTTTCAGTAGCACCCTGCGGGTCACTTTAAACCCCATGGCCACCATTATCTTAAATCCCAGTTATCAGCTTACCCCCATGAAGTTAGATCATTGCCTAAACACTCGCTCAACATCTTTTAATGTACTTAGCTCCTTTTACCTAGACATAGCCTTTCTTACAGAAAAGTGGATTGATGACTCATCCTTCCCTGACACAGCCTTAGCACTATCTTAAGGTTTTGTTTTCTATAATTCATCAAGACCGCCAGGACAAGGAAGGGTGTGCCCTCACCATTATCTATTACTCTTTATTAGAATGAGTAGCCTCTAAATTATATAACCTAGCAGGAGAAGGTTTAGTTTTTAATATTGAAATTTCACCTAATTGCTTCTTCTCTGGAGCTCATATTTATCTTTCAGCTTAGATGCACTTATATTTGTATTTGTAGACCCAGGAAGCAAGGGTATTTCTGATAGCAATAATAGATCATATTTAAGGCTAACAAGTGCTGTACTTAGTATAATGACATAGTAAATTGGCATGAATCAGAACTCTTGATGCCATCATCTTTGAACTGTTATTCAATGCTTAGGAAAATCTACATTTGATTATTTTTGCATTTATTAGTGGTTGTAATAGGGGGCACTTGAAAATAGCCTAATCCTCTTCAGGATTGTTTAAGGATGCTTATAATAAGTCCAGAATTTACAAAATTAATGAGTAGATAAAATCTGACATGAGAACCTTTGAACCATGAATTTGTAACTGAAGTATAGCTACAGATATTTAGTGCTTAGGAAACATATATTGGGTGAAAACTAGGCCATTCAAATGTACTTGATGTAAATGTCTGTCTCAAGTTGTGAGTGCGATTAAGTACATTTTCTGTTCCCTTAATGTGAAAACTCTTTTTTGAAAAGTGTTGAGCACTATTATTTTTTCTATTTCTTAACCATCCAATTACCACCTCTCTTTCAGTGCAAAGAATAGGTTCACTATCTACCCATCATTTCGTCATAAACTTTATTTCTTCTAAATACCTATCATCACGTTATATTTCACACCATAAATTCCAAAAACCCACCCAACCTGCTCATTGTTTACATTTTTTTTAAAGTTCTGGTACTACAGGTTTATACATGTATGCCTTAGTACGTGGACAGTATTGCCTCAAAACGTCAAGAGTAACATTTGTATACACAACCCTTCTCAGATGTACCAAAGTGTTTGTCCTATAATATATTGAAGTAAGGCCAGTGTGAAAGAGGTTAGGGGTGATGAGACTTAGGGGTTATGGCTAAAGGGTAGAATGGTTAAGGTGTTGGGTATCAAGGCTATGGTTTACAGTTTTGGAGTGTAAAGGTTATGGTTACAGATAAGGGATTAAGGACATAGGTGTTAAGGCTATGTGGTTAGAGGTTGCCTCATATCGCATTTCATCAAACGCCTATAAAGCAGTAACTGAACTTTGTGTCATTTTTCGAACTAATATTTATTTTCTACTCATAATTTTCTGGTGCACTTTTTTTTCGATTCACTCTACTATTATGAACAGGCACATTTGTTGAATTAGTTTGGGAGAGTCAGGTAACAGATTTAGCATTTAATGGTCCAACTTTCAGAGGTAGAGGAGTTTCTGTTTTTGGAAGGCACACAAAAGTAGAGATTACCAGACAGAGAATGTAAATTTGTCTCTTGTAGAAACCACAGTGTTAGTTCCTTAAATATTTGAGATAGAAACCACAGATGAATATAATTTTACAAAGCCTCTCATGTCTCCTTACAGCTACTTCCGTTTAAGATCCATAATTTACAATGGTGGTTTTTGGTCAAGACCCTTGAGTTTGACTAAAATTATATATTTTATCCTTATGGGGCTTTTAGCCAGGCCTTTTCATCAATTGGCCTACTGTTGTGCCTTTCACATTTTTCTTATGCTCACTCCAACATACAGCATGGCACAGTGGGTCAGCCCTTTTCAACTATTAGTTAGTTAACTTCTTTGAGAGCGACAGCATCCTTCTGTAGAAGAGCACATATTGACACAAAGTATATCCCTTCATTCGCAGAGACTGCCATGTTAATATCTACTTTTTGAGACCTAAAATATATTTTTACTTTTAGCCTTTTTGTTTTGATTTGGCGTATATTGCTGGAGGCCAAGCATCTCCCCTGACAGCAAAGTTTTACAACAAATATGACAAAATAAAACAGCTATTGACAAAGCCAAAAGGAACACCAGATCTATGAGCTTTGCCTATGCTTGATTTACATAAATGTTACCCGATTACAATGATCTTTGAGATATCAGGTCTTTGTTTTATCTTTCTGCCTGGTTACATGGTCAGCTCAACAAATACTGAAGCCTGCTTCTTCCATGTTCTCGGTGTCCACTTACCTTTGTGTAATTGTAAACAAGGTCTTTAAATTATTAAATTGAATTTTCAATCTCTTTCAAATAGAGACAGTTTATATTTATTCAGATACTATAACAAATGAAAGAAGACAGCATTTGTCAATATATCATACACTATATTTTCTTTACATTTTATTTATCGTTCAGTTGTGACTGTCAACAGGATTTTACAGAATTAAGATAAATGTTGGCTTTGATGTCTTGTAATATTGTAACACCTTGTTCTTTATACCTTGAAGCTCGCTCCAGGGGTGTTTGAGTCTGTCCCAAGCCTTGTAGATGAAGAAGTCAAAACTGCAGTTATCAGAGATACCCTTCGACTGGTAGATCCATTAAAACGAAGAATCCACCACAATCAGTGAGTGTATTTTTAATGTGCTTTAAATGATAGAAATCTGATGTGCCTACAAATGAACAACATAACTTGGATATGCTTGAATCCTTACACAATAGCCCGCAGTTAAATGTGGAATAGATCATAGATGCCGCAATTATTATTAATGTACTAGCCTTTGGAAATTTTTGTGCACTAATTAAACATCTAGCAGCCATATTGTTACCTGAATACTCAAATACATTTTCTGAATTAAAAATATGTCTGTCCCCGAACATTTGAAAGTAAATATATTTTGGTCCAGAGCCTGCCTGTCCTGGATCAAGTTACATTTAAGTAAAGAGTGAATACAGTGTAAGGTCGTACTAAATAGTTTGTTCTCTCCGCTCTTTTCTACTTGTACTTCTAGCTGTTTGTTCACTTCATACCCCACACATGCATGATTGTAGTTTAGTTTGGAGAACATGATATCAGTGTGAGGAAGTGTGCAAACTTCAGAGGAATTTAGGTGAATAGTTGGAAACATGTAGTTCCCCTTTAGAGTTTGGTGATCAGGGTATGCAATGGAATACTCTGTTTCCATACTCCTAGTCCAACCGCCTCATTTACAGATGGTGGACCTTAAGTATCCTGTGTACAGAACCTCCGTTGGCTCAGTCGACTGAATAATTCCTTCAAAGGCTGAACGGAGTAGAGGCCAAGAACATTATACCGCCCACTCTATTCAGGGTGGATGGTGCCATTTATTTTTTTCCAGTCTTTCACTACCAGAAAAACCTTCAGTGAGCGTCAGGAAACAAAATTTGTAATAACCTCCCGCACTCTAGGAGAAAACTCCCTGGGTGTAGGTTTTTTGTTTTTAAAACCAAAGTTTTGTTTTTGATAAGAAAAAAAAAGTGAAGCGTTTGATGAATGGCTGTCAAAACGGACAGCTGCTTTTACAGTACATTTAGTACATGGAATGGGACTACCATGATTTCGGTTCTCTTCAGTGTACGGAGATAAGCGTTGGACTGGGCGCCATCTCTAAATCTGGTGTATGGTAGTCTGTCAGCAGGGGCGCCGGGTATTGTCGCCTGGCACCCTGATGGACTGTACTCCACCCACCAAGGTCTAAATCAGCCCCCTAGTTATAAATACTTTAAAACATTTTGTTAAAAATTATAAGCAGGGTATGTTTTTTACAACTCATTTGAAACATAAAGGTTTAAACACTGCTTTCTAAGTGCATCCTAGAGTTGGTCATAACATCAGCGGCTCGCGGGGCACAGAAGGGGCGGGGCGGCGCACAGATGGGCGGGGACAATAAACATTAATTTTATTTTTTACAAAGAAAAAAACTTACCTTAACTCACCGTCGCTCCACTCCTCAGTCTCAGGCTGCAGGGACAGGCTCCCAGCCTGCCTTGCCCTGAAGCTGCTCAGAGCAGTGTCAGGATTGGCTGGGAGCACCCAGCCAGGGCGCTCCCAGGCAGACTGAGAGCCTGTGCATGCTCTCTCCAGTACAGCAACTGTGTTGCTGGTCTGGAGAGAGCCTACTGCGCATGTGTGTTTAGCTGGCCTGAGACGGCCAGCCAAACACACATGCTCTCTCACTGCTCGTCACACCGTGGCCCCGCCCCTTTAAAAAAAAAACAATAATAAACAAAGTTTAACAGAGGAGCCGCCCCTGCAGCCTATTTGTCTTGCTTTTACTTTTCCTGAGCATATTATTTACCATTCTAACTGTCTCTAGCCAGATCACACTCTAGGGCCAAGTTGTGGTAATAGTAAGCCATGGTAACTTTCAACGTTTGAACTTAATCCAGTTTTTTCAACCTCAAACTGTTTTCAAGCTAAGGCCACGGTCCAACTTCGATGTAATTCCCATTTCAAGGTGAATTGCAGGAGATGCAGAAATGCCACACTTATGATTATCTGGTTCTTGCCAAAACCTAGTCAAGTCTATGGGTGGAAAAGGGCCAAACGAGTCAAATTATCTCAAGAATTGGATGTGATTATACTGAATCCTACGGTAATTCTCTATTTGTAAGATGGAGATCTGGCTGCAAGAAATATTACAGTGGTATTTCAGCATCCGACAATTGCTGGTATTCTTGGTATCAGTAATTTGGGTGTAGCTACACATCATCAGTATTCTTGCACCCCTTATAATGAAGGCCTAAATGTTTTTCAACTTACAAGTTTAAACTAAGTGCCTTAAAATGAATTGTGTTAAACTGCTTGCTTAATGACATCCACAGTATTTTTATATTTCAAAAAGCATATCTTTATTAAAAGTCTTTTGATTAAAATAATGTTTATTGTACAATATCTAAACCATTTTGCAGTTTGTTTTATTCACTATTGTGACCATATCACAAATAAGCATTGTACAATTCTTAGTAGTTTGTGAGACACTATGGCACATTGCTTTCCTTCTGTTTGTCTGGAGAATCATCTTCTAGGGACTATTTTCAGGATTGTTCTAATATGTGTGTCATTGTTCTTGTTCTTTGAATATCATAATTACTCATTATTAAATTGTTCCCTATCTGTGTAGAAGTGGTACAAATTAATTGGAAATTATTTGAACATTTAGATTCTGCTGTGTTGCAACTGTATTAATAACGAGGCATGATTGCACCTCTTTCTAGTTCAAGTGCATGCTTCAAAATGTTGCTTCTTGGAATTTCTTGTAGTATGTTTTAATTTTTCTTGTCCTTCGCCTCTACATATCTTTTTATTGCTGTTCTTTGACTTCAACTAAAGAAAGCTATCATCTTGTTCAATAGTTAATAACGAATTTCCTTAATTGTGAGAAAATTACGGGTTTTTAGTCTCTGCACTCAAGGTCATTGCGGTCGAGTGACCACTGTATATGCTTCAATTATCTGATCCCTGGTTTGCATATTTAACTTTAAAATTTTCTAGGCGTCCATAGTATATGGTGTGGAAATACACCATTGGCATGAAAATCTAAATGTCACCTGTGAATTGCAACACATATTGTGCCATTCACTAGTGTGACAAAGGTAAACATGACTTCAGGTCTGCAGTGTAAAACCTGCGGTGTGACCTATTCATCCTGTTTGGTAGATAAAGACATCCCTTTTAAATATTAGTAAATCACCCCTATGCAGGACTTATAGGTCACATGTTACAGTGCACAGTATTTAAAAGTGGGAACTTGTAGAACATTAATATTTCCATGTCCCTACAGTGACAAGGCCCTAAAAGCTAAAAGCTAATTTCAGTGTAACAGGCCTATCTGTCCTATGCATGTGTACAGATTACATTTTTACTTTATGTTGGGGTTTAGAAAAGCTAGAAAAATAACCACTATTTTTAATAGTTGTTCAAAATCCAATTGAATGGCTGAGTCTGAGTTTTAATAAATATGAGGGAAAAGTAACTTTTACAGAGTTAACCTTTACCTAGTTGAAATGTTAGAAGGCTAATTAGCATAAACCTCTTTCAGCTCCTAGCCTGTGCTCAAGCTTGAGAATCAATGTGAAAGAGGTGTGAAATGCCTCCCAGGAGCTGACCTTAATGGGCAGAGATGACTTCTCTGAACTTTACAGAATATTCAGGCTAGTAGCTATGGGTATCCTGTTGATACCACATTCTGTGTTTGACCTGTTCAACTCCTGCCTTTGGGTTTGTTGTGGTTACAGTGCCTGCTTTAAAAGGGATTTTAGTGTTAGAGGACCCTGATGATTTCCCAACGAATCTCGCGCACATGCCTCCAGCCATCAGAGCCCAAATTTATTGTGACCGAAGATGTTCTCCATCTTCAAAATGCCCTGACACATGACATTGTAGGCCTGTTTGCAGTAAAGCAAACAGGAGCTACTGAAAGAGGGTAGGGCTGCCCTTGGGAATTTTCATCCCATTGGTAAGGGAGTGCTGAGGAACCACCCACTAGCTGATGGCTAACATAAATGTCGCACCCCGAGGTACTGCCATTAAAACACTGCTGTATTTGTGCAAGGATTCGAAGTCAACTTCTGCACTTGGCATCTGTGACCTGTGAGAAGGACATGAGGAGTCTGGAGGACCCTCCATTTGAAACCTTATTGTAGAAAGATCTTCAAGGATTATAAAGCTAATCCTTTGGCACATAAAAAACCTGAAGAGGATATTTCTGTGAAAAGATTCTAGCTGACAAATGGAAAGTGGACCTACACTGACTTTGCTGTTGCCCTCTGCATGACACCCTGAAAAGCTTTAAGTGCCTCCCTTTGCATTATGAGGGACTTCTGTGGTTGTTTGGGTACCAATAGAAGTTTGGAAACTTTTTCAAAATTTTTGCCCCAGAATGTCAAGGGGACTGACCACAAAAAGTTTCTGATTAGCAGTTCTACAGTATTGGATTGAATATCAGGTTTGTCCCTCGTGGAGTTTTTCCTTGAAAAATAACAAGGTCCTTTTCAGATTGAGATTTATGAACTTTTTCAAACTTCCCTTCTACCAGGTCCTAACAGGGCCAATCTACTGGGTTTATCTGACCTGCATTCCGGTGATCCTCAAATCGTGTTTAAGTCCTGGTCTCCCTTTGCATTTTTTGGTGTTGTTTTCGGATCAATCTTTAAAAATTCATATTTGCATTCTCCTTATTGGATGTTTTGCTATTTTGGTATCATTTTGTTCATCACATTTTATTTGCTTGTTATAAATTAGCATGGGATTTTTATTGTTACACTGTCCACTTTTTTTAAAACTGTTTTGGTACCTTTAAATGCACTTTTTCCTTGAGGTAAGCCTGTCTACCAGTAAGCCTGTCTACCAGCTGCTGAGCTCAAGTTTAAATTACTGAAATCTTTGACTGAACTTATCAAGTTAGTGACTTTGGACCCAATTCATTTATTGGCAGTGGGGCCGCATTCCATCAGGGCAATGGGGTGTTTTACACTATGGCAGAGGTCCAGATTTTTTAATTTATAAATGTCCTTTGGGCCAGTGGACATTTGATGCATTGACAGGAACCATTATCTAGGCAGTTCCTATCAGGTCATTGTAACTTTGCTTTATGGCTCCGTCAGTCATGATGGAGCCATACGGCAAACCAAAAACATTTTTTTCTTTTATAAAAACAAAACCCCCAAAGAGTTATCTCTCATGCCGATGGTGGCATTTTACAGTTTTTA
Organism: Pleurodeles waltl; assembly: GCF_031143425.1. Classification (NCBI taxonomy): domain Eukaryota; kingdom Metazoa; phylum Chordata; class Amphibia; order Caudata; family Salamandridae; genus Pleurodeles; species Pleurodeles waltl. The sequence goes on along the minus strand of NC_090445.1, from coordinate 1,674,125,880 downwards.
ACTGCCCCTCACTGCAAGGGTTTTCCTGGCAGTGATGGGAAGTGAGAATTGGCCTGTATGTCCACCCATCTAAGTTAGGTGAGCGGACATACAGGCCTATTTTCAATGGTCCTTACTCTTTCGAGCCATCGGAGGGGTGTTACCAATGTGGAGAGTGAGTAGTCTTCTCCATGATTACACCAATGGTCTGCCTGCTTTTAAATCTAGTGAACGGGCCATTATGTTGGGGGAAGGGTACTCCATCACTGTTGCAATGGAGTACCCTTTCTGCAAACATATAAATTAGGCCCTTTATTACTTGTGCAAGACTATCATCCATTCCAACTAATAATTCACTTTCTCACGCTAATCTAGTCTGTAAATCTGAATCATTACATTCTATCCATTTGCCATCAGTGCTTTTTCAGCATAGATCTAGTGTCTGGAGTATGCCAACACTGGCTTTCTCACAACGAGTTAGACCACATACCCGGCATTTTTCTGATTGTGTTTTGAGAATGGATCACTTTTCATGTATGTAATCCAACCTCAATATTGATTACATTGAGTTTTAATAAACAAATTAATGGTACATAAAATGTGTTACTCAACCCAAAAAACTACATTTCAAGACATTGTTTATGACTGGTGACTTATTGTTGTATGCTTCATAATAACATCTGTCCGCCCTAGGGTAGGTGGATAACAGTCTGATGGGCTCAACCGGTGGCAAGAGTTCTTTGACAAGAATTTACAGGATTGAAGCAATAATCCAGACGAAATAAAAATATCTCAGAGTATACCCTCAGGAGTCTCTTTATTCACTAGGTACCCTGGATATAGCTAAAAATAGAATGAATTAGGTATTGATAGAACTGTAAAAGTTCATCTACCCTTGAATTTCAAGTCTACCCTTGGAATTCAAGTTGCGAAGTTTGGGTCAAATTATAAGCCCAAACGGGTCAACTGCTTTCTTCAGGTCAGCCACCCTTCCTGCTGGTTTTTAAATATGTGTTGTGCACTCACGTAAGGCCTGAGATGTTTCAATTGTCCTTTTGAAGCACCTGCTTTTGAAAAATCATGGTCAAATAGTCATAAAACACAAGTTATTTCTGTTTGTCTTATTATCTTTAACATAATTCTTATGGTGCAAACATCTTAAACTCATGAACACAGCAAACCAAGCGGCACAGCTCTAGTGTACCAGTGCCCCGTCAAACATATGACAATACACTATCAACTTCACTCATGATCATATCTTTTCTTGTAGTCATCTCCTTGTTTGGCTGTTCAGTGTTCTACAGCAGTATTTGACCTATTCTCGTCACTGGTCTCCAAGGATCCTTAGCAGCATTTGAACTGGTTGCCTCCACTAGTCTCCAAAACTCAGCAGGAGTATCTGGACTACTTTCCCCTCACTGGGCCAGGAGAAGTATTTTGTATCAATTCCTTTCATTGGTCTCTAAGGGTCAGAAGCAGTACTTGGGTCAGAGCAGTATTTGGACCCGTTTCTTTTACTAATCTCTAATGTTCAGCAGTAGCCATGCTTGATTCTACCTGGATCCCGTAGACCTAGAGTTTATTCCAGCACCTCCAGTTATACTCCCTCTATGGATTGCCCAGGAGCAGCCCCCTCCTCTCCCACTGGTTGTCTCCCATCTTGGGGTTTTCCAATGGAAGATTGGTTATTCATCTCTAGCTACCAAAACACTGTTTTCCTACATAAGGAAAGTGCTGTTTTATTTTCTGAGGACAGAGGCCTTTCCTCCAAACGTTCCCCAATCTGCTGCCTTTCCTCTAGCCCATCTCCTCTCTGCTACCGTGTTCATTCTGGAAAAGTGTTGTCAGTGGTAGCCCTCATGACAGCTGCCTTGAATAGGTAGTTGTGAGGGGAGCTGCAAGGAGATGGACTTTGAGTCTGGCTGGAGAATTGAGGTTACCAGGAAGCAGTGTGAGCGGAGCCTTGGGGCATGAAATTGAGTTGAATTTTTAACAAAGAAGGGACATTGGACCATCCTGAATGTGGGCCAGGATATCTGCACCACTTCACCATAAGTGATAAAAACATTATAAGATAATATTGTCAACGGTGCAACCAATTAATTTTATTGATAGATATCTTAACATAAAAGTTGCCATAGCATATAGACACATTTGTTTTTTTCATTACCTTTGAGCGTACACAAATCAGACTAGTGTGCAGTTGTGATATTGGATGTGTAAAGAATAATGTTACAGCTGGCAATCCTTGACATGTTCAAGAAATTACATGCTTTTCTGCTTGGTGACCAGGCTCACTTTATGCTTTACTGATAAGTTTGAAACATGTTAGAATTTTTTATATATATATATATATATATATATATACATATTTTTTTAATTACCTTCTGGCGGTCAACAGTAGGTAGTTAGTACCTATTTTCCATAGAAAGTGTTTTTTGACTTGGTTGTATCTTTGGCACCGTTTGACGAATCTTTATGAAATTCTCCAAAAAAAAGTGTCCTGTGGAGTTTTGTTGTACATGGACAGTTTCAGGGTCATCTGTCAAACGGGGCCGAGAAAAGGGGGGGAGGTAAAAAAAAAAGTGTGTTTCCCATCTTAAGTCCCATAGGGATTTTAGACACTAGTACAGGCCGAACCATTGAAAGTAATTACACCAAATTTGGCAGAAAGGTAGCTCTTGGTCAAGAAGATGCCCTTTTTGTCATTTGGTGTAAATCCATTCAACAGTTTTCAAGAAATTAAAGGAAATCCAAATTTTTATATCTAGAGGCACGGGGAGACTCCATGAATCCCGGGGAATCTCATGCTGAGAGATGATTGGCTAACAACACTTCAACCAGGAAACCACTACCTGACCCCCATAGCACACGTAGAGGGGCCTCTTAGGGACCTCTCGTGGGCACACATTGCCCAATTATTATTTTTTTGTCTGATTCATGAATCTGCAGATCCACGGATGGATCCAAATCCTCAAGTGGATTAGCGAATCCAGAGAAAAATTGAAAAAAAGTGCGCAGCTTGGGTTTGAGTGCATGCAGAAGGAAGGCCAAAGGCTGTGCACGGCGCTGCTTATATTCACGTCTGTCGTGCTAAAAAAAAAAAAAAGAAATGCACTGAAAAAGTCAAAGGTTACTGGGACGTTATAGTTAGGTTCTGAATTTACTCGCACAAAACCTTAGAAATTCAGCAGTTATAGTTAGAGTTATTTCAAGTAACTATAACGCGTGCCTTCGCCATGCGCAGCTAATTACTCTGTTTTATATCACTGATGACACCTTCTATGGCATCTTTGATATTATCACTGCAACATTTGCAAGAAAAGTATTGATCAGAATATGTGCATGGCGAGGGTGCAAGTTATACTTACTTGGGTAACCTATGGTCAGAGACCCTGCTGCACACTGCTGTGGCCAGGCCCTGCATCCTAAGCCCTCACAGATGCTCAGACCTGCAGCAGCCACCTATCCCGCGCTGCAAACATCCAAAGGCATCAAGGTGACCTGACAATCACTCTGTATGGCCCTCAGTAGTGGGCAAGGGTTGGCTGGTCCTGGACCTAACCACAGCCAATCGATAAGGCCCTTGTATTTTGTTTAAATGTTTTTATGGTCCTGCGTTACAGATTCTGGAGCTGCTTTAACACAGAGGATGACACACTGGGACCAGCTCCCTGAAAATGTTTTTTTATTTTTTTGACTTAAGGAGGGTTTCCCTTTGCAACCCTTACGTGGCCCTGAGGGCCAAGGTGTGCTCACACCTCCTCCCTTATGAACTTTTTATTTTTTATTTTTTAGGCATTCAGGACTGAGTCTTCGAGTCCCGTAATTGTGGCTGCAGCATTTTGTTCAGAGTTGCGGCAAGAAGACCTATCCGGATATACCTCCTTCATGGCCCACCTGAGCCCCTCTTTAAATGCTAATTTCTCAAAAGTGGTTGAATGGATTTACACTAAATCACAAAAAAACACGATTTCTGAGTAAAGTTCTCATTTTTTTCCAAATTTGGTGCATTTCTGTTCTGCCATTTTTCTGTTTCAAATAGAAGGGTTTCTTATGGGAAGTTGCACTCCTAGGACCACCCGTTTTTCATGGCCTATGCTTGATGGATTAGCATGAAACTTCCAATGAAGGCGTCGAAGTAGATGATAGGGTTTTTTGGGGAATGTTTATTGCAGATTCGTATAACAGCACCAAAGTTATTAGTGAAGCAAAAAAAATACCCTTCCTATGGAAACTTTGGCTTAGTTACAACTACACAGTGTCAATTGCCACTGTGTAATGTAGATACATGTGTAGTCACTTTAGGAAAATGTATGCTTAAAGCACACTGTTGAAAATTACTGCAACGTGTAATAAGTTTTTGAAAGTCTTATAATAAGTGAAATCTACCATTAACCAAGGTTTTTCCTCGAAATGTGTTTTTCAAACTGGTACATTCAAATCTGTATTGTTTTTCCGCTATCACCAGCCACCTATGTGTCTAAACTCGTGCAGCTTATGGCCCATCAACTGTGCCCAGCGGGTTGACCTCAGGACCTGATCAGTAGCCAGCCCTATACCCTACCCATCTTGTAGCCAGTACCTCTTGTGCATGTCCTTGGGCTGTGCTCTGCAGTGATTGGCTGCTGGCCTTTGCAGGTGACAAGGACCTTTGGTCCAACTTTGCATACCATCAACCCCCCTCACTGTGGAAGGCCGTGCGCAGCAGAGACAGATCTGTTGCTAAACCCCGTGTAAGACCACCCTCCACAGGGCACATTTTTCAGTGCACACAATTAGTACGCGAAGCCCACTCTGTTAGCTCACATTTCATACGGATCTATCCAAATGGTACCAAAATTGATTCTAGTGTTTTTCTTGTATGATTTGGTTTCTCTAATGCTGAAAATAAAGGTGATAGAAAACTCTGGGTCTGATTTGTCAAGTCTGCACGAAATTTAGAAGCTGTTTATCCTACTCATGGTATGTCAAGTTTCATGCAGATCTATCAACGGAACCATAGTGAAAGGTTGAAAAAGGTTTTAATCTCCGTTGGCGCTGTTTGATGAATCTTTATGAAATATAAGAGGCATTTAGCAAATTAAGGCCAGTGCTGGATGTTTGGTCCAGATCTGAGAAGGGGTATAGTTATGAGCGACGTAAAATAAAGATGTGATTTACTAATAAATTTGCTGACTTTTCATGATTCTACTCGAAAGATAAGCTTCCCAGAGATGGTCTTACCTTGCTTTACGCATGCGCAGTGGGGGGTTGGTGGAAGGGGAGATTGGGGCAGGAGTCTGCACCAAATCCTGCTTTGCACGGCTGAACGCCATTGGTCGCAGAGTTGGCCACCAAGTGGTTTGGAGCAGGACCTTGCTACGGCCACACAGTTGTACACAGCTTAAGGGTTGGACATTTAAAATGTATCATTTACTATGTGCTCCCTTGTCAATTACATGACAAGGGAAGAAAAATAACTGACTAATTCTGTCCTACTGAAGCTTTCTCTTTTCAGTTTCGTTTTATTGTAACTTTCCATGGTGCTGTTTTCCCTCGATGTACTCTGTGTTGCGTTGTCGATGATCGCACTGAATATGTTTATAACTATTTTTCATCCTCAGTTCTGATTCATGTTCATTGTTATCATCTTGTTTTCATCTTTCCTGATGATTATGTCCTTGATTTTCTCCTTTGAACTTCATCTCTCTTCTCCTGGTAAAGTATGGGAGAAGTGGTTTGCTGTGGTACTGTAGGCAAGCCTTCAGCATCCACATTCTACTTTTTGTATGAGCAGAAATAGCTGATCTTGACATCATTTCTGTTAAATTTAACTTTCACATGTAACCCCCTTTAATACCTCAAAATAGGCACTGGTTGGTGGTGAACATCTATTTAATCCCTAATTTACTATTAAGAAAGTCCTAAGTTTCTCTTTTACACAAAGAGCGATCACTATAGACTTTGGTTCCAATAAATATAGACTTCAGACACACACTTCAGTCATGCAACATAAAAGTTGACATATATCCTACTTGGTCTTTCATACGTATATAACTTGAAGGGTACCCTAGGTGTATAAATCAATGTCCCTGCTGTGCTACACGCAGCTCCTGTCTCTCTTTGTATTACTCGCGCCTCCTTTGAACCTCTCAAAAGGAGTAGGATGTTCTAACATACATCTCTGTGGGACTGTAGGAGAGGGGAGACACATTGACATTTACATGTACTTTCAGCAAACTGCATCCTGTCAATATTTGTTTTACATTTCTTTACATTGCAAGAAACATCACCCATAATCTAACATATTCATTTGTAATCTGTGGTCTAATAAGTATGATACTCTTCATTTGAAGGAAATCAGATTTCTTTTAAGCCATGTATACATTTTCTCTCACTTTATGACCATGAGCAAGGCCCTTTCATCCATAGTCTCTTTCTGTCCTTTAATCTTTTTAGGTATTCGTTTTACTCCCGTTTTTCATCCTTTTCGAAAGGCTTCTGATGGATTCAGACCACTTTAAACGAACTCTACTGAACTGATTCTTATGAAACTCTAGCCCTTACCGTTCTTTTTTGTATACATTAAACAAAAACAGCAGGCGCAGCTTTGCTGGATAGGCATACAGAAGCATGTTCACATAAAGATGTTTTGCTGTTAAGGACAATGATATTTGATCCAGGAGGGATCTGAATTTAACAGATGCCATAGTTAACAGTTGTTAGGGTTTTACCCTTTAAAATAGGTTGTATGATGGAACAGCGCATGCCCCCCTACCTGCCCTGTGTTCTTAAAAAAAACTAACCCGAGCCCCCCACCCCTGCAGCTTCAAACTAAACTACCCCAACTCCCCCTACCCGCCCTGAACCCTAAAACTTCCCCCCTGATAAGTAAACTACCCCGAACCCCCACCCACCCTAAGCCCTAAAAAAAAAACTATCCCTACCCCCACCCCTTAAAAAAAAAAATTACACGCCCGACCCCCCACCCTAGTCCCTTAATCTACCCCCACTTACCTCAGTGCGTCATCCGCGACATCTCCTGAACAACGCATGGCTTTTTCAGTGCCTCAACCATGCATATGCATAGTTTAGCACATGTGTGGCTAAGGCACAGAAAAAGCCATGAGTTGTTCCGGCAAGCGTGGATACGCTTGAGTGGGAAACGTCAGCGCCATTAAGAACACGTGGTTAAAGCGTTTACCTTTAAAATAGGGGGCATAATATTAACCGGGCATTCTCCCTCCCATAAAATTTGTCAAAATTTGTCAAGAACAATTACCACAAAATTCCACAAAAGTTGTTTTGTAATTTAAAAAAAACACAGCTTTAAGCCCATGCCAAGTGCTGCCCTCAGTGTCTGGCTGCCTCTCGTTCTTGCTGAGACGACAGTCATGCAGCCAGGCACTACTGTGAAGGCCACATGCTCTAGTGAGCATGTGCAACACAGCTTTATTTTTTTCTGACAATCCTTAAACAGACTAAGGGCTGACCTAGTGCCAGCCCTGGCCTGAAACTTTCGAGAGTCTGAAGAGACCGCCCATTCATGACACCAGCAGCATCATAATATCTAGCACTCCCGGGCATCTAGGGCCCAAGCCCTGTATTCCTGGGACTGCCTGACATTTATTTCACAGGCTGCAGGCAACACCCTTCCAAAACTCGTCACCAGTGACGTATTGGGAAAGGGTGTTTTTTGCAGTCTGTGAAGGGCTGAGGGCATGTGACTCAAGGTCACAGAGTCATGAGACTGTGACCTCGAGCCACATGTACGCTGTAAACAGATACACTTAGCATGCTTTAGCACGCACAGAGTATCTGTTTAGAGCATATAATGTTTGCTATTCAAAGTTCTCCCTTTGTGTGCTTTTAACTTGCGGGAGTGTTTCACTTTATGGGACACGGTTGTGTAAGTGCTGCCACAGGTTCGGAGGACGCCCTGGCCGTTCTCACCCAGTCTGCTGCTGACAAGAGAGGCGCAGCTAAGTTCACAAAACATTGTGGGCTGGATACGACGAACTCAGTGGGTAGATCGGTTGCTTCGATGGTGGCCTTGAGGCGCCATGCTTGGTTGAGGACATCCGGCTTTTCAGGGGATGCCCAATCCACTCTTATGCACCTGCCCTTTGATGGCACCTGTCTCTTCGGAGATAAAGCAGACTCAGTGCTCAAGCGATTTAAGGAGTCTCTGGCTACGGCCCGGTCCCTAGGCCTCACAGCTGCCCCTCCCCCACCTCAGTCTGCTTTTCAGCCCTTTTGTGGCTAGGTAAGGGGCACCCAACCAATTCCATTCCTTCCCAGCCACTGTGCCGCACATGCTACACAGCAGCTGCGTGGCCTAGGACGTGGGATCCAGCTTCCGTGTGCATCAGGGAGCCAGTGGTCTAGCCAGTCGACTCCCTCCCCCCGCAGCCTCCAAACCTTCCTAGTCTGACTCAGTTCCATCAGGGACCAGTAGGAGTCAGGATTTTCCATCACCTGTCCCGCTTGCAGACCATCACGTCAGACAGGTGGGTTTTACAAATCATCCAAAGGGGCTAATCCCTCCCCTTCAAAACCACCCCTCTGCCCATGCCACCATCCTACAATCACATGATGGAGGATCACCTGGCACTTCTTCGCGAGGAGGTTTCATCTCTTAGCCAAGGAAGCCATAGAGAGGGACACTGTCCCAGAAGTAGCTCGTGGTTGCTATTCCTGCTACTTCCTGGTACCCAAAAAAGACAAGGGTCTCCGTCCTATCCTAGACCTCTTGCCCCTCAATCTCTTCCTCAGGAAGGAGAAGTTCAAGATGCTTACCCTGGCTCAGGTGTTATCTGGCCTGAACCCAGGAGACTGGATGGTAGCATTGGACTTGCAGGACGCTTATTTCCACATCCCCGTCCTGCCTGCCTACAGGTGCTACTTGCGGTTCATTGTGGGCCACGAGCACTTTCAGTTCTTAATGCTTCCCTTTGGCCTCGCTAGTGCCCCGCGGGCGTTCACCAAGGTGATGGTGGTGTTCACAGCTTATCTGCGCAGGTCAAGGGTTTAAGTTTATCACTACCTCGATGCCTGGCTGTTGAAGTTGGACTCGCCCCAGGCTGTCGTCTCCCACCTCCAGACTACGGCGGACCTCCTGCATTCGCTGGGTTTCACTATAAACTTGCTGAAGTGACACCTGACTCCCTCTCAGACTCTCCTTTTCAAAGGAGCTGTTCTGGACACAGTGACGTTTCGGGCCTATCTTCCCGAGTGGCAAGTCCAGGATATTTAGGTTATGCTACCAATGTTTCAGCCTCTATCCTGGATTTCAGTTAGAATGACTCTGAGGCTGCTGAGCCTCTTGGCCTCCTGCATCCTGCTGGTGACACATGCCAGATGGCATATGCAGCTCTGCAGTGGGACCTGAAGTTCCAGTAGGTGCAGTATCAGGGGAATCTCTCCGATCTGGTCCGGATCTCGGAGGGAACTGCGCAAGATCTGCAGTGGTGGATAACAGACCGTGATTGGGTCAAATGCAGATCCCTCTCCTTTCCCCAACCAGATCTGACAGTAGTGACAGATGCATCACTCCAGGGATGGTGCCACCACATGAGTGAGGCAGAGATCAGAGGTGTCTGGTCTCAACCGGAGTCCGGGCTCCACATCAATCTCTTGGAGCTCATTCCTTCTCTCAAAGGGAAAGTAGTGCATGTGTTCACAGACAGCACTACTGCCATGTGGTACTGCAAAAAGCAGGGCGGTGTGGGGTTATGGACTCTTTGTCAGGCGGCTCTGCGCTGCTGGACATGGCTTGAACAGCAGGGCATATCCCTGGAGGTTCAACATCTGGCGGGCTCTCTGAACGCCAGAGCCGATTAACTGTGCCGACAGTGCCCGGTCGATCACAATTGGCATCTCCATCTGGAGGTGGCGCAAGGTCTCTTTCAGCAGTGGGGAGAGCCTTGGTTAGATCTGATCGCCTCTGTAGCGAACATGCAATGTCAGCAGTTTTGCACGTTGGAGTTTCCAAGGGGGCACTCGTCCGGTGACACTTTTCATCTCGAATGGAACTCAGGCCTCCTTTATGCCTTTCTGCCAATACCACTTCTACCCGGAGTTCTCAAGAAGAACAAGAACGACTGTGCCAAAGTCATTCTTGTGGCTCCGGACTGGACTAGTAGACTGAGCTATTGAACATCACCATCGATCCTCCGATAAGACTGCCCCTTCGGAAGGATCTTCTGTCGCAGCAGCAGGGGACGGATCTCCACTCGAATCTGTCCAGTATCCACCTTCTTGTGTGGAGATTGAGCAGTGACAATTGACAGCTTTTGACCTTCAGCCTGAAGTCTGTAATGTTATCTTGGCAACCAGGCGTCCCCCCACTAAAACAGGTTGCGTCTGTCATTGGAACATATTTGTGGCATGGTATACAGACAAGTCAGTTGACCCCCTTTTTGCCCCTCTTTCAAAGGTCCTTTTGTTTATAATTTCTTTGGCCCAGCAGGGCTCTGCTCTGGGCACCCTTAAGGCTTACTTGTCTGCCATCTCAGCCTTTTTGAGATTACCTGATCAACCTCTTTATGCGAGTCTCCTATTGTCAGTAGATTCCTTAAAGGTCTTACTCACATGTTTCCTCCTTTACCTTTTATAATGCCCCAGTGGGACTTGAATTTGGTTTTTACTTTCCTTATGCGTGCTCATTTTGAGCCACTTCATAATTGTCTTGTCAGGATGTTGACACTCAATACAGCCTTCCTTGTAGCCATTACTTTTACCCGTAAGGTGAGCAAGCTAACAGGCTTTGTCATCTAAGCCACCCTACCTTGCCCTCTAGCCTGACAAAGTGATGTTTCGTACACAGACCTGCTTTCTTCCGAAAATGGTTACACCCTTCCATGTGGGCCAATCCATCACCATGCCTACTTTTTATGCACCACCGCATCCTGCTAAGGAAGATGAGAGACTCCACAGCCTGGACTTTAAAAAAAGCATTGGCATTCTATCTTAATTGTACCAAAGAGTTCTGGGTGGATGATCAACTCTTTGTTGGGTACGTGGGTACAAAAAAAGGTCAGGCAGTGCAGAGGAGAACTATTGTTAGGTGGGTTCTTCTCTGCATCAAACTGTGCTATGCATTGGCTAAGAAGCAACCTCCTGAGGGCTTGCGCGCTCATTCTACCAGAGCGACAGCTACAACCACTGCATTAGCAGGAAGAGTTTCAGTCCTGGACATCTGTCAAGCAGCAACATAGACTTCCTTGCACACGTTCACCAAACACTACTGCCTGGACAGTCAGGTTTGCAGGGACGGGTACTTTGCCCATTAGGTCCTGCAGGACTTCCTAGTATGATCTTAGTTTGCAGACCCACCTACGGGGATGATATTGCTTGAGTGTCTATTTTAAGGTAGAATCTGCAATTAGAAGTCTCTATCAGATGAACAAGTTATTTACCTTCGGTAACTAATTATCTGGTTGAGAGATATTCCAGTTGCATGTTCCTTACTGACCCTCCCAGCCTCCCCATTCTGCAAACTGATTTCTAGGGACATGGACTTCCCCTTTTATGGCCCTAGTTCTGGCGCACCAGTGTCAGCGTCCTTCATAGCTCTGCGCTTCTGGCGTGGAAAGTCGTGAAAAGAACTGATGTCAGTGTGCCAGAGTGGTGCCTATATGGGGCCCATGATGTCATATCCGGCGATCACAATGCCAACAACGAATGGGGAGTCGACCAACGCCACCTGGCAGTGTGCAGAAGTACTGCTCGAAGAAAAATTCCAGATCCAAACTTACGCCTGGGAGAAATTCTAAGGTAAGAAATCTGCAACTAGAATATTTCTCTACCAGATACTTAATTACCGAAGGTAAGCAACTTGTTCATTACCTTGGTGCCAGGGTCACTGCAGCTATGGCTGTTTCTTATTAGCCATATAGAGGCATTCCGTATAGACAGAGCATATTTTTTGCTTTACTGCTGGGAACCATGCCTGATGCACTGAGGTGATCACTGCTGGTAATCTTGCATATGGTGGCTGCTAATGTAATCATGTCTGATGTGGTCAGTATTAAAACTCTAGTAATATTATTAGCTTGGGATGATTTTTATTGAACATTAAGTAGCTCTTAATACAGAAAAGATCATTGGAATCAGATTTGAGTAGTTGTGGGCAGGCTCGCTAAGCAGGGGTAACTTGTAGCACGGCAGATCAGCGAACAGATGTTAAATGGTTACAAACTGCCTTAGTCTCTCATTTTTTCACCAGCAGGCCTCAAGCCCGGTACATCTGACTTTGTATTTCCTGAAACATCGCAAATGGGCACTTCGAAGGGGAATTATATGAAGAATGCCATGTCCAGAAGGAAGGGAAAATCTACCTTGTACAAAATTCCCCGTGTCCTTGGGGAAGACAACACATTAATATCTATGACTACACCATATGCTAGTGGCATGACACACTCCACTACACACTGCATGTATGGAGGACAAATGAAGGACTCAGTTTATCAGGACTAAGTAGATTTCACATAGAAAGTAGACTCCTCTCCCACAGACCCAGTACTCTGTGGACTGTAGCATTCTTGTCAACTACCACTTGACACTCTGGCCTTGTTTTCCGTGTACAGGGGTGAATTGTTTTCACTGCACAGGAATGAGTTACAAGAACAGGAACCCAGTGCTTTGGCAGTATAGGGGCCATGGGTACCATGCATTCCAACATGCAGCCTCCTCCTTTCCTGTCCAACCTGGGAAGCAGCTCTGGTAAACCCTTGTTGGTGCACAAGAGACCAGTGGGAGGTTGGATGTCCTTCTTGCTACAGCCCTGGAAGGCCATAACTTCAGGCCAGTGGGTTCTTCAAATCGTGGGACCGGGGTATGCCTTGCCCTTCCAGCAGTTCTCTCCCCAGCTACCCACTACCTGTTCTTGTTAGAGAGAAGAACATCTCCTTATTTTGCATCTGGAGGTGGCAGCCCTGCTGTAGAAAGATTTAGTGGAGTTGGTTCGGGAGCAGGAGATTAGGCAGTTGCGTTACTGTCAGTATTTCCTCGTGCCCAAGAAGGAAAGTGGTCTTTGTCCGATCCTATATCACAAGGTCTTCAATCTCTTCCTCCACAAGGCATAATTCAAAATGCTGTCCATGGCTCATGTCTTCGTGTGCTAGAGATCGGGTGGTGTCCTTAGAGTTGCAGAACATGTATCTCCACATACTATCCTGTAGTCCCACTGGCAGTGTCTCCGCTTTATGGTAACATCCACTCACCAACAGTAGTGGTCCTCCCCTTTGGTCTAATATTGGCACCTCAAAACTTTGTGAAGGAGCATGGTGATGGAAAAGGAGCAGGGTGAAGGAGCCGACATCTATGCTTTTCAACCTGGCCTTTTACGTCAGTGTGCCACATCTCACCTGGAACCCTCTCAGCACCTCCACTTCATAAGAGCAGGACTGCACACAGCATCACTCGGGCCTTTACTCCTACTCAGAAGACCTGGCACATTCAGCATATGATTCCAGTGCTTTAGGAAGGTGCTCGACTTACATTCCTGAAGGTTTTGTGCCTGCCAGGTCTTTTGGTTTCTTACATCCTCCTGGTCACTCATGCACACTTTCATGTGAGGGTTCTGAAGAGGTGCCTCTCCAGGCAGTGGTTCCGGCATGGGGGAAATGTGTAGGACACCATGTGATTTCCCAGGACACACTTAATGGATCTGGCTTGGTGGGGTTTGGAGGATGACTTTGCGGCAAGTATGGACTTCAAATTCCCACCAGCTATGACCACAGAGTAACAAATGCCTCCACCCTACTATGTGGTGCGCATCTGGGGGACCTGGGATTTTTATTGTAGCAGGGTCATCTTACAGGTAACCAGTTTCATACAGAACAGCAGGTTGTGTGTGGTCTGGATAAGAGCAGATTAAAGAAAAAACATGATGGTCGGGATGGGCCTGGACATGTAATTGGGAGGCGTGTAGCAACACACTGTTCAGCTGGGGTTTATAACTCAATACATACTAGTAGATGAGACAAACTGAGATAAAGGGTTTTGTCCTGAGTCAGTTTTGATCAATTGTTGAATCCGCAATTGGGATCTAGGTGTCCAAGATAAAAAATTACATTTCAGCCACCGTAGTTCAGGTATCCGTTGTTCGCCCAGAGGGGTAGGTGTACTGCGTCCTTTTCATATTCTCTGAATATGCGCACACTCCTTTAATACAATTCCTCATTTAATCACTATTATTGCTTTTTTAAACATTTGGGCCCTCATTCTGACCTTGGCGGGCGGCGGAGGCCGCCCGCCAAAGTCCCGCCGTCAGGTTACCGTTCCGCGGTCGAAAGACCGCGGCGGTAATTCTGACTTTCCCGCTGGGCTGGCGGGCGGTCGCCTTCAGACCGCCAGCCAGCCCAGCGGGAAAGAGGCTTCCACGATGAAGCCGGCTCGGAATCGAGCCGGCGGAGTGGAAGCTGTGCGACGGGTGCAGTTGCACCCGTCGCGTATTTCACTGTCTGCGCAGCAGACAGTGAAATACATGTAGGGGCCCTCTTACGGGGGCCCCTGCAATGCCCATGCCAGTGGCATGGGCACTGCAGGGGCCCCCAGGGGCCCCGCGACCCCCCCTACCGCCATCCGGATCTCGGCGGTCCGACCGCCGGGATCTGGATGGCGGTAGGGGGGGTCGGAATCCCCGCGGCGGTGCAGCAAGCTGCGCCGCCGCGGAGGATTCAATGGGGCCGCGGTACACTGGCGGGACCCCGCCAGTGGTGCCGGTCCGACCGCGGCTTTACCGCCGCGGTCGGAATCCCCATTGGAGCACCGCCGGCCTGTCGGCGGTGCTCCCGCGGTCCTCCGCCCTGGCGGTCAAAGACCGCCAGGGTCAGAATGACCACCTTGGTCTACAGCTGTGACAAGTGAACCTCGCTGTAGGGGTGGCGATGCAATTTCTCACTAATGTGTCCGATTGAAATAAATGAAACAGCTCACTGAGTGCCCATTTTAAAAACTCATCCATTGATTAACAGGAACAAATGGTATGTCAAAGATAAACTGCAATTGCCAAAGTTTTCATCTCTCTACAGTGTTCTCGTTTTTCTGCAACAAAGACTATTTTATTTACTCTGCAATTTGCACTGGACCAAAGGGCATTGCTTTGTGCATCTTTTTAGGAGACCAAGTGAGCGCTGTTTACAAAGTGGTATTGGTTCGTTCTCTCAGTTCTCTCCCGACTGCTTGGTCTAATCTGCATATAATTACACGTCTCATTCTTGTTCTACCCGTTCCGAGATAAACAGGCAGGTGATGTACTTCTGGGGATATTGCATAGTCTCAACACTTTACGATTTGCTGCAAGCTGTCAGTGCGCCTAATAATTTAATTATTTTCAGAGGTTGTTTATTTATGCTCGGAGAGGAAATGCCGTCTTGTGGTCAGAGGGTGAGTTCCAAAGACCTAAAATCTAATCCCGCGACACTGCTTAATTTGTGCTTAATTTGTGCTTGTTGTTGCCGGTGCTGAGCATCGACACTTGTCTTTGAGGGCCGGCGCTTAGTCTTCTGCCTCAAGCATTTACTGCGAGCAAAAGACACATATGGGAAAGACGGAGGAAGAGAAAAACGAAAAAGCGTCACAATGGGAGAAAGCTGCAAGAGTGAGCTGAAGGGGCAGAGAGGGCTTTATATGGATTGAAGAGGCCCGAGATGGCTTCAGGATTACGCTGTCTCAGTATTCCGTGTTCGCACATTTAAAAAATTAAAAAAGCTCTAGCAGTCATGTGACAATGTCATATAAAACATTGAGTTGGTTTAGAATTTGTGGGATTGATTTCTAAGTCTGAAGGTGAACATGTATATATAGTCCTATTTTTATGTTTTTAGTGATCGATTATTGGAAATAATCATCTTTTGGGTCATTTTCCCCCTGATTTTTGCTTTGGTGTGGTGAACTTGTTTTTGCTGGCTATAGGACTTTGCTCACTTTACTTCTGCTAACCAAAGGTAATGTGCTTCAGCTCTCCCCTCTTTGCCAAATTACAACTGATATATCCCTAATTGGCACATTTTTAATTTGCTTTAAGAACTGAGGGCCCCACTATGAGTTTGGCGGACAGAAAACTCTGTCCATCAAACTCCCGGCAGGGTGACCGCTGCCTAAGTGGCGACCTCTCTGCCGGAGCTATTTTGGGTTTCCTGCTAGATTGGCTGGCGGAAACCTACGTTTCCACCCACAGGCCTAGCAGGAAATAGGCTACAGCATTGCCTCTGGCTCGATTACGAGCTGGAGACAATGCTGTAGGTTACAGGTTGCACCAGCATTATAACAATGTACACTGTCTGCAGTGGGCCGCCATGAAACTGCTGGTGGAGAACGAGGTCGTAATCCCCAGGGCTGCACTGCCCTGGCGGATTAGGACCTCTGCCACCGCCACACCGCCGGGATCTAAGAACCTGGCGGAGCTGGCGGGACTGCCAGGGTTGTAATGTGGCGGTCGGACTGCCGCATTGGCAGTAGTCCAGACCACCCCCGCGTGTGTGGCAGTCTATAGACCACCACACTCATAATAAGGCCCTGAGTGTTTTGTACAACATGTACCTCAGTGCCTGTAAATTAAATGCTACAAGTCGCCTTTTAAACATGTCTTAAGCCTGCTATTGCAGCCTGGGTGTGCAGTTTTGAACTGCCATTTCGACCTGGGAAACAAACCATTTGCCAGACCTAAGCCTTCCTTTTTGATAATCATAATTCACCCCTGAGATAGGCCCTGAAAGCCCATAATGCATGCGTCTTTAATGTTTTACATGTTCCCCCAGTGAAAAACCTCCAAAGTCGCTTTCCACTGTGGCATGGCTGGCCCTCTCATACGTTAGGACTGGTTTACACTACTATTTTTAATAGGTGTTAATTCAGTTTGGGAATAGTTAGAAAAAAAAGTGCCAGGGGTCATTTTAATAGTAATTTGAAATCCGAGTTAATAGTCAAGTCGGATTTTATATTACTATTTTGGAAATAATACTTTTAGAAAGCTGTCATTTTCATGCCTAATACCAAAATACGTTTCAGTGTCCAGCTGTCACATGGCCCCTAAGGCTTCCCTATGGAGAGATGTGTATTGCTCCCAGTCAGTGGACAAAGTGCCCTGGAGGTGGGGAGAAGGATTCCGCCCTTGTCAAGATGGTCTGGGGGTGCTGTGCCCGGCACCTTCCCAAACTTCAAAGGATGCCTTCATTGTCACTGTCAAATGAAACTCACACCTAGCCCTGACTCCCCTTTGTCTCTCTAGTCAGGCTGGCTCCAACCCAGTGGAGTAGAGGATCTCATGAGAACTGGATAAGGTAATGGACAATGGCTTGCCCTCCATCCACAGGCTGACATAGCCCTCTCCCCAGAACACTCCTGGACCTCTGAACAATCAGATATAGGACTGTCCTTCTGTCTACAGAACCAGAAGAAGACTAGACCTGCTTGCCTTTAACCCAGGACCCCAGAAGTAACTCCAAGGGGTAGTTGGCTGACCTCCTGTTTGAGCTACAGGGACAAAAAAAGCTTCAAGATGTCCTTCCCCTTCAACTGCCTAACTGATATGTACCAACTGGACCTGCCCTGCATCTATGCTGCTGACCTCTGTTAGAGAGAGCCAGTATCTCCAAGTGTTGCCCTCCAGGTCCTGGACCATTGGCTGGGGTTAAAGTGTGCTCCTCCTGTCCATACACTGGAAGATCTGGGACTTAAAAACGTTTTGGCAACTTCCTGCCTGAGGAACAAGCAGAGTCTGGGGCCACCGTCAAAGCCACAGCCATCGAATTGCCAGTCGAACTGAGATGACTAGTTTGCCCTTCTGAAGTAGTTCTGACTTCCTGAAAAGCTTCCAAGTCTGAAAACAGAGGGTTTCACCGAGACTGATGCGAGCCAAAGCCAATAGATATCCAGATCTTCATGAGCATTGGCTCAGGACTTTGCCTGCTCCGAGCTTTTCCAGCCTTTTGGACGGCTGCACCGGGAACCCACTCTTTACCAACCCGTCTTAATCACGACCCACTTCGCAGCCAATTTGGCCCGCCAACAACTAGTTGTCTGTCACTTTTTTCACAAAATTTTAGAACCAGAAGTTAAACTTTCCACCAGGATGAACCTGGTTCCTGTATCTGACTCGCACTCCATCTTGGGTCGCCTTAATTGTTTACTTTGGCTAGTGTAGTGCAACCAGATGTCTATGGTTGGTGTTTTATGCTTTTTGATGCTGTTTTGAATACTGGGATTTTTCTTGTGTTGCGTTTTCACTTTATTACTGATTGAGTGCTGCGTAAATAATTTACATTTTTATCCTGGGTTACACCTGACTTTTCTGTGCCTAGCAACCAGAGGGTTAAGCACAAGTATGTTTAGTGACCTTTATGGTTCACCCTAAAAAGGATCCTGGATATTATTTGAGATGGGTTCTCGACCCTCTAAACTAACACTCCGATTTTCTACAATGCTGAACTTGAAATTGCATTGTTGCCTTTCCTCAAAGTTCTTCCCCATCAGAAAACTGAGGTGGGAACCTGCAAGTTTGGTGATGCAGGTTTGGTCTGACTCAAACATTGCTGTTTCAGAGCACGACTTATGCACCAAAAAGTTTGTTGTTCTTCACAGTCTGGGTACTCGATCCCTTATCTTTGTAGTTTTGCAGTAACTTTGCATGTGATGCTGTAATAGTCCTTTTGTATGATCTTGGTGGTTGAATTGCAACCTTAACTTCCTAAACACCCTCAGATTGTTCCTTACATTATCACATGTGACTGCTTATTCTTTTCAGACCCAATCCTGCCAAGTTCGTTCCAATATCCACAGAATCGATCATTGTATCGGATCGTAGATTGAAAAGCCACCGTGAAGCTTGAATAAATGTAAAGGTCGATAGAAAATCTGATTTGATGGAAATACTGTGAGCCAATCCGTGTGAAAGTTAGACAACTCTAGTGAACAAGCTTCGGGTTGCAGTAGTTAATCTCGCTGACCCAGTGGCTGGTTAAACACCAGCCAGCTTGGAATCTTTTATTTTTGACATACTGAGGTGAAAGCAGACATTGGGATTTGCCACCCACCCTCCCCTGCGTACAGCTTTTATTGATTTAATTAAGCCTTTATCCCTGGAGCCCCCAGGCCTTTGCATCGCTTTGATAGTACATCGGGATGTCCAGGCCCATCCCAGGGGCTCTGATTGTTATTCGTGTGATGCTCCAGCTGCCAGAGTCTTAAAAGGCGACTGTGTGTGACGTGCAGTTAATGAAGCGTCCGGATCTCCGCGTTTAACTGTAACCTTAAGGTGCCCGCAGCCGGGGGCGGGTTCAGCGCCTGAGCATGACGGATCGTTAACATTTACAGGTGCACAGTAGCTGTGAGGCGGGGCTGGGCCCTGTATCACCAGGGCTGCGCCTGGTCCTCCGAAAGCAGCTCTTTTGGTGAGAGTTCACAGTGCCGTCTCCAGGGCCATTGCGCGCCTAGAATCAGCGCACGTTTGAAGATGTGCTGACTTCCTGTTGGGGCAGACTTTACAACAATTCTGTTGAGTTTGTTCTCCTTTACACCCACTTGTTCTCACATAAGCACACTCTCATCCGCAAGCGCGGAGAACATACATTTAAAATCCTTTTTACTTACCTCGGCTGCAGGGAGGGTCATATTCCTGCAAACTGTGATTTATTCTGTATTACACAAATTGTAAATAATATATTATTTACAATTAGTGTAATAAAGAATTGACAAAAATCAAGGAAAGTGGGGCTGCCTTTGTGTGCCTGGGATTGATTTTGCCACCTCTGAGGGCAAAAGCCAGGGGTCGCAAGCGGTCGCAGCTGCGACCCCTCGCCGTCCCTTCATGATGTCCAGGCCTGTGTGCTGACCATATCGACTATGGTGGCACACGCTACGGAGAAAACCCCGTCTCTGCTGAGCAGTACTACCCATCATGTGCTATAGAGTTACCTCAAGATGACAACCAGCGCTTTATGAAACACCTAAAAAAATATCTAATTATTGTGTGCAAGTGCCTCATTGGGTCTTGGAAGTCACATTGCAGTGACTTGCTGCAAAGACCACAGGTGTCTGCTGTTTGGTAGCATCCATTATCTGAGCATGGGTATACCCATGCATCAAGGTACATTGCTTTATAATTAGTAAGCACATTGTAAAAGTTATTTTTTTTCTGAAGTCTATTTTTTATATCAGGTTGGGACAGAAATGTCCCCTACTTGGCAAATGGTGGGTTTTCCTATCCTTAGTGCCAGACTGCGAGTGAGACTGAAATCCTGATTTTTGATTTTGGCCCTGGCCTATCATTAATCTAGTGTGTGCCTGTACTTGACAATGTAAGGTCCTGAACCTGTCCCATGACCTAAAGGGGTGCACCAAGCGTGCCCTTATAGTACACAGTGGGCTTCTGTTCCTATTTTGGGTGTAGCTCTTCAAGTGTGGCGATAGCACACTGTGTTTGTTGAATCCTTAGTGTGACTAAGCCTGCATGTATCAGTGAGAATTTGGCCTACTGACCCATCTCTGTAAAGTTACACCATTATGTGAAAACCAGAACCTTCTGCTGACATCCTGAGTGCATGCCGAGTGTGTGTGCGTGTACAGTGGGTGTCAGGAGCGGCTCTCGTGGCTAGGGCTGGGCAGGGGAAAAAAATAATTAAATATTAATAAAAAAAGAAAAAACGTACCTCTGCTCCAGCGCCGCACGCCGCTCCTCTCCCGCCGCTGCTGCAGGCCCAGGCTCCCAGCCTGCCCTGCGCCAGGGCATGTGTGTTGGCTGGCCCGAGACGGCTGGCCAAACACACATGCGCTCTGAGGGGAGTGCACAGAGCACTTGGTTCGTCACCCCCAATGCCCCACCCCTTTTACACGAAGAGTTTATTATCCTTTCCGTGTAAAAGGATTTGCAGCGGTTGCTGCTGGCAGGGGGGACGACGCTCCTCTGCCCATACAGAGGAGCTGCGCCTGGTGAGCGTGTGACAAATGTATAGTAGTGGGACACTTGTGTTTCTGAGTACTAAAGGCAGTGGGATCTGTACCAAGATACATGACAGAGGGAGAGGCTACGTTTCCCAAAC
Organism: Pleurodeles waltl; assembly: GCF_031143425.1. Classification (NCBI taxonomy): domain Eukaryota; kingdom Metazoa; phylum Chordata; class Amphibia; order Caudata; family Salamandridae; genus Pleurodeles; species Pleurodeles waltl. The sequence goes on along the minus strand of NC_090445.1, from coordinate 1,674,104,875 downwards.
TCTAAAGATGTATTACCTGCATCCCTATGGCTTCAGGGGATGGGGAGCCGCTGAAGGGAGGAGGGAGGAGAGAGTCTAACTTTAAAAATGCCATGAAGGCTTTGTTAGCAGCAGCTGATAATTAGCTCTCCCGGAGTGCGGTCCTTTGATAGATTAGTTGTTCTTAGCCATTTGTCTTCCGTGGACCCCCTGTATATCATTACTGGAACCTGGGGACCACCACTGAATCATAATTGAAAGCCGGGGACCCCCACTGAGTCATTACTGTGAGCCTGGGGCACCGGCCTAAGCTGTTTTGATGATTTTAACTGCAAAACAATACACAAAAAAACATAAAAAACAGTCATCAAACAAATACACAAATGAGGAAATATTTTATTTTTTACATAAATATATAAAGTACAAGAATTTTATTTTAACCGCTTGGGTGCCTGGGACGAGCTCGGGAGGAGGGGCAGGCAGAGACATCGAAAGAGACATCGAAAGAAAGGAGAGGCTTTTCCTTTCTTTTGATGTCATTCTGAGCATTTCTGCTGTCCGGTCGCTCCCCTGAGGGGGCAAATTTATTCTAGGCCATTTCTGCTCCCCTATTTTAATTAGGCCGATCTGCCCCCAGGGCCAGAAACCACTAGGCACCACAGATTTTTCGTTGTTGTTATTTTTTCAGATGGGGAGCGACCCCTTAGGCAAGGGTCATTTCCCTGGTGGGGAAATTTATTTGAGGCCGTTTCTGCCCCCCCTCGAGGCAGATTGGCCTGTTTTTGTAAGGTCCATCTGCCCCCCCAGGGGGGCAGAAACCCCACCAGACACTAGGGAAGATTTTTTTTTTTTAAAGAGGGTGGGGGTATTGCTATACCCCCACCCCAAATAAATGGGGACAAAGTTGTTCTGCCCACCTGTGGGCTGATGGAGCAATTACCCCTGATCCACTCCCTGGAGGCGCAGAAAGCCTACTAGATGCCAGGGACTTAAAAAACTAAAAAAATTGTGGTCTGGTGGCTGCCAACCATTATTGGCATGGTTATGCCCCCACCCCATCTGAAGGGGGTAACAGTCTTTCAGCTCTCCCCTGCACACTAAAGCATCTTATCCCACGGCAAGCAAGAGGACATTTGATTATTTTGGGTTTTGGTTTTACATTTGGGCCATGAGAGCTTGGCTAACTCTCAAAATCGTCCCACTTGGAATGGTGAGGGCTGCACTTTTTGGACTTTGGGACGCTGCCATGTAGAAAAATCCACAAGACCTAGACACATCTGAAAACTAAACATCTGGGTGAGCCCAGGGTGGTGTGCTTCACATGCACCCCGCACCATTTTCTTACCCACAATGCCCTGCAAACCTCCAATTTTTCTGGAAATCACACATTTTTCCCAAAGTTTTGTGATGGAACCTTCCGGAATCTGTAGGAATTTTCAAAATTCCTACCACCCAGTGTTGTCGCATCTACACCGATAAACATTCTTCCACACTTGTCAGCCTAAAAATATATTTTTTCAAACTGCCCTTTTGGATCCGCTTTGGTTCCCCCTCAATTTTGACATTTTGGCTCTTCCCTGTCACATGCACTTAGTCCACCTACACAAGTGAGGTAGCATTTTAACTGGGAGAATGAGGGAAACGTTGGGTGGTAGGACATTTGTCCTAGTTCAGTGATCCCACACAGAAATGTGGGAAAAATTAGATTTTTGTTTGCTAAATTTGAGCTTTGCTGAGGATTCTGGGCAAGAAAACACTGGGGGATCCACGCATGTCACACCTCCCTGGACTCCCTCAGGCGTCTAGTTTTCAGAAATGTCTGGGTTTGGTACTTTTCCCTGTATGGCTGCTGAGCCCAGGACCAAAAACGCAGGTGCCCACCCACCTCCAAGACGGGTAGTATTGAATTTGATAATTTTGATGTGTCCAGATAATGTTTTGGGGCATTTCCTTTCAAGGCCACTAGCCCTACCCACACAAGTGAGGTACCATTTTATCAGGAGTCTTGGGGGAACGCTATGTGGAAGGAAATTTGTGGCTCCTCTCAGATTCCAGAACTTTCTGTCACTGAAATGTGAGGAAACCTCAATTTCTGGCCAAATTTTGAGGTTTGCAAAGGATTCTGGCTAACAGAACCTGGCGTGAGCCCACAAGTCACCCCGTCTTGGATTCCCGGAGGTGTCTAGTTTTCACAAATACACAGGTTTGGTAGGCTTCCCTAGGTGCCGGCTGAGCTAGAGGCCAAAATCCACAGCTAGGCACTTGCAAAAAACACCTCTGTTTTCTTTGGGAAAATGTGATGTGTCCACGTTGTGTTTTGGTGCATTTCCTGTCGTGGGCATTAGGCTTACCCACACAAGTGAGGTACCGATTTATTGGGAGACTTGGGGAAACGCTGGGTGAAAGGAAATTTGTGGCTCCTCTCAGATTACACCTGCTCCATGGTACTTTGTGGCGTGGATCTTCCGGTATTAACATATATCGAAGTGGAGGAACTCCTGCGTTCTGTTGCTTCTGTTTGACGATTGGATTTTTTTTTTCCTTTTTACGAAATTGACACAATATTGAATTTGGTTTTATGGTCACATGTTTCCTAAATTTATGACTTTGTTGTCTTCTCACCTTGTCGAAATATATGATTTTTATATTGTTTCTTTCTGGGGCATCCTTTTATATTATTGGAACCACTTGCTACCGACAAGGGGAGGGTGTAGTGTGGTCAGTTTTACGTATTCGTTGCGCTTTAGCTTCAGGCTTTAGGCCTTTATGCACTTTGCCCTGAATATATTTTATTCATTTGCTGACAGCTTAGAGCCTCTGTGCACTTTGCTCTACATGCTTTTTATTAGGCTTCGTACTGTTATTTTTCGAATAGCCAGTTCTACGGTGTTGTTTTGTTATTCATATCACACTGTTTTGCCTACTTCAGCACTGGAGTTCTCCATAACATTTACTCTGTGCTTCAGTCAAGGATACAGTCTGGTACATTGCCGATAGACGTGGTAGGAGTTTAGACTTGGCATTCCTGCGTAGGGACATTTTGTGATCACGATGACATGTTAGTTATAAAATCACTTCCTTGTCCCAATACACGCAAGAGGGAGATTCCGACCAGAGAACCACAACTAGACGCTGGCTGCCTCGTTGCAGATGCTGAACCAAGATCACAGGTCTTTGCTCAGGTATGAGGTCTGATGTCTCTGCAGTGATTCTGACAGGCAAGCTAGAAGCTTAACATGCTGTGCTCTAGATAAAACAAGCAGAGGGAGAGTAGAAACTGTTAGACAATATGATAGCTTTGTTCTTATGTTTTACTCTCCTAGTAACTATTTCAATCCTACTGTGTTGTATCGTTCTGGTTATTGCGGCTCACGCCTTAATATCTAAAATACAGTCGTTTTATTAAAAATATTATATAAAACTTATACTGTCTTTGTCATTTGTATATGAGATCATATTGGAAATAAGAGAGTTGGTTTGGATCTGAGTGACCACGACTTCCCTGAGAAGTTCCAAAGAATGTCATGCGCTCGGCTGCCAAATCATTCCTTCCTCATGGGAAAAATGAGGCACTGCTAGTTAGCCGGAGCAAAAGCCGGATTTAGGGTGACAGAGTTCTTTACACGTGGGTCAGACTCAGTCCCCCACACCGTTATAGATCCTGCCGCCTAGAAATCCAGTAGTCTCATTTAGAATAATGAGAGCCCACGCGACATGGCGCCGCCAACGTTTGGTCTGGCTCTAATGTTTAGGTCCGACTGATTCTCTTGGTCTCATATATATTTTGACTCCTCGGTTCCGTATACGGAGACGTCCGTGGGGCTGAGGCTTTCCGCCGCCACGGGATAGGTGCTTCCTATTGCTTTGTGGTTGGTTGTTCAAGCTTGAACTTTGAAAGGAAAACCCCGATATTGGTGTGCCTTCTCTGACCTGGAGCTATTTTTATAAATGGCGAATCCTAATGTAGTGAATATTGCAATCAATATGCGTCAACCGCTCATAGGACATCTGTTGGCACATGGACTGACGGTCCAGGGGGATCACTTTTGTGGTGGACGCCCATGCAGCCTATAGAACGGAACTTTTTTATTCTTGGGTCAGATTTCCAGCAGTGGATGGGGGTACAAATACTTTTCACGAATACACTGTTGCGAATGTCCCTGGACAATACAGGGCTTACGCTTATTTAGAAATACCTCTATCTTATCAAGAACACCATAATTGGCTTGATGGCGCCCTCCCACACACAGTTGCACAAGTTAGGTTAGGTCCACTGAGTAATGATGGTCCTACCTGGCCTTTATTGGCTACATATACACCTCATCCTGCGGTTGCTCAATTGGCAGTGGTTGAAGTTTGTCGTTTATATACAGACTTAACGGCTACATATAGACGATTAGTTCAGTTTGTAATGCAGACACTAAATACAAACGCAGCGCGTGCTGCTCCAGCGCACCCACAGGCAGTGGTTCTGGGTATTAATCCGGCCACTGTACACTCTGTTATGGGTAAGGTACCGGCTAAACGAGAGGAGACTCCATTTTGGCTGGCGCAAAAAATTAATACGCTGGAAGCAGTATTTCCCCATACGGGACCTCAGGATAAACATAGAATTTTGACGATGTGTTTGCCGTATGGGATGGTTCCTCCGGTGGACCTTTGTAATACCTGGGGCACAGTGTTTGCCGCGCTCTACACTACGGCACACGGTACACCGACATTAGCTAATTTACCGGACGTGCTTAAACAAATTCAAGATGAATATGGGGCTGCCCCTGCCTTAGACTTGGGCATGCAGTTGCTGGGCAATTTTGCCACAGTTTCTTCTATTATTTTGAGTAATCTCAAAGGAGAGGCAGTAGCGCTAGCGGTGCGAATGCGTCTTTGGGATGTTCCGCTGCTTAATCAGGAGCGGGAACTTCCGAGAATAATAGCGGAAACATATTCTAGTATTGGTCGAGATAGCCTAGGTGCTAGACCACAGAAACCCCAGTTACAGGGTAAAAATAATAAAGATAATGCTAAACAGCAACAACCTGAGGGTTCAAAAAAGCGCTGGGACAAGAAACAGCAGACACCTAAAAAAGATGGTGGGCAGTCTCCACAACCGGAGACCCCACAAAATAAGTATAATCTCCGGAATAGGGATACTTTGAAGACGCCTGATAGATATCAATATACTGATACACGCCAATCTCGTTCCTTTCAGGACTCCTCGGAAAAGAGAAGTGAGAGAGGTGGGCAGTCAGAGCGGAGGACGGAGTACGTGAAACCGAGACAGGATTCACAACGCTCGGCGGAGGTTTCTATTAAACAAGAAGAGAAACCGCTGCAACAAAAACAGCAATTTAAAAAGAAGAAAGTGGCAGCAGTCTCAGTTAGACATGCCGCTCAAGAAGAGAGTTCTCTTGACGAACAAGACATGGGCGTTAGCACTGTTAGACAGCGCGGCAGAGGTCACAATAGTTCGCCGGAGTCTTCTAGAGCATCTGGAGGTGAAAGCAACTGATGACTTCAACAAGTCAAGACGGCGGATATGCGAGTCTCTGATCCTGATAGAGTATATGAAGTGACTCTGCAATTGGAAGGGGACATTGACCGTATTATAAACGCCATTTTTTGGGACCATGTGGTAAAATCATATGATGTTCTGCTGGCCGAATGGCCACCTGACTTTGTTCGCGACTGTCCGGTAGGGGAGGAGGTTATTACACCTTCCTTCTCACCACTTGTTCCGAGAGAACTAGCGGAGTCCTATAGTAAATCATGGGCTCTAGCACAGGCTCCTGCCTTGTATAGAAATAACGTGGGGTGGGACAGACAATCACCTTATCACGTAATTCCGATAAAGGGCGAACCTCAGCCACAACCGCAGTATCCTATTAAATTTGAAGCAAGGGCATCGGTTAGGAAAATTCTTACACAATTGGAGTACCAGGGTGTAATTGAGCCCTGTGTCTCGCCGATGAATAATCCCTTATTTCCGGTTGCTAAACCGGACCATTCATATAGGATAGTGGTGGATTATAGACATTTGAATAGTCATACACGCACATATGCAATACAGAATTCACATAGCGCAGCGCTTATGAATAATGTAGTGCGTAAAAAATACAAAACTACATTAGATATCTCGAATGGATTTTTCTGCCAGAATATAGCGCCCGAAAGTCGGGACTATACCAGTTTCAGTGCGTTTGGCTCTCAGAATTTTTTTTGTCGTTTGCCTCAGGGGTATAAGAATAGCCCAGGACTGTTTTCGGCTTGTGTAACTGAAATGCTGCACGAGGTCGACCCTGAAGCGTTATCATATGTTGATGACATATATCTGACAGACGATGAGATTCTGCAACATCTAAGGCGTGTATCGCGCATTGTTGTGGGGTTTGCTGATATTGGCTATAAATTTAATTTTAAGAAATCAAAGATTGCCTTCCTCAGCGTCATTTTCCTGGGATATGAATTGTCGAGTAAGGGCAAGAGCTTAGCGCCACATTTTGTGGAGAAATGTGCTTTATTGCAGCCTCCTAATACGGTTCGGAAGCTCCAGTCATTGTTGGGGTTTCTGAATTTTGGCAGAACTTACATTCCTGATTATGCTACGCGTATAAAACCCTTATACGAATTGATTCGCCCGAATTTTTCAAGTACATTTTGTACGATTGAGCATACACACATACTACGAGAGTTACAGACTGATCTCATAGCAGTTAAACACTTACAAACACAGGACAATAAGACACATTTAGTCATCAGGGTGATACCTGGGGCTGTTGGGTTTACGTATGTCACCTTTAATGAGGGTGAGACAGTCCTGATTGCATACAAGTCCCACTTGAATTCTGCTGCAGAACAACGATTTGCACAGACTGAGAAAATACTCACTGCAGTACAGATGGCTGTGATTAAAGAAAGACCGCTTGCCCAGGGCCAACGCATTATTGTCGTTTCCCCGATTCCGGCCTTAGAGGCTGTTACAAGAGCGAGTGTTCCTAATTCGAAAGCTTTACACCCGCGATGGATACAATGGGCTACGTCTTTGACAGCCACTGATGTAGATTATGTATTTGACCCTAAACTGCAGACTCAAGAATTTCTTCAATATGAGATGGAATACCCTGTTCCTGCTGGTACGTTGCCTATTGACCAATATCAAGTGGTCATGTATACCGATGGCTCTGCGCAACCAGCGGTTGGGACTAAACAACAGTATTCTGCTGCATGTGCGGTGGTGAGCGGCACTATGGAGGGGGAAGTGTTCTGCCCCCGACATACTTATACTAAAACCTTGGGAGATTGCACGGCACAGCTGGCTGAGCTCAAAGCTCTATTGTTAGCGTTGGAGCACGCGGATCCGGCGATTTTAACCTTGCTGGTCTGTGACTCCTACTACTGTGTACAGTCTTTCAATGAATATTTGCACAATTGGAAGATGAATGGGTTCAGAGATTCTAAAGGCAACACCATTAAACATAAAATGTTGTGGGGTAAGGTTGCGGATCTGAAGGAAGCGCTTCCTAACGTCCATGTTGTGCATACACTTGGACACCAGCGCGTTGGAATACACGTTGCTGGGAATACTTTGGCTGATGAAGCCGCGAAATCGGCAGTGGCAGTCGCCACTGTGGCCGCAGTGACTCGTTCGAGTTCCAAACCAGACACAGAAATTTCGGCTGCCATAAAGGCTAAGGCTGATGGCACGCCCTTTCCTAAAGGATTTCCTTCTAAATATAGTTACTGCTTGAATGGTGCGCTGAATGCTACTGTTACAATTCCAGGCATTGGTGTACGTGAAATTCCCAATAAAATTGAGAGACCTCGATTAATTTCTGCAGCACATGAGGGGGTGGCTTCTGCACATGCTGGGGTGGCTGCCACGATTTCACTTTTACAGGCTCGTTACTGGTGGCCTGGTCTCTATAAAGAGACGAAGCAGTATGTCCTTTGTTGTGACATCTGTCAACAAATTAAAGCATCGTCGGCTAGACGCCCGCAGCAGACGCCCCTTCTGATTTCAAATAAACCTTTACAGTGTGTGTACTTGGATCATTGTGGTCCGCTGACACCAGATAGTGCATACAAATATATATTGGTTGCTGTAGATTCGTGCTCCAGATTTGTGTGGGTATGGCCACAACGCTCGGCTGACGCTCAAACTGTTATTAAAGATTTGCGCATCTTTGTCGATACATTTGCAGTTGCGGCTTTTCATTCGGACCAGGGCCCTGCTTTTGCCTCTAAGGCATTCAGGGACACCATGGCTTCGTTGGGGGTCCAACTCCAATTCTTGTCTCCATTTCATCCCGAGGGAAATTCTGTCGTGGAGCGGTTAAATCGTGATTTAAAGCAATCCTTAACGGCCAGGGTTATAGGTACGGTTCGTGGTTGGCTAGCCCACCTATATGGAGTACAGAGAGCACTTAATAACTTGCCTAGAAGGTCACTGGGGGGTCGTACTTCATATGAGTGCCTGTTTGGAACACAAATGTATGTTCCTGATCTAGATGGTCCTGGTGTGGAGGCGGCAGATACGCCCTTTGACATAAATGATCGTGTCACTGTTTTGCAGGATTTACAACAATTCTGTGAAGATAACTCTTCTGCCAGTGCTGCCTCCTCAGGAATTAAGGATGAGCCAGTAACACCTACTGGTTGGATACCCAGGATTGGGGATCTAGTGCGTGAAAGGGTCGCAGTTATAAAAGAATTTGGTCCTTCTTATCGAGCACCTGTCCCTCTGTTGGGGGTAAGCGGCACGAGAACTGTGATTTTACCGCCGCTGCGAGGGGCCAAAGGAAATCGCTTTGTTTCCATTGATAATGTCAAGTTACAACATGTGGCCGATTCTGCACAGCAGACCAAGAGGGACACCCAGTAGTTCCGGAATACCTCTCACTACTGGGGAAGAAGTCCCGCTGCAGGTGATTTTCACCGACACTGTTTCCTCTCCGAGCTTGGGGAGGGTGGATGATGATCTCGCGATTGTTCCACCGATGACGATTAATATGGAATCTTTTGATCAACTTGCTGTACGTTCTACTGATGTTTCTGAACATGTGGTCTATAGCGTGCCAAGGCGAGAGCCTCCATCTGCTTCTATGTTCACAGTTGCACCTTTTGCTAGAACTGCCTCTGGCTGCTTCAACAACGCTGATACTGATGTGTCCGGCTCCTCGTCCTCGATGTCTTCTGTCCACTGTCCACGTCGGATGCTGGATTGGCTTAAACGCACATATTTTGTTTTTCCTTGGAACTATTTGTGGCTGTTTTTGGCCGTGATGACTCTTTTTTTATGGTTGGGATCTGTGGTTACTTTTTTTCTGATAATACATGGTCATTTTCTTCCTGATCGATCTGACATTGAGCACGCGGAGACTGTGTTGAAACCGCATTTTTCGTCTCATATGGTTCGAAGAGACTTGTCCACAGTAAACATTTCTGCTATACCAATTCCGGATGGGATTGTGTGGTATAAAGTAATGTTTGATATATATGGTCCCACTGAATTGATTCAAATACCGTATGTCCTCAAATTATGAATGAATGATATTGTTATACCTGGCATTGTTTCTGATGATTGGGATGTGAAGACAGTAGATTCTATGCTAATGGATTTGCAATATTATACTGTCTATGACGATGAAGATGCTTACCAATTTAGAGATAATCATGGTGACATGTTTTGCTACAACTATTATGGACACCACTTTATTCATAAAGCTAGTAGCCCTAAGTCCATATTTAATTATGTGCAATGGGAACATTGCTCGACTCCTCCACAAGGGAGTTCGAAAACGTATTATGATAAATTTGCATATTTTTCTGGGCATGATCAACGAAATGCTAAGTCTTACTATTTTAAAGTTGCACCGTATTCCAATAAGCAAATGTTATTGACCAATACTAAATTACTGTATTCAAATTTGTTTGTATCTAAACTTTCGGTCGAGGGGTATGAATACTGGTTTAAAACTGTTGATTTGAAAAGTGTTTGGGGTTAAAAAAAATTGCAAATTCGAGGCAGGGACACGTTATTTAGAGCATGTATTATCCCTGTGCAGATGATTTTCCTCAATGACACAGTACAACAGACTAGCTGTTTGGGCTTAGCGACAATTAGAGAGTTGACTTTGCCTAGTATACCTGTCCCTTCTAAATTGAGAGATTGGCAACATTATGTGAATGCTACCTTTAGTGAATTTACACATTGGGTCCAGAATGGTACGCTTAACATTTCATCGTTACATCCAGGCGGGTCGTTATTATGGCCTGTGGACACTAATGTGTGTCATCAACGTTTTGTCACCTCTTCAGGGGGGTTCAGGACTAGTAGGGCAGACCCTCGTTACATTTCACCAGAACATGCTGATATTATAACTACATACAGTGTGGGGAAGCTTTGTCAGCAATGGTTGAAGTCATCCACGCTGGATGCAGTTAAGTCACATCTCACGTTACTGTCTAATGATACTGATTTACAAGATTTTTTGTCGGGTCCCAAAGTACCACGGAAGAAAAGGTTCTTATACGAAGTTTATAATGAGATTTGGAAGCTTTCACAACAAGAGGCTGCAGCCCGGTTGAGGCAGATTGGTCAGGAAAACCTGCCAGAGAGATCGTTATCTCTTTTAATTTGACTCGTCAGCAACAACTGATGGCTAAAAAGGAAGCGACATATGTTATGTTGAATATTGAGAAATCAGAGAAACTGCCTTTCACGGTAGCTGAGATTCCGTCAGCTGAGTGGTTGATTCATGGGGTTATTAATTTGTCTATCTCCACTTTGCAATTTACTTCGTGTTTGAAGCACATTCCGGTGGGTAGATATGAACTATTGGGAGACAGTTACATACACGAGGTGTGGGAGCTTCCCTTTCAGTACAGATGTGTTAATGGTTTGAGGGAGGTTTTTCTTAGCGGCAGCGAATGCGAAGCTTCTGTCAGCCATTTAATGGTTTGTAAACAGCTGTCCTTGCACGGGGTGTGTAACGCTTCGATTGCTAACTTAGCTTGTTACCTGAATGGAGTTCCAGTCCCAGTTATTAAAAACACTTTCCAGGTGCTTTCTAACGGCAGTTACGTTGTTCTTAACAGCGAACGTTGCTGTGGCATGCGTGCCGGAATAGTTTACATCGTCGTTGTCAACAAGGCCGTTACGTGCTGCGGGAATGTGTTGTTTCCCCCCACTCAAATTAGGGAGGTAGCAGACATCTGGCCTCATATTGCTACTTCCAAGGTTGATTTCGACAAGTTGAGTCGGCTAAAAGCTTTGTTTCAAAAGCATGTGGCCCTTACATCTGCTAGTGAGACCTACGCACTTCAAGTGGCAAGGTCATCGGCGGAGATACAGTCCCTTTTGAATACTAACTTTCCAAGTCACTTCGGTGAACTTGTGGGACGTATATTTAATGCATCCAGCACTGCTGGTATTGCAAATTTTTTCAAAGCCGTTAGTGTTGGTTTTACTCACACCTTCTCTTCCATATTCGGTTTGATACCTTCGGCTATACATTCTATTTTCAGAAGCATTTTTGGGGGTTTCCCGATTACTTTGGCTTTATTGGCTGGAGTTTTGCTGTTGTTGCTATTTTTTCGCAATGGCTGTCCCGTCACGACAAGATCCTGTATTACTGCTCCCGTCAGCGCAGCTGTGTCGTGAACACATGATGCAGCATTTTGGAGCAACACTCCTGGGACATTTGGAGTGTGACTGGTCTCTGTCATTTAGACCGGTTTTGGATTGTGTGCAACCCGTGTTTCGATGCCTTTGGTGCTCGTTTGAACATGCTCTGGCTCTCTGTCTCTCACTGCAGCGCTCTCCAATGGTCGATACTGATCTGTTGATGTTCCCGATTAGGGCTCATTCCCAGACTTGTGCACTACGGATGCGCTTGCTTCGTGAGGCGGTTTATGAGATTCCCTTCCTGGAGGAAGATGGTTTTGTCTCTTTCATAGGCTCTGCACGGGGTGCCGCCCTGAATGGTTTTGGGGCTTTGGACCACACCTGCTCCATGGTACTTTGTGGCTTGGATCTTCCGGTATTAACATATATCGAAGTGGAGGAACTCCTGTGTTCTGTTGCTTCTGTTTGACGATTGGATTTTTTTCTTTCCTTTTTACGAAATTGACACAATATTGAATTTGGTTTTATGGTCACATGTTTCCTAAATTTATGACTTTGTTGTCTTCTCACCTTGTCGAAATATATGATTTTTATATTGTTTCTTTCTGGGGCATCCTTTTATATTATTGGAACCACTTGCTACCGACAAGGGGAGGGTGTAGTGTGGTCAGTTTTACGTATTCGTTGCGCTTTAGCTTCAGGCTTTAGGCCTTTATGCACTTTGCCCTGAATATATTTTATTCATTTGCTGACAGCTTAGAGCCTCTGTGCACTTTGCTCTACATGCTTTTTATTAGGCTTCGTACTGTTATTTTTCGAATAGCCAGTTCTACGGTGTTGTTTTGTTATTCATATCACACTGTTTTGCCTACTTCAGCACTGGAGTTCTCCATAACATTTACTCTGTGCTTCAGTCAAGGATACAGTCTGGTACATTGCCGATAGACATGGTAGGAGTTTAGACTTGGCATTCCTGCGTAAGGACATTTTGTGATCACAATGACATGTTAGTTATAAAATCACTTCCTTGTCCCAATACACGCAAGAGGGAGATTCCGACCAGGAAACCACAACTAGACGCTGACTGCCTCGTTGCAGATGCTGAACCAAGATCACAGGTCTTTGCTCAGGTATGAGGTCTGATGTCTCCACAGTGATTCTGACAGGCAAGCTAGAAGCTTAACATGCTGTGCTCTAGATAAAACAAGCAGAGGGAGAGTAGAAACTGTTAGACAATATGATAGCTTTGTTCTTATGTTTTACTCTCCTAGTAACTATTTCAATCCTACTGTGTTGTATCGTTCTGGTTATTGCGGCTCACGCCTTAATATCTAAAATACAGTTGTTTTATTAAAAATATTATATAAAACTTATACTGTCTTTGTCATTTGTATATGAGATCATATTGGAAATAAGAGAGTTGGTTTGGATCTGAGTGACCACGACTTCCCTGAGAAGTTCCAAAGAATGTCATGCGCTCGGCTGCGAAATCATTCCTTCCTCATGGGAAAAATTTGGCACTGCTAGTTAGCCGGAGCAAAAGCCGGATTTAGGGTGACAGTGTTCTTTACACGTGGGTCAGACTCAGTCCCCCACACCGTTATAGATCCTGCCGCCTAGAAATCCAGTAGTCTCATTTAGAATAAGGAGAGCCCACGCGACACTGTCATCGAAATGTGAGGGAAAAAGTGGTTTATTTGGCCAAATGTTTAGGTTTACAAAGGATTCTGGGTAACAGAACCTGGTAAGAGCCCCACAAGTCACCCCATCTTGGATTCCCCTAGGTGTCTAGTTTTCACAAATGCACGGATTTGGTAGGTTTCCTTAGGTGCTGGCTGAGCTAGAGGCCAAAATCCACAGCTAGGCACTTCGCAAAAACAGCTCTGTTTTCTTTGGGAAAATGTGATGTGTCCATGTTGCGTTTCCTGTTGCGAGCATTAGGCCTACCCACGCACGTGAGGTACCATTTTTATCGGGAGACTTGGGGGAACACAGAATAGCAAAAGAAGTGTTACTGCCCCTTGTCTTTCTCTACATTTTCTCCTTCCAAATGTAAGACAGTGTGTAAAAAAGAGGTCTTTTTGAGAAATGCCCTGTAATTCACATGCTAGAATGGGCACCCCGGAATTTAGAGATGTGCAAATAACCACTGTTCTCACCACCCTATCTTCTGCCCATTTTGGAAATCTAGAGGTTTCCTTGATACCTATTTTTCACTCTTTATATTTCGGCAAGTGAATTGCTGTATGCCCGGTATACAATGAAAACCCATTGCAAGGTGCAGCTCATTTATTGGCTCTGGGTACCTAGGGATCTTGATGAACATACAAGCCCTGTACATCCCCGCAACCAGAAGAGTCCAGCAGGCGTAACAGTATATTGCTTTCAAAAATCTGACATCGCAGGAAAAAGTTACAGAGTAAAACGTGGAGAAAAATGGCTGTATTTTTCCACCTCAATTACAATATTTGTTTTTGTTTCAGTTGTTATTTTCTGTAGGAATACCTTGTAGGATCTACACAAATGACCCCTTGCTGAATTCAGAATGTTGTCTACTTTTCAGATATGTTTTGCTTTCCGGGATCCAGTACTGGTTTCACCCATTTCTGTCACTAACTGGAAGGAGGCTAAAAGCACAAAATATAATAAAAATGTGGTATGTCCCAGTAAAATGCCAATATTGTGTTGAAAAATGTGGTTTTCTGGTTCAAGTCTGCCTGTTCCTGAAAGCTGGGATGTGAGAAACTGGGGCTGATTGCAGAGGCCCCCTAACTTTTTGCCCCCATTTTCCACTTTATGCTGGTGTTTTCCTGACTCTGATGGTGCCCTGGGTACTGCTAACCAGTCCCAGGGCCTGTGCTCTGTGTAAAATGGATATGCAAATTAGGCTAATTATAATTGGCTAAGTTAACCTACCTATAAGTCCCTAGTATATGGTAGGGCATGTAGGTTTAGGGACCACAGCATAGGTGGTGCACACCTAGGTGCATTGCTGAGGTGCCCAGTGTCATTTTAAAAGCAAGCCTGCCTTGCTGCCTGCTTTTAAATTAAAGTTATATGCAAATTCGACTTTGGAATTAAAGGTACTTCCAAAGTCTTAAACTACCTTATTTTTACATATAAGTCACCCCTAAGGTGTGCCCTATGTGCCCCTAGGGCTGGGTGCCATGTAACTATAAGCAGGGACTTTATAAAAATAGATTTATAAGCCCTGGTGAGGTAAAAACAGCCAAATTCGTTTTTCCCTCATTGAAGTAAATGGCCTTCATAGGCTAGAATGGGCAGACTTTATTTTAAATTTTAAAGTCTCCTTAAATGTTACATACCAAGAATTTGGTATCAAATTGATTGTTATAATAAATCCCACAACTTCCAGTTGTTGGATTTAATATAACTAGTGCAGGTAAAAAGTTTAGACTTTACCTAAAAAGTTGCCAATTTCAGCTCTGCATTGTTTTTGCTGCTGTGCTCTGATTGGCCAGCCTGCAGCAGCTTCTGCCAGGCTACTTTAATGAGGTGTGAAGTGGCCTGACTTCACACAAAGGAATGTGCTTGGGGGAGAGAATCTCCCCTCAGCAGATGGGGAAGCAGGAAGGGGGAGGGCTGCCAAACTGGTCTTCAAAGGCAGAGAAGGACATTTGCAGCACCCAGCAACACCCCCACATCCTGCAACCCCAGACAGCTAGGTGCCCCCTTGATTAGATTAGGAGAGGGGTGTGTTTATGATTTTTAGCCACACCAGTGGGTGGGCTCAGCCAGATCTCTCCTCTAAAAATCAGATTCATCCATTTTGGATTTTTAGAGACTGTTGCCTTCTGGGATGGATTTTTGCCACACTTCCCAGGAAGTGGTCATCACAGGGGGACGACCCTGTCCCTGATTGGAGGACCAGGGCCCCCCTGCTTTTCACCCAGGAGCAAGGATAAAACTGGCAGACCTGCACCCACGCCTCAGATCCCCTCCAGAATTCAACAAGAAAGGAACTAAAGAAGAAGAAGGACTGCCCTGCTGGACCCCTGGCCTGCACCTGGACCCTGCACTCAGAAAGACTGCACCAGCTGCACACTTGGGCTTCACCACAAGAAGGACTTTGCCTGGCTTCCACTGGTTCAAGGAGGGACTCCCTGTTTGCTACAGGTGAAAAATTGCTAACCAGAGTCCCCTGCACCAACTCCTAAAAAAGTGACCAGCTGACCACTGCCCAGTGGCCAAAAAGGAGTTTGCGCCAGGTGCACTCTGGGAGTTGAAGTCCGCACTTCCCAAGGACCATCACAGAACTTCTGGACCCTTGGGGTGAGCTGTGGACCCCAAAAGAACATTAAAAGAACATCTGGGTGAAGCCCCAGAAGTTTGGAAAAGATTGGAGAAATTTTAGAAAAAAGCTCCATAAAGTGACCGACTCGACGCAGAAATTCTAGCCGGCTTGCCTCAACCGCGACCCGGCCTGACTTCGTGGTTCGTCCCGGTCAAGAAAAACATCCGAAAAAAAGACTAAGTCCGAACGTAAAAAGTTGACCGGGACCTTCCAGCCATCGTATCCGAGAAGGGCTCCACGGACGTCGGATCAAGATCCAGGTTTACCCCGGTCGAAGGATTTTCATCTCGAAAAAACGACTAAGTCCGAAGGTAGAAATCACCACCGAGGAAACCGACTTCGCGTATCCGGACAAGGGCTCCAGGAGGTTGGATCCAACTGGCAGGTTCGTCCCGGTGAAGAAAAACATCGAAAAAGAGACTAAGTCAGAAGGTAACTTTTTAACCGAGGCCTCCCGCGACCTGTAGCCGAGCAGGGCTCCATCGCGGTCGGCCTGAAAGTTTGACTTTGTCCCGGTCCTGGTGCAACCAGATGACCCGATTGGCGCTTTTCGTTTCTGGGCGCTAGAAAATAATAATACTTTAAAAATTCATATCTCCGGTTCCCCTGAACCGATTTTAATCGTTTTTGTGTCATTTTAAAGATAAAAATATAAGCTATTTTTATAAATTGGTTTTGGATTTTTAAACTGTTTCCTGTGTTTTATTTAATTACTGTTTGGTGATATTTGAATGCTTTACACTTTGTCTCCTAAGTTAAGCCTTGACGCTCGATGCTAAGCTACCAAGGGTAGAGCTGGGATTAATTTACTGAGACCTAACTGTACTTTTGTGGAGGTTTGTGGCTTGTTGCTAGGTGTAGGTACCTACCTGCCCTATCAATAACCCATTTTCCAACATAATTGGAAGCAGCGACGGGATCCTGTACTTGTGTTCAATATCACGTTACAGTTTTAGATAAAACAAATTAAAAATCCTTTAAATTGTCCTAGTGCAAAAATTGTTTTTAATTTTTAATTTTTATTTTTTTTAAAATTAATTTGGATTAATTTCAATTATTGAATTTTTGTAATTTTTCTAAATTCTTGTTTCCAATTTTTGCAAAAAGTTTTTGTTGACACAAAACTAGGGAACCATGGAGCTTGATCTGGCTAGCCTACCCACACTGACAGTAGTCCAGTTTAGGGGGTTGTGTATTGAGAGGGGGTTGCCTGCAACCACTAATCTCAGGAAGGAAATCCTGATTAAATCCCTGACAGCATGGGCTGAGGCCCAAGAGGTAGAGACAGAGGAAGCTCCAGAGGAGGAACCAAAAGAGGATGATGCTAACTCTAACCACTCAGGGGAGGAAAGGCATCAGACCCCAAGTGAGGAAGAGGAGGAACGGTCCTCACTGGACACAGTCACTAGGGGCAGACCCAAAGCTAGTGGTAGGAAGAGGGTCCTTTCAGGAGGAGAGAACCCATCCATCAGGGAAAGAGAGCTGGAAGCCCAGCTAGCCTACATAGCTTTGGAAGCAGAGAAGCTGGCCCTAGAGAAGAAAAAGTGGGCATACAAAGAAAAAAGAGATGGAAGCAGCGATAAAGAAGCTGAGGTGTCCATGGGTGGGGGAGTTTGCCCCAGATTACCCAAGGGGGTAGTTCCTGCTTATATAGAGGGGGATGACATAGATAAGTGGCTAGGGGCCTTTGAGAGGGCACTCCAAATGAGAAGGGTTAAGCCTCAATACTGGGGTTCCCTTTTGTGGGAGTTGGTCCCCAACTCAGGGAGGGATAGGCTTCTGACCTTAAGGGGGGAGGAGGCAGATTCATACCCTAGTATGAAGAGGTGCTTAGTCAAGAAGTTTGGTCTGACCCCAGAGCAATATAGAATGAAGTTCAGGGACACCCAGAAGGTCAGTACCCAGTCTTGGGTTGACTTTGTGGACACCTCACTAAAGGCACTAGAGGGCTGGATTATTGGCAACAAAGTAAATACTTATGAGGGGTTATACAATCTGATCATGAGAGAGCACATCTTGACCAATTGTATCCAAGAAAGGTTACGCCAGCATCTAGTGGACTCTAAGCTGACCAACCCTAGAGAGCTAGGGGAGGCAGCTGATGAGTGGTTGAGAACCAGGGTGGTTGTCAAGTCCCAGGGGGGAGACTCCAAGAAGGGGGGGACAGGTCCCCAAAAACCTAAGGAGGGAGGTGGTAAGCCCACCACAGAGACTCCCTCTGTACCCCAGAACCCTAAGAAGGAGGAGAGTAAATCCCACTCCCACTCTGACATGCAGAGACAGGGAGACCCAGGGTTAAAAAAGCTCTTGGACAGTAGGGCTTGCTTTGACTGTCAGCAGACAGGTCACTTCAGAGGAGATGCAGGCTGTCCAAAGAAGGTGGTTAGCACTGGGCTGTCCAGTGTAGCCATAGAGGAGGATTCCTCAGATGATGAAGTCCTCCTAGCATTGTGCTGGGAGACAGGACCAGATGGTAAGCTGGTGATCCCTGAGGGTGGGAGTAGGCACTTCCACCACATTCAAGTGAATGGGATCCCTACCACTGGCCTGAGAGACACCTGTGCCAGTCACACTGTAGTGAGTGACCGGTTAGTGACCCCAGACATGTATGTCCCAGGAAAGACAAAGAAAGTCAGGATAGCCACAGGGGAGGTCACCTCCAAACCTGTAGCCATAGTGCCCCTAGAGAGGGAGGGTATCCTTGACTGGATTAGGGTGGTAGTCAGTGCTGACCTTCCCCTAGATTGTATCCTGGGCAATGACCTCCCAGAGGTGAGTCTGGTCACAGATGGGGTGGTCGCCCAGGGCGCCCCCCCAACCCACAGTCCTGGGGAGTCAGTCCCTACACTTAGGAGACAGAAGTCCCCAAGAAAAGGAAAGAAGAAAAGGAAGGGTAGGCCACTCTTAAAGAGAGTTCCAGGGAGCCAAGGGCCTTCTGCCCCAGTAAGGGGGGAGCCCAGAGTTGGCACTGGTGAGGCCTCACCTGACCCCAAGGAAGTCCTGAGTAGTCAGGCAGCTGTCCAGATGCAGGGTGTTGCCCCTGCACTGACAGAAGGGAGAGTGGAAGGAGGGTGTCTGCCACAGGAGGTGGTAGCCCCCCACTCAAGACAGCAAGAGGGGTGCCAGGACCCCAAAGATGCCCCTAAAGCAGCTCAGCCACCTGTCAGTGGAGAGCTTAGGGTGTGGTTCTGGGTACTGACAGCTGTCAGTAGCCTCTGCTGGGTGCTAGCCTTCCTGGCAGCACTGTACTTGGCCTGGGAGGCAGACCCCAGGGCCAATAGCAAAGTAGGCCCCCTGACCCTATTGGTCATGGTGGGGTTGCTCAAGTGTTGGGTGACCTCTTTGGGTAAGCTAGGTGTTGCCCTAGCAAAGTTAGGAGTAGGGGAGGTGGGCACCTCACTACCCAAGTTGGCAGAGAGAGAGGAGGAAGACCCCCCTAGAGGGAAGTTTCAGTTTGAAATGGGTCCTTTCATTGTTGGGGTGGGTTCACTACCCAGAGGGAGAGACCCTGACAGGAGGATTTAAGGCAGAGTATGCCCTGCAAAGGGACAGCCAGTTTTCTTCACTGTCTTCCTCGCCTAACAAGCCAGGAAGACTCTCCCAGGGTTGGGCTGAGTCTCCTGGGCGTGTGGGCTGGGGGGGGGGTTGTGTGAGAAACTGGGGCTGATTGCAGAGGCCCCCTAACTTTTTGCCCCCATTTTCCACTTTATGCTGGTGTTTTCCTGACTCTGATGGTGCCCTGGGTACTGCTAACCAGTCCCAGGGCCTGTGCTCTGTGTAAAATGGATATGCAAATTAGGCTAATTATAATTGGCTAAGTTAACCTACCTATAAGTCCCTAGTATATGGTAGGGCATGTAGGTTTAGGGACCACAGCATAGGTGGTGCACACCTAGGTGCATTGCTGAGGTGCCCAGTGTCATTTTAAAAGCAAGCCTGCCTTGCTGCCTGCTTTTAAATTAAAGTTATATGCAAATTCGACTTTGGAATTAAAGGTACTTCCAAAGTCTTAAACTACCTTATTTTTACATATAAGTCACCCCTAAGGTGTGCCCTATGTGCCCCTAGGGCTGGGTGCCATGTAACTATAAGCAGGGACTTTATAAAAATAGATTTATAAGCCCTGGTGAGGTAAAAACAGCCAAATTCGTTTTTCCCTCATTGAAGTAAATGGCCTTCATAGGCTAGAATGGGCAGACTTTATTTTAAATTTTAAAGTCTCCTTAAATGTTACATACCAAGAATTTGGTATCAAATTGATTGTTATAATAAATCCCACAACTTCCAGTTGTTGGATTTAATATAACTAGTGCAGGTAAAAAGTTTAGACTTTACCTAAAAAGTTGCCAATTTCAGCTCTGCATTGTTTTTGCTGCTGTGCTCTGATTGGCCAGCCTGCAGCAGCTTCTGCCAGGCTACTTTAATGAGGTGTGAAGTGGCCTGACTTCACACAAAGGAATGTGCTTGGGGGAGAGAATCTCCCCTCAGCAGATGGGGAAGCAGGAAGGGGGAGGGCTGCCAAACTGGTCTTCAAAGGCAGAGAAGGACATTTGCAGCACCCAGCAACACCCCCACATCCTGCAACCCCAGACAGCTAGGTGCCCCCTTGATTAGATTAGGAGAGGGGTGTGTTTATGATTTTTAGCCACACCAGTGGGTGGGCTCAGCCAGATCTCTCCTCTAAAAATCAGATTCATCCATTTTGGATTTTTAGAGACTGTTGCCTTCTGGGATGGATTTTTGCCACACTTCCCAGGAAGTGGTCATCACAGGGGGAGGACCCTGTCCCTGATTGGAGGACCAGGGCCCCCCTGCTTTTCACCCAGGAGCAAGGATAAAACTGGCAGACCTGCACCCACGCCTCAGATCCCCTCCAGAATTCAACAAGAAAGGAACTAAAGAAGAAGAAGGACTGCCCTGCTGGACCCCTGGCCTGCACCTGGACCCTGCACTCAGAAAGACTGCACCAGCTGCACACTTGGGCTTCACCACAAGAAGGACTTTGCCTGGCTTCCACTGGTTCAAGGAGGGACTCCCTGTTTGCTACAGGTGAAAAATTGCTAACCAGAGTCCCCTGCACCAACTCCTAAAAAAGTGACCAGCTGACCACTGCCCAGTGGCCAAAAAGGAGTTTGCGCCAGGTGCACTCTGGGAGTTGAAGTCCGCACTTCCCAAGGACCATCACAGAACTTCTGGACCCTTGGGGTGAGCTGTGGACCCCAAAAGAACCTTAAAAGAACATCTGGGTGAAGCCCCAGAAGTTTGGAAAAGATTGGAGAAATTTTAGAAAAAAGCTCCATAAAGTGACCGACTCGACGCAGAAATTCTAGCCGGCTTGCCTCAACCGCGACCCGGCCTGACTTCGTGGTTCGTCCCGGTCAAGAAAAACATCCGAAAAAAAGACTAAGTCCGAACGTAAAAAGTTGACCGGGACCTTCCAGCCATCGTATCCGAGAAGGGCTCCACGGACGTCGGATCAAGATCCAGGTTTACCCCGGTCGAAGGATTTTCATCTCGAAAAAACGACTAAGTCCGAAGGTAGAAATCACCACCGAGGAAACCGACTTCGCGTATCCGGACAAGGGCTCCAGGAGGTCGGATCCAACTGGCAGGTTCGTCCCGGTGAAGAAAAACATCGAAAAAGAGACTAAGTCAGAAGGTAACTTTTTAACCGAGGCCTCCCGCGACCTGTAGCCGAGCAGGGCTCCATCGCGGTCGGCCTGAAAGTTTGACTTTGTCCCGGTCCTGGTGCAACCAGATGACCCGATTGGCGCTTTTCGTTTCTGGGCGCTAGAAAATAATAATACTTTAAAAATTCATATCTCCGGTTCCCCTGAACCGATTTTAATCGTTTTTGTGTCATTTTAAAGATAAAAATATAAGCTATTTTTATAAATTGGTTTTGGATTTTTAAACTGTTTCCTGTGTTTTATTTAATTACTGTTTGGTGATATTTGAATGCTTTACACTTTGTCTCCTAAGTTAAGCCTTGACGCTCGATGCTAAGCTACCAAGGGTAGAGCTGGGATTAATTTACTGAGACCTAACTGTACTTTTGTGGAGGTTTGTGGCTTGTTGCTAGGTGTAGGTACCTACCTGCCCTATCAATAACCCATTTTCCAACATGGGAAGATAGTGATTTTAGCACCAAAAACGCTTTGTTGATGCCATTTTCAGGGGAAAAAAAACACAAGCCTTCTTCTGCAGCCCTTTTTGCCCTATTAAAAAAAAAAAAAGTTGGCTCTATTTTGGCTAATTTCTTGGTCTCCTCCAGGGGAACCCACAAAGTCTGGGTACCTCTCGAATCCCTAAGACGCAAATTAGGCGTGGGTAGCTTATGTAGACAAAAAGTTATGAGGGCCTAAGCGTGAACTGCTCCAAATAGCCAACAAAAGGCCTGGTACCTGAGGGGGAAAAGGCATGGCAGTGAAGGGGTTAATGGGAATATTGTAGCTTTTCTAAATTCAATTAAGACAACCCATCATCCATATTATATTTGGTTAGATGCACTTGCACTGAGGACACCAACGTAATTTTTGTCAAACCTACTTCAACTTCCTTTGTACTTACAGAATGTTTTAAACTTCGCTGTTTACCATTTTGCTTCCTTAGTTATATATACTTTATTAATCTATTAATATTATTTGATTTTCTAAGTAGTCTCAGACCCAGTGAGTTGGCACCTGAGGCCCAAAGGAGACCCAGGAGCACAGTTGAGGAACTGCTATGATAGCTGATAGGGTGCGGCGTGGGCGTTCAAGGTCTGGGTTGCTGTTTTTTCTGTCTCTGATTACTGCTTCAGGAAGGCAGATCACACCAAGTGCAGAAAACTCACACTTAATTGTGCACATGCTGTGAGTGCTCTTGCCTGGAGCCAGCTCCAGTACTACCTTTTGTGAGAAAGATCGCTCTGGTGCCTGTCTGACAACCAGGCCTGCAAATTTAAGGGTACATCACCTGAAGTCTGCAGTTTCTGCTGAAGGAGTCAACAGTCTGCCTACTGCAGAGTAGCCTGTCTGCTGAGCGAGGGAACTGGTGTACCCGACCCTGTAGGGTGGAAAGGGCTGTGTGTTATCAGCGAGGGAAACCCCAAAGAAAGCTGACGACCACCCCACACCCAGAGAGTGTGCAAGGAGAACAGTGCTGTGAAATAATTGCTCCCAATCTCTCTGCGCAGTTACTCAGTGAGGCAGTGTCATCCACCAGGCGGCCTCAGGTGGGTCCATCTGGTACAGCCACTGCCAATGAGGAGCGAAGGAGTATATCTCTGGCAAACAGAGAGCCTGATCTGCTCAGAAGCTGCCACTCCCAGAAAATATCACCATCAGTAGATTCGGCTGGGAGACAACAACTACTTCTGCTGAGTGCCTGCACCCAGCTGACAAAGAGGGTTACCTCTCCTGAGATGGGTGCTGTTGTGACCACTCATCTCCCCAAATTTGCCTTGCAACTCCATCTGGAAAGCCTATATCCAAGCAACAAAGAAGTCTACACTGTGAAGATGCATGATGCATCCGCCCCACACACACACAATACTATCAAGAGCAACTTTACAATAAACTACAGGGCTTAGCCTGCCCCCAGTGAACAACAGAAACAAAAGCATGCACGCCCATCTGTCACACCTTTTAGAGACTTGTTTGATGTCAAAGGAAGTTGAACTGTGCTTCATAAAGTATGCATCTGCACCTAAGCCTAATCTTGCCTAAACAGATAGAAGGTTGTAGATGGTAATAGAGGAAATTATAGGGAAAGAGACTGGTCACTGGAGGTTGAGGGGTTATAGCGCATTACTGATAGCATGGAATATTCTGCAACTGTGCATGGTGTGCTCATAGAATTGTACAATTTAAAAAAATTCTGTAAGATTAAAACTGCTTTGTTTTTCATTTGGATGGTGGCTCGTTTGGACATAACCTTATCGTATCTGTTGGTTGATTGTTGAGTTCTGAGCTCTCGCCCCTGCACTACCTCCCTGAGAAGCTTGTGACTTCTCATGCCCATTATTCTTAGAGGCAGGTTTGGAAAGAGCCCAATTCGCAGAGCCGTAATGGGACCGGTCCCTGGACACCAGTGGCAAATGACCTCAGCCGTCATGGTTGAGGCCCAATATCCTTTACCTGCAGTGTACCCCAAACCAAAGCCATGCCACCCCCACACCACACACAGGGTCTGGCAGATCGTAACATGTTAGGGCTTGCTTTGCATTTTCTTGTTGGATTGTGCTGTAGGGAGCTTTGTGGTGAAGCAAATAATCTGTTGAAGGTGTGATAGAAATAGCTGTGATTCAAGGGTCCTGTACGTCTCAGTCCTTGAAGTAGCTACATCTTTGGATGGATAAAAGGACATAAGGATTCACCTCTTTGCAGCGTACTGTAACAAGATAGGGTGGCTGTATAAGCATTTTAGCCCATTGAGGAGAGAGTTAGCCCTTAATTGTGAGCACTGTACTGAATATGCAGAATGAAGGAGGAGAGGGCCACATTAGTTTTGTGTGTCTCATTTTAGGAGCAGTGTTGTCTCATTTGCTTGCAGCGGTGGGTGGTGTGTAGCTGAGTGGTTTGATGGAGGGTTACTGTGCATCCCGCGGTGTGTTTCATGGGCTGTCAATTCAATTGCTGCTTGTCTTTTACTTACTGAGTGTTGATCATGGGTGCTTTAATTTTTTTTTTTTATTAGATTGTTGTTTGTTGACCATGGTACTTGATCTGATGAATGTGTTATCTGAAAGGTAAACATGGAACAAACATTCCACTACACTTCTTCTCCATCACCTTTAATCCACCTGCGCCTTCTTTCCTTCTCTAAGAAATAACATCCCACCCACTCTGTTGATCCTCGGGAGTTCAAGTAAGCCTTTACTAAATTTGTTGTCTCAAACACAGACTCCACAGTCTAAATTTTTATCGAGGTGCCTTGAGATCAGCTCACTAATAGACACCGATGTCGACAATATGTAGGAAAGCAAGAGCGCACTGCAGCCCAAACTGAAATGTAATACCTCCTACCCAGTGTATGTGTCCTTGATGGTAAAGACAATCCTTATTCAGTCGGTCATTTGGTTGGGTTCATGACATACATGGGTCTGAGACTTATGTGGTAGTTTTTGTACAACACATTGTTACTCCTATACCTGGAGTCCCCAGTGCTTGAATTTGCTGTGCCTGTTTTGCACAATGGCTATTGTTGTATTGTTTTCATTCAGGGTTGTTTTCTGACATATCACATGACATATTGCCATTCATAGACGGTGTTGCACAATTTTGTCGACATCAGATTTTACGTAGGCAGGCATTGGATTGGACTTCAGCCGTTTGTGAATTTCTCCCATTTCCCTTTTGTGGGTTTTTGCAAGGTATATTCTGGAGATGGAGGTTGGTTGTCCAGCTTGTATGTTGAATCTGTCCTTCACCAAACAGTACTGTTAATGAAAGAGCGCATAATCTTTAATTCTTACTTCTGTTTAAATAATGTGGGCTTCTGCTCCTTGGGTACTTGATGATGGCAAAAAAAATCTCATTTCATGTAAACACCCAACCAGATACCTATACCGATATTTTATAGTGATAGCCTCACCAACTAACAGGACTGGTTTTGGAGCAACTAGATATGGTGTTAAATACTTTAAGTGTGCCTCCCTCAACCATCTACCTATCTAGTTAAATACCAAGAGGTTGTTCAGGAGATCCATCACTTCAAAAGTCTGCGCCCTCTGGAATTCCATCTACCTGCACTTGAGGCTAGAGGATTATTGTCTGACATTCTGCAGAACTTAAGGGTTTAATATTCACCGCCTCGTGTTGCCTATGGAGGTCTTAGCTGTAGACGACAGCCACAAAAGACTGTAAGTGTATGGCAGAGGCTGCAAACTGGCCAATCCCTATCTAACCTCTCCATTAAAGTGAGATACAAGAAAGGCTAGTGCTGAAAGACTCTGTGGTGTTTACCACTGAGCTGTGCACTCTCTGGAAGAGCAGAAGAGAGTGCAAACCTTCTCTGTCCACTGGTGTGTATT
Organism: Pleurodeles waltl; assembly: GCF_031143425.1. Taxonomy (NCBI): domain Eukaryota; kingdom Metazoa; phylum Chordata; class Amphibia; order Caudata; family Salamandridae; genus Pleurodeles; species Pleurodeles waltl. The sequence continues at coordinate 1,674,078,943 of NC_090445.1, read as the reverse complement.
GAGCAGGAAAGAGCGGGAACTGCCTGTGATCCACTGGTGTGTATTGAGCGGCAAAGATCGTAAACTGCCTGTGATCTACTGGTGTGTGTTGAGCAGCAAAGAGAACAAATTGTCTCTGATCCACTGGTTTATATTGAGCAGCAAAGAGTGTGAACTGCCTGTGATCCACTGATGTGCATTGAGCGGCAAAGATTGTGAATTTCCTGTGATCCACTGGTGTGTATTGAGCAGCAAAGATCATGAACTGTCTCTGATCCACTGGTGTGTATTGAGCAGCAAAGAGAAGAAACTTCCTGTGATCCACTCTTGTGTATTGAGCAGCAAAGATCGTGAACTGTCTCTGATCCACTGGTGTGTATTGAGCAGCAAAGATCGTGAACTGTCTCTGATCCACTGGTGTGTATTGAGCAGCAAAGATTGTGAACTGTCTCTGATCCACTGGTTTGTATTGAGCAGCAGAGAACAAACTTCCCGTGATCCACTGGTGTGTATTGAGCAGCAAAGTTCGTGAAATGTCTCTGATCCACTGGTGTATATTGAGCAGCAAAGAGAAGAAACTTCCTGTGATCCACTGGTGTGTATTGAGCGGCAAAGATTGTGAACTGTCTGTGATCCACTGATGTGTATTGAGCAGCAAAGATCATGAACTGTCTCTGATCCACTGGTGTGTATTGAGCAGCAAAGAGAACAAATTGTCTCTGATCCACTGGTTTGTATTGAGCAGCAAAGAGTGTGAACTGCCTGTGATCCACTGATGTGTATTGAGCGGCAAAGATTGTGAACTTCCTGTGATCCACTGGTTTGTATTGAGCGGCAAAGATTGTGAACTGCCTGTGATCCACTGATGTGTATTGAGCAGCAAAGATCATGAACTGTCTCTGATCCACTGGTGTGTATTGAGCAGCAAAGAGAACAAACTTCCAGTGATCCACTGGTGTGTATTGAACAGCAAAGATCGTGAACTGTCTCTGATCCACTGGTGTGTATTGGATAGCACAGAGAACAAACTGTCACTGGTGTGTATTGAGCACCAAAGAGTGTGAGTGTCTCTGTTTTATATTGAGCAGCAGAGCGTGCAAACTGTCTCTGGTTTTTATACTTCCCAAAAAAGAGAGACAGCTGTCTCTGATCCACTCGCTTGTACTGAGCAGCAAGGAGTGCAAGCTGTCTCTAGTTTGTATTGAGCTGCAAAGAGCACAATCTGTCTCTGATCTACTAGTTTGTCTTGAGCAGCAAAGAGCCCGAACTGTCTCAGATCCATTGGTTTGTATTGAGCAGCTAAGAGCGCAAACCCTCTCTGGTCCACTGGTGCACATCAGGTATTAAGGGGTGCAAATGATCTCTGGTCTACTGGTGGATACTAAGCAGGAAGGATTACAAACTGTCTCTGATCCAGCAAAGAGTGCAAGCTCTGTCTGGTTTGTATTGAGAAGCCATAGGTGCAAACTGTCTCTGGGTTGTATTGAATAGAAAAGAGAGTGAGCTGTCTCTGATCTGTTGGTTTGTCTTGAGCAGCAAAGACCGCAAACTGTCCCCCATCCACTGGTTTATTCTGAGCACCAAGAAGTGTGAACAATCTTTGATCCACTGGTTTGTATTGAGCAGCAAAAACTGCAAACTGCCTGTGATCCATTGGTTTGTACTGAGCAGCAAAGATTGCAGACTGTATCTGGGTTGTACTGAGCAGCAAAAAGTGCAATCTGTCTCTGATCCACCAGTTTGGCTTGTGCAGCTAAGGGTGTGAATTGCCTCAGATCCATCGCTCTGTACTGAGCAGAAATTAACACGTTCTGTCTGTGGTCCACTGGTGTATACTAGACATTAAAGAGTGGAAACAGTCTCTGGCTGACTGGTCTATGCTAGACAGCAAAGAGTGCATACTTTCTCTTATACACTACTTTGTTTGAAGCAGTAAAGAATGTTCACTGTCTCTGGTGTGTATTGAGCAGCAAAGAGTGTGAACTGTCTCTCATCCCGAGGTCTGATTTAAGCAACAATTAGTGCAAACTGTCTCTTATCCAGTAGTTTGCATTAAGCAGCAAAGATAGTGAACTGTGTGTGATCCACTGGTTTTTATTAAGCAGCAAAGGCTGAGAACTGTCTCTGATCCTCTGGTTTGTAGTGAGAAGCAAAAGTGTGAACTTTCTCAGACCAATTGGTTTGTATTAAGCAGCAAAAACTGCAAACTGCCTCAGAACCACTGGTTTGCCGTAGCAATTTTTATTCAGCAGCAAAGAGTGCAAACTGTCTCTGGTTTGTATTGAGGAACAAAGGGTGAGAACCGTCTCTGATTCACTGGTTTGTATTGAGCAGCGAAAGTGTGGCATGTCTCATATCCATTTGTTTGTTCTAAGCAACTAACAGAGCAAACTGTCCCTGACCCACCACTTTGCCAGAGCAATTTGGATTTGGCAGAAAAGAGTGCAAAATGTCTCTGGCAGTGGTTTAAGGAAACCTTAGGGGGCTCCCTGCAAGAAATGGTAAGGGGTCCCCTTGCAATAGCCATACCCTCAACCTGACAAGCTTCCCTTTATGGCTAGATGACTCCCTCCCCTCACTGCGGGGACTGCGGGGTGTCTGTTATGCCCCTGGTCTCTGGTTCACTAGTTTGCTAGAGCCCAGGCAATTTATATTCAGCAGCAGATGTCACAACCTGAACGCTTCTTACCACTGTAATCTGCCAGTCTCTGGACACCACCAGGTTTCTTGCTTGTTCTGGATTGACCAAGGTAGGGGCGACCCTTTCCAGTAGCCACAGTGCTGCTGATAATAGAACACCAAGCAGGCCGTAACCTCCAGAAGGAGTCCCAGAGAAAAAAACAAACTTGGGAAAAACCTCAGATCAAGGAACTCCTGAAAAAGATATAAAGAAAAGAAAAAGTAAGGCACAAAAAGTCTGGAACAAAAATTGCAGACAGGGAAGAGCAGATGAAGTCCAAAATCACAGGATACTGGAGCGAGGAGCACAACCGGAACGGAAGTGTTTGCAACGTAAGGAACAGAAGACCAATGGTGCTTGTATACTGACAAACAGGAAGTGACACGCAGGAAGTAATGAAGACACCATCCTGGATTGGGAAAAGCCACATTAAAGTAAATGGAAAAAGAGCCGTAGTATAAAAAGTAGGGAGCAAGGTATACAGGGAAGGAAACACAGACTCCTGGGAAAGAGAAAATATGGCCAAGAAGAAACAAAAAAGGAAAAGAGAAAAAAAAAGAAAAATGTGAGGACCAAGCGAGGCGCATGGACTGAGGAAGCATACTCCCACAAAGATCACTAATGGGGTATCCTTTCCAGCGATTCAAGAATTGGAGACGATTCCGAAAAATGCGAGAATCGCATATCTCTTGTACTTCATACTCAGGATGGCCATCAACCAAAAGAGGTGGAGTACAATGGGAATTTCTCTTGTAGGGATCAGGAACAAAAGGTTTGAGTTGAGATACATGAAAAGCAAGATGAACCTTCCAAGACAATGGTAGACGAAGTCGAACTGAGACTGGGTTTAATACCCGCAGGATTCTAAAAGGGCCATAGTAACTCTGGGACATAGTTATTCTGGGACAGGCGAAAAGGCTAAAACTCAGAAGAAAGCCAGACCTTGTGCCCAGGCTGGTACGGTGGTGCAGGACTACACTGAGTATCAGCTACCTTTTTCATATAACGTATTGTAGCTAAGAGATTGGTACGTAGCAGGTCCTGAACCTGACAGAGATTTCGAACAACTGAGGTAACAGCGGGAATAGAGGAATCCTTATTAGTGATGGTAGGAAAAGCAGTAGGGTGGAAACCATAAGTACAAAAAAAAGGTGTGGACTTTGTTTCACTATGGACTGTATTATAGGAAAATACAGCCAATTTTAGACATGAAGACCAATTACTTTGAGTTGCATTACAAAAGCAGCGTAGATATTGTTGTAATCCCTGATTTAGGCATTCTGTTTAACCATTGGTCTGGGGATGGAACCTGGACGATAGAGCCACCTCAATATGTAAAAACTTACAAAATGTTCTCCAAAAACGGGACATATATTGAGGTCCTCAATTCGGAAATGATTACTTGAGGGAGGCTATGCAAGCGAAATATAGCTCGTACAAAGACTTGACTCATTTCCTTAGCTGTGGGTAATTTCTTAAGGGCAGAAAAATGAGCCATCTTAGAAAAAGAGTCAACTGTTACCATTATGACCTGATAACGCGCAGAGGTTGGCAATGAACATATAAAATCTGTGGTCAACGTATGCCATGGAACGGATGGCACAGGCAAGGGCATCAATAAACCTGTTGGCTTAGACCATGGTGTCTTAGTTTGAGCACATATTGGGCAAGATCTTACATATGTTTCAGCATCAGATTTCAACGTGGGCCACCAAAAGGAGCGAAGGAGCAGTTCCTGGGTGTTCCTAATTCCACAATGTCCAGCAATAGGGGAGTTGGGACACATTTGCATGGCTTCAGTTTGCACCTTCTTAGTAGGCAAAAATAAGGTGTTTTTATGATAGTAATACTCCTGATGCTTCTGTAAGTGGGAACTTAAAGCGTTCCATTCTTCCATGGGTATATTTTGATACTCTGCTTTCACACGGTCGAGAAATGATTGAATGACTCCCACTATTCAACATGGCTCTATGATGTGTGGATAAGTAGTATTTGTGCTCTCCGGATATCGTCGGAATAAAGCATCTGCTACAACATTCTGGGATCCAGGTATGTATATTACTGCAAAATCGTATTGGCTAAAAAAGAAAGCCCATCTGGCTTGCCGACTTTCCGCCATTGAAAACTGCGAAGGCATTGTAGATTGCGATGATCTGTTCTAACTTCAAACATTTCCTGTGAGCCCATTAGAACATGTCTCCATTACTTGCAGGCAGCTTTTAATGCTAGTAATTCCCTCTCCAACACGGAATAGTTTTGCTCTGTATCTGACAACACATGGGATAGGTAAAAGACAGGATGTTCAAGGCCATCATCGTCTTGTCTTTGTAGTAACATGGCTGCAATAGTTCTATCTGATGCATCAGTGACCACTATAAATTTATTTGTAATGTCAGGATGACGTAATATCAGAGCTTGTGTAAGGGCACGTTTTAGACTCTGAAAGGCTCTTTCTGCTTCTTCTGTCCAAATTAAACTCTTCTTTATGCTTGCATTTTTAATGGTCTGGGTTATCTGTCCTTGTTGTTGGGCAAAGTTCTTTATAAGTTGTCTGTAGAAATTGGATAACCCTAGAAAGCACTGTGTCTCCTTAACAGAAGCATGAGAAGGCCAATCTAATATAGCTTGTACCTTTTCTGGGTTAATGGCGATGCCAACTTGGTTGATACGGAAACCAAGATATTGAACCTCTTTCTTGTTGAAATCACACTTTTCAGGCTTACAGTACAGATTGTTTTGTTGGAGTATTTTCAGAACCTGAAGAACATGCTTAAAATGGTGTTGAGGACAACGAGAATATACCAGAATGTCATCTAGATAGATGACAACACTTTGGTTCAAAAGATCAGAGAAAACCAAGTCCATAAATCTTTGGAATATGGAAGGTGCATTAGCCAGACCAAAAGGCATGACGTGGTATTCAAAATGGCCTAATGGAGTACGAAAAGCGGGCTTCCTTAATCCGTAAACGATGATAAGCTCCCCACAGATCTAACTTAGTGAATATCTTGGCTCTATGGACTGCTTCCAAAATATCCTTAATAAGAGGTAGGGCATACCTATCCTTGATGGTAATTTTATTAAACTCTCTAAAGTCAATACAGGGGCGGAGATTTTGAGTCTTCTTTGGTACAAAGAAAAGAGGAGCCCCGGCAGGTGATGAAGAGGGACCAATCAATCCACTTTGCATGTTTTCATCTAAGTAATCATTAAGTAATTTTCTTTCATGCTCTGATAAGGAATACATTCTTCCGAATAGAACTACTTCTCCAGGTAGCAAAGGAATATCACAGTCATAATCCCGATGAGGAGGCAAAATGGGTCTTTGAGGTTTCTGGAACACGTTGGAGTATCCTTTATAGCATCTGGGTATTCTTTGGATCATATTAATAGTACTGCTTGCTTCATTGGAAGAGAAAATTGACCCTTTCGTAGACCAATAGGAATCTGTTGAATAGCAATGTAATTGACTAAAGTTGGATGAGAGTGATATAGTCTGTGTTTCACAATTTATATATGGATTATGTTGTGTTAGCCAAGGAATACCCAAGATCATAGAATGGGTAGGAGAAGATATCAAGTCAAAGGCAACGTATTCCTTATGTCTTCCAAATTGCAGGCAGAGGGTAGGAGTAGCATCCACCACTGGTCCGGAAGTTAAAGGAGAGCCATCTAGTATTTGAGCATATTTGGGGATCTCTTTAGTAATGCGAGGTATTCCTTTTTCCTTAGCCCATTTCTAATCTGGGAACATCCCACTGGCTCCACAATCCAATAACGCAAATACTTGTTCTTCTTGGTTAGGGCACTGTAGAACTACAGAAAATACAAAAAGAGCTGTGGTATCTTCTCTGGAGGAGCAGATGGAAGGTATCTCAATGCCTGCTGTCCCCTTCCTTCTCACAGGGGACGGGAGTTGGCGTTTCCCGATGGTCTGGTGGGACGGATTGGACACATTCTAATTAGATGACCCACACTGCCACAATAAAGACGCAAGCCGTTGCGTCGTCTGTTTTCTCGTTCTGCTTCAGATAATGGTCCACGAGCAACATCAATTTGCATGGTTTTTTTCTGTGGAGACTGGTTTCTCTGGTTGATTTCCTTCAGGGCGGCGTGCAGAAGAGCGCTTTGCTACTGATTGGGAATGAAACCTGGTCCTTCGTTTCTCCAATCTACGTTCTCGTAAATGGTACTCAATATTAAGTGCCTGGTCCATCAGTACTTTCAATGATTCTTCCTGGGTGGAATGCACCAGTTCATCCTTTATTTTGTCTCATAACCCTCAACGGAAGAGTGTCACAAAAGATCGTTCAACCCATGTGGTTTCAGCCGCTAGTTGTTTGAAACGGGTTATGTAGGTCAGGACATCCTGATTCCCTTGTTGTATCTCACATAACGCCTCTTCCGCAGCTGCTTCCAATCCAGGTAATTCCAACATCTGTTTAAAGGCTTGAGGAAAATCTGAATAGTTGAATAATAAAGAGTCATTGGCAGCTACCAAGGGGGTTGCCCAGGCTGAGGCTGGGCCAGACAGGGAACTTATCAAATAACCAATCTTGGGCTTATCCTGGGTAAACTGAGAGGGTCGAAATGCAAACCTCACCGTTAAACGGACCAGAAATTCCTTTAACTTGTTAGGATCTCCAGAATAACGGGGTGTTGAGGTGGAGATGGTAGGTACATCAATGGATCGAGACACCAGAGCTTGTCTCAGAGCATTATTTTTGGAACGCAGTTGTTCTCATTCCTCTGCATGTTGTTGTACGGTATGAAGCATAGATTGTGCAGTTTCCATGACATCTTCAGGTGGTCCTTCTATGGTTCCAGAGCAATGGCGTTGCAATCTATCACAACCTGAATCCTTCTTGCCGCTGTAAACTGTCAGTCTCTGTTCACCCCACAATGTTTCTTGCTTGTTCTGGATTGACAAAAGGTAGGGGTGACCCTTTCCAGTAGCCACAGTGCTGCTGATAATAGAACACCAAGCAGGCCGTAACCTCCAGAAGGAGTTCCAGAGACAAAAACCCAAACTTGGGAAAAACCTCAGATCAAGGAACTCCTGAAAAAGATATAAAGAATAGAAAAAGTAAGGCACAAAAAGTCTGGAACAAAAACTGCAGACAGGGTAGAGCAGATGAAGTCCAAAATCACAGGATACAAGAGCGAGGAGCACAACCGGAACAGAAGTGTTTGCAGCGCAAGGAACAGAAGACCAGCTGTTCTTTTATACTGAAAAACAGGAAGTGACATGCAGGAAATAATGAGGACACCATCTTGGATTGGGAAAAGTCACATTAAAGTAAATGGAAAAATAGCCGTAGCATAAAAAGTAGGGAGCAAGGCATGCAGGGAAGGAAACAGACTCCTGGGAAAGAGAAAATATGGCCAAGAATAAACAAAAAAGAAAAGAAGAAAAACAGTAAAAAACAGGTAAATAAAACTAGGGGTGTAAAAGGTGGACGCAGCGTGAAACAGAGCCCAAATCGAAAGTTTCAGGTCGAGCTGTGGCCTAAAAAACAGGTTGCGACCCAAAAAGCAGCAGAAACGGCTGTCTGAGACACAGACCACCGATCCAACTGCGGCCCGCAAGTGGGGCGCCACCGTTCTTCGCGGCATTACAGCAGAGAGTGCAAACTGTCTCTGGTTTGTATTGAGCAGCAAAGAGGGCAAACAGTCTCTGACCCACTGGTTGTATTTAGCAGAAAAGAATGAAAACTGTCTCTGCTCCACTGGTTGCACTGAGCAGCAAAAAGCGTGAACTGTCTCTGATCCACTGGTTTACATTCAGCAGCAAAGAGTGCAAACTGTCTCTGGTTTGTATTGAGCAGCAAAGAGGGCAAACTGTATCTGATCCACTGCTTGTGTTGAGCAGCAAAGAATGCAAACTGTCTCTCATCCACTGGTTTAAATTCAGCAGCAAAGAGAGCAAACTGTCTCTGGTTTGTATTGAGCAGCAAAGAGCGCAAACTGTCTCTGATCCACCGAATTGATTCAGCAGCAAAGAGCGCAAACTGTCTCTGATTCACCGGTTTGCATTCAGCAGCAGAGTGCAAACTGTCTCTGGTTTGTATTGAGCAGCAAAGAGTGCAAACTGTCTCTGGTTTGTATTGAGCAGCAAAGAGTGCAAACTGTCTTTGATCCACTGAATTGATTCAGTAGCAAAGAGCGCAAACCGTCTCAGGTTTGTATTGAGCAGCAAAGAGCACAAACTGTCTCTGACCCACCGGTTTGCATTCAGCAGCAGAGTGCAAACTGTCTCTGGTTTGTATTGAGCAGCAAAGAGTGCAAACTGTCTCTGACCCACCGGTTTGCATTCAGCAGCAAAGAGAGCAAACTGTCTCTGGTTTGTATTGAGCAGCAAAGAGTGCAAACTGTCTCTGATCCACTGAATTGATTCAGTAGCAAAGAGCGCAAACCGTCTCAGGTTTGTATTGAGCAGCAAAGAGCACAAACTGTCTCTGACCCACCGGTTTGCATTCAGCAGCAGAGTGCAAACTGTCTCTGGTTTGTATTCAGCAGCAAAAAGCGCAAACTGTCTCTGACCCACCGGTTTGCATTCAGCAGCACGGTGCAAACTGTCTCTGGTTTGTATTGAGCAGCAAAGAGTGCAAACTGTCTGATCCACCGGTTTGATTCAGCAGCAAAGAGTGCAAACTGTCTCTGGTTTGTATTGAGCAGCAAAGAGCGCAAACTGTGTCTGATCCACCGGTTTGATTCAGCAGCAAAGAGCGCAAACTGACTCTGATCCACCGGTTTGATTCAGCAGCAAAGAGCGCAAACTGTCTGATCCACCGGTTTGAATCAGCAGCAAAGAGCGCAAACTGAGTCTGATCCGCGGGTAACAGTGCTCGGGCGCAGACACTTTACTTTAAGGAACTGGTGGAGAAGGCTCAGCATGCGGTGTCTGCCAAGTGCGACCCGAGGCTCTGGGAAGATGTGTTCTAATAATAGATAACGCGAAGTGATGTTCTTTATCGCCCGGCCTCATTTCAAGGAAGATTCCACCTGCTTTGATTTAGTCCCGGCGCAGGGGCGGAAATGTGCTATCACTTCATGAAATACCAACTAAGCCTTCCAGAAGTGCGACGATCCGCTCCAGGCAGCAGCAGCGCTCATCATCTCTTCTGCATTTAATGTTGATTTGCTCCGCGGCCGCCAGGATTATCCGGAAGGTCAGCGGCGACGCTCCGCTTCAGTTTGTAGAATGGATAATCTGCTGTTACACTTGGTGACCCTGTCTCCAGCAGAAGCGCTTCAGAGGGTGTTTTAATTCCCCCCCCACACACACTCCACTTCTTTCTCAATTGTGTAATTAAGAGACAAAGGGGAAATGATCTTTCCCTCCCAGCGAATCGCTTTCTGAAAAGCACCCATTGCAAACATCATTTAGAACATAGTAGGTAAACATGGGGATGTGATAAGTATTGGATCTACTACTTAACGTCCATTGCAGAAGACCTTCGGTAGCAAACTTGTCATTAAAAATGTTAAATATTTAACTTGAAGAATAATTGAAGGAAACACAAAAAAATCCTTCTCTATTGTCAGATGCGTGGTTTGATAAATCCTATGAGTCCCAGTCGGTACCCACACAGGAGCAAAATGGTTGTGACCACTGGATCTCATGGGAAAAGAGGGAGTAAAAGGTAGGATGGCTCCACTCATCTGGAGCCTTCAGGGTGACAGAGGACAAACTCTCATGGCTTCTGGTCTGGTCTCGGGCTCCAAGGCAATCTCTATAAGATGAGGTCTAATGGTCACGGTTCAGCAAACTTCATGCTACCAAAGCTTACAAAAAAGGAGAACAGATACCACTGGTCGCTCAGTTCCTCGGAGATGGTTTGAGGAGTGCTCAGGAGGACTAGGATGGGACCAGGATAGGACCAGGATACATTCCGAGCATTCAAGATGAAAGAGCGGAGTTTGGCCTGTGAGACCAGGATGCTGCATGGTAACCCTACGGAGGGCAACAACAATTCACTGCCAAGCAAAAATGGAAATCCAGGGAACTATCTCTCTATGGCCAAAGAGGGAAGAAGTAAAGGAAAGTGAAGAACATCAAGGAACAATTTTGTTATATTTCTGGCTCTGTAACCTACACATCTATGAGTAATTGAGACCATCCCCAGCGTCTGGATACCCTCGCGGGTGACAAGTCGTGCTTTACAAATACATGATTGATCAATCAATCAATCAGAGTGTTTGTAAAGCGCACTACTCACCCGCAAGGGTCTCAAGGCGCTGAGGGGACGGGGGGTGCTGCTACTGCTCAAACAGCCAGGTCTTGAGGTGTCTCCTGAAGGTAAGTAGGTCCTGTGTCTGTTGCAGGTGGGTGGGAAGAGTGTTCCACATCTTGGCGGTGAGGAGGGAGAACGATCTGCCACCGGCGGTCGTTCTGTGGATGCGTGGGACAGTGGCCAGGGCAAGTTCGGCGGAGCAAAGCCAGAGGATCGGGGTGTAAAAGGAGAGCCGTCTGTTGAGGTATCCTGGCCCGGTGTTGTGCAGTGCCTTGTGAGCGTGGGTGAGGAGCTTGAACGTGATTCTCTTGTTGATGCGGAGCCAGTGTAGGTCTCTCAGGTGGGCTCTGATGTGGTAGTGGCAGAGGATGTCCAGGATGAGGCGTGCGGAGGCGTTGATTGACTGATTGTGTAAGAAGGGCGTACATGCTTGTACATAGCGGTGCTTTTAGTCTCCTTAACAGCATCCCACAGTCCTTTATTTTCTTTGCCTAGTCATCTCATCTTCAGGTTCAACCTTGTTTAAAAATTCCCAATGTTGATCCGGTGTTAAAATTCCTTACCTTGGAGGAAGGTGAAAAACAATTTCGCATCCGTTAGGATGGAATGAATGCCCGGCTGGCACCCAGCAAAATTTGAACAATGCATTGCTGTAGTGTTCATCTACGTTTAGCACCCTCCAACACCATGTGGCCGTGCTTACGGCAGGGCAATGTCGCCCAGGCTTCAGGAAGAATCTCAGCCTAGGAGACAGTATGCAGAACACGTATGTTCCCTGGCTTCAACAAAAGGAGTTTTTCCTTTCTTTGACCTAACACAATTAAAAAAGGTCCCAAGATGTGTGAGCTGCTAACTGGTGTATTTAACTTTTTTAAATAAAAAAAAGCACCAAAAAAAATATCGACACCTTGAAATCTAAAGGGATTATTTTGTATATTCTCTTTTTGATCTCCCCCATTTTAAGGGATGGTATTTTAAAGTGACACTTCAGTTTCTAGCTTCTTGAATAAGTGGAAATGTTAACATTGCAGATGCCCTTTGGGGCTTATCATAGTTTCTCCTATGCTTCTGCTGAACCTCGATTGAGTTCAGCAGATGTTTTTTAAGCTTTCTGTTCATGCCGAAGCCCTGGTCTAAATACTACAGGGAAGGTGAGCCCTAATGTGGATGCCCTGAAGCATCCCAGCCTCCTCAGAACTTATTCTAAAGGTGTCTCTCTGCACATCTACCGGTGGCTACAGCATTCCGTGGAGAATCTGTCTAATTTCTAGAAACCAGAGGTGACTTGCTACATTTTGTACATTGTACAGCAGAAACCAGGACGGTGAGAATTCTCATAATATAACCAATAGTTAAGGCATATCACCATGGGGAAAGATAAGAAAAGAAGATATGAAAGGTAAACTGTGACAGATGTAGTTTTTGTTTCAAGTTTTGTTAATCAGGAGCATTCAGCATCAAACATGGTTAAGTATCGGCTGCTGAAGATAAGTGTCGCCTTTGATAATGTAATTTGAAGTGTTAGTTTGTCTTTTTAAAGATGGTCTAGAGGGTAGAACGTGTTTAGTAGTTCCACCTTTGAGTGATTGAGTTCAGCAAGTGTTATAATTTCATTCACAAACCTTACAAACTTCAGTGACCACACTGATGGCTAAATGCTCGATCTCAGTAAAAGCCCTTCTTTGTGCACTGCTCCTGTACACTCCATCTCTACATACAATTTTAATGTTTGATGGACTTCAGTAAGACTGGAGTCTATATCCCATGACCAGTAGTTGCCCTACAATAAGGAAGGTATCCAGCTATTGTACTGCTGATGGTTTTAGAACCAATCCTTAACTTCAGTGTGGTAGTGAGGTGATGAAACTATCCTCATGGTCCATTGTGATGACATAAAGTGAGTGGTCAGACGAACAAAGAATGGAATACTTCCCTTTGGCTTTGGCCACAAAGAGAACAGATCAAACAGTCAGTGTGCCTTGCTTTGACTGTTGGCTCTTGAATCATAAGTCGCCCAAATATCTGGCATTGTGCACTAGGATGCTCCAATGTGCGAGCATCAATTTTACAAATGCTCATTGTGTTATCTTTTGCTGTGTTATCTTTTGTTAGAACATTTATATTTTTTTTGACATGTACAGAACTTTGAAGCAAAATGGTCACAGGTTTTTCATTAAATTATAAAATACATTTAACGGCAGGCATTTGATCTTATACGATGTAGAAATATGTCATGTTTAAGATTGAGACCTGTGCAAAAGACTTTTTCAAAAGAAATTAATTGTTTTAGTTGAAAACAAGAACAGCTTAAATCTGGTGATACCATATTTCCATTTCAAAGTCGAAGAACTGTAGTACGTTGTTGCTCAGCAGTATATTCTGAGATTGATTTCTTTCGTCAAAATACACCTTGTGGTCTGTCAGGACAGGAGGGGGATTTTCCACCATGGAAGATAGTGGAGAGAAAGGAAAAAAGTCTCAGTGGCCCTGCTGGAGTATGCAGTGCATTTTGAGTGACTATTGAATGCTGTGATTGTCTGTCTTGTTTACTTGACTGCTACCCTGCACTTAATATGCACATAAAATGTGTTAGGTGCCACCTTTAGAATGTCCCTCTTAAGCAACCAAAGGCAGAAATGCATCTTTGGCAATATTGGTAGGTTTTAATTGAAGATGATACATGATACAAGTGTTAAAAAGAAAGGCATCGAGGGAGAGATGAGGGATGGAGTCTGGCTGCCGAACAAGATTGGTGCTTGATTCAAGGGCTCTGCTGAGCTGGGCAGCCCCAGGGAATACATTACCGGTACCTGGCGCTCTACAACCGCAGATGGGTCAGAGAGGGCTCCCAAACCCGGAACTGGTGAGGAGAGAGCAGCGCCAGACTGTGGACTGTGCAGCGACCTGAGGCCTGGTACAGCAACTGTGGCCGAGCCATGGCGCCAAAGAGAGGGCCTGGCTGCTGGATCGATCGACCGGGCAGGACCCTACTCCTCACTCCTTGAGACCACAATTGGAGGCGGGCCCTGGGCCCAATTGGTTGGGGCGCGGAGGGATGGCCATGCCACCTCCTGGACTACTGGGCACCTTATTCTGATCCTTGCATTGCCACATGCACCCTGCATCAGAGGACCTGCAGTAGGTGGGGACCTGCCCGCTCCGCCTGGCCTGATTGAGACAAAGGGGTGACCGGTCTCACTTCACCCCCCTCTACTATTTTTTGGGCAGGACTACCTGATACCCTGCTCCACACCTGGTGAGACAGGCAGAACATGTTGGACAGATGCAGCGCTACTACTCCGGATCCTTCACCCCACCACCTGCACCGTCTAAGAGGTTCCGCAACGGGAGGTGCTGCGGCTGGACCGATTAAAACAGGAGGGTAATTGGCCTCCTTTCACCTCCCCTTTTTGCTAGGAGAAAGGACTGCTGACCCCGCCCATTGGTGACAGATTGCTAGGAGCCCTGGTCAGGTGAGCGGGCCCCCCTTCATGCCCTTGCCACAGAAGCAGGATGAGCCTTGCAAGGGGCAGCCCACAAAATAAAGGAATGTCCTCTGCTTGCTGGACCATAGACTGCACCCTGACCTGAAGAGGCTTCCCATCCGCCAATGTTTGGTTCTTCCCCCCACATCCTCCCCACTTCCCTCTTCCATCGAAGCCTCTTCGATGGGCTACACAAAAGCCACCAGGTAACCTCTGGAGACCGACCGAAGCTGGGGGTCACCACGGGAGTGTGGAGGAGAGCGTCAAGCTCCCCTTTTCTTTCTCTCTTTCTTGCTAGCTCCTGCTGGCTCACCTTCCTGATAGAATCGTTGCATCGAAAATCGAGGTCTGGCCCAAGCCCCCAGGGAGGAATTATGCGCCCTCAGGCTCCCAAATGGAAAATGATGGCCCTTCAAAAAACTGTCATGGCAGCTGCTTTTTGCAGAGGCTGTTTCCCAGGGAAAGCTTGCACTGCGCCCCCCCCCCCCCCCCCCCCCCCCAACCCCCTCTCACTACTCACGGGCAACCGAGGATACCACCCTGGCCCGGATAGCTAAGGAAGTTACTATGATGGGTCACAGACTGGAATTCATAGGTGCAAAAATGTCCGACATCATGGCAGAAACAAAGTCCATAGGGGCGGACTTTGCTGGCTTCTATGACAAGGTGGTTGGGTTGGATCAACGCTTGATGACAGTGGAAACGAGATTTAATAACATCTTAGACAGGCACCTCGAACTTTTACACCTTCACAATAAGATCGTTGACCTGGAAGATAGGAGCTACTAGGACAGTGTCTGCCTTTTCGGTTTTCCGGAGAAGACGGAGGGGACAGACGTACGCTGCTTCCTCAGTGATCTTCTCCTTAACCTCAAGGGCTTGTTTTCTCCCCCCCTCCCCGGAGATATAGAGAGCCCATAAAATCAGGCCATACATACCTGCAGCGCCAGCCAGGGCATGGACCATTACAGCATGTCTCCTCCGTCTTGGACAGGCATGACAAATACTGGTGGCTGCCCGTACATATGGGCCCTATGTCTATGACTGCCACAAAATCCATATATTAACAGACTTTTCCAGAGAGACAAAAGAAAAGCAGAAAGCCTTTTTGTCTCTCAGACCTCAACTGTGCAAATGGAACATTAGGTTCAGTCTTTTCAAACGAACACATATGTGAATCACAATGGATGGCAAATCTAGAGACATTCATGATCTGGAGAAACTTCAAAGTTTCTTAGAAAGCCTCCAGGACCAAAGCATGGACGTGGCCCATGCCACTTCGAACACAGCGGCCCAGTCTGTGGATATCTCCTCTTTTGGGGCCGAGGGCCTGTGCCCTCGAGGTGGCAGACCTCAGGACAAATCAACCTGGTCGCAAAGTGCAAAGGACAAGGCGATCAGAGCCGGAGCTCACACAGGATGGGGGACACAACAAATTCCGCTCCCCATTGAAGTCTAGCCCAACGTTTGTCAAGATGTGAAAAGGGGAGAAGATGCTGTGTGTGGGTAATCTCTACGCACTGACTGGGTCGAAACATTAATTCCTCCTGCAGCTCAGTCGCTTGCTCACAGACATAGATGCTACTCATTGTTTTCTAGGGGATGGCTGGAATCTAGCTAGATATGCGATCTTGGATCACACTGGTGCAGTTGACATAGGTAACAATTCAGATCGGACCCTACTGGGCAACATTACCTCAGACATGGCTTTATTGATACTTGGCATCTCCTGCATGCCGCTGATCAGGAATTTACATGCATTATGCCAGCACATGGTACCTGGTCACAGCTGGATTATTTTCTCGCCTCTCAACCAATGATCAACCTGGTGAGTGACACTCTTGTTCTTAAGGGTGCGCTGTCAGATCCCTGATCCATTTCTCTGCAGATATGGGATTAGCAACAGTGGTCTGCAAGTCTTGGCACCTCAGCCTTTTGATACAAGCAGCCGCAGGGCACTGTTGACTCAGAACTCATGTCATCACTTACATAGAGCACAACAGGGGTTCTTCAGCCTCAGCACGCACGCTATGGGCGGCAACTAAGGTGACTATTGGAGGGCGTCTGATGTCCAAGAAGCAGAAAGCAGAGCAGCAGGGTGCCCTGGGGGTTTCCTAGCAGACCTACCGTGTCTTTATATGGCTCAACCCTCTGCCCCTCTCAGGCCATGCTTGGAAAAAGCACATAGGAATCTCAACACGCTTTTCACTTCTGAAGCAGGGAATGCACTGCAAAAATTTAAAGGCTGTGACTATGAGCAAAGAGAGAAGGCAGGAAGGCTACTGGTGGTGCAGTTGCAGGAAAGGGAGGTGAAGATGGGTATCTCGCCCTTGAGAACTGACACAGGCCGCATCATCAGCCACCGGCAGGACATTACAAATGCGTTTGCAGCTTTCCATCAGGACCTCTACACTCCTGATGTGGACGCAGACCCTACCTTGCAAAACGCCTTCTTTGATAGCAGACCTACCTGGTCTCAATGAGATGGGCAGGGTACTGCTCCAGGGGGAAATCACCAAGGAGGAGATATCACAGGCCTTCTCCAACCTTCCGTACCTTAATACCCCCGGGGAAGATGGCTTCCCGGCTGAGTTTTACAGTGGATGAAGGAGGAAGTTGTGGATTTCGTGTTCAACGTTTTACAGGAGGCAGAACATATGGGACTCTTAGTTCTCTCGCGATCAGGGCTCTGATCACAGTCCTCCCGAAGTCTGGGAAGGACTCAATCCTATGCAGCAGCTATAGGCCAATCTCCCTCTTTAACATAGATATTAAGATATAAGCTGGGATTCTGGTGGACAGCTTACAGAAGGTCATCCCTTCCTTGATCCACCACACCCAAGAGGGGTTCGTCCAAGGGTGATGGTCCTGAAACCATCTTCACACTTTGGTCCATGCCCTGTGGCTAGCCAGGGATCTACCAGAAGATGCTCTGGCCCTCTCGCTCATTGCGCTTGACAGAATTGAATGGGACAACCTCTTTGCAACACTTTACAAATTCGGTCTGGGGGAGGATTTTATCTCCAAGATCCATTGGCTTTAAAACTCCTCTTCTGTGCAGGTCAATTGTGGCTGTTTCCTTTCAGACTCTTTTCGGGTCTGCAGGGAACATGGCAGGGGTGTCCGCTGTTGCCCTTTGTCTTTCTCCTGACCATGAAACCCCTGGCCGTAGCTCTAAGACAGCCTAAACAGATAGTATATATCCTTACTCCAGGAAGTCCATTGAAATTTTATCTCTACGCGGTTCAATATTCTGCTCATGCCATCCGCTCTAACCACCTCCATCCCGGTCCTTCTGGATACCATCTCCAAGTTAGAGGTGCTTTCTGGATACAAAGTAAACTGGGGAAAGAGACAGGCCCTACCGATCTTGCAAATGACAACTAGGACAGTGATTGATGGCTACCCATTCCAATGGACACCCTCACGCATCAGGTATCTGAGATCTACATTATTTAGGGCCTGGACCACATTGTGGCAGATAACATACAGCCACTCCTGCAATGGTCGAGGCTCAACTACAACAACTGGTCTCACCTCCATCTCTCACTGTGGGATAGGACACAGGCCATAAAAATGGTGACACTTCTGGGGTTCACCTATGTGCTAGGAATGCTTCTGTTCTTAATACCCTTCAAGACACAGCAGACAGCGGACAAGAGCATTAGGACTTTATTTTGAGGTGAGGGAAGTCAAGACCTCAGCTAGACAGAGGCAAACGTGTAGCCCGCAGGTCCTGTGGTGGCCTCGGACTCCCTTAGGTTGAGCACTATTGTATGGCCTTGCACCTGGCACAGCTCGCCTACATTCACCATCATGTCCAAGACCCTCCGTTGTGGTTTGGGATTGAGAACAACATAATAAGCAGCCCGAGGGCTACACTCGCTGTACAAATATGACGTCTCCACATCCGGGCCTGTGAATTCCATGATGGAGGCTATAGCCAAAACATGGGCACAAGCCCATAGACCTTTTGGTGGACACCCATCTTCATGGCAAGGCACCTTTATGGGGCAATACCATTTTCATATTGAAGGAAAAATGCTTAATGGGGGTCTCTGGTGCAAAGCGGGGATCTTTTCCCTGCACCATGTAATAGCCCAGGGGCATTCAAGCCCTTTGAGATACTCCAAAAAGAACTCCACTTACCTCCTTGTCAGCAGTGGAAATATGCCAATTTACGCCATTGTCTCACGAGACGACTAGGCCCATAGTCCTGGGTCATCCCACCTTTCCTGGTGCTCTTCTGTCTCAAAACATTGAGGTGCTTTAGAGGTGCTTTTACAACCTCTTGATTCGGCACCTGTACTCTCAACTACATGCAGGGAGATTGCGGACTAGTTGGCAAACTCGTCTACTAGTGGATTATGAGGCAGAGGACTGGGATGAGGTCATGGATAACCTGAGCCGTGGAGCTAGAGAGGCCAGGATGAAATTCTCCTGCTTCAAAACGATACATGACTGGCATTGGACTCTGACGAAACTCAGGCGGGCAGGGTTGCTACCTCATTCCACCTGCTGGCGCTGCGCACTTACACACTGCAACATGGTGCACATACTATTCAGGACTGAAGGGCCTGATCTTTTCAGAAAGATTCAAACCCATATCTGAGTTTATATATGCATTTGTAATATCTATATATTAATTTTGTTAGCTTTCAAAAGGCATGCTCTTATGCATGGAGGTGTGCAAACCGGTATTGCTTGTTAGAATCTAGTTTTACTGTAGTGTCTTAAATCAATACTGCATGTTCATTCATAGTCCAATATAAAAATGTTTAAGGGTCCATTTTTGCTATCACATTTTTAAATATTTCATTAGCCTCAGTATATATGTGATGTCAGCCTAGGACTTTGGGCAGTTCTATGGCAGATGTATAGGAAAACCACAAAGGGAGCGCCCTGCCTCACACTCCAGCATGCAGTAAGTCCCAATGCATCATGGTAAATGCAATCAAAGCTCATTTTATATCCATAAAGTAAACTGTAATTTTTCACCTAAGAAGGTGCAGCAAGTGCTGTAAATCTCTGGGCATGTTTTCTGAGTTCAGCCCTTCATCAGCAGAGAGCAGCTTTGTGGTTTTCCTGTTGGGGACGTAATCTGTTAATATTATTTAATTTTCTAAACAGTTGCGGACCTCCTGAGTAGACTTCTCAGACTCCCAGGGGTCCTTGAACCACAGGTTGGTAACCACTGGTCTAGACCTTTACAGTCTCTGGGTTTCACAAATACAAGAATAGCAAGTCCTGAACATTTGCTTGCATGAATTCAGGCATGTATGTGCCTTATTGTCCATAACTATGTTTTGTTCACAATAAATGTGTATATTATTTAACAAAGGCATGCATATCCACTATTACTTGAGCGTTTTGAACAAATACTTCTCCTGCATTTCTGTAGTAGCTTTTGGATGTCATGTATGTAAGCATGCCCTAGGCCTTGTGAATGGTAACTGAGTTTCTATTTGCCTGACTGATGGATGTTATGGCTTCAAATCTGCAAACGTCCCAAAATGGGCAGTTGGGGTACATGCTGGGCATTACTTCCCTTGATAAATTAACCTATGTTTAGGAGTGAGACGTTTACACTGCATGGATGTGATGGGTATTGAGCAGAGTTAAGGTTGTTTAAGTGGGGAATTGTGTAACTTTAACATCCTAAGTCTACATTTTGTTAGTGATTTTGAGGGGTTCTGTGATGAATGACCTTCACCTTCTTAGTAAAACCAAGCTTTTAGTGTTAGTTTAAATATACTTTTAGAAAGCACCGCTTCTTTCTTTTGGTTGATATTGTTATTGCAGATTACTTCATATTTCATCTGTGTTTTATGTCTTTTTTAAATAACCTACAATTTCAAAATGTCTTTCTTTTTTTCAAAACTCCCACATCATAATGGACATTGTGGAAAAACACATTAAGTGCTTCTTTCGTTTCTTAATAAGACTCTGGTGTCTCCTGCACTACAGTTCTTTATAGGATATTAGAAACACATGACTAACTACTGTATTCTCCAGTGTTGGGGTGATATCTTATTAGGAAATTGATCTGTCATTGTTTTTGGGTCTTGATAAAGCTTGGCCTTACATAGTAACATAAAGCTATTTTCTGATTGTTACAAAAGGGTTCCACCCATTTAGTCCACCATGATCTTTCAATTTAGATCACCTGTTTTTTGGAAGTTTTCTGTGGGAGAGTCTCCCTACCAGTCTCACTCACTGTAATTTCACAGTAATTGCGTGATTACCGTCTGTATCCGTCTTCTAAGGTAAGGTTGCTGCTGGGCAGCTATGGTAGGGGGCACCAGGCTGGTTATGCATACACATGTGTGCACAAATGTGCAGGCAGCATGTTGTGCGCAGCCTGGTAATTGTGCACAGGTAGACTAGCGCAGAAGATACTTTGCAACTATAGGTTCTGACCTGGAGTAAGCCTTATATTATTAGTGGGCATTCATATATAGGTCAGTAGGGTTTACCGCAAAATCTGTACTACTTTTATACATATGGGTGGAATCTGCCTTCAAGTGCAATTTCAGTCCACTTAGGCCTACCCAGTCCATCATTGTGTCAAACTGGGGTAAACATGGACAACAAGTTTGTTTTTGCAGGTTGCAATAACATATATTTACATTATATGGGATTTCAGGAATTGTCATATTTCTCTGCTCTCAGCTCATAATCATATTCCAGGCTTTTTTCTAATCTGCTGCGCAAAGTTATCTACTGTGCTCTTCAGGAGAGGAAAAAAGGGCCTCCCTGCACCAAGGGAGCAATTACCAGTGATTGACTCCATTCCTGGAGGGAAGGTAGAGGTGGTAATGCACATCTGCATCTGATAATTAGCTATTACACTACACCTGGATTGGGTCAACCCAGGTCCACTGAACATAGGAGGAAGACCACACATCTGGAGCCAACATAGGAGGTGCTCCCCTTTGAAGTTTGGTGGGAAGGGATCTGGCACTGATATCAGTTAGGTGGTGGAGCTGAATCCCTCGGAGGAGCTCTTCAGAGAGAAAAAGTGATGTTGCCATATTGAAATGTTCCAGAATGCTGTGCAGGAGAGTTGGTTCTGGGGTGGCGGGATGATGTGGCATCCTAGGATTGGTCCGGGGAGCCTGGCATCTAGAACTTATAACTGGTGGTGAAGGAGCTGTGCAAGAATCCCCCACTAGCTGGAGAAGAGCACCAGGAACCAGTAGAGGAGAAGACAGGTGCAGGGTGGCAGAAACTCCAGCTCCTGCAAAGTGCACCCTTTAGAGGCGAGGAGGCCTATTGACAATGCACCTCGTGGCTAGAGCTTGCCACCATGAGCAAAATCATTCAGAGATGAAGAAAATTGTCTCAGCGGGGTCTGAGGTATTTACTGTTCAAAGATTTGACCCCTCCTTCTGGTCACTTCTGTATTTCGGTCTAAGCCAACTCCACCCCCCAGGGTGGACTAGAGCTTATAGGTCAGCACATTTTTATTTCTTTATTTGATAAGGGGAGGGAGTGTCAGTGGTGCCCCCTGCCCAAGCAGAACTTCAGCCCCAGGGACCCCACCCTTGAGTTCAACTCAAAGAGGTGCCCATCAGAGCCCATGCATGGGACAAGGGACATAGGACCCCAGACCAGTACCTCGACAGCCAGGGAAGTGGACCATGTCCACTCACCTCCCTACACTATCAAGAGTGCAGAGATGGAGGGGACTCAAAATTGTTCCGGTCGCAGGTGGGAGCCTGAAACCAAGGCTGCTCCAGCCCAGTGGGAGTAGAAGGCACTGCTTCTGGCTACTGCGCCTGCCTGGGAAGGGGCCTTGGGAAGTGGCTGGGGTCAGGATGGGCCTTGGGTGCTCTACCTGCAGCCCCCAATGATTTTTACAGCTGTCGATGTCCAGGGTGGGACCGAGACACCTAGTAAAATACCCTGGATCACGATAGCTCAAAGCCACCTTACCTGGGGTGGTGGGAGAAAAGACACTCAACTTGTATGCATAAAAACGGGCTGAGGAGCCCCCCTTGATGCTCTACGCTGACTTATCTTCATGCTTCTTTCTTCTTTTGGTGACTGAAGGAGAGGCAGGGGAACACCAACATATTTACTGAATGATGTGGGGGGTGCAGGGAGAGTAGCAGCCCCTTCCAGGTAAACTTTTAGCCCTAAGCTTCAAGGGGTCTTAGAAGCATGATCCCCAGAGAATGTCCCCCATTATTTCATATCAGTCAGAGCTTTTACTCTTCATCTCAGGGCTGCAGGAACCTCTTCAGGTGAGTTCTGTGGCTGCATTATTCGGTCAGACAAGGTTAAAGAATGAACTCTGACACACATTTTGTGGTTAAATTAAAATATTACAGCTTTATTGCCAAGTTTATTGACAAACTGTAGAAAGCTTTCATATAATTTATTTATGATGATTGTATTTGAATATGGTTTTAGCTTTTATTGGTTTTAATGATGTATCTTAAAACCGGGCTGCTGTTTTTATAAATGTGGTGACTTCTTGACAATGACATCTCGTAATACTATGATGTTGCATCTAGTATAGAAGCAGGGTGGTACTGTTATTATGGGGTGGTGGCCCCTCTTAGGTTAGGATGTGATATCTGGGTGTCACCAAAGAGCTTTTCATCTACCTGATGTCCATATTTGTCATTTAATGCATTGTATTTAGTAGTGTGTGTTATAAATGTACTTTTTTGTTGCTTGAATCTTTTTATTCTTTTTATATAGAGAAATAGAAATACAAATCATATTCATCAACTGCAGTTCGAGAGTTAGAATCACAATGCCCATGGTATACCACTTGTTTAGATCATGTTAATTGACAATAAATCTTACATCTGTTGTCAGTTAAGATGTACAAGTAGGGATGAGGTGGTGATACATTAGGACTATAAAACATCACATATCATTGAACGTCGGATTTTTGTCAGCATAGAAGACATAATATATCAATACATCTACTCGGCAGATTCAGCATAAATCTCATATACAACAATGCAACAATAACCTTGCCCAGAATCCAATTCCCAGCCGCCCCCGCGTATCCCCATGTCATCTCCCAGTCATGTGATCGCATCGCGCCAATGCGCAGCCTCAGGCCTCCTTTTGGTTTGCTCTGCCAAGCTCCCCCCACCCCCAAACACGCCACCCAGAGGGGACTACATTGATCCACCGCATTCAGCCAACTCAACCCTTTGCCACTAGGGCAGTTCCCACATTCGCAGCACCCGTATGGGGGATTGATCTTGTTCCCGAAGCTCTAGCAACATCTCATCCCAGTTAGAGGCCAAGGGGATTTTACGTAATCCCAAGCTATCTTCCCTCAGCACCACCACCCCCTCTGCCCATACCATAAACGATCTCTTCCATGCTTCAATCGATGGGGGCTCTGCAGACCTCTATCTGCTGGTGATGAGTTGCTTAGCCGTCAGAAGGCCAATATCCAGGAATCTCGTGAAAGTCTTGTGCCCTTTAGCTCTAGGGAAGAAGCCCAAGGTACATGCTTCCCACATGGTCAGCTGTGGATGTGTCGTGCAGAACAACAGTTGTGCCGACACTGCATGCCAATAAGAGCATAATGAGGGGCAGGACCATAACAAATGTAACAAGGCTGCCGCCAGCAACACACAGCGAGGGCAGGCTGCATCCGTGCGATGAAAATATCAATACATTTTTGCTGGCGTAAGATAGACCCTATGGAGTGTATAAAATTGAATCAGATGGAACCGTGCATTGCACGGAATGATGATGTGGCTTTTTCAGGGCAGCTTTCCATTCCTTATCTGCACAGGGCCAGGCCTGGTCAGGTTGCCCTCCAAGGCAGCCCGCAGTGTGGCACAGGTGTGCATTGTGCACATCTGTGAGCCAATGTACTAAATGTCTACCCTGCCCATAACATGCAGGTACTGCACCAAGAGGCGCATTGGCTGTTCCGAGGAGATGTCCCCCCAGTGCCGGCACAGCGATGCTATCAGGGAGTTATACAGTAAGAACTGCCCCGGCGACAAGCCTGTCTCCTCTGCTAGTGTATCAAATGGGGTTAACGCGCCCTCCGTGTATAAGTCTCCCAGTGTATGTAGCCCAACAGCGTGCCGAGGCTCCAGTTCCGTTGAAGTCGTGCGCTGCACACCACGCTGTGTGCCCAGGAGGACCAGAGCTGGAGCATAAGGAGTGACAGCATGTGTGAGGTGCAGGCTTCTGCGGTAACAGTGATGCTCCACACTCACTAGAAGCAGACCTAGTTTGTGCATTCGGGTGAAAAGGATGTGACACCTCAGTGACCGAGACGGTGTCAACGCTTTCATGTCTGATAGCTGGAGTCCAGAAAGCCACCTGGCAGCCCATTGCAACTGGGAGGCCAAAAGGTACTGCTCCATGTTTGGTAGCGCCAAGCCACCCAGCGGCGAGTACAATTTTGTCAGTGCCACTCTACAGCGGCTTTTATTCCAAATAAACTCCCTAATTCTGGACTCCATTTCCCTGAAGAATTTAGCCAAAATATGTAAAGGTAAATTGGAGTGTGTGTGTTATAAATGTGCTTTTCCTTTGTAAAAGAAAAAGCACAGACTAAACAATAATTTGTTGCGTGTTGCTGTTGCTTGCCAGCTAATTGGGATTTCTAGCCCTCAACATCTCTCCTTAGTAGGCCTTGGACTGCTCTGCCTCGCTACCCTGTGAAAGCCAAGTGCTGCAATGAGGTACTTAGGGCCATATGTACCAACAAATTTTCCCATAGACACAGAATGGGTAAAACCCTTTGCTACATCTGGCCCTCAGTTTCTAGTAAGGAGACAATTGTGGACTATTACTTGTGTAGGAGTGTCATCCTTCTGAACTGACCCATTTTTATACTGATGGACACATCTAACTGCAGATTTCTCACCTTTAGAATATTCCCAGGTGCCTGAATGCATCCAGAGAATTTTTCAGCCGTGCTTCCTGTGCCCCAGTCAGTGGTATCACAAGGCTCCCTTGTGTCTTCATAGCATCCGGTAAGTAATAGATCAGAGTTGCATTAAGCAACTTCCCTGTGTGCTGATTTGAGTTCCTTTCTTTCTGCACCCTTAGCATCAGTCCAGAGCTCCACACCCAGCTTTATCATTTTTCCAGCAACTCCAAACTTTTTGTCAAAGGCATTGTACTAGGGAAGAAGTTTCTTCTGAAAACAATGTAATTCAAGCTGTGCTGCAACCGCAGAAACCGCATTGGTTACAGACACGCACAAGGTGTGCTGATGGTGTTAGGGCTGCGGCCATGCCTAAAAGTCATGTGGTAAGTGTGCCTTTGAGCACCCAAAGACAAACAAGGAGCAGGAAGTGATGATTTGTGTTGCTGAGCATAAGAAGAGTTTGCATTCAAAACCGAAACAGAGCTCTTGCTCCAAGTTGTGGGACGATTCTCAATCCCAATCACAAGGTTGGCCCCATGTGAAATTTTGTTCCCACTTAGAGTCTTCTGGTAAGTCATAAATGTGCCAAGCTTAAGGAAGCCTTGCAGACTTGTCCCCACTCCGCCACTCAAAGTCACAGAGTCAAGCCTATTCTTACTTTGAGCAGATCCTGAATTTGGGCAAAGCACAGCCCAATTTCCCTGGGCAGTCATTGACCCCACAGCAGATAGTGTCCATTAAAGAGGCCATGCTGCAAACTTTCTGGACGCTACTGGCTCCCTGTGGCGTGTGTTTGGGCCCCACAGAGCTGCAGGAGTTTTGACTGCTACCATCAAGCCCTCCACCATCTGCAACCTCAGGATCCATTCCTGGGCTCTGGGCTTCCTCTATAGCCCCACTGTACTTTCTAGATTCCTCCCTTTCCATCTCTGATGCCCATCCTGCTGGTTCCAAAACAAACTCTAATCGCTGCACCGATTTCGACCCCAAATCAACATTATGCTTTGCTATGAAATAAATAAGCACAGCCAGTGACTGTAGAGCCAGAAGTTCAGCTTTTCCCTTTACACCAGTATTGTCAAAGGGTAGAGGACATCTGCAGCTCCAACATACTGAATGTCCCTTATGACACAAATGATGACGGGAAGGTGGAAAGTCCACCCTCCCATCATTACACTGAAGAAGGGCTGTGTTTAGATTTGCAAACTGCCAGTGTGCTAGATATCTCAAAAGAGACAGAGCTGGATTTGCCACAGCTCCATCCCCAGAAGAAAGTGCCTCTTTTGCTGCAGTGGTGAATAGAGAAGCAGAGGTGTCAGACTTGCAAACCCTTCCCTTGAAACCAAATCCAGATTATTGACTGTTATTCTTTAACAAGGTCTAACTTAATCTCTGCCACTTTTACCATTTAACAAGGCCTTTACAGACACTCTAATGGCCACATGGTCTAAGCCATACCCATTCTCTGCAAGAAGATAACCCTTTGGACGTATGGCACAGGCCAGTCTCTTTTGACCCTGATATTTTGACAAGACACCTAATGTGTGAAAGTCCTGTGGTGAAAGCATCCCTAAGTAAAGACCATCCAAACGCTTTTCCTTCGGTCCCCCTAGATTAGGAGCCAAAACATAGTGATGCCTTTGAAAAGAAAGTGTTTTCGTCAGCTAGGCCCGTGCACCATTCCTTTTAGGACATGGCCACTTAGATCTTGCTGGCTATTCTGGAGGTTCTCGGGGGCTCACTGGCTCAAAGGAGACTCTAAAGTATGTGTTGCGTGCAGCCTTGGACATCATCAACTGCATAGGCTGTACAGTTGCCATGGGTGCAGTGCTTAGGAGGCACACTTGAATGTAGTCAACCAGGTTTTTAAAGAGTGTGTTCAAGTATCCCTTATTGACAAGCTTGTTGATGGAGATGGCCAGTTCAGAGAGTAGGCTGACTTAGTGCTCAAGCGATTCAAGGATAGTTATGCTAGAGCTTGGTCTCTGGGGTTATACTCCCCTGAAAATTGCACTAGCAGTGTAGAAAGTTTAGGGACTATTACTGAGTCCTTGATTAACTGCAGCACCAACCTTGCTAGCAAGTGCATCAGTAAAAGGCACCCCTTTCAGAGTAGAAGATGTGCTGGCTGTCGAAGCCATTCACATTAGCATATCCAGTTATACTCTAACTCCTCCTTTATTTCTGTAGCAGCACCCAAGCCACTTCAATTAGCCTCACGGGCCACGACCAGCCATTAAGGGCCAGGACATGATGTTTTCTTCCCGGCTGGAGACCATCATGTCAGACCGATGGGTCTTACAAATTATTCAAAGGGCTGTGCTCTGCTTTTCATTTCATCCCCACCTCTTATTTCCCGCCACACCAGAGTAAAATTTGGCTGACTAAGCTGCTGTTTTGGTGCAAGAAGTCAATCTCCTACTGGCCATTGGAACCATTGAGTAGGTGCTAGACTTGGAGAAAGGCGAGGCTGCTATTCAAGCTACTTCCTCATCACAAAGAAAGAGAGAGGCCTGAAGACTATACTGGACCTACGGCCATTGAATTCCATTCTGAAGAAGAGCAACTCAAAATGCTTAGTCTGCCTCAGATCCTCTCTACTCTGGATCCTAGAGACTAGTTTTTTTCTTTGCTACTTGCAGAGGACGTATTTTTAAGTACCCTTCCTGCATTCTCACAGACGTTACCTGGGGTTCACAGTGAGGCCGGAATGTTTCAAATTCGCCATGCTGTGGAATGGCCTTACCACGTTCCCTCGGGTGCTCAAGAAAAGAAAGGGCTGGTGTTGGTCACAGCTTGTCTTCGGTGGTTCGGGATGGACCTATTCCCAGACCTTAACAACTGGCTGCTCATGTCAGGCTCACTCGAGCCGGTCACAGAACACCTCTTGACAAATACTGGACTGTTGATCTTGGGTTTTTTCGTCATCCAGCCGAAGCCACCCTGACTCCGAACACACAGAATCCTCTTCTCATCGGGCCTATCCTGGACACAGCAGCATGTAAGAACTTTGCACTGCTGCAGCAAGTCTTGGACATAAACAGTATGATCCCCACATTGCTCTTCCTTCAACGCGCAGGCCCTGATTTACAAAGGGCCTCCGCATTTGTGGTGGAGGCCCCGCAATCGTGGGGAGGTCTCCACACTTGGGGCGGATTCTGCCCTGCTAAATTCTGTGACTTGCCATCTGAAGTGGTAGATGTCATTGTTTTAGTAACAGCCACAAAGTGAGCCACTGGGAAAAGTTTGTAGTCTGGTTTGGGTTTCATCATCTAGGGTGTCTGCACTCCAAACTCTCTGAAACAGTGTTGTTCATTTTGTCAGACCAGCATAACATTGCAGAGGACCCAGTTAAGGATTAGTTGTTGATGTTTAAGGCGCTTTTTTATCTTTGCCTAACTCTTTAAATGACAGTTGTAATGTGTTTCCTGAAGGCCCAGATGTAAGTATTCCCTCCAAAACCATTTATCATGCATCAGTGAGACCTAAATCTAGTCCTGACATTTCTCATGTGCAGCTATTTGAGCCTGTGCACAGTTGTATGCTACGGATTCTACAGATCAAGACAGTCTTTCCTAGCGATAACACTTCTGCATGCTGTGTGAGAGACCTATAGATGCTTTCTATGAAACCACCCTACACCTCTTTATTCCTGGACCAATTGGTGCAGCAGACACTGGCTGCTTTATTACCAAAGGTGGCATGACCCTTCCTTGTCAGTCAATTACTTAACTTGCTGACAATTTTTCACTCCACCACCTCCCTTGAAAGTGAAGCAGTTAGACCCCTCATCTGTGCAAGAGACTATTGAGCTGATAATCAGCTGTTTGTGGGGAGTACTGGGACTAAGAAAGGCAGGGCAGTGGAAAAAGAGTGCTTTATCCCAACGGATAGTACTGTGCATTAACATTTGCTGCATGCTGGCTAAGAAGGAATCCCCATAAAGCCTGTGGCTCATTCCACTAGTTCCAAAGGTGCTACAATGGCATTGATGAGGAATCGATGTGGGCATATGTGTACTGGTTTAAGAAACACTACTGCTTTCGAAGCCACATCCAAGAGGGCCATTTTAGCTGGCTCAATCCTGCAAGACTTCCTAATCTAAGTGCACTCCTCAGACCCTCCACATTTGGGATGTACTCCTTTGGTATCTATTCTAAAGGTGAGGAACCTGCAAATGTAAGTACCCATCAGAAGTTACATACCTACGGTAGCACACTTTATGCTGGAAACCATTTAATCATTCTCTGAACATCATACGTTCCAGGTTAGATGTTGGCACACTGTCACCTATAATTTTTATGGTCTGAGTCTGAGGGTGTGGAAGGAGAAAGAATAAGTAACTGACATTGGCTTGCAGGGTGACCCTCCGATGCGTTCTGTTCTGTCACTTATGTGGTGCGATGAGGTTACCAGAGAACCATATGGTGCCACCTACCAAAATTCATGGAGCATTGCTGAGAAAATCTCAGGATCAAGCCTGGCACTGGGAAATATTCAAAAGGTGAGGAATCTGCACTTATATTGAGTATCCACCTGAAAAAGCATTAAGTAACGTGTTCTCTTGCTATAACAGGTTTACCTACAAATACAGATCTAATAGACATTGTGAAGATAGGAAATGTTCTTTGGGAAGAAACATCTAGAATTGATCTGTTTGATTGTTCATATTTTCCAATAAATTCTTCTGTTAGCTAAATCAAGGCACTTAGCTGTGGCAAATTAACAAACTTTGAACGCATAATCCATTTTATAAATGTAAAATACTGTATTTTAAAACGTAAAGGTTTCAACTATGCAACGCTGTTGTTTTTTTTAGTGGAATGTGTTTTTCAACTGTTCTTTGTTTTAAAGCATCTACAGTGATGACTCGACAAAGACTTCACTACATGCTTAATATATGTTATATATATATTTGAAAAACAAAATGCAAAATATGGTGAATCTTCCTGGCTGATGTGTTCCCTTTTGGTAATACTGTTCATCACAATATTAATTAAAACCTTTTGCTGTTTTTTTCACAGCAGAGAAAGGACTCTTGGGCAGTGTTTCACGAAAAAGTGGATTGCAACCCACTGGTGGTTTGCAAGACGATTTTATGTGGGTCGTGAAAGTCCTAACAATAAATAACAATTCCTTTCAATTACGTATTTATCTTGCCACATTTGCTGCACTTCAAAGACAAAGGCCAAATGTCAGGCTGTGTCTTCTAACAAATTGCTGCTTATGTTTTTTTAACATGAGGATTGATGTTTACAAACTCCTTGCACCTTGCTGCCAGAGAAGGAAAAGCAATGTGAATTATGTAACAATCTTGCTGAGATACAGGGAGTATAAAAGGAAAGGCTTTAGGATTTCATATTTTCTGTAACATACAAGAAAATGTAAATACCCGTAAATGAACTGTACAGATTCAGCAGTTAGAAAACCAAAATTGAAGCACATTTTTTGTAATTCTGAAGTGTGATGGAAACAAATATTTTAATATGCCTAAAACAAATCAAGACACTTGACTAAGCTAAGTGATGCACAAATGATAAATATTCTCTGAATTCGGTTTCCGCATATCATCATTTATGTGCAGTATAGTTGTAGAAGTAAGACTGTATATCTGTACAATTTAGTGCCTATTTCAACTCAAATGTGCAGTCTGTAAATGATAGTACACTACCCCACAAAGCTTTAGTTACATCAAATAAATCACCTGCTTATGCCATTAAAGCTAGGCAGGTTAAAAAAAGTTTATCATTCTTAAAATTCGGTTATAGTTCTATAAAGTTTGGGAACCACTTCCGTAGGGTAGAGTTAAATGAATATCGATTGTGTGCTAGAAGGCAGTTGCTCTCTATTGGCATTTGCCTCTGTGCTTCCTTCCTCTAATTGGCAGCTTCTGTACTCCTGAGAAAGTAATGTTTAATACGTTTGAAACTGTGTCCATGTATTAGTTGCTTCCTGTCGGAAACTGGACATAACTGGGATAACAATTTGAGAATGAGTGACCACTAGCAACCTAATTTACACAGTTCAGTTAGGTCTCTGTTTAACTCTGGTACCTGTGGCACAAGCAGCAGACAATTATGTTATTCATGCTTGTTAAGGTCAATCAGTGCCATCAATCTTGAAGTAAGGATTACCACACAGTACAATTCCCAAATCCAAACATTAAACAACACAAACTTAAGGAGCAAAAAGACATGGAAATGTATAATGTCGGTTAAGGGGAAAAAAGATATTACTTTGTTTGTCGGGGCCTAGTGTTCAGGCCTGGACGCTTACCCATGATCTGGCCTAGGTCGTCAGATAAACGGGTGAATGTTTCTGGAAGCCACAATATCACCACGCACTGGAATATGTGGTAGGCAAGTGCCCTTGAGTAGCTGGTACCTTCCCAGGAGGTAAAACCAAAGGGCTAAAAACGTCTTTGTTGAACAAAGACTTCAGAGGATAGAAGAAAAACAGTAATCTGTAATACTGGAATTCTTCAGGTTCGAGGAGTCAGTATCAGCAAGTGGAGGGATCAAGGAAACCAGAGAAGGAACGTGTCTTTGTTGTGATGCACCTTCCAACCAGACTGAAGACTTTATATAGTGAAAGAACAAGGAAAGCAAATGGCATAAAACTTCACATGACAGAGAACATAAAGGATTAGGAGATCCTGAAAGGAACCGGGAACAAGACAGTCATGATGGAAAAGAGAAGAAACATGAAGGAAAATATGAACCGAACTAGTTGCAGAGGACTTTTAAAAGGTAGCTTTAAACCTTCAGGCAGTTAATTGCTATTTTAGAGCTGGAGGAGCAGGGAGCAGTAGCTGGGAGCATAAGAGCACAAAGAAAGGCAGTCGTAGGTGAGAGAAACTCAGTGTGCAGCTGTGGGCTTCAAACACAGTTTTGTGAGACTTCAGAACCATGGAACCACTCAAAGTACCATGATTCTCAGATGCCCATGTGGGTGAGACACCGTGGTTGCAACTCCAAGGTGTGATTTGTGGCTGATCATAAGGAGGTATACGTTGAATACACCAAGAGGATCACCCCAGTCAAAGTTTTTTCTTCTGGACTCTGAAATGAAAGTCAGAATCTTCAAACATTGTCCAGCTCCTGTCAAAGATGCTGGTTTAGGGGCCAGAAGCTCCAAGCAGGGCAAAGTCAGATTTCAATGTGACAGGGGTGCTTTGTTGGTCAGATAGATTTACCGCCTCACCCTGGTCCAAGGTTTTACCTTCAGATTAAATAACTTTTTCAGAAGTCCAAACCCTGCAGCTGGACAGGTCAGATACCTTTTCCACAAAGTCCCACTGACCATGTTTTCAGTGCCTCAAAAATCTCTGACTGGCAAGAACCTGGCATCTTGTCCTGGCCCCACAGATTGGTGAAAAACTTTCTCCAGCTGCTAGGAAAGTCAGACCTGCAACCCCTGACCCTCAGGGTGGGCTTCTAGGCACCAAATCTCTGACCAGCCATGTCTCCTGCAATATACAGCCCTCTCTGGTCAGCTCTGTCCTCTTGGAGTGAAGAGTATTTCTGCTTTTTGTGTCCCTGAAGCAAGCACACAGGAGGTCAACTACTTGACCACTGTAGAGCAGTTCCGATCCCTCAGTGCCATCTTGATTCAGAGTCCTTTTCTCCTTTTCAGGGGTTAGGAGCCTCTTCCATCAGGACCTTCTTCCTTAAGTGGAGGCTTTCAGGTCAAAGAATGGTCGGAGGAGGTGATGATTGTGTACTGTGCAGGAGGCAGTGATTGGAGGAATTCTGCCAACAAGTTCTAACTATTTTCTCACAGAACAGCCCAGGCCCCCACCTCTTGCCATACTTCCTCTTAACATTACTGTAAAATTACCCAGAAGCCCCTGTTTCAATATGTGTTAGAAATGGGGTCTCTAGTTGGCAGTCGGTTTGCACCCTGTCAAAGTAGGGACCCTTGCTCTAGTCAGGATAAGGGAGATACCCTGCTCACCCCCTTGGTAGCTTGGCACGAGCAGTCAGGCTTATCTCAGAAGCAATGTGTAAAGCATTTGCACATAACACACAGTAATAAGTGAAAACACTACAAAAGGACACCACACCAGTTTTAGAAAAATAGCCAATATTTATCTATATAAAACAATACCAAATACGATAAAAAAATCCAACATACAGTAATAAAAATATGAATGCTGCAAGATGTACTCAACAATACAGTTCCTTGAAGTCGATAACTCCAACTGGGGCTATCACGGCATTGTGAACAACAAAACCAAAAGTTCAGGCTGGCCTCAGCGTCGCGGGCCAGCTGCAGTGTAGGGAGACCCACGAACAGTACCTTGGATTCGTAGGGCGTCGTGATCCTCGCGGTGAGCTCCGGAGAGCGGCGCTGCTGGCGTCGGTTCCGGAGTCGGTGCAGGAGTCGTCGGGCCCTTGAAGTCACGCACCTCGGGAATCGAACTCCGGGCTGATGAAATCAGGTGCGCTGGCGGGGATGGCGTTGGGGCTGCGTGCGAAGCGGGACGATGCGACGTGTGTTGACCACAGGTCACGGTGCAGGCAACGGCTCGGTGACGGCATCCAGCGGCGTCGATGAGACCAGGGCTGCGGTTTGAAGCAGGGCGGTGCGATGTGCGGTGTCCACAGGTCACGGTGCAGCCAGCGTCGTCGTCATTGCGGAAGCGCTGTCGTCTGTAGACCCAAGCCAGCGGTGCGGGACGGGATGGTGCTTTGTGACCCTCACGAGCGGTGTCCACAGGCCACGGTGCAGGCAAGGATGCCCGGTGACGACACTGGAGCCGATGGTGCTGGCGTCGGTGGACCGGGGCTGCGGGACGGGACGGTGCTTTGTGCTCCTCACAAGCGGTGTTGACAGGCCACGGTGCAGGTATCGGCGCTGGTGTCAGCAGGAGCGACATCGTCGGGGATGCCCAGGCTGCGGTGTGAGCAGGTGACGCCGGAGTGCAGGGGCCCCAGGTCGCGGTGCGAGCAGCGGCTCTGTGAAGTCGTCCGATGACAGCGTAGGTGAGACCAGGGTCGCGGTGTGAAGCGGGGCAATGCGACTCCGTGCGGCGTCGGCAGGTCACTGTGCAGGACAGCGGCGCCGTTGGCAGTGTCGCAGTGGTTTCTCCTCTTGGACAGCACAAAACACACAGTTCCCAGTGCTGCAGGTCGAGGAAATTGAAGTCTTTGGTGTCCCTGAGACTTCCAACAGGAGGTAAGCTCTACTCTAAGTCCTTGGAGAATTTTCTCAAGCAGGACACACAGCAAAGTTCACCCTTTGCACTCTTTTCAGGCAGAAGCAGCCACTGCAGGCAAGTCCAGCAAAGCAACACAGCAAAGGGACAGTACTCCTCCTTCAGCTCTTCAGCTATTCTCCTGGGCAGAGGTTCCTCTTGATTCCCAAAAGATTCTAAAAGTCTGGGGTTTTGGGTCTGCTTCTTATACCCAGTTCTGCCTTTGAAGTTTGCAAACTTCAAAGCAAAGTCTCAAGTGTTTGCAAGATCCTTCCTTGTCCAGGCCAGGGCCCAGACACTCACCAGGGGGTCGGGGTGAGGGCAGGCACAGCCCTTTCAGGTGTGAGTGACCACTCCTCCCCTCCAGCACAGATGGCTAATCAAGATATGCAGGATACACCCCAGCCCCCTTTGTGTCACTGTCTAGAGGAGAGGTGTGAACAGCCCAACTGTCAAACTGACCCAGACAGGGAATCCACAGAGTTACAGAATGGATTAAGCAAGAAAATGCCTACTTTCTAAAAGTGGCATTTTCAAACGCACAATCTTAAAATCAACTTTACTAAAAGATGTATTTTTAAATTGTGAGCTCAGATACCCCAAACTCCACATTTCCGTCCGCTCCAAAGGGAATCTACACTTTAATCAGATTTAAAGGTAGCCCCCATGTTAACCTATGAGAGGGACAGGCCTTGCAACAGTGAAAAACGAATTTAGCAATATTTCACTGTCAGGACATATAAAACACATTACTATGGGGGTTATTACAACTTTGGAGGAGGTGTTAATCTGTCCCAAAAGTGACGGTAAAGTGACGGATATACCACCAGCCGTATTACGAGTCCATTATATCCTATGGAACTCGTAATACAGCTGGTGGTATATCCGTCACTTTACCGTCACTTTTGGGACGGTTTAACACCTCCTCCAAAGTTGTAATAACCCCCTATATGTCCTACCTTAACCATACACTGCACCCTGCCCTTGGGGCTACCTAGGGCTTACCTTAGGGGTGCCTTACATGTAAGAAAATGGAAGGCTTAGGCCTGGCATGTGGGTACACTTGCAAAGTCGAAGTTACAGTCAAAACTGCACACACAGACACTGCAGTGGCAAGTCTGAGACATGATTACAGAGCTACCTATGTGGGTGGCACAACCAGTGCTGCAGGCCCACTGATTTACAGGCCCTGGGCACCTCTAGTGCACTTTACTAGGGACTTACCAGTAAATCAAATATGCCAATTATGGATAAACCAATCCACAGTACAATTTATATGGGGAGCACTTGCACTTTAGCACTGATTAGCACTGGTAAAGTGCGCAGAGACAATAAACCAGCAAAAACAGAGTCCAAAACCAGGAGGTCAGAAGGCAAAAAGAGAGGGGAGACACGCCAAAAAGCTGCCAGGTCTAACAATATGGCAGAACCGTGTGCCACCAAGGAGGCTCCTTGGTCATTTGTCTATATAGATAAGCCCTCCTTCAGTGTGAAAGGGTCCAAACTGGTTTCCTCCCCACTGTGATTGGAGCCTGACTGTCCAGGGGAGTCATTGGAATGAATAGGAGAAGCACTCCCTGGCATTTACCAAGTCAATGCAAAGGTTGTGCTTTCTTCTGCCAAATGTTCCTTTCCACTTCGAGGTAACTATTTCCTTCTAGATGATAAGCAGCCAAAAACCTCCCTGTCCTTCCTGTGCTCAAAGGCAGGCCATTATCTTCTTAGCCAGGGGTGTTAACTCTTCAACCCAAGGATTTGTATTCCAGCTCTAGAGGTCTTATCAGTGGCAAATGTATTTTATGCTAGCTCTGGCTCAAGCAGCTGAAAGTACTTTTTTGCAAAGTTACTTTTCTACTCTAGTATCAGAAATCTTATTCACTATTAAATCGGATCTTAAAGATTAAAGTAAGAAATAATTTTGAAGGAGTTTGCTAACATTTTCCCAGGCATAAATACGAAATTAAATAATTTAGTATTACAACTGGCCCTGTCCTTTTGAACATATTTCGGGACCTATACATTAAGATCGCTTTTAGGCTTAAGTCACTGTGAGGGCACACTTTTTAATTATACAGTGTGCCGTGTTTTATATATCAGGCCCTCTCGGTGCTTGCAAGATACACTCTAAGGGTGATTCAAGTAAACTTCTAAACAACTGTAGTGTGAGGTCATTTCTGTCCTTTCCTCTCTCCTCCCCATAAAAGGAATAGATGTACAAAGTAAACTTTTATTAATCAATCCTTTATTTCTCACCCTTTTTCTTTTATTCTCTGCTTCACCGCCCGACCATCCCATTTGTTGATGGTTGACTACTAATGCTCTTTAACACAGGATTTTTCTCAGCATTTCCTTTATCTGTTTACTGCAAATCTTCCTACAGTCCTTAAACCAAAATAACCCTATCCTTCTTCCAGCTCCAGGAGCATAATCCCTCCATCTAGTCATTGCCCTCTGGAAATGAGGTGCCCCCTTCTGTCAATACTAGAAATGGTTTCCCTGCTCCATGTGCAGAGCCAATGAGGCTAGAGTGGTTCTGGGAACCAGTGGTTACAGTTACCGACAGCTCCATTTGGGATCCCCATCCCTAAAAAAGAGCTGCAAAAGTTGTCTTTATGTTGACATCTCTTCCTGTTCCAATCCCAGTTGGCTAATGCCTGCTAATTGAATACTGTTAACACCACCTGTCTTCCCCTATGCCAGGGCCCAAGCCCATTAACAGCCATCCAGGGGTATGTACTAATTGTCTAGAGCAAGGGTGTATGGGAAATGAGTTCTAAACTAACTCTGGTAAAATCAGAGTTCAATATTGTAATGTGAATTTCCATGCAAACGTATTTTTATTTAAAAACATTTTTTTTCAAACTTAGGCCTATTCATCGAAAACACAGCTTTACCTACACAGTGACAAAAAAGTTTTTCAGAACTGTTCGCTTTGCAGACATACATTTTCCCAGATCTAGCATGCCCAGCTAGTATATGTTAAGCACACAAACCATGTAGACTTACAAAGCATACACTAGGGGTATCTTAGCTAATAGAAAAAAAAATATGATTTTTGTATGTGTCACATGTGCTCTTACATGGCATTTGACACTTCAGTACTTTTAAGCTATAGTCCAGCCAGTGCCCAATGGTGTCCACTTGAATCATGCATTTCTGTCATATACGTAGGTGTGTAAACACACATTTGCAGCCAACAAATCACATTTAACTTCCATGTCACACATGCTTTTTTGCACCAACGTACATTGACCTTCCTGGAGAGGGTGAAAACAGTTTTGGGGGCAGTGCACACTAGGCAGAGGTGAATGACAATGCCAGGGTACATAGTCAGAATACCAGCAGAAATATGGACCATAGGAA
The DNA here is from genome assembly GCF_031143425.1 of Pleurodeles waltl. Lineage (NCBI taxonomy): Eukaryota > Metazoa > Chordata > Amphibia > Caudata > Salamandridae > Pleurodeles > Pleurodeles waltl. Next base: position 1,674,041,127 of record NC_090445.1, on the reverse strand, counting down.
GGGAAAAATGCAGATTCCCTACAGATGGCACTGCCTTCAAAATCTTCCTCTGTACATATCTCTGCTTGCACCTCACCTTTTTAGCAATGGGTAAAGTTTGCAATTTCAACACTCTTAATTCAACTTTGAATTAGATGTGCATAGATTTGATCATTTGTGTCTTCCCTCTAGGCAGCTGAAGTTATTTAAGTGACAGTTAATGTGTGCAATTAAGCGGACACCTTAATGAAGCCGATGAGCTCGATGAGCTCTGAAGCAAGGAGCGTTGCGAATAAACACTATTTGCATTAAGAGGACCATTGAGGCAAGATAAAACACAAACCTTTCTTCCAGTGCCAGGAACTGTAAGGCAGGTTGTATCTTTCTGTTTTATCTCACTTTCAGTTCTTTGTGACAGGTGCAACACAAGTTTCAAATTGAATTTAGAATGTTTAAGTAATGCAGACCTCATAATTCCACGAAATGTATCCTTGTTAAGGAAATCATTGTTTAATAAATCAGTGATGGTCAACTCAGATTAATCTGAGTTATAAATGTTGCTTATTGTGTCCCAGGAATGAGGTGCATTTGCAAGACTGGTTGTTAATTAGAAGCCATGTATATAATTCAAGTGTACGCATTCTAAATGTCTTTTGAAGGGCTTGCAATTAGTAAGCTTTTCCCTTCTAGCGCTAATGATTTCCTTCCCCATTGTGTTAAAAAAGATGCATTTAAATCCCGGTTTAATATCGCTAATTAGACAACAGAAAATAATAGAGCTGTTGTTCATAAACTAGTTGAAAGCATGATCAGTGCTCCTGTTGTTTCACTTTTTAATTGGTCGCCTTGTTACCATTGCAAATTTTCCAATTTAGGAGTAGGTGTGGGATGTAGTTGAGTTTTTGGCTCCCAAAACACAAAAGTAGGGTTCGAATCCCAGTTTCCCCAGCTGGTGAACTTCTGTAAACCCTTACAGATTACAATTGCAGCCACAAAGCTTGACGGTTTCATATTGGGATTTCTTGTTTGCTCTTGTTTATGTTTTCTTGAACAACCGATAGAGAGATTTGGAATTTACTTTTAGATGCTCCAAGTACTAATGAGAGAACATTTGTCTTTTGATCCTGGCTGTTGCCTTCATCCTTCGATTGATGTTGTTATATGAGAGATGTTTGAAGAAAATGAAAGAAATTTTGAAAAAGAAGAAATAAAAGGTATTCTGAAAAATCACAAAGCTGCATACTAAGATGGTCTGCGGATTTAACTTAATGATTGATAAAACTGTGACCTTATAAAAGAGATGTGTCCGATGATGTTAATTCCCGGCATTATGGCAAGATACCTTTATTTCCTTATTGCTGATACCTAACAAAGACCAGGCTTTCAGCATATAATACAAACCATACCCTTAATGAATGCACAAATTAACATTTCTTCTGGAATCCTGGCAGACCAGCTTCAGACAGTGCTTAGAAGCATAATCCATTAAGACCAGCAAGACTAGGCAAGGCAGTTGGGAAACATTTTTCAGACTTTTTGACTTGTGCTGGAAGCCTTTTCATGTCAACTCGTAGCACTTTTGGTATATGCTAAGAAAGGTTTCAGTTTAGTTTATTTGAATTAAATTTGATATATTCTATCAGTATTTAGACTTTTCTTCAAAAGTGAGCATTGCACTTACAGCTGTGGTAATAATTAATGGCAGGCTTAGCACTACCTTCTCACATACGTGGGGCTCTAGGAAGGGATGACCCCCCTCTCCCTTGTTGATCTCTGTATTCCTTGCTACAACCCTTACAACTCTTAGCCTGCCTCATTACAGAACACACATTAACACCATCCATGGATACCAGCTAGGCCCCTAACAACTAAAGAAGACATTTCCATGATGTCAGATTCAAACTGCTATGACTGAATTCATGTTATTAAAAACAATTACAAGAGCAACCCAAAATGTTTTTTTTGTTGTTTTTTTTAAATCTGTTTATTAAACACAACACACGAACAGCAGTACATGTCACTTGAGTTAGTAAGAGAATAAACATTTTTCCCTTTTCATGTGTCTCTGCACGTACCTGTAGTTCCCATACAGTACGGTTACATTTTTAATGTACTGGCATACAACTTAACTTGATACATTTTAAAACAATAGCAGTGGGCATATCTATGGTTTTACTTAGGTATACTTAATGGTATTCTAAGTGATTACGATAACATTCAGCTATATAGGCATGAGATATGTTAGTGCTTGTTTGCGTGTTATATGGTTTGGAATGGGGCGGAGGCAGGGGTAATAGAGCATCGGCATCTTCTGTCAATTTGTATATTCATGTCTGGATGAAGTTGCGCTTGTTATCCAACTGTATGTTTCCGGGCTGATATGGCGAGGCTAGTTGGGATGCTACATCGGGTGTGATTTGTTTCTTGTCGTGGTTGCTAAGTGTTTGCTCGCAGGTCGTTTTGTTCGTGGCGCGTATTTCAAGGGGGGTAATCATCATCTCTAGCCTCTATTTGTACTACAAAGTGGTCCCATTGTGCGGCGCCCTCTTGTATCTGGCCTCTGAGCTGCAGCTGTCTTAGAGTGTATGCCTCCGCTAATGTGGAGCTGTGTAAGACTGAAAGCCAGGCGCGGTAAGAGGGGGCATTAGGGGCCTTCCAGTGTGTAGCGATCAAACGCTTGTATATTATAAACGCAAGATCTATAAACTTGTGAGTGTGTTTTTCATTCTTGTCCCGGCGACGTATGCCCAGCAAGCAGGATTCTGGTGTGGGAGTAAGCGTGTTTTCTATTATGTCTGCAACCGTCTCGGTGATGCGGCACCAGCCAGTATGTATTGTGTGGCATTCCCAAACCATATGGTAGAAATTAGCAGCAGGGGTAGCACATCTAGGGCATTCTGGCTTAGAGTTTGGGTATATTTTGTTGATGCGGGACGGAGATAGATATGCTTGATGGATATAATTGAATTGAGTATATCTTAGTCTAACATTACGGGATACAGATTTAATCGTGGTGAGGGCTGGTTTCCAGGATTTCTGGTCGACTGGTGTGGGGAGGACCTCATCCCAGCGGCTCTTAACTTGGGACAAAGCAGTGCGGGTATCTGTTAGGAGTATTTTATATAATTTAGTAATGCTGCCCTTAATGTTTCCTATAGTGAGTAATGAGGTGAGTAGGGGTGATTCATCAGGCTCATTTGGGTTGCACCCCCAAAAGTTTTGTAGAAGTTTGTTAATGGCATTAAATGTTAAGAAGGCCCCAGGTTGCATGATACCGGCAGACACGAGCTCTGCAAAAGTGCGTGCTTTAGATCTCAAGTACAAGTCCCCCATGTTCAGTGTCTTGGTTACCCGCATATCATGGTGATGGGAAAGAGCTTGGGCACCTGGTACCTGAGCCAAAGGCATTGCAGGTGAGTAAGGGGGAGTTAGGGTTTTGCCCTGGACATACCTCCGCCAGCAGTATCTGGCTGTTACTACTAGGGGATTTCTGTTAGATGGGTAAGGAGGTTTGGACATAAGTGATGACAGTATCGTTTGTGGTGTCACACAAGACATTATCGCTGTACACTCTGGGGTGGGTGGTTTGCTAAGCCACGTGGCTACCCATTGGAGTTGGGCTGCTGCGTAGTATAATTCAAAGTTCGGCATGCCGAGCCCGCCTTCCTCCAGTGGATATTGTGTAATGGCTAGGGCTACTCTCCGTCGGTCCCTGCCCCACAACAAATCTGTTAGCAGAGAATGTAGTTTATGAAAGAATGAACGTGGCAGGGACAATGGGAGCGCTGTGAAATAGTATAAAAATCTAGGTAATATTAACATTTTTGCTATGGCCGTGCGGCCCATGGGTGATAGTGGGAGGGAACTCCAAAATGCCATAGATCCCCGAGTTGAGCGTAGCAGCCTATCGAGATTGCCCTCGCGTAGGTCTGTCATAGAGTGGTAGACCTGAATCCCCAGATATTTAAAGGTCTGGTATGCCCATGTCAGTTGATGTAGTGGTAATAACGTTTGCTGCTCCGTAGGTATACGAGTAAGCGGGAAAATACATGATTTCGCCCAATTAACGCATAGACCAGAGGATAAAGCGAAGTTATCCAGGATTTGTATAACTTCTGCGAGGGAGGAGGTATAGTTACGCAAATATATTAGAGCATCGTCTGCGTATAGGGAAATAATATGGTATGTGTTGGATTCTAGGATGCCCCATCTGCTTGCCCAGCTACGAAGTTCAATTGCCAATGGCTCCATAGCTATAGCAAATAATAAAGGGGATAACTGGCAACCTTGTCTGGTGCCTCTGCCGATGGGGAACGCGTCTGATATCATTTGGCCCGTTTTGACGCGAGCTATTGGTTTTGCGTATAGAGTGGCAATCCAGTTGATGAAACCGCTTTGAAAGCCGAACGCCTTCAGAGTGCGGAAGAGATATTCCCATCCGAGCGTATCAAACGCCTTCTCTATGTCCAATGCCACAGCCACTGCCTCAGTTTCTGTGGTACTGTGTAATATACGTATTAGGCGTCTTATATTTAGAAAAGTGTTCCTCCCTGGTACAAATCCAGATTGATCATGATGGATTAAGTCTGATAAATAAGGGAGTAGCCTATTTGCTAGGATTTTCCCCAGGAGTTTACAGTCAGTGTTTAACAGGGAGAGTGGTCTATAGGATTTGACATCAAGTGGATCGCGTCCTGGTTTTGGTAGCACCACTATCAATGCTTCGCGCATGGAGTCTGGCAGCTGCTTTCTATTTCGTGCCTCGTTAAATACCTCGGTCAGGGGCTGCAGGAGATGAGCAGATAGTGAACTGTAATATTCCATTGGTAGTCCGTCTGAGCCAGGAGTTTTGCCGAGCGCCATTTGAGAAAGAGCTAAGCGTAGTTCTTCGACAGTGATGGGACCGTCCAATGTGGCTGCGCTGTCAATGATATTCATATTTTTGGGGTATCAATGAAAGGAGTTCAGAAAGAAGTTGTTCATTTGGAGGGTTAGTGGGCTGATATAGGGAACGATAATACATATGAAAGGACTCATTGATTCCGGCTTGAGTGTTAATCACTTCCCCTGAGTGTGTTCTTATCGCGCCTATAGGTGAGGACTGTAATGGTTGTCGGACCAGCCATGCTAGCAGTTTGCCCGATCTGTCGCCTTCTGCGTGCTGTCGGGCTTTAAAATGTCTATAGTCATGTCTGCTGAGCCTGGCATCAGCTTCTTTGTAGTCAGATTTCAGCGAGTTTAGTGTTTCAAGCGAGGTCACGCTAGTGGTGGTCTCGGTCTCTGCCTTGCGCATTTTTAATTCTATCTCTAGTAGTTCCCTATTAAGCATTCTTTTGACCCCCAGTGAGGCTGCAAGGCAGTGGCCGCGTATAACCACTTTATGGGCGTCCCATTCCGTGGCGCGCGCTGTTGTTGTGTTTTTATTTAAAGCAAAGTAATCCGACAAGCATTTAGCTAGTTCAGCATGATAAGGAGGATCTATGAGGGCATCTGGTTGTAGACGCCATGTGGGAATGCACATGTGTGTGCGGCCTATTCTCAGGGTAGCTTGAAGCGGATTATGATCAGATATGGTGCGAGCCAGGTAGCCTGATGTGGTTATTTTTGGGATTATATCATTTGATGCAAATATCATATCTATTCTAGTGTGCAGTTTATGCACTGGGGAATAGAAAGAGTATTCGCGGTGTGTGGGGTGGCCAGTCCTCCAAATTTCTCTTAGCCTATTGTTGGAGGCCCACTCTGCAAGTTCGAGTGAAGCACGTTTAGCTAGGGTATTATCTAACGGAGGGATAGAGCGATCTCTGTGAATGTCTAATACGCAGTTAAAGTCACCACCCCAAATGGTATCCATCTCCGGATCATTAAGTTTACTACTGTTAAGTGTCTGTAGGAATTCCCATTGATTTGAATTGGGGGTATATATTGATGCTAATGCCATGGGTTCCCCGTCTAGGGCACCTTCCAAGAGGACATATCGGCCGTTTGGGTCACAGTGTACGCGGGACGTAACATAAGGGACCCCAGGGGCTATCCAGATCGCCACTCCCCTAGCATGTGTTGAAAAGATGGTACCATATAATTGCCCTTTCCATTTTACTTTTGTATTCTCCAAAGTGGACTTAGCCAGGTGTGTCTCCTGAAGCATGGCGAAATGTATTTGATGTCTCCTGAGGTATGCGTGGATCTGTTGTCGCTTACGCGGGGATGCCATGCCCCTTATATTCCATGTGAGTATTTTATATTGCGGGTTATACTGTTGTCTTTGGGTTGCCATGGAACATTTGTACTTGTATGCCTAGACTTTGTGGGTTTGGTGGGCCGGCACCTTTTACAACTATAGTGTATTTCACGCCCATTGTGCTTGGCCAGTTTATGCTGCAGCTGCCTAGTGTGTACTTGTTATTAGCAATCAAACAACATTTACTACGAATACTATAATCTAAATTATGCCTCTTAGATGTGATTCTGCTAATTAAAACAATAACATTAACTATATCTAACAGTAACTGTGGTTGTGGCAAGGGCTTTAACAATACAATACTTGCCAACCAGGTAGAACGTTCCATATGGTGCGGGGGTGTTTCAAATAAGTAAGTTCAAGTCAATGCTGGTCCCGACCCGTTGTGCTCTTGTTGAAGTTGCTACTTTCTGGGGCCAGCCATGAGTCTTTTGCTGCGGTCGGGGGTAGCGGTACAGCAGAGATGGGGTCAGCGTGCAGCAGTGAGTTTTAGCAGACGATTAGTGGCTACTTCTGTAGGATGTCGTGTGCCGTTGTGTCCGAGATTGGTATATATTAGCAGATGTTGTCTGCTGTTCGTGGAGTGAGATTGGGGACGCAGGTGGAGTCTGTAGAGTCAGAAAATACCCCAAGCTCGGATTCTAATCCCGAATTCGTCGATACGGACCCCGGGGATGTATTGGCGAAAAGGGATGTGGTTTGCAGTAATAGAGAGCGTTCCACGCGAGACTGTTCAGGGGTAGGTTTAGTGTCTGGTTGCCTGCGGGGTTTGCGTTTGCCACTAGGAGGGTGGTTTTTGTCTTTAGGGTTTCTTGTATTGGGCGGGTCAGCGAGTCCCTTGGCATGTAGCCAAGTCCATGCATCTTCTGGTGAGGTGAAAAAGAAAGTGCGGGTGTCGTCCTGTATTCGAAGTTTGGCCGGGAACAACAGAGCGTATTTGATGTTGTGATCTCTTAGTCGCTCTTTGACCCGAAAAAATGAGTTACGCTTTTTCTGTACCTCTGCTGTAAAGTCCGGGTAGGCCGATATGACTGCCCCTTCGAAGCGCATTGGGCCTGCTTTACGAAACAGTTGCAGTACGAGGTCCCTGTCGCGGTAGTTGAGGAGTCTTGTTATTAGTGGGCGAGGCTGAGTGCCAGGTGGTGGGGGTTTTCCGGGAACCCTGTGGGCGCGTTCTATTGAAAAGAACTTCGGGACATTGTCCTTCAGTACTGTTTCTATTAGCCATTGTTCAATGAACAGTTCTGCGCAAGGGTCCTCAACACGCTCTGGAAAACCCACGAAGCGGATATTGTTACGTCTTGACCTTCCTTCTGCTTCTTCGGCTTTGCGCCTCAGTGTCCCCAGTTCAGCTGTTACAGCCCCCATTTGCGACTGGAGTTTGGTTATCGCTGGTGAGAGGTGTGACGTATCTTCTTCCAAGCCTGCGACCTTTTCAGTTAACGTATGTTGGTCTGCACGCAATATGTTAACATCTTCGATTACCGAACCTATTTTTGCTTCCAGGGTAATTTTGGTGTCCAATATGGCTTGTAAAATCTTTTCAAATTGCGTTGTGTGTGTTTGGAGTGTTATTTCCATCTTTTGTAGTGCTTGTTGTGTGGCCGAGGCCTCCGCAGTTGGGGGTGGGGCACCAGAATCCATATTCCCAGAAGGTGCGCGTGGGGTCTTTGGTTTGCCCATTGATTATTTACGTGGCGGTATTGCTGTTAACTATTGTTTTTTAAGTGGCTTCGATTGATTAGGACTGCTGAGGTTTGTTCCTTTAAAGTAGAAATCTTGCTACGTGTCATGCAGAGAAGTTATTCCTCATTCGGGTACTAGGGCACCGTGTCCGTCAGGATTACGTGTTGTTGCAAAGAAGCAGGGCCCCTAACTTGGGGTCAGCAGCGCTGTTTGGAGTAATGAAGGTAAGGTAGTAATACTTTGCTTGTGTGGTGTACACTCTTTGTAGTGGAGAGCCTCAAAGCTTTTATGTCTGGTGAGAGCACTGCTGGGAACGCTGCGGCTCGATTAGTGCCGCCGGTACAGAGCCACAGGAGGATATACTGCTGTGCCCTGTTATATGTTTTATTTTCTGAAGGGGTCCGTTTTAGTGCTGTGCTGCTCCTTGGAAGCTGGGATTGGTAGGGCTCAATTTTCTTGAACTTTGGCGGTCCTGACTTTTTTTTTTTTTTTTTTTATTGTTATTTATTTGCTGCCCCAATTGTCTTTCCTCCTTATTGCTTGGCTATTTATTAGCCCAAGCTTGGTACGCAAGGGATCGCCTGCTCAATGCCACCGGGTATTTTGGGTGTGGGGCCACGAGTCAAGGGCAGCCGGTGGGGTCACTCCCCCTCCTGTGGGGATCGCGGTTCCAGCCTGCGCGGTAACCCCGAGACTCAAAGGTGACCGCACGTCCCAGCGGCACCAATCATGCGGAGCAGACGGAGCCAGCCGGCTTCCCACGGGAACGTAGCCGCATCAGGCCGAGCGCATCGGGTCAAACGCGGCCCCCAGAGAGGGCCGCCCTTCCAGGCGCGCGGTCCCGGAGCAGGGGAACAGGCGCCACCTCACCTTCGCCGGTGCCCGTCTCTCCACTCCGGGAGACGGGCCAGAACCCAGCGCGTCGGGAACCCGTCCGTGGCTCCCGATGCAGCCGCCACGGCACAAGAGGTGCCACGTCACGGTGGCTCCGGCAAGCGAGGTCCAGGCTCCACGGATCTCGGCGGCCGCACCCGGGACCACAGCCGACCCCCCGGCTCCTGGAGTGCCGCGGTCGGATTCAAACGGAGCAGTGCCGGCGACACAGGTAGAGCATGCGGCGTCTCGCACGGACAGTGGTGCGGACACCTGTTGCAGGATAATAAACACGGGCCGGGATCGGAGCTACGGATTATGCGACCATCCCGGTCGCCATTTTGGCCACGCCCCCCCTTGATCGAGCAACCCAAAATGTTCACGTGAACCTGGGTACAATTATGACATAACACATATTCACGTGAAGGTCATTTTACATCAATTTCTTATATTGTAGCAGAAATATCTTGCTACTGACATAATCACTCCACAATTCTTGAATATTGATGAAAATCATCTGTCATAAACATCTCAAATTGGTCCACTAAAGCCAGTACAAAAACATATGTAACAGCACAAGTTTATTAGTATGAGAAGGACATTACCATGGAATAAAATATCCTTTATGTAATCAAACTGTGAAGAAAAGTGGTGAAAAAATGTGCTCCCCAAGTGAACAAAGAGGGACCACAAAAAAAGCAATAAAAGAATCACTAGTATTTCGGTAATATTTGGTGTATCTCAAAACAGACAGCCTCTTATTGAATTGTCAATACAGTGATTTATCAGTCACAACACAACAAAGGAGGGCTGTCTGATTAGACTGCCGACGACAATTCGGCCCTCGCAAAGGGTACCAGGGTCTCATCAGGACAACAATGATCTGGGAACTAACAAGAAGAGGATTGTTACTAAAAGTGTGCTATAATGGGAGAAATCAAAAGAGGGATTTTTATATCTAAAAAAGTATACGTACTAGCAATTGTTACAATGTAAACGATTCAAGGACCTCATCTTGGATAAGGTTAAAGGTATCTTAAAAAAGGGGCTAAAGTCAGTAAATAAATATGTTAAATATTATTAAAAAATATAGAATAGGGAGCCATTCTTCAACTAGCATATAACTCACCCTTTTCCAGCCCAAACCTGTGCTTAAGTCACCTACAAAAACAAATAAAAGGCAATTGTAAGCAGAGTATTATTAACTCAATAAAAGGCTACCTGAACAAAATTTACATAATTTATAGCCTAGGCAGTTATGTCTCAGCCCAGTTTCTCCCTGTGTTTTAATGTAAAAAAAAATGTTGCCTGGTCGTATATTTGGGAATAAATTGTATGAAGAATGTAAGTCCTTTCAAAACTGCCACAGCCTAAAGTGGCACAATAACATTTTGAGGACTTTAAGGGAAAAAAATGTAAAAAAAAAAGCTCCAAGGATGCAACGTCGGCTAAAGATGTTGAGTACCAAGGTGATTGTGATGAGGTGGATCTTTAGGCTTCCACCACTAGGGACACTTGGGGATCCACTCCATGAACGTATGTGTGGGCATGTGTGTGTGGGTCGGGGGCATGTGTGTGCACGTGTGTGTGGGTATGTGTATGTGTGTGTGAGTGAGATTCTAAACATAAATTAATCTTTGTTGTTCAGTTCTTGTTACAGACTCCACTAAACCCAGCAGATTATGGCCATCATTATGACCCTGGCGGTCGGTGGTAATATGGTGGAAAGTACTGCCAACAGGCTGGCGGCACTTTCCACCATATTATGACATTGGCGGTTTGGCTGAAGCCAAACCGCCAGTGTACCACACTGACCGCAACAGCAGTAACGGCCGCCGGGCTGGAGTTATCAATCTCCAGCCCGGTGGCCGTCTCTGTACCGCCTGCGGGAAAATTACCCCACCTACCGCCATGGTTTTCGTGGCTTCCTTACCGCCACGAAAACCATGGCGGTAGGCACTATCAGTGACAGGTAATCTCTTCCCTGTCACTGATAGAGGTCTTCCTCACTCCCACCCCAGATTCCCCCCACTCCCCTCCTCTCCAAACCCCCCTTCATTCACGCCCCTCCCTTCACACACACATACAAACACCCATACCCACATTTATCCACGCATGCATACATCCATTCACACACATCCGCACACACCTTCATACGTACACGCAGAGACGCAATCACACAACACAATATACACGCACTCACACATCCACAAACATTCGAAACGGAACACACACCCGTATACATGCCCGCACAAACATTCACACACACCCCCACACACACACAACACCCCCCTCCGTTTTCGGAGAACCCACTTACCTGTGTTTAGGGGGGGTCCTCCAGCAGGAGACGGGATGGGGCGCTGCTGCCAGCAGCAGCGTCCGCCAGCAGAACACCGCCAGGTCGTGTTATTGGTCCTAATATGGCTGGCGGCGGTCTACGGCCATCCGCCGGCATGGCCACAGCTGGATTTCCGCCATCCTTTTGGCGGAAATCTGGCTATGGTCATAATACGGCGGATGGCTGGTAGCCACAGCGACAGTCTTTTGGCGGCCATCACCGTGGCGGTCGACGGTTTTTACCGCCAATGTTAGAATGAGGGCCAATGTGTGGCTGGGATAATTCTTAACTTCCTTCTGTAAATGTTCATTCTGTTCTTTCTTTTCTCAGTTCTCCTGCCTCTCATTATAGTTTCAGTTGTTTGCACAGGGGATAAGGGTGTTTGTGGAAAGTCACTAATCAAAATGAACCACTCCAAAACCACTGTTTGTGTCAGACACACCTGCATCCAGTTTTTCTGTTTCCTATGCTTCAGTCCAAATAATTGTGGCTCATGGTATTATGGTTTATCTTTTCCCTATGGTGTTGCTCAAAAACATATTTTCCGGTGTCAAGAGATAGACTATTCACCTCGCAAGAGAACACTTAATAATGAATTTGGAGGATGTTGCGGTACTTTTACATGAGAATTAGCCAACTGACGCAGACTTATCCAAACTCAAAGATACTGAGTTAAATGCATGGTGTGATCTCAGGGGACAGAACGAGGGTGGAATGTTTATTCTTGTCAATCTAGACCGGAAAGTAGTGATTATAGATACCAACCCTGACTCATCTGACCGGTGGGGCATGTGACATTCAGAATTAATTTAAAAAATCCACAAAGTTCTTTAATATGTCTGTTTCCACACAAGATTAAGCATTTTTTGTAATGAAGAAAGATATTAGACAAACTTTTACTCCATCTGCAGCTAAAAAATCCCTCTCTGGGAGATGATTGTAATAGTCTTAGGGTCCTTATTTGGACCATAAAACAAACATGAAATATGTTTGAAGCACAGTGCAAAAGCAAAAATCAGGGATATAAAGGTTCATTTATTTCTTGGTTAATGGGGGACCAAGCAGTCCAGATGTACCATAATTTACATCTGGCTCCAAAATCACTGCACCTGTATTCAAGTATCATTAGTTCACCAATGGAAATGCAGCAAGTTCTTTAATCCCCTCTGTTTTATGTCGATTAGCATCAGACCACAAGCTTGTGTCTGTTTCCTTTGAATTAGAAAAGCACAACCTAGCTCTACAGAAGAAAAATCAATACTTTCTCCTGGAGGATGAAAAATGTATCTGCAAAACGTTTTCCTTGTTTGATTGAGTTATGGAGCAACATCAGAATTATTGACTATTATGGGACTTCTTTCCAGTCAAGCCTGAGAGTGTAAGTGATCTGTTTTCTTGCAAGATAATAAAGGAAGGAGAAAACTAGACAGAGCACAGGTACATTGAATAGAAAATAGTCAGACACAATTTAGCAGCCCTCAAGAACGCCTGAAGCTGAAATTCGATTTTACCAAAGATTTGCCTTTTTGACCAGTACTTACACTGAAGGCTGTGTTGACTTTCTTCCTAACATATCTGCCTGAATGTACCTGTGGGAGCCATGAAGTTTTCCCCAAAGGAACCCCTCTGGGACCGAACTCCCTGTGACAGGTGTGTTGTTCATCCTTTATTCCCTAATTGTAGTGCATGGAACCCAAGATGCTGAGGGTTGGAGTCGAAGTGTGAATGTAGGACACCTCCAACGACATTTCTGCTGCTCCTAAGTGCTGCAAATACCAAGTAAGAGACATCGCCAGGGGTAGAACTTGAGACGTAACAATTACTGCATTTCAGCGACAGTCATCACATTAAGCCATCCTACTGGCTATGTGTGGAGGTGTCACTATTGCACACAAGTGCCATGTTCAAGACTTGCTCTAAGTCTCACATGGAACTCTGTGGCACTCATGTCTCTGTCCCAACCTACTCTACTCAAGAGACTTAAAAAAACTCAAGAGGGAGACAAAAGGAGTTTCATGAAGCACAACGAAACGGTTGGGGCTTCCATGTCTAAGTGCTCACAGTTACCATCTGGAAAGTGAAATGAAACAATTGCCTAGAATCACACAATTTGAAAAAGTGGGGAAACCGGGATTAATCCCAGGTTTTCTGGTTTCACATTGCTCAATTCAGCCACTAGATGTATATTCTTTTCTTCGACTACCACTACCTTAGCACCAATCCCCACAACCCAACCGCCACCCCGCTGGCATCAGTGCAGCCCTAGGACACACATCACAGACCAGACTTTTTGGCCCCTGGGAAAATGATTGCGGGTCCTCATACTATAAAGAAAGCACACACCTGCACCACTCTGAGTTAATAACAGCTGCTAGAAGCAAGCCCTAAACTTGCTAGGTCACCTTGCCAGCCACATCTTTTCACACGGGTACCTTGTCCTGTTAGGCGTGAGGATTTCTAACCATTATAATTTACTTTTCTATTTTTTAAACTTGGCAACCTGGTGAATATTTTATATAATTATAATACGAGACTAGTGGGAGAATTTGCCGCTTTTTATTTGGCTGGTTTTAATGAGCTACATAGTAATTTACATCTACGAGGCACTGCATATTAAGTGATTGTAAAGTTTTGAAGGTTAATATATCGGATTATGTGTTTTTTCTAAATGCAGGCTGTTGGAATGTCATGCATCCAAGGGTCGGTGTTGTAACATACAGGTGGCTGGACAAGTTGTATAGATAATGCATTGCTTAAGATCCATTTAAATGCTGTTCATGTGGCTAAACTATGCCTATATGTTTTTTGTTCATTTAATTTGGCTTCTGTATTCATGGGTCCAAGAAAATGCAATGCATTGCATTTTCCCCGTTGCTATAGCAACATGTCTGTAGGGCAGAGATAATGTGTTCTGGCTTCCTTCCCTTTTAAACAGTTACCTAATTTTGGTGCCTGGTTTCAAATGTTCTGCAATTAACGAGACTCTTTTATCCCTTCCGGTAATTCTCCAACTTTCCTCTCTTTATAAAAATCACCATGTGTGGTGTTGAGATTACAGGATCCCTAACAGCTAAGAAACACAGAAGCACAACTATTATGTCTGCACTTTCGAGTGAGGTCTTTCCTTTCTGATTACAAGTGGTTGCACACTTGTTGGGCAGGATTCACTAAGCCAATTTGCACACCTATTTTAGAGTTCGAGCTACAACTGGCTTTTGTTAAAAGTGTCAATTAAGGTTTTGTATTCACTAATGTTTACTCTTGCAATATGATTTACTCCCATGTAATATTACATCAGTATATTACATGTGAGGGAATCTACCTCAGGGACTTGATGCTGTGGAAAAATGGTGAACACTGACAACTCTGCACGTTTGGGGGTATTCACAAATCTTTACAATGCACATCCCCATTCTAGATATAGTCAGTGATTTACTCCTGATGGAGATAAGAGTAAATCTGAATAGAGGCTGAGAATGGGGAAATTACACCTGTAAACACGGTTAGACAGAATAATGGACCAAGTTTCTTGCATCGAAGGGGTTAAAAAACTGGGGTGTTGTGGTGAGTAAAATAACGATGGATTCAACCCAGATCTGTGACGTGGGGGGAGTGAGTTTTATTTTGTGTTGTTGCTATGTGTGCCCTAAATGGCTAGGGTATGCCCAGACATGGGTCCCTTGTTCGTTGCGCCACCGGATTCAAGCTAGCCTGGCTCATGAGTGGTGATTCCCCGAAACCAGTCCCAGGATGCTTGTTTCCTGTACAGGGAGGACCTGACTTTGCAGTTCAGGCTGGACTGTTCCCAAGGAGAGCAGGGTCAAGACTGAGTTGCATATGGCTGGGTCCACACTGGGGTGACTTGGCAAGCAAAATAACAATGGATTATTCCCAAATCTGTGACGGGGGTGAGTGCTTGAAAAGTTTCAACACTTCGTCCATCATCTTATTTTGTGGTACTGCCAGACAACCCTACAGGCTAGTTCGACCCTGGTTGGTGCATTTAATATGACGACGGTCTGCAAGAGTTCAAAGTGGCAGCTGCCCCTTACTAGTTGGAGCAGGGAACCTGTCATTTGGTTTTCCTACCTGGAACTGCCAGGCGAGACATGGCGATCTCAGGTGGGAATATCACACAATGTCTCCAAAAGTGCAGAGAGAAAACTACTTGTGCACCAATCCATTGTTATTTTGCTCCAAGTATGTTCTTGCAGAACAAAATACTTTGCTGAGTGGGCACCTCAAATATGACACCCACTCTGGAGAACTTCCATGACTTCAGTGGAGATGCCACAGCAGAAGCTGTACGGAAGCAGTAAATAATGTTTTCCTCATAATACCTTATGTTCAGGACTGTTAAGACTAGGGCAGAGATTGGTTCTGTATGCAAGTGCATTACCCCATCTACTCATCTAATGTTCTTATGGTGTATAGCAACTTGAGCAGTTCCACTTAATGCCCGATTATGTTCCATGCACTGCACAACCAAGAACATTATAAGTGCCTTGAGTGTCATTGTGTTTGAGCTTCTGTCCTGCAGTGGAACTGACTACTTTGTTGATTTAAATGGTGTTCTCTCTGTGCTGGCGGATCCAGTGTTTGGGGGATTACCGCCTTTCTTTCCATGTTATTGTCTTGTAGTTGCAGTGATGTTGTTTCCAATAACCTTGTCACCCCCACTCCATCCTCTTTGTTCACCTTGGAGTATTGGTCACCTTTTTGTGTTCCTTGTTTTATGTTGTCTCTCTAGACCTTGGCCCTAAGTATACAGATGAGCAATGTTCCTGCTTTATGCCCCCCACTTTAAAATAAGGCTGATGCATGCCGAGCATCGCATATGCAGCTTTATTCGTGTCTAACGATTTAAATTGCTCTCTAGCTGTGGACAGTAGCTGCCATATGTCTTGTGCATTGGATTGCTTGTGAATTACCTCTACTTCCTTTACCTGGCTTTTTTTGTCTGCTCTTTTCTTCTTCCTGTCCTTGTTGACCATGACCCAATTTGCTATGATGACCCCTCTCGCTATAGCCTTCAATATGCCCCATAGTAATTCTGTGTTAATCCCTTCTCTATCCTCTCCTCTGCTACCAGAATATCAACTTTGTGATGCTCGTGTTTGAATATGATGTTGTTGGTCCTCTAATCGTTGCCGGGTCAATGTGTCCTGAGGATTCGTAATATAAGGAATGGTGGTGCGTGATCCTAGAGGGCACTGGACTCTGTTTCTACCACTTTAGTCTTAGTGATAATTGATGATGTGCCTAAAAAATAATCCAACCTAGCATAGGTCTAATGCGAATTTGAGAAAAATGTTTAGTCTCTGGACTGAGTGAATTGAATGCTAGATATTTGTGATGTCCATCTCTCTCAGCCAAGTCAAACCCTCTTGTGTCAGGGACCCGATTGTCCTGACTTCTATGACGATCCATCTAGTGCAGGGTTCACCACAATATTAATTTTGCCTATCACAAGCCAATCCTAGCTAGAATGTCTCTGACAAACTTTTCTTGTCTTTCGTTGGTTCTGTCAGTGGGTGCATATGTTGTAGCACGGATAAATGTATAACCATTAATGTCTAAGCTTAGCGCTAAGACTCGCCATTTTTTCTCCACATGTGTGGATAACACTTTCTGTCTGAAGGAGGCGGTCAGCAACACTGCCACTCCCCCACACTTACTGGTGCCTGGTGAGAAGTATTTTCTACAGAATCATTTGGAGTGGAGTCAGCTCCAATCCCCCTTGAGAAGGTGTGTTTCCTGGGCAAAGTAAATGTTAAATTGTGAGGCTGTCAGCATTTTTAACAGAGCCAACCTCTTTGCCAGGGCATTAGGACTCATATCATTGAAACACACCATTTTAGGCATATGTACTGGTTTGTGGTGTGCGCTCCCTCAAAGGTTACTGCACCTGCCTCTCATGCCTCTTCCTGTATATTTTAATTCTATCTCTGTGATAAAGTACTCTTGTTAAATGCCCAGGCCTCTCCTGGGGCTTTTTTAGACAGGGCACACTGTATGTTTTCTGTTTAGGTGAATCACTGAAACTTTAACCTGCGGCCGAAACTGTCTAAACACCTGCTTCCCATATCCTTCAATGTCGTCTTTCTCTGCATCTAATGGGATTCCTCAAGTTCTAATGTTAGACCTTCTAGATCTCTTTTCATGGTCATTTAGATGATGTTGTAAATCTAGATTCTGTTCCTCAAGCATGATCATCTCTTGGTTCAGGGCCTGTATCTCTTCATCCCTGACATCTTGGGAGTGTCCAGTGTGGAGACATATTGCTCCAATTCGCTCAAGCCCTATTTCACCTCCCTGATCTCCTTCAGTACCTCCTCCCTCAGGACCAGTATATCATATCATCTCCCAGTTTGCCAAATAGGCCCTCCCTATAGGAGCTGCAGGTGGGGCTCAGTATCTTCCTGCATTGGTTGTTGAGGAGCCTGAAATGTGCCCCCATCTCCATGTGACTTCAAATGGGTATCCGTTTTCTTTACAGTGTGCTTGGACTGCATGACCTTTAGAGTGGTGTCAGTTTTGGCTTTAATCAAAGCCATGCCTGATTGGTATGTCCCCTTCCCTCGCCCTGGTTCTGCTGCTGTAGGTTTATTTTTGCCGCGGGGGAGATCTCACCCTTGATGTATTCCTGGTTCACTGATACCTGCTCGCTGGGGTCTCTCAGGTGCTGCTCGTTGGGTGGGCGTTATTATATCACCTCATTTCATTGAGGCGCAGTCTGCATTTTGTTTACCTGCACTTCACTAACCCCAGAGTGTCCCTCACTCACTCCACAGAGCGCTCCTCAGGGTCGGTACTGGTCTAGTGGCCCAGCTTGGTCTCTGGATTTTAGGTAGAATCTCCAGAAGTAAGGCACTGACTCCAGTGCTTTTACAGTCCAGGTGGGGGTACATCGGTTATAATACTCCCCCCATCCTCTTGGGCAGTCTCTTGTTTATGTATGGGGACATGGTCATTGCTAGCCGGGTGGACTCCGGCTTTCCATGCAGGCCCAGTGTGACCGCCATCAATGGAGTGCAGCCAAAGGCCCTTTACAGCGCACTCCCTGCTCCATGCACCCGGCTGCTTTTCTCAAGCAGACCCTAACTTGTCACTCCCGGGATCCTCTGGGGAATACTCACTATCCTTCGGAGGCTGAATCCTCATTTCACAACCTAAAGTAATGTAATAGCCCTTCATGCCAATGCAGTCCCGTGGGCTATTTGTTTTAATCCCCCCCTTCTCCGATGCAGTCTCTTAGCTGTTTAAGCAGAAATGCTTGTCGCTGGCTAAGGAGGCTCTCATTTTGGATGAAGGCCCAGTGCACTGACCTTTTGTGAAGCGCGTTGTAGTTTTTATGAAAAACCTGGCACCCTTATAGATATGAAATTGTACTTTTAATTTTTGTTTTTATGCACTCAAGCAATATTATCATTTCTGTTTATTGTCATTTATTCATCTGTCAACAATACCTTTTTTCTCAATTGTTTTTATTAAAACACCAAAACACTCCATTATTGTCTCATAATCTCCAGTTACACAACTCTAACTAATACACCTCTCATTCATCACACATCCTCCAATAATTAAAATTGTTTCCGTTGTTGTACACCATTATATTGAGCGATTTGCACAGTTCTCAATGCCGCCACACATCATAAATTTCAATTAATTCTGAAAAAACAAGTTAACCTATCTGACAATCCCATCCTTTTTGTTGTGTTATACATCAACAGAAACATTGTTGCTTCAGAGTCTCTGTAAGTAAGCTCTTTTTAATTATAGGCACACTTCTCCCTTTAATTCCTTTATATTGTTTGAGATATTACTTTCTCTTTCCTTTATTTCCCACTCTTCTTACTCATACGATTGCACTTTAATTTAAGTACAATTGCCTTCTTCAGGAGAGCCATCATTTTATGAAAATCTGCCAAGCTAAAATATGACATATTGCTGAGCAAAGCTAGCCAATAGCAATATGAACCTAAGCAAACTGACATGCACCTAAGCCAGATCAGTCACCAGTGAGAGTGGTCACCCTTTAGGTACTAAACATCCACTCATATACCTCCTCTTCACTCAAACCACAGAGTGCATAATGAGCCTTCCACAGGGAGAAAGTGTAGGAAGTAAAATAAAAAAAACACTCCCAAACTTGTGTTTCATGTAAATATCCCTGACTTTACATGAAACTGCTGCACCCCACAGCAGTGAAAAGAATGCCTGAAATAATCTATATGAATAGGAAATGAGCCTATTTTTTGTTTACGTTATATATCTCTCAGAAATCACACTAGATCTGCTCAGATCCTTTATCCAGTCGGCTGTGGTGGCTTTTAAATCTGTCATGAATCCACTGCGCAACTGCAAGAACATACAGAAACAAGAAAAACACCTTTTAGTTTTCTTGTAGCGCTGATAGTAACCGGACAATATGTCCTTACACCAAATTACATTTATATCATATAGAGTATAACTCATACTCGTACAAAAGAGGTGAACAGCCGTTCTCCAGTATACTCTTGAAGAGCAGATCTAATGGGGGAATTTTCCTCCGGGTTGACCGATCCACTGACCAAAAAATATTTCCTCTCACCATCCCACTTATAGCGTAATTTCTTATTTCACTCTAAGTATTTGTCGACAGTCTATGAAAGGAGAATAGAGACACCTCAAGTTGAAACTATTAGTTTAGCTAATACTCTGTGGCGTACAGTGCCTACTCTAAACTCTCAACACTTGAGCTGCCGGCAACAGGAGTTGACC
This sequence comes from Pleurodeles waltl, assembly GCF_031143425.1. Taxonomy (NCBI): domain Eukaryota; kingdom Metazoa; phylum Chordata; class Amphibia; order Caudata; family Salamandridae; genus Pleurodeles; species Pleurodeles waltl. The sequence goes on along the minus strand of NC_090445.1, from coordinate 1,674,021,247 downwards.
ACACTGACCATCTGTGTATTTTAGCAATGGTGGCCTGCAGTTAGAATACCCGGGTTCGGGATATGACTTTTAACCAATGGCCTCCCTGCTCTTTTGTAAAGCAGAGCCAACAGGCTTGCCACAGGGTATCCCCATTCTGTGCTCTGAGTTACTTTTCCTGAGCAGAACTCAGTGTTTGACTGTTGTCAAGCATTCTGGTATTCATTAGAACTGTTTCTTCATTATTTCCAACGCATTACTAAATGGATTTCCATTATAAAGTTGTGTCATCAGTGGCTCGTCCGCATTGCATTCTTCAGTTTAAGGTAGGTCCACCTGGGTCACTTAAGATGTTAGAATAAGTATCAGTGCTTGAGATACACTATTGGCAGAGCCAATTGTTCCATGTTAAATGTGCTAACACAAGTAAAGACAGACATTCATAAGTGTGCACCTGTACATAGATTAACAACGAGGAGCTGACAAAAGGAGAGGTAGAGAACTCCCTCCTGGTTTGCAATGCATGCCTTCATTTGTGGCTGAAGGTACACTCGGTCAACTGCATTCGGTTGTAGAGACAGGTATGTTTAGACTGTACCTCTGGACTGAACCATTGTCTAATTGATAGTCAATAGCCAGTATCTGAAACAGGTAGACCAGAGGATCCCAGCCCCTGGGGGTCACGAAGCCGCCTCAGGGAGTCCATGACTGCTTAGAAAATGACAGTAACAGATTAATAAACCATCTATAAATAGAGTGGCTAAATGTACAATTTTAAAATTGTTAACAGTTACTAAATGTCAAGGAATTTGAAATTGGAGGCCAAAAATTAAATGAGTATCTGTAGATTGATTTGTGGGAGCAGTGCAGGTGTATCAAACAGACTATAGTATGAACCAGTGGTTCCCAACCTGTGGTCTGGGGAAGCCTGGGGGTCCGCAAATCCTCCCCAGGGGGTCGGCAACTGCTTAAAAAATTAAATAATATTCACAGATTAAAAAAGTTGTATATAAATAAATTTTAAAACGTACTGTAAATGTAAAGGAATTTGAAATTGGAGGCAAAAAATTAAATTAGTATCCTGAGATTGATTTGTGGGAGAAGTGCAGGTTCATCAAACAGAATATAGTATGGATGATGTGTGGATTCAATTGAATTTAGAAAAGCTCCAACCTTCCTATTAAAATTACATTTTTATTTTGTTTATATTTGTTTGCAAATTAATTGTGTTGTCATTTGTGTTTGATGAATGCTTGTTGCTATATTTTTGTGTATTGTTTTGCATTTCAAATGATCAACAGTGTTTAGGCTGGAGTCCCCTGCTGCCAGTAAAGCTGGGGGGTCAGTTGTCCCTGGATTCCAATAAGGATTCAGTGTGGGTTCCCGGGTTCCAATAATGATAAAGTGGGGGTCCACAGAACTCAAAAGGTTGGGAACCATTGAGGGAGACAATCAAACCCAGACCTACCAAGCATTGTGTTCCAAAAGGTATAGGATAAATATGCTACCTGGTGTAATTCTAGAATATTAGTGTGAGATATACAGGAGGGACCAGCAGGAGCGGACAGAGAAGGCTACAGCCAAAAAGTTATCCCTTATGGAGGTCAATGCTAGCACCTGAGAAAAGGTGGAAGAACAGACCCAAACAGGCAATAGAAAAAGGTGGCGATGATTGCTCCACTGGGAAGAGCAAGACGTGATTGACAACGTTTCAAACAAATGGCTGGAAGAAGCTGGTCGAAGAAAGCCAACGGTTGAAAGGGGCGGAACCAAAGCACTCTGTATATTGTTAGCAGTAGGTCTGATTGACAACTGCGCTGTCAAAACCAAGACCTAAAAAACATCTGTTAAATCCGTTTTTTGTCCACTCCAATACACCTGAAGTGACCAGCAGTGACCTTTAATTTATGGACCGGAATCGGCTGGTCAAACTCTTTGAATACTAGATGCACTTTTCTAGTGTCAACAGTCCTTCCTTCTGAATACCTTTTCGGCTGAAGTACTGAGACAATGCACTAATCTATGAACACGTTACTTTAACCAGTGCTTAATTTGTAAATAAAAATGTGCCAGTGCCCAAAGCCCTCCTCTTAAACACACGGCTGCAGCAAATACATGTTTGAACAGAGAATACTGAGGCGCGTAATCCTGAAGCCATCTCGGGCCTCTTCAATCCATATAAAGCCACTCCCTGCCCCTTCAGCTCACTCTTGCAGCTTTCTACTTTCTCCCTTTGTGACACTTTTTCTTTTTTCCCTTCCTCCGTCTTTCCCTTATGTGCCTTTTTTGGTCGCAGCAAATGCTTGAGGCAGAAGAATAAGCCCCGGCCCTCAAAAAAAAGTGCCGGTGCTCAGCGCCGGAAACAACAAGCACAAATTAAGCACTGACTTTAACTGTGTATTCTTAATTATATAGCTGCACCGTAGCTACTAACCAGGTTTACGACCGTTAGCTAGACAGACTTAGTAAACTGCGTGATTCATAACTCTGTGCTTAATAGGACGTCCGTACCAAAAAGCAGCGCCGCACGGCTCTTTAAAACGGCGCCGGATGTGGGTAGGCGGAAGTGCTTCAAAGCGCACCGAGACCGAAGGGTCGCGTGACAGCCCCGGAGTCTGTTTGCCGTTGTTAATGGAGAAGAACTGATGCTCGTTGCAGATTTTTAAAGGGCTTCGTGCTCGGCACCTAGAAGTTAATTGGCCCTGGATGTAACATACTGATGCAGTAATTGCAGTCCAGCAGCGCCCCCAGCTCCGGCGTTAACCCTGCTCTAGATTTTTATGCAGTCAGGTGGCAAGCCGAGCCCTGTTTGTCCAATTAAAGCGGACTCGGAATGCCTTAGCCACGATTAATCCATTTTCATAAGTTCTCTCCGGCACCCCTCCCCTCACAGCCATCGTTTCACCTCATCTAATGCTTACCTCGATTTGATCAATTTGATTATTTTTTTAATAATTCATTTCGGACGTACCAGTTCAAATGGACATTTATTTTTTGAGTGCTCTGTACTCCTGTTCCCTAAAGGGTCATGGGCTTTTCTTTCTGCATTACAATCACATCTAATATATATTTGAGATGTCTTACTGTGTGAGCTCTGCGGTCAGTTAGTTTGGAAAGCTGTGCTTTCTAGCTGTGCTTTATTGAAATCTTTTTAGGTGGCGCCTAAAAGTGCAGTCTTGGGGGCGAGCTACTTGCAAGTGAAAAAAAAACATGAATTAGGCAGCCAGAAAAGAGGGTAACAAGGGTTATGTGCACATGTCATGGCCTGTCATGGATCATTGAAATTGTATAATTCCAATAGAATTGAACATGTTTACTTGCAACATACATGTGTACGTTATGAACAAAGAAAGAACGTGAAGAAACGTATTCTGTCCCGTATTTTACCAGTAGCCATTCTAGGCTTCGTTACATTGCGTAATTTTTTTATGGTCGAGCCTGCGTCGCATGCGCTCGCGCATGCGTGTCGCTTGCGAGACGCTTTAGTAGCTAGAAAAGGGCTTCGAGCCCCGTCCATGTCACATCAGTGTCTTTCATTGGTTCGTGGGCTTGCCTTTTAAAATCTGCTTGCTTTCATTAGTGGAAGGCATGCATACATCATGCCTTTTCCGGTGGTTAGCCCTCCTTGAGTGCAGCGGCGAAGTACTGAAAACATACGAGCCTCGCTGTTTTCCATCCGGTTTGTGGACTACTTTTTATCTTTTTTCACAGCGCGATCTCGCTTAGCAGAAGTCGAGCGCTTTGCATGACATTGTCCCTGTTACATAGTTAATTGCACTTTTGCCGGTTACGTATGTAATTGCACTTTTGCCGATAGGTTTCACTACGAGTAAACTATAGCAGCGATATCACGCTTTTTTTCCATTTAATGTGGCAAGAAAAATCAGGTTGGCAGTTTACAACTGCTAATAGCTCTAACTCAGAGAAATGCGAGGCCCATTGCATTGCAAATGCTTGTTTTGCTTGTCTGTGCTAGTGCAGACACAGTTGACAAAATGCAATTTGGTTTTAGCATCACCCAATAATGGATAGCCTAGCCCGAAATGCAAAGCTACATGATCTCCCAATGGGAGCACACGCAGGTTTCAGACCTGTTAGGACTCTCTTGAGATGCAGCTTAACAACTTGATTACTTAGAGGAAACCTTTCTTTTCATAAACATTCTGTTTTACTAACTCTGAAGATACAGTTCCTACATTCCCTCCTAATGTGGATAAGAGGATGTAATGTGATGCGGAACACAGGGAACCATCTCAGCCTCCAAACAAAGGCGTGTCATGACCTCTCCTTCACCACCCTATGACTCCAATGTCTCAGTCTCAGGCCTGTCCAATACCCGGACTGTGAATGCTAGGCGTAACGCCCATTGTAGCAGATTGTTTTGTGGTTAAAAGGTGTGTCAGCAGCACGCTTCTCCCCAAGGAACCTCCTGGGTCACATTTTCCCTCCAAGATCAAAGGAGCAGGATTGTGGAGTAGGAGCTGCAGGAAGCACCTATCGGGGTCCATCCACAGTCACTCTGGCAGCTCGTCCAACGAGGGGGTCATGGCAAGATGCAACACTAGCAGGCACACGTCTTACCATTGTGTGTATGCCCCTTGCTGGTTCTTCTGTATCACCGCCCACTTCTGAACTTCATCTTTTCAAAAATAGCCATTTGTCTTACAGTGATTAGGGCTCAAAGATCTTCTCAGTCTAAGAAGCATTGAGGACTTGTCCACAAGTACAACATGAGAAAACACTCTGCTGGTACACATTTTCTTATTACGTTAATACTTAGGCCCTCGTTATGACTTCAGCGGTCTTCCATGAAGACCTCCAAACCCACAGGCGCCAGGCCAGGAGACCACCATTGCTGGTGGTCTCCCGCCAGCCATGTCACGGGTACTACCAAATTTCCACCACACTTTGGGTGGAAATCCGGCAGTAGTTAGGTCGGCGCTGGAAGTGCCCCTTCCTGTTCCCTGCCAGACAACCTTCTCCCAGAAGCAGGTAAGGTGATCATCCTACAAGTGAGTGGGGTGGGAGGGTGGGGGTGTTGTTTGTGAGTGTGTGGTGTCTGCGTGTGTGCATGAATGTGTCTGTGCGTGGCTGTATGCATGTCTGAATGTTGAAGTGAGTGTGTGTCTGCATGTAAGTGTGTATGCATGAGTATGCATGTTTGGATGGGTGTGAGCATGCATCTATGAATGCTGTTGTGGGTGCAGGATGAATGTTGTGAGTGCAGTGATGAAAGCTGTTGTGAGTGCGGGGATGAATGGAGTTGTGAATGTGTGCATGAATACATGAATGAATGTTGTGAATGTGTGCATGTATGCAGAAAGGGGGAAGAGGAATGATGTGGTTGAATGGGTGGGATGGGAGGAGGTGGGGTGGTATAGTGCTTTCTGGGGAGGGGGGGAACCATCTACCTGTGACAGGGAAGGAGTTTCCTGTCACCAGTAGCCTTTCCACCATGATTTTCGTGGCGGTGCTACTGCTGCGGAATTCATGGTGGAAACCTGCCTCCTAATACCACCGGCGGTCTTCTGTGGACCGCCAGTCGGAGATGATCATCTCCAGCCTGGCAGTTCCGACCGCCATGGCGGTATGAGTGGAGATGTAGCAGGCTGGCAGAGGCCAAACCGCCACACTCATAATGTGGGACCGCCATATTTACCCTGGCGGTCGGAAGACCACCAGGGTCATTATGACCACCTTAGTCTCTCTTATTCCTTGTTTCCCCTTTTTTGTCCCCTCTCACTTTGAAGAGGTAACTGCTTTACCATTTAGCACTTTAAAACATTAAATTAATACCATTTGTCATTCTATTGCTTTATTATTTCAGTGGTTATTGAACAAAAACTGATCTATGCCAAATTTCAGAATAATCACTTACTGTGTCTGTTTCCCCTATATATTTTTTAAATGTTCATTCATCTCAAGTGGAGAGGATAAAGTATACGGCCTGCTCTGGTCCTCGTGCACCCAAGGACACTCCTGCACTCTTTGGATATCTTCAGTGTTTTTCCTCTACCCCATTTTTTGTCATTAATGGTGTTAGGCACTATTCTGGGGTACACACTCAGACAGAGGCTGCTAGACACCAACAGTGGTGGTTGAGGTTGTGTGCCACCGGTGTCCCGTGGTCCATCCTACTACAGCCGTGCAAACTCGGCCTTGTACAGCCCTTTTCGTACTTGACCCGCAGTGAAGCAAGGGCGAACAGACACAAGTTTTTTCTAGAAGGTTGTTTCGGTGGTAGAAGCTCAGAAGTCAATACTCAGAACTCAGTAGACACAATGACTTAATGTGAAGCCCAGTGTTTTTGTGTTTTTTAAATGCAAGCACGTTAATCGCATAAAAGAACGAAATGTGCACAATTTAACTAGATTAGTGAATAGAGGGACTGATGTAGGTCTTGGAGGAGGGGAATATTCCATCACAAACATGACGGATATCCTGTCTGCTTTATTACGATCCCATGATATCCTGTGGAGATGGTGATGAGGCGTACAGGATGTCCGTCACCTTAGTGACAGAGTATTCCCTACGCCAAGACCAAAATCAGGCCCAAGTTTTTTTTTATCCCTGGTTGCAGTCGACGCCCCTTGAACCAGTATTTTCTCCCAATCTGGTTGACTTCATTAGCAACACTCGCCAATAATTTGTTTCAGAGGAATGAATAAGGCACAGGTGTAAATTATATGTGTTTCCCCCCATTGATTTTGATGCACAACTCAATTGAATTCTTCTTACCCCAGGTTTATTTTGGGCAGAAGGTCTCAAATCCTCCTGCTTTATATCCTCGGAGAGCCTCTCAGTCTGTTTTCTTCGGTCACCGGTGAAGACATGCTGTATGTGTGTGACAGTCCCTCAGATCGGATAATGTGACAGGCACAGCCCACATCTTCCATCCTCGCAGTAGCCTATGCTTGGCACCAGAGTAGATGGATGATTTTGGCACAGGATCCGGACGTCACAGCACAGCATTTTCAGTATTTGGGACTACCTAGTGATGGTACGTCTTCTTTCTTTCTGTATTCAGCATTAGCAGCACCAGCTCATGGCTCGCAGCCGCTGTCAGCAGATGTGGCTTCAGTGATTTGGTGAAGTCGTTGGGGCTGTTCTCAGCAGGAACCACGCCGAGAGTTCAGGAGACTCACTCATGTCATGGGTCACTCCTGTCTTCGTTCTGTATTGCAGTCCATTTTCTCTTTAGATGCGTCTTAGATGTTCCACAGGCCAGTAACATGCGTTCCTCCTTCTTCTGGATAGTCTCTTCTCACAGGGCCAGGCACACTAATTCCCCCCATTAGCAGGTAGGCAGGTCTCTAGGCAGTAGGCAAACCCTACGCTCCTTATGCAAAAAGTGCAGACGTATGATATCCCATCTCCTGGAAGATGCTGCACCTTTGCTTCACATGAGGCACCAGTGACAGGAACAGTAGTCTATTGTCTACCATTAGGACACGCTGTGGGTGCCACTCTAGGTCCCAGGGAAGGTCCTCATATTCACAATTTTTTGGGACAGGCCTGGGCTTCTGCTCTGACTATAGATTACCATGAAACTAGGACCAAAAGAAAAGGTATGCTTGATCTTTTCAAGTTCTCCCCCCATCTCCTCAACTCAAGAGCAATGGTGACAGAGACCAGTCCTATACCATTCAATTCACAAAAGTTACCTCAGGTGATTGGCACTAGGTGGCTTTGCGCCTTGATTCTACTTTGTGTACAAACCCACTTTCCAACATCCCTAAAGCTTTCAAGGCACATAAAAAGTAAGGTGAAAAGCTTTGTACAACTCCTAATATTGGCATGTAACTGTGTTTGGGAACACTTCCAATTTTGTCAGATAGCGGAATTGGAGACAGGTTGAGAAGCGATGTGCCCCAAAATGCATGCAGTGGGTGTAAAAGGAAAACCCACTATTGAATGCAGTTGGTTTGGCAGTCAGTGACCCAGCCACCAGACTTAGGGCTCTCCATTGAGAAGAGAAGGGATGATGCCCTTACTGCTTGAGTGCCATCACTTTTTACCAACATGTCAAGATTACCTGTATCGTTTTCTCTCATCTCAAACACTTTTCTGGAAGAGGACTGTTTATTTAGCCTCACTATTCTTCCAGAGCCACCTTGCACAGATGTCTCTGTAGCTATACCCAATTATTCTGTAGGTTCTAGCACTGGTCCAGTGCCTCTTCCTAGAATGCCAGTGCCCCTGATCAAGTTTGTACATCTGTGACATCTTGAGGAGGGCTCGAATCTCTGTATACGGCACCTTTTTGCCTCTTTTACCTGCAGATATGGCACTGGCATTGAAATAGAAGCCCCCAGAGCAATGAACCAAGAAATTAATGTCAGTAGTTTTGAGTATATTTCCTTGGGTATCTTTTATGATGTCAGTATTACACAGACTCCCCAGAGTGTACAGGATTGCCCTAAAACTTTCGGTATGACACTGACAGCACAGGACTTACCCGGCTGTTGCAGCATGCAGGTCCAGACGGGCGACAGTGATTTCTCATATACACACAACACAGCAAATCTCCAAAAAAAGGTGTATCAGTCACTGACTAAAGAAAGTGCCCCAGAGAGCAACATGAACATCAGATTGAAAATGGACGAAGTAGCGAAGGCTGTAGAAAAACAAGAATAAATCATTTTTCTTTTCTATAGGCTAGAGTAACTCTTAGGGGATGAATATTTTTAAAATTCCCACTTAAAAGAAAAAAGCTTTCTTTCGACTGTGCTCAACATGACTTTTTATCTAAAGCTTAGTTCCTGCACGCCTTTGGCCTGTGATGAATTCACAAGCTCCTTTATCAATTTTCACAACATTATATTCTGCTTGACTCTTGCTGAGTTTTTCAAACCTCTTTCTTCCTGTAGTCTGTTGTTGCCTCTGCAACTAAGAGCTAATGCATTTTGCCAGCTGCTCTGTTCTCATCCAACAGTGAAAGTTTAATTTTCAGCTGTAGTTGAACTTGGCAAAGTGTAGTAAGCCTATAAGGCCTTTGCAATCATCCTGGGAAATGCTGCCCATGCCTCTACTACATTTATATTTTAGTTCTGGCATAGAGAGCGTTAGACTTTGCCAGCATTTGGAAATCACGAAAAATACTACTACTATAATCACAACAACAATAATGCTAAACTAGAAAAGGGCCCCTGGGTCTGCCCCAGTTCCAGGCCAGAATGGTATGACCCCACTATCACGTTAATAAATCTAGGCTACCAGGCCAGAGTTGCCAGGCTAGCTTATACACATAACCAGTTGTGGCTCGCTGCCCTCTGAAGGGGCGGGGAGGGTGCGGCGCACAGGGGAGGGGAGGAGTTTAACATTTAATTAAAAAAATAAATAACTAAAAACTTAACTCCTCTGTTGCCACTGCTCCGCCCCTCTTTCCCTCGCCGCTCCAGGCTGCAGGCACAGGCTCCCAGCCTGCCCTGCAGCCAATCCTGACGCCGCTCAAAGCAGCTTTAGGATTGGCTGGAAGCGCCCAGCCAGGGCACTCACAGGCAGACTGGAAGCCTGCACAGGCTCTCTCCAGCCCGGCAACTATGTTGCCGGGCTGGAGAGAGCCTACTGCACATGTATGTTTGGCCGGCCCGAGACGGCCAACCAAACATACATGCGCAGTGAGGGGAGTGCACACTGCATTCCCCTCATCGTCGTCATCCCCAATGCCCCGCCCCTTTAACAAATGAAATGATAGTAAACATGCTTTATTATCGCTTAGTTTGCTAAAGGTGATTTGCAGCCGCTGTTGCTGGCAGGGGGGCGCGGCTCCTCCGCCCTAACAGAGGAGCTGCCTCTGCACATAACACGAGTGGAGTCAGTCTCCCCTGCAAGTGTAAGCATCTGCACATCTCGCGCCCCTCAAACAACATAACAATTGGTGATGAGGCAGGTATACCCCAAGACACCCACCATCATTCCCAGGGGAGTGATTCTCCTTGCCTCAGCCCCAGCTGCTCTCCACTACTGCAACTCAAGGAGAGTGCTGCAGAGTACCGGCAGCAGCCGGCGCCGCTCCCCCGGTTCCCGCTGGTTTGGTCTTTGCTCCCAGTGAGGCAGTTCTCCAGACCCGAAATCCAGCTCGGCATGCTCCATCTGCCTTAAGGCATGTCTGGCGCCACCCTGCAACGGGCCGGTAAGCTTTCAGCTGACGATCTGGGCCATGTGCTCACAGGGTACTCCGATGGCCTGACAGTGAAGGCTCCAGTACTTCCATTCCCTCCAAGGGCCACCCACCACTGCCAGAGACCGCACATGCCCCACAAGCTCTGCAGGAGGCCTAGGGAGGCAAAGTTGCCCCGCAAACAACTGTCACACTCACAGTAGACTACATGCGGTTTGTACTGCTCTGAGCAGGTACACAGCGGACTCAGGAACGCTGACTGAGATGGAATGCAATCCTGCAAGGCGCACATTCGCCATTTGCCACCAGGGACGCACAGTACGGAAGTAATCAAGGCTCCTCATGACATCCATCCCAGTGATTAAGCCATTCATGGTGAAAGGGCCCTTATCCTTACAAGCATTGAAATGGAAAACCTTGGTGGAGAGGTTGGATTTGTACTTTGTGGCCCTGGGTGTGGAGAAAAACTGAAAACTGCTGTTGATGCTACACCTAGCGGGAGACAACCCATATAAACTATCCAAAACTGTGATTGAGGCAGGCCCACCGTTTATTTATGACACACTAAAGGCAGCACTGACTGCACATTTCGTACCCAGACTATGAAAGGTTTCTACTGCGCCAGGCCCTCCAAGGTCCCAAAGAATACGGAGGCACATTCTATGCACGGCTCTGGGAGTTACCCTGCACGTGCACCCTCCCTGATGAACAAGATAAAATCAGGGCCCAGTTTAAACAAGGCTGTGGGAAACTATGAGAGCACATACTGCAAGACCCAAGAAAGTCCCTGCAGGATAGCCACTTGCTGAGACACTCCAAAGAACTCTCCAAAGCTTCCCATATGGAAGTGGCACTCTAACGACCCATCAAAGCTGAGCCAGTTAACCAGACTGCATGTGGACCGCCAACAGGCAAGAGAGAGCACAAAAGCCTCTGCCAAACCAACAAACCATACCAGTGGTGTGATGGACCGTTCTCCCATGCAGGGGAGTTCCCCACAATGGACAAGTAATTCTCGGTGTGTGGAAAGCGAAACGACTATTACAAGGTGTGTCGCTGAACCCCCAACATCGCAGAGTTGTCCAAAAAAAGTCATAAATGCCATGGCATTCCTAACACAGTCTCTTGAAGATGAAGACATGGATGATGATGACCCAGGGGGGCACAGTCCATGTGTCTCACGCATTCAAATCATTTCACAACCCCATCAGGACCGTCCACAGGTGCCTGGTCTGGGTGGGAGGGCAACCAATGATTGCACTCATCGGCCTGGCGACATCAATAAACATTATGATACAAGAACTGTTTGAGACCACGACAGCCAGACCGAAACTCTGCCCAACAGGAATCCAAGTGTACACATATAGCACGGCTACACGCCTCCCCTTAGCGCAAATGTTCATCACAAACATTAAACACGAGGGCACCTGACTAGCGCTAAAGTGTACATCATCAAAGGGGGATCAGGTATGGTATTGAGTTGCCAAACAGCAGTGAGATTCCAGCTGGTGCAGTTTACATCATGTGTTCATGTGAACACCATAGAGAACCCCAAGCTGCTTTTCATTGGCATTGGGTATCTAAAAGGGAGGATGGCTCTGCGATACAGTGAGTGGCGCTCCATCTCTGACCTAAAGTGGAAGCCAAGCTGTGGAAACTTGAAGCAGCAGATATTATCAAAAAAGTTGAGGAACCCACTATGAGTGCTGACAGGGCTCGCCGTAGCTCTCAACATCAGCAAGGACATAGACATTCTGGTGCATGCTCCATCACTTGAGGAACAACTCAGCCGCCCAAGAGCTGTGTTGTGCAACCTCCAGGACAGTGGACTTACTTTGCACCGGGAGAAGTGCAAGTTCTTGAAAGATAAGATCTGCTTCTTTTGATACCTATTCTCAGTGATGGAAGTGGCACCAAATCCTACCACATTCTGAGACATCTAGTCTGCCCCAGCTCTGACAACGGTGACAGGAGTTTGAAGTTTCTTATGAACGGTCACTTACTGTGGTCGATTCATACAGAAACTGACAACCCTCACTGGTCCCCTTGCGAACTCACAAAAGCATCCATGCCCTTGACATGAGGGGAAGAGCAGGGCAGCAAACGAGCTTTGTTGGAGAACACCCCACTTGCATATTTTGAGGGAGTCAGATCTGTCAGTTGATGCCAGTCCCACAGGGTTGAGAGTGGTACTCTTGCAAACGCAGTACAGCGGTCGGTGGGCTCCAATAGTCTACGCCAGTCAGGCTCTCAGTACTGCAGACCAGAGAAATTCTCAACTCGAGAAGTAAGTAAAAGCAATTCTCTGGGTCTGCAGGCATTTTCACATGTACCTGTTCGGCCACTGCTTCACGGTGTGTACCGATCATAAACCTCTCATTCCGCTGTTGTAGGGGTTGTCTTCAAAGCCTCTCCACCGATTGAAAAACTGATTTTACAGTTGCCGGAATACGAGGAGTACAGAACCCGGCAGACTATTTGTCAAGCCACACCCATCCAGCTACGTCAGGCAAAGCGGCGGCAGCCTCAGAGACTGAGGAATATGTCCGTCTAATTGTAGAATGCTCACACAGGCTAGGTAGGTAGATGACTGCCTGCAGCTAGCTTTAGCCGCTGTGCGGTTCGGGAACTGAAAGTTTCTTACACACAACAGCTCACAAAGAACCAAATAGGCTAGGCAGGTGTTTGCTTCGCTGTTCCATGTGTGTCAGCACCACGCCTGATAAGGGGACCCCAGCTGGTAATCCTGCAAAGCCTAGCCCAGCGAGTTGTGACCCTGGTGCATAGGTATCACCAAGGCATAGTTAAGATAAATAGCCGGCTTCTGAACAGTCTGCTTCCCTAGGCTGGATGAAATAGTGGATCAGACAGTCAGACAGTGCGAACTGTACCAGACCACCGGGTACCCAGATCCCCCATCCTCAATCATAACTGAAGACATCCCCTCAAGTCCATGGCACCAGGCCAGAACGGACTTCTGGAGCCTCCCTAAAGGGAAATACATGCTCCTCATCGTTAACGATTTTTCGAAATTTCCAGAAGTTGAAGTTGTGCAGACAACAGTGGCTGACGAACCATACCAAAGCTGGAGAAGGTCATGGCAATGCACGGGTTGATCCAGGAGATCCCCACAGAGAATGGCCCACCATTCATTGATCAGGAAGTGACTGACTACCTTTAGTCCTGAGCAACCAAACTCCTTGAGGATCACTTCTCCATGGCCTCAGGCGAACTTGGAAGTTGAACGTTTTATGAGGACCTTAACAAAGGTGATCCACATTGGCCATGCATCGGAGCAGAACGTCAAGGCGGCAATCTATGTTTTCCTCAGAGATTACTGACTAATCCTACATGGGACCACTTTTTTTCTCCAAGTCTCATGTGTTTTAGTCGGTGAGTGGGCAACACTATTCCTCACCACCCAGATTGGGCAGCAATTGCATCACTGACAAATAAGTTATCCCAACAACAGGCAGAGCGGAACTACTGGATTAGCAAGTGGCCACACCATGACCCAGCTGGTTTACCTGTATTGGACTGGACGCTAGTAAAGGACATCTACCCTGGAAGTATGTTTCAGCTCCCATTCAAATCCTAGCCATGGAAGATCACGCACATCACCATTGTGTCCGCCTGCAAAGGAGCTGGAGTGTTACCAGGAATGTCATTCTTCGAGCGGTTCACAAGGCTGCTAAGTAACGCATGACCTGAAACAAGCTGGGCTGACAGCTGTGAAGATGGGAGTGTCTCGGACGATAGTGGTGAGGAGGCAGATCATTCCTGGGGAAGTACTTTATTTCCGGAGACGAAACACACCAGGTCCTGGCCGGAAGGTCCCTGACATGGTACCACTTAGCCGTTACTCCGAGGTACACAAGATGAAGGTGAATCAACCACAATATCAGTGAAGGGGTGCCTTGAGGTATAGTCTTCGGCCCCACCCTACCCAACCCAGCAATATAAAGATTTTGTGCTGGACTAGATGTTCAGCCTCACTGATGTTCCTTTACTGTTTTGCTCATTTTTGAGCCACTGTGCTTTGACTGTTTGCTTAATAGTCAAGGAGGAAATAATGTTGGGACGTCACTACTTTGGCCTACCTGTACAAGGATGTTATGGTGGTGGTCCCCGAGTACCAAGCCTGTGAGGGCAGACCGGTTTATACACACAACACGAGTGGTGTCGGTCTGTGCCTGAGTGCCTCCATCTGTACACTCCTCTCCCCTCCAACAACCTAACACCGGTGTCTGACACGTCAGATAGAGGAAGTGGAGGTAGTTCATCAAATTCAATCAGTGCATAAAGAATCAGTGTCCAGGCATTAACTGATGTACTCACACACATAAGTTTCCACCACCCATACTGCGAGCAGATCACCCTAGTTTGTCATGCCATCATAGTGTAGCGGCACCTACACAAGTAATTGAATGCAGGATCATGAATAAATTTAGAGTAACGCCTCACTGCAAGGGGACAGGGTTCTACCAAACAGAAAGTGTTCAATTTGTGGGGGTACCCTTCTTACCGCAATGTTCACACTCCTCATACAGATCAAGCCAGTAGCACACACAATATACCTCTGAACATTTTGAAAAAATGCATAGTGTTGATTTATATCTTTTGAACACAATTAAAGAAATATTTCCACATTCAAAATATCACCAGTGGTGGCCCCCCCCTAAGGCGGAGGAGCGTCGCCCCCCAGCCAGCAGCAGAAGCTGCAAACCTTTCACAACAAAAGGATAATAAACTACGTTTATTATCCTTTCATTGTGAAAGGAATGGGGCATTGGGGTGACGAGCAGTGAGGGGAGTGCCATGTGCACTCCCCTCAGTGTTCAAGTATGTTTATTCGGCTGTCTCGGGCCGGCCAAACACCCATGCGCAGTGTGCTCTCTCTCCAGCCTGGCACTGTGTTGTCAGGCTGGAGAGAGCAGGCACAGGCTCCCAGTCAATCCTAACGCTGCTTTCAGGAGAGTCAGGATTGGCCACAGGGCAGGCTGGGAGCCTGTGCCTGCCTGCTGAGGAGACGACAGAGGATCGGCGGCACTGTGCAAAGTTTTTTAAAATTATTTTTTGTTCATTTTATTAATCTCCCCCCCCCCCACGCGCCGCCCCGCCCTCTGTAACTCCTGCGCGCCACAACTGAATATCACACATAAAAATAACACGATTAAAAATACAGCACATATATTTCATACAAAGGAAACCATCATAGACAGTGTGCGAGAAACATTCCTTGCAAAGCCAGGTTTGGTCTGCAGTGTCGCATACATTTCTCACTGAAATCGCTGTTTTGCCTGCAAGTCCTTCTCTGAGACAGTCCCCTCTCTATGTCTGCAGCCAGGCTGAGCTCTGCTGGAGTGAGCCGTGTCCAATAGCTTACACAGTCCCAAAACTGTATATATATAATAAACAGACAGCTCTGCAATTAATCAGAGCGTGTTAAAACCCCCCTTATCTTAATGTTCACACTCCTCATACAAAGCAAGCCAACAACACATAACCATATACCACTAAAGATTTAGGAGAAAAAAACATGGTTTTAATTATTATCTTTTGAATCCAATTTAAAAAAAAATCCACATTTAAAATATCACCTTTAAAAATTAACACCATTAAAAATACAGCGAATATATACCATTCAGGGAAAATCATCGTAGACAGCACAATTAGTCTTTGCAAATAGACACATTTACTAATTATGTCACTAGGTTACTATGAATTCATTCCCGGGGAAGTGAACTCACTCCGGCCCTCGGAGGAGCACATTAGTGAAACGCAGACCGTAACTGTGCTCTTATGCAAATGAGGGGACACGCCTCATGATTGTGCCAGCATGATCCATATTATAGAAAGGGCAGCGTAAGCCTCTGATCTCCTTCTGTAACACCAAAGTGCTTCAGGGGTGCAAAAAAGGACGCAACAGGCACAAACTTATGTTGTTCCCCGTGGCCTTCTTATAATACAGCCTCAGCTATTCCCATTCATCAGATGTACCCAAAATGTGGGTAACTTAATAAATGAGTAACACATTATGCTTAGCATGCTAAATTTTGCAAAGGCCATTTCATTTTGTGCATAAATTATTCATGCAAAATATGTGATTGCAGTAGAAGATTAATTAATGACTTAAATTCTGCGCTTGGAAAAAGGCAAATCACGGGCAAAAAAGGCCCTACTTTTCCCTGTATTTAAAAGTTCATAGAAAATCCACAATTATTTCCTGGTATGTGCCACCAGAGAAGACCAGGGGCTAATCTTGTACCTTTAATAGATTAATGAATATCCGCTGACATCTGGTGTGTCTGGAGGTCATGAGTTCAAGCCCTGTCAAGGTATGACGGTGTTCACATGATTACTAGTTAATTAACTGGTAAAAATATAAAAAAAAAGGTAAAGTCCTTTATTTCAGTTTCTCAATTGATCGTGTATGATTATTACACTGGTTTTGACGTGCAAGGTATGAGCTCTGGACCTAATTACCAGTTAATTGGGTAATGGTGATATTTACAGATGTTCGAAATGGTTTAAAGGTGCTTCGAAGCACTTTAGAAAAAGGTATAGTGCTTCATTTCAGTTTCTGGATTCTTGATGTAGTTTCATTACACTGGCTTGGACTGGCAAGGTATGGAGTTGTTACCAGATAATTGGGTAATGGTGGTGCCTGTTAATTTACAGATGTTAGAGATGCTATAAAAGCAGTACCAAACACTATATAAAAAAGTGAAATGCGCCATGTCAGTGTCTGGATTGTTCATGTAGAATCATTCAATCAATCATAAAAAAAATAAAAAAAATGCGTAGAGCGCGTTACTCACCTGTAAGGGTCTCAAGGCACGGGGGGAGACCGGGGGGAGGTGGCAGGGAGGGTCACTGATAGAACAACCATGTCTTGAGGTTCTCAGTACAATGGTTTTGACTTTTGACAGAACTTGGTATGTTTTTTGGAATCGCTGAATGACCTTTGTGCAATGTAGCGCACACATAGTGACCAAGTGAACTAAATTGGAATGACATGTGATTTCTTTTTGTCCAGTGGATGGGCTTCAACCTTTTTCATTATTTTTGTATAGAGATGGGGGATCAGGCCATTACCTTTGGCTGGCTCTTGGAGTGATGTTTTTTTTTTCATTGGCCTCCCACGTGTCGTCATTTCACCAGTTTGCAGCTTATCTCTAAGCCAATTGAGAGGTCAACTGATGAAGAAAATATTAGTCTTTCCCCTCCCTAGCAATTTTTCCTACGCCTTTACTGTTTATAATTACATAATTATTCAAAACGAGCCATAAAGAGCGATATTAAAGGGCAGGAGGACGAACTGCTTTAAATTCCACTTCGACTTAAGCAGGCAGATCAAGCAGGGAAATGCCATTTGCCATCTTAAGACCATCCTTCAGGTGTCATTCCACAGCATCCTGGCTGCATTGCATCAAACACACGCAGCTTAAGGCGCTCGAATCATAGTGGCAGACAGATGTTGGGTTTGTCTGGGGATTAGAAATCTCCTTTCCATTAAGCATAAATTAACTTAATCACCGGGTTTTGGAAGATATGCCGCATTCCCCGAAGCTTTCATTAAAATGTTAACTCTATTTTTAAGCCGAGTTCATATTTTTGTTGGCCTCTATCAGGCTTCAGAGAGATTGTTTCAGGTGTACTTTTCTTAACAGTGGCAGAAACTGATGTCCTTGGGACAGCGATGTCTTTTAACTTACGTTGCATGTCTGATTTTAGGAAATGGGCAAGTCTGGACACTTAAGTAAAAATTAGAGTCTGGTGACTCAACCCTTTCTACTGCAGAAAAGGGGTTCATTGAAAATGACCCAGAGGATGATGTGTTAGTCCGACATGAGCTATGATCAGATGTCTTCCTAAAAGTACATATTGTCTTTTCATCGAAGACAGTCCCTGACATAGAGATACTTTGGGCATTTCGCTGTTGTTTACTGTGTACACACTATGGGCCTTATTACAACTTTGGAGGAGGTGTTAATCCGTCCCAAAAGTGACAGATATACCACCAGCCGTATTACGAGTCCATTATATTCTGTGGAACTCGTAATACGGCTGGTGGTATATCCGTCACATTTGGGACAGATTAACACCTCCTCCAAAGTTGTAATCAGGCCCTATGTGTGTAATGATTTCCATTAGGAAGCTTGCCCCATAGATGGTTCACCTTTATTTTATTGGATTACAATATTGTATTATATTTCTGATATGTGTACTGGTAAGTTTGGTTACCATCCTAACTAGCTGAACCCACATGTGATATTTGCAGGTATAGGCAATCTGTTGTGCTTCACAGTGTTGTGTCTTTCCATATTGTACAGGACACTGAAAACATTGTTAATGTGCTGAAAGTCTACAACGTTTCCATTGTTAATTAATCGATTATTCATTCACCTTGTGCAAAGAAATGTGACAGATTTGGCATCTAATCAAAGCAATCGATTCAATATTTTTCCTAAAGAATAAAAATGTCAGTGTCGAGCCATGTTCTCCAGCAAGAGTGTGACACTCAGTGAGGTCTATAAACGTGAGACAGCACTAGACCACTCCCAGCCAACCCTCAAGGTACACAGTCTGCAACAGAAACTGGGGGTCACTTAAACATCCCTGACCCTCTACGTATGGATGAGAATACCTAGTGTTGACTGGCAAGAGTTAGTGGGTTGACTTGAGTATGATACCACACAGTAATGCAAGCCACAATGAAGTCTCAATTTCCAGCCAATAATTATGTGTAGTAAAAAACGTGTTTACATATTTTGCAGCATAAACAAGATGAGCTCAAATGACCAACAGAGCGCCGTACTAAGCACTACATAGATGCCACCCCACCCTGGATAACACAATAAGTGAGGGCTCTCGTTATGAGCAAGGCAATCTCTTGGGGAGAACATTGGACACAATAGTAGTTTTAAACACAAAGCAATATTAAAATCAAAGCCATCTTAAGTTACGTTATTGTGTTCCAAATCTGCATCTGCATGAGCATCAATTTAAGGCACAAACGATGAATTCACAGCAGCAAAAGTGTCACAGTTACCTGCATGGCAAGAAGACATTGTCTCTGTATTCCTACACACGGGCGTGGGTTACAGTGACGTTCATTGACCTGGTAGTGCCAGCAGGCAGAGGTGCAACAACCCAAGAGCTCAGAGGGCTTAGAGGGGATGCAAAGTCCCCCAGATCCAGCTAGCAAGCTAGCTAGACAACCTGGGCCTGTATCCCAAACAGGGTGCACTTTCCCTGTTTGCGCCATGGTGCACCTTCAAACAGGTGCAGCGGGCAAACAGGAAAAGTTATGATGCAATACACTGCCCTCAGGTAGCTACTAACTCCCACTGCCCTGGGGGCAGCACATTTAGTGAAATGCTGAGCTGTTGCTTTAGAGCTGTGTGTTTCTCTGTTCAGGCGACAGCCCGTCTGCATTTGAAAAATGGGATAGAGATCTCCTAGCGGGCATGTGCAACGAGTGACTGCACCTGCCTGCAGGGGGACATCTGGTGGGTCGATAGAACCCCCTAGCACAGGGTTCTGCAAAGTCGGTCCTGGAGAGCCGGGTCCATGCCAGGTTTTTAGCATATCCACATTTAGAAAAAGATGTTTCAGAAATCTAAATTTTTCTAAATGTGGATATGCTAAAAATCTGGCATGGACCCGGCTCTCCAGGACCGACTTTGCAGAACCCTGCCCTAGCACCATTCCAGAGGACTACCCTTAAAGGGACGCGCTGATGGTGTGCCACCTTTTTGTGGCACACCTGCAGTACGGGTCCTACGGGCATGCTTGCCCCTGTGCCTGCATCTGTAGTATGGCAGAGGCAAAGTGAGTCCCTCATTTGCATTGGCTCCATACCCCAGTGCAAATGAAGAAACACCCTCTAAGGATAGCGCTTGTACTGTATGTGCACCTGCGCCATCAGTATTACAGAAGGGGCTGCACCAGCATCTGTGGTCCTTATGCAATACAAGTTTGCCCCAGGAACACACAAAGCAGGTGCCCATGCCAGTTGTAACCCCCGGGCCCTTTCTGAAATAAGGCCTCTGGAGGTGGACTGGCTCATCCAATTAAATTGCTACAACTAATAAACAGCACAAAGTGAGTGTGCTTGCCAGGCTGAAGGCAACCATTTCAAATATGCTTACAGGCTCAATCTTTTGGGCATATCAGCTCCCTCCGTGCTGCATGGGCTGGGGATTGCATGTCAGCACACCTCCAACTTGTGGTGAGGAGTACAAGGAGCTCAGGTCAGTTTTTTTGGGCTCTGTATAGAAGCCGGACCCTTTGGGGCTGGCAATTGCTTTCATGCATGGCACAGTAAGAAGCTGGGACAGGAAGCCGAACTTCAGTTTCAGAACCCGAAGGGGTAACTCTAACATATGCATAGCGGTAATTTTTTTTAACCTTCATAATTCATACACAGGGGTCATGCCTGTGATAGGCACATGTTAATGCTTCAAAAGCGTAATATTTAAAACATGATCAAGAAAGAAAGGGTCCACTCATCTAGAGCTCCTGGACTTCAGTTTACACCGAGAGGCCAAGTGCAGGTTCCCTGGCTGTTATAGCCGTTCCCAAAAAACTCCACAGATCAGGAGCCACAAACCAGGACTTATCGAGGAGTTCAAAGAGTTTTAACCATTAGACAGCTTGTCAAGGCCAAGGGGGAAAGGGTGGAGAGCCCACAAGGATGTCCCTTCTCACAGGACACCCAAAGGGTCATCCCAAGACACCTAATCTATAGATTGAAACGTTTGCAAAGAAGTCCCTTCAAAAGTTTCTAAAGTAAATAAGCACTGGCAAAGCGAATATTTTTAGCCTTGACAAGCTGTCTAATGGTTAACTTTTTTTAGATTTTTTTATGACCAGCGTATGCCACAAAATTAAAAAGGAAACCAAGAAACCTAAACGTAGCTACTACAAGCTTGCATTGCAAATCCTACGTTTAAAATCATTCACTGATGTGTCCGTTTCCGCAGTCATGTTTTTAAAGAACAAACATTTAGTTGGTGCATTTTATTACTATTTGTGAAGGAGGCTGGAATAAATCACTATCCAACCATTCAGTGGGAAAGCCAGATGATTTGGCTTTTTCAAGCGGGTACCATGGTCACTTTTTTTTATTGTAAGACTATGACATGAAAATAAGGAAAAACATTTTTTAAATGCCTCCCCTCAAACACGACCACCCTATGCTTGCAATAAACATTGTCATTTTGAAAGAAAAAATTCCGTAATGTGGTTGCTTTGCAAGGGAGTTTCTTTTAAAACCATGCCAACTTCTCTATGCTGTATTTTTTAGTGTTATTATTTCTGAAGGACACTAGAATAAACCACACCCCAACTAAGTACTCAGATCACAAGCAGATACAATGTAACATGAAAACATTATGACAACAATTTAAAAAGACAGATGGAGAATAAATGCCCATCGTACTGGGAAGCTCAACAGACAAAATAAATACCTGGTATTTTATATTAAAATTAATAAAAAAGCTTGCTTTGAATCAGCTTTGTCACTGAAGATAAACTATTATTGGTCAGTGGGTAAAGTGTGCTGACTTGTTGGCTCGTATTTGAATGACAATTTAACTGACCAATGAATGAAGCTTGCTGACTAAAAGCCCCATTATGAGTGTATACTATGTATTAAAGTTTGGGAAAAACAATATTCCAGCAAGACAACTAAAGTTGTCTTAAGTGCGAGACTTAAGAAGTACCAGGGAACTTCAGGATACAATGGGAACAAGGACTTGACCTAAAACGTTCAGGTGAACTTCAGGCTCCAATGGGAAAAATTCAAGGGATGAGTGCTCTACGTGTTTTTTGGAGACATTCTTCCTTACAACAGGAGACAATTTTATGAAAGAAATCCACATTGGATTGTGATTAAGTACTCCTGTTAAAGCAATGGATGTGTTTTGCTATGACTTTGAGAGATGTTGGCTGTAATGATGTCTTGGATTTGCACGCATTCGCGGCCTTCCTTGTGCTGGTGACAAGCATGTTAAGCAAATCTACATTCGTGGTGTGAGTCACCAGGATCACTCACTGCTGTAATATGCTGGCAGAATGGGGTTCTTCACCCTGCCTCAGCATGTAGTACTCTCCCACGTGAAACGCCACCATTTTTACACCTGCTGCACTTTACTGCATGACAATGTGTGACAGCCAAACACCTCTGTAACAGGTCCACGGGAGGCTTCATGCGCTTTCAAGCAAAAGCTGGATGGGTGTCTTTTCCTACAGTTGAATATTTATGGTTTCTCAGCTCAAGTACAGAGCTGCACAAAACTGACTGATGAATACATTAAGTCCCATAAAATCACAACGTTACTCATCGCAGCTCATAATAATGCTGACATGTCCCGTAGCGCAAACTACAAAGTGGCAAATCTCTGGGTTATGAGGCTTATGGACTACAAGTTACACATTTGCAAGTTCTCAGGCTCGTCACCCAAGATACATGTCAAAGAATCAGCTGAAAAGAGTTTGATGCTACGGGCGCGTAGTTAGTTTGTTAGCAGAAATGTCTCTTATTAATGTGTGTTTTTGAATCGAAGATTGCCTAGTTTCCTAAAAGGGACCTCTCCTAAGTACCTTCTGATTAGCGCCCTAGAAACACAGTTATAGCTTCTCTTTTGTGTAACAGCTTTGGGTGTGTTACCAGGGTGGGAGTGGCATTTTACACACTAAACCCTATGACCCTCCCACTCATCCGCACGTAGCCCTCACATGTCACTTTTCCTGATCCTGCTAACCAGGGTGTGAAATTTGGAATTCCTTAATGCCTTTGTGTGCACAAATAAAATTTACTAGGATAATGGCGTAAGGGAGACCCTTGCAGTGGGTGGGGGAGGGAGGGGACTCTTCCGGGGGCCCTCATTCTGCCCATGGCTAATAAATACTTGGGGGGCCCTCATTCTGCCCATGGCTAATAAATACTTGTGAGATATAGGAGAGTTAGGGCCCTCATCACATTCTGCAGGGAGAAGGCAGGATTTTGCTTTGCACCACTGACTTAGAGGTGCAGCATGCTTTGTTAGCTTTGCCCATCAATGGCATGTTTGATTGTATGGCACATGCATGTTTTTGGTACCAGAAAATATTTTACATAAACCTCGTGGCTCTCCATGACCCTCTTCTTTCTCCTCCCCCACTTACCGTTCACAGTAACTAAAACAGTTCTGCAACCCTAATGATACCTTACAGTCTTTTGAGATACTGAACTTTCTTCTTCAACAACTTTATGCCAGATGTAAAAGCAGTCGCAAAAGTCAGTTTCAGCAGCATAAAATAATATTGTACCATTGAAAATAGAACAGGTTCACCAATGCAAAGCAGCACTGTCTGGATTTGTTGGAGTAGTTGAGCACTGTTGTTGCCAGTTGGCTGAGTCAAGGTCAATGTTAAGACGAGGTAGAACTCCCTCAACGCCTCTTTGTATATGATGAATTAGCATTGACGTGCACGAACACGATGCCATTGTGCATTTCTCTCGTTCCCTGAGCATGTTTACAAGTGATGTAAGTGTAGATTAATTACAGTAACTGAATGCAAAGATCAGTGAACATATCAATGGGCTTCTCCAGTTAATGAGCTAGTAGTTGTTATTTAGGCATCATACTGATAGTTGCCTGTGATTGTACTGATAAAAAGTAAGACAAATAAAATGTTGGAAACCCTGTTCTTACCAAATTATGAGCAAATAACCTAGCTAACCTTCAACAACTCCTGACCCTTGTTTCAATTTGAGACCTGCCAACTTTGTAGGTGAGCAAGAACCCTCTTTTGTCAGGGTTCAAACATTCTCTGACTCTCTAGTTGTTCCCTGTGCCTGGCCTTTTGCTGCAAATAAGATTGAAAGCCCTTGGGGTTCATTGTGTCCATGGAGTCTAGTTCCTCCATGGTCGGCAGAAGATGGGCAAGGGCTAAGCAAAGATGAATTCCTTTAAAGAGAAATCAATTGAAATTCAGAAACTAGAGTGGACACTTAAAACTCAAGGGGAGATGTGAATCAAGATAGCTGATTTGCACGGGCCGTATAATTTGGTGGTATATTCCTGCCGGGCAAACCCAGTTTTGTGCCATCCAGAATGCTTTCAATATTTCCCAAAGTTAAACTTACGAGAAGCGCTGCAAGTTATAAATATGGGTGTGCTGTGGATAGAAAGGTCGAGTGTATGAATAAACCATGTTTTTTGGGCCCGATTCACAAAAGTTTTTAATGAAACCTAGGTGCATACAGGAGTTTTTGTGATTTGAAATTCCATATCCTGAGTCCTAGAAGCAGGATAAGATGAAACTTGGAATAGTAATTTTCACTATATTGAAGAAAAGCCCACTTTTATAGCAGCTTTTTCACCAATATAAGTTCAGGGTTTGAAACAGGAAAAGGTGGGGGGAGGGGTCATGTCAGACTTGGCCATGCTTAATCTACAGATCACCCACAAATTCATGTGTTTGTGGCCTTTCTCATTCTAAAAACAGTCCAAAAACACGATTCCAGTACTTGTATTTTCCCAAGGTATATGTAGGAGGGCTCCCTCAAGGATATGATGGGATTTAGATTTCACACATGACACATCTGTCACCGTTGTGATGGAGTAACCTATCCGCCAAGTTCTAAATCAGGCCCTAAATGCAAATCAAAGGACCAAAGCTTTGCCTCTGATCATTTGGAGCATGCTGAGCTAAAATCCATCTATTTTTGCGATACTAACATCCATCTGTTTTGATGCTACATTTATAAATCTGTTTCGCAGTGCATGTGAATGGAAGTGAGAACACATAATGGTCCAAAACCGCCGATGGGTGCTAATCAGCAGTTACTAAGCTTTCTCATTGGAAGAATGCTAGAATACCTTGATAGATGCTAACAGTTTCCTGAGTAAAAGACTGACTTCATGAATTTCTGAAATCCTCGCTTTTCTGTGGCAACTCTTGAACGAGGCTACACTTACCAGGAGGGTTAAGCTAAAAAGTGCAGTCTTCATCACTGGATAGCAAAATTGCAGTGCATTTAAATTACATGGAAGTGTGCAAATAATTCTAATGCTTTCATGAACTTTAAGCAGATATAAAAAAACAAATTTGGAGTTGTTAATACAAACAGTGTGATATATGTAAATTTGCCTTCTCATGCACGATTTGCAGAGTGCATATCATATTCATGTTTATACATAAGGAACAGGTGACATGGGTACAAACTCTGTAGGAAAAAAGCACACGATTTTGCATTACATATTCTGAGACACTGTTAACTTTCTTTTGTAAGTTTCTGGTCCAGTGCTCGTTGTTATGTTTTTAAGGCTGTAAGTATGCTAGTATGTTAATATGTTAGCTTAACGAGTATGCATTGTTTATGTGCTTTGGTATCCCAAGTTTATTACAATGTACAAAGTGAAAATTACTTATGTTGTGAAACATTGCTTTCCAGTCCAAGTGTGTTGTGTGAGAAATTAAAAGCATTGTTTTGAAAAGGTTCTAGGGGAAATTGAGATTAGAGAATTGGTTTAGTGACTGAGTTACTGTGGGAGAAAGTATAGAGTACAAATGAAGTTTATGGTTTGTGATGACTATTCTGACGGTCATACATTATGTAGAGGTTACCTGCTATTACAGCCCGTGGAGCAAATTTCGAGAGGTAGTACGTTAGGCGAGATCAAGGTAATTTGGCCATGTTATATGGGTATCTCCTGTGCATTAGTACATACCTAATACCTTTGAAGGTCTCATTAGTGGTGTGTGTGAAGTGATAAAGAAGTTCTGTGCGCGTAGCATCGGGATGTGAAGTTCCCTGAGGGTGGACTAGAGAACTTATTCTAAAGTGAGACATGAGTATAGTTCTATGTTGGTTTAAAATAGTCTTTAAACAAATGTCATACAGGGCCCCATGTCACGGGAGCTGAGCTATATTGTCATATTAGAACTTAAGTAGACAGGAAAGTGCAAGGGTTCGCTGGCTCACCTTGTTCCTTCTTGGAAGAGAGTGGTTGTTTGGAGTCTGCAGTCTATGGGGCTTCTCTTGTGTCTCATTTCTTTAAGTATCTCCTGCGTTCTTGATGGTTGATTAAGAGGTACGTGAGTGGTTTACATAATACATGTATGTACTGTGGCGATTGCAGCTTGAATGCGACATGCATATTGGGTGCAAGTTGTTTGAGTTTATGGTTGTGGTGAGATGTAGTGAGGAACATGGAATAGACCAGAGGTTTTGCTAGAGGTACAAATTGGAGTAATTCCTGTTGTGTTTCTGTAAGATTGCATTACTTTGGAGGACATTGTATACAGTTATTTATATGAACAGAGTCACTTAGACATGTAAACATTTTGCAGTAATAAAAGGAGTAAAGTGTCACTTCAGACATGAGTCACAAGGGGTTTATACAGTTGACTTTGATATCTAGAGGCTCCTTTAAGGGAGCCGAGACCAATTCCGTGGCATAACAGCACCCTCGGAATGCGGCTCCGAGGGTGCTGGAAAGGGCATTCCTGCACTGCCAATTGCCATAGGCCCATAGGCCTGGACAGTGCAGGGGCCCACCTGTGGCCCCCAGTACTGGCTTTCCACCAGCCTTTTCATGGCGGGAACCCTGCCATGAAAAAGCAGGTGGAAAGAGGACTCGTGATCAGCACAGCGGTGCTAAACTCAGTGCCTCCGTGGCTGACCATGACTCCGACACCTCGCCGGGATCCATGATCCTGGTGGGTGGCAGCGGTCCCCTGGCAACCCTGGTTATCATCTGGCAGTCCGCCCACCGGTAATGCAGCAGTCCGACTGCCATTGCAGGTTTAGCGGTCCTCAGACCGCCTAACTCGTAATAGGGCCCTTTGTCAATAATGTTTGTTCCAAGGTTGTTAACCATCTCAAATTATTGGTTTATCTTACCTCGTAGTTTTAAGTGCAAATTATATATTTTTTATTGTTGAAGCCCACTTTTTTCCTGATGGCGTCATGATGAGCTTTTCTGTATGATACCTAGTCACAGATTTTGCCCATTATGTCACAAGTGCGTGTCCTTAATAAATTGAAACTTATAATCATACTTTTTGTGCTGTTTGTTAATAATGTGCTTTAATAGAATAGCATTGTTTACATTTATTTTACCTGAAACACACACAGCTATGAGTTAGTGAGTGACCACATTTCTACACTATTCTATGAAATTATGAATTGCAGCTCCTGTTGTTATTCCTTGCACATTTGTACTTTTGTACATTGTCTGAATGCCAGACATGGACTAATTGTCTGTAACTGCAGAGAGTTCTGTACCTTTGTGAACATGTGTCCTAAACCATGTGTTTCCTATTCTCATTAACTTAAAACAGTGTATCTTAAGGGGGGTTGAGATGTGCACTTCTGAGCGCAAGCCTAGGAATATCTATTCATGGGGTGGCCTTGTCTTTCCTAGAAGACATTAAAGGGCTGTCCATTTTAATTAAAGCTTTTTAACAGATGAGGTAGGTCTGGTGGCACAGTGGACTAGTGCTTCCACTCCAGAATCAGAATGACCACATTTTATTCAGCACCAAAGTGCCCCAGGGGAAGAATGTGGGTTTTAGAACGGCACGTGTTATGACCTGGCATCCAAACTGTGATGTAACTCTTGAAGCCACTGATTCACGTTTGTGCCAGCTGTGGGCTTTGATATGGAGAACTAGGAAGCCTAGCAGACTAGATCCTTTAGCATAGGATTCATAGCAGCATCTGCTACAAATGCTGTGGACTTCTTGAGTTATGGGAGACAGGGATGGCTTTTGCGGCTTTAGAGCTGGTCGCGCCCAGTGCGATAATCTTTTTGGGCGACCCCTCCCCATCAAAATCCTCTTTCTCCATGGATTCCCTCACTAATATGCTCCAGTGCCCCTCATCTCTCGATAATGCCTCTCTCACATACATTTAATTTGATTTTATAGTGCTACTCATACCAGTGTAGGATGTCGGAGCGCTCTGCATCACACACACACATACAGAGCCAATGAATCATACATGTGTATATCAGTCCATAGGAATTGTTACATAAGATAGTAACGATTACAGGGTGTGGGAGTCACTTGTCTCCGATACTAGTAGGCAGTTTGTTTTAAGAATGTTTGGTTCTGGAGAAGCGCAGACTCAGATTTTCAAAAGTACCACAGTGGTTGGCTTTACTAATAAGAAAGTACCCAAATTAACCCTTTTAACAACATTAGGATAACGAAAGACTGAGGGAAAAAAGTAACATTCTGCCTATACGAAGCACTTTGCGTGGACTCTTTGATGACAGTTCATAGCTCCCTGTGCTATATGAGGGTTCCAACTTATGAACAATAGGATCTCTGTGACAAAGGCAGTAACCCACTGAGCTACCCACTTAAAATACAGTTGGTGATTTGCATGGTACACGTTTTTTGCAGCAGGCACGCTAACCCTCGCTCTACTTTATCATGAGTGGAAACTGCCCCTAGACAAAACTCCAGTCTCTCTCCAGCAGGAACATTAGTCACCAGTTACCTTGCCATTATTATTGGTGCCTCGAAAACTGCAGGAGACAAAGAACTCTGTGGTAGGTGCTTTTTAAACCTATGTTAATTCCAAGCACTGTGCCCCTCTAAGTCACCGCCAGGTGTGGCTGCACTAGTCGCACCGCCCTAGAACCGGCCCTGATGGGAGACATAGCGTATTTATGTTTCTTCATGTCAAAGATGCTAATTCTGGCTACAGGCCCCAAGTCTCCTCGGGCCATAGCTGACATAAAAGCACAATGTTGTAGCATATAAAAGAGAAACATTGATTAACCAGTAGCAAGTGATGGTTTATTTTTGGAAATGTTCTCCTCCTCCCACTGGAAGTGAAGCTCTGGGGTAGTGTTGCTGGCCTTCCTGCCCATCTTGCTGCACTTCACCCAATCCTGAATTTGATTAATGCCTCGAGTGAGGATTTGAAGATACTTGGTGCATTAGGACCTTTAATGTTAATCTGCGTAATGTTACCATGGGATAGACTGGACACTGGAAATGTAGCAAGTATTTCAAAACATGGACGCATGTTGGACACGATTTACCCGCAGTTTTCCATTGCTAGCTAAGTATAAATCAGGAGAACCATGGTTTGCCCATGAGCACAACACTAGGGTGACATGAACACATATTGAGGATCTTGGATGTACTCCATAATAAAGAATGGCTTTTCTAGGGAGTTTTCTATGTCTGTATAGCAGAGGGATAAGGATTAGTATCAAGGACATTTTGCAGTTGGTGTAGTACCACTATTTAGTAATTCACGCATTTAGTTAGTAATTAAGTTTTACATAGAGTTCACCAGTCCCTCACGTTCAGGGAAGCGCTGATTCAAAGTGAATGTATGGAAGAGGAGAGATTTATACGTTTTATGATAGTAGAGAAATGAGGCTAAAATTGACAGCTAAGATGCACACTTTTGTAAAAACTGTTCAATAAAACACATCTTTCAGGTGCCAGGATATCTTGAGTGATGAAACCAAAGCAATATACATTTACTTACGTAAGTAATTGTAATAGTATTTATATAGAGCTCACTACCCCTGACGAGGTGTAAGTACAGTTTGATAGCAGAATACAGAACGATAACGATAGGTGCTCAGAGCGGATGTTTAGCCAAGTATTCATGACAAGGTGCCCTCTAGGCGCCCTCATAGTGCTGATTCAAACCAATGGAGAATTTGACAATAGTAAAAGTTTTTATAGTTCAGATATACCTGGGGGTTATTCTTGTTAACAAATAAACAGACATGTCCTCACTAGGTGGAATAGTTGATTATCTTGCACGTTGTGGGAGGGTTCTGGAGATTGTGAGGAGAAGGAAAAAGAAGAAATAGCATAACAGGACCTTCTTAAAAAGAAGAGTTTCAAGTTCTCCCTTTAATACTGTCAGAGAAGGGAGCAGCTGCAGCCCAGTGGGAAGAGAGTTCTGGATTTGTTGGCCTCCCTGCCCAGGATCTAGTTCTTTATGTACCTTGTTCTGTTTTCCTGGACAAGACCAGTAGAGTGGTGATCCACATTGTACTAGATATGCAAGTGAAAGTTGGTTTCTTTTAAAAGGGGACCACCATCTAGTCATATAAAGAAGACGGGTATTGAGACTCCGAGAGAATTTTGTTGATGACTGCATGGGTGATCCTACCAAGAATAGACAAATGATGTTTAATAACTCAGTCCGGACTCGAATGTAATGACGAGTCAGAGGGACATAGATTATTATGAAGGAAAGGATTGTTTCCAGAAACGCTATATTCACTAAAAGAATGCCAATATTTTCGTTACAAAGACCTTTTGAAGGAATCATAAGATCTGAGCAATGTTGAAGGCTTGTGATAGTTCCAATGTTCTGTTTTGAATTTTTGAATGACTCTCATATAGTTGGTCAACAAGCTGTATTAAACGATTCTGCCTTTTGGTGGGTGAGCTCCCACCATATAACAGAAATAGCGACTGCGATTATATTTAAATAGACATTTTCACTGTGAAATAATTGTGACCCTATGATCTTATTAATGGATAGAGCATGAGACCAGTTGTTTGAATCCCAAATTTGGATTTTGGAGCCTAAAATTTTGTGTACCTAGAGATTGTCATCACCAGGCATAGGAATGATGTTCTCTGGTGCAGAAGGTACTAGACGTTAGAGGAATGTACTAATGATAGATCAATTGCTGCTTGTGTTGTGTGTGTAGGAAAAGGGCAATCTGCTCTCTGAAAATTACAACAGCTTTGCCATTGAGAGTTTGGCACTGTAGCCTGTGATAGGGAGGTTTTCTTAAATTTAGATGTACCTCAGCACAGTGTGGTCAGAACTGCTTAAAAATCAGATGATTGGCTGTCATGAGGTACACATGAGCCTAGTTGTGTTGGACCAGCATTATTTCAAATATTCAGGAAGCGCTAACGGAGGGTCAGGTCATGGCTATTCGCATGCAGAATCCTGCTGCTCACATCGACTAATGACCCATGCTTTCATATGCTACCCATGGCTCCATGATTGTTGCCTTTATGAATTCTTAATTTAATCACCCACAGAAAAGTGGAGGTGTTGCCAAAAGTTGCCCAACATTCTAAGTAGTGTTAACTACAAGCATACGCGTATGACTGTTGTCAGGGTAACCTCTGTAGGATCAGAGATTGTATTCTCACCTCTTGTGTTGCTTTGCACTAGAATGACTGAAGAAGAAGAAGAAAGTGTCTGTGTTCGCTGCAGGTAGACAGAGCTTAGACACTTCTCAGCAATGCTTCAGCTGGATGTTGTAGGTGGCCAAGAATACTGGCCAAGTCGAAGGGCAAACAGTAAGCAGAGTATGTTGATGAGCTGTCTTCTAAGTTCTGCATCCATTGTGGTGATGTCTGCGTGGTCACCTAAGGTGATTGCATCACATTAGCTTAATATTTGGCATTTTGTAGTTTCTCCGGATCTAGTCACTGCCCCAGAGTAGCGCCAGGAACGCCCAAGAAAAGTCCCACAGGATGTAAAAGGATTGTCCAGACCAAAAGACTCCCTTGTGTGTCAGTCTAAAAAAGAGTCCTAAAGTTTTGTGACATAGGTGTCCCGATAAGTTAAAAAGAAGAAAGTAAGAAAAGTTGATTCTGTATATCTATACACATTGCAAAGAAGACTTGGCTATTTCTTAGGCCTGAGCGCAGCTCGTGAAGCTGTGCTATCCAGAAGTGCATAAAAACTCCACGCATTCCGCGGAGTTCCACGAGCGGCAGAGTTCATTAAGTTGCGCTACTCATGCTGATTTTTAGCACCAGACGACTGCCCTGCGCTGTAAAATCAGTACGAACAGTACAGCGCAAGAGGTTGCTGCTTTCTCCTGCCGGTTGAGTAGATTTTCTACTTGAGCGGCAGCTTCCTCAACGCTAGCGGTAGCTTTCTCAACACGAGTGGTTAGACCTGCCATGACCGCCAACGCTGAGACATATCACTGGAAGGTGGTCTAGCTTGTGATTTTACCCGCTCGTGCTCGCCAATCTAATGTTGCTGAGCCGCGAGAGCGAAAACACACCGCTCTGCGGAGTTTTTCATAACTCTGCACTCTGTACATAGCACGGAGTGGGCAAAACTCAGCGAACTCCGCTGGCAGAGCGGAATTCATGGCCCACCCCTAATATTTCGTCGACAAGCTCCTTACTTTAGTATTATATGCAAGCATGTGGTGTGTTAGTTTGTTTATTGTTTCCTATAAACAACATTTTATGTACAAATGATGTTCTGTTATTAAAAGACCTTCCTGTACCTCAGTTTCACGCCCGCTCAAATAACTACCTTTTTAAGTTGCTACGGTTATCACTCAGCTTGGAGAATTGAGAATCAACTGCGGGAACATTTATGGATTTCGAATGCAAAGCAGTGCATAATATTTTTATTAGGCCAGTGTCTTGTGGGCTACTTCAAAACATTGCTCAGCTTATTTTTAGCCCGCAGCTGAGCCAAAGACATGAAATCTACTATTCTTGGCGGTATTAAAGCGGCCACAACTGTCTCCAATTATTTCGAAGCACTGGGCAGATAGTGTTGAGTTTGTTCTAAGATCATTGGAGCTCCTGGTTCCTTGTAATAAATATTAGTTGCCTATTTCTCAGTCCCTGAGCGTCTTTATTTGCATAATGATTAAAACCGCTCATGATGCAAACACGAAAATGAACCCTAATAAATTAGTAATGGTGCATGAAATATAAGTAGCAGGGGATGTAATTTGCATGGACACAGTTAAGATGTTCAGCATTAAGGACTTCATCCCGCGCTGATACTTCTCTGCAGACACACGTCAGCGGAAGATTCGAGAAGTAATTGTTACTGCAATGGGGGCCAGGCATCCGCTGGCAGATTTCATTTTCATTTTATTAATCAGGTCACCAAATTGCTCCCTCTGATCTCACCACGACCTTTGGCCTGGAATGAGTGTCCGTGTCAGTGCAGCCAATTATATTCAAGTGCCAACCTGCGTCAGCAGCACATTTACCCCCCTCCCCGAGCGCCAGCTAATGATGGCAAATTATGGTATATGAAAGGTGAGCTCACAGTGTGGACCAATGAAGTACTGTTCTAATGCAGATTGCAAATGATTTGCTGCCAGGCTGAGCCAGCAAAATATACTTTTTCTCGCGTACTATTACAAGACTTTGGCATTTTTAAAAAATTCATTGATGCCCTTTAAGGCTCTTCCTGGTCAATATGTCGATTACTTTGCTAATATCATTTAGTTGTACCTTGCTTCTGGGAAGGGGGCGCGCACCAAGGCATAGCGCGCCCCCAGGACAGGTGCGGACCTATTCCGGGCGGCGGCCCAACGGAGGCCGCCGCGCAAAATTAGAAAATCACGCTCACCCCGAGGGGTGAGCCGATTGGTTGAAGGGGGTGTTGTTGGGGCTCCGGGGGGGACCGCAGGGGCAGCCAGAACTGGCTTAAAAGGGGATTCAAGTCCCTCGAGGGTCAGGTTCTTTACTTGACCCTGGCTGCCCCCGACGATTGTGTGCATACCTCCAGAGGACTGGAGGAATTATTTCCCGCCCACCCATCCCCAAAGAATAGCAGGAGTAGGAAGACCTTAGGTGGGAAGGAGTCATGTTTGGGCACAAAGCAGGTGGATAATCTTGGCATCAAGAATACTAGCACTGGTGAACTCAAGACGGTATCAGAAGCTTTTTGGCTCAAACCAGGGTGGCGGTGCTGTGGGTGTAGGAAAGGGACTCTGGACGACCGCTACCGCGAATGTCCATAGCTCCCCCCATGGTACTCCATTACATGGCCCTGGAATTATTTAATTTGGGGGAATGGAGACTGCGCCAGGCGACCGAGGTATGGCCCGGTTGCCCAGGACCATCCCCATCGGGTGCCAGGGAGGATCCCTTGCTTAGGGTTGGCTCTGGAATGGTTGGATTGGGGGACAGTTTTCATGCTGGCCCGTGCCCCCTTTATTTTGAGGGGGCAGGTGAGTATCGCCATGTGAGGTGTAATTGGATGCCACAGGTGCCTGGTGGGTGGACAAGCATGACTCCTTTTAAAGAACCTAAACTATGACTTGAGATGCATATTGTAAAAAATATTGAAATTTAAGGGTGAAAGAAAATACAGTAAATGTGATGTTTTTTATGTCATGTTTATGTGGTTGTGAATAAATACCGCCTGAGAATTGCTAAATTCTCTATCGCAAGAAGGTTTCAGTCTGCTTTGTTTACTGTAAAAGTTAAGTATGCTCCTCCAAGAAGAGGAATACAAGAACGGGGTGTAATATGAGGAAATGTGGCGCTCAGGGTGCCAATCTACCAAAGTAAATACCGGGGAGCCCCACTAGGGAAACACCCAACCCTTAGAGGTCAAACAACCTCACAACTCAGAAAATACACAATGAGGTGCCCCTAAAGTACACACAGAACAATGAAATATATAATTCACATACACATAGTTGCACAAATCAGTCCATAATGCAATCTGTAGGTCTTGAAGTCAACCAGTAAAGTAAAATGATCAGTCCAGAGTTTATTGAGAATATGATTTCATATTGAATAGTCAGCAATCCAAAGAAATTTGTACTTCCAGCTTTCCAGCCAACATGTGTTTCGTCTTTGGGAATTAATCACATCCCTTACGACTTCTTCATGGCTTACAAATCCAATACCACTTAAGCACTAGACAGTAGTGTCAGTTAATCCAAAACCGATAGCGCACTCGCTGGGCGTCCTGACACGGAGGCGCCGATATT
Organism: Pleurodeles waltl; assembly: GCF_031143425.1. Classification (NCBI taxonomy): domain Eukaryota; kingdom Metazoa; phylum Chordata; class Amphibia; order Caudata; family Salamandridae; genus Pleurodeles; species Pleurodeles waltl. The sequence continues at coordinate 1,673,986,417 of NC_090445.1, read as the reverse complement.
TGGGTAATGGAGTTAATTATCAGGAACATTGGGTGTATTTGAACTTCCATTTGGAGAAATTTCATATTGCAACATATCGGTTTTGGATTAACTGACACTACTGTCTAGTGCTTAAGTGGTATTGGATTTGTAAGCCCTGAAGAAGTCGTAAGGGATGTGATTAATTCCCAAAGACGAAACACGTGTTGGCTGGAAAGCTGGAAGTACAAATTTCTTTGGATTGCTGACTATTCAATATGAAATCATATTCTCAATAAACTCTGGACTGATCAATTTACTTTACTGGTTGACTCCAAGACCTACAGATTTCATTATGGACTGATTTGTGCAACTATGTGTATGTGAATTATACATTTCATTGTTCTGTGTGTACTTTAGGGGCACCTCATTGTGTATTTCCTCCAAGAAGAGGATCATAGATGGGAACCAGTGTGAACTATTTGGCTATTTGGTTGGAGATATTTATACGGTCCCCCACCTGTGAGCTTCTTACATCTACAAAATAAACAGAGCAGAGTAAATGGGAAACCCTTTTTTGTTCTGCATGTTCAGCTTGTGCACGCAGTCCGTGACTTACTTTCAGGCTCACCCTTGTTACAAAGTTTGAAACAGTTGCTACAGCCTGAACACGGGCAAATATTTACCCTATAGACCTTTCAGTCTAGTTAGGCTGTGTAAGGATGCTTTAATCTATCCGAGACTGCACCTGTATCGGAGGCGTCCATATTTTGAAGACTTTTTAAACGTAGACCCAGTACCCCAAGGCCTAGTGCGCGTGCAGCCAGACCGCAGCATACCAGTCAATTCACCAAAATGCCAGGGGTTGCGGAAGTGACAACACGCGTCCTTTGACCTCCACTTTCACTCACACACACATACTTACACATACACACAAAAACACACTTACACACACTTTCACATAAGCCCACTCTCACCCGCAAGCACGCACACATACATTTAAAATATTTTTTTTTACTTATGCCAGCTGCCATGGAAGGACATATTCAAGCTAATTGTACCCAATTTTGTTACACTAATACTGAATAATATGTTATGATTCACTTTTAATGTAATAAAAAATTACTGAAAGCAAAGACAGTGGAACCCCAAGGTATGTCCATAAGGACGAGCTGCCTCTGTGTTCCTGTTACTGAATTTGCCACCTCTGAAGCCAGGGATCGCTAGGGTAGTGCCAGGGGTCGCGCCTAAGAGCTTTATATTCCAGCATCACCCATGACTCACCAAACCTGTAAACAGTCAGAAGGGCAGTGAGGCAAAAATCAGTAACTGGTGGGGGGCAATTGTCCGTAGTGCCTGGGTCCATATTGAGAACACGGAGCCACCATCACCCCATTACCAGGGACGTATCTCATACATAACATTAGTGGTGAACTCTTGCTCCAAACGCAGACCTCACATGACTGTTGGTCATACTACATGTTTCAGATCAAGCCTGTCTGCTCCTGGCAGTCCACTTTGTGTGTTCAAAGTGAACATCTGGGAAGGCCCAGCATGGAACTCTGAATCAATGCACATCTGATGCTGCCAGAGACTCTGACATAGCTGTCACATGGCTCCCATGTTTTATGTGACCAACGTATCCAGCTACGAATCTTTAGCAAAAATAAATTGTTCTTTGCTCCTTGTAGTTTAACTTTTAAAAATGTACTTTTGGGCTCAACAGTTTCAATAGCGATGTTAGCTACAAAGCTACAGTTGGCTTAAGGTGTCATCCATGACACTGGGAAACTGACAACTGTTCTAGTTAAGGGAAATTGCCATATTTTGGATATCTACTTATATACTGGCCCATGGTAACTAGGGCTTACCAAGGGAGCTTCCATGGGTTTAATAAAATTAAAAGTATAAACCCAAGAACAGATTTAAATAATTTGTAATCCAGGCTGCTATAGAATTAAAAATGATTTTCTGCCCAGGTGACTGGGTGAACGTTTGTTACCTTGAATTGAGCAATATTAGTTCAATTAATGCCCACAACATAATGTTTGCCACTGATCTTGTTAATGACTCTAAAAGCAGCTCCATACTGCTGCCAAATGTTCCCCTCATGTGTGATACACTAAGGCCTTACTACAAGTGTGGCGATCTCACGTTGACAGTCTGGACTGCCGCCAATGCGGTGGTATGACCACCAAATTACAACCCCGGCGGTTTGACTACCAGGGAACTGTGAGCTCCGCCAGGATCTTGGATCCTGGTGGTTTGCCGGTGGTGGAGGTCCTAATCCATCAGGGCAACACAGCGAGCAGCGCTGGCCTGGGGCTTATAGACCTCTTTCTCTACCAGCGGTTTCATGGCGGTAGCACCGCCATGAAAAGACTGGTGGAGAACAGGTGCAGGGGGTCCCAGCACTGCCCATGCACTTGGCATAGGCAGTGCAGGGGCCTCCCTGGCCAGCACCAGTGTTCACTGTCTGCTTAGCTGGTGCACCCTGCTTGCTACAGCATTGCCGCTGACTCAATTACCAGCCGGAGACAATGCTGCAGCCTGTTTCCTGTTAGGCCAAACCTAAGTTTCCGTCCCGCCGACCTAGCAGGAAACCCATAATAACTCTGGCGGGGAGGTCGCTGCGTAGGCAGTGGCCACCCTGTCTGGAGTTTGGCAGATGGGATTTTCCATCCACCAAACTCATAATGGGGCAGTAAGTGTTTACTTTTTAACCAACAGCACTTTTTGTGTTTTATTTTTTAATTCATAGTTGTAATGGTAAAAGCAAAATTGCATATCCCAGGATGCAAAGTGCTATTTGCCTAAATGCCCTTACTAAAAGTGTCACACTTAACATGGCCTCACTTTGCATGTGTGACTGCACAAAAAGAGCAATACCTCAGCATTTTGCTGATGACACACTCGGGTATTACCTGACCGTCTTCACAGTTTCAACAATAGTTCATCTGTAGGGGCAAATTAGGGACAGTACTCACTCTAGAGATGTCCCAACACAAAAGATAAAATGCTTGACTTGCAGAACAGTATCTACTGGCCTTGTGCCACAAGGCCTCCATAGCAATAAGGGCAACCCTAGTATATCACATGGTAGAGAGATCCTGCCCACTTAGGGATGCAGGGGCTGTGAGTATTTGTCAGTATTGTGCGGCAAAAGTTTGTCGTGGGAAATGCATCTGCAGAATAGGACACATGGGAATTGATTGGTGGCTAGCATTCAGGTGTCTGAGGAGGATACAGGTTCTCTTTCTTTAAAACCGGGGCTCATCTTCAGTACTTCAGGTGTTTTGAAGTTAGTGAGTGCAGAGAATCCAAAGGATAGAGGTATGTTTTAGATCCGAGGGTGAGAACAAGACAGAGATGGGTGAGGTAAATAAAATGAGTATAAAAGCAAGAAAGAGTTAAAAAAGGAGTGGGGCAACATAATAATATTGGATTAAAAAACTGGTGTCATACAGAAGTAATCATTAAATCTACCCTGCATTCACTTTATTTTGCTCATTTCTGTGATGGATAAGTGTTATATGACATGGACAAGTGTAGTGCTGGTGCTACCTCACTGGCTTTGTTTGCACATAATCTATAAGAAACTGTTTGAAATGGGGTCTCTGGTTGGCAGTCAGTTTGCACTCTGCCCAAGCAGGGACCCTTACTGTAGTCAGGGCAATTGAGATACACACTTAGATAACCCCTGCTCACCCCCTTAGTAGCTTGGCACAAGCAGTCAGGCTTATGTCAAATGTGTAAAGTATTTGTACCAACACACACAGTAATACAGTGAAAACACTACAAAAGGAACAACACACCAGTTTAGAAAAATAGGCAATATTTATCTAAATTAAACAAGCCCAAAACAACAAAAATCCAACATACACAAGTCAAGATATACATTTTTAAAATGAATGAGCCTTACTCCATAGAAAACAATGGAAACGTTGTTTTTACACAAAGTACCTGGTTTGCGGAAAAAATAAAGCCGCCCAGGTGTGCGCGCATCGGAAAAGTCACTGCTGCGTTGATTCCTTACTCGCAAGTGAGACTGCGAGTCGTTTCTTCTCTGGTCGGGTATGCAATGCATTATTTTTCTCTCCCGTAAGAGAACGATGCGTCAATTTCCGAACAGGGCACTTCGGATACGCACAGGTTCACGATGACTTTGACACCCAGTGCGATGCATGAGAAATCCAGCCGAATGGTCATGGAAAACCACCCTGCGTGGGGTTTGCGTCATTTTCAGCAGCTGCAAGTGGGTGTTGCGTTGTTTCTCCAGCCACGACTCAGGTGATGCATTGAAATCATCCACGAGATGGGTGGCGCATCCTTGTTCTACCAGCTTCACCTTTGAAGGGCCCAGGGGCTGGATAGGGCACCGCTTGGCAGGGAAGGGATCTCAGCAGAGAGTCCAAGTGCTGGCAGAGGAAGTTTTTAATGTCCCTGAGACTTCAAAACAGGAGGCAAGCTCAGTCCAAGCCACTGGAGATGCTTCACAAGCAGGAATATACCACAAAGTCCAGTCTTTGTCCTCTTTCAAGCAGAAGCAGCAACCAAGCAAAGCATAGTCACAGGCAAAGGGCCGTACTCCTCCTCCAGCTCTCCAGCTCTTCTCCTTGGCAGTGGTACCTCTTGAATCCAGAAGTAACCTAAAAATCTGGGGTTTTGGGTCCACTACTTATACAACTTTCTGCCTTTGAAGTAGGTAAACTTCAAAGGAAAGTCTCTGTTGTTCACAAGATCCTGCCTTGCCAGGGCCTGGTTCCAGACTCACACCAGGTGGTTGGAGACTGCATTGTGTGAGGACAGACACAGCCCATTCAGGTGTAAGTGACCACTCCTCCCTCCACTCTAGCCCAGATGGCTCATCAAGATATGCAAACTACACCCCAGCTCCCTTTGTGTCACTGTCTAGAGGAGATTCACAAACAGCCCAACTGTCAGTCTGACCCAGACCGGAAATAGACAAGCAGGCAGAGTCACAGAAGGTTTAAGCAAGAAAATGCCTACTTTCTAAAAGTGGCACTTTCAAACTGACAATCTAAAAAACAACTTTACAAAAATATGTATTTTTAAATTGTGAGTTCAGAGACTCAAACTCCACATCTCTATCTGCTCCCAAAGGGAAACTGCACTTAAAACATATTTAAAGGCAGCCCCCATGTTAACTCATGGGAGAGATAGACCTTGCAACAGTAAAAACCAAATTTGGCAGTATTGCACTGTTAGGACCTGTAAAACACATCAGTACATGTACCACCTGCATCCTGCCCATGGGGCTACCTAGGGCCTACCTTTGGGGTGCCTTGCATGTATAAAAAGGAAAGGTGGGGGCCTGGCAAGTGTGTACACTTGTTAGGCCGAGTTAGCAGTTTAAAACTGTACACACAGACACTGCAGTGGCAGGTCTGAGCCATGTTTCCAGGGCTACTCGTGGGTGACACAACCAATGCTGCAGGCCTACTAGTAGTATTTGGTTTACAGGCCCTGGGTACCTGTAGTGCACTTGATTAGGTACTTACTAGTAAATCAAATATGCCAGTCATGGAAAACCAATTACACCTACAATTTACACAGGGAGCACTTGCACTTTAGCACTGGTCAGCAGTGGTAAAGTGCCCAGAGTACCAAAAACAGCAAAAAAAGAGTCCAGCACACAGTCAAAACATGGGAATCAGAGACAAAAAAGACAGGGGAGACCTCGCCAAGGATGCCAGGTCTAACAGAAACTAAACTATTTTTCCTGTGGACCATGATCGTCTAGGACAGAACATGGGCATCAAACTAAAGGTGGCTGACATTAGCAAATCAGATAGCTAAAAAGTGGCTGATATCTGCTAATCAGGGGTGTTTTGAACTTGTAAAGGCACACTGTATGCAAGGTATGGGAGACATGCATGTGTGCTTCTTGCATACTGTGTCTGTGGTAATATCTGAGGAATCTACAGTTGAAGAAGCTCATCTGGTTATGAAACAGGACCACAAACAGTCAGAAAACCATCCCACATACTGACCTCTCATACCAGCCCTTCTTGCAAAGCCAGAATGCCCTATTGGTCAGTCCAACACTGCTATGGACCATTACGGACCACGATGGAGCATCCTTGTCTTACAAACCTCTCACCGAGGTCTGAAAGGGCATAAGGACTGACCACTCCTAAGTCAGCACTGTTCTCCGGAGAACCAGTATCTCCCAAGGCGAGCCTAATATGTACTGGAACATTTATTTGTGACGAAGACCTACTCATCTGCACATGTTCTAATGCATCTGGCATGTCTGGAGAGTTCTACATGTACACTTGCATGGACACACAGGAGTAATGTCCACTTTTGTATACTACACAGGATCATGTCCCGTAAGATAGTCCAGAGACCCACATAAATAAATAAAATGCTGCGTCAGCTCAACAGGTTGGGTTAGTGATGGACATCTGTAGTGCCCTGGTCGAATGTGTGGTCAGAAGTAGAGTAAATGCAACCACCCATGGTCTTTACAATCATTTGGGGCGGGTGGGTATGAGTATTGAACTCTCACATTGTACTCAAGTTGCTACGGTACGCCGCCTTTACCTGGCAGCAACGGGGGATGATTGAATGAAGAATTTCAGCCAGCTACAGTTTACTGATGCTTCTTAATGTAAGTGATTTATGATTCAGTACATTCTGAGTGCAAGAAAAGGACATTCATGCAAGGTTGTATTGCAGCTAAACAAGCAGAGTGCCTTTTCTGTGTGCCTTTATTATTTTACTGCATCTTATTTGGACCACTAAAGTCTCTTTAAGTTTGTATGTCTATTATTTGTTTGTTTTATTTCCCAATAAATCTTTTTTTCTGACTTGAGCATTTTAAACTGGCATAAATCCCCTTGAAGGAGACTGGACATTTGGTTTACTTCGCCGTGGGTGGTTTGAAACATTGTTACCTTCCACCTCATAATAGTGACTCTGATTATCTGATGATCCTATTTTATGGTCTGCTGAATCGGTTTATCATCTCACATTTTCTGGGTTGGTTTCATTTGCTGTAGCATTATCAATTCAGTGTGTGACTATAGTTGATATTATGCATTTGAGCCTTCTTCAGATGCCTGGGATATCAATGAATAGTTGAATGCATTATTTAACCCGTTTCTTTCCCAAGGCAATAACTTAAATACTATCCCTTAGAATCTGGAGTTGGACCGTGACAATTGGATCTTGTCAAATATGCCGGAGAAGAGAGTCTTCATTCAGTGTATCCCCTACAAAAGGAGTGTATGTTTTTGTTAGTTCTCTGGACGCCACATTCCTCAAACACACTACTGCTCACAACCAACATGGAACATTGTAGTTTTCAATTTTGTTTCAAAATATTCTTGTTTGTATTTTCCCAAACTCTGTTTGTAAAAACTCTGTGTCTGTAAAAACAGAGGAACTAGCAAAGAGATACATAAAGTAATTAAAAACAATTTGCACTTCATAACACAACCTACTAAACAACCATAAGTACTTTGTTGTTTAGCAAGAACACACCTCGCCAGAAAATCTGATTTCTGCCACAGATTCTTTCCTGGTTTATCTAAACAGGAGGCAGCTTTTTACCAGACCCTTCTTGTGGCCACTAGCACAGTTGTAATGATCTGGGAGAATAGAGGACATGTGCCTCCCCCTCACAAAACAACGGTGCTAACCAGCATCTCCAGTTGATCAGGCACCAGCCAGTTGACATGTGCAAGCACTCTGCCTACACCAGTTTGAACCTAGGTTTTAATTTTTGACAATGGTTACCTCTGCTTTTTTCTTGTGAAGATGAGCATTTTTAGGTTGAGCGCGCAAGCTCTTTGACCTGTTGTCAGTATTGTGGGCTTTTAACCACGCCCACCGCACGCCCATCACTTTCACTCATTCCTGGGCTTTCCTTTCAATAATCCTTTGTTATCATTGGTAAATGATTTACGTTTGTCCCTCCTTGGGGCAGTTTTGTTACCGCCTTGCAGACTGCCCCTGTTACATGGGTAATTGCACAATATAGCCTTAGAACCCGCCGTAGCGGGCTCTACCGGCTATTAAAGGCCCGCTCCCCGCGTTAAATGCCCGAGCCGAAGGTGAGGGCATTTAACAAGGGAGAGGGACTTTAATAGCCGGTAGAGCCCCCTACGGCGGGTTCTAAGGCTATTAGAACATTCTGCCACACAGGGCAGAATGTTCTATTAAAAAAAAAAATTATGTTCACGGAGCCCGAGGGGATTAAAATCCCCTCGGGCTCCGTGAGGCTTTGTTCACAGCTATTGCTGTGAACAAAGCGAACATTGGAATGTTGGCGCTACGGGCTTTTACCGGCCAGTAAAAGCCCGCAGCACTCCATTGTTTTCAATGGAGCCCCCAGCATTCCAATGTTCTAATTGCCGATATATTTGACTGTGAGCGAACTTCTTTTTCTTTTTGTGTCTCTCCTTCGTGCTCCTGCTCATGGCGGCCGTGGCGCTTTGAATCGGCTCGCTTATATCAACTGTTTTACTTTTCATTTTCAATTTAAGTGGCAGGACAAGTCCAGTTAGGAATTTACAATATTAATAGCTCTAACTCGAGCAAACACTAGACCCACTGCATTCCAAATCCTTGTTGCTATTTATGTCTTTGCTATTTCTGCCCCCAGCCTTCCACAATTAACTAAATCCCTAGTCTGCACTTTTTAGCAATTCATTGTAGCATGTTAAAGTCATCTGCATAAGCAGTGCTCACTATGAGTGCATGTCAACTATATGCTAAATGAGAACACTCCTGAAAAAATGCTGTATTGGAGCATATGGCGTTTTGAGTTCTTTCAATTGTAAGTGCTTGCATTCAAATATTAAATATCCCTGAATATCATAGCTCCTTCGTACCAACAACTCAAGGCTAGAGTGGTACCTGCAAGGACCAGCCATTAATTCAAATAGTAATTATTTCTACACTGTTTAGTATTCCAGTGCGCATGCAAGCTTTGTTCTTCCTCGTATTAGGACTGCTTGGCAGTTCTCCTTGCTTAGGGATCACATTTATTTGCGCTTGAGGTTGATTAGGAAAGACTAATTGTACCCACCAGTGGAGAAATTGGTCCAAGCCCCCACTTCTGGCATAGAAAGGTAGTTTTCGGCCCATACTTGGAAGTTAGGAGGTTAGTGAATACAAGAGCAGAGGACCGAAGAGTGGGGAAGGAGATATTGGGACAATATTGAGAGCATTCAAGGAGGGGTCAGTTGATTGATGGATTAGATTGCAATGTACATATTTTTTTAATGAAAAAAAAAAGTTCTCAAAACTTTTGAGCGTATGCTGAAAATCAAAAACAGAGTCTTCATTATTTAACACAAAGCTGCGTTTTTATCACAGGGCTGTGCGGAGGCCTATTTGTGACAGCTGTTAAAGTTCATCAACTCCTTTTTTGAATAATATAGGTGTTTTATTAGAAACTGCAATATATTTAATTTAGACACTGAAGTCCCCATGATACCTACTTATTTGCGTAGTTCATAGAAAAAAACACTGAACTATATTTTTCATAATTTTGTGTCTTCTTCAAACATTAGTCTTGGCGCGCAAAAATCCATGCATTTATTTTCCCGTGTAGCAAAATACTGGCACAGCAAAGATTGTAGAGCATTTTGCTCATAAAAGAAAGTCCAGCCTTATATCTCTTGTCATACACATGTATGAAAACGAATTAGCTTACTTTATCTATCACAGACCTGCCAACTACACCAAAAACCTCAGTGTGAGGAGGGGGCGGGGCTTGGCTGAGAAGCACCTGAAAGGCACCTTTGTCCCCTCCCTAGTCCCAAACACCCTCCTCTAAAAAAAATAAACAAAAGCTTACTGAGGCTGCTGCCGATGTTGGGGGAGTTTTCACACCCATTAATGGACATCGAAAATTAAAAGCCTCCGAAAACGAGCTGAAAACCGAGTGATTTTCAGCTTGTCTTTCCTGACACCTTGTGATATAGGCTCCTCACCGGGTGAAAGTGTGACGGTTGTACCATGTGAGTTGGCAGCTTCAACAATTTTTGAAATTTTACAAAATAATGCATGAAACTAATCATATACCTTTGAAATTGCAGACACCTTTACATGCGTAAGTAATGTGCACATTATTTCTCTTATCTGAGTGTTCAGATCTCAAAGCAGCAGTGAATGTTAGCAACAATTACCTGAATGAGCTTCACAACCAGTGCTTAATTTGTGCTTGTTGTTTCCGGTGCTGACTCTAAACAACGAAGTCCTGGTTAACGAAAGTGGAACAACGCTTTCCTTAACCACGATTTCGTTGTTTTGTGCCTTAACCACGCATTTGCTGAACAACGCACATGCGTGGTTAAGGCACAAACAAGGGAGTCGGGTGAGGAGGACGAGGCGACGACTCAGGTAAGTGGGGTGGGGGGGTCGGGGTTATAGTTTTTTGGGGCAGGGGTAGGGGGTCGGGGTTAAGGTTTAGGGCCGGGGGGCGGGAGTCGGGTTTAAGGTTTAGGGGGTTTAGGGGCGTGGGTGGGGGGTCGGGGTATTTTCTGTATTGGGGGTCAGGGTATTTTCTGGTTTGGGGGGCGGGGGGTCGGGGTTTAAGGTTTGGGGTCGGGGGTGGGGGGTCAGGGTTGTAGTTTTTTGGGGTGGGGTGGGGGGGTCGGGGTTAAGGTTTAGGGCCAGGGGGCGGGAGTCGGGGTTAAGGTTTATGGCCGGGGGGCGGGAGTCGGGGTTTAAGGTTTAGGGGAGGGGGTGGGGGGTTGGGGTATTTTCTGGTTTGGGCGGCGGGTGGGGGGTCGTGGTTTAAGGTTTGGGGTCGGGGTATTTTCTGGTTTGGGGGGGCGGGGATCGGGGTTTACGGTTTGGGGTCGGGGTGAGGGGTCGAGGTATTTTCTGGTTTGGGGGTGGGGCGTCGGGGTTTAAGGTTTAGGGTCGAGGTATTTTCTCGTTTGGGAGCGGGGGTGGGAGGGGTCGGGGTTTAAGGTTTGGGGTCGGAGTATTTTCTGGTTTGGTGGTCGGGGTGGGGGGTCAGGGTTTAAGGTTTAGGGTCGGGGGTCAGGGTATTTTCTGGTTTGGGGGTGGGGGGTCGGAGGTGGGGGGTCGGGGTATTTTCTGGTTTGGGGGCGGGGGGTCGGGGTTTAAGGTTTGGGGTTTAGGGGTGGTGTTGGTGTACTTTAGGTTTCAGGGGTGGGGGTTGGGGTTGTTTTAGGTTTTGAGGGTAGGGTGGGGGTCAGTTTTAGGGGCAAGGGTGGGGTGGTTTTAGGGGTGGAGGGGGGGTCGCAGTAATTTTTAAGGGTGGGGAGGGGGGTCAGGGGGGACGCATGCAGGAACAATGGATGCCTATCACTAATGCCTTTACCAGGAATGCCTTTACAATGAAAAATCATTGTTAAGGCATTCGTGGTAAAGGCATTAGTGGTAACAACGAGGTCGTTGTTCCGACCTCGTTGTTAAGGCACTCGTTGTTCCGGCAGGCATCGTTCCGACATACATTCATTTTTAAGGCCCGGGGCTTATTCTTCTGCCACAAGCATTTGCTGCAACCAAAAGACACACATGGGAAAGACGTAGGAAGACAAAAACGAAAAAGCGTCACTAAGGGAGAAAGCAGAAAGCTACAAGAGTGAGCTGAAGGGGCAGGGGGTAGCTATGAATGGATTGAAGGATTACGCTACCTCAGTATTCCGTGTTCGTACATTTAATTGCAGCAGCCGCAGGTTTAAGAAGAGGGCTTTGGGCACCTGCACCTTTTTATTTACAAATTAGGCACTGTTCACAACCAGTATTATTTAAGATTTGAGGCTAAAGTATAGTGCATGAATGAGATATATGTAATTTATTTAAAAAAGGAAGCACAGTGGATTGCTAGAAAGGATCCCGAGTCGATGACAGTGGCCCTTTTCCACTGACCCATCCTTGGACAAAGATCTATGTAGTTATGCACGCCAAATTACAGTGTGTGCATTTAGAAAGACATTAGTGACATTTATACAGTTTTGTGTGTCAATTTGACCATCCACAATATTGAACTCTGGCAACTTGGTGGCTGAAAGGTTTAGGAAAAACTAACTAAAGGCACCTCTGCACCTCTCCAAACATAGCACTAATAAACAAAAACCTTTTATCATGTTGTTTATGTTTGTCGACGTGTGGCTAGCAATGCAGTTTGGTTTTCTTGCTTAAATTGTCACCCCCAGGGATCCAGCTTTGTTACTTACAGCCCCCTTGTTCTTTGCTAAACCCTAGTAAGAGTCAGGACCCCAACATTCTGTGGCCGCCAACAGGACCCCAAGTGAAGAGAGCCACAGACTATCACATAGTTGGCCCCTGATGACATCAGTACTCCAAATAGTGTACTGAGCCCCGTCATATCATGTCACCCTGCATTGTGCTGTCGTTTCATTGGCACAGTTTATGTCCAGCAGGAGTTTTATACTTATGTTGTATTGGTTTTGTGTCTCTGCAGCAAAGTGTTGCTTATTGACGTAGAAAGTATAATTGTAACATGTGCATTACATTTAAGTAAACAGATAGTCTTTGTCACTTACATAGTCTTAAGGTGTTATATGTCACATTCTTTGCACAATTTGAATTAAAGCAAATTGCCAATTTCTGAGAATGATGACTTAATAGTTCTTTTCTGAGGCCCCGGATCCAATCAGTCTGTGTATTATTTTTGGTGTTGATTAAATCTGGTTTGTACCACATCTCATGTTCCTGTGCTCTCTTAATATGAAAGCAAGACCATGAACTGGGGTATGCCAGGAATGTACGTTTTCAAGTGTGTGCTTAAATTAATATTTACTTATGTGTTAATATTCCTCTCTGGTTATATATGTTTACAAATCTTAAATGAAAGGTTATACATTTTTAAATGTGACTTTTTTTAACAACAAACAAGTGAATGTTCTAAGACATAGTTTATAGTCACCTTGCCTTGATTAGCAGTGAGAATGTACCAGGTGTCGCATAACAGTTACTGCTGAGATATTGGTGTTGCCAATATGTGACATCATTAACCTAAACTAGTTTCCTAAATGCACATAAAGTTTTCTTGCAAATTGAAAGCGAAACGGCATCCGCAATAATGGAAACTTTGTAAAACCCAGTGAATTATCGTATGTCTGTTTTCATATGCCATCAATAGCCGCAGTTTATAAACCTAAGAAAGCCCAGGGAGGGCCCTGGCACTAAAACCCCTGGCCTCAGAGGTGGTAGAATCAGTGCCAGGAACACAAGGGCAGCTCCTCCTTATGGACATCTGTTGGGGCTCCACTTTCTTTGTTCTGTGCCATTTTTTATTTACACTAATAAGGCATAAAGTTGTATTTTTCATTATTAATGTAATAAAAGAATGGAGAAAATTTAACTGGAATATGACCCTCCGTGGCAGCTGAGGGTGAGTAAAAAATGATTTTGAGTCAGACTGTTTATGTGAGAGAGCGTGTGCATATGTTTGTGTATGTGTAAGCATGTGTGTGTGCCTGAAAGTAAAGTTCAAATGCGGTGGGATGCCATGTCCGCTCCCCCTAGAATTTTGATGAATTGTCGTTCATGGAATTATATACATTCTTTGCAATTTAAATATGTATGTGTGTGTGTATATATATATATATATATATATATATATATAAACACACACACACAAACATATGGTTATACAGACATAATTCATGTCATAAAGTTATCAAATTACAAGCTACAGGGTTACATAATTATTATTACAGTTTTAAATTGTACATACTGTAAAAAGGTGTTATTGACAGTTGTGAATTTACTCTTACCATGCGCTAACTACATGGGTGAATTAATAGATATTACAATTTGCATGTGCCATTGCACCGAGAGGCCACACTCAACAATGGTTGTGTCTATTGGACCACGCAAAAATATACGTTTTTCACCTTTCTGTGCCTCAGGGAGTTTCATCATAGACTGATTTATTGCTGAAAAATGTCATTTACGCAAAATATTATTATTCATATTTGTATTTCCTTAGTGCACAGTCTGCAATTAGTATCAGAGTGCAGTGGCTTTCGATTGTTATGGCTTCCCAGTAGCTTCCATGCAAGGCGGGGTCTGGTTCTGTTTGGTTGCTTTGCTGTCCGCATGATGAGTGCATCAGTTTTTATGAGTTGGTGGTCATCTTTGGTGGGTGAGCTCGAGGGCTGTACCATTGTCAAGGGTGCCTGTCATCAACAAGCGGTTTGTTGTGGTTAGTTGTCAATGTCTGCGAGTTCTCTAGTCTGTAAGTGCTTATTTGGATTGCATTGGGCCCATGTTCAGATCCCCCTTTGATGGGTGTTGATGGAACATGGTATACGATATGTATCGGTGGGCAATGCTGTTGCATGAGGATATCCAACTTCTGGCACGTCTATGCTTTGATGTTGGTACAGGAGTCTATCTAACATGTTGCATAGAAAGTCATTCGCCTCTTGCATATGCAAACTAATGTTCTAAACATAAAGGGAGGGCTGCGCCTCTTGAATTGGAGCGGGGCGTCTCATAATTGAACTCTATCTAAAGCCCAGTGCTGAATTTGTAAATAAAAATCTGCCGGTGCCCAAAGCCCTCCTCTTAAACACACAGCTGCTGCAATTAGAAGTGCGAACACGGAATACTGAAGCAGCCTAATTCTGAAGCCTTCTTGGGCTTCTTCAATCCATTTACAGCCGCTCCCTGCCCCTTCAGCACACTCTTGCAGCTTTCTGCTTTTCTCCCATTGTGACGCTTTTTTGTTTTTCCCTTCCTCCGTATTTCCCATATTTGTCTTTTGCTCGCAGTAAATTCTTTGATTCAGAAAAATAAGTGCCAGCCCTCAAAAACAAGTGCCGGTGCCCCACACCTGAAACAACAAGCACAAATTAAGCACTGCTAAAGCCTTCCCCCTGTGGTTCCCGGTAGTGGCTCTCTTGGCTCTAGTCCGTTTGTGTGTGTGCCAGGTGGAGTTAGGGACTGAGCCTGCAGCATGTAATGACAACAGGTTACTTTAAATTGCTGTCAGACACGTTCCTCATCGGAAGGGCTCGCCGCCGGCTTGGAGAATAATGAAACCCTCTCCGTGGCACTCCCGTGTTATTGTGGCCTGGCACTCTGAGTTGTCTTGCCACACAGGCAATTAAACCGAGCTGCGGCGTGTTTGCACATCGGATACCAGCGGGGCCAGGTACCCTGTGGGCTATGAAGTGGTCGCCCTCTCGACTGGGTTCTCTGCCAAAGCATAATTTAGCAAATACCTGGGTAAATAAATAAAAGGTAATCGGTGGCTTTTTCTGCAGGTGCTTAATGCTGCACTCCTTGACTGTTTTACAGCCCAGCCGTTTAATGTGTGCTTCGTGCCTGTGCTTCCAAGAGCTGCTGGTATAATTCAGGCCTAGTTTGCATTTTACTAGTAAAATAATAGGGAACCAGAGGGTCGTTTTAGACCGTAATGGAGGAAACGTTAACCTTCCCATGCACTACCTTAATATCAAGTGCCAACTGCAGACGGGATTGTTGGCGCTCTAATATACTGTATGTTGTTGTTACTCTTAAAGGTTGCATTCTAGGGTATTTAATCCAAAACTCCATGCGCTGCCTTCTATCACGTCAGAAGTACTATGCGGTCACCGTACATAAAGAAGGATCTCTGATTGATACATCTACTTGTGGATTCCTTACCTTTTGAATACTCCCAATGCACCTGCATTCAGTGGACATCTTTTCTTTCTAGCTCTCCACGTCGACGAGGACATCACAATGGTACCCCTTCGCATGCGACTCCTTTTGACATCATCGGTGCCATCAGAAGTCCTTGCAGGCATGCTGACGTCAGTTCCCTTTTTTTCCGTGTCTTCGACACTAACAGTTTTTTCTAACTCTCCTAGTTGTTACACTGTTTCGAGGGAGCTTTTTTGATGTGTTGCAATGTCTCTGCTGAAGAAGTCGGGCTTTAAATCTTGCAGAGAGTGTGGCGGTCATATGTCAGTCACCGACCTGCACAAAAATTGCCTCTGGTGTCTGAGTTCAAACCATGACTTTGGGGGTTGCTCTTTTTTCCAGAGTATGAACCCGAAGGCATTGAAGGAAAGAGAAGCAAAACTGTTCCTGTCAAAGGCTAAAAAAGAGAAGCGTGGTCTTAGAAGATTGAGACCTCGAAAAGAGTCCTCGACCACACAGGCCCTCGAGGTCGCATAAGAAGCAGCGGTGTTGCGGCCCTCGTGTCGCTCTCCATGAGATGCTGGCCCAAGGTCTCTGTTCTCCTTAGTGAAGACTTCAGTTGCATAGCTGACCCTTTGCTGGATCGTTCCCATCCCCCACTGAGGGACTCCCCTGTGCTGCATTTAGCAGATAGGTTCTAGATGTGGCAAACACACTGGAAATTGGTTGGTACAAGGAGACTAGCTCATCAGGACATCAGAGACTACTCCTTTCACTCTTCATTGCATGACTTCCATGTGCGCCTAGATACCTTTCCGTGCACACCATCAGTACACATGTTAGCTACTCACTCTTAGTATTGGCTAGGACCACATCAGACCATAACCCATTGATCCTGACTTTAGTCTGTCCTCCCGGTCTAGTATCCTGACTTGGTACCTCAAAAGTGACAGCTTGTAGGACCCAGCTTTTTGACACCTGATAGACGATAGGGGAGGAAATGCGTCAATATTTTACTGAGAATGCTCTTGCAGCCTCCTCTGTTCTGACCTAATAGGAGTCTTTTAAAGTTGTGACCAGAGGACAGTGCATAGCTCATGTGGGAGGGTTTCACAAAACTCTAGAACGTGAGGTCCTAGCACAAGAGCATACACTCAGACAATTGGTGCAGGACAGATTCGGGGACCCTACCATGTACCAGCTGCTCTTGGAGGTGCATGCAGAATGGGACAAGTTAGGTTCTCTACTGGCCTAGCTGGCGAATTTGTCGAAGAGGGGATCCCCCATTCAAGAGCTGGAGGATGCTCAGGCTGGCAGAGTGTATAGGCAACTGGAAATTAACGAGTTGTTCAAGGACTACTACACTACCATGTATGCCCGATGTGACCATGTATCACCTGAATCCATACTCTTGTACCTTGCACAGATCCACCTGCCCTTTCTCCCTCGAGATGCGGTGGAGAAATTAGGGTCAGACATAACTAGCGAAGAGATAGTGGACCCCGTCGCCACCATGGTCTAGGGTAAAGTACTGGGTTCTCACGCACTCCGGGTGGATTTTTATGCTGTGTACATCAATCTCCTAGCACCCAGACTCTTTGAGGTATATAAGTTGGCAAGAGACACTCGTTATCTTGCCCAACTATGAGAGAGACATTAATTGTTTCACTGCCAAAGCCTGGGCGCCCTGAATATGATGTCACAGCGTATAGACCCCTGTTGATGCTAAACGTCGACTACAACATTTTAGCCAGAATACTGGCCACACAACTCTTCCCCAGACTGGCTTGATACCCAAGCTATGGACCCTCCAGATGGCCTCTTGGAGTATCGACTTGACTAAAACCACCCCTTCAAGTTATATACCCAGAGTTGCATAATAGATTTAGGCAATGCAAAATACATATTTGTAGCCATTCATTTGGACGATGAATGGGCGGAGTGGTGGGTGTGGAGGTTTAGGATAGTTGTTCCTTTTCTGACCAAAGTTATGACTGGCGTTAATTGTTGAATTATTACATTATTGTAGAAATTGATGTATCATGAGCATTACTTTGCACATACAAAACCTCATATACACCATAAGTTATGTTTTATACTATGTCTGGCTAGTTGCCCATTACACTGGTAATGCTCATAATGTATGTGCAGACACTGACTGTGTTGCACTCTCTGTTTTTCACTATTAAATGCAATAAAGAATGTTTTTAAAAAATGAAGTTGATATCATGGTCAGATGCTACCTCCTTGGGGAACCCTACACTGGTAAGTATCTCCATCAGTGCCCTGGCCACCCCAGGTGCAGTCATTGACCTCAGAGATATAGCCTCTGGTTATTGAGTCGCATGGTCCATCAAGACCAGGATGAACCTGTTGCCCAGGGTTATCTTGGGGTCCAGAGGCCCAACAATGTTGATGCCTACCCATTCAAAGGGAGTGCCAACAACAGGAAATGGCCGGACGGGATCTTTACGCTTCTCTTCTGACTTGCCACCGGTCTGGCAGGTAGGACAAGACCTGCAAAATGCATCCGAGGCAATCCTCATTTGGGGCCAATTAAAGTGGCTGCTAAACCTTTAAAAAAACCTGTCTTGCCTGAGATGACCTCCCCAAGGGAACACCCCTGAGCCAGCTCCAGTAGGGAGGCCCTCTACCACTGGCTAACCACCAACACATGGTTCGCACCAGGCTTAGCATCCTTAGACTCGGTATACTGGAAAACATTCTTCGAATAGATCAGATGACCAGAGGTGTCGCCGCTTGCCTGGGCCTCAGCCCGCCACCAGAGACTCTCAAAAGTAGGGCACTCCATCTGTGCCTTGCGGAACTCCTTGGTGGGCCCCCTTCCTTCTGCCATTTGGTCAGTACAGCCTCTCCTGTATGTTTTGGGATATCAGAATCAGCCTCCTCTTGAACCGTAGGGGTTTCAGGAGCAGGTTTCCCATGCCCCTTGGGCTTCCTGTTCTTAGCAGGCAGCTGGGCCCGTCTTCCAGGCTCCAGGTACTCCTGACTACCCTCTCAGGTGGCCAGTGGCCATGTGGTCAGGCATACCTACTCAGGCAACCCTAACATCTACAGGTGTGACCTGAGCTCCACCTCTTTCCAGATCATTGTCAAGCAGAGAATCCACAGGCATGAATGGGCCCAGAGCTTCCCTCAAGGAACCTGGGACCCCACCCCTCCAAGGGAGCCAATGCCACCGGATAGTGACTGTCATCTTTGTCAACTGCAGTAACCTGGTGGATTACATTAGGGCAGTAGTTCCCAACATTCTGACTTCTGTGGACCCCCCCTTTATCAGTACTGAACCATTATTGGAATCCATGTACCCACCACTGAGTTACTACTGAAAGCCAGGGACCCGATGATGATTTGAAATGCAAAACAGTACACAAAAAATGCAGAAACAAGCAAACATCAAACACATACAAAAATTCTAACACATTTTATTTAATTTGCAAACAAATATAAATTAAAAAGTAATAATAATTTGGATAAGAAAGTTGAAGCTTTTCTAAATGCAATTGAAGCCACACATCATCCACAATATATTCTGTCTGATGCACCTAAACTGCTGCCATGAACCAATCTGAGGATGCTAATTTAATTTTTAGCCTCCAATTTCAAATTCCTTGACATTTACAGCACATTTTAACATTTTCATTTGTACATTTAGCAATTTATTTATACACACTTTATTAATCTGTTAATATTATTTAGTTTTCTAAGCATTCGCGCACCACCTAAGGAGGCTTTGCAGACCCCCACGAGTCCCCGGACCACATGTTGGGAACCACTGCATTAGGTACTACCTGCTCGAAGGGAACTAGATGGCATCTGACTGTTGTTATGCTGGCTTCAATGTCTCTTTGAGCCTCCACCCTCTGCCCTTTGATGGCGACCCACTGCCTGTATTTCTTAGTATTACTAGGCATGTGAACCATTGGCACCATCTCTCCGTCACCCAGTGGCATTAGGGTAACCTCTACACTATCTCCCATAGTATCTTGGACAATCTCCTCCACAAGCACTACACTAGACAGCCCCAGAGTCTGCCCACCAGGACACTTGACATCCCCCTTGTAGTGCCCAACCTGCTGGCACTTGCACCCATAGCACTTAAGGGGGCCGTCCCTAAGGGCTTATTATCAGGGAACCACTTTTCCCGTTCAGGTAGGGATCGGGAGTCCTGACCTTTAGAACTATTTTAGGGGCCTTTAGAGAACTCTTTTTTTTATTTTTGTCTCCCTCCTCCTTCTTCTGTGTGGACATTGCCCACGATTGTGGTGATCCCCCCACAGATATCATTGTGTGGACCCTAATACTGAGCCAGCTGTCTGCCTCATTAGCAAGCTCACTGGGTCTGTGAGCTTGCTATCAATAAGGTGTTGGTGCTGATTTACAAAACAAAATGCTGAACATGTGCTGTCTGCAATCTAATTATACCGCCCTTGGTAATCCTTCACTTCACTGCCCTTCACCCAGCCATCCAGTGCCTTGCAAAAGGAATTCACTCAATCCACCAAAGGACTGATGCTCCAGCTGTCTGTAAACGTCTTCCTGTACCTTTCAGCAGTTGAGGCCATATTTCATTACAAAAGTTTCCATTGTGGGGGGGGATACCTCCTCATGTTCCCTTTCTCTGGTGCTAGTATGGTGTCCCTCTCCTCACTGGGGATATACTTCCAGAGGCTAGCCCTAAGCCCTCCTCAGGGATCCTGTGCACCTGTAAAAACCACATCATAGGCTTCAAACCACTTGTCAATGTCGTCCCCTACATAAAGTCAGGCAGCAGACCTTTATGAATGTGGAACCTCCGGTCTCCAGAGGGCACTGTAGGTACTCTGTAGGTACTCTGCCACCAATATTGTTGGGCTCTGCTTGCCTAGCTCTTATGTCCAGCTCTCTGAGGCTCGCCACGGGAGCCATTTTCCTGTCCTCCTCCCTCATGGGCCGTTTCTTTTCCTCCATGCCCAGTTTTTCCCTTGCTAAGGCCCTTCCAGCCTCCATGGCCAGTTTCTATTGCTCTGCTTCAATTTTCAACTGAGCCATCTGCAGTCTAATCTCTCCCTCCGCCTTCCTGTCTGTCGGCTCTTCTGGCAACAGACCTCTAGAAGATGCACTGCTCTCTGTGCTGGGAGGTGGTCAAGTCATCCCCCCTCAGCAGAATGCTGCATTGGGCAGATTGGATAGTCACAGCTGCCTGGAAAATGACCAGACCATGTAGGCCAGTAGCCCCTCACTAGCAGGAGAGTGGAAGGTGTCAGACTGCGAGCCCCGTGCACACGGCAGATGAGGCCGCGGCGTCCTTTTACCATTGAGAGCGCTGCTGGCCATAAACTCATATTGTTTTTTACATAAAATGAAACAAGTGGAATAACATAAAACACAACAGGATGTAAGGCCTAAGTTTTAATGGTCTTTGAGAGCCTGTCTTCTTTCACCCAGTTAAGTTGGTTCAGATTTATAGTCCATCATAATTGTATTAATAAAATCCTGATTAAATGTAGTTAATGCAGCGTGTTACTGCTGAGTGACTGGAAATGCAAGATTAATCTTTTGGGTGAACTTGGATATGTATTTTTATTTAAAGGATGTGCCTGCTCTTGGCTGCGGCATGGAACATATTTTATCGCTGGGCTTCCATCTGTTCTCGATGCTTTGCCCAAGGTAATCAGGGAAACTAGTTATTTTTCATAAAAAACTTGTGAATATTTCCTCTAATATTAATGTTTCACCCTTACTGTAACTTATTGCTGTGTGTTCATTCATTCTCCAGACTAAAAACCTTTTACATATTCTGTTTCTGCTTAACCCTATTTTGATGTTGGTGGGTGGACGCATACACTCAGAGCCACTTGGGGAGGTCATACTCAGGACCTAAGAATACCTTTTTCCTGGAACTTAAAAGCTAAATTTGTAAGTCTTTTTTTTTTTTAATTAATACACTTGACCATAACACCGTTGTAAACTTTTATACTGGAAGAGACGAAAAAAAAGTAGTAAGATGACCTATTTTTCTTCTTTGATTCTGTTTGATAATCTATAGCTGTACAAAAAAAATCAAAGAAAAATATATTTTTGATATATATATATATATTCGCTGAAAAAAACAAAGGTTACAGAGACATTATAGTTAGGATCAGAAAGGCTACAGAGATGTTATAGTTAGGATAAGATTTTACACACACAAAACCATAGAAATTCAGCATTTATAGTTATAGTTATCTCAAGTAACTATAACTCATGCTCAGGTACTAAGGCAACTCTATAACGCACGCCCTTGCCAAGCAAAGTTTGCTCATTAATAATTTCACTGCAAATGTTGTGGCAATATGATTAATGATCACCTGATATGTGGGGTAATTAACACTGCATGGCAAGGGCACAAGTTATAGTTACCTTAGGGGACAAGCTATAGATACTTGAGATAAATACAATTTCTGTGGTTATGTATGTGTTAAATCTGATCTTAACTATAACTTCCCTGTACCCTTTGTTTTTTTTCAGTGAATTTCTAACGTTTTTACATTTTATTACCTAATTATAATGTCCCTGTACCCTTTGATTTTTGTTTTGTGAATTTCAATATTTGTTTTAATCCTATTTCCTATAACATCCCTATAACCTGGGTGTGCGAGTGTTAAGTGGGTGTGTGAGTGTGTGGTGGGTGTGTAAGTGCAGGGGTGACTGGCTGAGTGGGAGTGGGTGTGTGAGTGGCTGTGTAGATGTGTGAGTGTTTTTTTGGGTCTGTGAGTGGGTGTTTGAGTGGCTGTATGGGTGTGTGAGTGGTTGTTTAGGTGTGTAAGTGGGTATGTGAATGTGTGAGTGAAAGTGTGAATAGGTGTGTGGGTATGTGAGTGAGTGTATGTGTTTTATTTAATTGGGGTCTGGATCCGCTTATCCTCCCGAATCCACTCAAATCCAGGATCTGGGTGGGACCGTGGATCCTTGGGCGCTCAAAATAAAAAGGTTTTTGGACAAATTCTTGCCCATGAGGGGTACTTGACAGATCCCTCTATTAGTCCCAAGGGGTCAGGTTACCTTTACCCTGACCCCTTCTATCGTGTTTTAATTTTATTTTCCCAATTGGGAACCGAGTCCCAAAGAACAAAATGAAAGCTGCAACTTTCTTCTCGGGTTGAAGCCAGCCAATTACAGCATTGCTGTTGGTGCGTGACTTCGTGAATCCACCCAAATCCACGGAGAATCAGCGTTCCTAGATATCGAAATTTATTTTCTATTAATAATGACCAAAACTACTGAACAGATGTGCAGCAAATTACAAAAAGCAGTCTTTCTGGACCTAGAGTAGCTTTATGCCAAATTTGGTGCAAATCCATTCCACAGTTCTGGCTGTAGTTGTGTCTAAAGTCCCTGTGGGAATTGTATAGGGAAAAAGCGTTTTGGGACCCCCACTTTTCTCAGCCCCTGCGTGACGAATCACCCCGAAACTTTCAAGATGGCAGCTGAAGTGAGTGATGTACTAGTTTTGAAATTTTCTTGAAGGTTCGTCAAACAGCGCCAAAGTTACTAGCAAAAGAAAAAATGCTTTTCCTATGGAAACTAGGTCCTAACTATAAATACCTACTGGCAACAACCATACATTTTTATATTCACTGAAAGAACAAAGGTTACAGGGATGTTGTCTGTTTCCTGTCCGGAAAGCATACAGGAACTGAATTAACTCTGAATGCCGAGAGCCTTGGCTGGTGAGCCGGGTCCCTCCTGGTGCGCTAAAACAAATACACCAAATTTGATAGCCATTTTAATACTTGTGCTTGATGACCTACAATATCCAGAGCATTGTGTTGTTGCCAAGCAGCAGTCAGATCACATCACATCAACTTGACAGTACGTTATCTTTGCACAGACCAGACTTATTTCCAGACTGTCCAGCACTTGGGCCCCCGAAGATCTGTTATATCCTTCAAATCAGTGCCCAATATGATGTCAGAGCCTTCTCGAAGGGAGATCTTACCTTTTTCACACCCTTGATACCAGATCAGTAGGGTCAAGGCTCCACGCAGTTTCTGTGCGTTACTCAGTGTTTCTCAGATTGAGAAGGAATGGGTATGACTCTCTAGACTTTCAGTGCGTCCAAACTTTGGCACAATAGCCACTGCCCTGTGGAGACACACCAGTCATTTCAGTGCAGGCACTATCACTGGCCCTAAACTAGGTCCTAGGCGTCCCTTCATACTTCTTCCTTCCATGGTGACAATGGAGACAATGTTTTGCGAGCATAGGAAATCAAATTAAATAACAATATCTGATTAAATGTTCTTGCCAACATGGTAATGAACCCCATTATAACCAAAAATGTCCACCTTTTGTCTTGATGAAATATATCACATATACTATTACCCACAATTTGGCACTTTCGTTTGTTAAGCCATTGCATGAATGTGTCATTTGAGTCATGTCCGCCATCACCTTCTGACATCTAGAACAGATATTTATGACAAGGCAAACAAGCTACCTCCTTATTTGAGTCTCCGGACCAACAGTCTCCAAACTTTTCTACTGTAGAACCTAAATAAAAGAAACACAGAGTCAGAAGTTTATACATGAAATCATGGGGACAAGCGCTGACAGCTGCATGCCCAATTTGCGAAACTTCCATTGGATCTTTTATTCATGAAAACCATAAAAGGCATAAAAATGCACATCCAATCAGGATAAAGAAATAATGAATATGTCATTATTATATTCAGATACATGGCGTAATGTTGACCTGAAAGTAGAGAAATTGAACAATCATTAAGTATCCAGCCAATCAAAATTAAAAGACAACTAGTGATAGAAGCGTGATACAAGATGGCTGCGGGTTGACCTTTGCATCCCCTATAGCAGGGCTTTCCAATGTGCAAATACTCTGATTCTGCACAATTCCTACCCAGTCAAAATGCAGGTCTTGAGGCCTTGGCTATATACGGTCATAGATGTGTTTAACCTTTGCTGTTTCTTGGCAGACGAGGCAATGCATACCATGTGAGATGTCTTTTTGTGCAAGCCTTGTGTTACAAGCTACTCAGCAGAGTACATTAGTTTACCTGAAATCATTAGATCTCTGGGTAGGTCATGCAGTCCTTGTCATCATTGAATATGACAAACGTGAACAAGGCCAGATAGATTTCATATAAAATAAAACACACATCCACACAACGAGAACTACTTTTGTTCAGTGAAAATGGCTCAGAGCTACTAAAGGCTTTGACCATTGTTGTAGTAGTGGTCCATCAAATACAATCACAACAGTGACCACACCTTGCATGATTAGTATTAGTGACCAACCAGATGTATGCCAAAATATCAAGTGACAAAATAGAATCATGTCAAACTATATTGACTAATACAATATCATTAAAGTACACACATATATATATTAAGTGTAAATTAACTATACCTAGAAGAGGCATATATCTTCAAGATAAATAGACGCAAGTTAATAATGTGAATAAAACTAACCTATAAATACTTACCTTAATTAGATTGGGGTCGTTGATATTCTCGATACAGTATTTTGGCTGGACAGCATTTAAGCCTCAATTTTGTAGTTGAATACCAACCACCCCAAACCGTTTGTCTCCTTTCTTTTCCTCCTCCTTTTGTGGAAGTTCATGCTCTGAAATGCATGCACCTCCCCACAGTGGGATTTGCTTAAACTCAAATATTATGACGTAGTGGTGAAATATTATGTGACAGCAAATCCACACTCAGTGAATCCTGAATTTTCTTGCTCAGATTATCCTGTTCACTCTCCTTAGTTTTAGCTTTGTGTTTCAGGCCCTATGTTTTTGTCTATAAAAGGACTTAGAGAAATCTTTTCTTTTGGATGCCTGGACTAGGTCTTGCCATAGATTCTAAGGGACCGCTTGGCTCCTTTTTATTAAGACCAAGGTCTATGACCAGTGGGAAAACAGCTTCTGTTGACAATGCTGTCGAATGATGATATATTAGTCATATATGAGGGTATCATTAACAAAGCAGAACATTCTACTATGCACCACTATTAAGAAGAGAGGAGGTCTTTCAATATACAATATAGAATCAGTGCATCTAGGTTTAGCAATGGTTCAAGAAAGACTTTTTCGAGATGGTGGTTTCCAGCTGGATTGTGGCAAAGAGCAGAGGTGCGGTTAAACATTGTCTCATGTACTTTTGTTGCTGCTGAATACCTACGCTACATGTCATACAACATCACCTATTGGTATATTATACATATTTACAATAATGTGATTAACCTATTTTGATATTGTACATGCTAAGTTACAAATTGAACCTAGGATTGGGTAAATATTACCCAGTTAAATATTGCTTATGTATTTGATATCGAAAAGACGTGAGATTGACTGGTCCCATCGATACATGTATAAGCTGTGATATTAAGATCACACCCAGTAGAGTTAATTAAGGTCCCAGTCCTTTCCCAGCCCAAAAACATAAACATGTGTCATGCCAGTCAGAAAGCTGGATACTGTTGCATCATTAAAAGAACACTACTCAACGTCAAGCATGTGAACTACAAATTATGATGATTCCAGTATATATTGATAGGAGCCATATTTGGTTTTAGAAATATAGTTCCACTTTTTCAGCTTTTTATGAATGAAATATCCAGCTTTAGAGAGATCTTGTTATTTGGATAGTAAATATTTAAAGAAATTGAAATTAGATTAGTTTCTGAGATTTGTTACTTTCTGCATGGCATTTCTTTCTGATAAGGACCTACGAGTTTCAAATACGGTTTATCAGACTTTCATTTTATTATCTCCTCCTTCAAAGTTTGTTGTGCTTATGATGTGTTTCTCATATTGTGAAATAGGTTGATTCCGCCTGAGAAGCCATTGGATGCAAAGAAGGAGATGCAGCCAGTTGGCTCGCCGGAGAAGTCAGATCAAGATGCAGCCGTGCATCTAGAGAGCAGCTTACCATCTCCTTGTCTCAAACAAGTTTTCCCCAAGTATGCCAAGCAGTTCACCTATCTGAGAGTGGTGGAACGAGTCGCTTCCCTTTTTATTCGATTTCTTGGCATTAAAGGAATGAAGAAGATGGGTCCTACAGGATTTCGAATGTTTATTAGGTAAGATATTTAAGATTTTTTGGAACAATACTTTTAGTAGCTCAAAGACCCACATTATCTTCTCTGGAGTGTTTGACTAGCTATTTTCACCAGTTAGACTTGTGAAAAGTTGTGCAGCTTAGACGCTAGCGAAAACAAAACATCGATTGACCCAAGCATTCCATGAGAACAGCAGAAATATCCCAGTCTCTATAAGCGTGCCTCAAGTAATCCTTCATATTATTAGGTGATGTTTGATGAGTATGTTGACAACGCTTATGGATGGATGGCCAATTTCCAGCACCTGTGGCCTGTGCTAAAATGTAGTTCAATTATAACATCCCAGCAGTGAGGGAGTACTGCACTTCAAAAGAAAAAAAAAGGAAAGAAGTTGTAACAAAAAAAAATCAGCTTCCAGTTTGTGTTGCAATGAAAAAAATAAAAACATTGAGGAATTATATATTTTTGTGAATACAAAAGAAATAAAGGAGCCTGTTAGTGGTAGGTACTGGGTTTAGATTCGCTGCCAGTTTCAGAGATAGGGCCAGAGTTACAGTTAAGTTGGGTTGATGTTGTGGTTAGCATTAATATTAAGTTTGGGTGAGGGTGACTAATAATCATTGTCGTCATATAACTGAGTTTGATTGAGGATGAGCAAAACTATTAGTGTTGCAGAACAATTCTTTGGTGGTGGGCCCTTTTGAGTGACAAATTAATGTTAGTTTAAAAAAAGTTGAAGGTGAGTTGTTCTGGGTGAGTCTCGCTATTGGTATTTTCTATAAATGCATTCTTGGTAATAGGCGATATTAAGGGATATCTGATGTTTTATTGAAGCCAACACAATAAAAGGTTTGTGTAAGATCTCTATGCAATTGGCATGTGAAAAGATAAGTTCATTTGTAACTGTAGAGGATGCACAATAGGAAGACAATGGGGACAGATGAGAAGAGGCAGAGTGTACGGGAGGGCACCAATGTGATCGCATATTCTTTGTTCGGTGTATGCTTCTTTCCTTGTTAACAACATGCGTTCCAGTCAATAGAAGTTGTAGCAAAAAGGACACAGGGCAGGTGTTTGAAATTGTAGTCTTTCTAATTGCTGTACTTAAAGAGGTATACTCGTGCCATGGATGATGTGTAGAATTTTTACTATTGCAGAATGCGTTAGGGCAGGGTTT
The DNA here is from genome assembly GCF_031143425.1 of Pleurodeles waltl. Lineage (NCBI taxonomy): Eukaryota > Metazoa > Chordata > Amphibia > Caudata > Salamandridae > Pleurodeles > Pleurodeles waltl. Next base: position 1,673,958,602 of record NC_090445.1, on the reverse strand, counting down.
GGACCGTGCAACAGTCAAACTGCCCTCATGCTAAAAAATACATAGAGTGGGCTTTGGATGCACCCCTTCCAACCATTGCTTTTCTTCACACATCCTCTTTTATCTATTGGTTTAAGACTTTGCAATCACATCATGGCTCTGCCCATTGTACTGTTCATCTCTCACCTAATGCTATTGGCTGTTTGCGTGCATCCTTCCACCTCCATTTGAGCACAAGCATTGAGGGGCTACTATAAATCTCTAGCTCTCTCTGTCCTCTTTGCTGGTTCCCACCCGGTGTGACTGATAATGCTGGTTGTGTTAGCAGGCTAAACACAGATCTTATTGGCTTTGTGAATGCATGTTTCATTTGTCAGCTCTGGTAAAGAAGTCTTGTCACTGATAATCAAGATCAGGCTGGCATTTGCTATCATTTCATATGCCCTTATCACTGCAGCAGTTGACTGAAGGCTTTAATTTCACAGTTTTAGTGGCTCAATGATGTCTCCTTAAAACATTTTAGTTCCTAAAACCCTAGTATCTGATTCTTTGATAGGAGTTGGTCATGTAACAGACTGAAGGGATCCAAAGTTGAAAAGGAAATATTATTAAGTGCATCTCTTGTTATCATAGAACTAAAGGAACATATTAAAAACTACTCTGGTGTGTTGTCAGTGCTTTAATAAAGCCCAACTCAGCCAATATAGTCTGGCGCTTAACTGTGGTCCCCACCTGTGGGTCTTGTTGTACCCTTATGATGTTAGAGGGCTCCTTTTCGAAAAGAATGTTGGTAGTCAGGCCTTGTACTCTTGCAAAGAAAAGAGGACTAAGGTCCAATAAGAAGTTCTCTGTGGCAAGGTTACAAATTAATAAAACATACCTGAGCCTCGTTGATCTGATATCAAAAGAAGGTTTACCTCCTAACGTGTAGGGTTTTCCAGACCGTGATAACAATGAATCGGACCCAAGTCATCATGTGGCTACAATTTACACAAATAGATCAATATTGAGGTACCTAAATAAGCTTTTGGATTTTTCTGAAATTTTGATTCTGCCAAATCTGTGGACAGAATGCAGTAAGTGCATGGAGTAATGCACCTAATGAAAGGTTAGGTAGTTAGTGCTTTGGGAGTTTGAAACATTGAAAACTCACTTGGGGCCAGATGTATCATCATCCCGGCATGCATTTCCTAAATAGCGATTTTTAAGAAATCGCTATTTAAGAAATGCAAAATGGGATGTATGAAACTTGCGATTCGGTAATAGCAATTTCTTAAAAATCGCAATCGCTATTACTGAATCGCAATTAGGGAATGGGACTCCATTCATCCCTATGGAGTGCGAATGGTCTTGCATTACCTAATTTGCGAATTCCTGTTAGGAATTTGCAAATTAGGTAATGCAAACCCCATGGTGCTGGGCGCCTAAGGCCCCCTTTGATGCACAACAAAAAAATATTTGTGGACATTTGAAGCGCACCCATGCCCTAGGGGCATGTGTGCTCTACATGTCATTTTTAAAAATGCATTTATAATGCATTTTTTAAAATTGCACATGCTTACCACCAAATTGGATTTGGTGATAATTGCATTTCCTAAATGCCCAATTCGCATTTAGGAAATGCATGATACATGTGCTTTGTAAATCGCAAATAGGAATTCCCTATTTGCGATTTCCTATTTAGAGAATCGCAATTTGGGATTCCCTAAATGGAGTCGCAATTTCACGGAATCGCCATTTTAGCGATTCCTTGAAATTGCTCTGCGAATGCCTTTCATAAATCTTGAAAGCCGTTTTTGCATTCACAAACCGTCGAATTTTGCGATTCGCACCATTTGCGAATGCAAAAAGGTTTGATACATCTGGCCCTTGATTCACAAATCAATAAATATGGAAGATGGTAAAGTGAAGAAGTATTAAAGTAAAATTACTTTATTTCTGTTGTGCTGCTAAGGTCTTGGGGTTTTTGATTGTTATGCCATCTTCCTTTGAGACATATGTTATAATGAAGTTTAGTGATATTAGGAATGAGTCTATGGTTTCAGTCATTGTGGTGGAGGGGCAGTTCAGAAATGCATTTCTCAATATGTCTAGTAGTATCCTTGGAAGACTATTTCACCTACTCATACGTACAATTCACAGAGCTACAGTTATAGCTCTACTCCTGCCTCTGTCTTAGATTTATGTGTGGAGTTTCCCTCCATGAGCTTGTAGAACTCCGCACATGATTCTGCACCATCAGTGTATGAATGTGGGAGTTGCACGAGGGTGACTATACAATTGGTAATAGTTACTGCAAAGGAATAACATAGACAATAATGGAACCAAACAATAACGATACCATCACAAAGATCTACGACAACAAGTAAATAAATAATACATTAAAGGAATAGGACATTGCAAACACCATGTAAATTACTTTGTAGAAATGATAGAAAAACAAAAATAATACAATTATTTTTAAACAGGCCATGTAAGTTTTTTCATTGCAGGTGTCAATTGAAATCATATTGTAGAAATGTTAAAAATGGAAAAATAAAAGAAAGAGAATTAATTTTAAAAGTACACATTACAGCTGAACATATTTAAAAAATATAGGTTGTAAATTAATTTGAAAACAACATAACTTTTCATATCTAACACTATTCTACACAAACTCACACTTTTCCTGTACCATTTGGTTGCCAGAAGGTTCAGTTCCATTTGTGTGACTTTATTTTCACAAAATAGGGAAACAGGTTGATGTTAGGTTGTTTTTGATAAATAAAAATGCATTTTTGCAGTCTATCCTGCACTGTTATTGTTTTTATTTTTTTAACTATATATTTTAACTACTTTTAGTGTATTCAAAGGAGAAATGTCTAATGTTTCAGATTCTTAAACTCACATCTCTCATTGTGTTTGTCACAACCATGCTGACCACACAACATACAATAATATCTAGATTACTTATCAGTAGTCTTCATTACTTCCATTTCTCACTTCCTGTGCCCAGTACATACATAGTCAGGCGACTCACCTCCCCAAACACTTTACTTCCTAAAAATAAAACGTCTCCAACCCCCATTTTTATTCTGTCATATTACCCCCGGGAAGAAGAAAAGGGGACCCACATCCCACAGTTCACCTGTTAATATCAGGGAACCAAACCAAGGATCATGGTCGAAGTGTAATCTGGAAGTGGGGGATGTAAGAATTAGAGACCTAATTCCACTACCATGACAGATTATTGCCTACCAAATTTAGAGACCACCCTGGCCCATCTATGAGGTCTGTGTCAGACCTCGTTCAGCCTGTGTCCTGTATGGTTAATGGTCGATTGGTGCCCTGGGTGTGTTTTTGTAATCATACCTTTATCCCAGTCAAATGACCACCTAGGCTGTCCACCTCTCCGCAATGTATTTCATGCTTTGTTTTTTCGTTTGGTTTCCATTATTTCTCTTTTAGTAATGTCATACTTCATGTGTCAGTTGGCTCTATCCCCTCCACGTCCTGTTTCCATCTAATCGCAAAGGCAGTGATCCCGCAAGAGTTTGTACCCAAGTGTGATCAGGTGGCCATCTTGGACGCAGCACTGTATAAGTGCTTGCACCCTTGCTGAGAGCCACGATTGGCTCCAAGTTCCTTCCACAGGAGGTCCTGCATCCCGTATCCCGCCTGAGCTTACTGAAAACTAACCTTCTTCTTAGTACATCAGTTTGGCTTCTCGTCTCTTCTCTGCACAAATCCCAGTCACCCGGGCACCTGCAACGCCGCTCTATGAAAGAAAAGACAATATAAACAACAGGTCAGTGTACTGAGTCTGCAACTCCAACAAGTGATACTGCCTACAAGTGATATGGGCTCATGGGTGTTGTTTACTGCTGCAAAGGCCGGGTTGTGTCCCTGTGCCTTTTTCAGGGACAAACCAGCTGAAATCCAGGGGGCGCTGCGCATTTGCTGTGATAACCAGCCTGAAGGTTTTCTTTTCTTTTCTTCCCATTCTTTCCTTTCCTTAACCCCCGGTTCCTCTGCTTACCATTGCTGGCACTCATGCATGTCCTGTGTTGAGGGTTGCTCTTAGGGGATCTGGGAGGACCATCTTCGCTCCTGCAGATCCTGGCCTTCAGGTGAGTTGATTCTGGGCAATTCCTGTCAAGGTACAAACAAATTTGGAGGATGGTCACTATTGTTTTTATTGGCCATCTACCAAACTTTTACAAACTTTTTGTTTTTTCAATACCAAACTTCTAAAGCGTAAGTTTGTTATACACAAATTAAAAAAACACTAGGAACTGCCCTACCCAGTAATTTTTTTCCCTTGGTGTGGGGGTCATTTGTTTTTTGTTTTCTGTTCCTCAGTGCCACGGTTTACCTATGCCAGGGACTACTATGGCAATGCATGCTTTTTGCAGTCAAAAAATAACTCTGCATGTAGCTAACATATTTTTTTATTGTTGAGAGAGAGGCAGCTTTCCCAAAAAAGTTTTGCAGAAGCTATGACTAAACAAGCATTGACAAACAGAAAAGACTGGTGACCAAACCAGGTCTATTGGCTTTGTCAATGCTTGTTTTCATGTCTGATGTTAACCAATACCTTTCGATTTTATATACAAATATAGACCAGTTCATCCATTGACTAACTTCACTATGAGGGACGTCATTCTTTCCTTTAAGAAGAAGGATGACACCCGCATAGTAGATTTCTTCAGTCCACGGGATCACTCTTCCCAAGACAGATACACAAACACCTGTTGCTGTCATTTCTAGGGTCGAGGCTGCGTCGCATGCGCTTGCGCATGCGTTTCGCTTGCGTGTCACTTTAGTAGTTAGAAAAGGGCTCGGAGCCCCGTCCATGTCACGTCAGTGTCTTTCATTGGTTCGTGGGCTTGCCTGTTAAAATCTGCTTGCTTTCATTAGTGGAAGGTATGCACACGTCATGCCTTTTCCGGTGGTTAGCCCTCCTGGAGCGCAACAATCAAGTACTGAAAACATGAGCGGCTAGCTGTTTTCCGTCCGGTTTGTGGACTACTTTTTATCTTTTTTCGCACCGCGATCTCACTTGGTAGAAGTCGAGCGCTTTCCATGACATCGACCCTGTTACATAGTTAATTGCACTTTTGCCGGTTACGTAGATAATTGCACTTTTGCCGATAGGTTTCACTACGAGTGAACTGTAGCAGCGCGATCGCGCTCTTTTTTTCCATTTAATGTGGCAAGAAAAGTCCGTTGGGAGTTTACAACGCTAATAGCTCTAACTCGGAGAAATGTGAGACCTGTTGCATTATAAATGCTTGTTAAAGTATTGTTGCATGTTCTGACACGTTGCCCAGCCCCGGTGTTGTCCCTGATTAATTCATGGGATGCTGCCACTCTGGCAATCCTTGTCTGATTTAACCTGCTATCAGTGTACTCTGTCTTGTAATATTTCAGTATTATTTTTTTATTATATTTGGGTTTCTGTCACCTTCCACAAATAGCGTATATTTAACTACTCGTGTGGTGCTCATGTAAATACCTAGAACCTCAAACTTACGAAGGGGATAGTTATGTGGTAGCAGTGGTGTAATAAAACGTGAGGGGGACCCCGCTGCAAGATATGCTGAAGAGGCCCCCCCAATCTCACATCAGTAGCGGCTGAGGGAACCCCTCTAGTGTGGGTAAGCTTGCTGCCCCCTACACTGCAGAGCATTTGGTTACAGAGCACAAGGTCCACTGTAAAGGTGTACCACCTCATCCTAAATCCTTTAAAATTCTGGTAGCATCATTTTTGAAGATTTTTTTTAAAGAACACACACATTTATTTTCTGTGCACTGTGGTGTGCATGGAATTGTCTATGTACTGTAAATTGCTGTTCTAAGAGCGTTTGCTAAAGTATTGAAGTTCAAAGACTAAGCAGTTGTAGAATAATCATTTGTACAATCACTCTATATCTACTACGGGAGTACAAGTTGTTACAGCCTTTACAAACTCTCTGCTATCAGAATACAATTTGATATTGAACTAGAGATACAGTCTACACATTGAAATTATTGGAGGCGCAGTTTACATCAGGGTGAATATAGTTCAGCAGTAGAGCATTTGACTGCGGGTAAGATATCGCTGGGTCGAATCCGAGTGTCCACTTATTAAGTCTTCTCTACTAAACAGTTTATGCTCTGTCTTTTTGCAAGACTATTGTAAGCTGACAGTAGGCTTAGACCCCGCCCACTGCGTACCATTAGTTGTCTTCATTGTCACTCTCATTTGCTTGCTTCTTATTCATCAGCTTTGTGGGCTTTCATTCCTCATCGTGTGTATTTCCCTCCCCTGGAGGATGGGCGCATTACTGTGTCCTTCCAGTGTTTGCTTTCTCTCCTACTTTTTACTTTTTGTTTAAGCACTGGGCAGGTGTGCATATCTTTTCCAACTGTCTTTTTTGTGTCCTCTCGCCTGAGAGCTTCTCCCTGACTTCATGTTGCTTTCTCACCCCGTATGTTTTCTTCCTGCCAGCTCTATGTTGCTGGCTTTAGCTCATGTTCCTTCCCCATTGCGCCCTCTGTTGCTTCTGCTCCCCCTTGTTGCTTTCAACTTCTGTTTTGCTTCCTCCCCGTGTTGCTTCCCCCGTTTTTCATCCCCCACCCGCCTTGATAACACAAGATGCTTTTATGTATTTTTTTTGTTTTTAGTTACTGATCAAACTCAAATTAGTAACTAAAAATAAAATAAAAAGCAAGCATCTCATTTTGTAAGTTCATGCATGTGAGAGCATGTGCAACGTGACGCAGCTGACCACATCAAAAGTTTTTTTTTCAAAATATTTTTTGCTGTGTGCCACAGCATGGCAAAAACTGTGCCATGTGACTGAAACCAATGGCAAAGTCAGTAGGTCCTAAAGGCAAGATCAATTGGCTTTGCCAATGCTTGCGATTTTTAAGCATCTTTTTGCTTTATTTCAGATAATTTCTTACACAAACCACGGTATAATATAGTGATTGGTTGATGAGAAAAGGGTAACATACCATCTTTTTTTTTTTTTTTCCCAGCACACCTTCAAGGTTTCAACTTTCATTGCATGAGTGTACAAAAAAAGGAATGTGAATGGCCAGTGGCTGTGTTTCATTTCATACATTAAATAAAGAAAACCAGAAAAACCTTACTCTTCCTAAGGACCTATTTCTGCTGGTAGATGTGCCTCACTTCCACTCCTTCAGATATCAGTCCCTTTTCACCAGGCGCTCCCTGCCTCCGATGAGTGCTCTGTTGCGTCTCCAGAGCTCTCATGAGTTTGAATGTGGGTTTATAGCTTAGTGGTGGAACATTTGCCTGCATATTTTTTTTATTTCAAGCGGTCTTGCAAACCTATTGCACAAAAGCGAGCTGGAGTAGAAAGGGTCAAATATGGACACAAGAGCAGAAAAAGGAAAGCAAAGCAAGAAATCAGAGAACAAGCTAAAGGCAGTAGCACATTGAAGTCTAGTCTTCAGGTCGGCAAGTTGAAAACTTGTGAAAAATAAGTGCAGGGTCCTGAGGTTTTTCTTAGGGGGGGGTTGCAGAATATGAATGCTGCCTAGGCTAGTGGTTCATTTGTGCAATAAAAAGCGCCAGGGCCCAAAGTTTTGCCTATGGCCGATATTACTGTATGTCGGTATAAGGCTGCATAGCTTTGATTCCACCTCACACCTCTTTAATACGCCAACAGACACTCATTTTATCTCCATTTCCCTCTCACAGGTCACTGCTTTCTCACTTTGCCACGTTTTTTCAGTCATTCCTTTCCCCCTTGTGTGTTTTTCACTGTCATGCTCTGCATGAAAATCTACGAAGGAAAAAAAAGTCCTTGTCCCCAACAATGGAGCCTACCCACAACTACCTGCTCAAATTAAGCACTTGCCCAGTTATGATTCTACTTCATTTCTTTTCTCCACGACCCCATAATTCCTGTCTTTTTATAGCATTCTGACAGGTTTTTTAAATCCCTTTTTAGGTTGAAACCTACCAAATACCGCAGCTGTCTGGTTGCGAAAAGACTTCTTGAGGACATTCTGAAAGCTTCCCTGGGAATGAATTCTGCCATTGCTTACCATTGGCTTTGTGGTGTGTAACTCACATTTGCTTACTTTCTGTTTGCCGGCTTTATTTGTTTTCGGCTGTCCAGCATGTGTTTGCCCCTCCTGTGGGCATAGCCTGTTTACAACCTCTCTAACTCACTTGTTATATTTTTCCATGAGTGCTCACTTTCTGTAAACAGGATTTTACATTTTATTCTAATCATGTAACATTTGCTGTCCATTCAAAGACAAAAGTCAAATGTCAGGCTCTGCCTTCTGAGGGAGCTTGGTGTTAACATTTCTTTCTCAGACTTAAAAGTTATAGAATGTATGTGCCAATCTTGCTGCATAATAGGGGTGGGAAAAGAAAGGTATTTTTGTCTAGCACACAACAAAATGTAAATGAGCTGTGCACATATTTCCGAATATGTCAAAATTAGGAAAGCACAAACAAATCAAATTTTATTAAGATCAAAATAAATCAGTACACTATGTGATGCCATTTCCATATGTTATCATAAAACTATACGTGCAAATGTTATGGCCATTTCAATTGAAAATGTGTTGTATTTAATGGCAGTGCTCTACCATTCCATGCATGCTCCACTCTGTGCTACTCCACTCCACACCACTCCACTCTGTGCTGCTCTATGACACTTTACGATACTCCATTCTATGACACTGCACTCTGCAAAGCTCCACTCTACGCCACTCCACGCCACCCCAATCTATGCAACTCCACTGCACCACTACACACCACTCTATGAATCTCCACGTTACTCCACTGTATGACACTCCATGCTACTCCACTGTATCCCACTCCAGTCTAGAACATTCCAATCTACGACACCTCACTCCATGACTCAACTCTCCACTCTACCCCACCCCACTCCACTCCATTCTCAGACATTTCACCCTAGGCCACTCTACTCTACACCGCCCGACTCTGCGCCTCTCCACTCTACGAGACTCCAACCTATAACACTCCACGACACTCTATGCCACTCCATTCTACAACACTTTTCTCCACTGTGCACTTTGTCACTGTATGACACTCACTTTGTGGCCCTTCACTATGACACTCTGCTGCACTGTGCACCACTCTACTGTACAACACTCTATTGCACTCTGTGCCACTTGACGGTAGGCCACTCTGCACTACTCCACTCTGTCACTCCGCTCTACTCCTCTACTCCACTTTACACCGCTCAGTGACACTCCACTGTATGCCATTCTACATCCCTTAACTCCATGCCACTACATGCTACTCCACTCTGTGACACTTTATTCCACTCTTAAACTCAACTCTGTGCCACTCCACTCTATGCAACTTCACTCTACTCCACTCTGTGACCCTCAGCTCCATGACTCTCCTCTCTACAAAACTCCACTGCACGCTGCAACACTTCACAACACTCTACACCCCTCTTTGCCCCACCACTCTTTAACCCTCTACACTACGACACTGTATTATATGACCCTCTACTCTATGACATTCTTCTCCACTCTGTGCCACTCTGTGGTACTCTACTCCACTCCACTCTACAGTACTCTACTCCACTCTACACAATCTCCTGTACGACATTCCATGCCACTCTACTCCTCTTCACGCCACTCAGCTCTACTTCACTCGACTCTACAACACTTCACTCCACTGTATAAGACTATTTCACACTATGCTACTTCACTCTGACACTCTACTCCACTACTCTACGCCAATGCTCTGTACCACCCCACTCTGCGACACTATATCACTTCATTGTACTCCACACAGTGCCCCTCAAATCTACCCCCTCCACTGTATGCCCCTCTACTCTGTGCCTTGCTACTCTACACCACGCCACTCTGTGACACTCCACTCCACTCTACACCATTGTGCTCTGACACCTTACTCTACTCTACTCTACACCACTCTGACAGTCCACTCTCCTCCCCTCCACTCTACGCCACTCCACTCTGTCACTCTATACCACTCTATGCCATTTCACTCCACTACTCCACTCTACTATACTCCACTTTACTATACTCAACTCTATGACACTGTACTCTACAATACTGTATTCCACTCTGCGCCATTCCACTTTACAACATCCTGCAACACTCCATGACACTCCATGACACACCATGACACTTTGTGACACTCCACTCTTCCACACTTTACTGCGCTCTATGCCACTCCTCTGTATGCCACTCTATGCCACACCACTGTACGATACTATATGCCACGTCACTCTGCAACTCTGTGCTCTACCTTTTGGAGCTCCAGTCTATGCATTCCACTTTATGCCCCTCCACTCAACACCACTCTCTCCACTGTACCACAACACTCTGTGCCACTGTACGCTACAACACTCTACTCCATGCTACTCCACTCTACCCTACTCCACTATATGCCATTCTATTCTACTGCCACTCCACTTTACAATACTCTTCTCCACTCTATGCCCCTCTACTTTATGCTACCCCATTCTACACCCCTCCACTCAATTCCCCTCCACTTTACTCCACTCCACGACACTTTACTCCACTCCACTCCGCTTCACTGTGCACCACACCACTCCACTCTGTCACTCCACTGTACGCCACTCTGTACCACTCTGTGCCACTCTACACCCCTCCACTCACATCCCCTCCACCGTACTACACTTTAGCCCTCTCTACGACACTTTACTTCACTCCACACCACTTCACTGTGAGCCACACCACTCCACTCTGTCACGCCATTGTGCGACACTCTGTACCACTCTACGACACTCTACGCCATTCCACTCTGACACCCTGCTCCACTCTACACACTCCTCTCTATGCCACTTTACCCCACTCTACAAGACTCCACTCTACTCTACAACACACTACTCAACTCTACGCCCCTCTACTCAACTAGTCCACTCTACACGACACCACTGTACACCACTCTATGCAACTCCACTTTACAACACTATTCTACTCCACTTTACGACACTCCACTCCATTCTGACACTCAGCTCCACGCTGTGCCCCTCCACCCTACACCACTGTATTCTACTCCACTCCACGACACTCCGTTTCACTGTACGACACTTCATTCCACTCTGCAGTACTCTACCCCGCTCTTCACCACTCCACTCAATGATACTCCACTTCACACCACTCTTTTCTACGCCACTAACATTTAGAGATGCTGAACAGCAGCCACGCTGGTGTACAACATGACAAAAAATATTGGCAAAACGAAAAGCTCTTACATAGGCGCGACATGTTGGCTTTGCCAATGCTTGTTAGGTCTGCCGTTAGTTAGGACCTTTTAGTTTTAGATATAATATACTGATAAGGGCTTTTAACTAGCCCTCTTCATCTATTGGTCTGTTGTTATGTCATTCACATGTTTCTTCCGCCGACTACAACATAAAGCGAAGGGCATGTGGTCAGCCCAGCTAACTTCCTGTGTGTGACAGTGTTCTGACCTGTAACAAATACATCCCCATACACTGTAGTTTTCTTCAGTGCCTGGGACTACAGGGCAATGTGACAAAAAAAACTTTGCTTTTATAAAGTGTATTATATTTCATATTAGTGAGGGCCGACCAGCGGCGGCTCCTCCGCGATGGCGAAGGGGCATTGCACCCCTCCCACCAGCAGCAGCTGCAAATCTTTCAACATAAAATGATAATCAACGGTGTTCATTATCATTTTATTTTTAAAGGGGTTGGGCCATGGGGGATAACAGGCACCGGGTGCAGTGGTGTGCACTCGCCTCAGTATGCATGTGTGTTTGGCCGGCCGCCTCGCAACGACCAAACGCACATGCACACTGAGCTCTCTCCAACCCAGCACTGCGTTGTCGGGTTGGAGACAACAGGCCCATGCTCTCAGTCTGCCAGGGAACGCAAAGCCAGGGCGCTCAGGCCAGTCCTCAGGCATGCTGTCATGCATAAGAGCAGCATCCAGCGGAGACCCGAGGAGCGGTGATGCGGCGGGTTCAAGGTAAGTTTTTTTAAAATGTATTTATTTTGTTTTTTTTATCCACCCCCGCCCACACCCCGTCACTTTTCCCCGCTGCCAGCTGCAACTGGGGCCGACATCTCCCATAGCAAAATTGTATAAAAAATTGTGGCAAAGAAAAACAAGCATTGACAAAGGCAACAGGCTCGCAGCCAATGACAAGCAGAGTGGCTTTGCCAAAGTTTGTTTCAAATGTTTTCCAGTATTACCCAAAACCTGCCCTCTATTTCGTTGTCATTACTGGGGAACTGACATCCCTCCTACCCGAGTATTCCTCGTGGCTTCTAACACAGCGTTCTAAGCCACGGTTTTGTTCAGTGCCTGCATAAGATAGCCTTACTTTTATGTTAAACGTAGTTGGAATTAGAAGAAAAAAGTCGCACCTAATTGTGTTTTTCCAGTGCCTACTGCTGCTCTATTGTAGCGCTGTAAACAAAGTCTGAATCATCCTGAAGAGCACAATGCATGTTAATTGTGTCTTCCATTAGAGAGGAAATTATCATTGAAAACCCAGACATTGGCCTGTGTTCTGCCTCAGAACAAAATTAGTTTTTGTTTCTTACAAAATGTGTTTTTACAGTCTAGTGAGTGAATTTTTCATGTCTTTCTTTTACGCAAACTATGCCTAAGGCTGATGAACTGCTGTTGAAACATAAAAGGACGTGGCAAAGCAACAGCTCTGCCTTTGTATTGTGAGACACCTGCGTGTGGATACTATGAATAAAGGAGGTGTGTGTGTTTGTGTGTGTGTGTGTGTGTGTGTGTGTCTGTCTGTCTGTCTGTCTGTCTGTCTGTCTCTGTCTCTGTCTCTGTCTCTGTCTCTGTCTCAGACAGACAGGGGTTTGGAGGGATTGCCCAGGAAGCATAATTGATCCATGCTGTTTGGAAGTTGTGTATTTTTGAGTCAACAGCAGTTGTGCATTGGTCTGGTTTACTGAAGGCCTAATGAAATTCCCGTTATTGTGGTGCATACATGCTTATGGGGTAGGTGCAACTATTATAACATTTATTTGGCAAAGTGGGTTAGTGCAATCTCTGTAAGTTTGATACTTGGTTCAATCAATCAATCAAATACATTTCTTAAGCGCACTACTCACTGGTTGGCGAAGATGGCTTGTGGCTTCACTATGGGTGTAATATGTTTTGGTGAAGAAGATTAGAAGACTTACTGGAAGTATGACATTTCATATTTCAGGACAACCTCTTCATGCACATTTATTCCTGACTGTACTCCTTGGAGGATCACCTCATATGAGGATGTTGTCTCCGTCCTGATGGTCCTAGATCTAAAATTACCTCTTCATGCTCATTTAGTCCTGAACTTACTTCTTGGATGACAATCTTGCATAAGGATGTTGTCTCCCTTTTGATTGTCCCAGATTTCACGCTTATTTGGTCCTCAATGTACTCCATGTATGACTATCTTATGTCAGTATGCAGTCTCCGTCTTGAAAGTCTAAGTTATGCGATGACAGAGAATCGGAGGACTGCATTGGAGATAAACATCTTGCATCCCCACTTTGGGTGAGTGGGGCTTGAGTCTGCTACGTCCCTTCCCAAGTAGAATTGAAGCCCTCAATGCTACAAACCTGCTCGGACACTGTGTGCACTCTGTGTGTGATATGGTGGCCACTCTCATCCGTAATCTTCCCCCGGAACTCCAGGTTTACTTTCAAGACCTCATAAGAGATAGTCAAGTGGCATCTGGACAGGAAACCTAGTCAAGTCTGGATACCTCTGATTTGGTTGCCAGGTTTAAGGCAGCACCCATCGCTGTTCTCAGATATGCCTGATTCTGTATGTCTGGATTTTCCTCTGATGTCCAGCTCTCTCTGATGGACCTCCTCTTTGAAGACAACAAACTATTTGGCGAGAAGGCTGATTCAGCCTTGGAACATTTGTAGGCAGGTTCTGCCACTGCCGGTTACGTTGGTCAGCAAATCTGAATAAAGGACTTCCAGGGGTTCTGGAATTTTTCTGGCTTTCTGAGAGATCTTGTCTTCTGCCATCGCCAAGCTGCCCTCCTCAGCAACATATCCAAAACCTCATCTTTTCCCAGTACAGGGTTTGTGGGAAACGTAGATGGAATCAAGCTATCCAAATAGTCACTCCTCTCTCATCCTCCTCTCGCTCTAGTTCTCCGATGTCATTTCATTCAAGACTGGTAAGAGTTCTGGGTTTCCCTTTCACCTCAGGCCTTTAAGGCCATAAATTCTGACCAGTGGGTCTTACAAATTGTGGAAAAAGGATATACCCTCCCCTTCCAGCAGTGTCTTCATCAGATCCATCCTCAGTCATAATTTTCAGAGAAACAGATGCTACTTCTGCAGCAAGAAGTATCTGCTTTGCTTCAGAAAGGAGTCATGGAGTTGGTGCCAGAGCAGGTGATTGGCCAAGGATGCTAGTCCTGAAACTTCTTTGTTCCAAAGAAGGATGGCATACGTTGTCTGATTCTGGACTCCAGGGTCATAAATCTCTTTCTTCGCAAAAAGAAGTTCAGGATACTGTGCAGGTTCTGTTGATACTCCGCCTCAGGGACTGGATGGTGTCTCTTGGCTTACAAGATGCGTATTTCCACATGCCAAGTGTTGGGATGGAAATGTCCCTTGTGTGGTTATGGACGTGCATCCATGCCCTGTGTGCTCCAACTGTACTGATTTTGAATACCTGATGATGATTTTTTTGTCATGGGGAACACGGATCATGCACGTGCGCCATAACACAGGCCTGTCTCAAGGATTGTGGTTATTTTGTACCATGATGGAGGCCCAAAGCACTATATTCGTTGCTGAATGGCTACTGCCTTTTCACAGATTTTAGTAGCACATGGCAATGGTGGCAGCATGTTCTGTAGTGATCTGTATAAGTGAACAGGTCCTTTTTGCCTGTGTAACTGGAGTGAGGCTTACAGGCTCAAACTTGGCTTTAATCGCATTAGTTTGTAGTGCTGTGCAGGGTGTGTGTGTTATACTGTGCCGGATGCATGTGTGCCAGTGAATGGTACAATACGTAGGTGATGTAGTGCTGTGTGTGTCTATTATATACATGCACTGGGTGTATGTGTTCCTGTGAATGGTATAATAAATGCAAGACTTTAAGTTCAGTTTTGGGAGACCCAAGGCTAATTGGAGGAACATGAGGAGATAAATGAATTCCGCCAGCCATATTTGTGGATTGCTCTATTCCTGTGCGCTGGGTGGGACACAATGGAGAAAAGGAGAGCCAGGCTCTTCAGTACACTTCAAAGGGTGTTTTTTGATTCAGAGAGAGGTCACTGGGAATGGGCCTGGGCACATCTCAGGAAGGAAATGGGGCTGATAAGATAATATTAGAGCAGGGCCAAGGCCCTGGGGTGACCATTTGATGTGCATATCACTGTGGCTGACATCCAAGTGTGAGACTCTAGTCCCTACTGTTGCCTGTGTTATGGGGTTATCAGATTTGGAGTTGCTCCTACTGGGATGGACTGCTTTCTGGAGGAAGGGCAGGGAAGAGGAGAGGGCACTTCAAAAAGAAGCACACCCCAATACAAACTTCAAAGACTCGGACTCCAAACCACATTTGATGTCTGGAAATAGACTATAGGAAGAGGAGCTTGAAGCTCCCACAATTGTCAACTGTCGAGCAGCCAGACAGGCTGTGCGAGGAGGAGAAGCTTTGCAAGACTTCTGACTGTGACCAGAACTGGGGGCCAAGGCCTTCCAGTCTCCCAGCTGAGTGAGGAGCATCACCCAGGGACTTCAAGACCACCAGCCACTGGAGCCTCGAGCCAGTGTCTGCCAGCTCGCCAAGACCAGTGTGCAAATATTTCTTCTTGTTCTCATGAGCAGATTCCAGGTGTAAATATGATGAGTTACAAGGCTTCAGTAGCTCAAGCACTTAGGACCGATCCATTTTTGGACTGGTGATTGGAAAAATTAGTTCATATGGTCTGTTGCTCTTGGATAACGTTGGAGATGTTACTGCGACTTAAAGTGATACTGCTGCTCATGGGTAACATTGGTGAAGAATGCGTCTGCGACTGGAAGTGGTGACGTGCCACCATAGACATACTTCAGCTCTTGGGTAACATCGATGAAGAATGTGCCTGAGACTTGAAGTTGTGACGTGCCACCATAGACATACTTCAGCTCTTGGGTAATATTGGTGATCAGTGTGCCTGCTGCTGGAAGTGGTGATGTGCAACCATAGACATCCTGCTGCTCTTGGGTAACAATGGTGATGATGTGCCTACGACTGGAAGTGGTGATGTGCAACCATAGACATCCTGCTGCTCTTGGGTAACAATGGTGATGATGTGCCTACGACTGGAAGTGGTGATGTGCAACCATACACATACTGTTGCTTTTGGGTAACATTGGTGACGAATGTACCTGCAACTGGAAGTGATGATGTGCCACCATACACACACGCCGCTGTTTCAGTTTGCGTTAGTGGGGTAGCTGAGTTTAGAAGTTTGAAAAGTTTCTTGACATTACCCACCTCGAGGCCTGGTGTCGATCACGGAGGTCATCAGTTAACAATGAATGTCAGGCTTACTCTTCGGGTTGATAGCAGACTTTTTCTTAGTTGCCCACAATCCATTTGACATGAATTTGTCACTCACCTCCCTTCTCTCATAGGTGTAGGTTAGTTTGCTTTGTGGACTCGTGGTTCTTTTGCAGATATTTGGCTCTGCACTGGTTTGGCAGGGAAAGAAATGGTTCAGGTTTCAGGAGGTATCTATGGATCAACACGCTTTTGCAAACTGATTTATTTTTGCACATCAAGAACAAGCTTATCTTTTCCTGGAAGGGAAGGCGTCTGAAATAGGGCTCGTTGACATTAATCACTGTCAATGACTGGTAGGCAAGTGTGCAATTTTTAACAAAAATACTTTCTTGTCAAAACCTTTTTTTATTTTGTGAGGAACAAGCAGCTTTCCAGAACTCATGCACAGGCAGCCATCTTGCAAGGATTTTTGCCAGAATATAACACAAACCAATACAAGACACCCACCCGTGAGCCGGCATCTTTGAATGAGTTTTGTAATGCATTACTAAAAGCCATTCAAAGAAATAGCCATTGGGAAACGTCTTCAGCAAAAATCAGACCTACCGGTTTTGCTAATGTTTGTTTTTAAATGTGTTACCTTAATTTTAAGGGACTCTTCCATTCAGAATCAGTTTCCTGTTGTGAGCCTGTATTTCAAGTTCATATCCCTAGACATTGGTGATTTTCTCTTTGTTAGGTCGAGCGCACAAGCGCTTTGACCTGTAAGAATTGTGGGTTTTAATCACGCCCACCTCACGCCCATTACTTTAATTGGTTTGTGATCTTGCCTTTCAAAAATCACTTGATGTGATTGCTAAATAGTTTACGTTTGTCCCGCCTTGGGGCGTTTTGGGTACCGCCTTGGACACCAACCCTTTTACAGGGATAATTGCACTATTGCCGATATACTATGGTGTGAGTGAACTGCTTTTTTCTTTTTTCTGTGCTTCATGGCTGCCATGGCACTCACAGCGCTCAGTGCGCAAACTCGATCAGCGGTATCGTTCTTACATTATATGCACTCTGATCTGCTTAGTACACGTTTTTTGCAGCAGGCACATTAACCATAACTACCTTATGATGACTCCAAGCTTCCACTAGACAAAAGTACGTTCTCTTGGCTGCCATGGCACTCACAGCGCTCAGTGCGCAAACTCGTTCAGCGGTATCGTTCTTACATTATATGCACTCTGATCTGCTTAGTACACTTCTTTGCAGCGGGCATATTAACCCTGTATGCTACCTTATGATGACTCCAAGTTTCCACTAGACAAAAGAACGTTCTCTCTCCAGAAAGAACATTAAATCTCTGCACTACCTTATAATGAGTCCAAACTTCCACGAGACAAAAGTACATTCTCTCTACAAAATTAAAATTAGTTTCCAGAGTTAATTTGACATTTTTACATTATATGCATTCTGATCTGCTTATTACACATTCTTTGCAGCACAAATATTAATTCTGGGACTTGTTGTTTTATATTTAAAACGTGATACAAGCTGGAAACTAGCTCTTGGAGTAGTATTGGTAGAGTTGCCCAGCTCCCTAGTTCGATGCGTAATTCGCTCATTTAGTTTATATTTCAGCTTTGCATTCTGGGACTTCTATGAAACTTGATCTGTGTGTGCTTGTATTTATAAAACTAGCCTTGAGGAGAACTTATAGTTGATTATGCTGTACAATTGTCAATATTTTGTAACTAATATTTCAGTTCAAGACTGACTGAGGATCATTAATATCATGTGAGGTGGCTCTCCTCAAGTGTGTGAAATATTATGGGCATTTTCTTCGACTCCCCAGACTGCAGTAAAGGGACAGTGATCCAGTAAGCACGCATTCTTGGAGTACAGTTATTTATTCATTGACCCGCGGGCAGTGTCGCCTGTACCAACTGCCAAGTAAATATGTTTTGCATCTGGGAGAAGTTTTTGTTTTAAGGGCCTTGTTGAAAAAATATTCCAGTAGGCCTACCAGCCCTTTAGTTATATGCAGGGCCTCTGGAATAATGAGGCCGAAAAGGACGAAAATAAGTGGCAGGGTTGACCAATTAATATGGCAAAAAAAGTCTAGTTATGCATTTACAATGCCAATAGCTTCAACTCAAATAATGCGAGACCTGTTGCATTGCAAATGCTTGTTATTGCACTTGGTGGGTAACCCATGTCCCCTATACCATGCGGTTGGTGGACGGACAAGCTCTGGCATTTTATGTATTTGAAATATGTGGCTGGTCGTTGGTTTCGTTGGCTTCGCTTTTCCTACGTACCCTATTTCTGGAAGGCTGGTATGTTGTTTTCATTTTCCAATACTTAAACTCCTGTCTCGGTGCCCTTATCATCCGACAACTACATTAACCCTCCTCCCTTCAAACCCCCTTTTCCCCATACTGCCATACAGAGCGGGACTGGGGAACCAAAAGCAGCTCTGGCAAAAACGCTCACACCACCCACTCCCTTCCTCTCCATGCTCCAGCTCTGTATGTCCATAAATCCATTCTCTTTTCTCCCTCTCTCATCTTTTTCCCTCTGCATCACTCTGTACCTCTCTCTCTATGTCGTGATGCTCCTGCGCCTGCTGGGAGCTGTGACGTGTGGAAGAGGCCCAGGGAGCGGCCCTGGGTTTTCGAAACCAGCCTTCGATGACCCCAGCCAACCGGGGAAATGCCCGATGGAATGAAAGGCCAGTCCGGCCCTGCTGCCATAGTAGTTCTAATTGGCCGTCCTCCCTCTGTCTATAGATGTGACGGGTAGGTATGCGACGTATGAACTCTTAAACAGAAGCCTCCCTCAATATGTTCAATGATATAACTGTACAGAATGACCAACTTTTTTCATGGAACTCCAAAGGATCTAACTTCCCCGCCTGTTGAGGGAGCCGGGATACCTTTTCGGAATTACCCACAGTTCCTGTGGGTCTTTTAAAGCATCCTCATATATTGTGGTCCTATTAATAATTATTCTTCTGGCTGGAGCGAGGGTCATCCTGCGCTTTACTGGTAAAGACAAATTAAAGGAACATTTATACAGCACAGGAATACAGAGTCTGTAAGCGCCAGCCAACTAAATGAAGATAACCCGGATTCAAAAAACGATTGTCTTAGGTTTGTTCTTGAAGGCGAAAGTTCAAAGTCAAGTTAAATATTAAGTGAAGGAGTGTTACAAAGGCAAGTCCCCAGAACCTTTATTCGATGACCACCCAAAGTTACGTGTTTTAAGGGGAGCAGGGAAGATGATTTTGAGACTTCTCATGTGGCTTTGTAGACAGACTTTATTCTGAAGATGACTAGGGTCTGACACATAGCAACATCTATGCAGGATGGTGAGGTACCGCCAGAAGCCAGTGAAGAGACCTCCTAGGATTGGATCTTTTTCTGGGAACAGTTGCTGGGTGGACATCAGCATCTGGAGGTGGACCAGGCTTTCCTTACAGATCCCCCAACAGAAGCCCAATACAGCAGCACAAAGAGTTTTTCTCCAATGCTTCGGTAATTATAATATAAGAAATCATAGAGGGGAAGGCCAAGATTACTCTACGACATGAACATTGAACCAGCATGACGGCATGAACAATAGTGACTTGCAGGAGGAACCTCTGTCAAGCTGTTGTCTGCCTCAATACTTTGGAGAGCTCCCCTCAAGCCCATGTTATGTTCTGGAAACCGCACACTCCTGTGCAACTGTGTTTTATATTTATACAAGCGATTGGTACAAGCCATGCCAACATGCATCCCTTGCAGTGGATTCACCTGAACCACAACATGCTTTTTAAATGTGACTTTGACTCTTTCATTATAGGAGATTATAATACCGCTTATATGGCAACACATTCCTTAGGCCTGGCTACATTTGTAGAATTCAAGATTCCTAATTGTTGTAGGTAAAGTGTTTTTGTTTAATCATGGTATTGTGTATCAGTTCATTGATGACTCTGTACATCTGATGCATTACAGGTGCAGCCTAGAAGCCCCACCCCCGTCTAGTCTGCAAACAAGATTCCTTTTCTTCCCACAACTTCTTTTAGACATCACTGTTCTTCAGAGACCCTATTAACTCGGTCCTTTAGGGAAGAATCCATTCTAGCCTTACTGAATCAGATGGCAATACTCGAGCCTGATCAATGCTTGCTCGTGACTCACCCTCATTTCCCCTGCTGGGGAACAAAATAGAATGCACTCCTATCTCAGAAAATCATTATGCTTGTTTCATCTCAATAGCTCTTTAAATCCACCTCTCATTCAGTGAAAGGGATTCTGAGAAATCCATGCCTGTTCGGCGAAATGCACTTGGTGGAAGCAGCCATCTTCATCCTGGTCTTTGTTTCCAAATATTGTCCTGTGGAGGTTTGTCTCTTTAAACAAAAACATAATGTGTTTCGTCAAGAGGACACTATTGAATTAGGGTATTTGTAATTAGGGTTTGACTGCACTCTTGCCTTTATATGCCACCTTTGACAAGCAAGGTGTCAGCGCCTCATCCTGACTGTCAGTGACTGTTCCTGATTTTCATCGAAGGGTAGCAGTCTCGAGTTGTAATAATCTTGTGATGCATGTGTAATGAATTCAAATAAAACAATATTTTGCCTATACGCACATAACAGCTGCATAACAGCTGCAATTGTTAGTATTTGAAGGGTCAAGATTATAGAAATATTGAGGTCAGGGATTGGGAGAAAGGGTGTCTAGTTAAAAGTAAGAGGGCTAGGAGGTTTTGTGAAAAAGGAGTCGTGAATGTATTTATGTAATATCTAAATAGCACAAACTGAGCCAAAAAGCATCAACGCGCTCTACAGGGTCATAGAGCAGAAGTTGGGTTCTGACAATGGCGGTCGGTTGTTACCCAGTGGTGATGTAGTGTTCTTTGAAGAAGTATGTCTTTAGGTTCTTCCTAAATTGGGGCAGGGTTTGGAAAGTCCTGGTGGATACAGGGGTGTTGCTTCAGATCAAGAGTGCATAAACGGAGAAGACTTGATGCCCTTTTTAGGGTCTCTAAGCGCTAGCCTACTACATAGGAGTACAGCGCCCTAAATGGTAGTACAGTGCATCTATCGATTTTGTTTGTTTGGGGGAGGGGCTTCCTTCTGTGGGTCAAGCACTGTTTCGAGGTTGCTAATCAAAAGCTCTCGGAATTTGATTCTGAGGCATTCTTTGTTGTCCCTTGTGCGAATAAGCCAGTTGTACAATTTCACAATGTTCAAAGGAGAAAGTTCACTTTTTACCCATGGTCTCTTTATTTTCTTTACTTCCAGACTTTTGCACATTGACTGCACTGCTATGCAACATGGCTAAAAACAATTGAGAAAGCCAATAGATCTCGACAAAAGATCTATTGGTTTTGACAATGCTTGTTTATTTATTTTGCCTACATGGAGAAGGCCTGTTCTTTTCTTACCCTTCTTGATTTCCAGTCTGATTGTGTCCTCCCTGCGGGTATGCCGAAAGCCACCACAGATAGTGAGATTGTCAGCGAGATGGCATTAACGATGAAGCAGCTGGTCATGAAAATGGTGCGCTGGTAAAGACCCAGTGGGGGTACAAAATATTGGGGTGAATATTATGGATACTCAATGTAATTAATTTGGCATGTGAACAATTAAGATAGTGTGGTAAGAAAAGCTTAGCAGGTATTAAGGTTGGGATTGGACTTCCAGACACCCAGAAGAGCTGAGTGAAATGGATTTATCATGTAAGGAAGGTTATATCGGATTAAATTTGACATCAAAGTAGTTGTGATTCAAATTTGGAAACATGAGGGATGCAGCATCAGGAAGACATGGAAACTTTGAATCAACTTGAAACTTTATTCTAGTTTTTTTGGGGGAGTGATGTTTTCCCTCTATATAATCAAGGTTAACACAATCACACAAGACTGCACGGTAAGACGCGTGGAACATGGGGATAAACACCAAAGACAGACAAGCGAATAGTGTTTTCACAGATGCTCCGGGGTAAATATATGAAGATCTGTGAAGCTTCCTTAGAACATTAGATATGTACTGTAGTTCTTGGTTTCAGACTGATGCTTTATATTTTGATTTGCTGAAATCACGCTCCTAATTGCAGAGATATAAAGAAGCGAGAGCACCCAAAGTGAAAAGTTATGGAATGTGGGTGGATTCAGCCATGCTATTCTTTGGGTTGCTAATTGACAAAATAATTTTTAATTTTATCCTCAAATTAACATTATGTGATTTCTCCTTCTTACATTCCATATTAACAGCTCCCATATAATGATCTCAACTGCTAAAACTCTTTGAATGGTTTGTTATACTTAAAATCCATTTAAGTGGTTACAAACCTGATAGATATTTAATGAAACAAAGAAGATATAGCTAATGAAGTCCATAACAAGAAATACATGCCTTCTGATTTTTTTTTTAGAATGGTTTGTACCAGGGCCATTGGATTTATGCATCAATATAAGCCTAAATTGCACCAGAGGTGAATAATTTAACTGTAAGGAAAGAAAATAAATTTGTTATTATGTATCACCACTTTCCCATAAAAATACTTTTCTGAATAGGATAGATCATTTCATATTTATTACCCTTGTGTCTGACCAGGTGGCACTTTAGGATTCAGGATATAGTGCATTACAAAGAGATGTTTTTGTGATTCTCCTAATGTTTGATTGGCATCCTGAAAGAACGTATTCTGTTTTGATGCAAACATGAATTTATGTAAATCGTAGAACAAAAAACATTGTGAGCAAAGAAGGAATCATTGCTCACCATGTTTGAAATATATTTAAGTAAGGCTTTTGTTTCCTGATGCAGAGAGAAGCTCTTCCACCAGTCTATTAAATGCAGATGTTTACAAACCTGATGCCTTGTAAGAGTTGACTTGTCACCTTCGCTTGTTTACCACAGTAATCTGACATTTAAGAAGGCATCAGTACCATCTCTGTAAATAGATGATGAACGCAATCAACAGATGAAGGTAAAAACGTAACTTTCAGAAGTGACTGGGGGTGGCATTGCCCGTTAGCCTCAAACATTTTAATAGCTTTTCGATCCTTTCATGGTAGAGCCAGTCTTTTTTAGTTAAAGTTTGCTAATTATGCATTAAATGGTGGATTATCTGGCAATTTCTGAAAATTCACATTTATGTAAAAACGCTGCACCCTAAGAATTACATATTTCCATTGGCAATGGTCCATTAATGTTCATATACTCTTGTTGATACATCATAAGTAAGTTTGGTAAATTTATTGAGCACATGTTTGCAACAATTTGAATGGTTTACAGAAGGAATTTGTGGATAATCTGTACATTCTGTATGAAGAATTGTTTTCATGTGGTAAAAAAACACATTCAAATATGGGAAAGTAAATCATTTTTTATCAAAAACAAAATTTATGTTTGACACACTGATAATATCCTATCTCAAAGAATCATTATCCAGGATATGCAGGAATAATAACCTTCGGGCAAGATTCCTGACTCTATCCATCCAGGAATACAGGTCTAACTAGAGCAATAGCAGCATGTCTTCTCATAAATTCAGATTCTTCACTTATAAAAATGAATCCATCCACCAGCCATGTTGTTGCACAGAATTGGGGACTCCCCGTCACATTTTATTCAGACTACTGATTTTACAAAACGGCATACTTTCATGCAAGGAAATACTTTCATTTTGCTTTAACTCAGGGGCTACTGGAGTCCTGGCATGATTTGGGAAATACATGAGACTCCGTTGGGGTAAATTTAAAAGCTGGGACCACTTTAATCAAAAAAATTAAATTGACTCTCAAGGCATTAAAGTAACCAGTCTGATCATAATAACCACATATAACTATGCGTAAAGCTTGAAAGATCTCAGTAAGCACTCAAGGGGACACATTTAGATATTGACTTGAGAAGCCATGTGAGATTCACGAAACAGAATGTGAATTGCTTAAATTAATTTTATAGAAGACTTTAATAATTTTAGGCTATTGTATTTTATGGGTAAATTTTTTGTAATGTTTTTAATTATTCATATACGAATTAAATTTAATTCATTCATTGATCATATAATACATTTGTTTGGAAAATATTTTCTTGAATACTGCTTGGATTATAGAATAGTGGAATATCACCCCACTATTGACAGATTACTGTGGTTGTGGTAGAAACTCATCACTGACAAGTGCAGAGAAATGTGCACAAGGTGTAAAAAGAAAGAAATCCAAACATTTTCTTTTACTAAACACAATACAGCCGATAATGTGCCCAAGTGGATAAATGCGTATACATTAAACAGTGTTGATTTAAGTTATGAGCTATTGACAGCGCAATACATTATTTGAAAGTTAGGTTACTTCACCTGCTGTTGGATTGTAAATCAGACCCTTTCAAGTGTAAAGAAATTTGTGAAAAAGTGAAAGTAATCTGACTATTCTATTAAAGATGATGGCAAGTGCAAACTGATACAAAGGAGAAGTCTCGCTTTAGCTACGGATGAAGGAGAACACGCTGTACTGAGTCTGAGCTCCACTGAGAGAAGGTTTGAGGTGTGGCAGGGTGTCTTGCCTATCTTCCTTGACTTCAGGAGTCCCTGAACCCTCCTGCACATGCAGAGCAAGTCAATGGAAAAAAAACATCACTGGGTCTGTAAGGCCAACAGGGAAAAAGGATTTAGGTATGGACATCCCTGGCTTTCAGTGAACTTCTGCTTCCTGGGTCTAAGCTGACACTTGCCTAATATTCTGAGTGTGGAATTCTTCCATATCTGTAGCTAAATCCCCATCTGCCCTTCCTAGTTAGTCAAAAGTTGACAGCTGGAAGAAGGCCTTCTTATCCAGTGACACTGCTGGAAGATTGTAGACTTCTGCGAAACGCAGTTAAATATGTCACACAATTTCTTGGTTGGATCTGATCAGCCATATTGAGTGTGTGCTGCGTGGCCTTTAAATAAAGTGCACTTTCATATTTTTAAGCCGTTCACTGTTTCTCCATGCAAGTGTACACTATGTATAGTCATTTTTTTATTTATTTCAGGAATTGCAAGCTGACCAACAGCAACTTCTCAATGGCGTCTGTGGACATCCTTTACATTGACATAACGAGACGATGGAACAGCCTAGTCCTTGACCAGAGAGAATCCGGTAATTCCCAGATATTCATGCATATCCGTTTCTGTTGCTTTCAGTGACTGCCACTTCAGCTTTGTTCATATTGTAACATTTTGCAACTTGCATTAGGAAAGACCTGCCATCATTCAGATGATAACTAAGGGCCTCGCCCATAGGCTATAATTCGATCGTAATACGGCAGACGGGATATCCGTTACATTTGTGACAGAGTAACTCCCTCCGCCAGGATCGAAATCAGGCCCTAACTCTTCCTCCAATTAGGATTAGTTAAAAGGAAATTGTTCTTCCAAGAAAAACAATTGGAATCTTTTGGGTATATAATTTTTTTATAATATTAAAGGTTAGAACTGTGCTAGAGTGTGTAACGTCTTTTGAAACAGTGCTCACGCAGTGATAGTCATAGAGTTGCAGGAGCGTGCATTCCTGAAATTACAGTTTTATATTTTTAGCTCTGAGTCAGCTGAAGAAGGCTTGTATGATGTTCTGTGCCCTTGCCTCTTTTCCATCTGGATAACTGCTTGTCCGTGATTAGGCTTTCTTGTTCTGTTGTAAATTGGGATGCTGTTTTGTAGCAAAATGTATGCAGTGTGCCATTGTGGGGTTAGCAATGAAATGCTAACCATTTTCTCATGGTGTCTTTCATTACCTTTCTGAGAGAAGTGAGAAAAAACAATGTAACCTGAATTGCACCCTATACAATATAATGCACATCACTTTGAGACATGAAAAAGAGTGAAAAAACCAGGGCAGAGAAAAGAAGGAAAGCGAGTCATGAAAGATGGGAAATTATGTGTGGTGAGAAAGGTACAGAAAAGGAGGAAAGGAGTAGAAGAGAAATAGAGATGAACCAGGAAACCACAGAGGGTAAGGTAAGAAAGGAAAAAGCAAGAAAGAAAGAGCGATTAAGAAGGGGTTCTGATCTCAGTTGTTTGACCGCTGTTTTTTTAAACATTTCCTTGAGGCCCAATTGACAAGTTTGTGCACACACGTGCAACTTACATGTGTGAAGGATCAGGGGCCAGATGTATCAAAGGTTTTTACCCATTCTACGTCTATGGGAAAATGTGTTCATACATATGGCCCCAGGTCTGGAGACCGGTATCCCTAGCTCCTAAGCCACAGCAGCAGGATCAATGGGTATTTGCTCTCACAGATCATGCTTAGGTTTGTGGCCAATCTCGCATTCCAGCCTTCTCTCTGCAGTCCCAGTTGTTGAAACAGGAGCTGGAAAGGTGGCATTTCAAGAGCCTGACCTTACAAAATGCGATGGACACTTCCAATGATGCACATTTCTAACCCCTTGTAAATCTCAATGAACTCCTGCAAATCATCATGGTGGAAGTACATAATCTGGTGATAAAGGGAATTTTTTGTTCACTCAGTCTATATCATTGTTTACATTCCATTTTAAAATGCTTGCACAATTCACATATACACCAAAAACAGACATACAAATTAATTTTACAGATAGAAGAGGTATTCTTAAGTCAACATATCTATCTTTCTTTCTTAGCAAAATATGGCACCTATTCATATTTTAGGCAACCTTAACCTAAGTGAGTGAAGCAACTTAAAATACTAATACTTAAATCACATTTCCTGTGGGAATCAACATTGGAAATCATTGGTTCGATGGCATATGTTGCTGCAGATACACATGTTTGGCACAGTCCGCTGCCTGGTGTTGGGCTCGGAGTATTACAAGTTGTTTTTCTTCGAAGAAGTCTTTTTTGGTCACGGGACCGAAGGACTCCTCCCTCTTCGGCTCCATTGCGCATGGGCGTCGACTCCATCTTAGATTGTTTTTTTCCGCTGTCGGGTTCGGACGTATTCCTTTTCGCTCCGTGTTTCGGTTCGGAAAGTTAGTCAGAATCTCGGAAGAAAGCGTCGGTATTGTTCCGTTCGGTATCGGGATAGTTAGGTACATCGACACCGATCATCGGAAGACTTTGGGGTAGCTTCGATTCCCCCATCGGGGCCTGGTCGGCCCGACCGCGTGCGACATCGAAGCCGATGGAACGGACCCCGTTCCGTTTCTGCCCAAAATGTCACAGTAAGTATCCTTATACAGATCAGCACTTGGTCTGTAACTTGTGCTTGTCCCCCGAGCACAAGGAGGATACCTGTGAGGCCTGTCGAGCCTTCCGGTCCAGAAAAACACTCCGGGACCGAAGAGCCAGGCGTCTACAAATGGCGTCCACGCCGACAAAACAACGTTTCGACGACGAAGAGGAAACATTCTCGGTTCCGGACTCAGAATCCGGAGACTCCGACGTCGAACAACAGCAACAAACTGTGAGTAAGACGTCGAAAAGTAAAACCATCGACAAAACGAAAGCCCAGGGGACGCCACTGCCAACAGGCCATGGCTCGACCCATAAAACAGGCGACCCGTCGAAGGCGCCGAAAAAGGGCACGCCCATAGCGAAGACACCCGACTCCGGTCGAGGGACCGCCATGGAGCAACCTCGGAGCCGAGAAAGCGGCTCCGAGAGACAAAAACAAGATACCGGCACCGAAAAACATCGGCACCGAGAATCCATGCCGAAAGGAACAAAAATTCTGTCGGTGCCGAAACCGAAAAAAGATTCTCTCTCGGCGCCGAAAAATACCACACCTTCATCCTACTCAGAGGAACAAGGAATAAGTGGCCAGATGCACAGATTTGGACAAGAGCTCCAAAGTGTAGAATCAGACTACACACAAAAGAGACTGTACATCCAGCAAGACACAGGGAAGATATCAACCCTTCCCCCAATAATGAGGAAAAGAAGGATCAGTCTCCTCAAGGATGACGCACAACCACAAGCCAAAGTGGTTAAAAAAGTCACGCCTCCGCCCTCTCCACTACAACAGGCATCGCCGGCACAAACACCGCCACAAATTCACTCACCAGCGCAAACTACCATAAGTCAAGATAATCAGGATCAAGACGCTTGGGACCTATACGACACCCCAGTGCCGGACAATGATCCAGATTCATACCCCACAAAGCCGTCACCGCCAGAGGACAGTACCTCATACTCACAACTGGTGGCTAGGGCTGCAGAATTCCACAATGTCCAACTGCATTCCGATCCTATAGAGGATGATTTTTTATTTAACACCCTCTCGGCTACACATAGCCAATATCAATGTCTCCCAATGCTACCGGGGATGTTACGGCACGCAAAACAAATTTTTGAAGAGCCCGTAAAATCAAGAGCCATCACCCCAAGGGTGGATAAAAAATACAAACCACCACCCACAGATCCAGTGTTTATTACTTCGCAGTTACCACCTGACTCCGTAGTAGTAGGGGCAGCTCGCAAAAGAGCAAATTCCCATACATCTGGCGACGCCCCACCTCCGGACAAAGAAAGCAGAAAATTTGATGCAGCAGGAAAAAGAGTAGCATCACAGGCAGCCAACCAGTGGCGCATCGCAAATTCTCAAGCGCTGCTGGCCAGATATGACCGCGCTCACTGGGATGAGATGCAACTTCTCGTAGACCATCTTCCCCAAGAATACCAAAAAAGGGCGCAGCAAATAGTTGAAGAGGGACAAACGATCTCAAACAATCAAATCCGCTCTTCACTGGACGCAGCCGATACTGCAACGAGAACAGTCAACACTGCTGTCACCATAAGGAGACACGCTTGGCTCCGCACTTCAGGCTTCAAACCTGAAATCCAGCAGGCTGTCCTTAATATGCCCTTTAACGAAAAACAACTTTTTGGCCCTAAAGTGGACACAGCCATTGAAAAACTTAAAAAGGACACAGACACGGCCAAGGCCATGGGCGCACTCTACTCCCCGCAGAGCAGAGGCTCTTTTAGAAAAACTCCATTTAGAGGGGGGTTTCGTGGCCAACCCACAGACACCACCAGCCAACAAACAAGAACCACACCATATCAGGGTTCCTTCCAAAGGGGAGGTTTCAGGGGATATAGAGGGGGTCAATTCCCAAGGAGTAGGGGAAGATTCCAGACTCCAAAAACACCTCCCCCTAAACAGTGACTTTCAAGTCACGCAACCCCTTCACTCAACACCAGTGGGGGGAAGACTAAGCCAATTCTACCAATCTTGGCAACAGATTACAACAGACAATTGGGTATTAGCAATAATCCAACATGGCTATTGCATAGAATTCCACAAATTCCCACCAAACATCCCTCCCAAAACACGCAAAATGTCACCACAACATTTAGAACTTTTAGGACTAGAAGTTCAGGCACTACTGCAAAAGGATGCAATAGAGTTAGTACCAGTACAACAAAAAAACACAGGAGTTTACTCCCTGTACTTTCTAATTCCAAAAAAAGACAAAACATTAAGACCAATATTAGATCTCAGGACACTAAATACCTACATCATATCGGACCATTTTCACATGGTCACACTACAAGACATCATTCCACTGCTCAAACAGCAAGATTACATGACCACATTAGACCTAAAGGATGCGTACTTTCATATACCAATACACCCTTCTCACAGAAAGTACCTACGGTTCGTATTCAAAGGAATACATTACCAATTCAAAGTGTTGCCATTCGGAATAACAACTGCACCAAGAGTGTTCACAAAATGTCTAGCAGTAGTAGCAGCACACATCAGGAGACAACAGATACATGTGTTCCCTTACCTAGACGATTGGCTAATCAAGACCAACACAGTAAAAAAATGCGCAAACGACACCACATGTGTCATACAAACCCTTCACAAACTGGGGTTTTCCATCAACTATACAAAATCACACCTAGAACCGTGTCAGACACAACAATATCTAGGAGCAACCATCAACACATCAAAAGGAATTGCCACTCCAAGTCCACAAAGAGTGCAGGCATTCCACAAGGTAATAAGTGCTATGTTTCCAAACCAAAAGATACAAGCAAAATTTGTGCTAAAACTTCTAGGCATGATGTCATCATGCATAGCCATTGTCCCAAACGCAAGACTACACATGCGACCCTTACAACAGTGTCTAGCATCACAATGGTCACAGGCACAGGGTCAACTTCAAGATCTGGTGTTGGTAGACCGCCAAACATACCTCTCGCTTCTATGGTGGAACAGCAAAAATTTAAACAAAGGGCGGACATTTCAGGACCCAGTGCCTCAATACGTTATAACAACAGATGCTTCCATGACAGGGTGGGGAGCACACCTCAATCACCACAGCATTCAAGTACAATGGGATATACACCAAACAAAATTTCATATCAATTACCTAGAACTGTTAGCAGTATTTCTAGCGTTAAAAGCCTTCCAACCCATAATAACACACAAATACATTCTTGTCAAAACAGACAACATGACAACAATGTATTATTTAAACAAACAAGGAGGAACACACTCAACACAATTGTGCCTCCTAACACAAAAAATTTAGCAGTGGGCGATTCACAACAACATTCGCCTAATAGCACAATTTATTCCAGGAATACAAAACCAACTAGCAGACAACCTTTCGCGAGACCACCAACAAGTCCACGAATGGGAAATTCACCCCCAAGTTCTGAACAAGTACTTTCAAATTTGGGGAACACCCCAGATAGATTTGTTTGCAACAAAAGAAAACTCAAAATGCCAAAACTTCGCATCCAGGTACCCACACCGCGAATCACAAGGCAATGCTCTATGGATGAGTTGGTCAGGGATATTTGCATACGCTTTTCCCCCTCTCCCTCTCCTTCCATATCTAGTAAACAAGTTGAGTCAAAACCAACTCAAACTCATACTGATAGCACCCACATGGGCAAGACAACCTTGGTATACAACTCTACTAGACCTTTCACTAGTACCGCATGTCAAACTACCCAACAGACCAGATCTGTTAACACAACACAAACAACAGATCAGGCATCCAAACCCAGCATCATTGAATCTGGCAATTTGGCTCCTGAAATCCTAGAATTCGGACACTTAGACCTCACACAAGAATGCATGGAGGTCATAAAACAAGCTAGAAAATCTTCCACTAGACACTGCTATGCATCTAAGTGGAAAAGATTTGTTTACTACTGCCATGCCAATCAAATACAACCATTACATGCCTCTACGAAAGACATAGTAGGATACTTACTACATTTGCAAAAAGCAAATCTCGCTTTTTCATCTATAAAAATACACCTCGCAGCAATATCTGCTTACCTACAAACTACTCATTCATCGTCTCTATTTAGAATACCAGTTATTAAAGCATTCATGGAAGGGCTCAAAAGAATTATACCACCAAGAACACCACCAGTTCCTTCATGGAATCTTAACATCGTCTTAACAAGACTCATGGGTCCACCTTTCGAACCCATGCATTCCTGTGAAATGCAATATCTAACCTGGAAAGTCGCATTTCTCATTGCAATCACATCCCTCAGAAGAGTAAGTGAAATACAGGCATTTACCATACAAGAACCATTTATTCAAATACACAACAATAAAATAGTTCTAAGAACAAATCCAAAATTTCTGCCAAAAGTAATCTCACCATTCCATTTAAATCAAACAGTAGAATTGCCAGTGTTCTTCCCACAACCAAATTCCGTGGCTGAAAGGGCACTACATACATTAGACATCAAAAGAGCACTAATGTATTACATTGACAGAACAAAGCTAATCAGGAAAACAAAACAACTGTTCATAGCTTTTCAAAAACCACACATAGGAAATCCAATCTCTAAACAAGGCATTGCTAGATGGATAGTCAGATGTATTCAAACATGCTATCTTAAAGCCAAAAGAGAATTGCCTATTACACCAAAGGCACACTCAACCAGAAAGAAAGGTGCTACAATGGCCTTTCTAGGAAACATTCCTATGAGCGAAATATGTAAGGCTGCAACCTGGTCTACGCCTCATACGTTTACTAAACACTACTGTGTAGACGTACTAAATGCACAACAAGCTACAGTGGGCCAAGCTGTACTAAGAACATTATTCCAAACTACTTCAACTCCTACAGGCTAAACCACCGCTTTTAGGGGAGGTAACTGCTTTATAGTCTATGCCAAACATGTGTATCTGCAGCAACATATGCCATCGAACTGAAAATGTCACTTACCCAGTGTACATCTGTTCGTGGCATTAGTCGCTGCAGATTCACATGTACCCTCCCACCTCCCCGGGAAGCCTGTAGCCGTTTAGAAGTAGATCATAAATCTTAAACATCTGTACATTTGTAAATAATTATTATAAACTCTTAACGTACATACATATTCACTCCATTGCATGGGCACTATTTATAGCAAACAACTCCATCCTCACCCTCTGCGGGGAAAACAATCTAAGATGGAGTCGACGCCCATGCGCAATGGAGCCGAAGAGGGAGGAGTCCTTCGGTCCCGTGACCAAAAAAGACTTCTTCGAAGAAAAACAACTTGTAATAGTCCGAGCCCAACACCAGGCAGCGGACTGTGCCAAACATGTGAATCTGCAGCGACTAATGCCACGAACAGATGTACACTGGGTAAGTGACATTTTCATTTTGCCCCACCACTTATTTTTCTTGCTCCCCAGTTGATAGATCGTCCAGAAATATTCCAGGTAAAAGCTGAGGAGGATGACTTTTTAATTATGTTTTGTGAAGATGTGTCAAACAAGAAATCGTTCTTCCTAGAGAAACTCTGACCTAACTACAACAACACAATGGTGACTTTGTAATTCATATATTTATTACACATATGTGTGTGTGTTACATATTACAATTGCACATGTACATCACTGATTCATACAGTTACACACTTTTTTGGTGAATCTGGCCCATCAATCTCTTTGCCAATTCCGCAGTTCTCACAACTAGAGGAGTGAACAGAAACAGGCCGAGTACCAGCTGCAAGCTGTACATTACATCCAATTTATTGGTCATGTTCAGGGACACAGCTTATTTGAATTCATATGCAATTCACAGGTGACTTTCCAGTCCCTGTTGGCATTAACTTGAGGTTTGATTTTAAAATTGATTTGATAATCTTGAACTCTCATGTGGTTTCAGGGGCAATTTGGATTGACATCATGTTTCCCAAAGTACAGAACTATCTCTGACCCTCTCAGTCTTCTCTCTGATGTGGCATTGACTCCTGGAAAGGACAACAATACCGGTGTGAAGACATTTGCTCCCCTCCCCCCACCCCTGTCGTTCTTGGCTAATGGGACTACATTTGCTGATTGTAAAAGCAATGTAGTCATCTCTGCTGATGGAGGCTTAGGTGCATTCCACGAGGGATAACGGGACATATCCTGCTGCTAGTTATCTCTCTGTAATGCATAGACTACTGCAGTCCCAGACTAAAAGCACATCTTCCATATACTTATTACAGGCAAACTGTGATGTCTCTTGTTAATGAAATGATGTGGCTGCTCGTCTGTAGTAAGTTATTACAGTTAAGATGTGACGTTGTAATTCCTGGTGCCAGTAGCCATAGTCAAAAGCAGGTCACAGAGCATCATTAAAGCTGTAGTTTAAACAAAACGAGAACTGGCTTTTCGTTCTTCTGATGTCTTTTTCTAAAAGGAGCTGCGATGAGCAGAAAGGAGATATTTATTGCAATATGTTTATTTTTGGGCACCCCGAAAGTCATTGCAGGAAAAAATTAGAAACTTTTTGCATTTATCTACACAGTGTGAGCTTCCCAATGCTGTAATCTGATTTATGCTAAACTTATTCTATTATTTTTTGCAACAAATTACTAACTACTTATTGAAGTGTTTAATTTCACACTAGATTTCGCTTTTATTATTCACGTCTGCTACCATTTTTTCTCCCACTAATGAAAGAGCAAGTCATCAAGGGTTTAAGTGGTTTCTGGGAAGGGTCACCGTGTGACCATGAGTTATAGGGAATAAAATACCCTCTGCTGTACATTTTGTGGCTATTACTGGTCACCTCCCAGTTCCTTGACCTTATAAAGGTTTTCAGCCTTCGTCATTGTTCCTCTATATGGTCACTGAACTCCTGTGTGACGTGCAGTCTCCTTATAATGTGCGGCAGGGGTACTTTGCCCCACACATAGTGGCACTTCTACCGTGAAAAGTGCCGTAGGACAGCTGATAATGTTTTGAAGTGCGAGATTTTAGCCCCTGATGTTGGAAGTTGTGACTGAAATAATTTCTTGAGAAGTAAAAAAAAAACAATTTTCATCCAAGAGGTATTTTTGAGCATATAAAATCCTAAAATACGTTTCAAACTGTAATCCGCGGATGCATATTTGGGGTTTTGACTATTCATGTAAATGAAAATGAATATGTTTCCCTTATGGCCCATTTTCAGATCTGAGGTATGATTTTTAAAAACACTAACCTGCTTGGGCATGTCTCTGTCTGTTACTTATGCCTTTTTTGTTAGGGGAATTTGCCAGATTGCAAGGCTCACTTATCTAGTGTGCTTGTTAAGGCTATTAAAGACTGCTCTGTCTTGGAGACCCACTATCTCACTCCCTGGCATAAATGATAACCCTGTATTTGGATAGGGTGCAGGATTTTAGCAGTGGTTAGAACATGCTGGCAGTGCCCAGGCCCTGGATAGTGCCATACACCGGGTAGTGAATAAACTACTCCCTGTCCAGTGAATCAACAAGAGAGTGGAAGCCTACCCTCCATTTGATGAAAATGGGAGATACCCTTCTTAATAGTCAGATCAGACTTTAGGTTCCTTGCATATGTGCTGCTTTGTTTCACATTTAAAATGTGTCACCCTTGCTCTCTAATT
Source organism: Pleurodeles waltl (assembly GCF_031143425.1). Taxonomy (NCBI): domain Eukaryota; kingdom Metazoa; phylum Chordata; class Amphibia; order Caudata; family Salamandridae; genus Pleurodeles; species Pleurodeles waltl. Next base: position 1,673,923,336 of record NC_090445.1, on the reverse strand, counting down.
CAACCCATTTGCATTCCTCTTGGTGTCTGATGCAAATAGGCGAATAATGAGCAGACATCTTGCGCCGCTTGCTTGGCGTTGGATCCTACATGGTGCTGTGGGCAATAAGCTCGTTTCATTTTGTTCACATCACATTTGGGATCACATTAAAATTTTCCAATTCAGAAGAGTTCATAGGTGCCTCTCATTTGTTGTTGCTGTGATTGTCTTGAAATATATCATCCATGCACAGTAAAAACCTAATTTAAATTGTGAATTAGACACTGAATTAAAATACTGCGTTAATGACCTTCATAAAAAGAGTGGGAGAGGCAGCAGCCAAGCCATCAGAGAGCCCAGACATGAAACACGGTTGTGCAGCTTCTCGCTCTAGCACCATTTTGTTTTTTTCATTGGATTAAATGATTTTTCCCAGAAAAATCAATGGTTTCAGAGATTAGTGTTCCTATTGTTTTAATTGTTTGAAAACTTTACAAACAACAACAAAAATCTCTAGCCGATGATTGCTATGTGTATACTTTTGTGAGGATACCTATTAGCATGTAGTGAAATTGTTTTTATGGGCGAGCGCAAAGCGCTCCGTCCATTCTGTAATCTCTCTTTGGGCTTCAAACCACGCCCATGCCACGTCAGTCACTTTCATTGGTTCGTGGGCTTGCCTTTTAAAAACCGCTTGCTTTCATTTGTGAAAGGCATGCATACGTCATGCCTTTTCCGGTGTTTAGCCCACCTACACAGCACCGGTAAACTACTGAAAACATACGAGGCTCGATGTTTTCAGCCTGGGGTCCGGATTACTTTATCTGTTTATTTTCCACTTTTTTTTTCTTTACAACGCTAATAGCTCTAACTCGAGCTAATGCGAGACCCGTTGCATTGAACATGCTTGTTATTTGTGTAGTCTCTTTCATGCTCCTGCTCCCTCCCTGCCCTTGGGACACTTAGGTGGTGGTAATTCACAGCATGCTGTGGTTCTGGCCAGGGTGATAGCAGCTTTTTATGGAGACCACTGTGACCACCTGGCTCTTTTCATATTCCCTCTCTTGACCCCAGCTTTCCTATCTCCTGCTCCATCTTTGCATCTTTCTATCCCCACAGCCTCTTCCTTAGCACTTTAAAATGATCTTGTGCCAGTATAACACAATACACAAGTAAGACTGTACGCGTCTAAGTTGTAGAGATGTTTTGGAACCATTATAAGCACAAACCTGGAAGCATGATGAAATAACAAATGGTTCCTTTGACTTTACAGGACATGGCAAAGAAGAACAAATCATACTGCACAGGGAACTACCCTAATGACCAATCTGTCCCAGTGACTGAATTGGCACTGTGATTGACATAATTAATCAAGTAAAAACTATGCACCTTCCTATAGCTTCTGTAAGGTCAACCACAGAGCACACAAAGAGCTGGTGGAGGTGTGTATTTTTAGTCGCTAACATGAGAAACCCTTTCAACAAAATGCAAATAGGGCTTTCTCAATAAGCACAGAAAGCTGTACACCGCCATAAATATCTTACAAAGTGCAGTATTGAAAATAAGATATTCCAGCTAGTGGATATCTTTCCCTTACTTGTAATGCCAGTAGTTACTAGTAGTTTTTATGTGAGAGCACGTCTTGGCGCTTGGCCATGCCGCTTCCAGAAGTCAGCATCAAGATCCTCAGAGAATGCGAAAAAAAGATACCTTTCACAATACAATAAAACTAAAAAAAAAAAAATTCTAACAATAAATGGTTTGTCAGTAAAATGGCCAAACTAATAAGAAATATGGTACAGATTGCTTAAAATGTGATCCAGATTTACAAGCCTCAGCACCAAATGCACGGAAGAGGTTTGTGATCTCTTGCTAGTAATTCCTGTAAATGTTCAGAGGAAATGTCCCAATCTAAGGGGGCCTGATGCAGATTCCTCCTGAGAAAAGATCAGAAGAAAATGGGGTCAAATAGTGCATTTTAAGCAAACATTTCATATTAACTTGTTAAAAAGCCAAAGGTGGTAAAATGGCCTTTATCCATGGTGGCTCACCGAAAGGGGCATTTAGGCACTGCCCTGCCACCTGTGAGGAACCACATCATGCCCCTAGTCTCCACTTGCTGCTATTTATTTATATTTAGACCCTTGTGTTTCCGTGAACATGACTGCGAAGGTCTCTTCTGGCTCCCAGTGCCCAGAGGAGGACGCTTACCACAGTTTCACTCCATTGTTTTCAAAACTTGCCTTGTGTGCCCTCTAAATGTGAAAAATTACCATCAGAATGCCAAGGCCAGCATTTTGTCATGGGTATCCATTCATGCTAAGAATAACATACAATATGCCTGTACCGTAATTTTGCCATTGAAGCTGCCCAAATACGATGTGTGACCCATATTTCAGAAATTAAATCCAGTATGTCGCACCCAGTATTTTCTCATGGTTTGCATCCCCTAACCTAACCTCCACCTCCAATATGCCAGTGGTGCCCTGTCTAACACAAACCTTATCTCCAGCATGCCATCACCAGTATTTTGCTGTGGGTGTCCCCTAGGCCAGGAATTACTTCTACTATGTCAGGGCCTGCATTTGAAACAGAGGTGTCACTTATGCTAAGACTTAGCGCCAGTGTACCAGAGACAGTTTGTTTCCCAGAGTGCCGCCAGTACTCAAAAAGTATCTCAAATATGCCATGGCCAGCAGCAGACATATGAGCATAACACATCCTAACAAACACACTCTCACTTACTCACTCACATTCACTCCCTTTCTGATTCACTTTCACCCTTCACTCACTCTAAAACACACATCACATGAATTCTCCCTTTCTTATTCTCAGTTATTCTCATTGCCACTCACTGTCCCTCACACACAAACCTGTTCACACTCACTGATCCTTGCTGACTCGCTCACACATCCACTTACACACATGCACTTTCACACTCATTAACTCTCGGTCCAGGTCTGGTGTAAAGGGGCTCTGTTTGAACTCATTTTTTGCAGGCTCTCTGCTTTAATGACCAGGTTTCAGTGGGCCCCTCAGGGCGCTGGCCATTGCTGCACCATTGCTAGCTATGTCCATGACTCGTTTCCTCTACCTCGCACACTGTGTTCCTCATTGTACCTCATTCACACTCCTTCACTCCCTCACATTCATTTTTCCTCATTCATACTCTCTCATTCTCACTATCTTCCCCTCTAATTGACGGTCACTCATATACTCTCACTCTGTGTCACCTTCCCTAAATCTTATCCACTCTGTCACTAACAAACACACTTTCATTCACACCCTCACTCACTCATGCAAAGAGAAACAACACTGGATTTTTTGTTATTTTGTTTCCTTTGCTAGTAGCACATCGATTCCAGCTGCAGGACAGGAATCTGGCGCTAGACATTGTAATCAGCAAGGCCTGACCACCCAATAAGAAGCTAGTCAGAGCTGTAGGACCAGAATTAAAACCCCTTTCCCAGCCTCTTGATAGTACAGGAAGACCAGCCGTGTCAGAAGCCTGGGTAGTGCTTGGGATGCTGGTGCTCTAATGCGATCTTCATTGTCCTCAGGGATGCTGTGATATGTGCCCTGACAACTCTATGTTAGCAGATATACCGTGCTGCCAGACGCATTCATGGAATGTCAGTTAATAATATGCACGGTGCCTGTGTGAGGGGGGACAGTTCAGGTACACCCTCACACATGTGCAGTCCAGACATCTGTAGATGGGTAGTGTCTCAGCCCTCTCATCCACTCCTCCTATGTCATCAGCAGCCTGATGGTGCCGGAAGGCCTGACCTGCACACTGGCAGTGTTCATCAAAACACTTTTTGTTTTGTTTTTAGGAACACTGTTCAGTTAAATAGCCAGCAGTGTGGGCAGAGTTTTGAGCATTATTTTGCAGCTCACAGGTGACAGGGCTTTGCCCTGACGCCCCTGGTAACACGTTAGTAATAGATTATCACAAGACAATTAAAAGGACAAAAAGGTTATTTGATAAATGTACCTGTAATGCATCAGTGAATGAAGCTCTTGAAATTTGTAACATTTTCAGAGAATACCAAACTGAGATTAAAAAGCTACCCCAAGGCATCCTAAAACACTGCCAAAATCAGGTATTCTTCTAATCAACAATTTCCATATTTTTTCTCCCCTTGATTATATTCGGGCAATCGCAAGAATTGGAATTGAGGTGTAGAGGGGGAAATAGAGGTAGAAAAAACTTGCTGTTCTATGCTTATCTCTTAGCTAGAAGAGACATTTGCAGGAGATGGTTGTCTGTATCCCCCAGCAAATTTGGTTTGGCTTAATACGTCAAAAATGGATTTGGCAGTGGAGGCTCTGAGAAGAAAAAGGAGGGCCTTTGGGCACCCTTGGTGGAGTGGAGAGGGAATCAAAGAAATATGTCTGGAAGAGTGACCCCTGGGGTGGCGAATGGGTGCGCAAGGTGGGCGGGGCCGCAGGGGATGCAGCGGCGGGAACTGGGGAGAAGGAGAGGACGGAACCAGAAAGGCAAAGGGTCAATGAGGCCTGAATATTTCTTCAGTACTACAAAATTCACCAGGGAGGTAACAATCTCTCTGTAGGTTGAGACTTCAAAACTTTAAATTCCTTACTTGTTCATTCTCGGATAACCTCTCCTTCTGGAGAGCCCGCTAACCCAGTGCCCTACGCACCTCTCAGTCCTGAACATTAATTCACACAGGTGAAGTCTTCAATCTCAAAGGTGCCTTAGTGGGACGTCTCCAGGGTCTGTATAAAATGCAAGCAACCTATAACAGCACAATTACACGTCTGCGGCATGTGCTTGCCTGGCTTCACTAGAATGTATCCCATGGCAATGCCCTCTATGCAGGCATCTCTACCCATCTCCTCAGAAGACTACAGACCATACAGTCTCATCCTGGACATCCCCAAACAAATCCACATCGCCCGCCATCTGAGAGACCTCCACTGGCTCCCCATTCAGAAGAGGTACCAGTTCAGGATCCTCCCGGACACCTACAGACCCCTCCACGACCTAGGACCTGCCTACCTCAACCATCAACTGAACTTCCACCAACCCTCTAGACACCTGCGCTCCTCTTCACTCGCCCTTGCACACCCCCCCCCCCCAACATCCACCTCAGCCGCAGCGGTGGCCGTTTCTTCTCCTATATCACAGCTAAGACCTGTAACGACCTTTCCCTCCAGCTCTGTACAACCCCCTCGCTGGCAGACTTCAGAAAGAAGCTCAACACTTGGCCCTTCGACAGAGACACAGCACCCAGATACCCCTAGTGTAACAGTGTTGCGCTTTTCAAAATCTAATTGATTGATTGAGAACACCATCTGAACATATCTGTGACCCTTAAGTGCTACACCCAACTCTTCCCACACACTGCATCCTCTAGGAAGGAATTTCTTGCCAACCATACATGTAGGCAGCTGCTTGCATTTGCTCCTAGACAAGGCAATATTACTAGAATACCACACCAGTGGCAATGACCATTATACGTAAGCCCAGCAGCCTGACTTCCCTTTTGTTATAGTCATGAAGGCAATTAAATATGTCCCTTACTCGTGCCTTTGGAGTAGGTGATTTGTGACCGTTCATTCTCTTTCCCATAACAGGTATACCTCTTAACCTGTTGTGTACCCTAGGATCCACTGGAATGCCATTATTTGATGATCAACACTGAAGGATGTATTAGGCTTCAAATACCGGTATAATAGCTATAAAATTATTCATGTCCCATCAGACCTTCTATTACTCAATATCAGTTGAACTCACACCTCTGAAAGCAGGTTGCAGAATTTTGGAGTGTAAATAGTGATTTGGCCTGAAATATGTTTATTAAAATGTCCGGTGGCACCTATTTGCAAGACTGCCACTTGAGCACATTTCTGGTGATGATTTGAAATTAGTGAAGTTGAAGGTTGCTGAGCAGCATTCGTTTTACATTGCAACGAGAGGCTGTTTAGTTTGCACCCTTCATTAACTCCCAGTGTTGATGTCCCTACTAGCCATCATTTTTTAAGCCTCTTCCATCCTACAGCAATTAAATGCTCCATAATTATGAGATAACAGCAGAACAACTTTCTGCACTGCGCATTCTAAAGCTACAGGGACGTTTCCTGCTAGAGAGGGAATGTACCAAGCAAGTTTAAGTTCGCAAGGTGTTTGTTACATTTAGGATTGCCATCTACATATCTAGATTAATTAGAAAACAAGATTGAATTTCTACCAGTTCCACGAGAGAACAGACAGCTTTTACTGTTGTCCAGAGATGCTTACCAATTTCAGCTATGAGGATTTCCCTGCCTTACTTTCTAGACCACGGTTTGTTATCCTGCAGCCTGAGTTCAGGCATACAGATTTTTTGCCAATTCCATTTAGGTATCTGTTGTCTCCATCCTCCAACCATTTCTTTACTCTGGAATTGTCCAATATGTTGAGAATGAAGGGAGCTTGAAGTATAAATAAACTTGGTGTTCTCATTCACAAACAAGCACAGTTTAAACTACTGACCCACACTTTCAAGGTACTACATAACACTGGCCCAGCAACCTGAACAATCACGTCTGCTTTCACAAACCTTCCAGACACCCCTGCTCATCCGGACTCCTCCTTACACGAATCCCACACCTACGGAAAACCAGATCCGGAATTCAAATCTTCCCCTACTTTGATCCTAAAGCATGGAACGACCTGCCACTACACGAGAGCCTTCTCGCTTATTGAATTCCACAAGAAGATGAAGACCTGACTTTTCGAGTAGTCCCACTGAGCCCTAAATGTGACTACCTAGACGCACACCTGCTCGGCGCCAGGATACCATCCTGTGTGATAGCGTGCTCTACAGAGCTGCATAACAAGCATGTTCAGTAATCACAAACTCCCCGTCTTTCACGGCACAGACTATTTTATTAATCTGCTACTTATATAGACATGAATGTGCACCCTACAGGGATCATGCAGGGTCATGGGTGAGGTGTGCAGTATGGATGCCCAGGTGCTCTCCAATCCTGGTACTAAATGGCTTTGATACCCCTGAGCCACTTACTACACCCAGGAGATGTTCCCACACCTTAGTACAAAGTGCTTGCCATGAGGAAGACAACCTTATGTGCAGGTGATTATTTTTGCTTGACTTTATTCATCCCTGTGTCAAGTGACATGCTAACATGCAGCCATTTCATCTCTTTCCTGATTCTGCAATAGTTTGTTTGCTCCTCTAGTTCTTGTGCAAGGTTGCTCTAGTGATGCATGTCTGGAAAGTTTACTTGTCTTCTCATTTGGTGGCAGGGAAGGGTGTGATGTATTGTTGTGTGTTTTTTATTGGGTTGGTACTGGGGTGTCAGTAGCTTTAGTCTCTCTCTCTGTCTCTCCCTCAGTCTCTCAGAAGTCTTTGTTGAAGGTGAAAACAATTTAAATTTGAATCTTGGTCTATCATGGGCCAGTAAATTGCCCTTGTGACTGGTGTTGAAGGTTAAAATGCAGTTTATTTAATGTGTTTTCGATCATCTGCAGTTGTACGATCTGCCAATTGGATATCCCTGGGTGTAAAGTGCTATTGTGGGAGTATCAAGACACTCATTTGGTCTATGATGTGATTTAGTCGGAGAAGCAGCAGCATCTTTCTGAGCACAAGTGAAGATTGATTGCATCCCTCCGCAGATGCTTTATCTTTGCGTGGGACACAGAGATCTGTGAGAAACAATATACAGATTTCACAACTTTTCTTTTGAGGTGGGATTTCCAGAGGACGAAGAGTCATTTGTTCTACCTCCAACCAAGAATATCCTTGAGACTTTAAAAGCTTAACTTAATTCTAAGCCCCGTGGTCTCCAGTCACCAAGAGATGTTCTATCTGTTCCCGATACCGATCAAGGAAGATGTGGACTTGATTCCACATTAAAACCGTCAATTTGTTTACCATCCTCAGGTACCTTTGTTAGCACAAGAAAAATGATTAAGGATGCGTTGTGTCTAAACAAATGCAAGTTTAAAATGAAATATGATGATAATCATTAGTGTAAAATAAAACTAGGGTGGTTGCATGAATATTAAACAGTTTAATAGATTGTTTGTTACATCACGATGAGAATAACTATAGGGAATACTGAGATTCAGGTGAGAAACAGATGCCACACACTGATTATGCATCAATCTGCTGGCTTATTTAGAGTCGCACATCTGTCACATAGGCGCACACATCACACCAGCCTAGTATTGACTCCAGGAAAAAAGAAAGTTATAAAAATAGCCATACCTAAACTTTTTTGCAGTTGCTACAGAGAAGTGAGCACAGGCAGGGTACTGGGGATAGAGACATATGTTTTTTTCCCCAAATGTAAATTGAACTTTTATCAGGTGGGTGGCATCCTCATCTTTTATTTTAACAGTAAACTACTCTCCGCACTGACATTTAATCAGTGCAAGTTACAAAAATAGAACGTATTACAGTTGAAAAACTTAAAAATAAGAGTACATCAACAAAGTTAGTAAAAGAATAAACTGTGCAGTCGTCAAAATACAACACTTGAACTGGTGGATACCTAGGTTCTGCTAGGAATAAGTCTGAAGCTTAGAACCTGCAGTCAGGAATAGGTCTCCAACCATTGTTTTATGCAGTAACCTAGGTCTCAGTAGATCTGCATCCTCAGGCTATAAGGATGCACTTCCGGGTCTCTCTTAAACCACTGCAGTGATTCAAGAGCGGACACCGCAGGGATACATCGGACATAGGTCACATGTACCAAGTGTAGCCCCATGGAAGGTGGAAGTTGTGTTCAGAAAGCATGATATTCCTTGCAACATATATTGTGCTAATTTGTGTGGATGTTGGGTGCCTTGAAGAGATCGCTGAGTACACTGCGTCCTTCTAGTCGGGGAGTGTAGGTACTTTGGCACTCAGGTTATCGTTTGAGATGAAACAGTGGTTGAACACCCGCATCATCGAAGGTGGACATGCACCATAAAGTATACCCAGGCCCCGCTCACACTCACCCTATCTCAGACAGTACTCAGAACAAGTGGCAGTCATTTCCATACAGTCCTGGCTAACCAACAGCCAGTTCCCCCCATCAGACCGACATTCCTGGCCACACAAGTTGTCAGAAACCGAAAGACTCCCTCTGGGCTCCCTAAGAATGAGGGACAAGTCTGTGAGTCGCACGTGCAATTGTAAGGATGTCCTTCTGCCTTTTGTGATCTCAATGTTTTTTTCCTGATGTACCCTTATTTTGGACCTTATTTGTGGACTGAGGTTTGTATTTGTTCTCTGCTGACACACACGTCTGTGTAATGAGTAAATAGCCATCAAAAACTTTTTTGCAGTTGCAGTCTCTCCAATTACAAAACCCAAGTCAGGTACGCTGGTATGTGGCTGGGATTATAATGTCATTGCAAGTGCTCAGTAGGGAGTTGTTACTGCAATTGTGAACATCGAGCATCTTTTAAAATTAGCAGGAAGAAAGTTGTCATATTTTCACCGTTGTCTCAGCCTGTTCTGTCCTGATACAACCACCACTTATTACACTGGCCTCTGTGTGTGTCTCCATTTTGTGTTGTGGCCCTCCAGCAGCCCCGTGATGGTTAATTGCTGCATTTGACCAATCACAGTTCCCTTGCTCTGGACACACCCTTCAGTTCAGCGGCGTAACAGGCCCATGCAGCCCGGTGCAGTAGGGAGGCGGGCCTTGAGCTCCATGGGCCTCCGAAGCACAGTGCCCTGGCCTGGGAGCTCCTGAATGAAGTCGGATGAGGGGCCCTCCTTGGACTTTGCAGGTGTCCCCCTCAAGTTTCGTTACGCCATTGCATCAGGTCCCGCACTCCTCTGGTCTTTTGTGATTGGCAGGAAGGTCCTTGCAGAGTATCAGTGTCAGGACTGAGCAGGCGATGGACAAAGAAACAGTCTAGTCAGTGTAAAGTGCTCTGTGTCAGGAAGTTATTCTCACCAGGTTTTGTGTTACTTAGTAACTGTTATCTTTGTTCCCTGACATCAGTTTGCAAGATTAGCACCATTCCTCATTGTTTAAGCTCCAGCACTTTGGAAACCCTAGTCTTTGCACTCCTTCTCCCCAGAGTCTCTCTTAGAGGAAGTCTTTAGCTTAGTCTCTGCTACCAAATTGTGAGACTGGACACTTAACAGATTCCTTTGTCTCTCCTTTTTGTGCCCTTCTTGACCAGGGAGTTGTGAGAGCTCGCCATAAGCACATTTACAAGTCAGTCTCCACTTCCCCCCCCCCCCCCCCCTTTCCATGAGCAGATGATGCCTCTCGTTTCATTTCAGTGGAAAATAATCAATTAGCACGTTTCTGTTCATGTGTGAAAAGGACACACAAATACACCTCTAGAAAGCTGTCCGTCTGTTCTTATTCAGACATCTTGTACAATCGTGCATTGGTTATAAAACTCAGAGTGTGATGTCTCCGGTTTTGTGGCAGGGCATATGCCACTTAAATTAGCGGTCTGTTTGTACAGATACACACCACAGTGCACACTGCAAGCGTATCATCTTCCCACATACTGCTGGGTGACAGATCCACACCACAGTGTACACAGCAAGCGCAGCATCTTCCCATATACTGCTAGGTGACAGATACACACCACAATGTAAACAGCAAGCGCAGCATCTGCCCATATACTGCTAGGTGACAGATACACACCAAAGTGTACACAGCAAGCATATCATCTTCCCACATACTGCTAGGTGACAGATACACACCACAGTGCACACTGCAAGCGTATCATCTTCCCACATACTGCTGGGTGACAGATCCACACCACAGTGTACACAGCAAGCGCAGCATCTTCCCATATACTGCTAGGTGACAGATACACACCACAATGTAAACAGCAAGCATATCATCTTCCCACATACTGCTAGGTGACAGATACACACCACAGTGCACGCTGCAAGCGCAGCATCTTCCCACATATTGCTAGGTGACAGATACACACCATAGTGCATTCTGCAAGAGCAGCATCTTCCCATATACTGCTAGGTGACAGATACACACCACAGTGTACACAGCAAGCATATCATCTTCCCACATACTGCTAGGTGACAGATACACACCACAGTGCACGCTGCAAGCGCAGCATCTTCCCATATACTGCTGGGTGACAGATAGACACCACAGTGTACACAGCAAGTGCAGCATCTTCCCACATACTGCTAGGTGGCAGATACACACCAAAGTGTACACAGCAATCGTAGCATCTTCCCACATATTGCTAGGTGACAGATAGATAACACAGTGCACAGCAAGCGCAGCATCTTCCCATATACTGCTAGGTGACAGATACACACCACAGTGCACACAGCAAGACACCACAGATTACACAGGAAGCGCCGCAGCATCTTCCCACACACTGCCAGGTGTCAGATGCACACCACAGTGCACACAACCATTGCACCTTCCCACGTATTGCTAGGTGACAGATAGATAACACAGCGCACAGCAAGCGCGGGATCTTCACATATGCTGCTAGGTGACAGATACACAACACAGTGCACAGCAAGCGCAGCATCTTCACATATACTGCTAGGTGACAGATACACAACACAGCGCACAGCAAGCGCAGCATCTTCACATATACGGCTAGGTGACAGATACACACCACAGTGCACACAGCAAGACACCCCAGATTACACAGGAAGCGCCGCAGCATCTTCCCACACACTGCCAGGTGTCAGATGCACACCACAGTGCACACAACCATTGCACCTTCCCACGTATTGCTAGCCACAGCATCTCCCCACATATTGCTATCTGACACGGTGGGACCTATCTTTGCATCAGTCACATGGTGAAGTAGAGTGTCGTGGAGTAAGGTGGCCAGACAAGCTGTGGCTCGTAGACATTTGCTGGAAAGTGTTCTGCAGTAGTTTCTCCTGCACCCCCTCCACAACAGCACCAAGCCATTCGTTATCCTAATAGCCTTGTCATGATACAAATCTGCCCAGTCTGGAGTCCAATTGCAGAGAGTAACGCCTTCTGTCTTTACAACGTGGTAACTGCACCCGTGGGGCCCTGCTAAGAGGGCGACAGGGAGCGACACATTAGCGTAAAATGTGGTTTCATTTATAGAGCGTTAACCTTCGTCGTGTCATTTATCAAACAGCCCCGAACAGGAAATGTCAGGCTTCAGTCATATATTGTAACATGTAAGGTCGAACAACAAGCGCTTGTGTAAGTTCCCGGTCCCCAATGTGTGAAGGGCTATGTGTGCAGTGAGTTAATGGCTGGAAGTTTCACAAGTTGTGCACGAAGCTCATCATGCTAGGGATTCCCCAGTGCTGCTACGGCGTCCTTTATCTGACAAACAGAATAAACCCCTTTTCTAAGTGGGACAAAAATATTTCCGAAGATGGTCGTGCCCATCGGAATGGGGATTAAAGTCCAGTGCTAGTAAAACCTCAGTTTTCCGGTCTCTGCCGAGAAACGGTTTATTTCACTCACATTTCTCCAGACTACACTTGCAGGAATTTATGCATAGAAAAGACTCGGGTGCAAATACAAGTTGCGCCCAATTGTGAATGTGAAATCAGGTGCAATCTTGTGCACTCACCATTCGTGCTAGATTTCAGCATTACTGAGGGACTCGGAATGAGCCCACAGGTGAGCAAGCTGTACATCTAAGCTTACCTGCTTTCTACCTTTACAGGCAAATAGAATCAAAGAATTGCTCGGTGGAGTTAAATCAGGGTCCCCCAACGACCCTTGCCCTCCTAAGATGTAAAAGCTAGTACCTGACCTGGTCTCGGCTGAGCTTGAACCGTTGTACCTTGACATCCTGAAGGAAGGGTGTTTTCCTCCCACCTGGAAGGAATCCATTGTGATTCCGCTTACAAAGAAACTGGGCTGCGCACCAAACGATTTGAAAAATCTACGACCCATTTCTTTACTTCCCTCCATGGCCAAATTTCTGGAGAAACATCTAAACATCGAACTGCCTGGCTTTCTTTAGGTCAGTGGTGGACTAGACCCCTCCCAACACAGGTTCCGTAAAACTCATAGTCGTAATCAGCTCTTGCCTCTTCAGCTGACATTATTCAGAGACGAGTGGATCAGGGGGAGGGTGCCATTCTTGTTTTATTGGATCTCTCTGCGGAGTTTGATACCACCTCCCCTCAATTGTTGATCTAATGACTCTACCATGCAGTAGTTAGAGAAAAGGCCCTAGATAGTTTTAAATTATTTTTACTGGATAGATCCATCACAGTAAACTGTGGTGATTACAAGGCAACCCAGTTTCAACTCCCCTGCGGGGTTCAACAAGGATCTTCACTCAGCCCTACTCTGTTTAATCTCTATGTTACCCCACTGGCCAGGCTGGTCCGCTCGTTCGGTTTTCAAGTGGTCTCCTATGCTGATGACACTCAGCTGATCATCCCTGTTAACCAGAAGTGGGAGGAGGTGGCAGACAGATTTCATAATTGCATGAGTGAGATTAACAATTGCATGAGCCATAATTGGCTTAAAATGTACGGAAAAAAGATGGAAATTCTTTACTTTGGTTTAAACAGTAATTTATGGAGCTCCCGCTGGTGGCCACAGTCTTGCAACGAGTGTTCAGTCGTGAGCTCAACGGCCAGAAACCTCGGAATTTTAATTGATAAGACTCTTTTGAGCAACAAGTGAACCATACAGTTAAATGTTGTTGCTGGTCTCTGAAAATGCTTAAGAAAATGTTCCTTTTCTTCAGGAGGAACTCAGACTTAGAGTGATTTTAGCCTTAGTTATTTCTAAACTTGACTATTACAAGGCTCTGGTGTTAAATATCAGTAAGGGCTTCGTTTATAGACTACAGCTGATTCAGAATGCTGCGGCTCGCCTCATTTTGGATCTCCCGCACTCCGCATCGGCCAGTTGCAGCCTGAGGCAGGAAAAGTGTATTATTTTTAAGACACTCTGCCTCACACAAAAAGGCTTTCCATTTGGAAGGCTGTAACTATCTCAGCTCTTCCTTGCAACCATATTTGCCTTGTGGTCATCTCAGATCTTCTGTTCTTCATCTAATTTTGCTGCCCTGCTGTCGAAAGGCTGGATGGGGGATAAAGCCTTTTCGGTGGTGGCGACGAAACTCTGGAACTCACTCCCCCGCTGCCTATTAGGCAGGAGAAAACGTACCTCCTTTTTCTGAAGTGGCTTAAAACTTGGCTGTTTTCGAATTAGGGTGGATGTTTATTTTTTCTGGTAGTCACAGTGATCAGTTCTGTTCACACTAGGACACTAGGACACTAGCTCTCTCCTTTAGTGCTTCGATGCTACGGCCGGAATGCGCTCTATAAATACTATACAATACAATATATCTTAGATAAGATGTGTTTGAATGTTGTGTCAAGCTGTAGTATCTAGTGCATTGGTTATCCTGTACCAAACTGTCTGCTCCTTCAACGTGGTTACCACTATGCCAGGGAATACACGCGTCAAGCAGTCTAGTGGAGCTAGCAAAATTGAGAAGCAACTATTTTGACAGCAGATTGGACCAGGGCCATCATTTGGAGCATCCCTCTGAGACCCAGTGACAGTTGTCTTGAAGTAGAATCACACTCTTAAGAGATTCGAGGATTTTTGCCCAGAGGTCTTCCATCAGCTTCACTTCCAAGTAAATTGTTTCAGCCACCAGACTGTGCTTGCTGTCCGACTAGAGATGGCCAAGCATCCCGGCATTTCCCATTTACTGGATGAGGCAGGTGTTCTGCTTGCTCAGAAGCAGGTTAAATCAGTCTTTTGTGCAGCTATGAGCAGCAAGTAGCGCGCTGTCTAATTCAAGTCTTCCATCCCTCCATCAACCATTGAAGATCTCCACTACCGGCCAAGGTTTTTGCAAATGGGACAGTTTGCTTTCCAAATGGCCGTCCCACCCGTCGCTGACTGCTTTGTCCTTCTCATCATGAAAGGGCAGTGAGTTTGTAATGGTTTAGGAAAGCCATTCACCCATCCCTCTATAATGTTCTGAGAAGCTGCCAAGTAACTGTTTCCCAGCGGTTTGCTGAGCTGGCGTTGCTCTGATGATGGCATCCTGCCAGTGTGATTTTATATCTTACCCAACTGCAGATGTAAATTTCCTTGTTGTCTCTGTTCAGTGACTTTTACCCTAACCCATCTAGAAACCGAGGACTATACACAGATAGTGACTCTGTATTTACTCTTTGCTACTTGTGATACCTGTTCCTTTCCTCATGTAAAACTAAGATTAGAGCTGACACTTGAAGGCCCCTGACATACATATGTTTACACGTTATTCGCCTGTAAGAAACCCTTGATGTTCCCCTTTAACTAGTTGTGCCACAGATACTGCAGACTCACTTCTCCACGCCCTCCGCGTTCTTGCCCAGAGGTAGTCCTCTGTTTTCTGACTTCACCATTACCATTTAGGGTACCATCAACTGTGTGTAGGGGGCTTCTCGCTCCCGATAGAAAAAAGGACCACTATTCTCTATGCAAGTGGTCCCAGATCACCTTCCATCATTTTACTTCTATACTTCTCAGGTAATTGTCTTCACCTTCTTGTAATAAGATGTTGTCTTGTAGCAGAGGGTATGGTTTCTGGTATTTTATTTGTACCATCTCATGTGTGTTACTTTGCACGTCTTATTATCAGGAGTCGTGTTGACAGCAGATAAATCCATTGGTGCGCTTCTAGCTCTCTGGGAGGTGGAGCTCTTTCTGCTGGGTCAGATCCTTGACAATTCTAGCACTCACCCTTAGGTCGAGTGTGTGGGACTTTCTCCTGGCTTTGGTCCAACCGACCATCTCACTTTCTTGAATCCCGTCAATGCATTTCAGCTCAGCAGATCATCCTGATGTAAATACCGTGCGACTTTGCTTACTCCTACTATTCCTGCAGTAGAACCTGAGCTGCAGATTGTGGTGAACCAGTTACCTTCTCTTCTCAGCTGGTTCAGTCCCTGTTCAGTCTGTTGGATAAAATATACCTTCACTAGCTATGGCTCTTTTGTCTCTCCCAAAAAATTATAAACTTGCCATATCCAATTATTTCCATAGGGCTGACAAACACTGCATTGCATTGGAATCAGTGTGGCTTTCTACTCATATATTTCAAAGACTGACTCTTATATTAATGTACCATTGTTTCAACATGGGTTATTTCACATGCTCTTGCCAGAATTTTCAACGACACGAAATAGATTTTCTTTCTTCCAATGTCCTCAGCTCTTGAGGGTAGCGCAGAACTGCAGTGTTCAAAATAGATCCGATGAAAGGGAGTGTCTGAGAAGGAGACAAGTGTGACTTCACCATGTTGATTTTTTTTTTCAAATATATTTTTATTTAACTGTTTGCTGTTTTACATTTGTAAGTCATTTTACAGTAACGTTTAGTCATTATTATACACATCTCTTAAGTTGTCCGCACCACTGTTTTGCTTTGTTTGCATTGTGTTTCACAATTACTTGCTCAATTCAGTAGTTTAATAATACTTGTGTAATATTGCTCCCATCACTTAATCAATCCGACTTTATGGAGGCAGTACTTACAGTGCCCCTCGTTACTTTTAATATTGGTGACCTGATAACAGACTTAACTCCACTTCAAACTGTATATAGGCTTAATGGCTCATGTGGGTGTGGCTGCTTAGCTTCAAAGAGGGGGGGGGTTGACATAGAGTTTCATACTATGTAGGAGCGGCCTGTCTACTATTCCCCTCCCTCCTTCGTTCTTTTAGTTATTGCGTCCTGTCCTCTGTACTCGCTCCCTCTGCGCCCGGGCCAGCGGGGCTCCTGATGTTCCTCCCATCCTGTTTTCTGGAACTTTCGCTTACAAGCACATCAGGTGACCCTCTCAAGTGGTTCCTCCCATCCCCTCAGGTACCATAGGTCCCTTCGTTAGGCCGTCCCACCTTATCACTAGGTTTTCCCACTCCGGGGCGATGGGTGTCTGGCGGACTCCCCTGGCCTGACTTCACCATGTTGATAGTGAACCCGAGCGAGTGCAGGAGGAGGTGCCAATTTTAATTCTTTATGTTTTCCACTTTTAAGTATCAGGCACCCTACCTTGCGGTCAATAAGATGTGCGTAAGGGCGAAATTATCTAAAAGCAGGGATTCCCACTTGTCAAAAAGGGTTATTTAGACAGGTTTGACAGCACATTTTTATGCTGCTGAAGTCAGGCTACACATGGTAATCCTGAAGTCATGTTTTCTGCTCAGTGGGTGGCACAATCGGTGTTGCAATCCACAGGCCGTATTCAACTCCCAGGGTCTGGGTACATTTTCCGCACCATATACCAGGGACTTATAGGCAAGGTAAATATGTCAGTCAGGGATAAGCTAATTTAACCCTGTTTAAAGGGGAGCACAAGCAGTATACTTCTGTTTAGCAGGGGCAGAGTGTGCACAGTTCTAAATCCAGCAAAACAGAAAATGAGATGGAAACCTAGAGTGGAATATAATGAGATTGTTAACTGATCATAATGTGCAAGAATGTTTAAATACGTTCTACCACAGTATTGTGAAGATCAGTGGGTATCTAGGTACGTGTTTTGCTTTACTTCAGACTGAGACAAGACCAAATGAAAGGAATGCCAACAACTCAGCACTCTTAGTCTGAGTAATACATTTATTAAAGCACTTTTCAAGGTTTGTGTAGGGAAAGCGTGCAGGTCAAATGCAGCAACACAAATACACTTCTGAAAATAATCACAGCAGTAGAATAATAATGATCATGGAAACAAACAATGAAAATACACTACTTCAGTCATGGATAATGTATGTACATACACAAAGATTATATATTAGCAAAGCTAAAAATTAGAATTAAAAATGCATCACCTTGGGGCGAGGCAGGGACATAATCTCTTTGCCAACTTCAAGTCGAGAACCCAGATCACTGCAGAAAGAGAAAAAACAACCCTCAATGGGAACCAAACAAAGACATCCCTTTCCCGGAATGAGTTCTGTTTAACCCCAGTCCTCAAGTTTTCCCCTCAAATACCTTAAACAGGCTGGAGAGGAGAATTTAAGAACCTCCCTCTCCCATATTGTAAGTTGTTGTTCAAACACTGTCTGTACTTGTCCGTGTTGAAAGGGCATGTTAGAGATTGGCCACATCCCAAGGTGCGCTTCCAAGACCGGAAGGTTCCCTGCCATACTATAAACATTCCTTTGGCACATCCTTATCTTTCCTTCACTCCTCCGTATTATGTTCCTACCTTAGTGAAAAAGATAGCGAAAACTTGTTGCACAAGCTCTGCGTAGAAAAATACCGGACGGTGAAGGTGTGTAAAGCTAAGTTAAACACAAAATGGAGTCAGTGGTCAGGATGGAGCTGGGGGTTAAATACAAATAGCATTACAGTGGGTGTAGGTTTACTAATCATTAACGTCATGCATCACCAAGAAAAGAAAACAGTTAATATATGCTTATGTATATATACACTTGCCTTCACAACATATTGTAGTCAATAGACTGGAGACGATAATATAGCAGGAGGATATTTTGTCACTCGATATTGTGGCATACATCGGTTTATGTTGCCTTGCAGAGAACTGAATAAGCACAATGTGTTGTAACCTATCTTCTGTTTTATTTCCTAGGCATGTGCTTGCAGGCCTTTGTGGAAGCCTTCCTTTACCTGGCCCAGCGCAAGTTCAAGACCCTTCCCGTTCATGAGCAGGTGGAGTCGCTGATCGACTTGTGTGAATGCCACCTTGAAAGTTTGGACGAGAAGCGACAGCCGTGCACCCGAGCAGTGGTTGACCGCAGGGCACCTCTGGCTGGATGCCACCCTGATGGATTGCATGTGGTGCCGTCAAGTCATGTTCCCCTGCTGAACCGAACAAGTACTGCCAACAAACTCGTAGATTACAGAACACAACATTCTTGAGGGATGCACCTTCACTTAAGATCCGGGAAAAGAAATGGGCACTATGGACTATTCTGAACATGAGTCCCTCCAAATGCTGCAACTGGCAACACTGTGGATGTTTCAGTCTACCAGCACATATTAGTCTTTCGTTATTGCACGTTACACTGATAAATGTTCTGCAGAAAAGAGGCTGTAACGCAGGCACCTTTCCAATGCATTACTCCCCAGAGCACTGATCGTTTATTATTTTCTACAGTTCATCTGTATATTATGCATGAAATGATCAATTGCGTCTTTTATTTTCGGTGGCAAACACCTCAAGCTTGGTGGCTAATGCCAGGTGTAAAAACAGAATGTTTTAACTGTCACCATGGGATCTATGTAGAAATGAGAAATGGAGAGCTGCAAAATAACACGTTCGGCTTCCGTCTTGACAGAGCAGTACAGTGCTGGATCTGCCTTTCCTTCCAACCAGGAGCTCAGGACCTTCATAGTTAAAAGAGGGGAGAATACCGGTATTCCATTCCCTAAGGAAGGGAAGTCAGGCACTCTCCCCTACTTTAACTATTATCCATGAACTGATATCCTAATGTGATAATCTTCTCTTTATTGGTTCATAACATAATTACCCCCCCCCCCCCAAACCCTTAGGCTGGACTCACTGCAGGGCTCTTTTCCTCCTTCTAAATCCCATTAGACATTAAAAATCCCCCCTTACTCTCCAGTGCTTACTGTGCTGCTGGGTAAATTGTTTACATCCTATATCGTGAGCTCTGTGATTGTCTGGTCCTGAGAGTGCAAACCAAACAGAAGTTCAACTGTGTGAAATGCCCAATTATATCAGCCTTATACAAATTGGGGTAAAGTCCAGTTTTAATGGAAGACTGTCAGGTGCCTGAAGGTGGATGTGGATCAACAATTTAGGAGCACCAATTCTCCAGAGCAAGGTGGTTTACTGTAGATCAGGAATATCCACAAGATAGACCTCATTCTTCTGAAAGGCCATAAAACAATAAAATCACAGAGGGGAGCAGATGTTGAGTTGCCTTTGCCCCTTCCTTGTGGAATGCCTTGCTTACGACTATCCTGTACAGACTCGCCCTTCATAAGCAACTTAAGACTTGCTGTTTCCCAGCAGAAATCTCGCATGAGTTTCTCATCTTTGGTTGGTTTTCCATCATGGGGAGCAACATGTATAAAGGTGCTTCCTAGATACCTACATAACATGCGTTGAACACTGAAATCCTTGAATAGAGTCACACTTTTACCTAATATGGTAGTTATTATTTTTTCTTTTTGTACATCTTGTACTTCTTTTAAGAAAGAGTTTTTGCTTGTTACATGTTGAATAGTATTAATTAGGCTGTACGTCTTCCCAAAAAAAAACAACAACAAAACACAAAACAGAGAAATCATGGTGGATGACCTAGGGAAAATGTTTTAATTTCAGTTCTTAATCTTACTTTGGTGGCAGTCATCCTGTTTTAAGTGAGAAAGGGATAATAACAAATAAAAGGGACAGTAATGAGATAGTGTTAGTCAGCGTGAAGGATTTAATCAAGAAACTGTTAACAAAAGTATTGTTTTTTATGAAGTTATTTGTAGTTTGGAGAGTTTTTCTGCCTATTCATGTCGGAAGGGGGAAGTCTGGCAATACCACAAAACAGGACAGAGTACAAATAAGACATAGGCTTCTTATCAGGTGGCTTGTTATTTTACTCACTAAAATTGCTTAATAATTTATTACATGCTTGTGGATTTTTTGCACATATTAATGCTGATCTTAAGTTGGGGTGAGCACCTCATTTGGCTCTCTTGTTTCACCTGCAATTGGACAAATGATCCTCTTTCTCAAAGGGAACATTTAATGCTTGTTAGCTTCCAAATAAAACTTCTGAGAGGGGACACAGAGGGTTGGGATAGGTTGAGAGCCTAGGAAGAGGCGAGATTTAAAGATTATCTCTTAGTTTTGTTTCATGCTTTTGAAAATATGACCTCAAAACTACTGTAATATAGAGAAGCATTTTTTATTCAAATTCAAAATTATTTATACTTTTACCTGAAAATCGTATTGATATAATTTTGTTTCAACTGCCTTTGACAATGTTGTTAAGATTTTGTCTCTTTGTTATGCTGATTTCTATGCTTTCTGTTTTTGTGGGCTAAAAACTAATACTTGCTGTGTGCTTGTTAAAATATACATGTTTCATGAGCCCTGTCCACCTAATATGTTTCAGTTTTAGCATCAAATGGCAGTGTTAAGAGTTGGAAGCCCTGACGTGAACACTAAACTTTAGTACCCTTGGTGAACAAATTGACATTAAGCAGTTTCCATTGAGCTGAAAGTCACTTTGGCCTTACCGGATGCAGCCTGCCTTCCCTTCTCTTAATAAGATGTGCTGCTTCGGAAGCCTGCAACTAGGACAGTGCACCGCCTCTGGGAAAGCTGCAGGTTGAATTATTAAGTGACTGTCACACTTTTTTACCACCGCTTATGCATTCCTGTTGTGCCTATCCTCAAGGTGCACCAGATTAAAGTTTCACAAGTATTATACAATTCTTTGGGCACCCTTCAGCTTCATGCTAGATTGCAAACGTCCATGATTTTCTAAAGCAAGCTAAATAGATGGAGTCAGTTTCAAATCTATAGCTTTGGAATTCCACAAACATTAAATGCACTGGCCCTGCAGTCAATTGCTTAATAGTTCATATAATTATGCGCACTGCACATTCATGCCCTCCCATGCAGGCTCTTAGACACACATAGATCTTTTTTTTTCAACATTTATATCAAATACAGGGCACTCGGTCGAAATGAGTTTGTTGAAGCTATATTGATTAATTCTTCTTTGCATATATACGTTTTTGCACTTTGGAGCATTGTTTTTTTAATCATGGTACTATCTGTGCAGATTTCTCTCCTCAATTCTCAGTTAAAAAAAAAATGAATGGAAGCATTGTTGAATGTCAAGCCACTACATTTTTTTTTATTTGTTATTTACTTTGAACAATGTTAGTGTGGATGAAAGGATTCTTGTAATATTAGAAAATAGGAATATCTAAAACCTTTGAAATGCAAGGCAAGCAGGTGATTTGCAGAAACTTTATTTCTTGGGTCTGTAGACCCAATATCTAAAACATATGAAATGCAAGGCAATAGGTGGCTTGCAGAAACTTAATTTCTTGGGTCTGTGGATGTGGTTCTGCCGACAGTTTAGGATCAACTTAATAAGCTATCAACATTTTCATTAATAACAAAAACTCAGGAGGCGATGGACTTAGTACACGTCCCTAAAATAATGATGCTCTCTTGAGACTTTGGGGATGACGCCTTCTCCCAAATGCTTGTCTGTGTCATGGGAAGGGCTGGTTTTCAGAGCAACTCTTAAATGTGGTCATGTCCCTATCCTTATTCTTTTGTCGCTTTATTTTCTGTGTGTGCACTGGAAAACGTACTACTAGTGTTGAAAATGAAAGGTAACTTGCATCCCAAAAGAGCCATACGTTACTGATACAATGTCCCACTATAAACTCGTACAAACGGAAAATGTTACTATCGCTCTTTCTGTCCATTTTGTACTGCCTGAGATGTAGGTATGGTAATAAAAAATGGTTACCTTCTTTTCAGGTAAAAAAGCAGATCAAATGTATACCATTCCGCGACCAGACCTCTATCACAGTGAATCTGATTGTGGACTAATGTTTTGTATAGACTGCATTGTGTCCACTAGCTTTCATATATTGCTCTCTGTAATGTAGTGGAAAAGGCACACTGGCCTTTGGCAGGTTTGAGAACTCTGTGATCCACACAGGCTGTGTATTTCTGGCCTAGGGTCTTCGGACGAGAATAGCAACATCGGCAGGGCCCACATCTAATAGGGGTGATATGTGAAATTCAGAGCAACATTGCTTCAGTAGTGCTTGTTTCCAGGGTACACACAGAGCTTCATGGGCTTGAAATCCCACTAGGGATTAGCTTACACATGATGATACTCTGAGCTCTGTGGGCCCACTGCGGTTAGTTCCAACTTCACCCACATGGTGAGAACAAGTAAAGATATCACAGGCCCTCCTGGCCAAATCATGTTTTTTCTTGACTGCTAGTGGTATATTCCAGGAGGATTGGTTCAAGCACTCCTGACCTGTAAACTTTCGACTGATTTTCTAGGTGTAAAGAAAATACTTATATCCTCCCCTCAGGACTGCTGCTTCCTCCAACCAAGTTAGCAAAAAAGTGAGCAGTGGAATGCTCAGATTAATCTCAGGCACAGGTCATGACTTGGCCTGCATCCCAGTCCATTGTGTTTTTGGCTCAGTTTGATACCTCAAATTAGACTGAACCATAAGCAAATTAGCCCAGGTCCTGTTCGGCCCAAATTGCCAAGTAAAGTCCTCTCTGAACCAGAACATGAGCAACCCCAAAATTGTTTTGTCATAGCTGTGGCTGCTCAGTCTGGTGCAGCTTGGTTTCAGTGTGGCAGTGAGCCCAGAATCCATATCAGGGTAGACCTTTTGCACTTAGGACGTCACACTGAAGTAAACAAAAAAGTTATTGGTGGAATACTTGAATTCATCTCAGCCACTAGTAATGGCTCAGGCTGCATCCCAGTCCATCATTCCTTTGGCCTCCGTGCCACCTCAGATTAAACCCACCCTTGGCCCTGCTTCAGTTGGAACAGACCAGGTCCTCACTGACCCAGAACACAATCAGCCCAACTGCAACCAGAAGTAACATTTAAAGGGTTTTAGTGGTCTGCCCTCCTATCCTAGGTTGTGATTATCTCTTGGCTCGGGGTCTTCGTTTATCAATGCACCATAGCCTTTAAGGCAGAACACACTTCCTATTCCCCAAGCACCCACCTGGCCCATCTGCACCCTTACCGGAGCACCACCAGCTAGGATCAGCTAGGGGGTTGCTTTTATTTCATGTTTCCCAGCAAGTCTATCCGCACCTATTGGGAGTACCACCAGCACTGAAGATAGAGTCCAAGAAGCAGATGTCCATAGTCCTTCTGCTCCACAGAGGAATTTGGGCCAGATTACAACCTTGGTGGAGGGGATTACTCCAACACAAACATGACGGATATTCCAGCCGCCATATTACAAGTTCCATAGGATATAATGGAGCTTGCAATACGGCGAGTGGTATTACTCCGTCCCAAACTTGAGGGATATTCCGCCCACTGTATTACAAGTTCCTTAGGATATAATGGAACTAGTAGTACAGTGAGCCGGATATCCGTCACGTTTGTGATAGAGTAATCCCCTCCAACGAGGTTGTTATCAGGCCCTTTACCTGCTTGCTGGTAGGTCCTTCCTCTTCTGTCATTCATTCTTCTGAGAGTGTCTGTCCTTGTGTAGGCATTTAAAAGTGGAGGCAGAGAGTTCTTGAGATTGGGTACCCTTACCCAGACCAGAGATGCCACCTCACACCTCCACCCCTAACACACGGTTCCTGTGAACATCCCACTTACTGCCACCCCCCAGCGTTGCATTCTGTGAAGTTTTAGATTGGCAGACTCAAGCAAACTTTGGCAAGTTCCTGTCCCTAAGCCTGAATCCACCTAGTCAAAACTGTTTCCCTCCTTCTAAGACTTAAAGTCAAGTCCCAGGTGTGATAGTTGCCAGAGTTCTGCATACCGTTATTGTCTCTACCATAAAAACATGTCCAAGGTTGTTAGAGAATGGCAACCAATCACCCTATTCAGATTCCTTTCCCAGTGAAGGCTAGTCCTCCCAAATGAGCCTATTGTTCGGGAGAGTCTTTAAACTGGGAGATAGCTAGCAGTGTACGTAACGTGGCCCAGGAGGGTAGTTCAAATCTCAATAGGGCTGGCTCAGAGAAATACTGCAAAGCGTAAAATATCTAAAAGAGTGTGAATAGAAACTTTTATACTATGTGTGCTTGGTCCAGCAAAAATATAGAAAACCTGTGAGAAGCTTTTCTACTTTTATCCAACCCAAATTTAAGTTTTTAGAATTGTTTGCCCAAACATTAAATACAAATTTTAAAACGCTATGGCTTACACTTCATCAAAAAAGAAGAGAGGCATTTAATTTTAAATTGCCAATTAAATTATAAGGTCTACCCAGAGCATAATCAATTTAGCTTTTAGATCTGAAGCTAATTGTCCTAGTGAGCTTTAAAAGCATGCTTGTTGAAAGTGTTGTGGTCTACTGAAAATAAAAGTGAGAAGATGTGGAAAATGAAATTTAAGAGTCCAAAATGTTGTTTACACCAATAGCTAAAGTTCTGCTCTTTACCGATTGCACATTTTTAAGGCTGGGCTAGGGGCTGAGATAGCGATATAGTTGGCCTCCTGTAACTAAAAAGGGACTTAAGTTAGTTTTTGTCCGTCCCATCTGTGACAGAGTTACCTGTGCCCATAGACTAGGCTTAGTCAAACACCAATCTTCCTCTGTGATGTTCCCCTTTTAACTTGTAACTAGCAGAGAGCCTCTTAACTTATCTGTGCAGCAGTGGAGCTTATTTTCTTTAGTGGGCACTGGTGATTACAGCTCAAATAAATTTCAACAGAAGGTTACCTTAAGTTGTGCTCTTTTAGGGAGGCTTGCTCACAACAGAGATCCAAAAGCCAGGAACTCCGCAAATCGAAAGTTTTTATTTTTTTATTTTTATTTTTTTTATGGTCAGAACCTGCCTTTCAGCAAGCGTTTAGCGTTCTTTAAATGGGTCATCTCTCTGCTTAAAGAGCCAGTGAAATACAAGTTGTTTGCTTTGTGTGCTTGCACTGTTTCCCTTAGAGATCTGTTGCTACACCATCTGGTTCTTCCCAAAGCGGCGTCAAACTTCTGTCTGACTGTCTCTAGTCCTGTGCATCCCCCCAAACTACACTCTTGCCTTTGTTTCCATCTCTAAGTTTGTCTCATGAGTTCTGAAAGTATGAGCGCACCAGGGTTTAGGACTTATTTCTTTTAACGTAAAACAAGCAACGCGCTGTTCCTCAAGCATGTTGTCATCAGGGATATTTGAAGAGCTACACTGTTCTGTCCCTACAGCCTGGATGCCAGATCTCCAGCAGCCATTTTGATCTGTACGTCATCTTCTGCCTCGTGGCTCCTACAGTGGCCTCTCTATGCTGACAACAACCTTTCATCAACCAGGCTCTGCTTCCTGATCTCTTCCCAGCTTGGTCAGACTCTGTTGAGAATACTGTTCTTCGGTTTTGTTTGGAAAAAAATATATGGCACGCAAAAATAGTGCACTTAAAATGCATTTTCTAAACGGTCTAATTTACTAATAAAAATGTTGCTTACAATTAGATATGTGTTTACAATGAAAATATAAAAAAGTGTTTAAGATCCAGGGAGAGGGAAAAGTCAATTTCTCTAATAGAAGATGAGGATAGGAAATGAGCTACAGTAATGTAGTAATGGTTTGGGTAGCACATGGATTTGTACTGGGGTAAATAAGAGAGTAAGGGGCGGGGTTACGGGTAAAGTGTAGGGAAGGGTGGGGCTTAAGGTTAAGTTAGGTTTAGGAGTTGGGTTAGGGAAAAAGAAGGGTTTGTGTAAGGGCCAGGGCTATGTTTAGTGTTAGGGTCAGCCCAAAGTTTGGGTAGGTGTTAAATTAAACTTGATTAAATTATGGTAACGGGACTTAAGTGGAAATATTTAACTTTTTAACCAGATTTGTACGTATTTCACTTAGAAGTAAAAGTTAACTACCACATTTTTGATACTCAATTTTTACCACAAAATTTTTAATCTTGCATTTTTTATAGGACAATTTTTTTACCCCTCCCCCGCCAGTCTGGTGGTTCAGCAGTCACTAAAGCTCACGTCATGGGTGTCAAAGGTTCTACTCCCTGTAGGTGTACTTAGCCTTTAAACCATCCAAGACTGATAAAATATGGTAAAAATCTGTTATCAGCACTAAGATTCTACACCGGCCTTGCACTTGTGCTACATATGCTACTGTGTTATCTTATAATAGGTTCACTTTTAATCTGAAACCGAGGTCTGGTTAGTACTTGCTCCACAGGCCATCATTCATGCTTGTCAGCCCCATCACACCTACAAACAAGTGTATAGTTCACATGGCAGCAATACCCTAAAATCACAGTCTGAGTTGGTAAAAACTCAACAACTTTGGTATTTTTGCCACCAAGCATTGGAAGAAAGCTCCATCACACTACACGTCTTGTCTTTTGCTTACGCGCCGAGACATAAATGAAGGACCAGCGTAACATTATTGCGAAACGAGTGTCATTTCATGAATAATCCTGAAATGTTCTGTTATTTACATTTCAAGTGTGTGATTTCCAACTATGGACCAGAAATTAACCGGAAGCTGAGACTTCACTGGTACTGTGCCCTTATTTATTTTTTAATCAGAAAACATGGAAATATGGTAAACTATAATAAAAATGTATACAACCAATCCCAAATGGTATTTGTCACATGAATAAACAGTGATATATACAGTACATTAGTGAAATCCTGTTATTTACATTATTGATCTCAGGAAATTACACAACATCTTAACCAACGTGGTAAAAGGTGCTTTACATGGAACACATAAATAAATACCGCTGTGTGCTTTATGAAGCTGCATGCAACAACAAGGTGATGGGTGGAATGCTTGAATTGATCTCAGCCACTCCAGTTGCTCGAGGTCACATCCCAGTCCATCATTATTTTGCACACAATGCCACCTCAGTTTGGACCTGGCCATATTCAAATTAGTCTTGGCCCCTGCTTCAATGGGAACAGTCCATCCCGAACTGCCAGGCCAGGTCCTCCTCCATCAAATGGCTGGATGCAACCTGAGTGGGCATGATGTGCAAAATAACAATGGACTGGGATGTGACCCAAGTAATTACCAGTGGCTCGGATTGAGTCAGGCATTTCATCCATCACTTTTTGTATACTTTGGTTATGCAGCTGCATGGCACACAGTTACAAAAGTGAGCATGTTAAACAAAATAGTGTGAGCACCAGGAGAATAGTTAAACATTAATGTAAATAAGGAAAATAAATTATTGCAGCAGTCGGAGGGGGCAAAGGTTGCAATGAGGCTTTTACCCATATATCTGGTTCAGTTATATCCTCTGCGCAAGGACACCATGAGATATTTGCATTCTATGCAAAATCCAAATCAAATCATTTGCAATGTTGTCTGTGCGGTTGCTTTAATGACAAATCCTTGTCCTGGGATGTAAGATTGTGTTCCAAGCACATTTTATTTTGCATTTCTATATATGATTTCTCTTCATTCTTAGCTGATGTGAGGAAACCTATAACTGAAGCTTAATTATCATCCAAATGGAAAAGTGTGAGGGCCTGAACCACTGATCTGCACCCTTCCGAAGAGGATAGTGCTTTGCGTGTACATGGAAGGTCGTTTTGGTAAGAGGCAGATTTATCAATATCACCTAGAGAGTATGTTGAATAAAGTTCACAGAATGTTGATTTAGGATTGAATTAATGGAAGAATATCATTGAAGAAAATAAATAACAATTTGAGTTTTCTATCATTTAGTGGTTTTAGAAGGGTTAATCTTTGAGACAGAAGACGTCCATTCAGTCATCAAGGGTTTTCTGCTATTTGTTACGTTCTAGACCCAGCACTCCAGGTTAAATCTTCATGTAAATTACATAGGTAGTGGGTGTCACCGTTCTACCCAGGCATGATGGAAAACTGCGGTACCTAACAATGTAATCAAAGGGGAGAGGACTTAGAGGAGACAGTTTTGACTAATTGTGATCTCTGAGTGAGCAAAGTAAGTACCAATGGAAGGTTGATAATGTCCATCCTGATTGAAGTTTGATTGTTGGTGTTCTGGGGTCTATCAATGCTTTGATGTCATAAAGACATAGACTGATGGATTATGAAACACTTCAGAATGTTTGGACTTGGTTTACTGTTGTAGACCTGGTTTTTAACCAGAAACCGCGGGTGTTCTTTACATACCTGTAGTCTTCCTATCTTCACTTGA
The DNA here is from genome assembly GCF_031143425.1 of Pleurodeles waltl. Taxonomy (NCBI): domain Eukaryota; kingdom Metazoa; phylum Chordata; class Amphibia; order Caudata; family Salamandridae; genus Pleurodeles; species Pleurodeles waltl. The sequence goes on along the minus strand of NC_090445.1, from coordinate 1,673,894,580 downwards.
TATTTTCTCTTTAAACAATTGTTTGGATCTCTCAGTTTAGGGGAAGGTGTGGGATTTGTACAGAACTAGGTGTTTCATAAGCTTTATTTAGGCTATTGAAGTCTTAAGTTTGAATGAGGCCACCATCTTCCAGTGATGAAGGGGCATGTGAGTGAATACCGCATAAAGATGAGACAACTTCACTACTTAACAATCAACAGAGTAATTCAACAACATGATCTAGCCTAACTCAGGAATCCGTACATGTAAAACCATTCAACAAATGCAATGAGCACTGTAGGTGCAGGGTGCAAAGTCTAAATGTCTTTTGTGCTCCAGCGAGGAGACTCTCTGATGGGATGATCTTGTAAAGGATTTGGGCTTTTTGATTATTGCAAACTATCTAGCAAGGCAATACACTTCTAAACAGAGCAGACCAAGTATGTTGAATATACAGGTGTATTTCTGCTGCCTCTGGTGCTTGATGCACTTTGAAGATCCATTGGTTCTGCTTTCTGATGTTACTGCACTTACTAAGATGTCTGGATTACAGTGTAGACCTGTATTGCATCCCTGCCCTTTGCTGGTGGACTGTTATGGCTTTGTGACCTACAATGTACCATGGACACTTTTACAATGGAACATGGTTTAGGGTGTCTGTTGCACATCAATTAGTAGCCTTAGTCAACTCAGACATTATTCCAAATGAGCCATCAGGCGATGTCTGTGGATTGGTTATGCAGGTTAACTAAAGATTCGTGCTGTGCTCCACTACAGAACCTGTTGATCATCAACCGCATTCCGGGGCAATGCTATGCATCTCAGCTCCCATTTCAAAGTTTCTTTGCTCTGCAGTTTTCAGTTATATGGTATTCACTTATTTATTTTCATAATCCATTTATTACAATGCTGAGCAAGCCATGCATTGTAACACAGCACTCGAAAAGACTAGTAGATAACATTATAAAGTAAATAAAGATAATTCATCAGATAACCTGTACAGGAGAAACAAGTTATTCAAAAGATGAACATTTAGTGCTTTCCAGAAAAGTGACAGATTTGGTTTGTATTATATCTTACAGTCATTGATTCCATATTCGTGGAGCTTGGCAGGGCAAATCTTGGATCAGAGCTTGATTGTTTTTTTTTGTTTTTTTTGTTTTGTGCTTGGGATTTCAAGATGTGGACTGCTTTAAGAAACCATCTTCTAGAAGTGGAGTGATATGGGCCGACTTATTGGTGACAGTGACGAGTAAGGCCGTACCACATAAGGTGACATGGAAGGGACCTAGGGCACATTTGGGCTGGTGAGGTTGTACTGATGAATTACCGGTGTCTAACCGCTATGTTCTCATGTGCCAGAATGGCTGATCATTACGCAGGAATAAGCTTGAGCAAATAAGTATATTCTCTTTCAAACAATTCAGTAGGAATTGGCCCCATTCACCTCTCATGCTGTGTGACAATGACAAAGAGGGCTGAAAATAGACAGTTTGTTGACAGCCTTGTTGGAGGTGACAGTATGAAGGTGTAAATAGCAAAAATGCTACTTTAGCACCATCAGAACCGAAGGCTTTTCATCTGTTAATTCACGTGAAGCAGTGTCACCCCCCTGCACTGCTGTGAAGAAAGTGTCAAAAATAAAATGGTAATAAAATTGTTTTATTGCCATTTTATTTCTTACGCTTTCAGCCAGCAAATAAAGTGCGACGGCAGGGCGGGGCCAATGCGTTACTGCTGCCAAAGATTGGCAGCAGTGAGGAGTGGCCACTTTGTTTGAAGTGCGCATGATGGTTTGATAGGCTACCTTGCTGCGGCCAAGCTAACATGCGTGTTTCAAACCTCTCCTACCCGGCTGTCTTGGACCGCTGGGTTTGAGAGAAGGCTCAGGCATACAGTGCCTTTTGGAGCGTGGAGCCAGGCCTCTCCAGCCAATCAAGACACATTTTTCATGCTGCTAAGCAGCATGAAAAAAGTGTCTTGATTGGATGAGGGAGTTGGCTGTGGGCTTCGTGCTCCGAGGACGTGCTGCAGGACGAGTACGTGCTTCAGGATATCAAGTAAGGTAAGTTTTTATTATTTTTAATATTTATATTGGTGTGCATGTTATGTGTGTATGTTGTGTTATGTGTGTATGTTTTGTATATATGTTGTAGTTTTCTGTGCCCTTCCAATTTATTTTGCTGGCGGCTACCACTGGTGTGAGGCCTCTGCATGGACGTGACGGGAAAAACTGGATCAGAATTCCCTCCATTGCAGGTACACTGATTGATGAGAAGAAAACAATAAAAAATTACCTCTTGCTGTGGGAGAAATTATCCAGTTACCCTCCCTTCAAATTTGTTTTGTGCAGGTGGAATCTCTTAAGGTTTTCATTCATCGATTTACCACGCCTATTATTTGAATTAAAAGTGTACTGCTGTTTAAAAACCTATAGTTCTTGGCGAAGAGCAGGAAGGATAACTGTAGGGTTGAATCACTCATTAATAATTCAAAAACTAGTCCTGTTTGACACAGCCCTCCTGCTCCACAGGTAGTCCATTGTTGTGCTTCCCTGGTCGGTTCCAGAAACCGCAGCTCCCGTACGCGCCGGTACCAGCTAATGAGCCCCCTCAATGCTAATCTCGCGTCTTCCCATCTTGGCTCCAAGCTTGTTCGCTCTCACCTCACCACAGCAGCGTCCCAGAGGAAAGCTTATATTATTGATGGACTGAACTTGTGGCGATCAGAGGAGCGATGTCGGCCAGCTGCCAGGAGCTCCTCAATGCTGGTGTAGCAGGGAGCCCGCGTTGCACTGCAAGAACGAGAACTGAATAAACCTATGCGATCCAGGCACATCCAACCAAATGTGATACTCTAAATTCCCTGTGTTCTCCCCATTGATGCACCCAGGTCGCAGAATGGCCGACATCCAAAAACGAGAAACCCGCTCACTTTGCAAGTGTGAAAAATAAATGTGTACTTTGATGTTTGTTGGCCTGTCCCTTGTATATCTTATATATCAGACCGGCAGCTTAAGTAGCTTATGCTCATAGACTTATGAAAAGTTCTTTAGAATCTGTTGTTCCTGTCGCTGGCACATTATATATTTTAAAATACAGATTTAAAAAGAAGTATAATCATAAGATGGGGCAGTACTTTTATGGTGGAGGCGTCAAACCTTATATCTAACAAACTCCTCTTTAAACAAAAGGTATTTTAAAACTATGCTGGCATCTTGCACAATGGATATTTTAAACACAGTGTTTTCTTGAGATTATCTCAAAATCTACAAAATCCTAAGTGTCAGGTTTACCCAATGAAAAAAAGGGATTCTCAACGTGGCAAATTTATTGGAGTGTGTGAAGTTATGAAGTGTTGTTCGTGTGACCTTCTTGCAGAAAATATAAAAAATTTGCAAAGGTCGCAGAGTTCTTTGGGAGTTTGGCTTTTTCTTAAAAATCACAGTGCTGCGGCCGGCTTCCTTCTGTAGCTCGGCTCCCCTTCCTCTTCTCATCCTGCCCTCTGTTTATGCCTTCATGTTTGGTCAGTTCTCATTAATGCCATCTGTAGATACCGAAGTTCCTCAAACTGCCGTGGGTGAAGTATTCAGTCTTCTCAAATGATTGCACTGATCCTGCTTGGTGGTTCAGCCGCTTTTGGCACTCTTCGTCTTAATGTCCTTGTTCACCAACTACAGACCATGGTTCAAGTTCTGTCTGCAAACCTGTTATTTTTATATCAACCAAGGTCAGTCTTCTGATCCTCCGGTGAATCCACCAAGGATCCATTCTTTCCCCAGGGTATTTAACATCTGTATACAGCTACTGATCATCCCACTCAGACCAGCTGGGGCTTGGTTTCACGGCCAAAAATTGGTCCTTCCATCAGGGCCACTAAAACACCTAACTGAGCATAACTCAAAGTTATTGAGTTTGGGGTGAATTAAAACATGCAAGGTTTGATGTTGCAAAACTGAGTTTTCATTCAGATGTATCAGAATCTCACAAGCCTCTGGACTCAACCCCTCATTCTCGACCCCAACATCTGAGCCACAAAAAACAGCCAAGAGTGTTAGGCCTCCAGACCTGTGACGTAACATTAGCCTTGGCGGGAGAGGGGAGGGAGGCTGTGTTCCAGGGGGTCCCCTCAACACCGCACCACTGTGCATGGGAGGCAGGCCCCTGACTGGATCCGGGAGGGAGGGTGCCCCCTCCATGTACTTTGCAAGGGGGTCCCTCAAGTTTCGTTACGCCACTGCTCTTGACTCCGCTCCCACCTTTCTGATGCCCACCTGCGCTGTGATTTCCTCCAGCAACCACACTTGGGCGGCCACATTATAAGTGTGCTGGTAACTGGTGTAATGTTTATCACATATGCTGAGTCGAAGTTTATTGGGTACAATAAATACCCCCAAGTAATGCTAGTGTTTTCCCGATAATGGGTAATAACATGCAGATTTTGGTGCTGGCTGCATGAGAATTCGTATATTCCAGTTTTTACTGGGCATCTCCCCCCACCCCAGAAAATATTGTCATGTTTGTGGCAACCGGTGTTACTGCACATATCACAATTTAACAGCTAACTCATAATGAAGGCCACAGTCTACATCTTCTGTCAAACCCAGACATCGGGACCATTACAGTGCTACTACTTACCTACCCTGAATTACAGCAGTGGTTGGGCCTATCCTTGCTTATCCTCTTAAGATGCTACATATTCTGCAAAACCTACCTCCAGGATGCCACTTTAAAATCCTAATACCCTCCCCCCAAGCAAGGCCCAATAAGACCATCAAATTTATTTCATGACTCATTTCACCCCAACGCACCCTCTTCGCTCACCTGTTAGAAACTTTCTGGATCTTCAGTCCTTCAGTTCAAGTGCACTCTTTATGGCCGAGAGCACCACTAATATTGCAACATAGCCAACGGCCGAGAATATCATTGCTTTCCTTCAACTCTTTATTGCAGAATTATTGCATATACTTTTCAAAAGGTGCCTGTTCTGGACTGCGAAGGCTCCAGAAAACCCAGAATGAGATCTAGTTTCTCTGCAGTGGCAGCAGTTACTGTTACAAGCTGCATAAATTCTTACAGTCTTGTCTAAACTAATATAAACTAAAAAAAGGGGGTCACTATAAAACACCAAAGAAAACACACAGACTGTCTACATTTCTTAATACTTGATAAAGGATTTCCCGTCAAACTATGCGAGACAATAACCAGATGCTACCCAAAATCTCTACTATCTTCCTCAAAAGGAAAGTGTTCAAATATGTGTTTAAGGAGTTTTTAATATTTCCCATACTGAACCCATAAAAAAATGGAGCCAAAGGGTAGTAATTAATTTGAGCCAGTGGTTTCCGGTGCTCAGCACCGGCACTTAATTGTCAATACTGGCACCTTGGATAGTCTGCCACATGGTGGCGCTATCTGTCCAGTTTAGAAATAAGCACAATAACAGCTGTGTATTAATTTAATATACTTTAAAAATTACTAATGCCTGCTGCCCAAGCCATTCTTACAGCTTTGGGAGCAAGAAGCAGTCTGAGTTGCTCTACGTGGAGGAGTGTGATAGTCAGTTGTTGTGTTGGTATGAAATTGGCAGCACTGGCAGGGGCATTTGGTGGTGCACACTGCAGTATCTTCCGGATGAGTGCTTTGCCACTTATTTATGTATTTAATTATTTTTTACAAATTAAACACTGCCCAGGGATTAAAAAGTTTGTTATTCTCAATAGACATTGGTGAACAGGGTGGTAATTTCAGAGATAATTAAAATAAACTACAACATGATATATGGAATGCTTGAATTAAACTCAGGCACTGGCTGCATCCCAATCCATTGTTTTTTGCTCGTCATGCCACCTCAGTTTGGACCCAGCCATATGCAAAGCAGTTTTGACGCTGCTCCTCATGGGAGCAGTGCAGCCAGAACCGCCAGGCCAGGTCTGCCACTGTAATCAAGTTATACCTGGATGAAGTGCCCTAATTAGGCCAAAACCGGTCCTAGGATGCTTGCGTTCTGGTTCAGAGAGGACCTGGCCCGGTAGTTCAGGCTGGGCTCTTCCCATGAGGAGCAGGGTCAAGACTGACTTGCATATGACTGGGTCCAAACTGGGGTGGCATGGTGGGCAAAAAAAAACAATGGATTGGAATGTGGCCCAAGCGATCGCCAGTGTCTGAAATTAATTCAAGCATTCCACCCATCACCTTGTTGTATTTGCATTTCTTCAGACCTAAGCACAACATTGAACAGTATGAACCAGTGAGGAAGAATAATTATGTGTCAAGTAGTGAACAGTTTGAAACATATAGATGTCTGGTTGTAGCCCAATCCTACTTAGGTGAAAATGAACAGAACTGCCTTTACTCCTTGAATAAATGTTAAAATGTTCAAAAGGATGAACCACTGAGTCTGCAGGGCTATTCCTCCCAAATATATTGGGCACAATTTGCTTTGGAAAGCCAACCAGAAGCCATTGTTGGGATTATTGCACTCTACTGTGAGTTGTCCTGACTTCTGCCAACCGAACCAGTGAAAGAAGTAATGTCACTACAGATAATTTCTGTGCAGCACGTAAATGCACTGGGCCGATCAGTGATTTACCTAGTGAATGTAAACCTCCATAAGTATGCACCTTGTGGAATGGTGTAATTTTGCACAAAAAAAAACTATTACTTGGCGAAATCACATCATTACACATTTTGCTAAATTCGTCAACAGTGACATGTAGAATTTTTGGTTTTGCAATGGGTCTAGCAAGAGTGCTTTATTTGTAAAATTATAAGTGCTGGTGCTCAAAGCGCTGCTCAGAAGCCCACGGCTGACGCTATAAAATGTCAGAGCACGAATAGCAAGGGTGCGCAGTCCTGAGTCCATGTCAGGACTCTTCAGTTCACTGCGAGGCGCTCCGTTATCTCACTCTTACAGGTGTCTGCGTTGTCCCTTGGTGATGCATTTTCTGTATTTCTCCGCCTCCAGCTTTTCGTTTTGTTTGTTTTTCCATGTGTTTGTCTCGGGGAAATGTGTGATGTGTCAAAATAAGCGCTGGCCCCCCAAAATAAGTGCTGGTGCTCCCCACCGGCAACCACGGGTTCAAATTAAGCACTGCTCAGCGAGAGGGGTAGATATATCTCACACTTCAGGAAGTGAATTTAGCATATCCACCCTGTTAATGTGGCACCTGTGAACAGGTGTAAAAAGGGTATTCTGTGTTTACATAAACAATTTTAAAGACAATAGTCTCATCAATTTCCAAGTGGCCTGTTGTTTTACATCCTTGTTCCATTCACAGACTCTTATTGCTTGAGACCAGTTGTGCAAGGAAATGCAAAGTCAGGTTGAAGAAAAGCTTTGATGGCTCAGCAGAGCGAAGTAAGCCGCGTGAAGGAAGTCAGAGGAATGTATATGCGATTGTTTTGTTTTCATATACTGGGCTGAAAAATGATAATTATGCATTTATTTATTTTGATGACGGGGAAAATGAAAATAAATGAAATTATCAACATCATAGATGCCATGTGTATGTTTGTGTCGAAAATGGGGCCTGGTACAGATAATGTTTGCAGACTGCAGTGAGGCAGGCTGGCCCAAGGGTATGAATTACTCCAGGCACTGTGGGCCAACTTTAGGAAAGTGGCGCTGCATCACGTGCAGTCACTTTTCCTGCACCCCTTAGTGCCCCTACTAACGCCACCATTTGTGCACCATATTTAACATACAGAACTCCATGGTGGTAGTTAGGGAACTAGCTATACTAGTTTGCAGGATTAGCATCTATAATTTTGACGCTAATCCTGTAAAGCAGTGGTTCCCAACCTTTTGACTTCTGTGGACCCCAACTTTAGCATTACTGGAATCCGGGGACCCTTCACTGAGTCATTACTGAAAGCTGGGGATCTAACCTGTTAATATTACTTAATTTATCAAGCAGTCGCGGACCCCCTGAGGAGGCTTTGCGGACCCCCGGGGTCCCCAGATCACAGGTTGGGAGCCACTGCTGTAAAGCACATAGAGGCTGATTAAAACAATGGAAGCCTCATTTTAATGCCTGCTCTGTGCAGGGGATAAAAATGGCAAATAAAATGATGCAAAGAAATCTTTTAGATTTCATTGTGCCATTTTTTCGCCCCCCCCTAATGAGGATATGCCCCCTCTTGCATATATATGCCTGGCATAATGTAGCATAAAGGGTCACAAAGCGACACAATGCATAATGCATTGTAAATATGATGCATGGAAAAAGCCACTTTAGCGCCGCCTTAGCCAAAAAAAATGATGCTATGGATGGCGCTAGGGGCTCTTAAATATGCCCCTGTATATTTTGGTCAGGAGCTTTCGCCTAATAAACCAAGGCAATCTGGGAGTTGTAATTTTAGCTTCATTTACATCCTTGTAATTAATGACAGTGAGTTGTAACTGAAACGTGAAGAGTGGTTAGATAGCTTTGGCTGTCCATGTAATGTTAATTTCAAGGTGAATGACAATGCTACGTCACCTATGGATATGGCAGAAAGGCAAAGGATGGAAGGTGATGTATTCAGCACTGAACCGTAACCTAAATGTGTTCATTTCAAGGAAAGCAACGATTAGTTGGGTCTGGAGGCTCAAATATTCTGTTCCCTAGTGGAGTTTTTTCCCCAATGAAGTGCCAAGGATTAAGTGGATGTTGACACACTTCCATCTCAAATTTTGTTTCCTTCATTAGTTGATATGAAACATCCAGCCATCCTCCCATTCGAAGGTGGTTGTTCCATTCCCCTTCTATATGTTTCTCCTTGTACGCCCATCCTCCCATTCGAAGGTGGTTGTGCCATTCCCCTTCTATGTGTTCCTGCTTGTACGCCCATCCTCCCATTCAAAGGTGGTTGTCTTTTCCAATCCCTTTCTATTTGTCCCCGCTTGTACGCCAAACGTCCCATTCGAAGGTGGTTGTCTGTTCTATTATCCTTCTATGCGTTTCTGCTTGTACGCCTAACCTCCCGTTCGAAAGTGATTGTCTGTTCCATTCCCCTTCTGTTTGTTCCTGCTTGTACACCCTTCCAACCATTTGAAGGTGGTTGTCTCTTCCATTCCCCTTCTATGTGTTCCTTCTTGTATGCTCATCCAATTATTCAAAGGTGGTTGTCTCTTCCATTCCCCTTCTGTGTGTTCCTCCTTGTACGCCCTTCCTCCCATTCCAAGGTGGTTGACTCTTCCATTCCCCTTCTGTTTGTTCCTGCTTGTACACCCTTCCAACCATTTGAAGGAGGTTGTCTCTTCCATTCCCCTTCTGTGTGTTCCTGCTTGTATGCCCATCCTCCTATTCGAATGTGGTTGTCTCTTCCATTCCCCTACTGTGTGTTCCTGCTTGTACGCCCATCCTCCTATTCGAATGTGGTTGTCTCTTCCGTTCCCCTTCTGTGTGTTCCTGCTTGTACGCCCATCCTCCCATTCCAAGGTGGTTGTCTCTTCCCTTCCCCTTCTATGTCTTTCTGCTTGTACGCCCAACCTCCCATTCGAAGGTGGTTGTCTCTTCCGTTCCTCTTCTGTATATTCCTGCTTGTATGCCCATCCTCCCATTCCAAGGTGGTTGACTCTTCCATTCCCCTTCTGTGTGTTCCTGCATGTACGCCCAACCTCCCATTCAAAGGTGGTTGTCTCTTTCATTCCTCTTCTGTGTTCCTGCTTGTACGCCCATCCTCCCATTCCAAGGTGGTTGTCTCTTCCCTTCCCCTTCTATGTCTTTCTGCTTGTACGCCCAACCTCCCATTCGAAGGTGGTTGTCTCTTCCGTTCCTCTTCTGTGTGTTCCTGCTTGTATGCCCATCCTCCCATTCCAAGGTGGTTGACTCTTCCGTTCCCCTTCTGTGTGTTCCTGCTTGTACGCCCAACCTCCCATTCCAAGGTGGTTGTCTCTTCCATTCCCCTTCTGTGTGTGTTCCTGCTTGTACGCCCATCCTCCCATTCCAAGGTGGTTGTCTATTCCATTCCCCTTCTCTGTGTTCCTGCTTGTATGCCGGCTGAGTGTATGCGTTTGGGCCTGTGTAACTTCATGTCTTGCAACCTGAGTCAAGGGGGAGTGTAGGTCTGTGTGCATGGGCACATGTATGTCCGGAGGTCCAGAAACATGAATGTTTGTAGCCGCGCCGGTAGGTGCGATTAGACATTTGTAGGTCTTTTGCTCAACATGATCGCCTGTGTTCTTGTTATTCCGCATTTGGGTAGCGCGCCCCCTTCAACTAGCACTGCTCTCAAGTGCTTTTCAAAATCTGGGATGACTTTTCTGAAAGAGTTACAAAGTTTACATTACAGACTTGAATCTCATTCAGTTCGTGGAGATGTGTGTATACAGGCAACAGGGACTGTGTGAAAATTGTTTTTTTGTGATTTGGTGAGGCATGAAGGCACTATCTTGGACTACCTCGGTCGGGATGCCTGTCCACTGCCTGGCTGACCTGAGGTGCTAGTTAGCAGTTGGAAGCAAGTGCTGCGGTCCTAGTTATGTTTGATTTAAGTCAATCTGTACGTGGATGTTGTGTGTATCAGTCATTATACAAAGGCCACACCTTTTGTCTTTGTCAGTGCCTGTTGTACTTTACAAGGCGGTAGGTTAGCGCATAGAAGCATGTAATAGAGTTCTGAAGCTGTCGACAGCTACAGATAAAAATAATAGGCTTAGATATGAAAGATACATGTCCGTTCCCTCCTTCCAATGGCGGTCCTAGTTATGTTTGATTTGTCAATCTGTACGTGGATGTTGTGTGTATCAGTCATTATACAAAGGCCACACCTTTTGTCTTTGTCAGTTCCTGTTGTACTTTACAAGGCGGTAGGTTAGCGCATAGAAGCATGTAATAGAGTTCTGAAGCTGTCGACAGCTACAGATAAAAATAATAGGCTTAGATATGAAAGATACATGTCCGTTCCCTCCTTCCAATGGCAGGGACGCTGCTTCTGTTAGCAATTCACTGAAGTTTATTGCGTAGCAAATAGTGTAATTCAGGCAGATGGCATCGCCCTCAACCTTGTTTAAGTTTCATGAAGATTATTGGAATATGAAGATAAAACAGGAGCCCTTGTCTTCTGTCATCTGTCAAAACAGATGAAGCTGAAAGATGTGGGTTTTTTCTGCACTTTTATTGTAATATATCTGAAGACATTGGCGAGCTGAAAAATGGGTACTTCATGTTTTGTGGCATCTGACATTAGTCTTGTGATTGGCAGCATGTTCCCAGAAAATAGGTTACAATTTCTTTCTTCTAGTGATTGATGTCGAGTACAGAGAGTCAGATATGAGTACTGGACTTGGAATGGTATGAAATCCAAAGCCCGGCGCGGATCTTTCAAGTGGCGAACCCCGCTTCTCGAAATAGCCGCTGTCATTTTTTTTTTAGGGCAGAATGGTTGGTCCATCTATTCGGGTGAAACAAATCACCTGTGGGAGGTAAAACCACAAAGGATGCCCTTCCCTTGTACATCTGTGATCTTGCACTGGTCCTGACAGGTGGCATCTAGCCTGTCCTACTTTTAGTCCAAGTCTTGCCTTTTAAGTTAGTTGTCGTCTTTTTCCCTTTTTTTATTTTAAAGACTTGCGACACCTCGAAAATAAGTACATTCTGTGAATGAGAATGGAATTCCAACCTTTTTTGTCTCTGCAAAAAAATAAAGTAAACTTGTTTTGAAAAGGTGTTTTTTACAGGCAGTGGCACCACACAAGTAGCTTGGATGGAATCTTGGAATTAAGCTGACTGATCTCTTCTGTCAGGGGACTTGTAGATTCTTGACAATAGCACTTTTCCTTCTTCCTATGGATTTGCTTTTTTAGATTTAACAACAAGATCCTTCGTAAGCCAATCACCAAAAGGAATTTTCATGATCTTCTCTGTTGCTTACCACCAGTCTTCAATTGGATCTCCAGAAAGGTGCTCACACTGATCACTTAGGACAGTGGTTCCCAACCTTTTGACTTCTGTGGACCCCCATTTTATCAATACTGGAGCCCGGGGACCCCCACTGAATCATTATTGGAATCCGGGGACCCCCACTGAGTCATTACTGATAGTTGGAACCTAATATTATTACATTTTCTAAGCAGTCGGGGACCCCCTGAGGAGGCTTCGCGGACCCCCAGGGGTCCCGACCCACGGGTTGGGAACCACTGACTTAGGGCATTAACCAATCTACCAAGAAAGTCTGTTAGTCCAGGAATTGACCATTGGACTGCGAGTGGAGAGCATGCCCAAGACTGCCTTATATGTTGGGCTTGCACGATACAGTGCATGATACAAATCTGAGTTGTTTTTTTAACTTTGAATGTTGATCCCTCAGCATCCATTGTACAACATTTTCTTAAATTCACTCACTCATTTTTTACATATTTTGGAATGTGGTTAGACAATCACTGTTCCAGAGATAGGGCATTTCAGGTGTTTGTGGACCATAACACAGAGAAATCTGTGTATGTTGTGGAAAACTGTCAAAGACGTTTTCAAAAGAGTTGTGAAACTGGAAGCCAGTAAGAATATGAATGTATTAAAAAACATGTATTTAATATTTTGAATAGTGATACAATCGACTGAATACATATGTGAAATAATACAGAAACATGATATTGGGCTACATGTTCAAAGGAGTTTTGCAAGCGCAATCCCTCTGATTCAGGAAAAAAAGGGATTGCATCCACAAAAACCCTTTTGCGTATTTGCAAACCCATTTTGCAAGTTGGAAAAATGTTATCCAAATCGAAAAATGGTTTTAGAGATGAATATCGAATCAGAATTTGAAAGGGGTATGTTAGGGCCATCTCTTCAAGTTTGTAATTCAGAAAGCTACATGTCAGCGGTTAGCAGCCATAACTTTAGTCGCAAACCATTGATCAGTTACCGACTCCCATGTTTGGGGAGTAACCACCTTGGAACCCTTTCCCCTTTGGGAATTGGGGTTGCAACTTTGAGGGGAGTAAGCACCTGTCCAGGGAACCACTGCCAACTCCCACTGAAGTTTTACAGAATTGAACATTCTCTTTTCAAGCTAGTCCCCTTTAATATGAGGAATTCTTGCTGCTTAAAAAAAAGCTTCTCCATTTGGAAATGCAAGATGATGGATGATGCTCTGCTGTCCATTGCAGGCCAAAATGCCTGTCATTGCAGCCAATTACAGGGAGTTTCAAATCGCAATCTGCTTAATGAATTTTAATTATATAGGTCTTTCTGTCACCCTCTGCGATTTCTTATTTTCCAAACTGAACTATAAGTACATAGGTCGGGTTGCAAAATAAAGTATTAGGTGCAAAAGGCATTTGAAACTGCTTTTTGCGACCATTATATAAATAGCTCTGTCCCATGGTAACAAGCGAGTTCCTTAAAGTGAATTATATAGACTTATTACCACAGTAATAACGTATAATGGTATGAGATGTACTAATATTTAATTTAAATCATGCCTTAAGTGTTTAATTGAATACTGTAACGGGGTAAGGAGTGTCTAAATATGTAACCACAAATTGATGTATTGTGGAATTGTAAAAAAGACGGAGGTTTCATGGCAGCCATGTAGATCAGCCTGTTCTATTGGCAGCCCTCAGCATCGCCAGGAATCATTGGTCCTGGAATGATGGTAACATTTAAATACATACATTCTAAAGCCCTGTCGGACAGAACAAGAATGCTGGAGCGCGCACCAATCCTTGATATTCATAGACACTCTTATTTTACTCCACATATATAAAAAAATAGTCATTAACAACCAACAGAACAAATTATCATAAGCAGAAGAGCAGTAATCGGTACGCACTTCACACACATTTATTTACTCATGTATGCAAAAGTGCAAACAGGACACACAAGGAGCATTTGAGTAATGAACAACCATAATGTCAATAAGAATAGTAACAACACTTTGCATGCGTCGGACAGTTGGGGGCCATCCGATGCTGAGGTGGGCGTGTGTGTTGGATGGCCCCTGGCCATCCTAGCAGGCCACTCTCCTACACCCCCCAGCAGGGATGGCAGAGGAAGCACTTCTGCTGCCACCCCTGACACCCCTGCAGCATCTGATGATGTCAGCACGCACCGCGCACTGACATCCTAGATGGTTGCCCCTACCACTCTGGAAGCTATTTCCTTCCAGTGTGGCAAGAGACAACACTGTAAGTTTCTCTCGGGGAGGGTTTTGTTTTTCTCAAAAGAGGCATTGGGGGAAAGAAAAGGGTTTTCCATTCCTCCGATGTCTCTTTGAGCATTCCTGCTAAACGATCGCACTTGCTGGATGACCACTCAGCAGGTTGTTGGTATGCTTTTTAAATCTTCCTGTGAACATGATTATGAGACTGACTCTGCATCTGAGGCAGTGGAGGAAGGAACAGATTCTTGTAGTGCATTTTCTATCTGAGAGGAATCATCTGAGGATGAAGCCACTCTCAGTGCGGATTAAGTACCTGCTTTAGAGGTTTTTTGACCTTTCAACTATTAACAGTGCATTTCATTTTTGTGAAATCTCTTGTGAATAAAATTTGTTCTAGTGACCCATCACTCACCCTCATGTCAAATCCAACTAGTATGTGTGTGGAATTGATGAATATTTGGTTGTGCAGTAATAATTGTCTTTTCTGTCTTTCTCTGCCAGGGTGTACATTGTATCATGTGGTGAATGTTGTAATGTGTTGGTCCCTTGGCTGGTAGAGTTAATGATCTTGTGTGTGTCACTTATGAAACGATCGTGAATGGCCTGTAAAGTGGTTGGTGCCTAGTCGTGGCTTTACAGCTCACGAGCTGCGAGTCATTGATTACGTTTTGTGACTTATCATTTATTAACCGAGCATTTAATCTTATTAATAAAATTTGATCTATTGAACCATCACTCACCCTCGTGCCAAATCCAACCAGTATGTATGTTTTCAAGAAAAAAAAAACCTGCTCTGCTGTAATCAGGCTTCGAAGCACACCCTTGACACGCTAGGTGTCTCGGGTGGGAACCCAATAATGAAGCAGGCCACCATCTAGGTTGGTGGGTGAAGGGTCTTTTTACAAAACCTAAGAGTGTTTTTTTTTCACAATTGGAGTGTTTGGGACATCACAGAAGTAAGAGACTTCGTAGAGTGCTCGCTTCTTGTCTAGGGGAAATATACCAACTCTAGATATGTTTGAAAACTAGACACCCAGGGAAGTACACTGTGGTCTGTTCTCGTGGATCCCAACAAGTTTTCTTACCCACAATGCCTTGCAAACCTCAAAATGTGACTAAAATCACACATTTTCCTTGCATTTCTGGGCCATATTCTTCCAGAAACAAAAATAAATCAGAAATGTCCTACCAACCAGCGTTCCCTCAGTCTCCCGATAAAATGCTACCTCAATTGTGTGGGTGGGCCAAGTGCCCATGACAGGGAAGGGCCCAAAACACAACGTGGACATATCAAATTATCTATCACAAAACAACCTGTTTTTAGAAGGGAGCACATGGGTTATTGGTCCCTGGCTCAGTGGTTATCTAGGGAAACCTACCAAACCCAGACATTTTTGAAAATTAGACACCCGGGGGAGTCACCCAGGGGAGACCAGGGAGGTGTGGCTTGCGTGGATCCCCCAATGACTTCTTACCTATAATCCTCTGCAAACCTTACATTTAGCTAAAAAACACATTTTCCTCACATTTCTCTGTGGGATCAGCAGGCTGGCACAAATTTCCTGCCACCCATCATTCCCCTCAGTCTTCCGATAGAAATGATGCCTTACTTGTGTGGGTGAGCCAAGTGGCTGTGACAGGGAAGGGCCAAAAACATGTAGAGGTTGAGGAGATATCACAGCATGTTGATAAGCACAGTTTTTTAAAATATGTTTTAAGGCTGACTCTGCTTTGGGCACCCACACAAGTAAGGTATCATTTTTATTGAGAAACTGAGAGGAACTCTGTGTAGCGTGGCAGAGTTTTTTCTTGCATAGAAGAACTTGCCCTGAACTAGACTATATGTGAAACACGTGGTAGAGGGTGGTATAGAAAGAAACAAGAAAAAACAACAGGTAATTGGTCTTTAATAACTAAATATTATGACAGATGTGTTTTGAGCACATGGATCTTTCCCAAGGTTTCAGGAGCTTTGGCCATTTCCACTTAGGTGGGGAACTGGAGTGGAAACGTCTTCAAGAGTCTGTGTTTTATCCACCATCTCTGTGGTAAGTACGTGTTGAAGTTTGCATTAGTTACCATTACGATAAACGTCATTGAAAGCAAAGCTTTAAGTTTAGAGTCTGGCAGGGCTGGAAGACTGTACAACCACAATATATCGTTTACTGTCCCGCCAAACTCCTGGTTTCCGTGCACCATTTAAAGACGGGCGAGTAGCAGTGTAACCCCCCCCCCACCACCACCAGCAGTCCATCATTGGCGTCACCCTGCCCCTCACATAGGTGTTGACTTTGAAGCATCAAGAGGTCTATCTGCTCTATGTAGGTTGGTCGTCTCAATACTAATTTTCCCTGTCTCAATTTGCTAAGTGGGGCATGGTGGACTCTGGCAAGTATAAAGAAACCGTGAACCTCCCCCTCACACCCGGCTTCCCACAGGGAGGAAGCTGTGCATGACAGTCATTAATTTTTTTTTGTTTTCTCCTTTTCATTAAAGGACTTAGGAATGTATTTTGTGGGAGTTAAATAAAAAACAGTGCACCTGCTGAGCATTAAGCTCTGTTGAAAGTGTACCTGATGCACATGTGAGTGCTCTTTCCTATGGAGATCCCAGCGAGGCACACAGGTATCTCCGAACATGATGGGTGGTATTGAGCCGTGGGGCGAAGGCTAGCGCCTTTATCCACCCGGTTGAGTGGCAGAACTGTGCCAAACCCTAAATGACCGTGTCCTAGTAGCGCAGTATTTTTAACATCAGTAAGACCGACTCAAAACAGAAGATTGTCACTGACTGGATAAAGTTCTTGGATTATTTAAATGGAATTGTAGTAGTTTTATGTTTTCTTTTTTGCTGTAATAAGGTCAAGATAATGCTCCTACTTTCTTTAGATTTTTGCAAATTATATTTTAACATGTATTATATTTTAACATATTTATGAAAACCCTGATATAAATTGCAATGTTTTTGATTAAATAAATGCTGGGTGTCTAATTGAAAATTCAACGCCATTAAAACAGTGGAATACTTCTTTCAGCCAAAGGTCCAGTGTTAATGCATGCCTACTCTCCATTGGCTAATTGTACCCTCCCTGTGATACAGGAAAGAAATTCTTCCTAATAAGCATTTTCATACTACTGTGCTCCTTGGGGTTTCCTTTGAGAAATGCACAGAAAAGCGAAATGGTTCCATCCCACTGCATTATTCCATATCATATTTTTTTAAAACATGAGCAAATGGGAGGGGTCTTCATTTATGCATTGCTTCATATCATTCTCTGTATTCCCACCAAGAGAAAAAGAAAGGCAAAGGATCCTCTGAAAAGCTGGGGTTAGGGCTGCGGGAAGGTGACATTTCCCTGGTGTACAGACATATCTTGTCTTAGATGGGCATCTTCCTTAGACAATACCGTGGTCTCCATAGTTCTTTCATACCTCCGAGGGCAGCTCTATTGTCCACCAAAAATACATCTGGTTCCAAAGTGTGAAAAGTAATTGTCATCTGGGTGCGTGAAAAAGGGGACACTAAAAACTGCTGATCAAATGTCCCATTATCATAGTATATTTGGCCATCGTAAATGGTAGGACATTTTAAATGCACTTGTGGAGTCTAGGAGGGAGGATTGATGTTCATAAATGCTTTTAGATGTAAGTAGGAATTCTGTAGTACTTTTACATGCCTTTGAAAATTGGCCCCAAAACATCTAAAATGGGAGTTATCAGGGAATATTCGTAAACTGTTAGTAAAAATAGAAAGTGCCGTGATCTCTGCACTGTTACTAAGAGGAAGTTGTACATTTAGGGCTTAGTCACAGAAACACTTCTATAGTATTACTTTCCACACATAAAATATTTCCTGGTTCAACCAGAAAGAGGATTAATTAGGACAAGTATCAATAATGTGTGGCCTCACTCCCTTTTCCTCTTTATACTAATTTGGTTGCTTGAATCCGTGAATGAACAGGATATAGTGAGAAAACTTTTCAGAAAGTGCAGTCGGGCAGTTTGAGGGAGCACCCAGTGGGACAAGTGAAGAGCTAGATTGCCCTGCTGCTCTGACATCCTGAGAAGCTCCACTGTCTCCAAGTGGTCAGACGTGCTGCTGCATTCTGCACTAACCGGCATCTTAGAGCGTGGAGTCACCATGGTCCAGATGGTGCTCATTGTTTGCCTTGGCCACCAATATCCTATTTTCTTGATTCAGGAAGGCACCAGATGTATTCAGAATTATCACGCGTTCCAGGCTCTGGTTGTATTCTGTTAGTAATGCCTAGAACGGGTTTTCTACTCTGTTCCTTCTAGAAAGAAATAATTTCCTCTATAGAATATAAGCATTGTAGGCATTAGCAATTATGGAAGGGATATAGAATTTCCCCTACACGCTAAGACGCAATTGCTTTGCTTTTTTTTCAAAACACTAGGCTCAATTCACATAACTGGTTTGTTTTTGATCCCACAAAAATGTTACCTGCCAATGCAGTGACATGCCCTGTTTCCTGAAATCAAGATCTGCAGACATTTACATCTGTGGAAATTGTCATGGGGACCTTCTATTCACAACCCTAAGTGTAGGCAGCAGGTGAGACCAGGGATGTAGCTATCAAAGGTATGGACGGTGTAGTGGCATTAGGACCCAGGGGCATGAGGCCTACTGTTGACCAATTATGGCTGTCATTTGCTCTTCAACCATGTTTGATTGCACTAGTGTCTTTTGCACCCTTTCTAGACCCCTGAGTGTGAAAGAAGGTGCAGTACAAGACCATTATGAAGATTGGAAAGACCCACAAAGTTCGAACTCTGAGGGAAACGTTTCTCTGCATGAATTTATTCCACTGTAGAGACAAAAACGCAGTAAAATTGCGTGATTGCTCATTTTCTCTGAACTTGAACCTGTAAATTCTCAGGCTTTGGACAATATGCAGACATAGGCTTAGATGAACTGGGATGCATTCAAGTTAATAAATAATTATGGGATGCGAGGCGGTCTAGTGGCTAAACTGCTGACAATGCAACCTGAGATAGTGGGTTAGCAAATCCTGTGACTCTGGCAGATTACTGCATGGTTGACTTTATTTGGCTCAATATAAAACAACAAGATCAACTTCATTAAATATAAACATTTCATAATATAAAAACATGTGCGATCAACAATTTCCACAGGCAATAGGATGATGGTTACAATGTACCAGCAGTTAACTCACTCAACAATAAACCTGTCAACAAAAACCTTGAAAATGGGTCGGCTATGTTAACAGAAATGTAAAGGGCCACTAATTTGAGCATTATATAAATAATTAGAATGTAAGTTCCTATTTCGTCTATAATAGACTCAATCATACAATCAATTAATCACATTACTTCATATCCTTTTTCCTAATAATGATGTAAAAATATAAAATACAATTGTAAATGCGTGAAATGGAACATAATTTCATAAACCAAATATGTAGATCCCTACCTGATAGAGAATCTTATAGAAGATGTAAATCCCTACCTGATAGAGGATGTTGATGGAAGCTATAAGTCCCTACCTGGTAGAGAATCTTGAATCAGCAACGGATGTCCCCGAGACGTTCAGGGCTCTGTTTCCGTCCAGCTGTGTTCACACTATATAATACCAATACATAACTAACTACAGTTTGCAGACTTCATGGTAAATTACTGGCTTTTTTATGAATCCCTAAAATATGCAAATATATAAAAGTTGTAGGTAAAAGCCCAGAAAGTGCAATTTTCACATTTTTTATTGTAAATCTGGTCTTTCCTAAACATCTTGGAAGACCTTTTACCACCCTTGGAGGAGGACACACCTGTATCTTTTTTAGACCACTGGCCGCCTTTCGTGGTGTTGTATTGTAAAGAAGAGGTGAACCATTCTTGAATAGTGTGGTAGGTCATAAAGGCACTCCTTCATGACCTTCCACACTATCCAGAAACGGTTCACCTCTTCCCTACAATACCACACCCACTCGGTCTCTCTGTTTCAGATCTGCATTCATCTTATGTGGGGGTACTCCAAGGACTGCATCCCTTTTCTACAATATTAACTCATTAAATGGCCCTGGACACTTACAATATCGGCTATCATCTGTGCAAGGATCACACCCAGCTCACATCAAACTTGAAAGCACTTAGGTAACCCTCTTTTTCTGTTACATTGCCTTTCTCATGTTTACAAATAGATGCAGAAAACCTGGCTATGCCTAAACTCTCACAAATGGAAACCATGCGGAAGGTCAACTCTGTTCACTGCTTCAGTCTTCACCTAAACTCCTTTGAATCCACCCCACACTAAGTAAAAAAGTCTACAACCTCTGCACATCATCTAGCAGGCTTTCCCCTTCAGACCCATAACTAAATCTATCAAAATCTGCTGTCCACTATTTATGGCTTACCTTCCTCTTCTCCACCTATGTCAGAAAATTGTTCTAATACTCTATATTGATGTCCCCTACCTTGACTTTTACAAGAGCCATCACAGTGGACTTTCTAACAAATGAATATAATCCCGCCATATCAAGCCTGCCCCAACATCCAGTCACTGAGTCTCTGTAAATGACAGAAAAAAAATTCTAATCCATTCACCTCATCTGTAAAGCTCGAAATGAACCATTTCCGAATGAGCTCTATAACAGCTAGGTGTGTAAAGCATTTTTGCTGTTCCAAATGGCCTTATTCACAGAATTGGGCCGTTTGCGACCACATAAATGCTTTTGTAGTGTACAAAGTCCAAATTGCAAGTAGGTAACTTGTTACAGAATCACTGTGCGGTTTTGTGAACACTAACAGAATCGCTATTTGGAAGAGACATGTACAGGGTTTCCCATCCAAATAGGGAATCTGAGTGGTATGTACCAATGTTTTGCGACAGAAATGCAGTCGCAAAACATTTGTACTTTACTACCAACTGAAAGTGGGTGCTAACCCAATCGCAAATACGGAGGAGTCCCCTTGGGATCCTTTGCCCTTTGAGAATATTTAAAAAAAATAGGCAGTGGTCCCACGGACCTTTCATTTTTATTTTTAAATGCATCCCATTTTTCTTTAGGGAAAACAGGCTGCATTTAAAAAAATGATTACTTTATTTAAAAGCAATTACAGACATAGTGGTCTGCTGATCTCAGCAATAATACAAAACGATTTCAACCATCAAGAAATGTGGTGGCCATGCTGAAAGCGTAGGAAAGAAGATGGTCATCGCATCGTGTCTTGCCACATTGCTCTACACAGCGTTGCAGCTATCTTGAAAGCATATTGAATACACATGATTGTACATAATTTTGGATTCCACTGCCTTCCTATCTACAGGAGGGCACTGTTTAAGAGTCTTTATATCTGTTTCAGGACTTTGCATAATTTGAGTTCCATTTTTGTTTGGCAACTTGTTTGGGATATTGCCGATTACGCCATCTTGGATCTTTCTCAACCCATTTACTCGTAATTCCCAAGATTAACAACATCAATGTGGTTGTGGTTTCTTCTACCAAATTGTTAAAATTTGGAAATCTGTGACTCTCTGACCACACGCCTCTACTTAACTCTCTCTTTTTTCTAGAGCAGTTAAAACCTGTCTCTTTACATCTACCTGACCAGACAGCTCCTGGGCTATCTTCAGAATTTTTGTGCAAGGACACCACAACGGTCATTTGCACACTTTACAAATAGTAAAATAAATAAGCATTTGCAATGCAATGGGTCTCGCGTTTGCTCGAGTTAAAGCTATTAGCATTATAAATTCCTAACTGGACTTTTCTTGCCACATAAATTGAAAATTAAAAGTAATACAGTTGATATAGGCGAGCCAATTCAAAGCGCACAGCAGCCATGAGTGCAAAGGAGAGTCACAAAAGGAAAAAGAGGTTTGCTCACAATCAAACGTATCGGCAAACATGCAATTATCCATGTTACAGGGTTGATGGCCAAGACGGTAACAAAAATGCCCCAAGGAGGGAGAAACGTAAAGCAGTTACCAATGATAACAAAGGATTTTTGAAAGGCAAGCCCAGGAACGAGTGATAGTGATGGGCATGCGGTGGGTGTGGTTAAAAGCTTACAGATAGATTACAACAGGCCGGAGCGATTGGACGCTCGACCTAAAAAGAAGGCTGGTCGCTGATATTAGCTTTGCTATGCCAGGGCAATTTTAAGAACATCCACCATTGACAAAGGCAACAGCACTGGCAAACTTGTAGCAGAAAGAGGGCGGGGAGGTGAGAGAAAAGTGAAAAAGTGATAAAAAGGGAGAGGGGGAGGAGAGAGAGCGTGGAGCTTAAGCTCAGGAATGTTGGGTGTCAGAGTCTTGGAGTGAGGGTGGGAGTAAAGAGACGGAGAGTGGGAGAGTGGGAGGTTGGGAGAGTGCAATAGTGAGCACAAGGGCAATCTGTATGCAGAGAGAGCGAGAGAAGGGAGTAGGACATGCACTCCCATGATATACTAAATAAGAAATGAAAGGAAGGGCGTGGCCACGGGGGTCAAGATGGCGGTCGCACTCTGAGAGTGCTCTGGACCCCTCCGTCATCCGCCTGGAGGGCCAAGCCTTTCCAC
This sequence comes from Pleurodeles waltl, assembly GCF_031143425.1. Lineage (NCBI taxonomy): Eukaryota > Metazoa > Chordata > Amphibia > Caudata > Salamandridae > Pleurodeles > Pleurodeles waltl. Next base: position 1,673,871,974 of record NC_090445.1, on the reverse strand, counting down.
ACCCGAGGAGGCGGCCTAAAGGATCCTCCGAGGGTCTGCTAGCGCTGCTGGACCCGGGCGGGAGAGCCGGAGAAAATCCGACGCAGGAATATGCCCTGAGGTGATCCGGGCCCGGGGCTGTGAGGAGAGCGGGGTCGGTGCTCACCCGGCTCAACCCCGTGAGGTAGCGAATCAGAGCACAACTAGGACCCAGAGGCTGCGGGGATTGCCCCCCGTGTGGAGCCGGGCCGAGCAGTCCAGGCGCCGCGTGAAGAGGGCGCCGGCTGCGAGGTGCCGGACCGTGTCCGGGCGGGGCCGAAGGAGCGGAGGAGCTGCGCCGGGCACTGCTGGCGGGTCGCGTCGGCGACTCAGCCCTGAAGAGCGGAGGGCTGCTGGGCCTGTGGTCGGGGGCTGCTGGGCCTGGGGTCGGGCCCCGCGGTTGGGCCGACCCCCTTGACACCGTCCCAGACCAGAAGCCGACTGAGGGAACCAAGCTGAATCCTGCGAGGCCCTGTGGGGCCGTGCCTGCATGGGGATGCCGGTAGCGGGGGGACGCCGGTAGCGGTGGATCGCGGGTTCTCCTGTCCCCGGGCCTGGAGCTGAAGGTCAACGGAGGGGGCCGCCGTGGGGGCCCCCGGGAGTCACAAGTGGCCGCAGGAGCGGGAGGCCTTCGCGGACGAACTCTAGGCTGGACGCCAGGCTCATGCGGTGAGTCACCGGGCCCCTGGTGCCATCGGGGTGGACCCGGTAGAAGAGGCACCTGGGGAAGGGAAGCCTGCCCGTGAGGACCGCCCGAGAGGACTACCGGGGGCCCAATGAGCGGACTCTTTGCCCTGCAAGGGGTGAATATCTGAAGGAGCCGTGTCGGGCCGTGACCCCACCGGGATAGCGGGGGCCCTGCTGCATTTGCCCCGGGGGTGCCGTGGGAGATCCCTGACACCGACGCGGTGGGCCGGCCTGTCACGGGGGCCTGTTGAGCCGCAGACTGTGCACCAGGGTGACAAGTGCCCGAAACCGAGCCGGAGCGGGGGCCGCCCCTCCGCCCGTCCTCCCCCCGCCGGGGGGTTCCGGTGCCCCCGAGAGACCTCTCCCTCGAGTAGGAAGGGAACCAGAAACAGAATGGGAAAAGACAGGGCCACCAGGCAACCCCCTACCTCACAACAGAAAGTAGAACAGTACACCGTCCCGGCGACCCGCCATGAAGAAACCACCATGCTACCGGGAGCCTCTACACCTGATGAAGTAAACGCAATACTCATGGCTATTCAATCCTCACAGCTGGCAGTGGAGTCCAAGATAGGAGAGGTGCGCGTAGATATGGGCCTCATTAGGCAAGACCTCAGAAACACAGTGGGCCGCATAACAAAAGTGGAAACTAGGGTCTCGCAAACGGAAGATGACCTCACTGAACTTAAAGCTAAGGTGGCCCAATTACAAACCCGGACTGGTGAGCTCCACCGAAGAGCCGAGGATGCTGAAAATAGCTCCAGAAGGAACAACTTACGCTTTGTGGGATTCCCGGAGGGAGTGGAGGAGAACAAAACGTCCGAGTTCTTGGAGAGCTGGATCAGGTCCTGGATGCCGGACCAGACACTGTTGCCATCGTTCTCAATCGAACGGGCACACAGGTCACTGGCCCCCCGACCACCTCCCGGGGGCCCGCACCGGCCGATGATTGCTCGCTTTATCAACTTCAAGGACCAAGACAGGGTTCTTGCGGAGGCCAGATGCATGACCGACCTCCTCTGGGACAATCACAAAATCCTGGTGTTACCGAACTACACCCGTGAGGTACAGAATAGGCGCCGGTCTTACGAGCAAGTCAAACAGAAGCTAAGGGCCATGCAGCTCTCCTATATGTTGCTGTTCCCCGCACGCCTCAAGGTCATCCTAAATGGAAAGACTTACTTCTTCGACAACCCGGAGGAGGCATGGACCTGGCTGACGGAAGAGGCTCCGAAGCCCAGTAGAGAACCAAAAGAACGGACAGATGCCTCGGCCGGGGGCCACTCCCTCCCACGAAGAGAGAGGAAAAGAAGCCGAAGACGCACCGGACCCGGGCGTGGAGACGGGGCAGAGCCCGTGGCCTTAACGAACGAGGGCCAAGGGGTCGATCAGGGGCCTGACCCAGGAGAAACAACGGGAGCCATCCTAGATGGGGGGGACTTGAGTCAAGGAACTAGAGAGGGTGATCTAAGTCAATCCCAGACGCTGGGCTGACGAAACTACCCGACCTGTGACAAATTGTTGAGCCCTGTTGGACTGGGCCCGATGTGGGCACATCGAGTATGTGCTGAATGCTTGGCATGAGACAAAGCCCCAAAGCTTGTTCGGTGTGCTACGGTTAGCCTTCTAAACAAACATTGCAAGAGATCCGTGTACCAGGAGGGGTCCACCACTCCACACTAAAGCCAGCTTTAGTAGTTAAACTGCTTAGAATGGGCACTAGGGCGACAGATGCTTCTTGGGTGGAAGTATGGGGTGGGGGGAGTTGGGGGATCTACGTTCACACTTCAGTTACAAGTTAATGTATACATCGGTTTCCTTAGACACGAGGATTTGTCTTTTCAGTTTTCCTTTTCTTTTTCCTTCCTTTTCCTGTTCCATGATGTGAAGTGTCCAGACAGACACACCTGGGACGCGGCCCAGCTTCTGCACACTCTACCCCGCTCATGCGCTGCTCCCAATGATTAAAATTCTGTCCTGGAATGTAAACGGCCTCCTGGACAAAATTAAAAGATCAGCGATATATAACACCATGCGCAGATATACGCCCGCTGCGATCCTGCTGCAGGAGACACATCTCCTTGGGACCAAGTGCCCCATGCTAGCTAGAGGGGGATACGACAGAGTCTATCATGCGGGCTTCTCCAGAGGCTCCGGAGGAGTAGCTATTCTACTTCACCGTTCACTGCCAATTACAATAACGGCCATGCACACCGACCCATTAGGTAGATATATGGTGGTAACCGGGCTGATACACGGGCGGCCCCTAAACCTGGTGAGTATATACGCCCCCCTAGCAGGACTAGAGACTTTCCTGGCCTCCCTCAGACCGATCATAGCAGACCTCCCCCAGGGTACCACACTAATAGGAGGGGATTTCAACGCAGTGCTACACCCGAGCTGGTCATATCAGGAAATAGAACAGCCAACCGGTCATCCAGAGCATCGACACTTAGGGACTGGGCGGTCAGCCTCGGCCTGTGTGAAATATGGAGAACCTGGCACCCCAAAACCAGACAATACACACACACATCAGCTGCGCATGGGTCGCACGCCAGAATCGATCTCATATTCACCCCGGCGCTAGACATAGCTAGAGTTACAGGAGTCGAGATCCTTCCCCACAGGGTTTTCGACCACACACCTACACAGGTGCGCCTGGGCGGAGCTGACCCGACTAGCAGACCTATTTGGAGACTAAACGCCTGGTACCTGCAGGAGGAGGAATACAAGGAAGCAGTGAGAGTTCAATTGATGCAATACTTCAAAGATAACATAGGATCAGTGCAGTCCCCGGGCACGATCTGGACAGCATGCAAGGTGACAATTAGAGGCCATGCCAAACATCTCATCTGAGTGAGAGAACGTGCCCGTATCTCCCAAACAGCCGGACTAGAATCACGAGCAATGCTCCACGAACGCAAACACCTTGCCTCTCCCTTGGCCCAGGGCCTCTGCCAGCTCCTGAGGATGCGCGAAGAGGTCAAAGCCCTCACCCTAGAATCGGCCAAACTTATGTGGAAGGCCTCCACCGCCCGAATATATGGGTGGGGGACAAAAATGGGAAACTCCTGCACTGGCTGGCCACGCGACCAATGGCCAACAGAATCATACCTGAGGTCTCGGATGGGTCCAGAGGGCTCGCCAGAACCCCTAAAGACATTGCACAAAGCTTTGCAATTTACTATGCGCACCTGTACGAAGAACACCCCCGGCCCCAGGTAGAGAGAGACTCCCCTTTCCTTGGCGAAATCACCCTCCCCAAAGTGTCTCCTACAGTTAGAGACACGCTTGACGAACCGCTAACCTTGAAAGAGGTGACAACCGCAATAGCCGCATTGGCCTCGGGCAAGACCCCAGCCCGGGCGGCTTTCCAACTGAATTATATAAAGGATGTAGCGACATAGTAGGGCAGCACCTCCTTAGCATGTATGAAGAGGCCGAGAGCAGGGGACACTTTCCCCCAGGCATTGATCAAGCTACAACTGCAGTGATTCCTAAAACCCAGCCGCCATCACAAAACTGTGCGGATTACCGGCCCATTTCCCTTTTAAATACCGAAGTTAAGATACTCTCCTCAATCCTGGCATCAAGACTAAAACCAGCCTTCCCACCGCTAATCCACCCTGACCAGTGTGGCTTTATGCCAACCCGGAGCACCAGGCACTGCGTCAGACGCCTGCAGTTGGCTCTGGCACACCGCGATGCCCTAGCTGACTCACCCAAAGCTCTTCTCCTCCTTGACTTCGAGAAGGCATTTGACACGGTACACTGGTCATACCTGCACCAGGTACTGGAGGGCAACGGGATCGGTCCCAGATTTAGGAAACTTGTGGAACTTCTGTACTCTCAGCCAACAGCCAGAGTGCAGGTGAACGGAGCGGTGTCGGACCCTTTCCACATAGGACGAGGCACACACCAAGGTTGTCCCCTATCCCCACTCCACTTCACGCTAGTGATGGAACCGCTTGCCAAGCTGCTTAGAGAAGACCCTCTGATCGAGGGATGGTCCTGGCCCTCTGGCCCAGAAGACTGCGTGGCACTTTACGCAGACGATGTTCTCTTATACATTGCAAAACCGGCCACAAGCGGTCCACGTATTCTGCAGATCATAGACCTCTTCTAAGAGGCCTCCGGCCTCACGCTAAATCACTGTACATCCCTGCTGATCCCACTGCATCCCACAAGGGATTGCATTGATTGGCAACAGACCATTCCCATCCGTCGAAACAGTTTTAAATATTTGGGAATCTCAGTTTCCCTCATGCCAGAACTAGCATGGGAACTCAACGTCACGCCACTCATAACCAAAGCTAAAGCCGACCTCCAGCGTTGGCAAACCCTACCCCTTGACTTACTTGGGAGAGTTGCACTTTTTAAAATGATGGTCCTCCCTAGATTTCTCTACCTGCTGCAGAATTTCCCATTCCGAATCCCCAAGAGATGGTTTAAAAATCTGGACTCAACGATCCGTCAATTTTTATGGAAAGGCTCCCGCCCACGACTGGCACTCACTACATGCCAGCGAGGCGTATACGATGGAGGTCTAGCGATGTCAAACTTATACTATTACCACCTTGCAACGCAACTCATCGTTGTCAATGCCTGGGTCGGAGGCGGCTGGTCAGATCCTGTATACAGACTTGAGCTCGGCACACTGAAATACTCAGGAGTATTCGATGCCCTCTATGGGTGCCCAATTCCCAGTTCCACCCTGAGGTAACTAAGGTGACGCTACTGGGATGGAGAGACGCCCAGAGGATCACCGGTTGGTGAGACCAATTACCAAACAAACTCCACTGTGGCATGGTAATCTTCTTGCCGAGGTCAGGGGACTGCAGGGGTTCCGGAAGTGGGACGCCATTGGGATCTCCACACTGGGGGACGTCTGGGAGGGAACACACATGAGGTCCTTTGAAGATCTCTAGGGAGCCTTCTCCATGAACAAAGTGCAATTCTATAAGTACCTCCAGATCCGCCACGCTTTAGCGACACACATACGAACTGATGCACCCGTCCCAGATCACTCCCCAATGGAGGCGAAGGTACTAATGGGAAACCTAGGCGAGGGAGGAATCTCGCAGATATACCGCTAATTAATAACCAACACCTTCAGTCCTCTAAACAGACTTCGCAACAGGTGGGAGGGTTGGGTGGGGAAAATCGAAGAGGGAGACTGGGACGAGGCCTTAGCGGTGCCTAGAGCCCTAACTATATCCTCCAAAATCCGTCTTGTGCAGTCCTACTTTTTACACGTTGCATACATGACACCCAAGAGACTATACGAAGCAGGTCTCCGCTCCACGGCTGCCTGCCCAAGATGCCGGAAGCAGACTTCTATCACATTTCATGGTTATGCCCGGTCATAGAGACCTACTGGAAAGCAATTGCTGCACAGATCTCCAAAACCCTGCAGACCGATTTAACACCGGACCCGCTCCTGTACTTATTGGGGGTGATGGGAGACATTGACCTGGGAAGAGTGAAAAGATCCTTTTTGGGAATAGCATGTCTGGTTGCCAAAAGAGATATTATGGCCAAATGGATGACAGTAGGGGCACCATCCCTAAACAAATGGAAACAGGGAATGGACTGGTGTGCACAACAAGAGAGACTGGTATATGAGGCCAGGGGTTTCCCGGGCAAATATGATAAGATTTGGGGAGGATGGGAGGCCTTGAGGGACGACTAGAATATAGAGGATCCTAACACACACCTGAAATGCCAATCCCACTAATGAGCCCATGCCAACACGGACCTGGAACCCTCCCCCGGTCACGTACCGGGTTCATAGAAACCTATCTCCCCACGACTGTGAGGTATGATCACCGAAAGATAAACCCTCGTTCAAAACTGGTCCCTCAGCGCCAGAACAATTCAAACACCTATAGCGCGCACCACAGAACACTCATGGACAGGGGGCACTCCCCTTTATTTCCTTTACTTCCCTTATCTTTCTTTCTTTTTACACTAATTTACTTCAATTCAAGTGATTCTATTAGATCCAACGTATGTTTCCTGTACATAGTAGGATGTTATACAGTAAGGTATATCACTTGGTTGAAAGATATTTATGATGTTAAGTTTTATTCACCGCAAACAATAAAAAACTTCTTTATAAAAAAAATGAAAGGAAAAAAGACTGATGGGTCTATGAAGTCAGCAGTGGGAGGATACAACTAATCCAATCAAAAGCGAGATTAAAGTAGAAATGTTCAAAGGGTGGGACAAACACAAGAATAGGGAGGAAAATTATCCAATTATGAACAAGGGATTTACCCACAGCCCAATTATGTTTAGTATTGTATACAATGCAGTCTGCAACAGACAGCTGAAGTTATCTATAGTCCAACCTCAAAAACAAGCATTTGCAATGCAATGGGTCTCTCATTTGCTCGAGTTACAGCTATTAGCTTTGTTAACTCCTAACCGGACTTTTATTGCCACATAAATTGAAAATTAAAAGTAAAACAGTTTCACATAAGTGAGCCCATTCATAGCGCTACGGCTGCCATGAGCATCAGCGTGAAGAGACACACAAAATGAAAAAGAAGTTCGCTCGCAGTCAAACTTATCGGCAAAACTGCAATTAGCCATATAACAGGGGTGATGGCAAAGGCGGTAACAAAGCCTCCCCAAGGAGGGACAAACTTAAACCATTTACCAATGTCATCAAATGTTTTTTGAAGGGCAAGCGAGTGTTAATGATAGGTGTGAGGTGGGCGTTGTCAAAAGCCCAGATACATACCAACACGTTGGAAAAGCAACGCTTGGAGGCTGCTATGCTCAACCCAAAAATGGAGAATCTTATAAGGAGGCGGAGAGAGAAACAGGGTGTTGACGGGCAAGATAATTCACCCCGTGGCTGTGATTAGGAAACCGAAGAAAGGAGTGGCAATGTGGCCTCAGAACTTCCATTATGCTTGTGTCAGAGCCACGAAGGAGCTTAGTAAGTGGTCCACAGCGGTTTAGTGAAAACGGCGTAAGCAGATATCGTCCCGCCCTATCACCAGTTTGCACAACCTAAACGAAGATGTCCTTTCCTAACAGTATTGTAGAACTGACCCACCAAAAAACAAAATAACTAATATATCTCACTTCTGTTATGTCTGGTCTGGTAGATTTTATGTAAGTATAGGTAAAACCCTTTGGCCAGCATCGAGCTCCTTCAGCTGGGAGAGTGCCCATTGAGGTTTCTCACGAAGTTCACTCAGAAGAAATGCAAGTTGCTACAAGGCCTCGGGAGAGTGGAGGGTTGCCTTTATAGTTGAATAGCTTATAGATGCTTCTAGAACAGTTAAGAAAATAGCTCCATATATTCTTGTATGTGAGCCTAAACTCTACACCTCTCTGGACGTCCTCACCTCGCTATTCACGTGGCACTGACTTCTGCCTCCTCAGCCTGGCTGGAGACTTTGAAGAAAATAGACAGTGTTGTCGCCATGCCAACCAGATGTTGTGTTCCATTAGTGTGTTTCAAAATGGATAAACACTATATTCGTACACCGCTGTGCGGTAGGCAAGTGTCGCCTCTGTCTGCCCTAACAACTTTAAAGTGCTTTTTAAATAGAAATAACCTCTTGTGTAAGTGTGAATTTACACCATATTAGTCCAAAGTACTTTCTGCCAACTTTTAATGACGAGTCTGACTTTTTCTACTAACGCCTGTATCCTTATGTGACGTGTACCTCGCCACATAAGCCTTGCAGCTTGACTTCTCTAAAGAGTGTTGAAGAAGCAGGGTTTTTGCAAACTGCTAATTGTGGCTTGCTGTTTTTTATCAGCAGGATGCCAGAATTATGCATTATATTGTCACCCTTTGAGATGCTAGATAGGTTGGTGTGTATGGTGGTATGTCTCCATTGCTGGCACCAGGGCTGGGCCCATTCCTGACTGTTTCACAAAATTTGAGCTCCAGTCGATCATCTCAGCAGTGTTCTCATAATTAATTTATATACACTGTTAAGAGTGTTGCTGTTGCCGGAAGCTCCCCAGATGGCATAAAACAGAGTGTATTTTTATATTTATTTATTGATATAGTTCTTCAGTTGTCTGGAGACACCATATATACACTAAATAATGAAACATCTTGTATAGCTCTCTTGTTTCAGCATTCCGTGCCTTCCTTCTGGGACCTCCTCAACAACAGCATACCAGACCTTCTCTTCCTAACCGAAACCTGGATGAACCACGCCTCAGCCCCTGCATGCTGTTATGATCCCAGTCCCAGCAGGATACACAATTGTTTGCTAGGACTGCCTTCACATACCGGGCAGAGGTCTCACCATCATCTACACAGACACCCTCAATGTACTACATCACTGATGCAGACATACCTTTCATGGAACACTTGCACGTCAACTTGCAAGCAAAAAACACCACACCATGAAGGGCAACCTAACCTACAGACAACCGGTCTGTGAGGTTACTTCAGCAACTTCATCTTAGACTTCATTGCCACCGTCAACATCAACTCCAAATGCTTCCTTCTTCTGAGCCACTTCAGCTTCTACCTGGAAGACCCCTGCAACCACTGCTTCACTGACCTCCTCGAGAGTCTACACAACATATGACTTTCCAAACTCATTACGGGACCTACTCACAATGCAGGACACGCCTCTGGAAACTGCATCAGTTACCGCTCCACCTTTCCACTAAAATGGACCAAAACAGTGCATTATCCATTTCGATATCTCTATGACACAATTCAAAGCTTCCATCAACAGTAACCAACCCAGCTGGAACTGGAGAAAAATAACGTAAACAGACTGGTGCAAGACCCTTAAAGTAAAAAAGCCAGACACTATCAACAACCGAGCTACAGACATCAGCAATTCAATCAATGGATCGCCAACTGTGCTGACATACTCACACCCATCAAAGCCAACAAACTGCAGAACCAACAACCGGGCCTCTTAATATACGGAAGAACTCCAGGTCTCCAAAAGGTTTTGCAAGCAGCTGGGGAGGAAGCAGAGAACCAACCAAGATGTTGATGTTGAGGCTAGATCACCCTACAAGGCGGCCCTCATGCCTACCACCACCTCCTGAGAGTTACCAAGAAAAGAGTCCTCACTGGTAGGATCGAAGCGAGTTCCAACAGCAGCAAAGAGCGATTTCCCATCAGCAAGGAATTCACCGACCCAAACACCTCGGCCAACTCCATCACCCCCTCCCTGGAACTCTGAGATGACCTTTCAAATTACCTCCGCAACAAAATTGAACAAATCTATAACAAGTTTGAAAAGCAACCAAATCCAGAGGACATTATCAGCAAACTGCACACCTGCCACTAGGACAGACATTTAACCAATTAGAGAACACTTACTCAGAAAGTCTGCACCAACTTTGGTGAAAAGCTACAGCTAATTTTGAAGTATGCGCTAACTATGTACTACATTTGCCAGAATGCAAAGGCATGAACTGTGCTGGAATGTGAGGCAGTGTGCTCCCCAAACCCACTTCTGTTTAAAAGGCTCCTGAGAGCAAGCAAGCTGATGAGATTTGGAGATGCACCAGTGTGCCTGTGAGTGGTACAGTGATCTGAGAGGAATTTGGCAGCTTTTCCAGCAACCCAGATGATTTCTCTTTGCTGTCTATGGCTTCTGCTCTCCACTGATGAAGGGCTAAACCCAGAAACAGGTGTCTAGAGATACACAGCAATGTCTGCACCAGCTTTGGTGAATAACAACAGCTAATTTTGTAGTAAGTGCTAATGGTGTACTACATTTAACAGGATACAAAGGCACAAACTGTGCTGAGATGTGTTGCAGTGTGCTCGCAACTGCCCTTCTGTTTAAAAGGCTCCCTTGAGCCAGCAAGCTGACGAGGTTTGGAGATGTGCCTGTGAGTGGCACTGTGATCTGAGAGGAATTTGGCTGCATTTATAGTAACCTCAGGTGTATTTTCTCTACTGCTTTTGCTCTCTACTGGTGAAGGGCTAAAGACAGAAACGCGTGTCTTGGTTGGTGCAATATCTGCACCAACTTTGGTGAACAGTGACAAATGAAGTAAGCCCTAATTGTGTACTACATTTACCAGGATTCAAAGGCACAAACTGTGCTGGGATGAGAGGCAGTGTGCTCCCAACCCCCCCTTCCACTTACCGATGAAGTCACCACCTCAATCATTAAGACCATCCACTCCGGGGCTTCGACAGACCCTTGTCCACACTATGGGCCTGATTCTAACTTTGGAGGACGGTGTTAAACCGTCCCAAAAGTGGCGGATATACCACCTACCGTATTACGAGTCCATTATATCCTATGGAACTCGTAATACGGTAGGTGGTATATCCGCCACTTTTGGGACGGTTTAACACCGTCCTCCAAAGTTAGAATCAGGCCCTATATCTACTACAACATAGGAGCTGCAAATTTCTCATCCACATCATCAGCTCCTCCATCGAGTCTGCTACGTTCTCAGAGGACTGGAAGCCTGCTGCAGTCATTGCCCTCCTAAAACAATGTTGGCTGACCCCAACAACCATATCAACCTCTGACTTATCTACCAGCTACTGTACCCAACAAAGGTGATAGAGAAAGCAATCAACCAACCACCTGGGCCTCCACAGTCTTCTTGACCACTCCCAATCTGGATTCTGCACCAATCACAGCACAGAGACATCATGTATCCAACCTCAGATGAGATCTGCACTCTTCTAGACTGAGGAGAAACTGCTTCCCTCATATTGATGGACCTATAATGTAGCATTCAATAGTGTGTCACACTCCAGCCTCATCAAACAATCAAAGGCTCTGCCCTTGAATGGATAGGCTCCTTCCTCATAATAGAACACAGCAAACCAGACTCCCCCACTAAACGTCAAAGCTCAAGGACCCGATCTGCAGAGTCCCTCAAAGATCGTCCCTCAGCCTCTCCCTGTTCAACATTCACATGACACCACTCGCAGATGGCATCAGATCCCACAACATCTCCATCATCTCCTACGCTGATGACACTCAGCTCATTCTCTCAAAGTTAGACAAATCTTCCACAACCAGATCTAACCTCACCAAATGCATGATGCAAGTATCAGAATGAATGAGAACCAGCTGCCCAAAACTTAACACGGATAAGACTGAAGTGCTGGTCTTTGGGACAAGAACTCCCCCTGGAACTCAACGTAGTGGCTACCAGAGCTCCATCCTACTCCTTCACCCACCAACCACTCACTCAACCTAGGGATCACATTAGATGACAAACTCAACATGGCCATTCCGGAGAACGCAATTGGTTGCTCCTCCTTCCACATGCTACGCTTCCTTAAAATGATCTTCAGATAGATTCCCGAGAGCACCGGACATGCCTTCACTCAAACCCTAATCACTAGCAGACTTGACTTCTCTATGCTGGAATCCTCAACTACCTCCTCCAGCATCTTCAGACCATCGAGAACGCTGCTACTAGAATCGTCCTGGATCTTCCACGGAATACCCGCATCACACCTCATCTCAGAGATCTACACTGGCTGCTGATATATAAATGCTCCCCTTCCTCCAGACACCTATGCTCTGAATCTCTCTCTCTCACACACAAAACCAGCATCTGCAAAAGCAGAATAGGAGGGCTAGCCTTCTCATTCCTTGCACCAAAAATATGGAATAACCTGCGCTACACCTAAGGACCCTCTCCTTGCTTCTGGAATTCCATAGGAAATTGAAGATCTGAATAATCACCTAGTCCTTGCAGACGACCTTCAAACCTGCTCTATCACCTGAATACCCCTTTGGTGATTAGTCACACCTTACAAATCCTTATAACACAACAAAAGATAACTAATCCAATTGATGTGGCAGCCTTGAGGATCGAGGTATTTTGCCAATGAAATATAATCTTCAGTTTCCTGGTATATTATTTTGACTTGTACTCTGGGATTGAACTGCTATGTAAATCTTCAGATTTTATATTTATAGATATATACAGGCATGTGAATAGCACATGTGTAGCTGCTTTTATTAATAAAAAGCAGAGCTTTAAAAACTGATATTTCACTGTGAAATATGTTCCCTATTTTGCAGAAATATAAAATAACAAGACTAGCCTCAGCTTGATCTCTTTCCCTCCAGGGAAGCAGACTGTAGATAATGACTGCGCGAAGCAGTTCACAGAGCTTTACCACTACCCATTGTATAACAAGCTATCGCTTTATGAAAAATAAATAAAGCCTGAACACTCTAATTTCTAAACAGGGTGGGTTGTTATTTTTCCTTGAAGGCAGTAGCTTTAAAAATCTCTTCTGCAGACACAGAGATTGTATTGACAAATCAAGTAAAGTGTCAAATTGTGAATCGTGGTCTATCCCCACCCCTAACAAAGTACAAAACTTTTAAAATGTGTTGGCTCAGATACCTGTTTAGATGTTCAAAGTTCAGGTGTCTTTAACAACACTGCTTTTTATTTTGTTGTGTTATCCCCACAATCTTGCATCCTAAAATGTCATGATTGCAATCTTTTTATTTGTGTTTTAGATGTAGTCATACTACATGTGGTATGCTGTTCTAAACACATTTCCATGGAACCGTCCTATCTTTTATATGGTCCTGATGCACAATCGTAATGAGACGTCTTTTACAGCTTCTTGGTTTTCGTTGACTGTGGTCTGTTGGTCTTGTATTACTTACTTGTACTTACTTGTATTACTGTACTTTTTAAATGTGACTCATTGAATAGTGGCTCGCAAGTAGCTGGAGTAGGCATTGGTGTATCACTTAATGCCTGATTACAACATTGGCGGAGGGGATTACTCCATCACAAACGTGATGGATATCCCGTCTGCTGTATTACAAGTTCCATTATATCCTATGGAACTCGTAATACGGCGGACTGGATATCCGTCACATTTGTGACAGAGTAATCCCCTCCAACAAGGTCTTTATCAGGCCATTAGTCATGAAATCCATTGGATGATGGTCAGCTAGGCTGTGTTCTAGGTTTCTGTGGAACATTGTGTGGCCTGAAATCATGTGCTAAAGATCATTTCCATACGTTTCGTTCTGCTGAGGGTGTACGTTTATCCATTGCTCGGTTTCAGGCAGTCGTGACGTTTCGAGGTATCCTATCCCATTAAGCGTCTTTGATGCCATTCCCTATGTATGTGGGCATAGTAGGTTTAAGTAGGTCTTCTAGACCCTGGGTACATAGGTTAGTGAGAGGGTATTCCTATGTCAGTATTACTTGAATGGATGTACTGTTTGGGTGGCAAATGTCTAGCCAACTGTATAGTGCTTGGAACTGTTTTCAGCAAAAGATGGTGCCTGGAATTATATCCAATATGTACTGGCCATGTAGTGAAAATTATGAATATGTCAATGTGGACGTGATTTTGCGATGTCAAAAGCTTAGCCAACTATTTGGCTTGGAGCTGTGGGGTTGCATGTGTTGTTGCCTGAATTGTGTCTAATGTGAATTAGTGTAGGGTAAGTATAAAGATATCTTGATGTCTTAGACTGTAGACATGACAAACGCATAGAGATCTTATGGCTTGAATGATGGGTACATGATGAAGCCAGGTGATGCATGTAATGAATACAGTAGGTGAAACATAGATGTTCTGCCCATTAATGTCTGCTGAATGTAGGGTTATATGGTGGGAGAAAAGCATAAGGAGGGGCAGCACAAGTGTTCATTTTGCAGCTCCAGCAGCACTGATTGTTAGTTTAAAAACATTAATAAAAATAAATAAGCAATTGCCCTGGCATTGGTTGTACATATTTTAATTGTTGCTGAGGCCTGACTCACAACACCAATATGCTGGACATGAGCGTGAGAGGTCCCTGTTCCCAGCAGCTCGTGATCCCCACCCCAGTAAGCTCGCAAAAGTTGCACAATTTTAGATTGTATATGGTTATGTTTCCATAGGGGGGTCATGATTTGTTCTGGCACTAATTTGATGTTTGTGCATCAGTACATCATGGTATAACCAGAGGTTCAGATTTCAGTCAAACCTAATTTGTGCAGACCCCTCTCCTTTTCATTATTTAACCAGGAAACCTTCTGATCAATCATATAGTTTTGCATCGGAATTCTAAGAAGCTCAACACTCCTCTGCAGTAGTGGTCTCCAACCTTTAATGTAATATCTTATGTTGAATGAAATTCATACCGATCCACTGATATTATTAGTGTTGTACTAAAGACCACATCTGGCAAGTTTACATTAGTGGCCATCATATGTAAGAGTAGAAGCAGTGATCACCTCAGTGCATCAGGCAGGACTACCGGTAGTAATGTAAAGAGGCTTTGTCAATGCCTTAGTAAAGGTACTACATAACAGCCAAAAAGACCCTGGCTCCAGTGTAATAATATTAGTAATAATTAACATATTTTGGAAATTCAACCATTTTTCTCCAAATGTCAGCTAACTGAGGTCTGAACATACTCACACGTCCATCTCAAATACACCCTCTTCAATTTTGGTGTGCGTAAATTAATTCAACTGGACTAACATTTCTTTTTTTGAGTTTGAAAGAAAGTTTATTAAAGAAAATTGCAACAAGTATTACATAGTTACATTAAAGATTGGAAATATAAAATGAATAGCAAAACATATTACAAATATTGACAGTACCGTATTAGAATTAAATTTATTGCATATATATATACTTTATAGCATAATAAGTAAAATAAGGAAATAGAGAGGGAACGGGGGATATGGGAAAATATCAGAATATCTAGTGAAAGACATAAAAGAAGAGAGTGAAATGAAATGCATAAGCATCAAGGCACTAATAGCATATCATCAATAAAAGCTTATAAAAGAGGAAACATATACAAGACTTATCTTGTACACAGAGATTTGGGAACCTCTTCCAAGAAAGACTGACGACGAGCTGAAGCTCCTGGGCTAACATTTCTAATTGAGTAGGCTGGGATTCACACAGGAGAACTACTCACAGGTAGCTGGAAAGTCACTCTTAGGAGAAGCCTGCACTACATTCTCCTTCACAAAGCAACACTAGTTCAAAAAACGGATGATCCAAATATTTTTTCAGTCGGGTCTCCTTACTGTAAGCACATTAGACAACTGTGGGTTTTCTATTGATCTATGGTCTTCACAGGTGTGAAAAGAGATGCAACATGGGTGTTTAGTTTGAAAACAAAGATTGACAAATCATCTGGTTATGGACTCACCTTGTTTGGGGATCAATATGAGTCCGAAGGTTGCATGCAAACAAAGCAGAACATAAACTTCAAGACTCTGCACTCCCATGTTAAGAAAGGTAGGCCCATATATGTCTATTCTACTTGGTGTCCTGAGAGCAGGGTTACCAAACATGTGCAGGCTTTACTCAGCTTTTACTACGAGCACCAAACCAGCACTGGCGCATGATTTTAGAATGAACTGTAAAGTAGTGGCTGGTTTGAGGCTCCGTCCCTTTAATGTCTAAGGATGTAGAGAGGTACAATAAAAACATGTCTCTTGAGATGATTCATATCACGTGGAATCTATCAGTGGATGGCAGATTTCTCCCTTCTGTCAGCTTACCTGTTCATAGAAATAAGCTGGATCCTGTTAGCATCCATCGGACATCTATGGCATCTATTTTCACAGTTGGGCACCCACTTTCTTACTTTGGTAAATAAATTCATTAGCAGTGAACAACCTGCAAACCTGGAACAAAATTCAGAAAGAAAAATCAGATACAAAAGCAGTCATTCAAGAGAGATGTGATGTAACTTGGGGTAGGAGGTGGGTTGGAAGCATAATCTTGAACCAGGAAACTATTATCTTGAGCTCTCCTGTGACTTCTGGCATATCTGAACATCTTGGATGGATGCACAGGCCAACTATACATACCATGAGCCACTGTTTATTGTGTGGTTATTTCTTCCTTTTTTCCTTACACCTTACTTTCCATTTGTTTCTCTGATTTGTTTTTGCTTTTTGGGGATTTTACATCTATACACCACTGATGATCTGTGCCCATTACAGCTCTATGAAGAAGATACAATCTATCACAGCCTGACACATAAAATGAAAACAATTTATAAAACAAATGGGGGTAGAATTTGTTAGACTGTAAAATAACGAAAAGAAAATTCAAACATAGAATATTGAATCATGGAAAAGAACTCATACAATTTAAAGAAATCTATTACTGAAATTATATATGCATATATGTATTACATTCACATTTGACACATCTCGCTGTAAAGTAGTAGAATGCTGCATTTCATGAAAATGCATATCGTTTATCCAAAACAATGTAGAGCGGATAATAGAACTTACATAAGTTGACCAAAATCATGTGAAAAAACATCTCATAAACATTCCTCTCCCTGAAACGAGGTGATATCAAATGACCTTCACTACAGTAACACCACGAGAAAGCAAATAGTGGCAGAAAACGCCAACAGCAAATGCAAAGTTAATGTAACTTAAAAAGGCCCTCATAACAACAGGGGCAGGCACCTAGACACAGTGCTGGCTGCTACTGAATGGGGTGGCGGGGAAGGGGTGAAATAAAAAAAATAAAAAAACACTTGCCTGCTCTGTCGGGTGATGGGTTCCGTCCCTCCTCTGTCCTCGTCCTCTTCCTGACTCGAGTCTCTGCAGCACACAAGCTCCCATACTCCCCTTAGCCAATCAAGGCCCTGCTGTCACCAGCATGACAGCAGCATTGTGATTGGTCTGAGTGGCCTCGTTCGGTGCTCAGACAGGGAGTGGGAGCCTGTGCACGTTCTCCACCTAACGGTACAATGCAGCCGGGTGGAGAAATGCAAAGTGCGCATGTCTGTTTGGCCGGCCCAACACAGCCAGACAAACGTCATGCACAATAGTGGTGCACTCCACTTCTACTCCCTGTCACTTAGCCCAGCCCCACCCCACCTTAACCTGGCTCCAGCACTGAAAAATAAATTGATATCAACACTGTGTTATTATCATTTTATTTTAATTTTATTTTTTTGCACTGCTCAATGCAACGGGGCGCCGCTCCTCCGGTTTAGCAGAGGAGCTGCCACTGCCTAGATAACCGAAAATGGCAAAGTATTAATTCTTGCTTATTTTAAAAGACCAGTGTTCAAATTGGTTTAATCTCAGAGCCTGCAGACTAGCTCACAGGGTTGGTGCACTTGGATATAGGAAGAGCAATTGCAGCACTTACCTAGTCCTACAGGATTCACATGGCAGGCAGTATTTTTATGGTAGATTAAAAATCTATTTTAGTGTGAGCATGGGGACAAATGAATCCAAGGAGTATGTCTGGACATGTGGGGTTGTTACTGATTTCCAGGTGTAAGTCAGGAAACTTTTGTGAATTGTTGAAAGTTGTTACTCTGACCCCATGAAATTTTAGACACGACCATGAGACCAAAATAGTAGAAAACTGATGTCTGAGACAGAAGGAAGGTAGGGGCTTTTCTTGATTTTTCCAGAGGTGGTTGCTTGTTTTGTACAGAGGTGGTTGATTATTTTAAGTCGAGTGTGCAAGCGCTTTGACCTGTTGAAATCTATCTGTGGGCCACGCCCACCGCACACCCATCACTATCACTCGTTCCTGGGGTTGCCTTTCAAAAATCATTTGTTATAATTGGTAAATGGTCTACTTTTGTCCCTTCTTGGGGCGATTTATTAACACCTTGGACACCGACCCTGTTACATGGATAATTGCACATTTGCCGATACGTTTGACTGCAAGCAAACTTATTTTTCCTTTTGTGTCTCATCTTTGCGCTCACACATATGGTGGCTGTGGTGCTTTGAATCGGCTCGCTTATGTCAACTGTTTTAATTTTAATTTTCAATTTATGTAGCAAGAAAAGTCCAGTTAGGAATTTACAATGCTAATAACTTTAGCTCGAGCAAACGTAAGACCCATTGCATTGCAAATGCTTGTTTCCAGAGGTGGTTGATTGTGTAGGCAGAGCCTGAGACCACGAAGGTAGTTGGTTTTTACAACTGATGACGTGGTTCACAGTCAGCACAAATTCGTCTCAAGCATGGAGAAAAGATCAAGGGTGATGATTTATACGAAATTCGCACATTCCCATGGCAGGAAGGAACATTGAATATTGATTGTAGGAATATATTTGTGCCAAAAAGGACGCTAGAATGGAGCAAAAAAACGAAAATGGATTTATAGTGGCACTTAAAAAGTCCAAACTCGTTCAGAGCACAGGATGTACTGAAATGTGAACACGAACAAAGAAAAATGTGTTCCAGCGCCCCAGTGGATGTCACCTGACAACAGACCGTCAGACATTTCAATAAAATCACAAACCCGAGCTTGTGAAACACAAAGACCGCAGGAAAGCAGCCGCTGGCTACTATGGCAACATATAGGCTTGTGCGTTCCACTATATGTATTTATTTGAGAGCGTTGCGGGAAGAAAAATGTCGGACATAGTTTCTTTTGTCGCGCCAGCTCGCTTATTAAAGCTGTATTTTGTCTGGGACGACGCGAAAGATGTTCATTATTGTGATGTTTTCAAATGACCTATTCCCGATTTCAGGGGATTCCAGGTAACTCAGACAAAAAGGAATCAGTGCAAAGGCGAGAGCAAATAAACCCATTGAAACTGTGACACTGAACAAACAAAACTCATTTAAAATATAAATTGAACGGTAATAAGGCCGTAGGTGAATCACGAGATGAAAAGAATGTGGCCACGTGGAGGTACAGAGTGATGGAGACTGCAACATGAGGTTAATAGAACTACGGGCGGGATGATCAAAGCTATCGGTCCAGGTCACAGCATCGGGCTGTTTGCGACCGATAAAAGGCTGTCTGGCATGTTCCAAATGCAAAACTGGGATTGCAAAACCCCCCCCAATTTAGAAGTATGATGGGGACATTTCAAGGCAGCAGATTTCTGTTGTGATACATGAAGGAGAATAGTTCAGTTGTAATCAGCATGATAATATCAGAATACACTTCTAGGAGCCCCTAGGTTCCTGTCTCCTGCAGTATAATTTGTCACGTAGTACTAGGGAGCAGGAGGATTAAAGTGCAGGTGTTGGTGTCATCACCTGCCATTTAACACTAGCAGTGTTGTGGTTTGAGGCGGGGGCGTTTGATGAATCCAAGAGGAATGGCTGCCTGAGTCCTTTCCTGATCCACGATGACCGTGGATGGGGGCAGTTAAGGGTTTGTCCATATTTTTGGAGACCAGCGGGGGGTGAAATGTGACAGATGTGAGCAGATTGTTTCGCACTGTCGGCGACACCAGACAAAGAGAAAATAGTGGCTGCACCTCGAGCAACATGATTAACTTTTGCCAATTAACAGCCCTCATGAGGCTCTACAGATAGAAGTAAGATCTTCGCCTGGTCTAATCTACTTTTGTTTGGAGGATTGCTCCTCTGCTAGCTGCCGCTCAAGTTTGAATTTTTACCCGCTTCTGTACTCTGCCTGCCCCATATCCCGGTGGCTACCGTGATTCCAAGCACCTTCCCTTGCTGCATGCTCAGAATGGGTTCCTTTGGAGGGGAATTGCCGACTGTAGGGAGGTCTTCCACCCAGGAAATTTGGGGAAGTGGTGCAGTCCAAGACTGCACTAGGTAGTTGGGGTAATTGTTTCAGCTTCGGCCAGCCAGGTATATTAGGGCGCCATTTTAGGTGCAGGGTACCATTCTAGGGCAGGTGATACAGTGGTTGTCAGCTAGGGGAATACATTTTCAATTTTCAGGTAGTGCAGGGTGGATTATCCATGAGCCTTTGGCTAGGTGTTTTTCAATATCGGAGTGGTGTGAGCCTATAAAAAAAAAAACCTGCAAGTAAGAAGCGAAGGAAATGTCTACTTAACTTGTGCGATGATGGCTTCTGATGAATTAGTGCGGCAGGCCCTATGTCTGCTTAGTATGCATTTGATGCAGGAGAGCACGCTGGAAGAAATACGCCCGGCACGTAGGGAGGTGAGCGGTGTGGCAGCCGCCGTATGGACCTGCTAGCCACCACGCCGGGCAAGGAGAGTCAGGGCAGCGGTAAGGGGGCGCTCAAGCGTGAGAGAAGCGGCCTCTGTCAGGGCCAGGGAGGAGCAGGAGCGCGCGCCTGGTCATCGTTCCCCAGGGACGGCACTCCGTGGAGGACTCGACGTGTCCAGTCCTGTGAGTCGGGAAGAGGCTCGCGTGGCGCACAGGCAATTGAGCGGTGCGTCAAGCTGGTGGCCAGCGAGGCCTCACATCCCGAGGGGCCTCGCGGACCTCATGTGCTGAGGTGGGGAGGGGTGGGATGACGCGAGGTGCGTTAAAGAGGGGGATGGTGGGAGGAGGAGGGGATGGCTCCAGCCAAAGCATGGAGGACACCGTGGGGAGAAGAAGAGGGGAGCAGGTGGTTTCAGGAGGCAGAAAGGGAGGAGCAAGCCCTGGATGGGGACATCAGGTGTTGGGAGGAGAGCATGGATGAGGAGGAAGGTGGAATGAGTGAAAGGGTGGATGGGAAAAAAACAGTGTCCTCTCGCTGGTCCCCCATTTTAGAATGGAGTGACGAGGAAGGGGAATGAAGGGAGCAGAAAAATGGAGGGGAGACTGGTGTGGGAGAAGGAGAAGGCCATTTAGTTGTGAGGACCCCCGTAAAGGTATATTTTTTTCACTAGCGTCAACTACAAGTGCTATCCTGAAGATCGGTTGCACTGTTTATGTACATGGATATTATCTGCAAAGAGCAGCTGCATTATGGTGGATATGTGTGGGTGCAGTACGATGAGGAGTTTTGAGCATGCATGTCAGAAGACCCCGATGTTCAGTGGGGGGAGATTGACTCAGACTTGTGGCAGCACACCATCGGCCCAACTAAGTTTGGTAAGACCATCTTTACAGCCAGTGGTCTCCCTATTACGTATCCGCCCTTTCCGGTGAGGGGTGGAAGCAGCAGGAAAAGGACAGGCAGGAGCATCTGGAACTGGGACAGCACAAATTGGGTCCCATAACAAGGAGATGTGCACTCTGGAATATTGTAAATTTAAGTATGAGTGCTCAAAATGTGCAGGGTATTACGCTCTGGTCCACTGCTATGGAAATAACACCCCACTGCTATGGAAATAACACCCCCTCAACAAGTGGGGCAGGGCAGTGGTAGCCACCATATAGTGGAGGGGCCCTACAGGGATGGCAGGCACCGGCAAGGGGGTCATGGTCTAGCGGGAAAAGGCTCTTACTCCAGTTAATCTAGAAAGGCTGAATTTTTGGTTACAGCCCTATGACAAAAGGAGAATGCAGAGTTGCTGTGGGAGGGGTTTACTTACGTATTTAGGTTGGGGTACACGGACCAAGAGAACGACAGTGGATGGAGAACCTAAGATCGGTGAATGGCAAGGAGGAGGAGGTTCGGCACAAGTTGGCGAAAGAGGTGGCAGAAGGTAGCATGGCAGGCCCTTTTTCAGATTGGCCGATGTGGAACCTTATTGTGTCACCTATTGGTGTGGTGCCCAAAAAAGAGACAGGACAGTTCCGGCTCATACAACATCTATCCTGGCCGGAGGGCACATTCATGAATGACTTCATCCTGGAAGAGTTGATGAGGGTATCATACGCCTTGGTGGATGTGGCCATTAAGATGGTGGAAGCGTTGGGTTCCTGAGCACTAATGGCAAAAACATACATTAAGTCAGCATTTAGATTGCTGCTGGTGCATCCACAGGATTTTGAACTCACTCTTGGGCATTTAGTTGAAAGGGGAGTGGTATGTGGAAAAGGCATTTCCAATGGGTTGTTTCATTTCTTGCTCACTGTTTGAGCGTTTCAGCATGTTTATGCAATGGCTATTCACAAGGGTCACAGGTCATGGAGCGGGGACCCACTATCTGGATGATTTCTTCTTTGCCATGCCAGCAGGTTCTGAACATTGTGTAGAGATTTTTGCCCAATCCAAAGGTCTTATGGGGACCTGGATGTGCCCCTTGCCCCTGGGAAGACAGTGGAACCCAGAAGAGCGCTATCCTTTTTAGGGATCGAGCTGGACTCAGAGGCCACGATGGCTCGCTTGCCTGAAGACAAACGGGCGGCTATGCTGGAAGTGGTGTCTGAGATGTTGTGCAGGCACAAGGTGACAGATAGAGACATACAGGTTCTACTGGGTCATCTTAATTTTCCTTGTAGGGTAGTGAGGGCAGGGAGGACTGTCTGTAGAAGACTGGGGATGGCTCTGGTGGGACACAAACTGCCTTACCACCATGTGAGGCTTAGAACAGGTACAAAAGAGGACTTGCGCATGTAGTGTATCTTTCTGCAATTCTTCAATGGCATCTCTTTGCAATTGTGGCAGAAGTGTGAGTGGGATGCACACATTTTTTCAGATGCGGCAGGTGCAACAGGTTTTGGTCTCTACTGGAAAGGGCAATGGTGTGCTGAGGAGTGGCCTGATGAGTGGAAGCAAGGGGGTAACAGCATAGCTTTCTTGGATCTGTTTCCTCTGGTGGTGGCAATCTGTGTGTGGGGGCAGTATCTGAAACCCGAAAAAGTTGTTTTCAGGGTGGATAATTTGGCAGTGGTGCACTTGGTGAATAGGCAGTCAGTGAGGGATCCAGAGGTCCTGCAGCTGCTGAGGATATTTGTCTTGGGGATCTTGCACCATGATATTTCTTTCAGGGCAAGACATGTGCCTGGAATGAACAATGACATTTTGGATGCTTTGTTTCGTTCACAGTGGGAGAGGTTCCATGGGCTAGTCACGGATGAGGAACTGGTCAGGATGGGGATGCCGGCAGTACATTGGAGCGTAGGCAACAGAGGATGCTTCTCTTGGTGGTGAACTCTTTGAGGCCTTCCACGAAGCGGGCGTACGCGCTGGCATGGCAGGAAGTTTTGAGTTCTGGAGCAAGGAAAAGAGGGACAGAAGGAGAGCGAGTAGAAGATGTGGTACAGTTCATCATGGACTTGATTGAGAGGGAACAGTCGAGGGTAACCATAGTGGGAAAGCTCACAGGGATTTCCTTTGTAAGGAAGTTATTATGGGGGTATCCGCCATAGTCGGGAGAGTTAGAGCAGAGGATTCTTGAAGGCTGGTCCAGAGAGGGTGGTTGGAAGGGGAGAGCTAGAAGACTGATTACTCTAGGCTTGTTGAAGGAGCTCCTGACGACCCTCCACACCATATGTGTCCGGGAGTGAGAGACACTGCTGTTTGGGATGTTAATGTCCTGGATGTTTTTCGGAGCCTTCAGAGTGTCTGAGCTGTTGGGTTCTAGGCACATGGTGAGCACAGCCTGGAGAGGTGTGCAGGGAAGCCAGAAAGGACTGAGCCTTTTCCATCATAGTTCTAAAGCAGACCAGGCCAGGGCTGGCTCATCAGTATTCCTGAGGAAGTACCCAGTAAAAGGGATATGCCTTTGGTATTTGGACAAGCATTTGTGGGAGCAGAGCAAGGACCGTTCGGGATGTGTTTTCAGCTGTGGGGATGGGAGGAAGGTAACCTCCTTTTAGTTGCTTTCTGTCATGAGAAAGTGCTTGACAGCATTGGGCTGCGACGCTGCAGCGTTTGGGACACACTCTTTAAGAATAGGAGTAGCTACGGAGGTGGGGAGGTAAGGGTGGGGTAGGGCAGGGATTATGGACTTGGAGCATTGGAGGTCAAATTGTTACCAGCTGTATGTGCGCTGAGGGGGGCTGGTGAGTTTTGGGGTAAGCACCTAACAGTGTGTTTTGTCTTCACAGGTGTCGTTCCAGGCCGGGATGCAAGCTGCATCTCGATTAGGGTAGTGGGGCACTCATTTATAAAGTGGGCCCAGTGACAGGCAAAGAGAACCAACATCGCAGAAAACCTTGGATTGGACTTGGAGTGATATAGAGTGTGCTGGGAGGGAAAATGTGGTATGAGGTGACAAGAATTGTTGTTGGTGTTGGAAAGAATGAAATCCAGGCGCGCATGCCCAGACTTGCTGTTGCTACACCTAGAGGAAAATGATTTAGTGGTGCAAACAGGCCTTGACGTGATGAAAGCCATGAAGAGGGATTTACAGGGGGATTCAGAGGCAGCGGAGAGGGTGCCATGTGATATGGACGGCATTTGTCCTGCAGAGGTCCTGGAGGGGAGCTAAGAATCTGGGGGCCATTAAGCGTATGCGCCGAAAGGTTAATAAGGAGATGATAGACTTTTGTGCAGAAACATGCATCACAGATCTGGAGCATGTGGACCTGAGGTACGAAGACGTGGAGTTCTTCTGAGGGGATGGGGTGCACCTGTCCTTCATGGGCATGGAATTGTACTTGTTGAACTTACGGGAGAAGGTGTGAAGGAGCTATTACATGAGCAGTGAGTGGTGAGGGGCAGAAAAAGTCGAGTGGGTGCCTTTTTCTGGTGGTGGAGGCAGAGCAAGTCCTCATGGCATACAAATAGTTACGGATAGCGGATCTGGCAGTACACTTTGAGAACAAAAGGGGGGTGGACAACAGCAGGCCAAGACAACAAGTAAAACATTGCATTAAGAGTTATGCTAGTTGCAAGTTAATTTGTTATGTTGCATCTGAAGGTGTTTAATGATACAAAACTGTTTCAACAGGAAGTAAACAGTTTGAGCAGTTTAAGGAGTACTAGATGGCAAGGTAAAGCTTAAAGGGCAGGGGGAGGGTAGGATAGGGTATGGGGGGTGAGGTTTGTTAGGTGAATGGCTGTTTAGTGAGCTAATTAGTTTTGTAAGGGAAAGGCCAGGGTTTGGAATTTTAAGTGCACCTGTTTACAATAAAGCAACGATTTTTACACACAAGGAAGTGTCAGTGTTGGTTATGTCCCCTCTTCCCCAACTCTCTCTACCGCTCTTTGTCCCAACATCCTTCTACTTCCATGCGTCTATTGCTCTTGGTGGCACAAGCGGTTCTGACTGTGTTTTAATTACACATGTTTATAATACTCACGGCATAGTTTATTTTTCAAAATGGCAGCCGATCCAGGAAGAACCTTTATTACTCCTGCAATAATGAATAGCCTTTATATCATCTAATTTCATTTATTTTTCTGGTTTATGCTAGAATTCTTGGCTATGTATACCACAATCGAAGCCAATGGTCTGTTTTCACATTGAGGCTTGCCTAATAGAACTCTCAAGTTGAAAATATGGAATGGATACAAGAGACACTCATTGCATAGACTTGATGGAAATTATTTTTGGTGATTACGGCTTCAACTACCCAGTTATGATCTATTCCTCAATGTCATGCTCATAGAATGTGGAGTAACTATTCTTACATAGCAGATTAAGATTTCAGTTCTCTTGTTGCCGCTTCACAACATCTTTATTCTTGCTACATGTCCTATGACTCTTTGCCACTTTACATCAGTTGAGAATATCTAGTGACTCTCAAAATTCTCATCATATTGATCAGCAAGATGCTGGAACTTAGGCCCAAAGATTTAAATGTTAAAAAAGATGGTAAAGATCCCAAGGAAAATAAGACAACTCTAAAAGGACTAAAAATGAAGCCACTTTTTCCGGACTCTCCGGTTAAATTGAAAACGGACCAGAGTGCTCAGAGTGCTTGCCTTGACGTTATCTTGGGGCTTTATGACTTAGCACAACAGACCAAAACAAACACAAATGCTACGCATCAGGACATACAGGCATTGGCTCACTGATGCAGAACCTAGGATTGAGATACTGGAAGACTCTTCTATCTTGGAAAATAAACAATGTGACATTTTTCACAACAGAATTTGAATTTCATCTAGAGAACTTTCCAAATTTGAAGATCATAATAGAAGGGGAAATCTATGTAGAGTACTTGCGTGGAATTTCTGGAAGCTTGGATACCTCACATCTTAGTGATCTCATTTGATAGAGTCTTTGAAATAGAAAGAGCTCATAGAGTCCCCATGGGTTAACTACAATCACAAGCTACCACCGGAAACTCAAATCCACGGGCTGTGCTTTTTTGCCCGCTATGTTCTACACATGCTGAAGTAATATTAGCACAAAAGAGGAAAGTACAAAATTATCAGTGGAGTGGCTCCAAAATCAGTATAGTCCAAGATTACTCCAAAAAACTGGTCTCTATCTAGAAATTATTTCTCACACTCCGTCTGAGAGACCACTCCATTCTCATTGGTTTTGGTGGCCTAGTGAGATTTGATATCACATTCTAAGGAACAAACGTGTTCTTCACAGAACTGGCTGCTCGTCGAACCTTTTTGGACTCTTCCTTGGAATCTGAAATGGTAACTTAAGCTGCTAAACACTACAAGTAGTCGAGCCTTGATCACATCTTTGCTGTATATGGTATTTTTCACTGTTGTTTATCACTTTGTTTTAAGTGTGTTTGGCTGATTATGTGTTGCTTTATTTGGCTGTGTTATTGCACATTTACATCATAGGGTGGGGATCCATTCCAAATGTTTTTCCATTGTACTCCTCTCCTCTTTTCACAGAATATTTGCTTGTGTATACACTTGAATACGTACTTATCTGTGATGATCTGTTCAGTGGTTTACAGACTATGACTTGCTTTTGAAGTCTCAACGCTTATGTTGGGGTATGGTTGGGTTATATTCCTTGTGGTTCCTTTATTTGCTAACCATGATGCTTTCTTTTTTTCTTTTTCTTTCTTTTTCACTTTCACAATTTATACAAATGTGTGATCTTGTTATACTTGTGAGATCCTAGTATTCATATCACGTGTATGGGTTATGAGGGGTTCTTGGTTAACTCCTGCTGGCATGCTTGTGGTCTTAGTGTCCCTAATCAACAGGGATTGGGTAATGTGCCTCAGGCACATTTCAGGGAATGGGTAGTGGGCGGGTGACTATCAGGGAGGTGTTTTCAGTTTGGTTATTTTTTGTTATTTCTTTTCTACTGTCATATCCTTTAACTCATCTTCTTTCTTTCTTCAGGATGCTCACTTGTACACTGACGTCTCTTTTGTTATTTTTTGCTGGAACTTATGGATTAATTTCCCTGATGTTCAGATTTCTCCATGTCTCCATTATATTTATACAATGTCAGAAACTCTTTTAAATTTAGCTGTGGGTTTCTCCAATACCCTCATGTTTACTTGATGTCATTTCTGCTACATGCGTGTTACTATAAAATGCCATGACTAATCCCATTAATATACTTTCTTTAAACACAAAGGGTTTTAATTATCCGGTTAAAAAAGTGGAAGATTGCAGACTATTGTAATACATTGAAAGGTGTTGTGATATTAGTTCAAGAGACCTGCCTAAACTCTGTAAAAGATGCTAAATTTTAAAGCCCATGGATCGAGGATATTGGCATATCCCATGCGTTGATTTATCCAATAAATCTGGCCTAACTGTGTTATCACAAATACATGACAAAAATGGTAGATGGATTACCTCTAAGGTTATGAAAAAAATCTTGAGTTTTTCAGTGTTAATTCGTATGCTCCAATGATAACATAACAGCTTTCTGGAAAGATCTAGATAAACAATTAGCGGAACTCCTGGACAATCTTGGGATGGTTCTTGGGGGTGACTTTAATGTTCCAATGGATGGTAACTTTGATAGAATTTAAGCTTGTAAGTTTATGCCTACCAGTTCTCATAAAACAGAGGAAGATTTGTAGTAATAACAATGATTTAATCAATATTTGGCAACTATATACTCCAGTGGACTCTGACTACACCGTTTATTCTCCCCACATCATTCTAACTCCAGAATAGATTATTTACTTGTTAGTAAATGTTTATTGCTCTCAACTCATTCTCCAACTATTGAACAAATTAGAATTTCAGCTCATGCATGTTTATCACTAGAACTTCACTTGGTAGACCTTACTCCTCTTCCTCGGCAATGGAGACTTAATGATACATTGCTTGAGGATGAAAATACTGAAGAAGAGATAGCACAAGCAATTGATTATTTTCTTGTAGAACATTGTATTTCAGATACCTTACCTGCGACTAGCTGGGAAGCCCTTAAAGCTCAGATGAGAGGAGCCATGATGCAACAAATGTCAATTAAGAATAAGGCATCATCTGCTCGTCTGATAAAGTTAGAAACAGAGATAACTAAGTTAAATAAACAACTGAGTCACACAAGAGGTTCAGAGGTTTTATCACAATTACGAGCACTACAATATTAATATATTCAAATCTTGAGTGAAACAGCTAAAAAATGGGTTGGGTTAGCTAATGCCAGTAAGACTTGTAATAGAAATAAGGCAGGTAAAACTTTAGCAAACTGTGTAAAGTATACAAAATCTAAGTCCGTTATCCCAGCAATAAAGAATTCAGAAGAGGCGGTGGTCTCTGCAACACAAGTTATTCTTGAGACCTTTAAAGTTTTCTATGAAGAACTAATTAACTCTAATGAACCAGCTACCCCTACTGCTATAAATGTCTATTTGGAGACTTGAAACCTCCCACACCTCACCCATGAAGATGTTCTTAATCTGAAGAGTCCGATTAGGAAGGATGTAGTTATTGCTGCTATACATTCACTTAAAACTGGGAAAGGTTCTGGTCTGGATGGCTACACTGTTAAAATTTATAAACGTTTCACAGATAAAGTGGCCAATCCCATGCTTCTGTTTTTCAGCAACTTGCTACCTCAGGCTTTATTGTCGGCTCAGCGACAGAGGCTACAGTTGTAGGATCATTTACTTGTTAAGAACTATAGACCAATCTCCAGATAAATCTTGATTGTAAAGTATATGCCAAGATTATGGGACGTAGATAGGAGTCAGTAGTGATGCAAATAATTGGCCAGTCACAAACAGTTTTTTTTTTTAAAGGAAAGCTTGCCTCAGATAATATTAGGTTATTTTGTCATGTTCTAAAAAAGCCAAAATATCGCTCTCCTCAGTGGGTGCGCTAGCTCCGGCTGCAGAGAAGGCCTTTGATAAAGTTTTCTGCCCTTTCTAAAAGCAGTTTTCATAAATATCAATTGGGTGATGAGTTTATGTGGGTGGTTATGGTTCTATATATTCCAACCCAAATACAAAATTTTTAAATCAATGGTCATCTTTCACAGGCACTCTCACTATCCAAAGGTACTTGTCAGGGTTGCCCACTTTCTCCTCTTATTTTGGTAATCGAACCTCTGATTCCATCTTTTAGAGATAATCTAGATATACCTGGAATTCCTTTTCAATCGGGAAGACAAGTGGTGGCAGCTTATGCTAAAGACATATTACTGTTTATGGAAGATACGCCTCAAGCTCTCCCTAATATTATGGTGGGAATTGAGAAATATTGAAAAGTAGCAGGATATTCTTTAAATAAGGATAAAACTGAAATCTTCCCATTTAACGTTTACTGTATGTCAGATTTAATCAGTAATCTAGGCTGAAGTGGCAGCCAGATACTATCAAATATCTAAGAATTTGGTTTGGTAGAGATCTTAAACAAACAGTAGGTAATAATGAATAAAAAATCCTTTCTAAAATTAGAGAACTCTTAAATACATGGTCCTTTAAGCATATTACCTCTTGGGGCCAAATAAGTACTATAAAAATGATGATATCTTCTCTAATTAATTTTATAGCTAGCAGGCTTCCAGTTTACCTCTAACCCTCCTTTTACAAGGCTATAGATAATAGTATTTCTGAATGTCATCAGAAGGGGAGAAAAGTGAGAATTGCCATGACTATGCTGAAGATGACTCTTGGTGGTATTAATCTCTCTGATTATCCATGTTACCAAGCAACTTTTCTCATCACTCAGGGCTTTTGGTGGTTCTGGGTGGACAATACTTGATCTCCCCTATTGGCAATGAATGGGCAATGAAAGGAGTTACCTTGGTTGGTGACCTTGGTACTTGATTATGCCTTATTCTGTTTTTCTCTCTTAAATGAACATTTAAATTTGAGGACATTGAATTCTATCAATTTCTGAAACTCAAAGGCACAATTGGTAAATTGAAATCATCACCTATAACCAAATGATCTGGCCTTTTAGGTAATTTCAAGAAACAAGGTCATGCTGCATGCTATATCTATAAACTTTTGAAATCACCCAAGAAATGCATGCTCAGATCACTTTTTTAAAAATGGGAGCCTTACTTTAACTCTTTACGTAATACAGTCAACCCGGATGTTAATTGAGGGGAAATTTGACAATCCCCTTTCTGCACTTAAATTACACCAGTCCAATTTTGGTCTACACACAAGACATTTTGGACACCTTCCAGACTTCATAAAGTTGGTTTAATTGCAACAAATATATGCTGGAGACACGAGGTGGAGATTTACAACACGTTTCTTTCACTTGTAAAATGGTTATACCACTTTGGTCTAAGATACACTCATTAACCTATGATCTAACTGGGGTACATATTCAGATCGATTTCCTGACTGTTGCTTTTGGGATGTTTTCTAAACCTTTGCCCATGAAATGGACGTATCAGGTTTTAATGTTTACAGATCTTATAGTAGCATCAGGGGTTAAAGTAATACTTTCTGACTGGAAGCTTACATCTGTTACTTCTTTTGAAATATGTTGGAACCTACTTTGCTTTACCCGAGATGCAGACAATGCCTTATGTTCTAAGTTACATGGTACCCCCTGTTCTAGACATACATGGAACACCCTTGATGTCTATTTGCAAAAAAGTAAACCTCCATAGATGTCCCTTTTCCATTATCCAATTGACTCTCAATGAAAGGGTTTTGCATGCAGGGAGTAGTGGAGTGTTGGGGTAATACTTAATTTCATAATTTGAACCGTGTGTAGCCTGTACTTCTTCCTTTCTTAGTTCTTTATTTTCTCCCCTAACTTGTAAGGGTTCCTATTTCTTTTTCTTCTATCTTTCCTTTTCCTTTCTACCATGCCATGCTATATAATGAACCTGATATGGCTTGATATTACTGAATATTATTATTGTATTATATTTGTTTATGCACTTTTAACTAAATGCTTGTTGTAAACATATTAGTTTGTGAACCTTACCATGGTTTCTTTAGATTTCACATTTTATAGGTTACATCATGTAATGTATGTCATGGCTTTGTTTCTTTTAAGATGCAATAAAAATTCTGAAGATGCCTCTTAGCAAGGATAAGGAGGATGGCTGTGAGACTTTGCACTTCCTTCTGGACTTCTTTAATATATCCCAGTAGGACCACCAATCAGATTTACTTGATCTGGCATTTGGTAATAGTGTTCACAGTGTCCAGCATAGATTCCCAGAAGGCCTCCACTCAAGGGCAGCATTGTGGGATATAGCTGTGTTATAAGTTATCTTGGAAAGGACGCACCCAGCAGGGTTTCAAGCGCCCGTATCTCCAGTGGAGCATTAGGGAAAGTTAGTAACAAATGTGCCCCTATTAAACAGTCATCGCATTGTTGTCTGCTGCAGACTTTTTAGTCTGGCACACACCCCTACGTCTAATGTTAGTGGTAAAGCTAGGTTCTGCATGTTTGGGATCGAGCTGGCGTGGAGGGTTGCTAAGGCTGCTCTTTGTCTGAGTCGGCATCACGCCCAGAACATGCACTTAACTGTGTTCACCTCAGCTCTGGGCAATTTTATGGAGAGACATATTGCATTTGTCAGTGGGCAGGACACTACATTATCCAACTCAACAGACACATGTGGCTGGAACAGAGTAGAGGGATGCCAATAGTATGCAAATTGGGCCTGAGCACAGTAGTAATACAGCTCCATGTCAGATGCATAGAGCCCTTCCCTGCTTAAAGTGGAGCATAAATAGGTCCCAGGTAACTCTGGGTTGTTGGATCACCAGGTCAGTGAGGGCTGCTCTGAGGCATGTAAAGAAGCATTTAGACTCAGATGTCAGAGGGCCTAGCGTCTCTCCTTGTGCCACATTAGTGCAATTTCTTATGATGCTAATTTGGCCCAACAAGGCCAAATTCGCTGTACCATATTTACAAAGTGGCGCAATACATGCATTGCGCCACTTTGTTACCCCTTGTGCTACATTATACCAGTGCCAGGCATAAAGTATGCAAAGGGGGCATTCCCCCATTGGGGGGACCGAAATAATGGTGCAGTGAAATCTAAGAATTTACACTGTGCCATTTTTAGTGGCTATTTTTAAAGCCTGCACAGGGCAGGCGTTAAAAGGGGCATACCATTGTTTTCAATGGGCCCATATGTACTCTACAGGATTAGCCCCAAATTGTTTGCATTAATCCTGCACAGGACATTAATAACGTAAAAAACGTTGATGCTATTGCCCCTACCCTGTGCCATGGTGTGCCGTATATTAAATATGGTGCACACATGGTGGCGGTAGAAGGGTGCTAAGGGGCGCAAGAAATGGGCAGCTGCATTGGATGCTGCACCACTTTTCTTAAATTAGGGCCTTAGTGAGCAGAATAAGCAGAAAGAGGTCCAAAATTTTGGACAGAACTACCATCTTGGAAATTGTAATCCTGCCCGCCGTAGACAGTGGCAGTTTATTCCCAAATGGCACTCTATGTTCCAGCCTTTCAGTGTTTTTCCATAGCTTTCACACCACACCTCATCCAAGAATCCACTGATCCATATGCCCAAATATTTAACAGCTGTCTCAGCCCAGCCCATCATTCGGAGATTATGGACAATCGAGAGTCCCGGGACAAAAGCCCGACTGGTCCAGCCGGACAATAGTCAAAGGGGCCAACCTGTCTGCAATCAATCTGGCCAGTATCTTATTGTCCACATTTATCATAGATTGAGGTCCACAGGAATCACAGCTCTCCGGGTTGTTATCTGGTTCAATATCGTGACAATAAGTGCCTCCCGGAGAGGGGGGGGCTCTTCCAAGTCTGAAAGCCTCCTCATTGCCATCGAGCAAGTTAGGCGCCAGCATCTGGGTATATTCTTTATAGAAAGAAGGGAGCAGGCCATCTAGCCCAAGTGCTTTATCGTCAGGTGCTTCAGAATATTTAACCACAGGTGAGGGAAGTGCTGTGATGTAGACAGAGGAGGAAGTTTCTCACCTTCTGCACATACATATTTGAGCACAAGATGAACGATCCACAAGTGACGGGGTCGATTGTAATGCTGAATGTGGCAACCAGGCATTGGGGACCATTGAACTTAAGTGAATACCACTTGGGTCCTGAAGCGCATTGTTTCCAGTGATAGTTGTTGTAGTAAGCTGACTTATGTGACATGTTTCATGCTGTTTTTTACTAATATCTATTGTAAATCAGACAGGTGTACACTACCAAATATGCTGCAGTTTGCTCTTAGTTGGTTAATACCTACCCATGAGATTCATAGCTAGTACCAGAGCCAAGCCTCCTTAGAGTATCAATCTAGATGTCACTACTCCTTCTTCGGTATTCCCATAACAGCTGCCTGTGAAGCTCACAGGGCTTTAAATAAGGGCTAGAATCTTCACCTGTCTCATAGAGGATGCTCACACAGATAGACCTGCTGCTGAAGAAGACAGCCTTAGATTCATTCACTTTCCTGTGCAGACGGTTGAATTGATTCATGAAAATGTGTCCTATCTCTGGTTCTTCATGTTCTTGAAACAACTAAACCATGTATTGGTATTATATATGTAAAGTGTTCCCAGTCTGTAAGCATTGTGTAATCTTTAACAGGTGTTGCTGTGTTTTAAAATAGTAACCTCATTTTTGTCTGGTTTACCAAGGTACTTGTTTTAATTATTTTACTTTGACTTTTGCACTTTATTCGGTATACAGAAAACATTTTATAGGCAATACATAAGTATTTTAAATATGTTTTATAATCCCCTTATATTTAATTCACAACAACATTCTTTTGAAGCAAGTATACATTCATACAGGGAGATGCAACTATTAAAGTAGGAGGTGGGAAAAGGTGAAAACAAAAAAAATAAATGTTCAAACTGCATCTTCTTCAGGGAATGTCGATACCCATTTGAGCACAAACCTATTAATTATAGATAGGAGATCTGCCTGCAAATAACTTCCTACACATCTTAAAAATCTACTCTTGTACATTTATGTGTAAGATTAAAACACTTCCAAAGCCTATCAAAATGCTCCTGTTTGAGGGAGGTATTGAGTGGCAGATAAATGTTAGCCAGCGAAACTATGTGTGAAGAGGGGACACTGGACTTAGGAAGGGAACTCTCACTTTATCTATTTTAAGCTTCCTAAAAATGTATTCTGCATCCTATGACTACAAACCAATATCTGCCCTCACATTTTGTACCCACCTGGATTTATATCTGCATGAACACCTCATTGCTCATATACTTCAGACTGTTTCACAGCAAGTGCTTCCAGGTTTACACCTCTGATTCCTGCAACTTAGCTTTCAGGTCTGTTGCACATTTCTCATGAATGTAAGAGGTTTTTGCTCTAATGGTTTGTTAGATCTCTGTGGTGAAGCTGCAGTAGAACACTGGAGTATCAGCTGAACAAAGTCTGCTGCTGTTGTTTACTCAGAATGTCAGAATGTTTTTCACACTTGGCTGAGGAAGATGTTTGTGAATTTATAGAAAATGTGTTATCTTTTTTGCTTCAGGTGCTCTTTCCATTACTTCTATGAGGAAACATGAGTGAAAATGTTTTTTCTCTAAGACATAGTGCATCAAATCTCAGCAGAGCATTGTTCACAAGGTTAAATCACTCAGAACACACCACAGATCCTAACATTAATATGATGCCACCAACATATGATATATATTGTTGCTAAATACTTTCATCACTATTTATGTTTGTTTCTTTTTGTGACCCACAAGTCAGGCATTGACTACAAGGAATTTCTTTGGGAAACAAATGGCAAAACTTGATCATTAAAAAACACCAGCATGTATCTTTTCTATCTTCTACATTAATGGTACTTTGAAAACACACCCCATCTAACAAGCAATTCTGTGAATTTCACCTCAAAGCTGATTTATAATAGCAATATTATCCAAGGAGGCAGGAACAGTTAATGAACTCAGGGCTCTCTGACTCTACCCCAGTCAATAATTACCTGGTACTGTCCTCCCTCTTGATTAACCCCTCCGCTGCCAGGCCTTTACCCCCTCGGATGCCAGGCTTTTTTTTTGGCTATTTAGAGCAGTTCGCGCTTAGGCCCTCATACCTTTTGGTCCATATAAGCTACTCACTCCAAATTTGTGTCCTTTTTTCCAACATTCAAGGGATTCTAGAGGTACCCAGAGTTTGTGGGTTCCCCTGAAGGAGACCAAGAAATTACCCAAAATACAGAAAAAATTTAGTTTTTTTCAAAACAATGGGAAAAAGGGCTGCAGAAGAAGGCTTGTTTTTTTTTCCCCAGAATATGGCATCAACTAAGGGTTTACTGTGCTAAAATCAACAGCTTCCCAGCTTTGAGGAACAGCCAGACTTGAATCAGAAAACCACATTTTTCAACACAATTTTGGCATTTCACTGACACATACCCCATTTTTACTAATTTTTGTGCTTTCAGACTCCTTCCAGTTAGTGACAGAAATGGGTGTGAAACCAAAGCTGTATCCCAGAAAGCTACACATTCCTGAAAAGTAGACGACATTCTGACTTCAGCAAGGGGTAATTTGTGTAGATCCTACAAGGTTTTCCTACAGAAAATAACAGCTGAAATAAAAAAAAATTGAACTTGAGGTGAAAAACAGCCATTTGTCTCAACGTTTTACTCTGTAACCTTTTCCTGCGATGTCAGATTTTTGAAAGCAATATATCAGTGGTTCCCAACCTGTGGTCCGGGGACCACTGGGGGTCCGCAAAGCCTTCTCAGGGGGTCCGCAAGAGCCTAGAAAATAAAAAAATATT
Source organism: Pleurodeles waltl (assembly GCF_031143425.1). Classification (NCBI taxonomy): domain Eukaryota; kingdom Metazoa; phylum Chordata; class Amphibia; order Caudata; family Salamandridae; genus Pleurodeles; species Pleurodeles waltl. The sequence goes on along the minus strand of NC_090445.1, from coordinate 1,673,835,715 downwards.
AACAAATATTGACAAATTAGGTCCCCAGCGTCCAGTAATGACTCAGGTGTGGGTCCCTGGATTCCCATGATGATTCAGTGGGGGTCCCTGGGTTCCATCAATGTTAAAGTGGGGGTCCACAGAAATCAAAAGGTTGGGAACCACTGCAATATATCATTACGTCTGCTGGACTCTTCTGGTTGTCAGGATATATAGGGCTTGTAGGTTCATCAAGAACCCTAGGTACCCAGAGCCAGTAAATGAGCTGCACCTTGCAATGGGTTTTCATTCTATAACAGGTATACAGCAATTCATTTGCTGAGATATAAATAATAGGTATCCAGAAAACCTTTGTATTTCCAAAATGTGCAAAAGATAAGGTGCTGAGAAGCAGTGGTTATTTGCACATCTCTGAATTCTGGAGTGCCCATACTAGCATGTGAATTACAGGGCATTCCTCAAATAGATGTATTTTTTTTACACACTGTCTTGCATTTGGAATCAAAAAATTTAGAGAAAGACAAGGGGCAATAACACTTGTTTTGCTATTCTGTGTTCCCCTAAGTCTCCCGATAAAAATGGTGTGGATAGGCCTAATGCTCGCAACAGGAAACGCAACACGGACACATCGCATTTTTACATTGAAATCTGATGTGTTTTTTGCAAAGTGCCTAGCTGTAGATTTTGGCCTTTAGCTCAGTCGGCACCTAGGGAAACCTACTAAACCTGTGCATTTTTTAAAACTAGACACCTAGGGGAATCCAGGACGGGGTGACTTGTGGGGCTCTCACCAGGTTCTGTTACCCAGAAACCTTTACAAACCTCAAAATGTGGCTTAAAAACACTTTTTCCTCACATTTTAGTGACAGAAAGTTCTGGAATCTGAGAGGAGCCACAAATTTCCTTCCACCCAGCATTCCCGCAATTCTCCCAATAAAAATGGTACCTCACTTGTGAGAGTAGGCCTGGTGCCCGTGACAGGAAATGCCCCAAAACACAACCGTGGACACATGACATTTTGTCAGTGAGACCAAATCCTCAGGGTACACGCATTGTTGCCAATAGGCCCACCTCCTGGCAGCTCCAACTCTACAAGCCTTAACAGCGCAGAGTCTTAGAGTGGCCAAGTGGGGGGTAGGGAGTTAAGGAAGGGTACAGCGTGGAAGGAGACCTGCGGAAACAAGAATCACAGATACTACAGAGAACTATCAATCACAGAACTCTTCAGAATCTGTCAACTATAAATCCAGCAGTCGCTTGGAACAATAGTAAATCATAGCGCCTTTCATAAGTTTCAAGAAATGAAAGGTTAACACAGTATTCACTCAAAGAAATGTTACTTCACATTTCAAAAACTTTCCAAGATACGCGATTTCAGTTTGTGTCCATATTTTGCATTAACCATAATCAAATATTCCCTTGAGTTCAAATTATTGCCTTAGCATTTATTCATAACCATTTAAACCTCTTCTGGATAACCGCGCTTGTACAATGTATCTCTGTCGCAACCGAGCAACTACCAAGTAAGCAGCTGAAGTTGAAAAGTGACCGCGAGAAAGCGGTTACGCTGTAACAGCAAAACATTCACTTAGTTTGTTATCAGTTTAAATATTTACAGCTGACTGCCAAAGATTACTACTTTCTTAAAAAAAAAAGAATATCAACCTTTAAACAGTTTTATCAAATAAGAAAACGGATGTTGGAAGCTGGAAACCACCATCCGTCTTACCGCCCTGAATGTCTGCTACACGCTGATTCAAATGCCTCAACACGAGGAAATCCCAGGTGACCAGCAGGAACATGGAAACACCCGACTTCAAACAGAAAGCTCCGGTCCTCACGAGATCCTCAGAATAGTGAGCAGTGAGAACTGGGTGGGTCACTTAAGTAGACTTGTGCCCCGCCCCATGTGCCACACCCAAAGTGCTCCACCCAATGTGCCACGCCCAAAGTGCCCCGCCCAAGATGGCTGTTATAAAGATACTTGGGACCAATGCCATGAATAAAAGATAATGCGCGTATAGCGCGCTGCAGCAGCTACTGGATTCTGCAAATGGCAGTTTATGGACTAAGACTGTGTGGTGAAAACAGTAATGCACGGATTCTGGCAAAAACACTTTTTCCTCACATTTCAGTGACAGAAAGTTCTGGAATCTGGAAGGAGCTACAAATTTGCTTCCCCTCAATATTCCCCCACGTCTCCTGATAAAAATGGTACCTCACTTGCGTGGGTAGGCCTAGTGCCAGCGACAGCAAATGCCACAAAACAAAACGTGGCCACATCACATTTTCTCCCAAAAAAACAGCTGTTTTTTTGCAAAGTGTCTATCTGTGAATTTTGGCCTCTAGCTCAGGCGGCACCTAGGGAAACCTATCAAACCTGTGCATTTTTAAAAGCTAGAAACCTAGGGGATTCCAGGATGGGGTGACATATGGAGCTCTCACTAGGTTCTGTTACCCAGAATCCATTGCAAAACTCAAAATTTGGCCAAAACACTTGTTCCTCACATTTCGGTGACAGAAAGTTCTGGAATTTGAGAGGAGCCACACATTTCCTCTCACCCAGTGTTCCCCCCAAGTCTCCCAATAAAAATGGTACTTCACTTGTGTGGGTGGCCCAGATGCCTGCAACAGAAAAATGCAATAAAATCTGTAGAGATTGAGGGGATAGCACAGCAAGTTGATAAGCACATATTTTTCTTTTATACAACTTTAGGCTGACTCTGCTTTGGGGATCCACACAAGAGAGGTATCATTTTACTTGGGAGACTGATGGGGGACACTTGGTGGTAGGAAATTTGTGCCAGAGTGGTGATCCTACAAAGACAAGTGAGGAAAATATGTTTTTTAAGCAGAGTTTGAGGTTTGCAGAGGAGTCTGGGTAAGAGCATGTTGGGGGAGCCACGCAAGCCACACTTATGCCTAATTTAAAAAAATGTCTGAGTTTGGTAGGTTTTCCTAGATGAAGGCCTCACCCAGGACTAAAAACGTAGGTGTCCCCCCAAACCCAGGTAGTTTTGTAATAGATCATTTTGATCTGTCCATGTACTTCTGAGATGTTCCAAACACTAAAATTGTGAAAAGAAATGCACTTAGGTTATGTTAAAAAGACCCCTCACCCACCAACCAAGTTGGTGGCATGCTTCATCATCGGGTTCCCACCTGAGACACATAGCGTGTCACGGGTGTGCTGCAACGCCTGATTACAGCAGAGCAGGTTTTGTAATTTTTACCACACATACTGGTTGGATTTGACATGAGGGTGAGTGATGGTTCAGTAGATCAAACTTTATTAACAAGAGATTTCACAAAAATGAAATGCACTGTTAATTACTGAAAGGCCAAAAAACTGAACCAATGACTCACAGCTCGTGAGATTTTAAGCAGCGACAAGGCACCAACCGCTTTACAGTCCATTCACACACCTTTCATACATGACATGCACAAGACCATTCACGCTGCCAGCCACGGGCCCAGCACATTACAACACTCGCATTGACAAACAGCGCTACTCAAGGGCCCAATCACTTTCATACGCCCACATGCCTGATACTGCAATCACATCAGCTGTTGGGAGAGTGTGGAATGCCGTTTGGCTGGCACCGCCATCACTTTTTTTTGTTTTTAAACTAAGAACCCACTAACTAATTATAAATAAGTACAAAACTACAAACACAAAAGCTCTAACTGAATACATGACAGTAATGCCAACCATGAAACTGAACATATGAAAATATAAAATGGCAGTTTACGCTCACGGTAGTTCCCAGTAATTCTTCTGTGTGTGGTAACTCCTGAAACAGGCAGCCACACACAGCCCAGGCTTTGAAGGACAGTCGGGCAGTACATCTGGCTCTCCCTCCGGATACCTCTTCGAGCACAGACTCTACATTTCTTAGTGGGAAAGTATTATTTGGGAGTGAGAGGAATGTGATCAGGAAAGTGGCAATCTTTCAATCTAGTCACATCCTCCACCACTGCTACTCTTGCATGTTCCACCACAATAAGGCTCTCTATCACTGACTCCTGAAACTTAACAAATGTCATCCTTGACTCAGGGGAACAATCCTTGAACACAATAAAAGCATTAAAAGCTGCCAAATGAAACAAATGGATGGCCAACTTTTATTTACCACACGTAAGACTTACGAAGAACAGTGTAAGGTTCCAACCTCTGATCTACTCTATCAACACCACCCATGTGCTTATTGTAGTCCAAAATGCACGCAGGTTTCCGCATTTCTGCAACCTGACCCCAAACAGTCACAGGGAAGTACTCTCATCATGGATGGTAGTTAGCATGTACACATCCCTCTGTCTGCAAATTTCAGAGCTAGCAGCTCATCATTCCGCAAGGCACTGCACTGTCCCCTCTCAGTTTTTTTACAGACAAGCTCCCTTGGATAGCCTTTCCGGTTAGAGCGGATTGTGCCACAAGCAACGGTGTCCACTCTGAACAATTCCTTGAACAACTGAACTCCAGTGTAGAAGTTATCTACATACAAATGGTGACCTTTGTTAAACAGTTAAGTCAGGCGAAGAAGGTGGCGGATGCCAGAGAGTGCTTGCACATCTGCAAAGCGTATGTCAATAGTGAAATCCGAGCGAAGTCATAATATTTAAACAATATGGTGTTGGGTGCCAGGCTAGCCCTAACACCTGCCACCACAGGTGTCGGAGGACCACACACTGAAGAGTGGGTGGTTGACTAAATATTGAAAGAAGAGTGGCCAGGGCACACCAATAGCATGAATCCTAATCCTGATAATGTTCAGGAATAAATAGAAAGTTCGTTCTTGGAAGATGATGTGTAGATATTTATTATAAGTGCAGGTAGAAAGTAGAAATCTCAATCAAAAGACTGCGTTGTACAAAATGACCATGTGTCCAGAGCAGCTAGATGGTGATAAATGGTCAGAGTTACAATAGGATGTTCGAATGTAACAATAAGTCCATACAGCAAAACAGCCAACACGTGTTTCGTCTTCAAGACTTTGTCAAGGCTTCAGATGTATATAAAACATTATATGTAAACACGAAAGGTACATAGATCAAGCTGCTGGTAGTCATGAGTCCTTGGGAGAAATCAAATAGTATAGGCAAATGATGGCCATGATAAGCCTCAAGTATTTGTGGAGCGAATAAACCTGTGCCGTGCGCGTCGGGGTTTTGGCAGAGTGTTATCATGTCCATCATTTGCCTATACTATTTGATTTCTTCCAAGGACTCATTTTGTACAACGCAGTCTTTTGATTGAGATTTCTACTTTCTACCTGCACTTATAATAAATATCTACACATCATCTTCCAAGAACGAACTTTCTATTTATTCCTGAACATTATCAGGATCAGGATTCATGGTATTGGTGTGCCCTGGCCACTCTTCTTTCAATATTTGTTAAACAGTTGTTGACCAAGTTCCCACACAATTTTCTCACTAACTCCACAAGTGGGCGGACAACCAGGGGGGTCAATAGTGGAATCCCTACCAGTGTAGAAATTATGAACATATCCTGTACTACTTTCAGACGGCATATACAATCTAATTCCATATCGTGCCCTCTTGCTAGGAGTATACTGCCTAAAAAAAAACGACCCGTGAACAGGACCAAAGACTCGTCCACACTTATTTCTTTGCCTGGAACATAAACCTCTGAAAACTGATCTACAAAATGATCAAGGACAGGCCTAATCTTGAAAAGACAGTCAGAATCAGGGTGATCTCGTGGCAAGGCTGAAGCACTGTCAACAAAATGCAGCATCCAAAGAAGAAGCAAATACCGATTGCGAGTCATGGTTGCAGCAAATATGGCCGCTGCCATCAAGGGCCTAGTAGACCAATTAAGAAGCCAGCGACGGCTTCCTTATCAACCTCATAAAAAAAGTCAAACCCAAGAACCTTTTAATCTCTTCCAGATTAGTGGGAATCCACTGGGTAGCTCTAGACTGAGGCCTAAGTCTGGCAGCGTTGTCCCTCAAATACTGCTCTGCATACAAATTAGTCTGCTCAACAATCTCTTCCAAAAATACATTGTCCATAAACAACTCAAAAACATTGACAGGCAAAAAGTTTTCTGCATTTACTCTACTCCCTGGGAGACCAGTAAAGGCAGGCAACTGTGGCTGCTCCATGTTTGGGGCAACCCAGGTGTCAGGTCTTCTAATGGGTAACCTTTCAGCTCCAAGCTGCTGCACTATTGGCACATCAGTGTTCTCCTCTAAAACAGCCCTTTAATCTGCACTCAAAGTGGCTTCCTCATCAGAAGATTCCTCTCTGACAGAAAACTCACTGCCAGAATCTCTGTCCTCCTCCTCTGCTTCAGATGCAGAGTCCGTCTCATAATCATGGTCTCAAAAAGTATGGCAACAACCTGCTGAGCGTTCAATCTGCGGCTAGCTATGATCCTTTCTAAGAAGTGTAACTTGACAAATGCACCAACAACAACCAGCACAAAAAAGTTATGTGCTCAAAAACTATATCAGTGACTTGCCTGAAAAAGCTAGCCTCACCAGCAGCAACTCTGCACAGACACGGCAGTGATATCCCACTTAAAAGAAAAAAGAAAAGCAAATTAGGTATAAGACAACACAAATATCACTGTGCACAAATCTAAGGACAATTTCACACACAATCCTGCATTTAGTACACCACCTACAAACATGTAATTCATGCATGGCAACATTACTCCTTTGGAGTAAATTGTTTTTACTTACCTAAGACATGCAACTACGCCAACCACAGGTCAAACACTGCCAAAACTGCAAGGAGCCACAGCAAAGGAAGCAAAAGCTTTGAACTAGAACAAAAATAAGAAATAAACTGTTATAATCCCAAATTCAAAACCTTGGCCAGTTGACAAACAACCCGCCACCAAAATGTTAAAATTTTTCATGGTGCCTAAGTGGGTTCTGCCCTCCTTGGGGCACATGGACGTACAAAAAATAGGCCGATCTGCGGCCATTAGTAATGTGCCCCCTTTGGGGGGCAACCCTTACCAAAGGGACCGCCCCCACACAAAACACACAGACACACATACAAACTCCCTGGTGCCTGAGTGGATTTTGCCCCCATTGGGGCAGATGGGCCTAAAAAAATAGGCCAACAGTTCTGTGCCCCCAACACAAAAAAAAGGAAAAAAAGTGTTTAAATCCCTGGCGTCTTGGTGGCTTCTGCACCCATGGGGGGCAGATCAGCCTAAAAATAATAGAAATGGCCATCACTAATGTGCCCCTTTTGGAGGGAAACCCTTACAAAAGGGGCCACCCCTCACACAAAACACACACACACAAGATCCCTGGTGCCTAAGTGGAATCTGGCCCCCTGGGTGTCAGATGGGCCTAAAAAATAGGCCGATCTGCTCCCAAGGGGGGCAGAAATGGCCACAGTTCTGTGCCCCCTTTGGAGGGCGACCCTTGCTAAAGGGGGCACCCCCAACACAAAAAAAAACAAAGGAAAACAAAATCCCTGGCTTCCTGGTGGCTTCTGCCCCCCTTGGGGCAGATAGGCCTAAAAAAATAGGCCAAAATGGCCATCACTAATTTGCCCCCCAAGACACAAAAAACACAAACACACACACACAACAAAATCCCTGGGGCCTAGTGGGTTTTGACACCCGGGGGGGGCGAGATCAGCCAAAAACATGGCCGATCTAGCCCCGGGGGGCCAAAACATATGAAAAAATATTGCCCCCTGGGCAACGACCTTTGCCTAAGGGGTCGCTGCCCTAAAACATTACCTTACACATAATCCCTGGTATCTAGTGGGTTTCGACCCCTCAGGGGCTGAAACACCGATATAATCGTGTCCCCAGGGGAGTGACCCTTGCCCAAGGGGTTCGCTCCCCAAAATAAACTAAAACTAACATCCCTGGTGTCTAGTGGTGGATTCCTACTCCACGATTGAGGGGCTTGCCCGCGATCGTGGAGCCGGAATCTATTGAAAACAGGCACAGGGGGAAAGGAAAAACTCTTTCCTTTACCCCTGTGTCTGTTTCCCCCTCCCAAAAAAAATACCAAAGAGAAGGACTTACCTTTTGTGCATCCTCTCTCTCCACGCGGTGGAAGCAAATGGCTTCCAGCGCGTCCCCAGCAGCATTTGATAACATTGGCGCACTGTGAGCACGCTGATGTCACCAGAGCCCGGGGGGTGTTCGGGGGTTAAAGGGTAAGTGATTCCCCTTCTATCCCTTATAGGCGGTGTGGGTGGGAGGCCCAGGAGGGGAGCGCTATGCTTCTCCTCGTGGGTTGGGTGCATGACGAGCTGGTCCCGTCCTCGGCACACGAGCACCATGGCCGAGACCAGCTCATCCAAGGCACCCAGGGGGTTAATATTACTTAATTATCATAGTCAAGAATCCTGGTGAATGGATTGTCGTTACTCTTGCAATCTCAACATCTGCTCCAACACTAGGGGCAAGTCAGAGTGCTGTAACAAGATTGTTTTTCTAGTTGCTATGCTACACTGAACTGGTTTTTAGGGCATGAAGACCTTTTAGATATTTCATCAACAAAAACAAGACTTTTTAGTGGCCTGTGATGGATATGGAAGTGGATAGAATTCTTTATGACCTTAAGGGATGTACTGTGAGTGACAAATCATCTAATTCAGTTTTGGTTCCAGTGTACCAGTCAGTCTGTGGCATCTAATTTTAGTGAGCATTTTCTGTGTTACCAATATGCCTGAGTTGTGCCATGGTTTTAACACATTATTCAAAGTCACTAGAGGTGAGGATGGTGGGAAAGGTTACCACAGAGGAATGATAGAGTTTCTCCAGTTATGTACTTGCAAATGAAAGCAACATATCTTGTTAGCATCTGATAATGGAAGTCAGGTGATTTGATTGAAATGAGACCTTTTTGAGGGACTCTGATATTATGAACCTGTGGGAACAGTACTGTATTGTACCAAGACCAATGGGCATGTTGAAAGTATGAACAGGACTCAATACAATTTACTTTACGTCACATCTTTTGTTGATAAAGGCTTTCCAATTTATGATTTTACCATACTTAACCACAACTCATTCTGGGACTGACAGAACCCCTTTTGAATTTTTGTGGGACTATAGATCCACTTTTGTCTCTACCCATCTTGATTATTACATAAGAGCATCAGCAAGTAATCTAATACTCAGTTGGATGTATAGAAAAAGGCTGAAGAGCTGTGTAAATAGGAGGCCAGTTGTCTGATGGAGGTTTTTGTTCTGGCTGTAGCATAAATAGTGGTGACTGGCATAGAGTGAAACAACCTGACTGTACTGGTAATATTTTCTTTATATGGTTAGGTCCACCGGTTAAGGTGAAGGATGGTCATTATTGGATTCTTGGCAGAGTTTTTGGGTGTATAGTAGTAAATCGTGCAGCTAAGGATGAAAAGGCAGAAGATGAAAGTGTAGGCTTGGTGATGGTGATATAAGGTCTCTAGATCATATCCATTCATGAGGAGGTATATATGCAATAAAATTTACCTTTCAGGAGTGGCTCCTATAATGACAGTGAAATGACAAGATTTGCATGGTGCAAAGAAGCAGGTTTTGATGAGAACTTTAAAATGTTCTTCTCAGTTACTAGACTTTGTATTGGTTCATTTGGGTGTCTGTGAATGTTTGATTTTGAGTTAATTTTTTTAATTTCTGTTTTGAGGGGAAGGTGTGTGAGAACCATGTCTCTAAAAGGCCGACGTCTTTTCTTTATATTTTTTGGAACTATTCCTGCTCTTGAGCCATCATTGAATGGTTCATGGGATATTTCATACACTTTCCACTCCAGTACTGAAGAATGCCTGTCATTTATGGTTGCTACTGGCTAGTAAAAGGATTTTTTTTTTAGTTTGGAGCATAACAAACAGACACAGAAAAGTAGCCCAGCCTCGCTCAAGTAATTATTTGAATTTAACATATTAGCTGATAGGGAGGAATTCCCTACTTTACATCTGAAAATAAGCACAAGTTAGTTTAAGTGAAATCCAGGAGCCATATGCCCAACCCGGGGCTCAGTACCCAATGTGGAAAGTGAAAGGGAGCATTTTGGATGCCTCAAGATACTATAATCCCGCTACTTGCTAAAAAAGAAGAAATAATTACAACTAGCACATGCATCAAATCACCTGTTTGTCAAGTATTCAGGTAGTGTTTGCAGTTGTGCAAAGGCTCTGAGGATTAAATGGAAGTCAGTATTCACTTGACATTTAGAATGGACCAGAACCTTTGAGGATAGTCTCCAATGATTATGAGGTTTCTCACTATTTAAAAACTGGCTCTTCTCTCACAGTACTCTCAATCTGGTTGGATACCAGACCGATTATTCAGTGCCCACCACCATGAAGTCCCACCTAACCTGTTTAAGTTCTGCCATTGTTTGCTGGCTACATGTATTCTTGGAAGAGTTGAAGTCTACTTTCACAGCAGGATGTCTGTTTCTTTTGAATTACTGTCTTCAGCACTACTGGCTTTGTCACACAGTCCTGAGTACCACGAAGAGATGTGATGTAGAGAAAACTGTATTGATACCCATTCATACTTTCAACATGCCCATTAGCCTTGGGATAATACAGTGCCATTCTCAAATGCTCCTTAATACCAGGTTTAATCGAGAATAGTCCCATTTTATTCAAACCATCTGACCTCCAATATCTGAAGCTAACAAGAAGTGTAGTCCTTCTCTCACAAGTAAATCATTCCATAAACTCTCTCACCACCTCTGTGGTAACCTTTCCCACCTCCCTCACCTCTAGTGACTTTAAATGATAATATGTTACAACCATGTTACAACTTGTTCTCTCCTTCACATGCCTCCTCTTTATTCTACTCTGCCTGGAACATGCCCCTTTGGTCCTGAGAAAAAGAATCAACCAACCAATCAAATAAAACACAGACTCACACTTCTTCAATTATCAGCTATTTTCCCTTGCCTCTTTCTGAAATGTTGCCTGCTTCTTAGTTTTCCACAATTCAACACTCTCTCTGTCTCTCTCAGCACACAGAAACTCTTTCTCGCCCTCTTCATTGCAGCCATTGCTGATCATGTTTGAACCTTTCCCTGTGTGTTGTATAGTGCTGCACTGATGCCGATTTTCATCTGCCTTTACCTGCCTGCTCCAAAGCCTGAGACTGTCCTGTAGCGCATGAGAGCGTGCAGGAGTGTGATTTTACACTCTCATCCAATGGACCTTTTTACGTTGTTTGAGATGCACAAGAGAGTTACAATAATAAACAATTTAATTTTCTATGAAGCCCATTAGGACCCACAAGAAGGACCAGGAATCGTAAATTTTGATTAAGTTGATTTATTCTCAATCAATAATCAATCCAATATATACACATTTCTTTAGAATATTGAAAACGTACAGCATTTCAGCTGGAAAGCTGAAATATCGCAATCAATTTAGTCCCAATAGATTAAGATACAAGGCAGTTGCAATCACAGTAAAAAAAGAAGCCTAAAATGAGAAATAGATGTTCCATAAAGAAACTCCTGTTCTCTCTCTTAAACATGAAATCAGTCTAAAGTTATCTAGTCAGATTTCTAAGTATGGGAAGAGAATGGTTCAGAAATTAATCTTTGAAGGCTTAGAACAAAGGCTTAAGGCTATTTGGCAAAGCGAGAAGGTGTCAGCATAGTGACAACTTCAGTAGAAGTCTTCCAAAAAGGGATAAGTATTTAGCATAAAGTTTCACTATTCCAAGAATAAAGGAAGCAGAGAGGTATTTACTCCTCAAAGTCTTAGGGAATCTGTTTTAACTTCTAACAGTGTAAGTCTTAATTAAAATAAACAGAACCTTCAACATCAATGCTATCTTTCCCTCCGTTCTAGGGACAAATGACCTTTGACTCCGTCTCATAAATTATAACATCACCCAGGTTTCTCATCCCATGTAATTCGAACAGTCTCCTGGTACACAGTGAACAGGAGACTTCAGCTGCTCATTAAATCTTCACAGTCATAGCAAGATTTCCTCTTCTCAGGCCTTACTGTCAGTGAAACTAATACACACGTTATACTTCTTTCCTCTAGCTACTGAAACATTGAACCACACCGGCAAAGAAAGAAGACGCTATTCAAACAAAGAATGCATCTCAGAATGAAGGCCTCTAGTCATGCTAACTTTAACTAAACATTTAGGCCATCATTACAACCCTGGCGGTTGGTGTTAAAGCAGCGGTAATACCACCAACAGGCCGGCGGTAAACAAAATGGGATTTGGACCCTTGCGGTTACCGTCATCCAACACTGCCACTTTAACACACTGACTGCCAGGGTGGTATCGGCCACTGGGCTGGAGACTTCAGTCCCTAGCCCGGCAGCCGTCACATTCCCACCCACGGGATTTCGACCCGGCCTACCGCTATGGTTTCCGTGGTTTGTGTACCGCCGCGAAAACCATAGTGGTAGGTACTATCAGTGCCAGGGAATCCCTTGCAGCGGGTCCTCCGGTTGGAGACGGCCGCGGCGCTGCTGTCAGCAGCAGCGTCCGCCAGCAAAACACCGCCAGGCCGTATCATTGCTTATGATACGGTCGGCGGTGTTTTGCTGGCGTTGCGGTGCTGTTGTCAGCAGCGCCGCCTTACTGCCGTCAGCCGCCATGACCTTCTGGGTTGTTCCGCCCGATTTCTGGCGGAATACCATTGGCGGCCATAATACGCGTTGTCGGCTGGTAGCCACAGCGGCGGTATGTTGGTGGCCGTCGCCGTGGCGGTAGGCGGTCAATACCGCCAATGTTGTAATGAGGGCCTTAATGTGCATTTCAAATATGTGGTTATACATATGTGCTTTCAACTTTCCATAATAAAGGCAAACATAAGTTAGAAAATGCATTGTATTTCAACGAATGCAACTGAAACTGTAAATGTAAAACATGAATAATGAATACATGTAAGCAATTTCAAATGAACAATAGTGTGCATGTTTCTAAATCTTCAGTCTTTCAGTAGTTACATGTCATTAATGCATCAAGATATGCAAACATTTTAATAATATTAAAGCACACAGTAAATATAATGTCAAATATAAATGTGTACTTGCGCAATTATTGACGTGTAAAGGATGGAGTCTTAATTTGTGCTACTCAACGCACTATTGTCTCCACTCTCTGCCTGCCTCTGTCTCAGTCTTTTTTCCGTGTCCTGAAGAATAGCAATTGTAACCTTTGTCTTTCACAATAAAGCACTGACCTAGTTGTATTTTGGCAGAGATATTGCATTAGGAGAGAACTCAAATGGAAGTGACAATTTGTAATCAGGGCTTCCTTGGTATGACATTGTAGAGGAAGTAATGTGATCCATTAGGTAGTAGTTGTGTCTGTTTTTCTCTGACTGCATTCAAGACAAAGAGTGGGCTAGCACTACATCTAATCGGAGAGGAGAAAGTGTCCATCAGGAGGGATACGGATATTGCTATGCTAATAGTAATGGTATATTGAGTCACAAGGATGGCAATTATTGAAGGAGATGACTTTGAGCCGGGGAGTTGATAACAGTTCATGGTGAAGGGAACTGAATGTTATGTCATAAGGGGGTAAATAATATGGTACCTGAACATGCCCAATGTTTATATTTATAAAACTTAATAAAAGGATTTCAAAACATTACCATTTTAAAATAATGTTTATCTTGGGATTTGATACCAGGTAGAAAAGAATGCAGACCTTTACATGGAACCACTAACTTCCATTCTACTGAAAGGCATACCAAACAAAACACCTCTAAGCAGGTGACACTCAGATTTACCTCAAAGGTACCTCTGAAAAGATGTTCTAAGTGTGAATCAAATCTTCACAAATATCCAAATGTAGCAATCCTCTAATCACTTAAAACTAACCCTGCAAAAAACTGAATTCATCCTCATCTCCCTGTCTAAAGCATCACCCCAGCACAAGAATTGCTGACTTTGTTAAATGTACTTGACTGCCACACAAAAAGTATGAGTGGTCCAAATCCCTCTGGATCACCATTGACAAGCATCTGAATCTTCAAACACACATAAACAACTTAACATGAGGTCTCAACTTCAGATCAGTCTTTTAAGACTCACTAAACCGGTCATACCTGTTTCAGACCTCAGGCGTGAGTTACAAACCTTAGTTATCTCCAGACTTGACTGTGGAAACGTCCCCTTGACCGGTATTCCCAAACTTGCTTGCCCTCTATGAAGGAAATACTGAACTCTGCTGCAAGACTCATCCCAGGAGGCAGATGCCACAATCACATCTGCCACTCAAGTAGCTTCCCATGGAAGCAAGAAGCATATTCAGAGTTGCATGCACCCCTGACATGAGTTAAGGCCAGGAACCACTTTGGGCGATGATCAGCTCCAAGGGACTGCCCTTGTGCTCCTGACCCCGCCCTCGCTGCTGCCGCGAGTTCGAGGTCCTCCACCACCCGCAGGCACCCGCCTGCGCCTCATCCCTGGTGTTTAGTGGTAGGCGTAAGTATTGTGCATTAGTCTTCTTATCTTGTGCTTTGTGTTTTCTGTTTTTCTGCGCTCGTTTTCAGTTTTGCTCTGTTTTTCTGTTTCCCATTTTTCCTTTTGCCACTTTTCCTGCTGTCTCTGCCTTTTTCCGGTTCTGTCCGGCTTCCCCGTCCCCACCGATGCGTCCCCTGCGGCCCCACCCCCCTCGCGCCCCATTCGCCACACCCTCCCACCTCCCAGCTGCTCCTCCCTCCCACCTCCCCTTCTTAATGGCGGCTGCTGTGTGGGCGCGCGCAGTGGGCGTGCCAGAGGCAAGCCCGTCTGCGCCCTTCCGCGCCTGGACCACGCCCAGCGCCCGTCCCCCTGGCCTGCGCACCTCCCACACCTCAAGACGCCTCTACACCACTGCAGAGCTCCACGCACTCAACCCCGGCCGGCCCACCACCTGCACCCAGGCTGATCCCAGGCGTGCCCACCGAACTTTCGCCTGCCGCTCATGCCGCTTCTCCTGCAATCAAGCCAACAAGCACCACAACAAACATATTCTCCTCCAGCAGCCACATCACCTTCACTCACACCACCGAACTCCATTGGACCGACCATCACTGCGTTCACTTTTCCTTCCTGAAGCCCACCACCCACCACCAACAACATCCGATCCCTCACCGCAAGTGGAACAAGATCTCCAAAGAACAGCTGATCTCCAACCTCGCCCAATCCCCACCACCCAAAACCAACGACCCCCAACACTGCCGCCCTCAACCTCAAAGGATGGCTCGACGACAGCGCCAACACCCTCGTTCCACTCAAGAAAACCAACAACACCTGCATCAACAAGAAAGCTCCCTGGTTCACCGCAGAACTTCAGGCCTCCAAACGAGAATGCTGGAAAACCGAGAGAACCTGACGCCAAGAACAATCAGAGAGCAACTTCACCGCCCTCAAATCAGCCATGCGTAAACACCACCAGCTCATCCAGACCACCAAAAGATCCTTCTACAAAGAGCAGATAGACAACAAAACACACAACAGCAATTAACTATTCAACATCATCAAGGAACTCACCAACCCCAAATCCTGCTCCATTGACCCTCCCCACTCACAAGACCTCTGCGACTCCCTCTCCATCTACTACCACCGCAAGATCACAGACATACATGGAAGCTTCGCAACGCCGTCACCCACCACCACCACCACCACCACTGACATGGTCAACCCCATCGCACCCTGGCGCACCAACGTACTGAGCACCTGGACCCCAACCAACGATGAAGAAACCACCAAAACCATGAGCACCATCCACTCCGGCTCTTCCACAGACCCCTGCCCTCACCACGTCTTCAATAAGGCCACCCAAATCATTGCTCTCCAGCTCCGGACCATCATCAACAGCTCCTTCGAGACCGCCATTTTTCCGCAAAGCTGGAAACACGCCGAAGTCAACGCCTTGCTCAGAAAACCCAAAGCCGACCCCGAAGACCTAAAAAACTACCGACCTATCCCCCTAATCCCCTTCCCGCCAAGAACAACCTCCACACCGGACTTCTCGCCATCACTAACTGGATGACAGCAAGCCACCTCAAGCTGAACTCTTCGGACCCAACAAGTCAGCATGGGACGACTCCTGGTGGCCGGCCACCCTGGGGCCGCCCCCAGACACCCACCACGCACGCAATCTTGGCTTCATTCTAGACTCTTCTCTTTCCATGACCCAGCAAGTCAATGCCATCTCGTCCTCATGCCTCAACACCCTTTGTATGATCCGCAAGACCTTCAGGTGGATTCTCGTAGAAACCAGAACGGTCACCCACATCCTTGTCAGAAGCAGACTGGACTATGGCAACTCCCTCTACATGGGAACTATGGCCAAGCTCCAGAGAAATCTCCAGCGCATCCAGAACGCCTCAGCACATCTCATCCTCAACCTCCCTCGCCACAAACACATCTCCGCCCACCTCAGAACCCTACACTGGCTACCCGTCAACATAAGGATCATCTTCAAAATCCTAATCCACGCTACCAGACCGGCCTACCTCAACGATCGACTTAACTTCCAACTCCGCTATACTGACCTCGCCCTCGCAACAGTCCCTCACATTCACCGCACCACATCCGGTGGCAGGTCCTTCTCCCGCCTCGCCGCCAAAACCTGGAACTCCCTCCCCACCAACCTACGCAAGACCCAGGACCTCCTGTCCTTCAGAAAGCGCCTCAAGACCTGGCTCTTCGAGCCACCCCAGCGCCTGGAGACCCTACTGGATGAGTAGATCGCTCAATCAATTTATTGATTGATTGATATTGATTGATTACTCACAAAGCCTTGAGCTATGAAATGCACGAATATGAGGTGCTGCAAATGCCTCATCCTATTCCTCTAGCTATCCATCATCCTATAACCCCTTCCTCTCATTCACTGAACGTTATCGACTATCACCTAATGGAAGGATAAGGTAGGGACCTGATTGTAGTAGTGAGTGTGTGGCAGCCATTGTTGCAAAGCTCTCAGTGCTGTCTGCCTGCTTCTTCACATGCATATCTTTCAGGCCTTGTCTTTCCCTTAGTTGCCACTGCCTCCTGGGTGCCATTGCTTGGCCTCGTTCTGGCTTAGAAGGCTGACAGATGAAGTCCACAGTTCTCTGTTTCATGAGTCTGGCTTGATGTACCTGCAGTCCTCTTCTCAGACTACCCATGTGAGCAGCTATCAGCACCACCCCCCGGTTTGATGGTAAGACAAACAGATGAGGGGAGATTGCAGGGGGAGGCCGACAGCGCTTGTGTGAAACGGTTTGTATGTGTATGCCCCAATATGTGTTTGTTTACAAACAATGAGTTTATCACTGCATGTCAGTGTCCATGCTTTGCGTTGGAGAATTTTGATGGGAGACACATCCCTGGCATTTGGTGGCAAACTAGCAGTGGTCTCTTATGTAACGGTAGCCCTGGCTACTTGTAGGCATCATTGGCATATTTTGCCTCAATCCCATTAGCATGACACAGGCTACCCTTGGCATAATGCTGGCCCTGGTCAAATAGTAGCAATTCTGGCATACTTTAGTTCTCAGGGTCGCCACCACCGGCATAAATGTGGCCAGGCATATTGTTGGCATCATTTTCACACCGCCGTGGAAAAGCTGGTGGTATGGGGGTCTCCGCCACCCGTCAAACTCAGAATGAGCACCCAAAGTGTTTGCGGGGAAATTGCAGCTTCAAACAGACTGATCAATATTTTTGATATTCTAAGAAAAAAAATCCAAGTGAAATGCACATTGCTTTGGAAGCACAGAAGGCTATTGAGATGGGACTGAGGGTTCTAGTGAAACTTTGATAGTTTTAAATACTTTTTCCTAAGTATTGTTAGCCATGTAAACTCCTGTGGTAAAAAACTCTTTGGGAGTTCATTAAGGAGTATTCTTGATCTTCAAGCATGATGCTCCTATATGCAAGTGGTGACATCGTAAGAGCTGTGCCAGGAATGCTGCAGTTGCTAGTACATGGTTTTAACAAGCATTAGTGAGCGACTACACAAAGGAACAGGATTGTGACCATGGTGCATGCATATCAGCAGCAAATGTAACCTTATCAAAGATTTTAACAAAACAAAAAAAATTGTTTCTGGGGTCACAGGAGAACTCAAAAGTAAATTGTTGAATAACTAAGGGGAGACATTTGACCTTTTCCAAAGCATACAGGTGAAAAATGGACTATCCAACTCACAAGGCTGGAAGTGAGATTATTGATCGGTGACTCCTCGGCCCAAAGAAGATCCAAAGCATGTCCTTCATTTCAGGTCAAGAAATCTAAGTAGAGAAGTTTAAGGAACGTTCATCCAGTAATTAGATTTCCAATAATGATTAGTTTAGAAGCAAGAGTTACTAGTGAGGTGGGCAATTCAAAAGTGGAAGATAGAAAATCCACTGGAAAATAACTTACAAGCTTTTTTGCTTACAAGACTGATGATGGGCTAACTATCTAGAATCGCTCAATAACCATACGTACCAGCAGCGGGCGAGAGACAGGTTTCTTGTAATATTTCTCAGAGAGATTGGCAATAGTTTATATTATGTCCAAGCATTCTTCACATCACCCTTTGTATGTCTGACTCCCCCAAATAGGACCCGACGAGAGTGCATCTGCACAACAGCATTAGCCAAAAAATCAATGGTACATCCAGAACTACCTCTGTCGGTAGGAAGGAAGGTGTGGACCACCTTTTTCACATCTCAAACCACTAGAGGTGGGCAAGCCAACAAATGAATAGGGTCCGTCGAGCCAATGGAGTGGCTTGGCTCCTAAAGCCCATTCACGAGTCAAGGCCTGAAAATGTTTGCTATATAACTCATACATCAAACATCACATAAAATATGATAAACTCTCTTCAAAATTAAAAACAAATGTGTTTCTTTAGCATGTGGAAGTTTTGACATTAATACATCAAATTATAGCACTGAGAAGTACTTATTAAAAGTGATATGTGTTAAAGTGAACCAGTAATGAATACTCAAGGCAGTTGTTATAAAAACCTTATACGTGGCCCAAATTATTATAGAGCAACATTATAGTCCACTAAATCAAACACAAAAGGTTTTTCTACAACTAGTATTCAGAACTCACATATTTGAAACATGATAATGAAGAAAAATACATTTTGATGAAACAAAATAGTTCCCGAAGATCACACAATTTTAGTGGGGAGCTGCAATTTATGCAGGTTTTCTAGTTTCACTTTGTACTAATCAGCCACTAAACGGGTATTTCTTTTTTAATTTTATGTTAACTCTTTGTTATTACCTCTTGGTGCATTTCTGCTGTTTTTAGGGTCGAGCCTGTGAGTGCACACGGTAGCGCATGAGTCTCACTTGTGAGACTCTGCTGTGCGTAGTAAACACATTTGTTGGTTTGCGTGGCATTCTTCTTTACAGCCTCGTAATTCGTCAAGGCTTGTCTGGCATCATTTCCGTTCCTCTGTGTGGAGCAGGGATCAAGCACTAATTGATTAAACTTAATTAGTGCCTGTCCGTTGCTCTAGATGTGATCGAGGTACTAGTTGTTGTTTTTAACTTCCAGTGCCCCACAAACAGAAGGCTTTTGACTGGCAAAAACGAGCCCAGCAGGAAAAACAAAATGGCAAAGTCTTATTTTTTAAAGCTAACTTTTTTATTTTGCCAAGCCGTCTTTTCTCAGTTTCCATGCACGTTTTCTTTTGTTTTTGCTCGTCGGCGCTGTAGTCAAAAGATGATAATTAACTTTTTCTAAATATGCGAGACCTATTGCTCTGCGAATGCTTGTTATATAGTGCCAGCTCTATCTGAAGGTATTAGAGCGTTTCACATGAGAACCAGTTGATTACACATGATTGCATTCATTTTTGAGCCATCGCCGATCCCATAACGCCACATCCTGAATAGAGGAAAAGTGAGACAGAAGTCACATAAAATCTCGGCTTGTTTTGGGCTCAAAGTTCCAACAGAATTTCGAGCTGAGCCACAGACAGGATTCAGGCTCGAGCCGGGCTCTAGCTTTCAGTGACTCACCCATGTCTACGAGCCACCCAAAAACCTACGAGTGAGGTGGGACCATGGAAGAAGAAAGAGACAGATACTGTCAAAACAAGAAATGTGACTAAACGAAACTTCACAAATCGTCCACCTCATTATAGTTCGTTTGATTGAAAGCTCATGTTGAGCCAGAATTTCAGTGAGAACCATCTTTAAAACTTTGGCAGGGGTAGAGTTATGTTGACCACTGCACGTTTACATATAGGGCCAGATTTACAAGGCCCCATCAGTTCCTTGGCCACATGAGCGTCATTTTACCTTAATGTGGCTCAATGAAGCAAAAATCACCTCGCCATATTTACAAAGTGGCTCAATGCATGCATTGCGCCACTTTGCAACCCCTTGCGCCACATTATGCATGTGCCAGGCACAATGTATGCAAGGGGCGGTGTTCTGGCGTTAGGAGGCCCGCAAAAATGACGCAATGAATTCTACAAGATTTCATTCTCCATTTTTGGCATCATTTTTAACGCCTGATCAAAGCAGGCTTTAGAGAATGCGTCCATGGATATCAATGGGTCTCCTAGCACTTTGCTGCACTAGCATCAACTTTTTTGACACTAGTGCAGCAAAGCGCCACAATAGCATGTTGACGTTATGGACCTAACGCGCACCATGGTACGCCATCTTGTAAATACGGTGCACTCATGGTGTTGTTAGGTGGTGGCGGAAGGGGTGCAAGAAATCTGGTGCATCAGTGCTGATGCGGCAGATTGTTGTAAATCTGGGACACAGATTGGTAGATTATGGTCAGGTGCCAGAGTTCACGAGTACATCAGATGACCCAATACATCTGTTGTTTCAATCGATATACGTCATAATCCTCTTTGGTCGGTTAGTACCACTTGCTTTCTCAAGTCATGAGACCGCAAATGATGAGTTTGATGAACCTTTAAAAAATCGGTCGTCCCCATCTCCCTTTCTTGAATGCTGTCTATTCCAGCATCTAATTGATTGACAAAAAAGCTGAATCCCTGGCCAGTTACGAAAAATGCCTCTTTTTTCATAATGAGGGGAATATCACTGACCACAAGGACAAATGTGAGTGGCTGTGGGGTGGTGCCATACTTGAGCCACTTGGAGTTGCAATATTTACGTAATGGGGTAAACACTTACACGTGGTAGTAGTGGGCATTGTGATTCTGGCATTAAATGTGTATTTAACTTTTACCGTTCTATCCTGGCATGTAATCAATCATTTCAACCCGCAGCATCACGCCCATTCTCAGTCACATGACAAGCCATCACACCCTAAGCCACACACATGCACTGTGTATGTGCATGCATGAGCACGTAAGAATGCACTTCCGCTGCCTGTCGGGAGTCAGTATTCTAAATCCTGGCAAAATCCATTTTCACTGTAGAAAATCTAAGCTCGCCTGTGCAATCACAGAAAAGAAACAAATCCACATACATTCCACCCTCACTGTGCCTCATCTGTGATGAGTTCTGCAGGGACTTGGGGAGTTCACTAAACTCATGTAAAACACTGAGAAAACTACAGCACTTGGATTGGGATTCAAAGCTTGTCAGCTCGAGGTGGAATAACACACTTCAAATTCATTCTAAACCACCATACATGTAGCGGTGTTGAAGCACTATGCCTGTAGCAATATTAAAACACAACACTTGCACTAATGCTAAACCACTCCTCAGATAGGAATGATAAACCAGTCCACTTGTAGCAATGCTAAACCACCACCAGTCCACTTGTAGCAATGCACACAACCATCCCACTTGTACCAATAAACAAAGACTCCACCTGTAGAAATGCTAGACCGCCACACATGTACTGATGACAATTTACCACACCTGTAGCAACGCTAGACCAGCCCACCTGTAGCAATGCACAACCATCCCACTTGTACCAGTAAACAAACACTCCACCTGTATAAATGCTAAACCTCCACACATGTACTGATGACAATTTGCCACATCTGTAGGAACGCTAAACCACCACACCTGCAGCAATGCACAACCATCCCACTTGTACCAATAAACAAACACTCCACCTGTAGAAATGCTAAACCACCACACATGTACTGATGATAATTTACTACACCTGTAGCAACGCTAAACCATCCCAACTGTAGCAATGCACAACCATCCCACTTGTACCAGTAAACAAACACTCCACCTGTAGAAATGCTAAACCACCACACATGTACTGATGACAATTTACCACACCTGTAGCAACGCTAAACCAGCCCACCTGTAGCAATGCACAACCATCCCACTTGTACCAATAAACAAACAGTCCAGCTGTCGAAATTCCAAACCGCCACACATGTACTGATGATAATTTACCACACCTGTAGCAACGCTAAACCAGCCCACCTGTAGCAATGCACAACCATCCCACTTGTACCAGTAAACAAACACTCCACCTGTAGAAATGCTAAACCACCACACATGTACTGATGATAATTTACTACACCTGTAGCAACGCTAAACCAGCCCACCTGTAGCAATGCACAACCATCCCACTTGTACCAGTAAACAAACACTCCACCTGTAGAAATGCTAAACCACCACACATGTACTGATCACCATTTACTATACCTGTAGCAACGCTAAACTAGCCCACCTGTAGCGATGCACAACCATCCCACTTGTACCAATAAACAAACACTCCACCTGTAGAAATGCTAAACCACCACACATGTACTGATGATAATTTACCACACCTGTAGCAACGCTAAACTAGCCCACCTGTAGCAATGCACAACCATCCCACTTGTACCAATAAACAAACAGTCCACCTGTCGAAATTCCAAACCGCCACACATGTACTGATGACAATTTACCACACCTGTAGCAACGCTAGACCAGCCCACCTGTAGCAACGCTAAACCAGCCCACCTGTAGCAATGCACAACCATCCCACTTGTACCAGTAAACAAACACTCCACCTGTAGAAATGCCAAACCGGCACACATGTACTGATGACAATTTACCACACCTGTAGCAACGCTAGACCAGCCCACCTGTAGCAACGCTAAACCAGCCCACCTGTAGCAATGCACAACCATCCCACTTGTACCAATAAACAAACAGTGATGACAATTTACCACACCTGTAGCAACGCTAGACCAGCCCACCTGTAGCAATGCACAACCATCCCACTTGTACCAGTAAACAAACACTCCACCTGTAGAAATGCTAAACCACCACACATGTACTGATGACAATTTACCACACCTGTAGCAACGCTAAACCAGCCCACCTGTAGCAATGCACAACCATCCCACTTGTACCAGTAAACAAACACTCCACCTGTAGAAATGCTAAACCGGCACACATGTACTGATGACAATTTACCACACCTGTAGCAACGCTAAACCAGCCCACCTGCAGCAATGCACAACCATCCCACTTGTACCAGTAAACAAACACTCCACCTGTAGAAATGCTAAACCGGCACACATGTACTGATGACAATTTACCACACCTGTAGCAACGCTAAACCAGCCCACCTGTAGCAATGCACAACCATCCCACTTGTACCAGTAAACAAACACTCCACCTGTAGAAATGCTAAACCACCACACATGTACTGATGATAATTTACTACACCTGTAGCAACGCTAAACCATCCCAACTGTAGCAATGCACAACCATCCCACTTGTACCAGTAAACAAACACTCCACCTGTAGAAATGCCAAACCGGCACACATGTACTGATGACAATTTACCACACCTGTAGCAACGCTAGACCAGCCCACCTGTACCAATGCCAAACCACCACAGCTCTAGCAATGCTACAACACACAGAGCAACGCCAGATTACCGCATCTGTAGCAATGCTGAACCAGCCGACTTGTAGCAATGTTAAGCCAGCACACCAGTAGGAATGCTCAAACCCTACAATCTTAAGTGTTAAAGGACCCCACTTATAAAAATGCTACATCACCACACCTGAGCAGCGGTAAATCACTGCACATGTGTCCATGTTGAACTACATCAACAGTAACAATGCTAAACTACCAAACAGTAGCCAGGCTAAACTAGCACACATGTAGCCATGCCAAACCACCACCCTTCTAAACCGCCAAACATGTATGTACTCTAAACCGCCATGCCTGTAGCAATGCTAACCCACCACAGATATGCCACATTGCCAAGCCACCACGTCTATATCTTTAGCAATGCTAAACCACCACACTTATGGCCATTCTAAACCACCTCAATTATAGCATTGCTAAACCACCACCACACACCTAATCACCGCACCTGCAATAAAACAAACCTAAGGTTGGCATAACTGCTGCAGTCAGTACTACTTAGCAAAGCTTGAAATTCAAACTAATCTGATCCACGGACAGTATTCTTTTTGGAGATGGTACTTGAGACATTCCGTAGATGGTTTATGCAGTGAGTGCAGGGACGACTCTAGGGTGGTGCGAGCTGTGCAGCCGCACCGGGTGCTGAGCTGGATTGGGGGGGTGCTGACCTCAGGGGAGCGCTGTGTTTAGCAATGACTTACGAAACTTGCCATTTAAAAGCATCTGCTGAAAAGTTCCTTGTGTGTCCAGCCTTCAGGAAACAATTAAAATGTCAAAATACCTCCTGGTTCCTTGTGGTCCAGCCTTCAGGAAACAATTAAAAAGTCAAAATACTTCTTGTGGTTAATGTTCCTGCTAGGAAGAGAGATGGGAGTTTTGTCTAGTGGCAGCTTTGACTCGCCATAAAGTAGTGTAGGGAGCTAACGCGCCTACTGCAAAGACCAGAACTATATTTTATGTGGCTAGCTGAGTGGATTAGTAAAGCCAGCCGTTCCCGGTGCTATAAACAAATGAATGTATGTGAAAGGGAGGCTATGGCGAGATGATGGGCACATTTGCCAGGTGGTAGTGAGTGAATCCAAGGAGGTAGTCATGGGGTCGGGGGTGTCAAAAAAGACTGTCGCACAGGGCGCCACCAACCCTGAGTGAGTGTACCACTTCTCAATAAGATGAGAGCTCTGGACCACCAGGACAATGCCTTATATCAAAAATTAATTATCCACACTGCTCTGGTGGAAAAACAATACTGTAAAACCCTAAAGGGGAGCGGATTCTCCCTGGTGCCGGGCCAGGAACGCGCTCTCTTCCCTGGCGGCCATCTTCTTCGCTGTAGACGTAGTTCTCAGGGGCCCGCGGCGGGCAGGCGCGAGCCGCTCAGTTCAGTTACAAGGACCCAGCCAATTGTGGCCTGTGATTAAGCAGCACTTCCTGAATGTAGCTATAGGCAGAATAACATCAACATGTGCAGGGGCTGACTGATACATTGTTTTACATTAATTAAGATGTTAATGATTCCATGGCCCCAGTCCCACAAGAGATGAATTAATAAGAGGGAGACAGAAGCCTGTTAAGTAGCTTGTAGCGCTGATGAATGGAGGAATTTGCCTGTGATATCTTGGATTCCGCCTCATATTTCTTGACATGACCGGATTACTGAAACTAATTTCATGTAACCAATTTTCCATCAGGAAATACGCGACTCTTAACCCCCCAGGGTTGACTATGCTGTAAAAGTGAGATTTACAGGAAATTATCGCTTCATTTTCAGTATTGAAAAACGTTTACTTTCCATTTAAACCGTGTGCGCTAAACTTGTTAACATGAACATGTAATTCATATAATTCATAATAACATTGTTTAAATCTAATTCAATTTTGTCTATTTAGACACAGACGTCCATACACACTTTACAATGTGTATAAAAAAGCAACAAAATACAGATTAAAGTCAACATATTTTGCAGTTGCCATCAAAGTTGTTCTTTAAATATTGGACTAATTTACAAGAGGCATGCACCGCTGAAGCGTCACTTTTTATGACGCTCTGATGACGCAGACCTCTCAATCCTATCACGCAAAACCACCCTGCGTGGCTTTGCATAGCCTCATAGATACGGAGGGAGGCAAGACAGCACAAAGCATCACGTTGCCTTACCCTTGTCAAGGAGGCGTTCCACGGTCTTTGCGGTGGGTTTTCCCATGCAACACCCGTGGGTTTTGACATATTCCCAGATTTACAAGGATCTGTAAACCTGGGGAGGTATAAGAGGAGAAATAACTTTACATCTCCTCATTTTTTTCCTCTTTCTATGTGTGCGGTTTTCTGGAAAATGCCTCCATTGATTGTTTTTGTGCAGCAAGGCGGCCCTTCCTGCACAAAAACAATCATGCAAACAATGCAGACACCCTTACACCATGGTGCAAGGGTGCCTGCGTTGGTGCTAGGCAGCAATTTGTGAGCCATCGCAGGCAGAAGTAACAGGAATGAGCTGTATTACATTAATACAACACATTCTAGCCCTTTCCTTTTCACGCAGGGCAGCTCAGCAAGAAGCCTTGTGGCGCTGCCCTGTGCCAAGAAGTTGTAAATGAGGCAAAGAGTTCCTAAAAATTATGCAACCTCTATTGCCACCTTGTACTGTGTGATGTACAAGGAGTGCAGAATTATTAGGCAAATGAGTATTTTGACCACATCATCCTCTTTATGCATGTTGTCTCACTCCAAGCTGTATAGGCTCGAAAGCCTACTACCAATTAAGCATATTAGGTGATGTGCATCTCTGTAATGAGAAGGGGTGTGGTCTAATGACATCAACACCCTATATCAGGTGTGCATAATTATTAGGCAACTTCCTTTCCTTTGGCAAAATGGGTCAAAAGAAGGACTTGACAGGCTCAGAAAAGTCAAAAATAGTGAGATATCTTTCAGAGGGATGCAGCACTCTTAAAATTGCAAAGCTTCTGAAGCGTGATCATCGAACAATCAAGCGTTTCATTCAAAATAGTCAACAGGGTCGCAAGAAGCGTGTGGAAAAACCAAGGCGCAAAATAACTGCCCATGAACTGAGAAAAGTCAAGCGTGCAGCTGCCACGATGCCACTTGCCACCAGTTTGGCCATATTTCAGAGCTGCAACATCACTGGAGTGCCCAAAAGCACAAGGTGTGCAATACTCAGAGACATGGCCAAGGTAAGAAAGGCTGAAAGACGACCACCACTGAACAAGACACACAAGCTGAAACGTCAAGACTGGGCCAAGAAATATCTCAAGACTGATTTTTCTAAGGTTTTATGGACTGATGAAATGAGAGTGAGTCTTGATGGGCCAGATGGATGGGCCCGTGGCTGGATTGGTAAAGGGCAGAGAGCTCAAGTCCGACTCAGACGCCAGCAAGGTGGAGGTGGAGTACTGGTTTGGGCTGGTATCATCAAAGATGAGCTTGTGGGGCCTTTTCGGGTTGAGGATGGAGTCAAGCTCAACTCCCAGTCCTACTGCCAGTTCCTGGAAGACACCTTCTTCAAGCAGTGGTACAGGAAGAAGTCTGCATCCTTCAAGAAAAACATGATTTTCATGCAGGACAATGCTCCATCACACGCGTCCAAGTACTCCACAGCGTGGCTGGCAAGAAAGGGTATAAAAGAAGGAAATCTAATGACATGGCCTCCTTGTTCACCTGATCTGAACCCCATTGAGAACCTGTGGTCCATCATCAAATGTGAGATTTACAAGGAGGGAAAACAGTACACCTCTCTGAACAGTGTCTGGGAGGCTGTGGTTGCTGCTGCACGCAATGTTGATGGTGAACAGATCAAAACACTGACAGAATCCATGGATGGCAGGCTTTTGAGTGTCCTTGCAAAGAAAGGTGGCTATATTGGTCACTGATTTGTTTTTGTTTTGTTTTTGAATGTCAGAAATGTATATTTGTGAATGTTGAGATGTTATATTGGTTTCACTGGTAATAATAAATAATTGAAATGGGTATATATTTTTTTTTGTTAAGTTGCCTAATAATTATGCACAGTAATAGTCACCTGCACACACAGATATCTCACTAACATAGCTAAAACTAAAAACAAACTAAAAACTACTTCCAAAAATATTCAGCTTTGATATTAATGAGTTTTTTGGGTTCATTGAGAACATGGTTGTTGTTCAATAATAAAATTAATCCTCAAAAATACAACTTGCCTAATAATTCTGCACTTCCTATATATATATATATATATATATATATATATATATATATATATATATATATATATATATATGCGCACTCTGAAGGAGATTTTGACCGGTGTCTTTAAAACACGTGGTCATTCCCAAATACAGAGAGACTTACCCGTGATCAAGGCTCGATAGAGCTGAAACGCGCTGGGTTAGTGAGCTACCCTGCAGCATATCTCCATGTTTAATAAAAGCGCTTGAAACTACTACAACTAGGAGTCGTTGTACTTCTTTTTGAGACGAGAAAGAAGTGAGTGCTGGAATGTATTCTCGGGAGGCTCTGTTCCTGTGACATCGACCCGCCCTGCTAGGGTCTGGGGCTCTCTGAACGGAGCAATTTGGTTGTGGGAAAAAATATATATATATATATATATATACATATATATATAACCTAGTGGTGGGAGTTATAATTGGGGCCATGTTTCCACAGAGAAAGTGTTTTTTGACTTGCCTATATCTTTGCCACCTTTTACCATTTGACAAATCTTCACAAAATGTTTCAAAAAAGTGTTTCAGTGAGTGCTGGGATGCATTCTCGGGAGGCTCTGTTCGCGAGTTATAGTTACCTTAGGGCACGAGTTATAGTTACTTGAGGTAACTAACTATACCTGGTGAATTTCTATGGTTTTGGATGTTTAAAATGTTAGCCTAACTATTACGCCACTGTACATTATGTGTATGTTATGTGTATGTTATGTGTATGTTACATGCATGTTATGTGTAGGTTACATGTATGTTATATGTGTATGTTATGTGTACATTATGTTATGTGTACATTACGTCACATTATGTTATGTGAACTTGTATAATGTGCTAATCACTCATGAGCGTATCCCAGTGCTTAGCAGGTGCATGGCAGCTGTTGAAGCAAAGAGGATGCTTTTGGGGAGAGATAAGGCCCGGCTTCCGGCTGTGGATTTGTGAATGCAGCCTATGCTTGCCAGTAAGAGTCCAGTTGAGCAGAGGTGCCTGGGAAGTGTGTAGAAGTGTATGCAGCTGGTCAGGAATGCAGGGCAGTTGTTGTGTAGTGCTCTGTATGTATGGGTGAGCAATTTGAATCAGGTACATCTGTGTTCTGGGATACAGTGTAGTTCTCTGACATGTAGGGTGATGTGGGTGGGTCGTGGGAGGCTGAGTATGAGTCTTGCTGCAGCGTTTGAATTCTCTGGAGCCAGTTGAGTAGCTTCTTGGTTTTTCCTACATATAGTGTGTTGCTGTAATCCAGTCTGATGGTGATCAAGTCCTGACTTGATGGTAATACACACTGCCTTATCCCGACGGGACCAGCACGGGTGTATTTCTACAACACTTGAGGCTTATCATGGCCACCATTGATCTCTCCAACGTTTATTGACTGCACCTAGAGATCCAATACTACCACCAGTCCATTTTATGGTTCAACCGTATTTTGGTATACATCACGCACATCCAAAGACCTGACAAAGTCTTGAAGACGAAACACATGTTGGCTGTTTTGCTGTACGGACTTTTTGTTACTTGTGGTCATCTAATTGCAACTCGGACCATTCA
Organism: Pleurodeles waltl; assembly: GCF_031143425.1. NCBI lineage: Eukaryota > Metazoa > Chordata > Amphibia > Caudata > Salamandridae > Pleurodeles > Pleurodeles waltl. Next base: position 1,673,806,233 of record NC_090445.1, on the reverse strand, counting down.
TTATCATCTGGCTGCTCTGGATACATGGACTTACTGTACAACGCTCTCTTTGTGATTATTACTCTGATTACCCATTTGCATCTATAATAAATTCCTTTGCACCATCTTTCCTGATCGGACATCTACTCAATTCCTGAACATTATCTGGATCTACGATACAGGTGTGCCCTGGCCACTCTTTTCTCGCTAATTAGGTAACCACCCACTCCTCAGTGTGTGGCCCTCTAACACCTGTTGGTGGCAGGTGTTTGGCTAGCCTGGCACCCACCATTGTTTCACCTACTTGACTTTGTTCTGATCAATCATTTGGTATACTTGCTGCTGATGTGCGAGCACCTGTTTGCATTCTCCACCTCCTTCTTTTGACTCATTTCTTGAGCAAGTGTGTTTTCTCTGCAATTCCACGTTGAAAAACCATCTGAAATACTTGATGGAGGGGAATGCATTGTTTCTGTATTTGAGCACAATCTCTTCTGTAGTGACTGTGACAAGTGGGTTCTTTCTTGCTGTCACCTGAGGAGAGCAGAGTCCATCATTCCCCCTTTTACTTACTATGAGTATGGCAAATGCACACAATACCTAGAAGCTGCACCCATTTGACTCCACCTTGCATAAATGTTAGGCAGTGAATTTACAGCCTTTTTCCAGGTTGATGGACAGCTTACCAAAAGGCACCCTGAGCGCTTTTTCCGCCGATTTTGGTAATGTGTTCTTGATGCAGAGGAAGGTGAACACATCTCCACCAAGCAAAGAAGCACTTCATATAACTTAGAGGAAGTACACTTGTTTGGTGGAGATTCAGCTCTTTGTAGTCTCGCCGTATTCTCTATAAGAGGATTCATGTTATCACAGATTTCTGTATGAAGACACCCAAGGAAAAATCACACTGCCAAAATGACATGCACCCAATGAGGTAGCACTTACTAGTTAGCCAATAGAAAATACTCTAGTTGAGTAGATATTGGGTGCAAAAATTTTGACTCTTCTTGGATAAATAAGCAGATTATCCAATTTCAGCACTGATGCTCATATCGCAGAAAATAAACTTAACTGGAGGCACTTACAAGTACAAACATAGTAGGTGCCAGCGGAGTCTATGGTTCTCCCTTTTAATTACTATGAGTATGCAAATGTGGAAAATGACGTGAAAGCTCTGTCCAATTGGCACCCAGTATACATTGGTGGTATGCAACGGTCTTCCTGCCTGGATAGGGTTCCCTGGCTAGGCCCTATGCTCAACCATCTAATGTTGAATTCCAAAGGCCGTGCGCAGTGTGGCGTTGATTTTATGGGAGGGTGTTAGCTGCGGGCCTGGCCCACTGCGTGGTGGTAAGGTACATTTGCATATGGTAATTAAGTATTACTTTATGTTAAAAAACAACCTAGAAATTCACAGAAAAAAAACAAAGGTTAAAGTAAAGTAAAGTAAAGCAGCGCTAACTATAACTTGTGCCCCTGCAATGCACTGGTTATGACCTCATAGATGAAATCACTCATGGCATCTTCTATGACATCATATATGACATCACTAATGACTTATCAAATGACATCATTGAGGACATTAACTCACAAAGTTTTCCAAAAAAAGTTCCACCTCAACTCCTTCATGGAAAGTTTTGAACCAATCAATTAGTTACAGGACCAAGAAAAAGGGGTTCCAAAACATTGTTTTCCTATGTTAATTCCCATACAAAGCTTTTCTCTCTGACAGAGAAAAAACAGGTCAACAGAATTACACCAGATCTGGCTAATAGTTAGAAATGTACTCAGAAAACATGTTTTGTGTGATTTGATGTAAATCTTTTCAGCCTTTTCAACACATTTGCCTCTGTCCTGAAGTTAAAAAAAGTGATATAAGGGGGCATGGCAAGGATACTCTCTCCTCCTAAGACCCATGAGGGGGACCCAGAAGGACCCTCGAGACAAAAAAACAAAAAAAATCTGCAATTTTTGCTACAATCCTGCAGGACTTCGACAGAATCGAAAAAAAACCACTAAAATGGCGGCCCGAGGCCGCATTGTTTAATTAAAAGGATGGGGGCACACCCCTCTCCGAGTGGTGTCAGGGATAGGGACCCCATCCTACGGGGCCCCGATTCTTTAATATGGGGAGGGTACCCCCCTCCCAAAGCTGTGTTTGAACTCGGTTTCCAGCGTAATTTTAAAGAGGGGGAGGCCACATGCCCCCCACCCTGAGCTTTTAAAAGGCTATAGGAACCCCCTGGCTCATATACTGTGTCCCGAGGGGCCCAGCCATGGGACACAGCAGTTTCCCTGCCTGCACCAGTGTGGGAGGGAAACTTGTGTTTCCTCTCCGTTGGCGGGAGCATTTTTGAAATTCCTGCCAAACAAGAGGAAACAAAAAGTCTGCTCCCAGCTGGCGGTAGCTTTAGAAATGCTCTTGCAAGGTGGAGCAGCCTTTGAACTGTTTCCTTGCCCGCACTGATTCAGGCAGAGAAACAGATCACGATATTGCTCCCGCCCCGAGGGAGCAGCATTAATAGCTGCTCCCTGCAGGGAGGAGCAGTGCCTGCGGCATGTGGGGAGTTGGCTCCCCCACAGCCCTCACCTTCTGCACTGGATCACTCACCTTTTTAAATAGGAGTCCTCAGGGGATGGGTTCTAGGGGTCCAAAATAGATTCCGCCCCATTTCCCTTTGAAAAAGAAAATTAGGGACCTAGGGAATAGGGTCCCCACAGCCTAATAAGGCTTTGGGAGGGAGGCCATGTAGACCTCCTCCCCTTTAAGATACTTATGACCCTGGGAGTTGGGGTCCTCAATGACTAATGAGGCTCAGCGAGGGAGGCCACCCTCCCCTTTAAAAAAATACAATCCGTAGTCCTCCCTTTTAGTTGCTGTTGAGTATGCAAAGGTGCCCCTTCCACATTAGTAGTATGCAACAGCGTTCCCGCTATTTTCCATGCTCATGTACTATATGTTTCCTTGATGGAGGACAATGCATTGTTGGTTTATTGGAGCGCAATCTGTTTTGTAGTGATTGTCCAGTATGAGTGGGTTCTTTATTGTGGTCTCCTGGTCTGACAGCAGAATCCACAGTTCTCCCTTTTTATTTCTGCTGAGTATGCAAAGGTGCCAACTCACCTAAAACTCTGTCCATTTAGTACTGACTGGCCAAAGGCAGGGGTTTGGCTTTGTGTATGGTAATAAAATATTACGTTATGTTAAATAATCCTAGAAATGCACTGATAAAACCAAAAGTTAAAATAACATTATAGTTAGGTGTGATGAAAGTATCTATTTTTGGTTTTGAAAAAACTTTTTAGAAATCCACTGAAAAAAACAGAGGTTAAACTAATGTTATAGTTAGGTGAATATGTCACTTACAGCATTAACGTTTTGAACTGAAAAAACACAGAAATTCACCAGTTATAGTTAACAGAGCTATCTATACCTTGCTCGCACGTCATGCACTGCTTATTTTTTTTTTAAAATATTTTTTTATTAACATTTTATCATTCAATAAACAGTATTATGTTTACAGCACCATCTTGTTTGCTTCGTGTTAGTGCATAACAGTGTTAATATCACTACTGTCTACATTGTTTGAATGTTCTACTTCATTAATTATTCGATAACCTTTATACTTTAAACGTATGCAAGAATAGAACATCAGTGGCGCTTCTTCTCGTATGGGTTGCCCAATTGGCCTAGTGTAGCAGAGTCATGTTTTTCTAGCTATTATACAACACCTTTAACTCGTTTCAAACATTAATTAACTTAAACTTAAACACGATGGCAAAGTAGGGGGTGGAGGCTGCTAATGCAGGGGGATGCCATTTCTTGGCTTTTCCAGTATGTATGGTGTCATTACTCGTAGACTTGTCTGGTTTCAGGTGGGTGGGGCGTCTACCGGGTCCAGCCTGTCTGTTAATCAATGTCATGGGCTCTGTCCCCTGTTGTCCGCCTTTTGTTTAATCTCGGCCTTATCGTGTCTTCCCTTATCATGTCCTAGAGGGCGAGGCAACATTTCCTCCCTTCCTATGTTTATCCAGTCTCCACTCCTGTTGGAGTGTCTGCGTCCGCTGTTGTCAATATATTGTCCCAGCTTGTCATTGCTACTTCCCATTTCTGTGCTATAGGGTGGCGACGCAGTCCCCTCCCCTCCTCGCTCTTCAGGACCTGGAATTTGGCTCTAGCCCATGTTGTAACGTCTTGTCTCCACCCAACCCGGGGGGGCCGAAACTGTGCCTTCCAGTTCTTTGTGATCTGTCTCCTATATAATACCAGTGCCAGATTCAGAAATCGGGTCTCCACTCTTCCCCGCGGCAACCCATTCCCAAAGCCCATCAAACATCTGTCAGGGGTCGGAGTCAGGTTCATATTAAGAAGTCTCGATAGGTCGGACATCACCTCTTCCCACCCCAGTTGGATCTCTGGACAGGTCCATACCATGTGGTCAAAATTTGCGTCTACATTTTTACATCTGGGGCACACCCTAGGAACTCCCCCATAGATTACTGTTAGCCGATGTGGGGTGAGGTACGTTCTGTGGAGGTAATTATATTGTATATATCTCAGGCGCGTGCTGCGAGCGACGGACCGGGGGTAAGCCAAAGCTCTGTTCCATTCCGCATCTGACGGTTCCCTACCGACTGTCCTCCCCCATCTCTCTCTCAGTGGCCGCAGGGAATCTAGTGCATCCTCAACTTGAACTCGGTATAATTTAGATATCAGATGGGACTCATCTCCTGATGTCAATAGGAGATGCAGCACCCTGTGGGTGGCTGGTTCCGCGTTGACCGTGATCCAGTGCGTTTTCAGCACATGTTTCAGTTTATGATACATAAGGAACTGACCCGGGGAGACTCCACTGTCAACAAGATTAGTGAAGGACCTCAACACTCCCTCCTGAAACAGGTCTCCCACCGTTTCTATTCCTGCTCTCCTCCAGGTTCCGAGGCCCATGCCTCCCAGGTTCCTCTCACCAGCCTCGATCGTAAGTACCGCCAGGGGTAGGGCCGGAGAGTACGGGGGGACAGTGCCATCCCTTTTCACGCACCTCTTCCAACATGCTGACGCCACTTTTGTCATCGGGCTGTGCATGTGGGGATTAAGCTTCCTATTTGTCATTCGAGCAATGAACTGATTTATGTCCTCCACTACTTGGTCGGCGTACCTCTCCAGGTGACCCTTACCTGTGAACCACCCGGCAACCCATTGCAGCTGGGATGCCAGGTAGTAGGCTTCAAAATCTGGTGCTCCTAGACCCCCCTTGTTAGTTGGCCTGCATAGTATCTGGAGCGAGGTGCGTCTACGGCCATCATCCCATATAAGTTCCCTGAGTAGGGTGTTTAGTTCACGAAACCACGCTGTTGGAATCAGAAGGGGCAGGTTAGCGAAGTAGTATAGAAGCCGGGGCAGCATTACCATTTTGGACAATGCTACTCTGGCCATTATCGTCAATTTCAGCGATCGCCAGAACCCCATAGAGCTCTGCCCAGGTTACCCTCGCGCAAGTCTGCCCTGTCGTGAAACACCTGTATGCCCAAGTACTTAAAGGTTCGAGGGGCCCAAATCATATCCCCAGGGCATGTTGTCGGGCGTTCGCCGCCCGGAGCCATAGGGAACACGCATGTCTTGCTACGGTTGAGGCAAAGTCCAGATATTTTCCCATAGTTCTCCAGCACTCCCAGCGCCCATGGGAGATCCTTCTCTCCGTCCCTAAGGTAGACAAGTATATCGTCAGCATATAGCGAGATGATATGTTCTTGGTGTCCCCATTCCACTCCTCTACCCACGCCCTCCCGCCGCATCTGGGACGCCAGCGGCTCGATGGCCAGGGCGAATAACAGTGGGGACAATGGGCAACCTTGTCTGGTTCCCCTGTGAATTGGGTAAGTTCCGGATACTGTTTTACCTGTTCTCACTCTTGCCAGCGGTGACGTGTACAAAAAGTCCACCCATTTGACCCAATCTTCACCCAGTCCCATACGGAGCATCACTGCTCTCAAGTAGTCCCATCTGATTGAGTCAAATGCCTTCTCAAAATCCACCGCGAGCAACACCCCTGCTGCAGGTTTCATGTCGCTAGGCATATTCAGGACCGCAAAGAGACGTCTCAGGTTTAAGGAGGTGCTGCGATTCGGGACGAAACCATTCTGGTCTACATGTACCAGAGTTGGTACAAGAGGGAGTAAACGGTTGGCCAAGATCTTGCTTAGTATTTTAAAATCACTGTTTAGCATTGACAGGGGGCGGAAGTCAGTCACCGAGGGTTGCCTAGATTTTGTCTAAGGGAGTGGGACTACCATTGCCTCTCTCATGGTGCATGGCATTATCCCATTCTGTAGCGATTCTGTATACATCTCTACCAACTGGGGGGTCAGTTGCTCCTCGAATTTTTTATAAAAGTCCATGGGGAGGCCTTCTGTTCCCGGGGTCTTCCCTGAGGCTAATTGAGCTATAGATTCACTGACCTCCGCCACCGTCACTGGGCCCCCCAGCCTATCCCTGTCTCCGGCCATCAGGCTCGTTATAGGTATATGTTGTAGGTAATTATCAAAGACCTCCGTACTGATTTCAGCCGGTTTTCCATATAAAAAGGTGTAATATTCCTTGAATGCATCATTTACAGGGCCTGGTCTACTTCTGCATGACCCTTCCTTATCCAGCACATTTGTGATGGGCTCAGCATCTCCACCCGGCCTCACCAACCAGGCTAACATTTTCCCAGACCTACCCTCTTCAGATTGTAGGGAGGCAAAGTATTTTTGTGTGCTGTGGCATCTAAGTTGTTCTTCGATCTAGGAATGGTCTCTCTTTGCCTGAGTATATTTCTCATTTACTAGTGTGCCAGTCCCCTGAGTAAGTTCTCCCTCATGTATTATCTTCTCTAGCGTAGTCAGCTCCCTTTCAAGTGTGCGTCTCACTCCGGCCGACTGTCCAAGACAAAAACCCCTTGTCACCACCTTGAGGGCCTCCCATTCCGTAGATCTAGAGGTGGTGGATCCACTGTTAAATTGAATATGGTCAGTCAGATGCTGTCTCAGGGCGTCTCTATATGCTGGGTCCTCAAGTGCTGTAGGGGACAATCTCCAGGCTGGAATGGGGGGCCTAATCTCTGCTGCCCTCCATGTTACCAATAGGGGGCTGTGGTCGGACAGTGTACGGCCCAGATATTCTGAGTGAACCATCCCACGTGCAAGGTCTGCCGTACACGCCACCCTGTCGATTCTGGTGTGGAGTCGGTGAAGGCCCGAATAATATGAGTAAACCCTGTCGTGTAAGTGTTGTTCCCGCCATATATCCACTAGCCCCCAGTAGCTCATCCATTCACTAAGTTTCCCAGCTATCTTACTTGACATTGCACCCTGTAGTGGGGGGGAGGATCTATCCAAGTCTACATCTAATATACTATTGAAGTCCCCTCCAACCAAAAGCTCTCCTCTCCTCTGGCGGGTGAGGTGGCTCGATAATTTCGTCAAAAAGGGGATCTGGTCCTGATTTGGGGCATACATGCAGCACAGGACAATCGGTGTGCCGCATAGCTGTCCCTCCAGGATCACGAACCTCCCCTCACGATCTATGTTGGAAGCTTCTATCTCTAGGGGAACCCCTGCACGGATCCAGATCATTACTCCCCTTGCGTACGCTGAGTACTCTGTTGCGAACACCCGCCCCCTCCACCTACGTCTCAATCTCTCAGGTTCACCAGCCGCCAGGTGGGTCTCCTGTAGCATTGCTACCTGTATATTCCTCCTTTTTAAATAGGCCAGTATTTTGTGTCGCTTGGCCGGTGACCCCATCCCTCTAACGTTCCACGTTAAGAAATTGTATTCTGCCATGTTGGTGACTTTTAAATTTACATTGGCTACTCTTTGCTACTTTTACCGTCTGCTGTCCCCTGATCCTTAGTGAAGCACTGTTGTTACGCAACCATTCACCACCCCTTGCCATCCTAACTAGTAACTGCTTATGCCAACTCCCCCTCCCCAGGGCACCTCTCAAACAGTAGGCTGCCCAAAAACAGAAAAAACACCCGTGCAACAGTGCAGCATGTTTCATCTTTTAGTTGCAGTTCTCGCCAGTCCACCTGTACAGGCGAGATTCCAGTAGGGGGGTAGCCCTGCACGGAGGGGCCATTAGTGCACCATTTGCGCCCGCCCCGGGGTATCCGGTAAGCCTCTGGGCCTCAGAGGTCATCTGCAGTTTGTGGGGTCACTACCGGGGCCTGCACCGAGCTGCTCGAGCCCCCCGCCGATGACATCACAGTCTCGTCAGATTCACCGCCAGAGTCCTCCCGGGGGGTCCCCTCTCCGTTCACACGGGCCGCTGCCTCCAGTGCTGCTCTTCTGCCACTTTCTTTTTGGTTCCGGGATGGTGCCAAGCGTGGGCGACTTCGGGTCCGTCTTTCCCTGGGGGGCCGGCGCGGTCCACCCCCGGTCGGGCCCCCCATCCCGAGCCGCTCTGTCTGGGTCCCATGAGTTTCCAGCCATTCCCATGCCTCCTCCGGGGATTGAAGAAATTTTGTTTTACTGTCAAGCATTACTTTCAGCTTAGCCGGGTACAGCAACGAATATTGTATACCTTCGTCCCCTAGGGCCCTTTTGACTGCCATGTATGAGGCACGCTTACTCTGTACCTCTACTGTAAAGTCCGGGAACAGCGTGACTTCGCCATTTGCTACCTTAAATGGGCCCTCTTCTCGCGCCCTTTGTAGCAAGATGTCACTGTCTCTATAGTGTAGTAATCTTGCGATCACCACTCGGGGGGGCCTGCCCGGCGCCAGGGGCCTCGCAGGCACGCGGTGTGCTCTTTCCAGAGTGTAGAATGAAGTCAGCCGGCCCGGTGCCACCACTGTGCTCAACCATTTTTCCAGGAATTCTACCATATTTGATCCTTCTGCCCCCTCCGGGAGGCCCACCACTCGCACGTTATTCCGCCGGCTTCTCCCCTCTGCGTCCTCAGCTCTTCGCTCTAGTCGCATCACTCTATCTCTGAGATGCGACATTTCGGCCTGCAGGTCTTTTTGTTTTGGTGCGATGTCGGGCAGTGTGGTTTCTGTCTCTTTGACTCTGTCCGATAATTTGTGATGGTCAGCCCTCAAGAGGCCCAGTTCAACCGCGACCTGATTGATGTTGTGTTGCAGTGTTAACTTAGTGTCTTCTATCGCACCCAATATTTTGTCCAGGGTGTCCTGTACATCGACCTGCAATGGACCCCGCACGTCCCCCCCCCGCTCCCGGGGGTCGCTGTGCCGTCCATGACTTTAGCCCTGTGGCGGTTCTTAGGGGACATCGATTACGTAGGAGATCGTCCCCCCCCAGTGGCGAATCCGACCACGGTGCGTTAGCTCAGGGGATCCCCCATCTAGGACTTCCGTCTCAAGCGCAGTTCAAGGCCCGCAGGGGCCGCCAGGTAGAATCCCATCAGCACCAGAGACCCGTGCTTTCTCGCTCAGGATCTCCGTGGACTCGGGGCGCGTTGCACCAGGACACGAGGCACCACACCAGTTCGATCACAGTAGTCGCCACTTCAGGGGCCGGACCGGTCCGGTCAGGCAAGGCGCCCACTATCGACCATCCCCCGCGGTGGGCCACCGCGTGGAGCACCGCGTACCACTCCCATCCCGTTTTGGCAGGCGAGCCCTCCTAGGCAGTTCATCCACTCTTAAGGAGGCGCTGCAAAGCGCCGCTTCGCTGTGCCTTACCCCCGGGCCACCGGCCGTCCGCCGTTACTCAGTTCCTCGATTGGCATGTCCCAGTCGAGGTCACCCTGGGATTCTCATCTCCCCAGATGCAGCTGGGCGATCCTTCATGCTCTGTGGCCCGGGGCCCACCATGCTAGTCCCAAGCTCAGGGGCCAGCGCTCCGTCCGCGCAGTAGGCCACCACGGGCACGACCATCCAACAGGGGGCCCCTCTATCCGCCGATCGTCTCGCTCGGCCGAGGGTCCGGTACTTTCCTCCCCAAGGGCGGCCCTCCCCGGGCCCGGCCCGTTTCGCAGGAGTGTGCCGGTGCTCAAAGTGGGTGTCCGCTACACCAGAGGCCCCCTCCGCCAGACACAGCGTGCCGCATGCAGGGTCGGCGCCACAGCAAGGCTCCCGGCAGCCGGGCCCCCCGCCAGGCCCAGGGGCTCCGGTCGTTTCTCCTTACTTGCGAGGGTGGGGCCGGAGGGCCCGCACGCACCCCCAGTCGCCATCACACCGTCCTCCGCGGTCTCGGGAACACAAGGCTTTCCACGAGCAGCCCTGCAGCAACCCCCAGGCAGGAGGGGGGCCACCCCGTCTCCCCAGCCGCGGTCGGCTGGCTCCTCCTCAAACGGCGCGCGGTCCCACGCCCAGCCGCGTATCCACTCACTCGCCCAGTCCGCCTCCCGACATTAACGCGGCGACAGGCCCAAGGCCGAGGGGCTCGCCGGCCGCCTCCGACGGGCTCCGCCAGGCTCGCTCTGGGCTCCACCGGTGCTCGGGTCGCCCACACGGGTCCCCGCACTCGCTCCCCGTTAATTTGCCCCGGGGGGAGGCCCAGGATAACAGGAGAAGTTTAGGCCCCTCCGGAGCAGACGGATCAAGCGTGCGCCATCTTTGGCTTCGTGGCCACGCCCCCCGTCATGCACTGCTTATGACCAGCCATATTATATCAGCCATGACATGTTCTACGATATAATTTATGACATCACTGATGACATCTGTAAAGTTTTCACCACAGTGTGAAGGCTGCAGGTTGTATAATCTTCAGCATTTTAAGACCTTGGCTATTTTAAGTGAATAGAGACTTTTTTGACCAGTGTTGCATAGAGGGTATCTCCTCCTTAAGTCTACCGTAATGATTTAAACCATAGTTTTCAATAGTTCAAAACAAGTTCAAGTTTATAGTTAGATTTTATCAACAACACCGACTCTACGCCTCAGTACAATAACCCTCAGCAAAGGGTATCCAAAATCAAACAGCAAGTCCAGGCAGCATCAAAATTAGACCACAATTGTGTAGCAAGGACACTTTAGACTTGGTGAACACTGAGGTAGAGGATTACCACCAGGACCTCAGGAGAGGAAGGTTGGTGTAGATATTGAGTAGGAGACTAAAACTAATAGTGAAACAAGTATAATGGCTCCAGTGCCCAGGGCTGTGAGGGGTCCTTGGCACCTCAATTATGGATGTTTCTTGCTTCCCAACAGGGACCATTTCTATGCCTTTATTTGGACCCTTGGCATTTTTGCTATGCCACTGGTACTCAGAGAGAAAAAAGACAGGAAGGCTGTGGCACAACATCTACTGGATTGAGTATAGAAGGTGATTTGTGAGACGTAATTCCAAGTTCAGGAGCACAGGAGGCAGAAGCATCTATGCTAAGGTGGGAATTGCCATCCTCAATGGAATTAGTCAGGACATAGTCCTAAAGCGTAGAAAAACACAAAAGGATGGGGAAAAACAGGTGTAGAAAGACTAATAGTGAAAGAAATGAGCTGAGCAGGCACGCTACATCACATCAAGGTGGGAGACGCAGACTATTTCCCCCTGCTGCTACTTTTACTTAAAGTCACCTGAAAGAACCCGTCCTAAGCTACTGAATGAGAGGACGTTCATGAGTTATTAATTGACTCAGGATGTACTGCTCATCTTTCCCTCTCAGACCTAGCCTCCACAAGCCCATCTTTCATCTTATCCAACTGCCCTGGGCTTGGTCAATGCCTTCTGGTCCATAATCCCTTTCTATGCAACACTCTACAAGAAGTCTTTCTCTTCCTTCCAACTTGGCTGGTGTTGGCCACTCAGACTAATCGTTCCTTGATACCAGTATTCCAAGATGACCACCACCTGTCTTTGGAAAATGCAAGAGTTCGGCCTGATGGGAGTCATAGTTTACATCTAGTGCACTGCTAACAAGCAGCATGTGTCTCTTTAGTCTACACAGTACCATCACTCTGCCATGACCACTAATCTGTCCGTGAATGCTAAATACCAAGTACGAGGGCCTGAAACACCGCCTACATGTGCATAAATCAAGCAGAGCTGACAACTACATCTTCTGTCCTGCTTCATAGCTATAATCAGAGGATTATATGTATGCTGTCTATATTGCCAATGATCATCTACAGAGATGCAGACACAGAATGATCCGCAGTACATAACATAACGTGTTTGTAAAACACACATTCACCCCAAGCAATCCGTTAGGATTATTGATCAATAGCATAATATTGTGACTCAGCTCAATGAGACTGATTCTATTAACCTCCCGAAATTAAATGCTGAATGGACCTACCTGGTTTGAAAACCGTGGCCATGGTGACGCAGGAATTTCTGAAGGGAATGCATTCATCCACTAACCCGCAAACCTGGCTGCACCAATGCAATGATTCCTTGCTTGGAGTGCACACGTACAGTGCAGCATGTGAAATGTGGGCGGAAGGGAAAGAAGTAATTTTCTGAACGGAGAATGATATGCCTTCTTTTAGCGTTTGCTAGTCTGTCCCTAATGGGTAGAACCACCACCAGTCTTTGACATTCATTCTCATACGCCCAAAAGATATATTTTTATGAGTAGAGGTGGTATCAGAATACAAATATCTGGGAATGATACTTGACAGGTAAGACTCATTTAAGCAATATTTGGAGCTCATGCGCCTCAAAGCCAACATCCTTACCGCTGCCTTTGAACGCCTAAAATTGGTATTCGCGCAATCAACATTTAGGTCGCTTCTGAAAATAATACAGACAAAATGAGTACCACCATAGCTTACAGCAGTGAAGCCCTAAGCAGCAGAAATGTCACTCATCTGGACAAAATCTTTACAAAACTCTTCAAATCTGTTTTTTCAGTATTATGTCACTCGTCTCCAGCCCAATTGTGACTAGAATTTGGCCTAACCAAACAATCCTGAGCGAAACAAGGAGAGTCCATCAAATTCTGCTACAGATTAAAGAACGCCAACAATGTAACCTTGAATAGCCATTTCCAGGAAGAAATCTGCAGCAGAAACTATTCACCGGTTGGATCCTGTCTTTTTGGCTTGCTACCCACTCTTCGCCTAACTGAAGAACGGGATTCCGTTACCAAGTACTCCCTAGTGAAGGCCATGGTAAGCAAAAGAATCAAGAGACACTCACTGCTGGAAGACAATGAAGCGTTTGTGCGGAGGCGGCATGCCTGGATACAATAGCATCCTACGACAAATTAGCATCTCAACCATATCTTGGCACCTCCATCAAAACACAGACTAAAACATCTTTTTTGAAGTACCGCCTGGGCTGCTTACTTCTGCTTCAATTTTTACCCATCTGGAAGTGTCCAGCCAGTGCAGAGGCCTGCTGACTCTGCGGAAAGTCCCAAGAATCAATAGTTCACCAAATTTACATATGTGAAGCAAACTTGGAGGATCAAGAAACCATCCTCAGACCAGCTTTTAATCAGCAGGGTTAACCACTGCTGACCGGTCATCATAGCTTGCTTCACTTCCTCAGACATTCAGCTTAACTGCAGACTGACAACATACCTGACAAGGTTGGATAGGAAAATACCCACCTAGCTGACTGTATAACTGAATAAGTTTCAGGAAAGACTTCAGACTGACACTGTTCCGCTTCAACAAAGCCAAGACAGCAGCACACCATGCACCCTAAAACAGCCTAAACCGTTTGTCCTGGTCATAGGGTGCAGCCCTTCCATGGGCCACCTGTCCACCAGACCAGAGATCAGGCGATGGGCTTTTAAGATGTGAAATAACAATAACATTGTATGCATCCACGGATCTCATATACTGCTGCTACACAAACTAATGCACTCTTAAATACTTTTATCTCGCGCTGCTATTCCTTATTTCTGCTTTCGCGTTCTAATATGTTACAGAGTACTTCCATGCGTGGATTTTAGAAGGTGAAACTATAGCTTGATGTCTGAAACAATTAGGATCTTATATTTCTTTGCTCGTTAATAGGACAATGAATATTATTCGAAATATCTACATTCACACAACTGGGCCTTTGTTCTTTATCTGAATTTTAAAGTTTTAATGAATGTAATTGCCTAATAATTTTAGTGCAAAGGTTTTAATTAACTAAGCACATAAAAAATAAGTAAACTTGAAACTATTTTTATAATGGGAAGAGCAGTGAGCCAAATAGGCTGAGGATATAGGTTGTTAGTAAGGGTGGTGGAATGTTTTTGAAACTTGAAGTGTAAGATAATTTAAACAGAAGGGAGACCCTCCATTCAGTCTTTGCTGGAACTTTGCTGTTGCATTTCTTGCAGGAATATCTCTGGAGGGACTATGCTGTGTCAATGGAGATTCTTCAGGTGGAGGCAGGAGGACAAGTGAAGGTACACACCCTGTAGACCAGTGGTTCCCAACCTTTTGATTTCTGTGGACCCCCACTTTAACATTAATGGAACCCAGGGACCCCCCCACTGAATCATCATGGAAATCTGGGGATCCCCGCCTGAGTCATTACTGGAAGCTGGGGAACTAATTTGTCAATATTTGTTCATATTTTTGAATTTTCTAGGCTCTCGCGGACCCCCTGAAAAGGCTTCGCAGACCCCCAGGGGTCCCCAGACCACAGGTTGGGAACCACTGCTGTAGACTGTTCCATTACCGTTCCTTATTTATGGATTGAATACTCTAGCTCATGGTGGAGAAGTGCCTTTTAAGAGGTGAATGACACCAGTTGTCAGACCACAACACTGAATCCCGGTAGGCCTGACCTTCCATGCAGAAACGAGCTGCCAAAGCACTTTTACTCACAAGCTTTGCTCATGGAGAATGGTTATCACACAACCGGAGAGTTTGAGGGAGATAAGAAACATGTATTTGGTGGGAAACAACCCATACTAGCTCCCTGTTAATAAAACTAGTCAACACAAAAAGGTATGGGGTTCACCAATAATGAGGAGCTGCATTCACGAGGGATTATCCGTGGGCTCCTAGACCTCGCTGGAAGACACATGGAGAATGGCCCACCATCTCTGTTCAGAAATCATACCTTTTGCCAGTTTACGAATAAAGTATCTTAATTTGCCTGCCATTTAAATGCTCTGTAAAAGAAGAAACATTCCTTTATGTCACCTGTCAATTTGTACACCATTTTAAATATTCTAAATGAAGCAAAGTGTCTGCAAATAATATGGAAAGTCATAGTGCTTCATTGCATATCACGCGACTGAGATTTACAAATTTCATGGGGCAAAACGAGGCAAAGTACAAAAGCATAGGAGGGTAGGGTGCAGCTGACAGTCACCAGGGGCATAGCTACTTTTGTACAGTAGGTGTAATGGCACTAGGGCCCATGAGTGTGAGTCCCAATGTGGTTAATATTCATCTAGTGGTAGCTGGGACCTTTTTTGTTGGTTGCATTATGGCACTTTGACTCCTTGGAACTGTGTGATGTACCATGAAAGACCCCCTGGGGCCAAAACCAAAAAAGATTTTTTATTTTATGTCAAGTACCCAGCAAGGTCTCCAGTGTGGTCAATGGGACTCCTGTGGGACACAGAGTGGACCCACAGATTGTTCTGTAGGACTACAACGAGACCCTGAGAAACAAAATAAAAAATAAACCAACACAAAATGGAAAATGTGGGGTGAGGGTCCATGGAGAGTTGGCTGACAGCGGGCACTGTCTGACCTTGAGAGTCGGTCGCCTGCAAGGACTGGGCACAGTGCCACGCTACAGGCAAAGACCTGTGACTATACCCCTCATCATGCATGGCTGGGGGATGCCTGCCTGCATGGAGTTTACATGACATCATTGATAACTTCAGTAGGGTGCATCTAGGCCTAATTTTCTCTTCCCTCTTTATTGCTAACTGCCGTATGCTTTAGCAATATGACCTCCTAATGGGTCTTGTGTGTGTGAAGTGAGTAAGTTCTCCCTAAATGACTGTGTAGAGGGCGAAGCCCTTGCAGAGCAGAGACTTGCCGACTTGTGTCTTGTTGATTGTCCAGAAGAGGTCAGCTATCTGTAAAAGAGTTGCTACAGGGTGAAGGTTGTTGTAGAAGATACTTACTCTCCCAAGGGGTATTGAGAGTCTGGAGGGAGTGGACGCTCCATGAGAAGCTTTCTGTACGAGCGAAGACTGTACGCACCAGGTACTTACCCATCAATATGTGCTTGATTGACCACAATTGTGTGGCTATCTGTAAAGTTTTCAATACAGGGTGAAGCCCGTGTGTAGTAGAATCTTTACCACCGACAGAGCCCTGATTGTCTATAGAGAGTGGTCTTTCTGTAGAGGGGTTCTGGGAAGGGTGAAGACTGTCCGCAGCAGGTACTTTTCTACTCATGTCTTGTTCATTGCCCATGAGAGGCCAGCTCTCTGCCCAAAAAAGAAAAAATTGGACCGTAATAAAGACCTGCAAGGGTCCAAACGTTTTGGTTGATTTGTTTAGTGTGTTTACCTTGCCATTTAAGGATTAAGGGGGTCATTACAACATTGGCGGTGAAAGCCGCTTACCGCCGTGCAGAAGACCGCCAACACACCGCCGCGGCCGTGGAATTCCGCCACAGCAATTACGACCCACATCTCGAAATCCGACAAAATTCAGACACCCACACAAGTCCGCCACACCAAAGGTCAGTGATAAACTGGCGAAAACAAAACCTCCACCGTCACGCCAACAGAAATACGCCCATGCTATGCGGCCCACGAATCCACGCGACGGTCTTTCAACCGCGGTATTCCATTGGCGGTACACACCGCCACGCTCAAAATACACACACACTTACAAAACACCGCCACATTGGACAATGCTAAATACACACACCTGATACACATACACACACCACTCCCACACTCCCAATACAATATAAAACACACACCCACATCACCCACAAACCCTTACGACAACAAATCACGCCAGAGAGAGACAGCACCAGCAAGAACACTAGCATCCACAGGCACACAACACCATCACCCACACTACTTCCACGCACAAAACACCACACACCCCTACATATCACCACACTTATCACCACATACACCACCCCACACATCACCTACACCACCCCATGGCACGGCAAAGACACCCCAGGTTCTCTGAGGAGGAGCTCAGGGTCATGGTACGGGTAGAGCCACAGCTATTTGGAGCACAGGTGCAGCACACCTCCATAGCTAGGAAGATGGAGCTATAGCGAAGAATAGTCGACAGGGTCAATGCAGTGGGACAGCATCCAAGAAATCGGGAGGCCATCAGGAAGAGGTGGAACGACCTACGGGGGAAGGTGCGTTCCGTGGTCTCAAGACAACATCGCGGTACAGCGGACTGGCGGCGGACCCCCACCTCCTCCACAACAACTAACAACATGGGAGGAGCAGGGCTTGACTATTCTGCATCCTGAGGGCCTCGCAGGAGTCGGTGGAGGAATGGACTCTGGTAAGTCAAATCTTAACTATCATATCCCCCACCCTATCTGCATGCTATCACAGACCCCCACCCTCGCCCCTCCCCTATTACTCCAACTCCTCACAAATGTACTTATAACACAAACCACCCATCTCAACACCAAGCCCTGCATGACACAACAAAGCATGGACACCCATCACTAAAGCATGCCCACTGCACATACCCATAACACCCCCCTCATCCATCATCACACAAGCCCACACAGCGGAAAGCTAGCACTGGGGTACACGCTCACCCACCCATTGCCCACCATGACACACACAGATGCAATAATCATGCTTTTATACCCCTGCAGGACCACTACCCAACATCACCAGACAGGAGGGTCCAGACATCTCCACCCCACCCACAGAAGAGGCCCACAGTGATGACAGCAGCTCTGTCCAACTGGATCCAGATGACCAGCCCGGACCATCGTGGGCCTCGGGACAGTCGGTTCCCACACCCAGTCACAGGCCACCACAGACCTTCCACCCTCTGGTAACACCAGCACAGCACCCACCCAGCGGGCCCATGCCTCCGTCCCCAGGACACGTCAATCAGCTGTGTGTCCACCACTACAGGGAACCCAGGATAACCCACCACCCCAACAACAACAGGGACCTGGGGGCAGTGGTAGTGGGCACACGGTCCAGGGGACGGAGGCACAAGAACACAGGGGAACTGGGAGGGCTGATGTGCGACATGGGGCCGACAGGCCTAGGGAACCCACTCTCCTCGAGGCCCTCTCCTCCATCATGGGAGCATACCACCACTCCCAGGAGACGATGGCAACGATCCTGGCCAAGTTTCAGGAGACCCAGCTGCTGCAAGAGGAACAGTATTTGGGCTTCAGGGAGGAACTCAGTACCATCAGCTCCGCCCTGGGCACCATTGTAGGGGTGCTGAAGGAGATACTTAACACCAGGAGGGACACTGTGGCACTGCAAGGGGCACCTGACACTAGCATGGACGATGAACTGCCCACCACCTCTGCCGGCGCTAGTGGACAGGACACCCCGTCACAGGACCAACACACCAGCACCCCACCCCCTGCAGACGGAGAACCACCCCGCAAATTGTCCCTGAGATCTAGGAACAAGACAGAGCACAATGCCAAGCCCCCCACCAAGAAATGAGACCACCCTGATTGTCATCCTACTGTCCCACTTTGTAACCCTGTCCATCTTGGAACTGCCCCAGCTCCACTTACTATGCCCATCTGGGCAATGCACCTGTGAGACTAATAGACTGTACTCTGCCATGGACATTCCTCCACCATCACCCCTCACCATTTTACAACCCCCCTCCAATATTGAGCACTTCAATAAACACCCTTGAACCACAAAATAATCTGGAGTCAGTCTGTGATTTAGAAAATGTGTATTAGCAATGTCAGTGACAAAATGCGTTTTCAAATGTAATGTCAACATACCTATGTCACACATCTCAAGTCCATGAGGAATCTAAGCAGATGACACACGTTGTAAACCACACCTGTGAAACCGTAAGGGAAATGTACAACTCAGTTACCATATACTGGGTGAAATTGACAGACAGGATAGAGGTAGAAGTGTGAAAGTACTTGTAGTAGGCAGGAATGTGTTCTCACCTGTGTGTCACTGGAAATATTGCTGGATAACTGAGTCCCTGTTGTCAATGTCTTCTTCCTCTGCTTCCTCCTCATCACTGTCCACAGGCTCCACAGCTGCTACAACACCGTCATCTGGACCATCCTCCTGCAGAAAAGGCACCTGTCGTCGCAAAGCCAAGTTGTGAAGCATACAGCAGGCCACGATGATCTGGCACACCTTCCTTGGTGAGTAGAATAGGGAACCACCTGTCATATGGAGGCACCTGAACCTGGCCTTCAGGAGGCCAAAGGTGCATTCGATCACCCTCCTAGTCCGCCCATGAGCCTCATTGTAGCGTTCCTCTGCCCTGGTCCTGGGATTCCTCACTGGGGTCAGTAGCCATGACAGGTTGGGGTAACCAGAGTCCCCTAATAGCCACACCCAGTGCCTCTGGAGTTGACCCATCAAATAAGGGATGCTGCTATTCCGCAGGATGTTGGCATTATGCACAGAGCCAGGGAACATAGCATTTACCTGGGAGATGTACTGGTCTGCCAAACATACCATCTTTACATTCATCGAATGATAACTCTTCCGGTTCCTGTACACCTGTTCACTCCTGTGGGGGGGGGACCAGAGCTACATGGGTCCCATCAATGGCACCTATGATGTTGGGGATATGTCCAAGGGCATAGAAGTCACCTTTAACTGTAGGCAAATCCTCCACCTGAGGTAAAACGATGTAGCTCCGCATGTGTTTCAGCAGGGCAGACAACACTCTGGACAACACGTTGGAAAACATAGGTTGGGACATCCCTGATGCTATGGCCACTGTTGTTTGAAATGACCCGCTTGCAAGGAAATGGAGCACTGATAGCACCTGCACTTGAGGGGGGATCCCTGTGGGATGGCGGATTGCTGACATCAGGTCTGGCTCCAACTGGGCACACAGTTCCTGGATTGTGGCACGGTCAAACCTGTAGTTGATGATCAAATGTCTTTCGTCCATTGTCGACAGGTCCACCAGCGGTCGGTACACCGGAGGATTCCGCCATCTCCTCACATGTCCCAGCGGAAGGTGCCTAGGAATGACAACAGCGACCACAGAGTCAAACAACTCAGTGGTATGTACCTACAGTCTACACGGAACACCATTCATACACAAAATCTGGCCTGTATTAGTGTTGCGCGACAAGGCCTAGGTCTGTGTGACGCAGTAGGTAATGAGGCCATGTGGGCCCCTGAAATGGCGGCTGCCTGACCTCTAAAGTGGGACAATGGGATGTGAGGTAACTGCGCTGGCGTTGTACACCATCG
This sequence comes from Pleurodeles waltl, assembly GCF_031143425.1. NCBI lineage: Eukaryota > Metazoa > Chordata > Amphibia > Caudata > Salamandridae > Pleurodeles > Pleurodeles waltl. The sequence continues at coordinate 1,673,785,997 of NC_090445.1, read as the reverse complement.
CGGAAGGCGGTCAAAGACCGCGGCGCAATGCTGCATTGGTTAACATTGGACCCTATGGGTCCCAGGAGCCAATGACGATGTACGCAGGCGGTGATGGTACGCACCGCCGCGGACGTGACCGCCGCGGACGTGACCGCCATTTTCTATCTGTTGAATCACTCGATACCTGATCTTCGACAGGAGAGGACCTACACTGCAAGTGCTGCTGTGACCTCGGTCTGGAAGAGACAATGGCTCGTGCGTCTGGGGAAAGGGCCCCTGCCTTCACTGCAGAGGAGTTGGAGAAGCTCGTGGACGGGGTTCTCCCCCAGTACGCGCTACTCTACGGTCTTCCAGACCAACAGGTAAGTACACAGGGAGCACGTTGTATGGGCTATGCCTGTGTGGAGAGGGCTGGTTGTAAGAATGAAGGGGGCACAGTTCTGTGTGCATGAAGGGCTGTGAATGCATGTGCCACATGGCAAGGGTAGGGATGTGGGCCACTCACTTCGACGGTGCAGTTGGTAATTACTTCTCTTCTTCCCCTGTACATGTCATGTAGGTCAACGCCCACCAGAAGAAGGATATTTGGCGTGCCATCACCAAGGACGTCCGGACCCTGGGGGTCCACCACAGACAGAGCACCCACTGCTGTAAAAGATGGGAGGACATTCGCCGCTGGAGCAAGAAGACGGCGGAGGCTCAGCTGGGGATGGCCTCTCAACGTGGGAGGGGTGCCCGTCGAACCATGACCCCCCTGATGTTCCGGATCCTGGCGGTGGCCTACCCTGACTTGGATGGGCGCTTGAGGGCATCACAGCAGACACAAAGGGGTGAGTACAACATCATTCAGTGGCTTTTGCGCGCAGTGAAGGTGTCTGGGTGGGGGAGGAGGGCTGTGGGTTTCCCTAGGCCAGGGCGAGTTCCGTAGGCTAGGCCCCTCCGTAATGCAGGCCATGTGGCACCCCACTCCACCTCTGTAGAGTGCCAAGTACAGGTATACATGCCCCTGTGTCATCTATGTGTGCAGATGTCGACCATAGCCATATAGGACATATCCCAGGAATTGCATCTGTAGAGCCCAACAGCGCGACGTAGTGCAGGGGGCTGCCGTGTCTGTCTTGTCTGCCAACGGTAGCGGTAAGCCATGCACTCAACCTGTCTTTCTTCTGTCGTCCCCCCCTTTTTGTGGTCTCCCTGTTCTTGTGTGCATCAGCATCATCAGGCAGAGGTACAGTGGCACCGGAGCACGAGGGAGCTGCATCCCACATGGCCATGGAGGGCCACACCACGGACTCGGAATACACCGGAGGGCGAGGGGAGCTTCACAGCAGGGACAGGATCAGCAACCAGCGACACGGACTCGTCCTCCGATGGGAGCTCCCTTGTGGTGGCGGCAAAATCTGTGCCCCCCACTTCTACAGGTACAGCCGCCACCCCCCTGCCAGCACCGCCCTCCCAGCAGCCCCTCAGCCTTCGCCCCGTGCACGCTCACCCAGGAGGGTGGGCATCACCTTCGCCCCAGGCACCTCAGCCCCTGCCCCTGTCACCTCTGCTGCCCTCAGTGAGGAGGCCATTGACCTCCTCAGGTCCCTCACTGTTGGGCAGTCTACCATTTTGAATGCCATCCAGGGTGTAGAAAGGGAATTGCAACACACAAATGCATTCCTGGAGGGCATTCATTCTGGTCAGGCTGCCCTTCATCGAACCCTGCAAACTCTGGCCTCAGCACTGATGGCAGCCATTGTCCCTGTGTCTAGCCTCCCCCTCCAACTTCCTCCACCCAGACCCAATCCCCTGTACCCCAGCCTATCCCAAGCACACCATCAGACCAGCCTGCACACACCTCACCACACAAGGGAAGCTCAGGCAAACATAAGCACCACACATCCCACAGGCACTCACGCAAGCATCACACACATAGAGACACACCAACATCCACTGCCTCCACTGTGTCCCCCTCCTCATCGTCTCCCTCCTCCCTCCCAGTCTCGTCTACACTCTCACCTGCATGCACTACCTCTACAGCCACTACGTCCCGCATCAGCACACCCACCACCACACCCGCTCACGTGCACTCACCACCCCCACTCCCATTCACACGTCCCCTGTGTCCTCTCCCAGTGTGTGTGTGACGCACCCTCCGAAGATACACAAACGCAGGCACACACCCACCCAACAGCCATCCACCTCACGACAGCCTCCAGCGCATGCACCTTCACCCAAAATCACCAAACGTACACCTCCTACAACCACTACCTCTTCCTCCACTCCCAAACCCCCTCCAGCTACCTGTTCCAGTGTTCCTAAGAAACTTTTCCTAGCCAACCTTGAGCTCTTTCCCACCCCCCCTCCAACTCATAGGTCCCGTACTAGCACCTCAGTCAAAAAAATCGCCGGGACCAGTGGTACCTGTTACAGGTATGTGGAGTGCACCGGTCACCAGGCCAGCCAGTGTGGCACGGACCCACAGCACAGCCAGTCCCCCCCGTGAAGCACCAGAAGTTGGACAGTGCCCGGCGGGAGAGGGGAAGACTCCAGCCAGCAAAGCCGCTCACAAGGGTCCCGGGGATAGTGTCGACTCAGCTGTGACTCCTCCCAAGGTGGGGAAGGGGCAGAAGAAATCTCCAAAGTCTGGGAGGGGCAGCACGGCGGAGAAGACCGCCATCATCCCCGCTGTCCAGGAGGCCACAGCCAGCCCAATCGTCACTGGCCAGGAGGCCACCGCCGGAGTCACTGCCCAGGAGGCCAGCCCCAGAGTCACTGGCCAGGAGGCCACCGCCAGAGTCACTGCCCAGGAGGCCTTCCCAATCGTCACTGGCCAGGAGGCCACCGCCAGAGTCACTGCCCAGGAGGCCACCGCCAGAGTCACTGCCCAGGAGGCCACCGCCAGAGTCACTGCCCAGGAGGGCCCCGCAAGCCACAGCCCAGCTGACCCATGAAGGACCGCCAGCCACAGGCCTGCTGGGCAATGAAGGACCGCCTTGGCAAGCACCGCTGAACAGGCCAGGGACCGCTGAACAAGGCAAAGACCGCCATGGAAAGCACCGCTGAACAGGTTAGAAACTGCCAACTCAAGCACTGCTGAACAGGGCAAAGACCGCCATGGAATGCACCCCTGAACAGGGCAAGCACCGCTGAACAGGGCAAAGACCGCCATGGAATGCACCGCTGAACAGGGCAAGCACTGCTGAACAGGGCAAAGACCGCCATGGAATGGAATGCACCGCTGAACAGGGCAAGCACCGCTGAACAGGGCAAAGACCGCCATGGAATGCACCGCTGAACAGGGCAAGCACCGCTGAACAGGGCAAAGAACGCCATGGAAAGCACCGCTGAACAGGGCAAGCACCGCTGAACAGGTCAGAAACTGCCAACTCAAGCCCCGCTGAACAAGGCAAAGACCGCCATGGAATGCACCGCTGAACAGGGCAAGCACCGCTGAACAGGGCAAAGACCGCCATGGAATACACCGCTAGCCCATTAGCGGCAGGGGCAGTGACGCAACAGGGACCGTCACGGGGTGAGTGCTGCACTCTGGGCACCAGTCCCCCTCTAGAACCAGTGGAGACATGCATCCACTCCGTCTGTCCTGCACAGGATGAAGCACTCTGGGCACCAGTTCCCCTCCAGAACCAGTGGAGACATGCATCCACTCCGTCTGTCCTGCACAGGATGAAGCACTCTGGGCACCAGCCCCCCTCCAGAACCAGTGGAGACATGCATCCACTCTGTCTGTCCTGCACAGGATGAAGCACTCTGGGTACCAGTCCCCCTCCAGAACCAGTGGAGACATGCACCCACTCCGTCTGTCCTGCACAGGATGAAGCACTCTGGGCACCAGTCCCCCTCCAGAACCAGTGGAGCCTGTAATCCACTTGAGAGACTGTGGCTTTGCACTCCCCAGGATGGTACAGTGGGCAAGCCACCCACTGTAGAGACTTGAGAGACTGTGGCTTTGCACTCCCCAGGATGGTCCAGTGGGCAACCAACCCACTGTAGAGACTTGAGAGACTGTGGCTTTGCACTCCCCAGGATGGTACAGTGCGCAAGCCACCCCCTGTAGAGACTTGAGAGACTGTGGCTTTACACTCCCCAGGATGGTCCAGTGGGCAACCCACCCACTGTAGAGACTTGAGAGACTGTGGCTTTGCACTCCCCAGGATACATCAATGGGCATGGAGCCCCCTCGTGTATCTAGCGTGGTGCACTCATCCGGCTGAGGTGCCCCCCCCCCTTCCCTTCCCCCTGAGGTGCCTGTTGTATTTCTATCTGATGCCCCTGCAGTGTTCTCTCTCCGTTTTGATCAGGTATCTAGTGTGGGCCTCGCCCATGTATTTTGGGCCCAGTGGTCCACGGACAATGAATGGTGCATTACCTGCACTACTAATCGTGGTGTATATTTTGTTTGCTGTGTATATATATATGTATATATTTGGTTACTGTATTTTGATATATTACAATGGTTCAACTCATTTCCTTTTGTCTTTGCATTCTTCCGGGGGGGTTGGGAATTGTTACTGTAATGTTTGGTTATGCATTGGTGTGTGTGTTGTAGTGGGTGAGGGTCGGGGTGGGGGTTGTGATGTTGGTTGTGTGTGTCCCTGTGTTTTTCCCTCCCCATCCCCTATGTCGTAGGTGCAGTACTCACCGTGGTCTTCGCTGACGGCGTTGTTGATCCTCGTATAGGAGCAGGAAGACTATCGCAGGGAGTATATGGAGTTCCGGCTCCATGGCGTCCGGATTCCTCGTGGGGTGTGTAGAGCTGAGCGTTTTCCCTTTAAAACGGCTGTTTCCGCCGTGTTTTTATCTGCGGTGAATCCGCCCCGGAAAAGGTGGCGGATTGGTAGGTTGTGATACTGTGGGCGGTACATTGTCCTCCGCCTGTCTGTTGGCTGTGACCGCCGCGCTGTTTGTCTGTACCGCCATGGCGGTCGGAGTGTTAAAGTGGCTGTCTTTGTTGGCGGTTTCCGCCACGGTCATAATTCTAATTTTTTCTGCCAGCCTGTTGACGGTTTTACCGCCGCTTTAACACCGACCGCCAGGGTTGTAATGACTACCTAACTCTCTTACAAGTGAGTCCTGTGTTAATCTCTGTATTCCTGTAGAGTGGAGGTGATATATATATCTATACACACTTGTGGGAGTATACATATATATTTATATGTACACATACATATATGTATTGCTCTTTTATATGCATCAATACCCCTTTTATTTTGTCTATATATCCATGTTCTACGATGAAAGGTTCTGCATAATACTTTATGAACAGTCGCCAAAATCCACATAAATGTGTTAAGCTAAATTTCGTTTTCCTTGCCATACAAGTCAGAAATTAATTTAAACTAAAATATTTTGCGAAATCAATATTATCACACTGTACACAGGTCTTCTCGTGCTCCTTGGAGTATTTCCGCAGTATCATGTGACTACCAACAAAAAAAGTATTTTGGACTACACTAGTTTCGAAAAATATTGTTTAAGCAAACAAATATCAATTGTATCTTTTCGCATGACCAAAACATTTCATTCTGCTATGTAGAAGTGTAATTTTTCCTTTGAAAAAAAACCTTTTCATAAGCAAAAAAGAGAAAAACGTATCTATAAATTACTCTCTAACGTTCCCTTGCCCCTCTAAGCCTCAGCTTTCACGTTCATTTAGTAACCTTGAAGGTTTACTCATGAATATATGAAGAAAGGTCTGGTAACATTAGAATAAAATTGATATGCCATTCTGGCACCAGCAGACAATTTCTGTAGGTAACAAGAATAGAGCTGAAGTTTCTTGAAACAATTTCCTTGACCAATAAATGTACATCTGAACTTTTTATAACATTTCTGTTCTCTGTTTCCTGTATTCTCCTGGGGGGGCTTCACCTGAGAGAAAAACACTGTTGCCCACTTAACATAACAGCTTCCTGGCCTCTGACACACCCCTAGCCTAATGCTCTAATATTACACGAACATCGGCCGCCTCTCCTCTGACCAGAGGAGCTCTGGGAGCTGCTTAGTTTAGCTGCTTGGTCTTTTGAATGTGTAGATCCAGAGGAAACTTCTGCATTTTTACATCAGCGAGAGCGGGGAGAGCAACAGGATTCGAAAGTGCTGCTGCCACTTTTTTTTTCTTTATTAGCAAGACTCGTAGCCTCATATTTAATCTTTGACTGTAGCTGGCAGTAGGGCCCAGTTAGCGTCAAAATTATTGACACTAACCTGGTGGTGGGGGGGGCGTTGGGGAAACTGGCGGTTGTGCGTGAAAGAATGGCGCTAGTCAGGTTAGACTAAAAAAAATGACTCTGACCTGATTAGCGTCATTATTTCCACGCACAACCCCCATGCACATGACTCCTAGCCCAACGACCATGCCCAGGGGACTTAAGTTCCCTGGGCATGGCCATTGGGCACAGTGCCTTGTAGTGGGGTCCAAGTTAGGCCCCCCTATGGCACTTGCAAAAAAAAATATATATACTTACCTGGACTTACCTGGGATGGGTCCCCCATCCTTAGGTGTCCTCCAGGTGTGGGTGCGACTGGATAGGGGTGTGCATGGGTGCAGGGAAGGGCACCTGTGGGCTGTTTCCATGGTCTTTGACCATGGAAAAAGGCCCACAGGTCCCCTAATGCTTGCCCTGACCCAGGCGTTAAATAGTGGTGCTAAGCAGGCTTAGCGCCATTATTTAAGGCCCTCCTCCTCCCGTGTGTGATTTTTACACGGGAGGATAAATAAGGCACTCGGGCCTTTGAGTCATTTTTTGCCTGTGAACGCCTACCTTGCATCTCATTGACGCAAGGTAGTTTTCCGCAGGCAAAAAATGACTTTAACGCCAATATTTTGGCGCTAGACATGTCTAGCATCAAAATATAAATATGGAGTTAAGTTTGCGCCGGATTTGCGTAAAAAAAATGACGCAAATCCGGTGCAAACAGAGCATAAATATGCCCCTTAGCCCCCTAATTTAAAATACATAAAATCCCAGTAGCCCCAGCCCCTCATCTATCTGATTTCAAACTTCTAAAGACACTATTTGTCAGTGAGCAAGTGGACAGTAAAAGAAAACATCTTCTTGATGTTCTCGGCTAGACCCTCTTGGTAGGCTTTTCCTTACCTCTGTCGCATCCCCCCCTGCTACACCCCAGTGTTGTGGCACAGGGAGGAGATTGGTCCTCCCATTGTTCCTCCCCCAAGCACATTACCATCAAAAAGGTAGCCGTGGAAGGCTATGGGAGGGGCTTGAATAGGACTCCCCACTGTGAAGGCTGGTTATGAGTAGGCATATACACACCTACCACTAGCAATAATGCCCCCAAGACAATGTTAGGGCCAGTCAAGGTCTCAAAACATCAGCCCCTGGCTCAACCCCTGGTAGCTTGGCAATTAGGAGGTCGGCTTAATTTAGGAGACAGTTATGTAAAGCATTTAAATGCACCAATACAGTAAATAAACAAGACACAACACATAATAAAAATCCAACACCTACTTATAAAAATAGTAAATATTTTTATCTTTAAAATTACACCAAAATGACAAAAATCCAATTTAGGGAATCAGAGTTATGAATTTCTAAGGATTAAACAAAAAAATGTGCTTTCTAGTGCTTAGACATCAATAGCGCCAACCGGGACAAAGTCAAAGTTTGAGGCTAACCACAATTGTGCCCTGCTCAGATACACCCTCTTTTTGGTATATTACCCCCAATTTCGCCCTGATGTCAGTGCGTTTCGACTGTGTTACTGGGATCCTGCTAGCCAGGGCTCCAGTGCTTATCGTTTTTTGGCCTGCTTGTCAGTATGTTTCACTATTTTGAAAGTATGTTTGACTGGGTCACTGGAGTCCTTCTAACCAGAACCTCAGTGCTTATGCTCTCTCTCCTCTCAAATTGATCACTACAGACTGGTAACCCAGTATTTCATCCTAAATTGGCATACTGGTCACCCCTTATAAGTCCCTCGTATATGGTACCTAGGTACCCAGGGCATTGGGATTCCAGGGGATCCCTACGGGTTGCAGCATTACTTTTGCCACGCACAGGAAGCCCATGCAAAGGCTTCTGCAGGACTGCCATTGCAGCCTGCGTGAAATGGTGCATGCACCCTTTCATAGCCATTTTCACTGTACCAGGTAACTTATAAGCCACCTATATGTCAGGCCTCCCAACCCTGAAGGCTGGGTGCAAAGTACCTGTGTGTGAGGGCACCCCTGCACTAGCAGAGGTGCCCCCATGTCATCCAGGACCATTTTCCAAGACTTTGTGAGTGCGGGGATGCCATTTTACGTGTGCACAGGACATAGGTCAATATCTATGTCCAGCTTCACAATGGTAACCTCGAATATGGCCAAGTAAGGTGTCCAACAACTGGGAATTGTACCCCAATACTGATTCTAGTATTGGTTGTACAATCCCATGCACTCTGAGGGATCCACAGTGGAACCCCAGTACAGCCATACAAACCTTCTGAGGTTTTCCAGGCAGTCCCATCTGCTGCCACCTCACAGACAGGTTTCTGCCCTCCTGTTGCTTGAGCAGCTCAAACCCAGGAAGGCAGAACAAAGCATTTCCTTTGGGAGAGGGATGTTACACCCTCTCCCTTTGGAAATAGGCGTAACAGGCATGGGAGGGGTAGCCTCTCAGAGCCCACTGGAAATGCTTTGAAGGGCACAGATGGTGCCCTCCTTGCATAATCTAGTCTAAACCAGTTCAGGGACCCCCAGTTTCTGCTCTGGCATGAAAATTGACAAAGGAAAGGGGAGTGATCACTCCCATGTCCATCACCCCCCCCAGGAATGGTGCCCAGAGCTCCTCCAGAGTGTCCCTGGGTTTTGCCATCTTGGATTCCAAGGTGGCGGGGCACTCTGGGAGCATACGAGTGGCCTTTGCCAGCAGGTGACGTCAGACCCCTCCCTGATAAGTGCTTACCTGTGACCAATCCCCCTTTCAGGACTATTTAGGGTCTCTCCTCTGGGTGTTACTTCAGACTTGAATTGTAAGATGAAAGTTGATTTCAATGCAACATCATCTGACTGCTTTAACGCAAGGCCTCAGTCAAATCCTGGACGTCTGCAGCTCTGGTGCTTTCAGTACGATGAAACTGAAATCCTGGCTGGGTCGCAGTTGAAGTTAGTCGACTTGACTCACAACAGCAACTCAGTCTATTGATGGAGCTTTTTCCAAAAGTTTCTTCAACGTTTCCAAACTTCTGGAACTTCTTCCTGAAGTTTCTCTTGAGGTTTCAATGTGTCCAAAACACAAATCCAATGGTCTAGCAGCACTGTGATGGTCCTTGGAAGTTTAGAATTACAGTTCCCACAATGCACCTGGTCAAATCCTTAAAAGTCCACTTGACGCACTGCAGGTTGGGGACTTTTGTGATAGTTGGTGTAGGCAAGCTGTGCTAACCGTTGCTTTCAGGGATTCCTTTTTGAAGCAGGGCAAACTCCTTAGGGCTGTTGTTCCAGTGTGCAACAAGAGCAGTACTTTAGAGTGCAGTCCTCTGGGTTGCAGACCAGGGTTCCAACAGCGCAGTCCTTCTCTTGGTGGTTTCAGGCAGCAGATCTGAGTTGCAGTCAGATCAGACACTTTTATTCAATCATCTTGGGTGATAAGCAGATGGCACCCGTGTCCAGTGAGCTTTAGGATGCCACCCAAACGCATGACAGGTTCCTCCAAAGTGTGACATTTTCTTGTTCCATAAAGCAATGCACTTTAAAATTCCAAGATGGATGATTTTCCTCCAGAAGAGCAGGACCTGGTTAAACCAACCTATTGGTGTGGCTCATTTCCATTAACACTCCCCCTCTGGACATCTGCAAATTCCTTTCCTGTATTAAGCTGTGAAGCACAGGGTGATAGGGCATGCCTGGCTGGCATTCCTTTTTGCCTTGCTTCCTTTGAAGCCCAGTTTGATTTCCCCAGTCCAGTTTCTGGCCTACCCTCTGCAGACCTTCCCCCATCAGATAACCTCTGCTCAGTGCAGACCACTTATCACCTCATCAAAGTAGCCTAGCTAATCCTGTTGAGGCTGACCAATCAGGAGAGGCCATTGGCAGGCTGGAATTTGGCTTACAGAAAAGAAAGTCTTATAACTTATTTTCTGTATTAGTTATGATAAATGCGACAGTGGCGAGTTTTTGGATTTATCATTACCAATCTTTTGAGTCCTCTCATGACATATTTAGCTCCTTCCTAGCAATACGTATGCTTATGGAAAATATTCCCATGTCAGCCAATAGAGCTAAGTATCTACAATGAGGAAAATTGAAAGTTGCAGGTGTCCCTCACCAGGACATATAAAACAACTTTTATAATGTCCCTGCTTATAGTTAATGGCATCCCACCCCTGGGGAACCCAGGGGAGACCTTAGGTGTGACATTTGTAAAATAAGGAAGATTATCTCTTTGCAGGAACCCTTAATTCCAAAAGTCAAATTTGCACACATTTTGCTCTTCGAAAACAGTCTTAAAGGGAGGGCTGCCTTTAAACAAATGACAGCAGGCAACACAGCAGTGCACACTCCAGAGCAGGATATCTACTGGGCCTCTAAACTTCCCTGCCCTATTATATAATAGGGACTTATAGGTAGTTTGAATCCCCTTTGCCCTGTCATCTACTAGGGGCTTACTGGAGTTTGTCATTTTCAATTATGACTGTACCATTTTACCATGTGACTTTTATTCAGAGCACTGGCCGTGGGCCTGTTTAGCAGAGCCCAAGGCACAGTCAGGGTCTGGTACCCCTAGTATCAGTCAGAAAACATTGGGTTGCACATGCTAAAAGGATGACTTTCTCACACCCACTCCTTGTCCGATCCCTAACCCTTCAACAGCATCATAGTTTCCATCTAGGGCCAGGGTGGACAATGTGTAGTGTGTAGGCCAGTATAGAGTGATCTCATCTCTTAGCGAACCTGTTCACCTGTTTGTTTTCACATCCGGGCCACAACATCCGTGGTCCCATGCCACGGGTTTAAGAGCAGTGCCAGAGATAGCTGCTGCTACGCTCTGGTGACCCATAATTGAGGTCCAGGTCCCTTCCTGGTAACAACTGTGGGGTTGAAATTCAGCTCTTTTTTGGAAAAATAATTATGTTCTGCATCTTAAGGTGGGTGATACTTGAACAGAGCAAAGATCTGTAAAGCATTCAACAGAAACAGACAATGCTTCCTGTGATGTTAATTAATTGAAAAATGCTAAATTGTGTTCCTAGCACTCTGTTTACAAGGAACACAAGCCCAGTTCAAGACAAATTGCTTCAATACCTCCAGCTAAGTAAAACATTACATTCACCTATGTGCAACCATTGAACGCTGACTACTGGCTCTGCATGGATAGAGGTACAACTGAGATCCTGTTCCTTGACTTTGGCGAGCCAATGGTGATCTCTTATTTTTGGCCTGACCCCTAACTGCCCTCGCGAGTTCCTCAAGATTGGTCAGAAATCTCAGGATGATCTTCATCTCAGAATTACTATCCACCAAATCAGCACCGTGACCAAAAAGGTCTTCTTACACCACCATCACTTTTAGGCATCTTCCCCTTCCTGCTTCTCATTAGCTAATTGCCCTTATCATAAGCATCAAACAGTGAATAATGTTGCTCCCTGACTCGCTGTAGGTCTGATTAGAACTGACCACATCACACAAACAATGTTGCCTTTCCACTGGTTACAGAAGAACCAAAAAGTTAAATTTAAAACTCTCTGCCTACTCACAAGGCTATGCACTGTAGTAATCCAAAGTACTAATCTAAATTATTCACGCCATACCTCTGGAACAGACGCTTAAAGTCAGCATCCCAGTACTGACTCACATTGCTACTGTCATGGTGCAAATGATTGGGTTAGCTACCTGCATTCTTATGGGTCCTACTTTTGGAACTCACTTTCTGTGCCTTCTTGTTTTAAGCAGACTGCTAAGGACCCTGGAAACAATCTAAGACCAACTAGGTCCGTCAGCCATTTAAAAAATGCTTGTAATATCCTTATCTGCCGTTTCTTACTCACATGTTCCTCTATTTACTAAAACCCTTAATGATACCAAAAAACATTCAAATAAATACATTCACTAATCCAAATCCATTTAATTCAAACCCGTCTGAAAAGTCACTTGTTGCATCTTAAGAGAGTGAATACTTCTTGCATTGCTTTAAATATGCATAATACTAATTCCTGTGCTTATCCACCCACCCTGCCAAAACATATAATTAGGTCTGTAATAGCCAGTTAATGTTTGGTCATCACCAAGGTTAGTCATGGAGGGAGGTGCAATTAACCCATGCGACCAGTTATTTCATCCCAGCTACAATACAATCCCTGTATAATAGTCTGTCTCTAATTTCCTTATTATAAGTGACTTGACACATTTATTCACCTGTAATAAAGAAATAACGTAGCAGCTCAACTATACCTTATTACAATTGACTTCCGACATCACAATGCCTGTTGCCAGAACCAGCAGTATAGGGGAAAGGCAGGTAATTAATGTTGCATCTAAAATACAAATATAAAATACAGCTTTTTTCTACTGTTCTGTTTTCCTGGTTGAACAGAAGTAAGAATAAGGAGATATTTATGGCGCAAGTTCATTTTTTCCACCTTTAGGTAATTATAGAAAAGATAGCTCTCCTTGCTTATTTCTACGTATTCCATTCTACACCTTTTTTAACTTGACTTGTACTAAACTAAATATAAACTCTTTTTTGGAACAAATATCTAACTGTTTTTGGGTGTGTTTAATTTTGCAGTAGAGATTCTAGTTTCATTTTTCATGTTTACAGACATCCTATCTCTTTCATATGAAAAAGCAGAACACCAAAGATATAGGATTATGGTGTGACCATATATTATAAGCAATAAAATACTCCCTGCAATAAATTAGAAGGATATGGCTAGTGACCGTGGAGTTCTATGACCTTATAAACTAACTCAGCCTCTGACTGTGTTCCTCTCTATGGTCATGGAATTCCTCAGTAACATGCTATATTCGTATAATTTATGGCAGTGAGTACTTTATCTATATATGTTGTAGCCACCTCATTCTTTGGTGGCTTATGTACCTTCACAGATGGTATTGTAAAATATTTTTGATTGGAATATTGATGTTGCTTTCAAATAAATAACTAAAATTTATAGGCAAATGCCATAGTACAATGATAAGCTTTTCTATATCTTTGTGTTAGTATAAATATCCCTTGTAGGTCCTAATCCAGACTAAAAAAAAGGTATTTGCATAAGCACTGCTGATCCTATCTTTAAAAACCTGTTAGGTAATAGATAAAGCATCTTCGCAGAATTGGGGATGGTGTTATCCTCAAGAAAGGATGAAGTAATGTGCCCCTAGCAGAATCAAAATCATCAGGAAATAAGCAACATTAAATAAGTAATTAGATTCAAGAAAGCCCAGGATCAATAAGGTTAGAAGCCATGAAGGTTTTATGATAGTCAAAATGGATGGCATGGTAAATGCATGGTAAGTCATTATGGGGAATTAGCATAAGGCTCAATCAGATATAGCAAAGAGTCTGGTTTGAAATCAAGTCTCTGGGTGAAATATTGCTAATCCTAAACAATAGACAGACTGACAGGGGTCCACTCTTTAAAGTCAGGGCAAACTAGACTTGGCTCACATCCCAAATGGAGCCTCTTTATAGAAGCAAATGCAGCAAAAATCTCACAGTCAGCATAAGGTGATCGAATTCTCACAAGGATTGGACACGAAATATAATGCAGCATCATCTAAAACAATCCCAACATGATCCCCTATATGAATACTAATACAACCCCATTTTGACCTAATGTCATCGGAAATGACAATGCAACCTTGGGGCCAGATTTAAGAAAAGTGGCGCTGCCGTTTTTTCTTCGTTGGGCCACATTATCATTAAAAAAAATGACACTAACGTTGTGCAAGGAAGCTGAACGGGCTCTTAAATCTGCCCCCTAGTTACATAGAAACAATAACATTCTCATATTAGCAACAATCTTACAGTGACAGGCAGAAAAAGCCTTGAATTGTAGCAAAAGCCTTCCTTCGGAGTTCTTCGAAAACAGCTTGTCAACACAACATTTTCACAACGCACATTTTGCAGCCCGTGCGATGAGAGGGAAATAAAAGCACACACCCATCATGGCTGAAGATGGAGATTCAACATGGAGGTTAGGCCTAGTTCAGTCAAGCACAGAAAAATACTGACACTGTCTTGTCTCAATTTGGATCCGACCCTCCTCCTTTTAAGTCATCATTTAAATTCCTAATATCAGTGGTGGCCGGCAGCTTTAGAAGGGAGGGGGCGGGCGGGCACGCACGCACGCACATCCATTAACAACACTCATACCATTCAAACAAGCATGCATGCACCAAACACTCATTTTAAACGATCGCACACACTCATTCTTTCACACACACACGCACGCACATCCATTAACAACACTCATAACACTCAAACATGTACGCGCGCACCAAACATTCAATTTAAAACATCACACACACACACACACACTTAGCTTCAGCCTGCAGGTCCCAGGAGGGTTGGGACTGCAGCCTTCCCTCATTGGCTGAGGGAAGGCAGCAGTCCCAGCCTCGTCACAGAGTGGGATGGGGTCAGTGAGACTGCTGACCCCACCCCACTCTGTGACAGAGTGTCACTGATTGACACTCGCCCTGGGCACTTCAGGGCTTAAACCTGAAGCGCCCAGGGAGAGTGTCAATTGGTGACGCTTTCCTCGTCACCGAGGGGAGGGCCTTGAAGCACCTTTGCTGAGCTGAGGAGGTCACGCCCATAGGAGCTGTGACCTCCTCAGCCCAGCAAAGTTCAGCTCAGGCAGCCAGGAGTGTGCGCAAATCGCGCATGTCTGCTCCTGGCTGTCTGACCTGAGCATGAAGAGTGTCTGTCAGGCTGACCTTTGTTCAGCCTGACAGACACTCTTCATGAGGGACAAAAGGTGGGGGGACGTGGCCCCTCTGCCGTAAAGGACGGGCCGCCACAGCCTAATATTAAACACTCTTCATGAGGGGCAAAAGGTGGGGGGACGTGGCCCCTCCGTCGTAAAGGACGGGCCGCCACTGCCTAATATTCAAAATAATATTCTTAGTTATTACTCTAACAGACTACATGAGCCCAGGACTGCTGTGGCTCCACATTGCACTCCACAGAACAGTACCTACCTGCTTAACAAACAGCAGTACCAGGGATGGAAGCCATCTAAAATGTGTCAGTCCATTCCCAGCACCAGCAACAAGCATAACATAAAAAGTATACAACTTGCATGAGGATCACTCGCCAGCTCCCCAGCTCAGAACCCCGCCAGACGGGGGAACATCCTTTGCCGAGACGCCCTACAGTTACAACGCGGCCATGACAACAAATGTGTCTTTTACACTCATTAATTTACCATGCATGTCGGGAATGTGGCATTGGACTTTCCGTGCTGTTGAGCAGACTGGAGTTGGAATAGTAAATTATACTTCTCCAAAATCCAGCGCTTCGCCTATGCATGTTGTTGAAACAATATGCGTGGTAAAGGAATGTGTGGTAAAGACACATTTGTGGTAAAGACCGCGGAGTGACATCATACATGGTAAAGGCATGCGTTTTCCGACATACAACCCGCCAGAAGAGTGTCATACATTTTATAGCAGTTGTTTCTTTTCTGGAAGGATACAATAGGTCTAAAGCATAACGTCATCTAACCACCCAAAAAGTGAGGTGCATCATAAGCATTTTTGGGTGACATCTTATTCACCCATACTTCCTATCTCACGAGCAAAGAGGGGCCCTCGGGTTTGTAGGTTGGTCTGGGTTGGGCTGTAAACCCGGAACTGTCGTACACAATGCTGGTTATGTAATCTCCGCAACGGATTTTACAGTGGTAGATTATTTGCTGACTTTTTTGGGTTGTTTTAGCTTAACCCTGTGACCTTTAGCTAAACACCATGAGATTGCTGTCACATCGGTCTGGCACCACAGGCTCAGGTCTCCTTCACAACTCACAGGGAGCAAGGGCGTATGGCCAGACTGAGCCCTGCACGGAAATACGCTAATTTTATTTCTGAAAATAACACAATGGTATTTCTTTACGTTAAAATTAGGATAATGAATTTTATTTTTTTATATTAATGAATTCTCTGTTGATCAGTAATAGGATCTGGCTGCAGGGCCTGGAAACTACACCTCAGATCCAAAATATGTACCACATGTAGCTGTGATTAAAAGCTAAACACGGAACAAACTCTGAAATATTATGCTGGTATATTCTTCTAGAAACAGAATACAGCATCTTTAAAGGTTGGCGTAAATAAGGCAGCTCTGTAATGGACACAAATGACATTTTGAGTGCAGTACTCCCAAGAGCTTATAAACATAAGGAAGAAACACTGAAGGGATAGTTTTATAATTACTGAATCCAATGAATGGGGATTGGTCTGCTATGGGCCATTTCTGGATGAGTGGTTGAAACAGAGGCTCCTATACATTGATGAACTGGTTGTACTGAATATCGATCTCCCAAGAATATCGTGGTGCAGGAATATCGAGAACTGAATATCGAGGTGCAAAACATCAAAGGGTAAGTGCATACAGAGAAGTATAGATCTACTGTCCTTAACTCCACATCTACATACCATGAAAATGTAGAACGCCAGGCTACACCTATGTGGAGATAGGTATAGAAATCTAGACTTACTTACTTGTCATTACTTTATTTTCAATATTTTGTCCTCAATATTGTGTCCCATCGATAATCAGGAGTTGATATTCAGGGTGCACCCTGATAGATTGTATAATATTGCCACCTACATTAGTGTGTGCTGTTGTTTTGACCTTAGTTTATTGAAATCTAATAATCATTTTGCTATTTAGTATGCATAAAACAGATTTTTGGAATTAACTTCTGTATTTCACCTGCTGTAGAGTAACGCCTACTCATATGCATTTTCTGATATTTATGTATGCATTCTTGTTTCATATTTAATTGATTTTCTTGGGTTGGATTTGGCTGAAATCACGTCCTCAGCGTTAGGTTTAATCTTTTGAAAACTATTCCTTCTTATATTTATATGTACAGAGCTATTCTCCTTGGGGATCACTGTGCTGACCTTTTAGGTGTTAAGCTGCCTCTATAAGTAAGATCACTACAGATGTATACGATGCACTTGCTTCTATATGCAAGCCAGAGATCTGTGCAGTTCTGAAATTTTGCTTTACTATTGGCTCACAGCAGGTCAATACCTACCTGTAAGCTCCAGGTGTGCTTTCCCCTGTCTTTTTGCTTCTGACCTCCGGTTTTGATCCTGTGCTGAATTTCGTTTTTTATGGCTTTAGGACTCTAGGCACTTTACCACTGCTGACCAGAGCTAAGGTGCAAGTGCTGCCTAATTTGTATTGGTGATTGGTTTACCCATGATTGGCATATTTGATATACTAGTAAGCCCCTAGTAAAGTGACATATGTGTGCCCATGACCTGTAAATCAAATGCTACTAGTGAGCCTGCAGCACTGGTTTTTCCACCCACAAGAGTAGCCTTGTAAACATGTCTCAGACATCCCACTGCAGTGTCTGTGAGTGCAGTTTTAAACTGCCATTTTGACCTGGCAAGTGCACCCACTTTCCAGGCCCAAACCTTCCCTTTTACTACATGTATGTCACCCCTAAGGTAGCCCCAAGGCAGCTCCATGGGCATGGTGCTGTGTATTCAAAAGGCAGGACATGTACTGGTGTGTTATAAATGTCCTGATAGTGAAATACTGCTAAATTCGTTTTTTCACTATTGCAAGGCCTATCTCTCCCAAAGGTCAACATTGGAATTGCCTTGAAATATTTTACTTTTAAGGGTAATTTCCCATTGGGAGCAGCTTGGAATCTGGAGTTTGGGGTCTCTAAACTCACAATTTTAAACTACATCTTTTAGTGAAGTTGGTTTTTGAATTGTAGGTTTGAAAATGCCACTTTTAGAAAGTGGGCATTTTCTTGCTTAACCATTCTATGCCTCCGCTTGTTTGTGGAATACACATCTGGGTCAGGATGATAGTTGGACGGTTTGTGCATTCACCCTAGACAGTCACACAAAGGGAGCTGGGGTGTGCCCTGCATATCCTGATGGCCCATCACCAGGCTAATGGGTCTTCCTGAGCTAGAGTGGTGGGAGAAGCTGACACTTGCACCTGAATAGGTCTGTGCCTGTCCTTACACAAAGCAGTCTCCAACACCCTGGGGTGTGTCTGGGGCCAAGGCAGGGAAGGGCAGGGTGCTGTGCACTACAAAGACTTCTCTTTGAACTTTGCTACTTCTAAGACAGAAATGGCTATAAGTACTGGACCTCTGACACCACATATTTAGAATACTTCTGGACTGAGGACATTCTGCCAGGAAGAAGAGCTGGATGCTGTAGGAGAGACTGCCACTCTGCCTGAATCAGAATCATATTCAAGATTAATAGAATCAGCAGCAACCCATATTTGAAACAGCACAAGTAATGAATTGTTACTTTGCCAACAGCAGCAGCAAGCGTTGAAAAAAACATTAAGAATCGCAAAGCTCTTGATTAAAACCCAAAGACATTCTTCGTATAATAGTGATAAAAGAGATTAATGCACTGTAGTGCAAATGAGAGCGTTAAAAGCAAATCACTAAACGGACATACTTATGGGGCCATACCGTTAAGTGTGACATGTAAGACAAACTGGCCCCTTACGTAACATTCAATTATAGCTGCTATTGTAATTTAAAATACATGCATACTACAATACCACACTCGGTGTCAGTGGAGGTGCCCAATCCCATCTAAGTACAGACCAGCTTATACAGAGGGTCAAAGGCAGTAAGTATACAGGTGATCCTTGTAACACAGCGTGCAGCGTCATGCCAGTTGACCTTGTATTATTGCAGCTGGAGACGGGCATACATGGAGAAAGCGTGCAAAAAGGACTCTTGACTAACCCTAATCTGGCACTGTCGCTGAGATAGGTGCGCTTCGTGCAGGTTCCGTCCCACAATGGCCATGGGTTTACCAATTTGGGCCAAGTCTTTGACAGTCATTGATGAATAAATAAGTGTCATGACCTTGTTACATGTACTTATATGGTTTTAGAGAAAAATCTGTCTCTGAGCGAGCAGTGCAGGACAACAGCATATGACGTGGACGCAGTTTCTCGAGAAGTCGCACATAGACCACACTTTTCGTTGACTTTTGGAATATTCTTCCAATGCACCCATTATTGGTGCATGGTCTTGGTTATTAGCCAGGTCATTAGTATGTTCTTTAGAGCTTGTTTCTCCAGAGCAGCCATAAAGTATGGTTGTGAGTGGGCAGCTTCATATGATTGAACTAGGCCCTCTATTTCACGGATTCCTTTGATTTTTTATTTTGATGATGTTATGTTTCCTTGATAATTGTTTGCTGTGTGCTTTTAATATCCTCTTTAGGGTTTCCATTGACAAGTGAGTATTGTTTATGACCTCAAGCTTCACATTCAATGTGGCAGCAGGAGACGATGTGTAATGCGGTTCTCAATTAATCTGGAGCAAACCTGATGGTATAGTTTAATTATATATTTTTTGAAAAAATGACAATTTTTACAAGCCCAAATTCTAGGCGAATCAATGTGCACTGCATCTTTTTTGGAATGCCAAAAATCTTTCTATATGTCGACATATGACAGCGCTCCAGCATCTCGATGAGATTGCCAGGAAAAGCCAAATGACTGTATGTTATGGTAGGTAAAATCTTGGCATGTGTCACTCTTAGAGTACCCTCCGCTGAGGGGCTACGTAAACTATGGTGCAATTTACAAAGTGCATAGGCTGCCTTTGTGGCTTCTCCTGTTTGTGCTTCAGCATGCAAGGTTGGCTTTCCACAGTTCACTCTGCCTGTTTCATTGTTGTGCTGGCCTGCTGCTTCTGTCCTGGGAGTGAAAGTACTGGACTTTGCTTACCACATTCTGCTTTCCAAGGTTCTCCAAGGGTTTGAACTGAGCTTGCCTCAGGGTCAGGGTCACCAAAGACTTCACCTACCAGTGCCTTGGTTCTCTTGCTGAGAGTCCTCACTTTCCAAATGGTGCCAAATCCAGTTCCTGGTCCCTTGGAAGTGACCTCTGGTGCAACTAAGAAGGAACTGAGCACATCAACCCCGGAGCAACTTTAGAAAGGGTGTCACTCTCTGACTTCGTGCCGCCGCCCACACCAGAGCTGTGGTCACCCACTGAATACAATGACCCCAACCTGCAACACAGGCCCGACACCTCTGCAGCACCTGTGGCCCGGTGGTGCGATTGCAACACTGCCAAGTCAACACCTTGCATCTTGACCTTCTGGATTCACCGACCTTGCCAGGTCATAAGGAAACAACACCTCCCCTCTGACACCGCATCACCTCCCCTGCAACCATAAGGAACCAACACCACACCTACTCTGCCTAGCAGTTAAGAACAAATGCCCCACCGGCTCCAGCAACACCTCACCTCCCTGACTCCATGCAACCCTCTTTGTTTCCTCATCATTTTCCAAGGTACTGTACGTGGGTCCATGCGACTCTGTGACCAGCCACCACTCCCTCACAAGTGGCATCAGACTGTTGGGAATGACTCCATCAAGACACCATGATAGCCCCAGTTGGAGCTATTGTGTTTCGAAGCGCTTTGCTAAGATTTAGGCCCTCATTCTGACCTTGGCGGTCTTTTCGCGAGACCGCCGAGTTACCGCCGCGGTGAAGACCGCCGACCGCGGCGGTATGCCGCTGTGCGCATTCCGACCGCTGGGAGCGTTCCGCCGGGAAACCGCCAGCAGCCACACTGGCGGTCGGCGGAAAAGTGGAGACTGGTCAACCTCCACCGCCACGCCAGCAGAACACCGCCCACAGAATTACGACCCACATATCTGTGTGGCGGTCTTCTGTTGGCGGTGTTCTGTTGGCGGTCACCTCCCCATGGCTCCCGTCGCCTCCCGGAGGACCAACGCACAAGGTAAGTTGACCGTCCGTGAGGGGAGGGGGAGGGGGGGTGTTGTGTGATGTGGGCGTGCATGGGGGTGTGCGTGTGAGTGTGTAGAGGGGGTGTGTGAGTGCGTGTATGCGGGCGGGGGGTGCTGCTGTGTCTATGGGTAATGTGTGCTATTCGGCAGGTGCGCATGTCTGCATGTATGTGTGCGGGTATGTGTCCCCGTTGTGTATGTGTGTGTAGGGGGTGTGTATATGTGCATGTTGGGGGTGTGTGCATGTCGGGGTGCATGTATGTGCATGTCGGGGTGGGGAGGGGGTTCGTACCACCTCTGGGGGGTGGAGGGTGTGGGGGGAGGACTCGGGTGGGTAGTGGGGGGTGGGGGAGACCCCTATCAGTGCCAGGGAAGGAATTCCCTGGCCCCGATAGTGCTTACCGCCATGGTTCGCATGGCGGTTCCCGACCGCAAGAAACCGCGGCGGTAGGCAGGGTCATGATACCGTTGGCGGTCTTGGGACGACCGCCGGGCCGGAGTGCGCAAACTCCAGCCCGGCGGTCATGACCGCCATGGCGGTCGGAGTGGGAAAGTGGCGGGCGATCGCGGCGGTGACCGCCGCGGTCAGAATGCCATTTTTCTGACCGCCGGTCTGTTCGCGGTCCGACCGCCGCCTCTCCGCCGACCGCCAGGGTCAGAATGAGGGCCTTAATCTTTATTTGTGGATGTTGGATTTTTGACACTTTGGTCTTGTTTTACTCAGATAAGTATTGGCTAGTTTTCTAAACTGGTGTTGTATATTTGTGTGGTGTTTTCACTGTGTGACTGTGTGTGTACAAATACTTTACACATTGCCTCTGAGATAAGCCAAACTGCCCGTGCTAAGCTACCAAGGGGTTGAACAAGGGTCATCCTAGCTATGTGACTCCCTTACCCTGACTAGAGTAAGTGTCCCTACTTGGAAAGGGTGCAAACCACTGCCAACTACAGACCCCATTGCTAACAATCTACTAGGAAGAACAATAGCCCAATGAGAAAAGCCTCATTAAAGACACAGATCACTAAGCTTTGTTGTACATAACAACTGTTGATGAAGATTGAACAGCACTCAATCAATTAAAAAACTTTAAAGGTTTAACTTTAAACTGGTAACGGTGCATTGGGAGAAAACTGTTAAGCTATGCACTAAAAAGAAGCCACTGTGCAACCCGGGAAGGACAAGCGTTCACAATTGAGTGCAATTTGTACGTGGCCCTATCTTCAACTTTTTCATTAAAGTTTCTCTCTCTCTCTCTTTCTCTTTCATATAAACTATATTTGAAGGTTCTGAATCTCATTCCACTTTCATTTTAAGCTTTCACAATCACTAGTAGTGCTTTATTACTTGAGCTTTTATGGCAGAATATTTTAAACAGGGCAGTAAACTCTGCTTTGGCCCTGGTACGTTGGAACCAAACATTTCTTCTATTCTGTGTTTCTTCCAGACTCTATTGGTATCCCTAGAACTTTCTGCCTGGTGTTGCCCACCTCTTCCACTAGGACCTCCAAAGAAAGGGTTGAGGTAAATGTAAATAAAAAGAAAAATATAAAAAGTACCCTTTTGGGTTACATTTCATATAACCCTCTTTCGTGTTTGGTCTTCTATAGAATGCTCAAACATCAATTCCATATTTCCTTATATCTTTAAAATTCTGTTATAGCACATAATTCCCTGTCTAAACCTTGCTACCCTTTTTGGTTTCTCTTTAATTTGCCCCTTCTTTATTCCCTTTTTTTCATCTCTCAGGGAATGTGTTGCATTTGGTACAGCTGTTTTTCCGTTACCCTATCCTCGCCAGGATTGTGGCACTATTTTAGGGCTGGGCCCAACATTATCATTTAGTGTTATTACGGCCCCTTGCACCCCCACCCCTTTTTTTCCCCATCCTCTGATACATACCTTGCTAACCACAACCCTACTGTAGATTTTGGCATGTCCAGGACGCCTTGAGGTGGGGCAATGCCTCGCCAATCATGGTCGTCTCGGGGGAAGTAAGGTTCTCAAAGGGCTTCTCTCTCTCCTATCATCCTCTCCGTGGTGTGGTGTTCAGTGTCTTTCGGGTAGATCTCATGGTGGGTGAATATGAGGGTTTTCTGCTGAAGTTGTTCCTCCTGCTTTATGGTCCCGATCCCTCATCTGTAGAAGAGTCATCTTGGTACATTATTATACTCCTTTTTTCTTTTTTCTTGAGCCTTTCTGCTCTGTCTGACCTTTCCTTGAAACCCGTTAGTCTTTTCTCCTTTTTTCTCTCATTTTATTTTTAGATCTTGACTGAGACAGTATATGCTCTGTCGCCTGCAAGGCATTTTGTTAACTTACAGTGGACTTAGAGTCCACCCATGTGCTAGCTTCTGTTTGGTCAGCATGTGCCGACTTTACATTCTCTTCCTTTCTTTGACCCTCCTCTGGAGCATGGCCCAAGTACCAGTGTCCTCCCACTGCTTCCCCTGTGGGAGCTACAGTTTTTCGTTTTGTGAAAATACTTGCATGTGTTTTTCTGCTTGATCACAGCCCATCCAGCACACCCTCACAGCACTGGTCGCTTCATAGTCTTTTTTTTAATTTTATTTTTTGTTCGTATAGATGCCCCACCCACACCCCTTCCTACTTGTTTTCCGTTATAACAAAGAACTGCAGCGTATGTTGATTTCCCATCATGTTTTTTAAGACAACTTGTTTTCGAGATTCCCAGATGACTTTGGAAACAAAATTGATTTTGCTGCAAAATACAGTAGACAGTGACTTGTTTAGCTACTGAGGTGTAGAAGAATTTGGTTCCAACTGTTGAGATGAACTTCAAGCAGAGAGAGACTTCAGCCTTCTCTTTTGTCTCATATCTGCTACACCACATCTTGTTCTAGCTCTTTGATGAGAATTCTGCATGTTCCTAATTTGAGAAAGCCTGTATTCTAGTTTCTTACATGATGCTGGTACCCTTGCTGGAACTTCACTCATTATTTCTTTTGCTTTCAGGGAAATATACTCATTAAGAATTGTTATCAAGTTTTTTTTTTTTTTTCATACAATGAGAGTAAACAGCTAGGCACAAAGCGTCATCTGCACAGTGCACTGCATATTGCTTCATGTCTAGTCTTTCTCCATTGCATAGTCTCCTAATGCTGGCTGCATCATAGCGCTTTCTATTTTTTTTTTTTTTTTTTACATTTGTTCCTTGTTGCCCCTCCACGGGTCCTCACAGATTGACACAGTTAATAGCTCTTGTAGACAAGATCTATTGGCTTTGCTAATGCTTGTTTTTTCTCTACAGGCAGAATCTAGGGTGGAAAGATAGTGTGGCATCCTGGGAACTCCGTGGTGATCACATGTAAGTTTTGACAAACCTCTCTTCTATAGTTCTAATAAATCCAAGGACTTGCCTGTACGTGGGAGCAGTGAAGAGATGTTGACAAGAGGTCCTAAAAGCTCTAGACATTACCAAGGCCATCATTACGAGTCTGGCGGACTTCAGACCGCCACACTCGCGGCATCTCCAACCCAGCGGTCTACCTGAGACCGCCGGCGGTATTACAAGTCTCCTTTTGGCCTGGGTTTTCGTGGCGGAACCATGGGCGAAAGGCTACCAGTGACATGAATTTGCATTACTGTCGCCGGTAGACGACTCCCCCACCCCTGTGCATCCAAGAGCCCCCATCCCCCTTTCACTTACAACATTCTCACCCCCCGCCGTAGTAACCCCACCACCCACCCTGTACTTACCCCTACCCCCGCTTACACACACACACCCAAACGCACACAGTTCCACACACTACTGACACACACACAAATGGTGGAAAGCCACTCGCAGGCGTAATATGGTGGTCTGAGGGCCGCCGTGCTGGAGGTCTTTTAGCGGCCGCCAGAACGGTGGTGGGCGGTCTTCTCCGCCAAAGTCGTAATGAGCACCAAAGTGTAGTGCTTTTGTTGGAAATGGTATCCAGCCCAACCACTGACATTCGACGACACAAGGATCTGTTATTTTCGTTAATTTGTTCTTGGGGATAGAATTTATTTGGAAAAGATTCAAGTAGCACCAAACGTTTTCTAAGGTCATCTTTCAGACCCTTCCACGATAAAATGTCTATAACGAGATGACAGTGCATAAATAATATTTTGAAAAGAGTAGCTGGAAGACCAAATGTAACTTTTTTCTGTAATGCTTGTTATAGAAGATGTGCACAGAAATTGGGCCTTTCCACATAACAATTTTGTAGTAGCTTGTTTTGCAGAATATCTAGGTGTTTTACTTAAATTTTAAATATACTTGTTCGGTTGTCTGGGTAATAAGACTTAATTTAGTCCGCAAACCTGGGCACCATACCCTTGACAATGTATAATGAATTCAGTGTTCGCTTAAAGTTGTTTGCTTAAAATGTACACGGCACAACCTCAATCAATGCAAATTCATGTATTAATCTGTGGACGATGCATTTGCACCTGTTTGAAAATGTTTTGTAAGTTACACCTGAGTTAGTGTTGGAGTTGGTGTTCACGATATTAGCATATGATTTCCATAACCACTCCTTTGACACACCCCTGGGAGCACCCACAAGTAAATAGTTAGTCTAACATGGTGTGTACTCAAGTGCACATGAGTACATTTTGCAGATGAACTCAAGTACACATGAGTACAATTCGCAGATGTATTTTATACAGTGAGGTCTGTACATACCTTTGGGAATCATACGTAACATATTCATGCAAATCTTCCATCTCCTTTGGGTCACGCCTATCTTACATATAGAAACATAATTTTAAATCGATTGCAGAAGAGGCTACTTTGAAAGATCATAAAAGATCTAAATGATTGTAGTTACATTATTTGATTTTTCTCCAAGGTTCATAGATCTATTTATTAGTATATATACTTTCCTTTTTAGCAAATGGCAACATTGTCACATGTTTAATTGTTCTTTATTAAAAATAAAGGCCCAGATTTATGAAAAGAGGTGCTGCACCTGGAGTGCTACTTTTCTTGAGCCCCTTAGCACCCGCCTAAAGTCACCATGTGTGTGCCGTATTTAAAATACGTCTCACCATGGCGGTAGTCAGGAGGAATAGTTTCATCATTTTTTATGCTAGTCCAGCGCTTTGCTGGACTAGCATCAAAAAATTTGCACTTATCCTGCAAAGCACCCAGTAGCAGCCCATTGAAAACAATGGGAGCCTCATTTTAATGCTTGCACTTAGCAGGAGTTAAAAAATACAGATAAAAATGGTGCAAAGGAATCTCATAGATTCCTTTGCAATTTTTACAGCTCCCCTTTGCGCCGGAACTCCCACCTTGCATGCATTATGCCTAGCACAGGCATCATGTGGCGCAAGGGATTACAGAGTGCAAGCATTGCGCCACTTTGTAAATATGTTGCAGCATTTTTGCCCATCCCACGCCACATTAGTGTAAAATGCTAACGTGGCGTTAGGATGGTGCTAGGCCACCATAAATCTAGGCCGAAAATTCTTAAACTAAAAAAAAACGATCATAAAGGAAAAACATGGCCTCTTGAACTAATAGGGGACAGTCAAGATCTAGGAGACAATATCCTCCTCGGAAGGAGGGAATTAGGGTAAGCCAGACAAAACAGTCTCCAGAGCAGGACTAGTTGGCATGCACCACCAATGTCCACTTGTCCTGGAAACAGATGGCTTGGAAGACTGTATCTTTTTGGGAGGTAAATAGATCCAGTTATGGTAGATCCCAGCTAGGGTGCCTGATATGAAGCTCTTTAAATACAAATGATAAAAACCCAGGAGGGGAAGAACACACTTCTAAGGTGATCAGCAAGCATGTTGAAACTTGATGATGCTAAACGTATCTGAGAGATGGGGCCATCTCATTGCCTGTGCAGACCAGCACCACAAGGCCAGACAACAATGAGGCCAAGCATTATTGTAGACCTTGGGAAAGAAGGGATGGGACTTTTGTCATTCACTAGGTAGCATTCCATATGACACGAGGGTCCTATGGATACCTTTCTCCTCAGCATTTTCATGAGAAGGGACAGCCTTCACTGCACTTCAAGAAGCGGAGGGGCCGCAGTTACAACTACAACTGTGGACACCCTGGGAAATGCCGACTTGGATGTGAGAAATTCAGGTAATTTGATTTCACATAGTTATCTGAAATTACAGCAATATTACGTGAAATTAAGTGTAAAGACACAAAATGGAAATCTGCCATTTTATGCTATATTTAAGTGCAAAATGTATCTTCATGGTATTTTTGGTACGAAGACCTTTAATCAAAAGTTTGGCAGACCAGGCACTTGGTCACACATATGACAAAGTAGCCTGCCCAGCAAACCGTCGGTCACACGCTCTATTTTGACTAAGACGGACCATCAGTTTTCTGACGGTGGTGCTCCTGATGGCTTCTCTGTCGGAAAACTTACTCCGATAGCACAATGGAATAGAGAACATCAAAGCAAGGGCATCTGAGTGCCCAACTCATTTAGCGTTGTCCTTCTGATGTCTTTTTTCCTGCCTTTCAACACCAGAATAAACATAAAAAAACAATAATAAGCCTCACAATCTGAAAGAACATTTCTTTAAAAAACAATCCTGCTTTGGGAGTTTGTTTCTAAATAACAAAAATGTTTTGTGACTGGCCACCCAAAAGACATTGGCGACGCAGTCAACATTCAGTGCCTTCACAGGGAACGCATGGCAGTGGATCCTGAGATTGTACGGACATTACTGGCAGGTTGGTGGTCAGCTAAAGATATGGTGGTCTTCTGCTTCTTGCTGCAGCGCCACGAAATCCTAGCTATTACTTAAGCTGAATAGTGGATTTTGCTCAAGAGGTCAATGGATCGAAGCGAAAAATGAATGAGGGGATGTCATCAATGTGTAATGTGATTATCAACAGTAACAATATGTTTTGTATTCTGAAACTCAAACAATAACCACACAGGTTTATTAAGAAGAATTATGAATTTATTTCCCTAGATTAACAATAGTAATGTCACAAAAATAACTCTCAAACAAAGTTATAAGCATATATAATCAATAGTGGCTGATTAGAACGTCTTTTATATCTGGGTTTAATCAAAACAATTAAGCAAATGATCTCCAATACCATAACACTGATTAATAACACCAGATTTTGTAAAAATGGTAATGTATACATTAGTACAATCAATCAAAGAGTGTCAATATAAATCTTGAGCATTTGAAAGTTAATATCTTCACTAACCGCAAATTAGCATCAATATGTTGGACTTCATGTAAAAGAATTTAGAAACACAATTTTAGAAAAACATACTAACTTGTGTTATTATAAAAAAACATTATTGTTAATATGCAGCATTTAAACTATATGTTGCAGCTGGTACCTGCAAAGCAAAAGAGACACATATAATAATGCAATTTCATACATTACCCATATAACAACAACATGTAGTCTACTTCGGCAAGGGGACACCATCAGGTAAGTCTGCAGAAAATCGGGCCTATTGACAGCTAAGCTCCCACAGCTAATATGACTCAAATCATTATGAAACTCAAACTAGGGATCTCTCTCTAGAGTCTCTCAGAATCTCCCGTAGAAAATTTCTACCCCGATTGTTATACTAATCTTCAAGACGTTTGTAATTGGTCAGTACATGGGGTGGTTACGATTCAACCAATAGTAGCTCTAATTGTTAACCTAAAGTTCTATGACATCAATGATAACCAGGACATATTCCTAACAGTAACTTTTCCTCTTCCGTCTTGTCTGTGACTCCATTGTTCCATCTCGTCTAAACTTCTCTTCTCAGGAAGAAACTTCTCAAATTGTAACTCTTATTTCCATCCTCGAGGAAGAAACCACGTATTACTGAAAATTTCAAACAATAGAACATTCAACTTATGCAAGAACTTTATCAAACTTAACCTTGTAAGACATAATGCAGCAGCCCACTAGGGGTAGCTGTGTACACATTTATTAAGCCATTTAACACACTTTTATGTAAGCATTGAACCACGGAAAATAACCACAACTTTAGTTAGAATTTTATTCAGCCAAAGAACAGAAATGAGTTATGAGAACCATTTTCAAAAGTCACAAGTTTTTGCATGTTAATTCACTGTAAGGTTAATACATTAAAATTATGAATAAAACATATTAGAAAATTCACTCTCACATTCTCCAGGGGAGAGACAAGGGCCCTGATTCTGACCCCGGCGGCCAGGGTCGGCGGGAGCACCGCCGACAGGCCGGCGGTGCCCCGCAGGGCATTCTGACCGCGGCGCTTTGGCCGCGGTCAGATTTGGAAAACCGGCGGTCTACCGCCGGTTTTCCGCTGCCCTTGAGAATCCTCCATGGCGGCGGAGAGGGGATTCTGACACCACCTACCGCCATCCTGTTCCTGGCGGGTCTCCCGCCAGGAACAGGATGGCGGTAGGGGGTGCCGCGGGGCCCCTGGGGGCCCCTGCAGTGCCCATGCCAATGGCATGGGCACTGCAGGGGCCCCCGTAAGAGGGCCCAACTCTGTATTTCAGTGTCTGCTTTGCAGACACTGAAATACACGACGGGTGCCACTGCACCCGTCGCACCTTCCCACTCCGCCGGCTCAATTCTGAGCCGGCGTCCTCGTGGGAAGGTTGATTTGCCCTGGGCTGGCGGGCGGCCTTTTGGCGGTCGCCCGCCAGCCCAGGGCAAATCCCAAAATACCCTCAGCGGTCTTTCGACCGCGGAGCGGTATTTTGGTGGGGGAAGTCTGGCGGGCGGCCTCCGCCGCCCGCCAGACTTAGAATGACCCCCAAAATGTCTTCCGTCATCCTGACGGACACAGTAAAGACCTCTAAGAACTAAATCAGCCCATAAATACTGAATAATGTACAGCCTTATAAGGGACAATGGGTAGTTAGTGCTTTCTGGAACACATCTAGTTTGCCATTTTCTATCCACAATTGCCTCCTGGAAACAATTGAATCACTGCAGCGGCCATTTAACAATGCAATTAAAGTCAGTATCTGAAAAGCATGTTATGGTTAACTCCGTGGCAGCTGATAAATCTCTACAATACTCCCCAGCCCCTTTCCAGGAGAATGTCTGCTGTACAAGCTGTATAACATTCTAGTTGTGGGCTGTAGTGAGAAATTGACAGCTGAGAACTCATCCTCAAACCACTCAATGAGAGGCTTCCCATAAAGGGGATTCTGGATTCTCCATTACCATATGTTCCATTTATTCTATTGATGACTCAAATAGCTTTGTGCATGGAAGTGTTTCTGATTCCTTTGAGAACCATTGACTGAATTTTCTGGAAAATTACCTAGTGCAAGTGACACCCCACAATCACTTATATGTGGCACTATCCCTGATACCTGAGTGCCCTGAAGGTCTGCCAGCAACATGATGCCTGAAATTCACTTTCATATGTTACCACCTGAAAGACTTGTGGGCCCATTTAGGAGAGGGTTTTGATCCTCCTCCTGGCCCGCCTCACCCCCTTTCCAGACCCTTGAAGATGGGGCATCCTGTTAGAAGACACTGCCTCATCTATCCTCCTCTGTACTTAGAGCCAGGGAAGGAGAAGAGACTGTTCTGGAGCTCTAAGTGGTGCTAATTAGCTGTGCACTTCTTCTGGGTCATATCTACCACTGCAGGAAGTGCGAAAAACAAAGTGCTGTAAATGTTTACTTCTTATACTGGTTGCCTAGCAAACCTAAGTAGCTGTTGCATGCTGTGACAAAATGTTCTCAGGCCAAGCACCCCAACATGTTTAGCCTTCCTTCTGCATACTCAGGCATCGAGTTGGTTTTCTCAAATATATTTTATTGATTTTTATTTTTACAGCACACAAAATGACATGAACACTCAGATATATTTAGTTGAATACGTGTGCGGGGTATATTTGTGCTTGTGAGTGGTGCAATACATGAAGGGTACAGTGCTGTGAGAGGTACACTATATGAAGGGTGTAGTGCTGTGCAGTACATGTATGTTGATAATGTGCTGGGTGTAAGTGTGCCTGTGAATGGTGCAGTACATAAAAGATACAGTGCTGTGCAATGTGTTGATGTTCTGCGTGTATGCACGCCGGTAAAGATTGATACATTGAGCACCCGAGTTCCATTTTGAGAGATCCAGGCCTGCATGGTGAAACATAAGGAGAGGAGGTAGAACAAGCCCCCCAGACAGACTTGTGTATTGCTGTATTTCTGTATGCTGGGTGGACACACCAGCAATGGGAGGACCAGGCTCTGCCAGTACACTTCAAAGGGTGCTCTTTGATTCAGAGGGAGGTCACAAGGAAGAGGCCTAGGCACATCTCAAGAAGGAGCTGCAGCTAATAGGAGAACCCTAAAGAATAGGTCTGAGGCCCTGGGCTAACCTTTTGATACACATATCATTGTTTCTGCCATCCAGGTGTGAACTCTAGTCTCTCCCATGGCTGTGTTGTGGGACTGTCAGCTCTGAAAGTCTTCTGTTTGTCACCAGGACCTAGGGCCAAGGCCTGCTAGTCTCCCATCTGGGTGATGGACATCCCCCAATGACTCCAAGACCACCTGCCCTGGAGCCTGGAGCTCCAGTGCTTGCCTGTTTGCCAAGACCAGTGCTCCCTGTGAAGAAGGGGAGAGCGTTAGAGGGAGCGAGGTCCAGTGAGGCATCCTATTGAGTGGAGTTCTTTTGCAAGGTGTGAGATGACTGCTGCACTGGTCGGATCATTGCTGTGTGCAGGAAAAAGTTGATGACCCTTGTATGCCAGAGGAGGGCTACCGTGAAGTGAGCCATGGACACTGCTGTGTGAACAGGTAATTTCCCATGTGCAGTGAGAGATTGGTGACCCGAATGCCAGAAGGGGCCCTTTTGGACAGTTTGCATGCAGAGCGGGCTGCAGCTTTTGTGCGGTGTTGAGCTGACAACCACATATGCTAGCAGAGGCTGCCGTGAAGGAATCTGCTATGCTGATATAGTGACCTTCTATGCTAGAGGGGGTTTCTGGGACCAGCAAGAATTGTGACATGGTCAGAATCATCAGCAGAGGAGTGAGGCCGCTGTATGGACTCCTGTGCACCTACATCGGGACAAAGGATCAGCATCAGGTCCTTCAAACTATTTCCCCCCCCCCTCACTTACTGTGGGATGGACAAGAGACCTACCCTGCCAGAAGGAGCCGGGTCTCATCAATGGTATGAAGAAATATGATCACCTCACTCATATCCTGCAGGAACTTTACTGGCTTCCCTTGTGGGACCACACTACTTTCAAAACAAGCTGCATTATTTACTAAGCCATTCTGGCACGCATCCCTGTCTAACTGGTTGAAAAGATTACCATGTGTGGTGGCTCTCGGCACAACCACAACCATGCTTTCATCACACTGGAGATAAATACAGGTGTAAAAAAGAAAGTGAATAGGCATTTTCTATGTTTTCACCCATGATCTGGAACAACGTCCCCAGTTGTTACTACTTGCTGAAGTAGGTCATTCACCAGCGTGAATCTTTCCAAACCAGTGATGGACGCCATTGCATTGCTTTGCCATGGCCCAACTATTGTGCATAGTAATGCATGACATTAAGGGCCAAATTTAAGAAAAGTGGTGCTGCTCCCAGTTCAATGCCACTTTTTCATGCGCCCCTTAGTGACCCCTAACGCCACCATGTGTGCGCCATATTTAAAATAAGGAGCACCATGGCGGTAGTTAGGGAACTAGTATCAACATTTTTTACGCTAGTTGGGAGCTTTGCAGGATTAGCGTAAAAAATGTTGATGCTAATCCTGCAAAGCCCATTGAGGCCCATTGTAAACAATGGTGTGCCTTCTTTTAACACCTGCTTTGAGAGGTAAAAGTGCCAAAAAAAATGACGCAAAGAAATCTCTTAGATTTCTTTGTGCTATTTTTTCGGCCCCCCCTAACGGGGGAACACCCCCTTTGTATACATTATGCCTGGCACAGGCATAATGTGACGCAAAGAGTTACAAAGTGCCGCAATGCATGCACTGCGCCACTTTGTAAACTTGACGCAGCGATTTTGGCCTTGTTTGGCCACATTAGCGTAAAAAAAAATGATGCTAATTTGGTGCAAGGAAGCGCTAAGTGCTCTTAAATCTGTCCCTTGGTACTTTAAAAAACATGGACATGAAAAAAACTTATCTGTCAGATGTGGCACACAGGGAACCCACCACTGTGACAGAAAATGAACAGTAGATAAAGGAAGAGGCATGGATATGCATGAAGAACAAAAGTAAGATAGAAGAGAGACTAGCAGCTTTATATAAGGGCAGCAATGGATCTATCTTCTAAAAATAAACATGGGCCCTCCAGTCCATTCAATTCATCTTTATTTGGTTTATGAATAAATAAACCATAGAAGATGAACAATAAAACAAATGATTAAAAACGATTATCGAAATGCATAAAACAGTCTAAATACAACATCAAATTTAAAATGCATATCCTTCATTGAATTTTCCAGATAAAACAGCCAATATAAGACACCCGATGATTCAAAATTCATATTCGCCAAATAAGTAAAACCTTTCCTGATTTGGACTGAGTGCAATACATAGCTTACTACAGCAGTACACACCAATAACTATGGGGTCTCTTTTAGGAGATTGGAGACCTCTTACAGTTATGGCTGTGATGTGGTGTAAGGCTGCAAGTTAATGTGTTTATTTGTATATTTGGACCAGTGCAGGTTTTCTGAAGAATATCCATTGAAAGGGGCTTATTTTCTTCAGTATACATAGTGGTCCTGTTGTAGTGATCCAGATAACCTACGACGTGGATTTGCATAACGTATAGTTCATTCATTTGTAACCACAGACGACATATCATCACCCCTTGTTTATCAATAATAAAGACACGTTTCGCCTGCCAGAAGTGTTTCTAGTCATTGATGATGTATAGACATACAGGTGAGAGGATACAGTGAGAGAATACCTCCGCAAACAAGTCCTTGGAATCATTAATTAGACATGCTTAAATAATTGCACTGATGTAAATGTGCTTCTTCACGCAGAAACAATACACACACTATTTTAAAGTATTTTCATTTAAGCAGCGAAAAGACGCCTCACACTTTCCCTAACATTAACAACTGTTAAAATGCAAGCCAATCTAGTAAAAGCGGCAGTTCGCAAATCCCCTTAAGCTGTGCTTACACAAGTGGGTGGGTGTGCGCGGTGTGAGTTAAATGAGGAAGATGCCGGGGGCTGGATGGGGACATTGGCGCAGCTCATTCGTTTCCATTCCTTAGAAAATAATATTGTTTGAAAGCTAGGAGACTGCACTGTGCCAGAGTAAAGGATGTGTGCGTAGTACAAGCACCGCTCTCTCTAGTTCTGAGTTATGTTCGCTGTATGAAAGTGGTCTGCCATGACTCCCCCCACCTCTGCCTCCTGTTGGTCTGGCCCTGTGAGGTCACATAATTAATAAAAGGCGGGGGTGCACTGGTAGTTTGTTATATATTCACTGAATGAGAGGGGTGTGTAATACAAGGCGAGCACTGCTCCCCTTACCCCCCAAACACGGAGCACTGTTGGCCTGGCCCTGTAACGTCATAGAGGTAGTGAAGGGCAGAGGGGAATGGATCTGTTAGGGTGGTATTCCCCGCCTTTGAAGGCTTTGTATGTTATGGAAGACGAGGGTGGTCCTCCCCCCACCACTGCGTCCTATTGGCTTGACCCTATGAGTTCATAGATTTAATAAAAGACAGAGAGGCGAGGGGGCAAAGAGTTTTATTCTGAGAGGAGTCTGTTATCTTAGCCCTGTGAGTTCATTGAGTTTATTAAAGGCGGCGCGGGCTCCTACAGTTTCAATACCAAGGAGAGCGGCTTATTTACAAGCCTCTATGCGCTGCCAGAATTTCACTTTTAGTGGCAATCAAGCACTGCACACTGTTAGGCCATATCTACAAGACCATGTGAAGCCACCATATGTGGCTTTTCATGGCCCTGTGGCTATGGTCTGAGGCAACACCGCCCAAGTTGCTGAGTTGCCTCACCCTGCAACAGAGAGGCGTGCCTTGGGCATTATGGCGGGTGTTCCCACATTAAACCCAGGGCATTTCACACATTTGCAGATTTATGAGATTTTGTAAACCTGGGAAATCCATCAAAACCTACGTCTCCCCAGGGGAGGTAAAAGGGAGGCACAACAAGGAGAAATACCTTCATTTGTCCTTGTTTTTCCTTTTTTTTGTGTGCTGCATTCTGAAGCACAAATAGAAAGAGGTAAACACCTGTTGTGATTGTTTTTGTGCAGGAAGGTGTCCTTCCCTGCACAAAAAACAATCATCCCTGCAATGCAGACACCCTTGCACCATGGTGCAACAGGGCCTGCGTTGGCATTTGGCAGCCCATTGTGCACCATCGCAACAGCACATTCCTGCCCTTTTCTTTTGACGCAAGGCAGCACACCGAGAATCCTTGCGGTGCTGCCCTCCCCTGCTCCAGAACCTCATAAATGGGGCCCAGAGTGTGTGGCTATGCCTAGCAGTCTGCTGCATGTGCCCCTAATGCAAATGAGGGAGCGATACCAAAGGCAATGCCGGCAAGAAGTAGGTTTGGTTCTGGTGTCCTCCTGCTGCTATTCGCTC
Source organism: Pleurodeles waltl (assembly GCF_031143425.1). NCBI lineage: Eukaryota > Metazoa > Chordata > Amphibia > Caudata > Salamandridae > Pleurodeles > Pleurodeles waltl. The sequence continues at coordinate 1,673,750,524 of NC_090445.1, read as the reverse complement.
TGTCCTCTGTGCACTGGGCACCCCTGCATTGGTGATGTGCCTGCTGTCTTTCTGGCAAATGGTCCACTCATTGTGCTCACTGACAGCCGGTGGCTCAGAATGTTTACAGTAATCCCTTCTCCAATGCCTAATTACAATTATTCATTCATTCATTCTACAGAGCTCAGTTCGCACTGGGGAACTGAAAGCATCCCCGGTAAAAATGCCCAAAAGGTGCCTCTGTCTTCTCAGGCAATCTCTCTCCTTCCATCCATCCATTCCCTTCTGTCTTGACCCACTCTGATCACCTTCTCTCTACCTTCACCCTCTCTCTCTCTCTTGAAGCCTCTCTGTACTTGCTAGAGTTACCCTCGGTGAGGTGGGGACCAGGACTGGCCCTTGTCTGTCAAAGTGGCATCCAAGGGCTCCAGCCCACCGGGTATATGCATGGTAGAATGAAAGGCCTCTCTGGCCCTGTCTGCAATATTACTCTTTGAAGTGATCTCCATACTGTTCTCTGTGGCCTTCAGGAGCAAGCTTTGGGCAACTCCTGTGGAGAAATATCTGCCACAAAAGAAAATGTCTACTGCATGTGGATGACGAAGAGGTCCACAAACTGCTCTACACTCTTCTGGCCACAGGCCAAATGCATAACTACGATTATCCGCCATCACTAGGCAGTTTGGCACCTACTCCCATGAGGACTGTTAACAATTTATCCTCAAGCACACCCAGCAAGGCCTGAAGGACCTATTGGTACCTTCTACGTCAAGTAGCAACGATGTGTGTACTCACTGACCGAGAAGAAGATATTCATGCACAAATAAATCAGGGGTGCAATTCAACTAAACTGAGGAGATGGATATTTGGGGAACCATGGATGACTTTGCAGACCAAGCTCATGGTAGTGTGTCCATGCAAACATGTACCCTCATTCGCCAGGAGCCCCACCTCATGTAAATGAGAGCATGACCTTTTCACACAATACTGGTGCAAAGCGTGCACCCAAGCAATGTGGAACACAGATAGGGCCCAAGAAGCCTAGGTGGCCACTTCCCTTATCTGGAAGCACCTGGGGATCAGGAAAGCATGTGCAAACTCTGGTTACTCTACCAAGACACATATAATCAATGATGGGCATACAGGTGTGTAGAGGTCACCATTTAGAATCAAGGCATTGAGTCAGGTTGTCTTGTGAGGGATCTTCTGGCCAAGGGCTGGGCAGAGACCTTTTATCCGAAACTACTTCCTCGCAGACAGCCATTTACTTTATCATGGAACCATCACATCTCATGGCCCAGCTCTCAGTATTTCATGCTGCCACTTCCCATCACCGCAATAGACCCATCCACTGTATCGGAAATACAATGAATTTAAGATGAAATAGTTCTTCACTCTCTTACAAAGAATACAAATTCTGAAAGAAAATTCTATTGCGCATCACTGCACAGGCTCTCTCTGTCTGTCTGTATATCTATCTATCTCAAATCTTCTATTTCACTGAAAAGAGTGTTTTTCCTGTAATTCTCAGTGCTGAATTCATTCCATTTCCTACATGAACATAACATGTTAAACACAACATTTCGTTTTTCTTTCAATGCTGGTAAAAAAAGGCTTTCACAATGACAGTGCTATTAGGTCGTTAATCAGTGCACCTGACAAGCCCACCCTTGGGATCCTGCCTTGAGGCAAACATCTACCAATGAATCCTCTCCAGTGTGAAAATAAACATCATAAGCACAGAAAATATTGGATTTTATTTTCTTTCTTGATATAGACATTCTAGTTAAACCTATACTACAAAAGAATTTGAAATGCTTGTTTTTAATTGTCATACAAAGCACTTTGCGTTTTAAATTGTATTCATAATAATACACATTGTTGCATAAAACATATTTTACATATTACTACATTATCCTGAACAACAACATACATTGCTCAAAAGGCTGACAGACATAACTGCAGTCTCAGGCAAACAATGTATGGTAAACGGATGGTGCTCAAATGCCCTAATTCTTTATGAAGAGTACTAAAACCAATGAATAAATCATGTATTATACAAAATACATTATGAGTAATAGTTAGGGCCTAGTTTCTATAGAAAAAGCTATTTTTTTCTTGCCTATATCCTTGGTGGTGCTTGATGAATCTTCACGAAATTTCTAAAACAAATTCGACAGTCATGTGAGCTGCTGTCTGGAAACGTTTGGGGTGATCTGTCAAGCGTTGGCTGACATAAAGGGGGAGTGAAATTTAAAGCTTTTCCAATGTTAATTCCCATAGGAAAAATTGAACAACGGAATTAAACCAAATTTGGCAGAAAGGTAGCGTTTGGTCCAGAAAGAGCCCTTTTTGTTATTTGCCGTTTGCTGTTCAGTAGTTTTAGAGAAATTTAAGAAAAACTAAGGCCTATATTTATACCTTTTTAGCGCTGCATTTGCGCTGCTTTTTGACACAAAAGCAGCGCAAACTTACTAAATACACTTGTATTTTGCAAATTTGCGCTGCTTTTGCGTAAAAAAACAACGTAAATGCGGCACTAAAAAAGTATAAATATGGGCCTAAATTTGCACAAATAGGGATGTGAAGGATTTGCGACCGCTCCCGATCTCATGCAGGGATCTGATTGGCTGATAACACTTCAACAACAAAAGTGTTGTCAGTCATCTTGGGACTCAGCTGAAGCTGAGTCCCAGAAAAAAAGAATAAAAAATACAAAAGGGGCCAGGGTATAAACACGCTGACTCCTTAGTTCTGGTGGTGGGATCCCAAAGGGATACCTCTGGGGCTAAAAGGCATATTTTTTTTAATTTTACGGTCGGATCCGACCTAAAATAAAAAAAATAAAAAGAAAATGAAGCACTGTCTCCCAAGCTTACTTATTATAAAGCCCCCGGGTGGGCCAAGTCCTGGGGAAATTTTTTAGAAATGCCGGGGGAGGTGGGCTCCTGGCCCTCTCCCGCTGCCCCAGGGATTGCCACCTCCTCGGGGCTTATATTGTTTATGCAGAGGGTTGTGTGCGCCCCACCACTGCCCTGGGGTCTGCCACTTCTCCAGGGATGTTATGATATGTGAAAGGGGAACAGCCCGTCCCCTCCCACTGCCCTAGGGACCACCACCTCCCCAGGGCAAATATAACAAAAAAAGGGGGGGTTCCCTTTGGGGCCCTCATTAGCCCTGGGGACCCCTACTCCTGGGGCAAATCCTCAAAAAAAAGGAGGCCACTATGGAATCCACCCCCAAGCCCCGAGGGCCACCACCCCCTGGGGCTTCTATATAGATATGTATGAGGGTGGCATGGCCCTTCCGTACCCCGGGGACCACAATCTCCCGAGGCAAACAGAAAACAATTGAAAAGGGGTCCGTTTAAAAACCCCCAGGGACCACCACCCCCCGGGGCTAGCTTCACGGTGGAGGGGGCGTCAGTTTTAGTTACCTTAGGGCACGAGTTATAGTTACTTGAGGTAACTCCAACTATAAGTGCTAAATTTCTATGGTTTTATATGCTTGAAGTGTGAGTCTAACTATAACGTCCCTCTAACCTTTGTTTTTTCATTGAATATATATGTATATTAGAAAACGGCCCTCTCTGAAGGGTCACCCCAAACTGTTTGCTTTCCTCCTCCTCTTTTTATGCCTCATTTTTGTTGGCTTGAGGACTCTGGCACTCTATCACTGCTAACCAGTGCTAAGGTGCATGTGCTCTCTCCCTAAAACATGGTAACATTGGCTTATACCCAACTGCCATATTTAATTTACTATAAGTTCCTAGTTAAGTGCACCACATGTCCCCACGGTCTGTAAATTGAATGCTACTAGTGGGTCTGCAGCACTAATTGTACCACCCGCATAAATAGCCTCTAAACCATGTCTCAGGCCTGCCATTGCAATGTTTGTGTATGCAGTTTCACTGTCACTTCAACTTTTAAACTACTTGCCAAGCATTAAACTCCCCTTTTATTACACATGTCACAGCGAAGATAGGCCCTAGGTAGCCCATAGGGCAGTGTGCTATGTAAGAAAAAGGCAGGACATGTACTAGTAAGTTTTACACGTCCTGGTAGTGAAAAACACCCAAAGTTGTTTTTCACTACTGTGAAGCCTGCTTCTTTCATAGGCCAGCATTGAAAATTCCCTTATATACGTTTAAGTGGTTTTTACTGATCTGAAAGGAGTGGCAGTGTTATGTTTGGAATGGTAGTGAGATATCCTGCTTATTGGTGAAGTTGGATTTAACATTACTATTTTAGAGATGCCACTTTTAGAAAGTAGGCATTTTTCTGCAATTGCAGCTCTTTGTGCCTTGCAGCCTGTCTTCAATCCAGTCTGGTCTGTGCTGGTTGACTCTCCCCTTGTCCATTCCACCCAGACATCCATTAACACAGGACAATCAGCTACAGCTGCATTCATCTGTATACTGATGGGTCTTCCTGGGCAGGAAGGGTGGAGGGGCTCTCACTTACACTTCGAAGGCTAGTGGCCTGACCTCACACAAAGGACTGATAACCCCCCCCCCCCCCCACAGATCTCCTGGCAGACATCTCTGAGTTGAAAGGGGAACTGGTGCACTTCAAAACCACTATTTGTAGTTTCCTCCACTTCAAAGCCACATTTGGGTATATATACTAGGTCTGTGAGCCCACCAAACCAGACACTTCTAGACTTACCACTGGACTCTGTCAGATGGACTTCCCTGGTGCCCAAAGGACTCATCTGGACAGCTTTGCTGAAAGGACCGGTCTCCTTCCTGTTGCCCTGCTGGCCCCTGACTCTGCTGGAAGGGCTCTGCCTTCCCCCACAAGTGCTCTTCAAGGGCTTGGACTGAGCTTGCCTCCTGTTCTGAAGTATCAGGGCCATCAAAGACTTTACCAAAAAAAGAAAATACAGCACACTGGAAAATCAATGCAATGACTGCAAAAAAATCGACGCAGCACCTTTCTTGCGCTGAAAAATTGCTGCATCGCCTACTGATCTATGCAGGGCTTGCTCCATCCTACCAGCGTGTTGGATTTTTCATGCATAGTCCCTGGGCGTTAAAATATCCCCGCACCTCAGTGAGGAACCAAGGCTACGCTCCCTGAAATCGACGCATTACCTTGCTACATGGAAATAAACATCGCAATGCCTTTGTTGTGCCGGAAAAACCAAGGCATCACTTTACTTTCTGACACATCTCCTCCTCTGTGGCCATGTGCATTGTTATTTTTGATGCATCCCAAGTATTGTGTGTTAAAAGGATCCAACCACTGATTTATGTGGCTTAAGACTCATTTAAACCTTTACAAAATGATATCTTGACTTGTGCATATTGGAATTGTTTCATTTTGGTCTTTTTTTATTCAGATAAATAATATCTATTTTCTTAAGCTGGTGTGGAGTTCTTTTTGTGGTGTTTTTACTGTGTTCCTGTATGAGTTATTGCACAAATACTTTACCCATTGCCTTCTAAGTGAAGCCTGCCTGCTCTGCGCCAAGCCACCAAGGGTGAGCACAGGATAATTTATGTTGTGTTGTGACTTACCCTGACTAGGAGTGTGCATACCTCTGCCAAGCTGAGACAGGATTTCTAACTATATAGCTATATATATGTATATATATCTTTTCACTGCTGTGGCTTCGGCAATGGCGTGAAGCACCAAATCGCCGGTGGTGCTGTCTGCCGTTTCGCCACTGTGGATTATTTACATTACTTTCTCCCCACACAATCGAAAGGAGGACAGCACTCAGGATGCAAGAAAATATCGTTTTTAATCCTGGAGCAAAGTTCAGGAACGCATTTTGGCAAACAAATGCCTTTCTCAGAGAGAAAGAGAGAGTTGTGGTCGCCAGTAGGTAGTTATAGTTAGGACCATGTTTCCATGGAAAAAACGTTTTTTTACTTTCTTATATCCTTGGCATGCTTGACAAACCTTCACAATGTTTTCCCAAAAAAGTGCCCCTGTGTTTCTTGTTGCGCACAGAAAGTTTCAGGGTCATCTGTCAAGTGGGGGCAGAGAAAAAGGGGGTCAAACAACGTGCGTTTCCCATATTAATTCCGATAGGAGCTTTGAACACAACTACAGCCCAAACCACTGAACAGAATTACACCAAATTTGGCAGAAATTTAGCTTTTGCTACGCAGATTATGCTTTTTCTTATTTGGTGTAAATCTGCTCAGTAGTTTAAGAGAAATTAAAGGGAAAATACATTTGTATATTTAGGGTCACAGATCCTCCCCAACGACTTTGAGAATAATGACAAGCTTGTGCAGGGAAATGCACAGCTCTGATTGGCTGCCAACACTTCAACCACCACCCCCCAGGGCAGAATCGTAAATTAATTTAGGGGCCAAACAAATGCAGGGGGACACCCAGCCCCCCCCCAAAAAACACCCCAGGAACTGCCACCTCCCATGGGCAGAATAGTAAATTGATGTGGGTGGCTGTGGGTGCCTCTGCTTCCCCGGGGAGTTGCGGCAAAAAAAAGTGGGCTCCCACATTTGTTTTTTTTAAAGTCCCCAGATGGGCCAAAATAAGGAGGGGGCACACGGGGCCCCCTCCTGGGCTTTTTGTTGTCCAGGAAACTGCCACCTCCCCGGGGCAGAATATGCAAGCAAATGCAGGGTGGCTGCACAGCCCACATGCAGCCCCAGGGACTGTCACTTCCCCGCGGAAGAATATGTAAACAAATGCAGGGGGGCACCTGCCCCCCCTGCAGCTCCATGGACCGCTGCCTTCCCAGGGCAGAATAGTAAATTGATGCTTGGGGCTGCGCGCACCCCCTGCACCCTCAGGGTCCGCCACCTCCCTGGGGAAGAATAATACATTTATGAGTGGGCTGTGCGGCCCCTCTTGCTGCCCCTGGGACCACCACCTCACTGGGGCAGAATAGTAAATTGATGTGAGGAGCCATGCGCGGCCCCCCCACAGTCCCGGGGACCACCACCTTCCCAGGGCATTTAATTTAAATTAAGGGGGGCACACTTCCACCCTCAGCCCTGTGGATCATCACCTCCCTGGGGCTGATTTTGAAAATAATCAAAGGGGTCCGTTTTGGACCCAGTGCTCTGGGGACTGCCAATCCCCTGGTTCTAAATTGTAAAGTTGGAGGTTGGCTGCGCGCCCCCCACAAGGGAGCCTACAATGACCCTGGGAATCACCACCCACAAGGACCGGCTCCTGCAATGTCCCGGGTGCTTTATCAGCTGCTGCCAAGCCACAGCAAACATTCTGCTTGCAGCGAGGGAGAGCTGTCAAAGAGCCCTCCCTCGCTGCAAGTGGAGGTTTCTTCTGTTTCCCTGCCTGCATCTCTGCAGACAGAGGAAACAGTGCTCTCACAGTGCCTTCTCTGTGACAGCAATGCTGGTTCCCACCGGAGGTGGTGAGCTAGCTGGGACCACGGGGCCTTCTGGCTCCCACCTGGCTCCCCAACATTGTCACTCGGTGGCCTGCGTAACACCCAGGTCACATGGCTGGGCCCTGGAGGGGGGGCCGCGCAGCCCTACTCCCCCAAAAAAACATTTTTAGAAGGCCAGGGATGGGGTCCCTGGAGACGAAATTGGCCAGGGGTGGGCTACATGTTCCTGCGGCCACCTACGGCTGCGTATGGCCAAAAGCTGTTCGCAGTATGGGGTTGGGTGGTTGGCAGCAGGGGGCTGTCCGCAGGCGAGGCCCTGCAGCCAACCCCAGTGTTGGCAGTGTGCGGCACAAGGTTGGGTGGTTATAGGGGGTTGCCTACAGGGCCTGACCACAGGCCAGGCCTACGACCAACTGCTGCTGCACTCGGTCAAAGGCTGTGCGCTGCAGTTGTTTTATTAACGCATAGTAATGAAAATTACTTTATGTAAAAAAATACATAGATATTCACTGAAAAAAATCAAAGGTTACAGGGACATTATAGTTAGGAAATAGAATTTAAAAAAAACATAGAAATTCATTTGAAAAAAAAAAAGGTTACAGGGATGTTATAGTTAGGCTCACATTTTAGACAACAAAGCGATAGAAATTCACCTGTTATAGTTAGAGTTATCACAAGAAACAATTACTCTTGCTCTAAAGTAACTACAACTCGCGCCCTCGCCATGCACTGCTAATTACCACACAAATTATGACATTCATGACATTTTTAATAATATCATTGATTATATCAATGTGATATTTGCAGTAACATTTTTGATGAAAAAACTGTGCATGTCGGGGGGCGCAAGTTATAGTTACCTTAGAGAACGAGTTATAGTAACTTAACATAAGGTGAATAGAGTTATTTCAAGTAATTATAACTTGTGCCCTAAGGTAATTATAACGTATGCACCGCCATGCACAGTTTTCTCCTCAATAGTTTTACGGCAAATATTACATTCATATTATCAATGATATTATCAAAGATGTCCTGAGTGCTGCAGCATGTGGGGTAATTACCAGTGCATGGAGAAGGCGTGAGTTATGGTTACCTCAGGGCACGAGTTTTTAATGTGGAACAAATGAGTAAGACAAAAGTTCAAAAAATAGGTCAACCTCTAATGAAATTGGATTGTTATAAAATATCATTTAAGCAGTACATTTGAATTCACAAACTGAGAGTAGAAGAAACAAAACGTTATTGTTCAACGCTGCATTGTGAGAGAAATAGTTTTCACTGCAATTAAATACAGGGTAATGTATGGTTTGTTGGTTGCCATGCACTAGAGCAGTGGTTCCCAACCTGTGGTCAGGAGACCCCTGGAGGTCCGCGACGCCTCCTCATGGGGTCTGCAATTGCTCACAAATTTAAATGTAATATTAACAGATTAGGTCCCCAGCTTTCAGTAATGGGTTTTGCTGCAATTAAATACAGGGTAATGTATGGTTTGTTGGTTGCCATGCACTAGAGCATCGGTTCCCAACCTGTGGTCCGGGGACCGCTGGGGGTCCGCGAAGCCTCCTCATGGGGTCCGCCACTGCTCACAAAATTAAATTTAATATTAACAGATTAGGTCCCCAGCTTTCAGTAATGACTCATTGGGGGCGCCCCAGATTCCAATAATGATTCAGTAGGGGCCCCCCAGTTCCTGTATTGATAAAGTGGGGAACAACAGAAGACAAATGGTTGGGAATCATTGCGCTAGGGTAACCTAACTGTGGATCCACAATGATTATCAAACAGCTAAAATAACGAATGAGCTGACTTTTAATAAAAAATCAGAGTTGGATAGCCAGCAGTTGTTTTGAGGTGGGGTTCAGTGTTTGCATAAAATCAGAGCAGTTTTAAAACCAATGTCTCCTGCAACAGAAAAATAAATAAATAACGTGTGGGGTTTACTTTAGACACCAGTGGCAAGTGCCCGCTCAACTTAATGCACAATATTTTTTGTTTTCATTGCCTACAGAAGAGTATTTGCAAAAAAATTCACTAATGTTCAATGTGTGGATTTTCTCTACACTTCTGTATTGTGACATTCATGGGAATCCAGGACGAGCGGTTGGATAACATTCTAAAATATTTCTACAAGTGGAGACTTCTAACCCAAGAGGTGTTTGAGGTATCAGAGGAATTTCGCTTACCTTTAGGACAAAGGGATAGTTACAAAATCTTTGCAGTGGTCCCAAATCAAGAAAGTGTTTTTCTCAGATGTCTCGTTTTAGATGACTGTGGTGGTGTCATCATGTTGTGAATACTTCCAACTGTAAAGACCCCACCAGCAGATGCAGGCTACATAGAAGCACATGGAGTATTTTACTTAATTCTGGGCGTCCTCTTACGTGAGATGCCTGGCTGGTCAGAGGGAGCCACGGTAAGGGTTAGGAGTAACTAGGAGAGGTTTTAGCCTTTATGGAATTGTTGCAGGTAAGGGGGTCGAGGTCTGAGGTGCTGCCTTTTCCAGGATATTGGGCTACCAGAAAGACTGAAGGTAATTATTCTTTGCGCATATGGAAATACCTCCTTTGCAGCCAGGAGCTACGTAGGGTTCCAAAACTGATGGGTGTGGTCAAAGTGAAGGCCGATGATATAGCTTTAAAATAGTGGCGAATTGGTCTAGTTGACTATAATATGTGACGAGACACCCTTGAGGCTGCCATAGACATTTCATTGGAGCCATACTGAGAGCAGGAATGCCAGTGAGCAAAGCTATTGTCTGGGTGAACAAGACAAGGCCTTGACAATGAAGGAAATCAGGTGTGTAACTTTATCAGTGTGCTGGTGGTGCTTTTAAGTGCCTGCGTACTCAAGAACAAGAAACCCATGTGCTAGGAGTACCTGCATGCTTGCTCGCTTCCTTGGGTGATGACTGGGGAGTGCTTCTTGGTGTGGACTGGACAGAAGAGTTCTGATGCTCCTGTCACCAGTCTGCATCTTCGATATATGTTCATCACTCTTCATCATTGCGACCTTAGTTGCCTTTGTATCAAAGAATAAGGGACTGATTTAGAGTTTGGCCGGAGGGGGTTACTCCGTCACAAATGTGACGGATATCCCGTCCGCCATGTTGCGATCCCATAATGGCCTAAGGAGATCGTAATGTGGGGGACATGATGACTGTCGCGTCTGAGATGGAGTAACTCGTCTGCCAAACTCTAAATGAGGCTCTCAGTCTCTTGTAATGGTTACGCAGGTATACGTCACCATCTCCTTTCACTTAGCTCGCCTATCCTTGTGACAGCTGTTATCCCGTATGAGAGTCTGATAGTGCTTGTAATCACACAAAGATGCAACATTTATTCTATTGCAGTTCATGAATATGACTTTACTTCATTTTTCATGAGTGTAGATATGGCTCTTCATCGTTTTTAATAGCAAATGGGATTTGGTTCTTAGTGGAATTATGTACTTTGATTCTGTCATAACTTTTTTGTTCTATCACTACCTCGTTCACATTACATTACCATCTCTATGCCATAGAACCTCATTGTTTTCTAATTATTGTCATAATTTATCATGTAGTGTTTTGCTATATCGTTGCTAGCATCTTTCTTTGGTACAGCCTTATATGTTCCAAAGTTCTCTTTTTAAGCATATATTTTGTGAGGGATCCAGGCCAAAATGTATATGTTTTTTTTTCAACTTTACCCCAAACTCATGTTGAATCCATGAATCTGTGGGAACATTTTAAGGATTTACTGAAATATGTGAAACATAGTGATATGGATGATGTCATCAGTGATGTTATCAGCATGTCCTTATGTCATTTGAGATGGTGTCAGTGATGTCATCAATGTCATTGATCATGCCCTCAGTAATGTAATATGTGAGGTCATAAGCAGTTCATGACAAGGATGCAAGTTATAGTTAGTTGACTAATCTAGAACTGGTGAAAGTTAGTGGTTTGGGGGGATTTGAAAAGTTAGCTATTGTTTCATTCCTATAGGATGACTTGTGCCAGTCCTAAAACATGAAAAAAAGACACATGGGCAGGGTAGGGATACCCAGACCTGGTTGGTCTGGTGGTGGGTCCCAGGGCGAACCTGCTCGGGGACCAAAATGTTGCTGTGAATTTGTGGAGGAAATAAACTCCCCCACCCTGATTAGGTTAGGGCCGGGAGGGTGGCACTTCATTTTATTTTTTGGTAGGGGGGCATGCGGTCTCCTCTCTGAGTATCTGCCAAGCTCCAGGAACCCCATCCCCTGGGACCAAGGTGAAAATGAAGGGATGGGAGAGTGTAGACCCCTCCCGGAGCCTAATTGGACTAAGGGACTCCATTTCCAAGGCTGAAATTCATTCAGTCCCCCTCCTCGAACCCAAAAAGGCCACAAGGAACCAGGCCCTGGGGCCGAGTAATCAAATAAAAGGAGGGGGCACAGAGCGCCCACTCCTTGAGCCTAATGCGTCTGTGAGGCCCACCTTCCTGACCATGTAAAGGACCTGAGGACCCAATCCTCTGGGGTCGACCCTCCCACCCCCAGGACACAGTAGTTTCCTTGCCAGCATTAGAGTGGGCAGGGAAACATATGTTTGCCCCCTTCTGATGGGAGCATTTTTATGTCTCCCACCAAACAGGCTTAACTATGGAAGTCTGCTCCCACCCAGCGTGAAATTTAAACATGCTGCCACCGGCTGGGAGCTGACGTCTGTTCTGTTTCCCTGCCTGCACTTCTGCGGACAGTGAAACAGAACACATATTGCTCCTGTCTGGAGGGAGCAAACAGAAAACAGCTGTTCCCTCTGGGCAGGAACAATGCTGGCTCCTGCGAGGGACCTGGGGCTCACCTTGTGGCCCGAAACGTGGTACTTCACTCACCTATATTTAAGGCAGGCCCAGGAGAAGTGGACCTCAGGGACAAATAAGGCTTGAGGGGGCTGCACAGGCCCACTCCCCCTTTTTCTGAAATTAGTTCTCAGGGTAGGTCAATTCCCGGGGCCTATAAAGGCTTGGGGAAGAGAGCTACAAACCGCACTCCCTTTAATAAATATGTTATTGCTCCAAGGGACGGGGTCCTGGGGCCCAAAGGCCAAACCTATCCCATGTCGTCGAAGGCTGCTTGTGGCAAGGGGTTGGCAGCCTGTGGGGGGCTGGCTGCCTTTGGGTGACCAACCTCTTGCTGCATATAGCCGTAAATCAGATCCTGCAGCCAATCCCCCCCCCACCGTATGGCGGAGGGATTAACAGACTGGACTTTGGTAACTAGTTAGTGTACTGCTTTGTGTCTCACATTAGTAAATATGGGCCTAAGGAGGTGATTTATATGTTGGTGGTGTGTATATCCCATTGCATAAGCAACAGGTCCACCTACTGGATTTAAATGCAGGCGGACATTCTGTTTGACCAAATGGGTCGATGCGTTTGGCATGTATGAGTATGTTGAATGGAGGTTTCACAAGGGATGCACACAAGTGGGATACCAATGGGACCCTTGTGAGGTCCTGGTGAAATCCAAGTAGCCTAGTGAGACATTAGTGTGATGGTTGAAACATATTGATCCAGGAATACAGAGCATTCTAATTTCCTTAGTGTATCCCCACCTGTTTTTAACTCCATTAGGATGCCCTTTGATAATAAAATTAACCCTCAGGACAACCTATACTATTTTAAATCTAGGATCCCACCCAATAACCAAAGTTTGGCTACCAAGGTTGAGCACATCCAAATAAACAAGGTATATGGACGAGGATTCTGTGATGAAGCATGCCACTTGGAATCTCAGTGGCTGAGAGTCCTTTTAACACCATAGGGTGATCCCATTGGACGGTTACAGAGAGATAGGCTAAGCATGGAAAGGGTTCCCTCCTGTTGTTTTTGATTGGCCACTGCAGAGACTACTCTGCCTCTGTCGAGGCCAAATGTTTCTGATGGCCCTGAGGAGCACAGCTGTTGGAGAAATAGTTAGATGTCTTTCTGCCCAATTTAGATGGGTGGACATGTAGCCATTTACTGTTTCTTACCACCAGGTATAACTTGGCAGTAAGGAACACTAAAGACATTATAATGCTCCCTCCATCATGGGATTATACTCCCATGGCGAGGGAAGCATTATATTTTTTCTTTACAAAAAGAAAATCCTGTTTTGGGATATTCTTTTTGTAAAGTAAAAAACAATTACTGAGTTTTTACTCCACCCCTATGGCAGAGCAGCAGGCTGTCTGCCCAGACATAAATCTAAACCAATCCTAAATTTGTAAGCTGTCTTCATAATACCTTCTTCATCTAGCACTATAAGATTTGAGCAGTGAAATGAAATTTAGTAATTCATTTCATTTAATATTGCAGCAAAATGACTGTTACATGCCTCTACAAAAATCTTGCATTCGCTTTCAACAGCGATTTCTACCAGAGGTCCAGGCAGACTGAATCCAATTTTTCAGGCAAACTGACTAAAATAGATTTGCAAATAATTGCTCTAAATGGACATCATCTGCATAGTGATAAAGGTAAATGAGATACAAAAAGAGTTTAGGGTGCATACCACCCCCTTGCATAATATGAGTATAATCAGAAGGTAAACATGCAAAAAGTAAACTGTGGATGCACTGCAGTGTAGAAACCCATCTCCCTCTGTCTGCAAAAGAAGGAGTACCTCTGTTTAAAACTCAGCCAGAATGATTGCAAATCGAACAATAAGTCCAATGAATATTTTTTTATTCTCTTTAACCTCGGAGTATTTCCATTGTTAAACATACCCCAAACTCCTCTACAAAGGAAAAAATATCAAATATTATGTCAATGTTCCATCCACCGCCATTCATTTATTTTATGATTATTCTGAGACTTGTTTATTTGCCTCTCCTGAAAAGTTTTTGGACATGCCTGCTTAGATGGTGGGCATCTTAACCAATATTAGCTCTGTGGGAAAGATATTTACCTTTGATCTCAGGCTTTAAACAATGGTTGTCAATACCTTTGCGACTTCTAGGGTTGAACCCTTTAGCCCTTGAGAAGTACTTTCGAGTAAGCCGTGTGTAGGCGGCCTGCAGGCAAACACTAGACCTGAAGGTGGAGCGCTAAGGTTTACCCCACTTCTGGACGTATCTAAGAGCCCCTAGCACCTCCTTGTGCCACATTAATGTAATTGTTTTTATGCTAATGTGGCCCATAGTGTAAGCAACTTGGGACGCTCCCCCTTTAGGGGCGCCGAAAAAGTGGGCCAAAGAAATCTACGAGATTTCTTTGCGTAATTTTTTTCCGCACTTTTAACACCTGCTCGGAGCAGGTGTTAAAAGGAGGCACACCATTGTTTACAATGGGCCTCAATGGACTTTGCAGGATTAGTGTCAATATTTTTGATGTTCTTCCTGCAAAGCTCCGAACTAGCGTCAAAAATTCTGACGCTAGTTCCCTAACTACTGCCATGGTACGCCGTATCTTAGATACAGCAGACACATGGTGGTGATGGGGTGCACTAAGGGGCGCAAGAAAAGTGGCACTGAGCTGGGTGCAGTGCCACTTTTCTTAAATCAGGTAATTCATTTCTTCAGCCTCAGCTGATTGGACACCGCTTGCTTTCGTGTTCATGGATTAAGATCTTGGCTTCTGGCGACTCTAACGTGATAGTTAAGATCTCATCTTGTGAATCCAGTTGTGATGAGCACACAATGGCCACCAAGAGGGGCGGATCAATGACTCTACAAGACGTAATTAAATGTCACCAATGGGAAAAGACTGCACAGTTTAGCATCTCAGAGGAACTTCCACTTAGATGGTTCTACTAAGCCACATCTACTTGTCCCAAAGTAGGCGGTAGCAGCAGATGACCAGAATATTGGGGAATGGGCTACAATTCTGCAGGACAAGCCATCTGATGAACAGAGCAAGTGCTCATTCAGCCTTTAAAGCAGGTGAGTTTCTCCATTCATCATTCCTTTTCACTAAGCTCAAATAATATTTATCGACCACCCCACCACATTACTTCCCCCTCCTCCCTGCCTACCTATGCTTTAGTGAGAACCTGGCAGCGCTGACAGCATAAGAAGGGTTTTATCCAGTAATCTCCCACTGCTCGTCTTCCTCTCTCTGCTTTAAACCTTTCTCAGTGCATTAAGCATTGTCAGGTAAGCAGAGATCCTGAAGCAGGGATTCGATTTCTTGTCTGTTTATTTCCCAGACATGAAGGCATTCGGCGCCCACTGAAGGGCAAAAGCGTAAGTGCAGAGGCCCCTGTTGGGGAAGGTGGGCAGAAAATGTGCTTAGGCTGTAATTACACTAATGGCTTCCGATGCAGGGACGGGTCAGTCTGTCTCCTAAAGGAACAACAGCATAAACAAGGATTTGCAAAGTAATAGGTCTTGCATATTTCGAACAAGTTAAGTGTTATCTTTTGACAACAGCGCCCACGAGCAAAAGCGAAAGAAAACATGAGAAGAAACTGAGAAAAGAGGACTTGGCAAAATGATAAAAAGTTAACTTTAAAAAATAAAACTTTGCAATTTTGTTTGTCCTGATGGACACGTTTTGCCGGTCACAAGCCTTTTGTTTGTGGGGCACTCCAAGTTAAAAACAACAAATAGAACCTTGATCACATCAGGAGCAGCAGACGGGCACTAATTAAGTTGAATCAATTAGTGCTTGATCCCTGCTCCACACAGAGGAACGGAAGTGACGCCAGGTGTGCCTTGACAAATTACGAGGCTGTAAAGAATATTGCCACGCAAACCAACAAATGGTGAGGGACAGGTGGGCTCCAAGCCCTTTACTGAACACAAAAGAGTCTCACAAGCGAGATGCATGCGATAGCGCATGCACTCGCAGGCTCAACCCTAAAAAAGGATGTCTCTGTTTTTGATCTTGAATGCATGAATATCCTTTCTATGGGGACAATGTTATGTACATATGATCTGACACACTGCAGTCCTCCATTCCTATTAAAAAGTTTGGCTGCTGAGTCCGTAAACTAATCTACTCCCATGCAAACTTGACTTCGGGAATGTATACATGGGTAGTTTTATTGGTGTACAAACCACAAAAATATCTAAGTTATGGTTTGGTACAAAACCATACACATTCAGAGTACTTATCATCATCGTATATGGCATCACAGATGAGGTTATCTGTGACGTATTGTACAAGGCCAATGTGGGCAGGCATTAGAGTACATTGTTGGGACCCTGGGGTCATGTAGCTTAAGCTAAAATGGGGGTGGTATTAGTAGATTCAGTGTTGGTTAGTTCCGTAACGTGGTTTCAACTGAGGACTGTTTTTTTTAAACTAAGAGGTGCTTTCACTGTATATGTCTACCGACAAATTTGCTGAAAAAAGACCTTTGAACGATATTGTGGCTGCCTAATGAGATCACAAAATAACAAGCATGAAGAAAAATATGTAAACTCACCTAAGAACCTCAGCTCAAGGGACGCTATGGTTTATGATCCAAAACCTAAAAAACATTGCAATTCCCCAGCTGGTGTCAACTTTGCAACACCCAGCTCGTTGCACAGCTATCAAGACATCACACATGGCAAACACAGATGTTTTTTAAACCTCTTTCTATTATTTTTAGCATGTTCTAATGTGTATATGTTATTTCATACAGGGTGCATCGATTAATGCATATATATGTGTTACATACAGTCAATATGGGAATGAGGTTCTTCTATAACACAACATTATAACAATCACAAACATGGTCATAGGCAAACATCTTTTCATCTGGCATCTTCACAGTTTGTGTTCTAATGCAGGAGGCTACAAAGGCATCACGACTAATGTGTGCAAGGTTGTGCGATTCCTAGAGGAGGATCCCAGAAAGTATTTTCTGCTTTAGGTTAAACTAGTGTTAATTGTCTAGTATCCCATTGGCAGATTCCATAAGTGCCACGTTCTGGACCCTGGGTGGCACAACATTTTCAGGAAAACTCAGGACCACCTCTTTTCATGTATCCGACAAGGGTTACCTGTGTAGTCTTCTGGCTTCTTCCTATATCGGAGCCTCCGCGCTGGTCTGGCCACCTGAAACATGTAGGGCCTCAACTCACCTTCCATGTCATGGCAGCTTGTTTTTTAGACAGTACTAAGCAAGGTCCAGTAGTTTATTGCCTGCCTTTTTAGGTTTGGGGCAAGGGAATCCTTCCAGTGGGCAGTTATCTGATGCTGCAGCTAGATCTCTATTTAGGACACTGTCTAGGTGTCATGTAATTTGTTCCCAATAAGTGTGTTTTGTTGGGTATGTCCATACCATATGGAAGAAGTCTACCGTCAGTGCTCAGCATCTCTGGCAGGGCCTCACCCACTCTCCATTTGTCTTTGTTATTTCTCTGGGCAGAGGTAAGTCTGGTTTCAGAAGTTAAACATATAAACTTCAGCCTGGTGTTCCATGACACTTTTTGTGTATAACTCAATATCTTGTATTCTTTATCTGCTAGTTCATGTCCCAGGTTCCCTTCCCACTTCATCCTGCCTCCGGTGAGCATCTTTCTTACCATCCAATGGAGTGTCTTGTAAAACCATGAAATGAGGTGTCTTCCACTCTCTCTCAACATTAATGCACGTGGCAACAGAGAGGATGTAACAAAAACCTAGATTTCCATGAAAATATCAGTTGAGAGAGATGACATCACAACTGACGTTATCAATATCATCACTGAATTAGCTGCATATTTCACATTTCATGCAAATGAAGCACAGCTGACATTTTAGTTCACAAATCAGGATTTAAGGTACTTTGTTCAATGGGCCTAACTGCGTCCCTGTAGCTGACCTGCACTCCATCATAGTCAGCCTGAAACATGACTTTGACCCAGTCCAGCATGACCAGATGGCGCTATGTGCTTTTTGGCATTATTTTCACTCAAATCTTTAATAATTCATAACTCCTGTTCCACTGATCTATCTGATTTTTGACGTTTCAGTCTTGTTTTATTTATTAAATTTGACTCTATTGTTCTAACTTGGGCCCAGATTTACAAGAATCTGGCGCATCAGTACTGATGTGCCAGATTTAATGCGCCCCCCACCGCCACCTAACGACACCATGGGTGTGCTGTATTTACAATATGGCCCACCATGGCGCATGTTAGGCCAACAGCGTCAAAATGTTTGATGCTATTGTAGCGCTTTGCTGCACTAGCATCAAAAATGTTGACACTAGTGCAGCAAATTGCAAGGAGGCCCATTGATTTCAATGGGTGCATCCTTTTAACGCCTTCTTTGAGCAGGCATTAAAAATTAGGCCAAAAAATGGCGCAATGAAATCTCGTAGATTTTATTGAGCCATTTTTGCGGGCCTCCTAACGCCGGAACGCCCCCCTTGCATACATTATGCCTGGCGTAGGTGCCCCCCTTGCATACTTTATGCCCGGCGCATGCGCTCCCTTGCATACATTATGCCCGGCACAGGCATAATGTGGTGCAACGGGTTGCAAAGTGGCACAATGCCTGCATTATGTCACTTTGAAAATATGGCGCAGCGATTTTTGCCTCGTTGTGCCACATTACCATTAAAAAATTATGCTAATGTGGCGCAAGGAGGCGCTAGGACCTTGTAAATGTGACACCTGGTGTTTTCACTTTATTACTGTTTGAAGTGTTGCACAAATACTTTACACATTGCCTCTAAATTAAGCTTGGCTGCTTTGTGGTAAGCTACCAGGGGGATGAACACAGGTTAATTTGGGATTTGCTTGTGCCTCACCCCGACAAGGATTGTGGTTGCTGCTTGAGTAGAGTTTTCCCATAATTGAGTTTCTCGCATGGACCTATATTTTGTGCAACCTATCTGTAAATTTGCAATATGCTGGGCCGACTCTAGGGCGGTGCAACCGGTGCAGCTGCACCTGGCCCTGACATCGGGGGAGGGCATGTTTAAAAATAACATGGGTTAAAAAAAACACCTGCTACAGAGTTCCTTATATGTCCTACAGTTTTCGAGGCAACAATAAAAATGGCAAGATTACTGATTACTGATGTTCCTACTGGAGAGAGATCGAGGTTTGTCTAGTGGCCGTATACACTCATGATAAAGTAGCGCAGAGGGTTAAGGTGCCTGCTGCAAAGAACGTGTACCATGCAAAGTACTGTACTGTATTTTATGTGGCTATCTCATTAGGTTACTACTTTTGTCACAGAGATCATTTTCTAGTTCATAAGTTGCAAACCTAATATAGCACATTGAACCATGAACTGTCATCAATGAGATGCATGCAAGCTTCATGGTATACCTTAGAACATTTTTTCATTACCATAATATTACTAAAAAAATGTTTCATTTGGGTACATTCTTATTATTAAAGCCAATCACTGTGGGACCTTTTGAATCCTGAGTTTGTGCTTCTCCAAGCCAATCACTATAGCGTCCTACTAGTATCTCCGATGCCTACACCTTGTAGTATCCATTGTCCTATGCAACATTTCCTACGGACTGATTTACAGAAGTATGATCCATTGGAACTGTATAATGTGTGTTTGATGTAAAGTGCTCTGACACCCTATACTGGTATGAGTAGCGCTATAAAACAAATGAAATGCATGTGAGGAGGGGCTGTGGAGAGAAGAGGGGCACTGGTGGAGTCTGGTAGTGAGGGAATTCGCGGAGATGGAGGTTTTGGAGGAGGGGGACACCTGCAAAGATTGTCGCACTGGGTGCCACCAGCGCTAAAGTCGGCCCTGGTGATGTGATGTATGTACTGATGCCGAACAAAGCGAAAGAGACACATGAGTAACGGCTCAAAAAAATCCCTTTCAATATGAAGAAGTCTAAAGGGTCTCAAAACACCAAATGCTACATCTAAAATACTTCGCTGACATGTTGGCCTCAGTTCTCTATTTTTTTGCAATCCTGGAAACGGGTATTCCGTTATATAACTACGGTTACTGAATCTTCCCATGAGAAATTGTAATTGTATTTATATAGCACTTACACGCTTTTTAGCGAGCTACTCCAGAACCCAAAGGATTAGTGGTGGATTACTACTCCAGAACCCAAAGGATTAGTGGTGGATTACTACTCCAGAACCCAAAGGATTAGTGGTGGATTTATCATTATTTACCGTTTCATTTTGATATTGCCATTGAAGCTGCCCTCAGTTTGCAAGCCGTGGGAAAGGGACCTTTGTAGAAAACTCTGCTTTCTTGTTTTTCCTTTCGTCTAAGTTCTCCATTTCCGGCACACATCCACAAAGTGGTCCCTTGTAACAACCAAACAAAAAAACAACACCCAGCGCCTACCAAGCCTGATTGCCATCTGCTCTGTTGAAATGACAAGGCGCCTTAAAGTGAATTACCCTGTTAATAAAAATTCCCTGTTGATTCGTTACCTGTATTTTTGGATTGCTCCTACGAGGGGCATTTACATTTGTTATTCATCTTCCATTTATAGTATGTGTCCAAGCACAGTTCATAAGAAATCAGCAGGAACAAAGTCAGTGATGGTGCACACTTCGATGCCAAACCAGGTGATTCCTCTAAATTCGCTGCAGCGTCCAACATAACATGTAAGTCCGAAAAGTGAATACAAGCAGAATTCACCAACTTGTAAACCACATTAAAAAAAAAGCGCAGGCGTCAATATCGGGCCATCAGTGTTGCTAAATGTGGGCAAGGGAGGGCAGTGTTCTTGTGGCAAGGGGGAGAGTGGGAGGGTAACATCTTAGGTGCCAGCCTCTTTGCAAGCTTTTATTCGATCAAAGTTTAGACGGGAGGGTGACCTCATTCCCAGGTTAATAATGTCACTCAGATGTGTTATTTCACCCCTGGCCCACCCAAGGGGTGACTCGGCCCTCTCCGGTTCTTTTTCTGGTCATTACGAGACAATGGGTGGATGGGCTGGGCCATGTCCACGATGGATTGTTCAACTTCCTCTGTGTTTGCAAGAGAGTTAATGCTTCCCTCCCTGCTTGGTGCCCATCGCCCTTCCCAGTACCAGAGCTGAGCTGAGCACAAACAGCTGCAGGCAGAGCTGCTCCTGCCAAGGGACACGTCAGGCCTGTGCTCCAAACAGTGGCCTAACAACACTTGAGAGGGCCCCCCTGAACAACATACGGAGGAGGGCCCCCATCCTCTGGACTCAGTCAGGAGCTCTCACCAGGGGCCTGCTGCCTTTGCACAGTGCCGAGGGGGCACCCCTGGAGTGCTGGGGCTGCGGGGGCTATTGTTACGCCCCTGGCTGCAAATGTCTATTTGCATATTGTTCTGCTGGAGGTGTAAACAAATTAGCAAAATTGCTCTGGGTGGTGTTCCAACAGTATATCATTGACTAAAGCATCTCGGATATAAACATATTGCGTCCTAAACGCTGTGTACAAAATATCACCAAACTGGAGTTAATAATAGTCTACACCCAATGGGACGACATTTTCTTAACTACTATATAGGACACAATATTTATTTCAGAAGACATTTCTGTCAATGACATTCTGACATGCAACCCTCTGGGTTGAAGTATTTATAATACAAAATAGAGCAAAGAGCCATCTCAGCATGTTCTGTTTCACATCCCTTTCCTGTAACCTATTTGTTCACTTACAGGGTGCACAGGAAGGGGGATCTAGACGACCTCATGCTGACTCATTAAGGGTCAAACACCTAATTGTGCAGCAACCGGTCACCTGCCTAAGGCCTAGGCGCACATCTTATACATGTACATTCTATCACGTCAAGACGTCTAACACAAAACCACACAAAACGTAAAGACATTGCTAACCATGTAGACCAGTGGTTCTCGTCCTGGAGCCCTGGACGTCTGCAACACCCACGCAGGAAGTCCGCAATTCTTTAGAAAATTAAATAATATGAGTAAATTATTAAAGTACATATACATAAAAATTCAAAATTTAGAAATTCAAAAAAACTCTCTATATAAAGGAACTTAAAATGGAAGGTTAAAAATGAAGTTGCCATCCTCAGCTTGATTTGTGGGAACAATGCAAGTGCAACAAACAAAATCTAATATGGATGATTAATGGCTCAATCAACGTACTGTCACGTGCCGACAAAAGGCATTGGGAGCAAAACAAACCAAAGTGTCATGCTAGAGTCTAGCACATTGCTTTGCTTTTTAAAAATAAAAACAAATGTGAAAAGGTCCAAACTTCCTTTTACAATTAACATATCATTTTTTTGTATCTTTTGTTTGTTAACCAAATACAGTATTTTATATTTTGGGTATAATTTGTTGTATACTTCTTACAGTATTTTTGATTGTTGTTTTTTGTTTCAGATCATAAAAATTGCTTAGGCAGGGGTCGCCGGGTTCCACCAGTAATTCAGAAAGGGGTCCACAGAAGTTACAATTGCTGATATAAACTAACAAACTCCACACCAACTTACATGATTGTGGGGGACATCTTTTTTTTTTTTCAATATTATCCGGGTTCATTTTACCACACTTTCCAAAATAACATCTATAGCTGCAGCAAAGCCTTAACATGTGGTATTATTTCAGTTCTTACAAAGCTGTCTAATGCAATACTGTGGGATGTGATTAGCACAAACAATAACACCACCATGTAGGTGAAATGCTGCAGTAGGTAAACTTCAGAACCAGCATACCGCAGTGGTGGCCTCCCAAACTACCACATAAAAATACTGATACATCAGTGGCATCAGGTGAACTTTAAAAGTAGTGGGGTGTTATCATTTGTGCTAACTGCACAAAGACAGCAGGCTCGTGCTTAATTTGAGTTGGTGCTTGCAGGTGCCTAAAGTGGGCTCCTGCAGTGCAGAGGACCTCATCCATTCAAGGGGGTTCGCATTCAGTCCAAGGTCAAATAATATCTGTGAGATATGGGAGTGTTGTGGGCACCTCTTCACATTCTGCAGGGGGCGCCATCATTTTGCAATATGCCACTGAGCCCACCAGAACTCATTTTTTGGGACCGGGAATTATATTTCATCCTTAGACTTTGACCCAGAACAATAGAGAGAACGGCAGACAAGAAAGAATGAGGAGGAGAAAAATGGAGAAACAGTCACAAAGGGAGAAATCCAGAATAAAAAAGAACCTGCAAGAGTAATATAAATGAGCAAAGAGTGTAGGGTGATGGGAAGAAGAGGCGTGAGGTGGAATCAAGATTAGACAGCCTAAGCATTCAGGAGCCCCGACGTATTGCATTGTTACTGGCAGGTTTCTGAAAAACGCTTTAGCCCCCGGCATTTATTCTTTTCAAAAGTAAGCACTGGAGCAGATCAATTGCTCTGAGAATGGTGGTGGGCATTTTTTTCGTCTGGAAAGAAGAAACAAGGAGGAGAAATGAAGATATATCTCCTGGTTGCACCTGCTCTGGGAAGGCGTACATTTTTTATGCATTTTTGACGCATTCCCAGGAGCACAGATTCTTGTAAATCTGGGAATGCGTCAAAACCCATTGAGTGTTGCGTGGGAACACCCACCGCAATGCACATGGTACACCTCCCTGAAGTAGTGTAAAGCACTGCAATGACTTACGCTGTGTTGCCACACACACCTCATCTACAAGGCCATGAAAAGCCACGTAAAGTGGCTTTGCGTGGCCTTCATGATATGGATCTGCACTTTGTGCTGACGGTGCGTCACAGAAAGTGACGCACTGACGGCGCACGTGGCTTGTAAAAATGCCACTCAGTATTAATGAGAAACAGTCTGTTTTTCAGCTATTAATATGAAATTGAAGCACAGCTCGAACTAATATAAACATAAAATAAAGGAGACTGGTCATGTAGGCAACAACAACAGCTATTAAACAGGAATTAACTGGCTGTGTGGTTGTGCTGCAGACTATTTACTGCCATTGAGCGAGCAGTGAAGATTTAAGGCATAGTTGTAGTCAGTGGCAACAGAGTTTTGTTTAAAATGTTAAATCAGATTAAATGAGGAGTCGCTAGCAAGTCAGCCCAGCTGACTGATGAAGAGGAGCAACTCTCTTAAGTACTTGGCAACTAAACGCATGCACTGGGCCACTCCTAATCTTCTTCGCAAAAGTTAACTGAACCGTCAGAAGTAAACCCTGTGGGGCTTAAAACATTAGTATTCATGATTCACTGCAAAAAAAACATAAGGTGGGTGGTAATGCACTTGCGCCATATTACAGAGACCATACGTGCCAACATTTTAGAAGCAGAAAGTGGAAGATTAAAAAAAAAAATCAGGAGGATGTTATTTACCCCATTGACTTCTATTGAAGCAGAGACAATTTCAGACTGTCCACAACCAAAATAAGGCACTTTTTTGCATAGCTGCCAAGTTTCCTTGTGTGATGTGCTGCTCCAGGTCAGGTTTTTTCCTTTGACTTCTGGGACTTGTAGTCCTGTTTAACAAGTGAAAAACATGACTAAAAGTCCCAGAATTCAAAGAAAAAACCTGGAACGGGGCTGTACATCACACATGGACCCAGGAGCTTGGCATGGCTGTTTTTAGCTTTAAAAAATTGAGCGTCTGCCACTTGAATCGACTCTACTAGGATGTATGATAGTGTCTGTACTTACATGGTTGCCTCTCATGACAAAATTGTCACATACATGATGGAGCCTTTGCTACTCCGCCCTGGGCCATAGCGCCCAACTAAAATCTTATCGGGAAGTGGCAATCCCCTCCACACTCATGTCCTCGCACTGGTTTGTGCCTCCAGAGCTAGGAAGGACTGCCTTAGCACGCGCACAGATGAACCGCCGGTCTCTGCCCCAACATAATGACAGCATAGGTTGCGTCATCATTAGGCGCCTAGTCACTCTTTGTGTGTTTAGCTGCTGGTCGCTCGTTTTCCTCATCTCTCCTCCTACCTCAGGAAGGCAGGCCAGTGCCCCTCGTGCTATTTAACACGAGCTGCCCCTGTCTTCCATGATAACTGGACTGAAGATCTAGAAACATACTCGTGCTCCCTTGGGGAAACCATTGTGGTGTGAAGTGAAAGAACATTATCTTATGTAACATGGGGACAGGTGTACTATTTAAGGGTCACAAAATATTGGCCGCAGTTAGCCACCAGTATTTTTGTGACCAGTGAAGAATTTTAAGAACTGACTTAAGCATTAATAGGTCGGTTCTTAGAATCATGAATGGTAGTGGCTTCCTAAACCTTTTATACCTTTGGCAGGCCCATAAACATAAAAACATACACAAAACAAATATCCCTACATAGATCCAAAAAGTGCTAAGGGCTTATTTCATAAAAACATACTCAAAAGAAAAATACCTACATAGATCCAAAAAATGATAAGGGCTTATTCCACATGGCCTGATTAAAAAAAACGTTGGCAAATTGTGAGGAAATGAAGTGCACTTTATGGTGTGGTTGTGTGACCTCACCGTGTAATACACATACCAAATGCTTTAGGACTAGTGAGGTTTTGTTTGCTAAGCCTTTCGCTCAACCCTGGGTAGCTGTGGGTCTAAGCGGCAAGGCTTACACCAAGGAACAAGTTTTAAGCATTTAAACAGTATCAAAACAATTGCAGAAGAAATACTTAAGACACTCAAGACATTCAACACCAGTTTATAAAAATAGATTGCCCTTTTATGTATGTTTAGACACTACAATAAAAAAGATCCACTGAAGGGTTCTCAAGACATAGGTCCTCATTATGAGTTTGGTGGGCGGATGAGCCGACCGCCAAACTCGCGGAGAGGATGCCACTGTCATACCGTCGGCATTCTAGTCCCCGTCGTACTACAATGTTCCCGCCGAGCTGTCTGGTTGGAACATTGTATTACGATGTTTCTGCCAAGCTGACAACAGGAACTGTGCTACGATATATGGCTCCCAGTGCACATTCTGACAGTGCTTGGCGGGGGGCCCCTGCACTTCCCATGCCATGGGCAGTGCAGTGGCCCCCCTGTGTCTCCCGGCACTGATTTCCTGCCAGTCTTTCCTTGGCGGGATCTCTGCCAGGGAAAGGCTGGCAGAAAGCTGAGTTGTAGCCAGCCAGGCGGCTCTGAGTTCAGCGCCGCCCTGGCCAAGTATAACTCAGACCGCCGTCACCCTGTCAGAAACCATGTTCCTGGTGGGGACGGCAGTCCCCTGGTGGGTTCGCCTGCCAGGGTTGTAATGTGGCGGTCCAACTGTCACCGCAAGGCTGGCAATCCTTGGACCACCAGCCCCGTAATGAGGCCTATAAAATTTACAAGGTATAGTAAATATATACCTTTTCATTTAACAGCGAAAAAGCATTGGCACATTTAACACATTTGAAACTTTGTCAAGAAAAACTTGGGCAAGTATCAATGCGGTTACTTATTGTTACTTTAGGTGATCATCTGGGGTAGGGAGCCCATTGGGAGGACCAGCAAGTCCACTGAAACAGTTACCTTGAAGGTAGAAGCAGTTTTCAGACAGTTCCTGGCACTTTTATCTCTTGGCTATAGGTTCTTATGGAAGTGGTCCTTATGTAAATGATACTAGATGGTGAAAATGCTCAAGGGCGCTGTAGATGTGATGTGATCAATAGGGGTCTTCCTGCAGCTACTTCTTAGTCCTTGGAGGGGATGAGGCAGTTCTGGCCATGGGTTCTACATCCTTCGAAGTCCTCTAGGACTCGATGGAAGTCCAGTTGCCACTGAGCTAGCACATGCCCGGTATCGCAGTCACTGCTAAACTTTCCCTGGGCGATAACTTGTCTTCTTGGCAAACAAGCAACACTCCAAAGACTCTCCTGGGTCCAGCGGTCTCAGGTGTAACTTTGAGTGTCTGGTCCTGGTCTCTGGTGCGGCACAGCAGCAGTTGTCGGCAGTGTGAAGATCTGGGCTACCAACTTGCCCCAGCAGGCTTCTTCAGCTGCTGTGGCCCTGCGCTGTGAACAGGAGGTCAGCCAACTGTCCCTTAGAGTCTCTTGCTTCAGGTGGCTCCAGAGATGACTTCTCCATGATCAGGACACAGCAAGCACAGTCCCTTCTCCTTTGCTAGCCACCAGGTTTAGCAGGTGAAGTCCACACCAGTGCAGTTTCTCTTTGCCAGTTCCTTGATGCAGCAGGGCAGCTCGTCTTCGTCCTTCTTCAGTCTAGTCGTGATCTGAGTTCTGGGAGCCAGGGGTGTCCTTTTAATCCTCAGAAGGGCCCTCAGAATAGACTCAGTCATTAGCCAATGGGCTACTTGGTGCCCTCCCTCCTGATGACCACTTCCTGGGAAGGAAGAGTGGCATCTGACAATCTCATGATGCACCATTCTGCCCACTCCCAACAGAGCAGTACATACAGAACTTCCTAGCCCAAACCTGAGGTTTGGCTACCAATGGGGCTACACACCCTGAAAAACCAGTTTGGCAGCTAGTTTACCCTCTCCTGCCTGAGTATCAGCATGTCTACCTAAACAATAGGGAAACCCAAGTGTTCCCCATCAGCTCTTCAAAGGTGGCTTCTCATTTGTAGCTCGTCTTTTGGGCTGATACCTGTGTAGCTTCCTGAAAGATAGAGGTAGCACCTCCCTTTCATGCAACTATTTATTGTTTCCTTTCCTTGGTGTCATTAGCACATCATCCCAGGAAGGCAGATAGCTATCTGGAGGACAGACCCGTGTGCAACTGTAAACAGGCACTCGACACTTGGACAAGGAAAGTGGCAACTTCTAGAGTTACAGTTTGCCCAACAGTGACATTAAATTTGGTTTAACCATTAAATTGGGTTTATTGCACTGAGTCTTTAGATATCTTACTGTGACAACTTTATTAGTCCCATTTAAAAGTTAGCTGGGCCGAGATGTCAGCCTGTGACTCTGTACTTGTCAATGGGGCTACTAGCTTTTCCTGAGTAAAATGTAGGGGTTTGACTGCTGTAATATGTCAAAGTATCTTCCACCTTTTAATATACAATACCATGCCTAAAGGCTCAACACGCCTACCTTAGGGGTGACACCTAGATTACAACACGAGGATTGGGCTTTGCCATTACCTTAAATGGGAAAGTTGAGTTAGCAGTTTAAAACTGTCCTTCCAGTCTGCGGTGGCAGATGGGGAGCAATGGTTTATCTTGTCCCACTTAGGGTAGCAGAGCAAGTGCTTCAGTGCCTGGAGGGACACTCTAACAGGCCCTGGGTACCCCTGATACCATATACTAGGGACTTGGAAATTTGTTAGGCCATGCTAACTGGGTATAAGCGAATTGAGCATACACCATTTTAAGGTTCATAGCACATGTACAGAATCTCAATTAGCAGGGCCCAGGGTAATTTAACCAGAACCCAGTAGTTCAAAAGGGGACAAAACGTGGGAGTGAACATGCAAAAAGCCTGTTTATTTACATAAAGCCAATAGGCCTTGCCTTTGTGACCAATTGGTTCTGCAATTGTTTTTCAGCCATGCTGCACAGCATCCACAATGCTATGCAATATGGCTAAAGTAGAAAAAAAACTTTTACTCAGCTGCCTACATCATTTTGCATGCATGAAGCAACATTCTGGAGGGCACAGGACTATGGAAGCAACACAGAGAAGCACACAGGTGAGTGCAACAGGAAGTGGAGTGGGAAGAAGCACACAAGGGTGGGGGTACAGCAGCACGTTTGGGCAGGAGAGAAGTACACAAAGGAGACTTCTTGAAAACACATCCACTCTCTCTGAGTGCTTACACAAAAAGAAAAAAGTAATTTCCTGACATCAAGTAGAGACACCAGTCAAACACCCATGGTAAATGGGCAATGTTCTATGGGAGGATCAAACACTAGATTGACAAGCTGGGACACGAATAAGAAGCAGGCAAATGAGAGTGGCATGGAAAGCCAGCCAAAAATAAGCAGGCTCTAACATCCTCTATGTT
Source organism: Pleurodeles waltl (assembly GCF_031143425.1). Lineage (NCBI taxonomy): Eukaryota > Metazoa > Chordata > Amphibia > Caudata > Salamandridae > Pleurodeles > Pleurodeles waltl. Next base: position 1,673,721,512 of record NC_090445.1, on the reverse strand, counting down.
TATGGTAAGCCCAAAATGCCTCACAACAGACAGCACATGTGATTGACCTAATGACGCAGCACTAATGCACAGGTAATTACAATATCAAAGGATTCTTTTTCATGGCTATGTTATTAGCACATATCATTGAGTTACACAGGTCTGGATTTACCATAACACTGTAACAGAACATATTGCCTCCTACCTAACTGTGAAACATAGAATAAGATAGTGTTTGTCTAAAGAAATGTTTCCATATTCTAACTGGAAATGCTGGGTGAGGAAACATTGTTGTATCAGTGTGGTATGTGCACACCATTTATAATCACAAGTCAGTCGCAAATATCCATTTGAGCGAGAATCCTGATTACTAAAGGCCTTTGATGAGAACTTTATGTATAGACCCCATAATAATTCAGAATGCTCTTTCAGCACCCCCACCTCTCAGGATTTAAGAAATAAAATCCCAGGTCTTCTTTGATTTGTTATAACTTCCTCAAAGATTAAAATCCCAAGTCTTTATTGATCTGTTATTGCTTCCTCAAGGAATAAAATCCCGCCTTCGTTGATTTGTTACATCTTCCTCAAGGAGGAAAATACCAAGCCTTCTTTGATTTGTTATATCTGCCTCAAGGATTAGAATCTAGAGTTTTCTTTGCTTTGTTCTATCTTCCTCAAGGAATAGAATCCAAAGTCTTATTTGCTTTGTTAGATCTTCTTTTTCACTATACGCGACACATTCCTCAATCTGACATATCCTGACTTTGAACATATGAGTTCAAAATTCTGCTACAGCAGTTTTGTTCAAGTTAAATTTGATTGCCAGCTTTCTCAAGGCATTTGCAAGTAGTATGACCCCTGGGTCATGTTATGCAATCCACATTTTATAATGTTGTTAAGATAAAGAGTTCCTTTTGATCTTAGGTCTAAACCGGCATTGATGTATAAGGCCTCATTTGGTATGCACATTGTGAGACTGCATAAGTAACAAGCACCTAAGGATTAACACTACTACTTTTGCTGTCTCAGGGGGTCACTTACAGTTTGGTGGAGCAGCAGCATTTCTGTGAGCCAGCAGTTCTTCTATTCCACCTGTTTCCAACCTGTGGTCCAGGGACCCCTGCTGGTCCGTGAAGCCTCCTCAGGGGTTCCGCGATTGCTTAGACAAATATTAAATAATATTAACAGGTTAGGTCCACAGCTTTCAGTACTGGGTCAGTGGGGGGGTCCTCGGATTCCAATAATGATTCAGTGGGGGTCCCTGGGTTCCAGTAATGAGAAAGCGGGGGTCACAGAAGTCAAAAGATTGGGGACCACTGTCCTATTCCATCAAACTTGCAGTTGTCCTGCTCTATTAAGAGTCCCAGGAATGACTGGCTTTACACAAGCTGAACCTCTTCTGACTCTGATGGTGTAAATCTTCAACCTGACTGCACGTCCATTACATAGCTGGCTGGCATGGAAGCCATGGGAAAGGGAAAGCACAAAACTGGCCCCCCAGCACAGGGGAAAATCTCCATCTCTGACAAGGCTGTTCATTTTGTTTCAACAAAACACATTTCTGCTTTTTCCTAGCATAAGCAAGAAACCTGGCACTTGCTCCACAAAGTTCAGTGCTTTCAGTGGAGCAGCTACTGGGGTTCTCAAAATTTAGTGGGTGATCCTCTGCCCGTCGGGCCAGCAGTTCACCTGCCAGGGTCTAAGTGACCCCATCAGTCAACCTGCAAGCTGAATGAATGGCTCATATTTGGTTACTGTGATCAATTGTACTCTGTGCATTTAGGCACATGAGCAGAAATACAGGGGGCCTGATTTCTACATTTTTAGCTCCACATTTGTGTAATTTTTTGATGCAAAGGGGGAGCAAACATATAAAATATAATTGAATTTTGTAAGTGTGCGCTACTTTTGCGTAAAAAATTGACGCAAATGCAGCGCTAAAAAAGTATAAAGCATGCCATGGGTGCCTAGATGGATGCTAGGAAGGCAGCAGCGCTAGGTGGCTGAATCAAAGCCCTGCTAGTACATCCGAGCATGCACTGTGAATCTGGAGCAGTGACCGCAGATGTTTTAATCTAGCATCGGTGACCAAGATGCGCTTTGGGTAATATGGCTGATACGATGATGAAAGATTCTGACTCCACAGCACAGATTACTGTCTGCGAAGCCCTTGGCGCAACACCTGAGCTCCCAGTGAAGTTAAACGGTCAGAAAATGTCTTCAATGCGCCCTGCCTCATTTAAGAATTGAAGAGTCCATTAAAAGGAAATTGTAAACCATTGCGCATGCCGGGCACATTGCCTCTGCCTACTACACGCACCTCTGCCACCAATTCAATTTCTCTCAATTTTTAGCAGAGCAGCACTGCATAAATTTGCCTATCATCACCTAGTGCAGCACCACTTTTCTTGCGCCCTTTAGCACCCCTCTAACACCACTATGTGTGCGCCGTATTTAATATATGGCGCACCATGGTGGTAGTTAGTGTAACTAGCATCATAATTTTTTATGCTAGTCCGGTGCTTTGCAGGATTAGCGTCACATATTATGACGCTAATCCTGCAAAGCACCCAGAGGCCCTTTGTAATTAATGAGAGCCTCTTTTTAATGCCTAAGCAGGCGTTAAAAAATGTTGATAAAAATGGCGAAAAGGAATCTCATAGATTCCGTTGCACCATTTTCACAGTCCCGCCAGTGCCGGAACGCCCTCTTTGCATACATTATGCCTATCGCAGGCATAATGTGGCGCAAGGGGTTACAAAGTGGTGCAATGCAAACATTGTGCCACTTTGTAAATATGGCGCAGCGTTTTTGCCCTTCCAACGCCACATTAACCTAAAAAAAATGACACTAACGTGGTGCTGGAGTGGCTCAAGCCCAAATTTCTGACACTATTAGTCAGGAGTTCTCGGTTAAGAGACCGTGGGCCATATGTACTAATATTCTGGTTCAAAAAGGCGTCGCAATTTGCAACCAGACTGTTTGCAAACTGACCTCACGGAATAGGTCAGCTACAAAAAATGGAATAAGAATACGATGTAATCTGACCTATCTAATCAATATTACTTAGTTAGGTTCCAAATTGCAACTCACTCTGGATGCAATACAAGGATAGTAGCCTTCATGGGTCAGCAGACCATCTTATCTCTGACTGTTATGAATAAAGATTTTTTTTTACAGCAGTCTGATCTTGTAAAAGAAACAGAGCTGCAATAAAAAAAACTACATTTTCTTTTTGAAAAGTTCCTCTACGGGTTGACAGTGGTCTGTCGGATTACTGCCTACACTCCTGTAACTTTTCCCTCAATTTTCAAAGGGGAAGGACTCCAAAGGGGACTCCTTCCATTTTGTGAATTTGTTACCATCCCAACTTGGGAGAAAATAAGTTTTCAATGGTTTGCGACTGGAATGCCAATCTCAAGCTATTGATAAATTTTGTATCGATTTGCAATTTGGAAGGGACACTCACAACATGCCACGTCCAAACAGCAAGGGCCATATGTACAAACACTTTTTCTCATAGGCACAGAATGGGGAAAAACCTTTGCTACATCTGGCCCCAAATCTGTAACCATTCAAAACCCATTCCAGGTCTGCAAAATATTACTTACTCCTATAGTGGTTTATGTATATCAGAAAAAGCTATTTAATGGTCGCAAACACTCCTATTTTGTGAATCAGAGTGTTTGCGAGGGCAAAATAGGTTAGTACTCTGGCAGGATGTTCCAGGGAAAGAATATTTCAACATTATGCATAGAAGCTGCCAATGGAGACATTTTAAGACATGAGCAAAGAGACAGATTCTCAGGGTCCACACCATCTAAAGCCACCCTGGTTAAGTGATTGTGATAGTTGGATGTCAATGTGTAGAAATAGTAATCTTAAAAACAGATGGCCATATTTACAAGCCCCGTGGCCCAGGGCAGTGAAGAAAGTGCCTTGCTGTGCCACCCTGCACCACCTGGAAAGGGCAGAAATGCACCATATCTACAAGATACAGCACATTACTGTCCCTTTACCCTGCGCTGGAACACCTTCCTGCACAAACACAATCAATGGAGGCAATTTCCTCCTTTTTCGTGTGCTGCAGAATGCAGCACACATAGAATATGAGAAAAAGTGGAGAAATAAAGATATTTCTCCCCATTGTGTCACGCTTACGCCACCCATGGGGTGGCATAGGCTTTTGACACATTCCCAGGTTTGCAAAACCTTGTAAATCTTGGAATACGTCAAAGTCCATGGATGTTGCGTGGGAACACCCACGCGATACCCATGGAAACAACTCCCTGACGCAAAGTAAGGTAACGCAGCAACTTGCGTTGCCTTACTCAGCATTGTGGACTCTACTGATAATGTTTTAAACACACTGGAGTAGTGGAGAGGTTTCATGGAAGCCTGGGACTGAGATCACTACCTGCTCACAGTGAGACTTTAACAATATTTTGTGCTATTATAGAAATACCTTTAAATTCCACCTAAAGTGAAGCACAATGTTGTTTTCTCAATGAAAGGGCTACAAAACTGGTCAGAAGCATCAAACAGGAACCTCTAACAATAGGTTTCTTTGATACCAAGTAGATCTCTGATATACATATTTAATAGAATATTTAGGGCCAGATTTAAGAAAAGTGGCGCTATATTACATGTAGCTCCACTTTTCTTGCGGCCCCTTGTGACCCCCTACCTCCACCACGTGTGCGCTGTATTTAAAATACCATGGCCCAGGGTAGGGGGCAATAGCATCAGAGTTTCTGATGCTATTGATGTACTTACTGTTAAGGGTTAACGCCAAAATGTTGGCGCTAACCCTGAGCAATACATAAGGGCCCATTGAAAACAATGGCTTGCCCCCTTTTAATGCCTGTTCTGTACAGGCATTACAAATGCTGAAAATAACTATGCAAAGAAATCTCTGAGATTTCTTTTTTATTTTTATTTATTTTTTTAAACATGTTTTTATTGATTTTTCAAAAGAACCATACATTGTACTTCATACAAGTGTTATCCATGACAGTATGTTGATGGCTTTGATAGGTCATTAGGTTCTCACAGATTTAGATTAACAAACAACTAAAGACATTCGTACACTTCAAGGTCTGAGCAGTCTGATCAGTATGTTTGGATTTGCCTGCGCAAGTAATTAGCGCGTTTTATTGTAGGGGGGTTCCATCGCCGCCTAAGATGGGGTCTCTGCTTCTGCACAGGGGGGAGGAAGGAGGGAGGGGGGAGCGAAACATTGGGATGCTGGTGTCTATTGATTGGGCGCACTAGCCTACAGGCGCTGCCTGACGCGTGTGCACTTGGGGTTTTTGGTGTACTGTCAGTAAAGTTGAGATGTTATTGACGGGTGTGTGTGCATCCCCCGGCAGAATGCTGTATTGTAGCTGGGTCCGAGCCCGCGACCACCTGGGTAAGCATGGCTATTCAAAGTTCAGGGTTTTTTTCGTCGTTTTTTTGCCTCTAGCCTTGAGACTAATGTGCTCCAAGTTTCGCAACCCGCATGTCGCAGTCCCCCGCGCTAGGTTAACTAGTACCTGGTGCTCAGCGCGAGTCCATCGTAGTGTGAGGGTGAGCCAGGCTTTCAGGTTGGGTGCATTGGGGGCTTTCCAGTTCATGGCTATCAGTCTTTTGTACATTGCATAAGCTAGGTCCACAAACCTGTGTAAATGTTTGTGTTTTTTCGTCCTTGTCCTAAGGCCAAGTAGGCAGGATTTGGGACTCGCGTCCAGGTCGAGACCCGTCATTTCTGTTAGTACTTTAACCACCCCAGCCCATTCCCCTTGTACACGTGGGCACTCCCAGACCATGTGATAGAACTGCGCTACTGGTGTTTTGCATCTGGGGCAAGTCGGGTCCGTCCCGGGAAACATGCGTTTGATCCTGGCTGGCGTTAAATATGTCTGGTGTATGTAATTAAACTGTGTGTATCAGAATCTGGGGTTTCTTGAGACCTCACGTGTGTGGCTCAGGGCTTTTGGCCATTCTGCCCCTGAGATCGGGGTAGGCAGTACGTCGTTCCACCTCTCCCAAGCTTTTAGCAAATTGGGTTCCGGGGGCTTATTCAGAAGTTTATATGAGTTTGAAACTGCTTTGGCGTCGCAACTCAGCATATGATGCAGGGTAGCTGAGGTGTCTGGTTCTAGGTCTCCAGCCGCCCATGTTTTTCTAATTGCGTGGCATATAGCGTGGTAGGCCAGGAATTGTCCCGAGCTCACTGCTGTAAGGGCTTGCATGGATTCGAAGGACATTAATTTTCCTTCTTTGAAGCAGTCTCCCACTGTATGTATGCCCGCATCCGTCCAGGTTTCGGGCGAGTATGATCCAGTCTCAGCCCCCCCGGGAAGCCGTTCTAACGGGAGAAGCGGTGAGTAGGGAAGTTCTTTTGCATCTTTTTGAATATACCTCTTCCAGCATGCGTGTGCCGTTTCCATCAATGGGTTTTCGCGTGAGCTTTTGGCTTGCTTATTCGTAAGCCATACGAGCAGAGGGACTCCCTGAAGTCGGGACTTCAGCCAAATGGATTCCGCTGAGCTGGGCCTGTGAATCCAGTTCAGTATCCACCGCAACTGTGCGGCTGCGGAGTAAAGCTCGAAGTTTGGGGCGCCCAGCCCTCCCGCAGCCACCGGATAATGTAGCGTGGTGAGTGCGACCCGCCTTCTGCCCTCTCCCCACACAAGTTGCAGTAGGATAGCGTTCAGACTGTTAAAAAAACCTTTGGGAATAATGAGTGGCAAGGCCGCGAAGTGATACAACAATGTGGGTAGTATCAGCATGTTTGCTAAAGCCACCTTGCCCAATGGTGAAAGTGGTAGTTTATTCCAGAATCGCTTTGAGCCCTTCATAGAGGCCACCGCTCTCCCCAAATTACCATCCCTAAGGTCCTCTGTTCTGTGGTAGATGTTGACCCCTAGGTATTTAAATGTGTCGAAGCACCATTTCAAATGGCCTGCCGGGGCATTCTCTTGTTTCGCTGAGGGCCAAATGGCTAGTGGGAATATACAAGATTTTCCCCAGTTGACTATTAGGCCGGAGATCCCTCCAAACTCAGATAGCAGCGACATCACCGAGGGCAACACCTCTTCCCCTCTACGTATGTATATCAAGGCATCGTCTGTGTATAGCGATATGGCGTGGAGGGTCCCGCTCCTTACTACCCCCACTCTTCTTTTTTGGCACGAACGCGTGCGGCCAGTGGTTCCATTGCCAAGGCGAATAAGAGGGGGGACAGGGGGCATCCCTGTCTTCTGCCCCTGCTGATCGAGAAGCTCCCTGATATGACTCCACTTGTTTTCACCCTGGCCTGTGGGTCAGTGTACAGTATGCGTACCCAGCACGTGAATTTTGGGCCAATACCCATTTGCTGGATGGTGGCGAACAGAAAATCCCATTCTAGTGTATCGAACGCTTTTTCGTTGTCAAGTGAGATCACCGCTTCCTCAGATGCGTTTGGGAGAGTGTCGCTCATTACGCTCAGCAGCCTTCGGATGTTTAGAAAAGTGTTGCGCGTTGGGATGAATCCATTCTGATCCTCGTGTACCAGGGTGTGCATGTAGGGAGCTAACCTATTGGCCAGAATTTTACCAAGTATTTTACAGTCTAGATTCAGCAATTATAGGGGTCTGTAGGATTTAACGTCAATGGGGTCGCGCCCTTGTTTCGGAAGGACCACTATCATTGCCTCCCTCATTGTGGGGGGTAGAGTCCCGTTAGCCCATGCCTCTTTAAATACTTTCAGGAGGTGTGCGTTAAGGTGTGTCGCAAAGGTAGAATAGTATTCTGATGGAAGGCCGTCTGCACCTGGAGCTTTATTCCTAGGTAGTTGTTCAAGGGCATTATTGAGTTCTCCTAATGTCAGGGGGGCCTCTAGTACCTCTCTATCTGTTCGTGTAAGTTGGGGCAGGGGTGAGTCCGCTAGAAAGGACCTGAGTTGCTGGGTGGTGCATGATGTACGTTTAGTGTATAATTTTGTGTAATATTCCCTGAACGCATCATTTATTTCTTCCTGCGTGGTTGCCAGTACACCTGGGCCTATCTCTATTGCCCCGATCGGAGGGCGCTGCCGGTCCTCGCGCAGGAGCCATGCAAGTAGCCTACCCGATCTGTCGCCTTCCATTTGTAGTCGGGTCAAGTGGTATTTGTGATCGTTAAGGCGTAGTGTGGCGTCGGCATATTCTGCGCGCACATCTTCTAATGTCGTGTATGGTGTTTCGTTGCGGGCCACTGCGTTTTCTAGTGCTCTTAATTTCTTCTCCAGCTTACCGACCTCTGCATGGAGTGTACGTCTCACCCCCCCATGTGGTAGAGATACAGTGGCCACGAATCACTACTTTGTGCGCATCCCACTCCACTGCTCTTAAGTTTGTGGTGCCAGTGTTTAATTCCCAGTACTGTTTTAGCGCTGTTCTCAGTGTGTCTGTGAATGCTGGGTCCTGTAGTGCTTCCACTTGAAGTCTCCATGTTGGGATCGCTTGGCGCCTCCTACCCCAGTCCAGGGTTATTTTGAGCGGTGAGTGGTCCGATAGTGTCTTAGCTAGGTATTCTATCCCGCTGGCTGTTGTGCAGATTTCCTGAGTGCCCCACAGTAAGTCTATCCTGGTGTGCTCCTTATGTGGTATTGAGTAGAATGAATATTCCCTATGCAATGGATGCTTCACGCGCCATATGTCATGGAGGCCCATATCACTGGCCCATGCTAACAGTGGGCGTCTGGAGTATCTATTAGCTGTCGCTTGTGTGGGGGGGTTAGACCTGTCCAACGCCGGGTCTGGTGTACAATTAAAGTCCCACCCCATATAGCTGGTGTTTCTGGATTCACTAATAGTGCTGGGGTGAGCTCACTCAGGAATTCGGGCAGCGCGTTATTGGGAGCATATATCCCTATAAGTGATAGTTGTTTACCGTCTAGTCTGCCCTCCACTACCATATACCTGCCTCCCTGGTCTATCTTGTGTGATGTTTGGAGGAAGGGGACGTTCCCTGCTATCCATATGAGAACCCCTCTCGCAAAAGTTGAGTAAGATGTACCTACTATCTGTCCCCCCCATTTACTCCGCAGTTCTTGCAGGTCTGGATCTTGCAGGTGAGTCTCTTGTAGGATTGCGATGTGTGTGCCCTGGCGTTTGAGTCGTGCGTGCACCCTGGATCTTTTGCTTGGGGTCCCAAGTCCTCTGACATTCCAGGTAACTATATCATATTTAAGTGTACTATAGGCTGTGGGTTGGGCCATGTTTTATTTTGTGAGGGTATGTCTGGCACCCTACCTACCAATAGGACCCGGCCGGTTCCCCCCACCCCCGTCGCATCAGCAGTCGGGCCCCCCTGTCTTGGCAATGTTCCCTGTGTTATGAACAGACCTGTAGTGTACGAACTAGTGATTACCCTCTTTCCCTCCCCAACTGGATCCCATCCCCAACTGTGAACTTGCAGCAAACTACACACCCCATTGGGGTGCGAACAAAACTGTGTCCATGTGGATATCTGTGGGGGAGCGATGTTACTGTCTGGGTGCGGCTCGTTATGGGGCTCGCATCCTTCTGCAGACCCGGTCTGTGAATGTTTTGGGGGCGCTCCCGGGGGGAGCCAATCCCTCCCCTCCCCCGTGTGCCCCCGCCGCCAGCTGCGCGCAGTTTGGATATAGGAACTATTTCCAAGAGTAGAAAAAAAAAGATACATAAGTTCAGGTGTGATAACCATCCACTTCCCGTGGGGGACGCGAAGTTCAGTTCTACTCCTCAGTTGTGGCGGCCGGTCCCAGCGGGGGTGGGTCAGTGATACTCGTTCAAAGTGTGTCTGTGGTCCTGGGGTGAGCTCCGGGCCCTTCAATGCTTCCGTTAATGTGGAGTCCGAGCTGATCGAGTCCGATTCCGAGCCTTCCTCCAGATGTGTCCTGAGAGTGTCGAAGGAGTTCTGTGTCAGCAGGGGAGTTTCTTTCAGGACCCTGGCTCTCTCTTCTGCGGCCTGTTTCTCCGTGGGTTGTCCCCTGGGGCGCCTCTTGGAGCGTTTCCGAGACGAGGTTGTTGACCAGTTCTCGTCGGTGCCGGTTGCATCACGAGGGTGGGCGAGCCCCTTGGCATGCATCCACGTCCAAGCGTCCTCTGGCGAAGTGAACACATGGGTGCGTTCATCTACTGAGACTCTCAATTTGGCTGGGAATAGTAGTGCGTACTTTATATCATGTTCACGGAGGCGTTGCTTTATTTGGACATAGGAGTTGCATTGCTTTTGCACTTCCTGAGTGAAGTCTGGATAGGCGTGAACAATTGAGTCCTCATATTTGAATGGGCCTTTGTTGCGGAACTGCTGCAGTATAGCATCACGGTCTCTGAAATTCAGGAACCTGGCTATCAGCGGTCTTGGGAGTTGGCCCGGTATTGGGGGTCGTCCAGGGATCCTGTGCGCTCTTTCTACAGAAAAGAATTTCGATGGGGCTCCATTCAGAACCTCTTTAATTAACCAGTGTTCCAGCAAGAGTTCTGAGTTTTGATCCAGTGATTTTTCAGGGAATCCGAGGAACCATATGTTGTTACGGCGGGATCTACCCTCCGCCTCTTCTGCTCTTCTCAGCAGTGTCTTTACTTCTGCGTCTAAGCGGAGAATTTGTTTTTGGTTTTCCGCTACTGTGGGGGCCAGTTCATTTAGCGCCTCTTCCGTTGACTTCACCTTTTCGGATAATTTGCGGTGGTCTACTCTAAGGATATTCAGGTCTTGCGACACCGTGTCTATCTTGCTCTCCAGTGAGGATTTAGGGGGTGGCGGTGCTTCCTGGCCCATTCTGACCGCGGCGGTAAAGCCGCGGTCAGAAAACCGGGTCCGGCGGTTTCCCGCCGGAATTCCCCCGGTTGGCCAAATCCTCCATGGCGGCGCTGCAAGCAGCGCCGCCATGGGGATTCTGACCCCCTTCCCGCCAGCCTGTTTCTGGCGGTTTTCACCGCCAGGAACAGGCTGGCGGGAACGGGTGTCCTGGGGCCCCTGGGGGCCCCTGCACTGCCCATGCCACTGGCATGGGCAGTGCAGGGGCCCCCTAACAGGGCCCCAGCTTGCTTTTCACTGTCTGCATAGCAGACAGTGAAAAGCGCGACGGGTGCAACCTCACCCGTCGCACACCTGCAACACCGCCGGCTCCATTCGGAGCCGGCTTCAGTGTTGCAGGCCCTTTCCCACTGGGCCGGCGGGCGCTAACTTGGCTAGCGCCCGCCGGCCCGGCAGGAAAGTTGAAATGGCCCCAGCGGTCTTTTGACCGCGGAGCGGCCATATGGCGGTTACCGCATGGCGGGCGGCTACCGCCACCCGCCGCGGTTAGAATGAGGGCCTTAGTGTCCATGATTGCCTGTAGCACTTTCTCGAATTGTGAGGAATGTGCCTGGAGTGTGGTTTCCAGCGACTGCAGGGTAGGTATAAATTGTTGATCGCCAGATGACGGTCTGTGTGTGTTCCGGTCCTGGCTTTTCGCCGATTTGGATTTCCCGGCCATTTTGCTTTGTCCGTAGTTGTCCTTTAAGTGGATATACTGCTCCGCCAGGTGCAACCAAGCAGCTGAGCTCGTTAGTAGCACACCTGCGCCTCTTTCGTGTGCGTCCTCGTTCCACTTGCACCCACGCAGTCACTCACGTTCTCTAGACCGTTCGGGCAGGGGGGGGTTACACGTCCTCACGGGTCAATGCCGGTGTGCACTTCAATTTTTGGGGGATTTCAGCCCTCCTGTTGGTCTCCAAAATAAGTTCTGGCTCGGGCGGGAAGGGGCTCCCCGTCACTGGGCCCATCAACCAGCGTGGGCAGAAGAGAGGCGGAGGGGGGGGGGCAAGGCCCACGTGCCCCCACCAGTTCCCCCGCTGACAGCTAATCCCGAGCCCTAGATCCTCTGACGAGATGGGGGTGGAGAGGGTCCTTCCCATGAGTGTGCGCCGAGCGAGCTCCGGGCGCTCACGGATTCCCCGCAGCAGTCCGGCGCTTACACGGTGGGGCGGCACCGCTCGCCGCGAGTCTTGTTTAGGCCTAGTCCAGTCCGGCTGTTGGTGCCCTACAGGTTGTGGCAGCGAGTTCCTCCTGCGGCCCCCGAGTCCTATCTAAGGGGGCGCGCCTCGCCAGCGGGTAGTTAAGAGGGGGCACCCTCAGGGGTCCCGGGCAGCTGGTTCTCCGTTTCCCACTGCCCCCCGTCTGCGCGGGGGGATCCTTGGTGAGGGGGGAGAGAGCAAAGGGCAAGGCAGGGCCCAGCTGTGGGCTCGCTACCTCCCCAGAGCGAGTCCCTCCCACCGCCGCGCACCCACCTCACTATCTGGCCCTCCGGCCGGAGTTCAGGGCACCGCCTCAAGGAAGATGGCGGCTGCAGCTCCTTTGACGGAGCCGATTCTTCGGCGGCCTCCCGCCTGGGATCAACGCAGCTGTTGGTGGGTAGGGGGTGCCCGGAGCGGGTCCCCCCTCAGCCTCCGGGTATTGACGTCGCAGGAGCACCTTGCAAATGTGCTGCGGCGAGCCCGAGACGGGGTGCCACCTCCAGGAAGATGGCCGCCGCGGCTCCTCGAGGAAGCCGATTCTTCGGTAGCCGCGCCTCCCGGCCGCTCGGCTGCGCTCGATGTGCTGTTGGGAGGCGTGGGGCACACGGAGCGGATCCCTCCTCCGCTTTTAGATTTTGGTGCCCCGGGAGCGCCCTGCAGATATGATACGGCGAGCCCGGGACGGAGCGCTTAATTAAGCGTCCTTCCAGGTCGCCATCGTGGCTCCTCCCCATCTCTGAGATTTCTTTGCGCCATTTTTTCAGCCGCCCCCTCCCCCAATGGGGGAACACATCCCTTGCATATATATCCTTGGCACAGGCATAATGTGATGCAAGGGGTTACAAAGTGACGCAATGCATGCATGACCAAATTTATTAATGCTGCTCAGGTCAAGTTTATTAAGGGCACTGCGAGCAGTGATCAACAATGTATGAAAACTATCCTCTTCTCTTGCTCTTTTGGGTTTGACCAACTTTGCACAGTCACTGAGTTTTTAATCCTCTTATTATGGTTCTTAACATATTACTGGTTGCTACTCTATGATTGACTAACCAATGCATGTAAGCACTTTAAGGACCCAGATAGTCGGCCACTCCATGTTTATTGTTGGGTGGGAGGGTGTATGGCTTGTAGGGAATAATTATTTGGAGTAATTTTAGTAACAATCATGTGCAATTTTGTATCTCACAGTTGGATCCTGTGCTATTATTGGAATGTCCTCATTGTGATGTTAATGTATATAAATTAATTGAGTATTTTATTGTGATTATAATATTTGAGATTAGTATTGTGTTTTATTGGTAGCTCGGGGATTCAATTTGTGTATTCTATTATTTGATTGCTCTTGGTTTTAAACTGTAGTGGATTTTAATATGTGTACAATAAATTATGAACACACAACATATAATTATCAATATTTTAATATGCAATACGTGTAATTTATTTGGAAATATGTGTACCTGCTGATCTTTCACCCTCTGGCTTATTCTGCCAATTCACAAGACATTTATTTTTATAGTCTTTTTTTTGTGTCCTTTTTTAATGTCTTTCTTTTTCCCATTTTCTACATTTTATCTTGAATGTTTCACTTTTTCCTTCGGGTAATCAACAAATACTTTTCTGCCGTTTTATTACAAGAACTTAGGGCCTGACTTAGATTTCACGGAGAGGTTACACATTCACAATGGTGACAGGTATCCCATCTGCCAAAATGTATATCCCATTGTTTCTTATGGGATTTAGATGCCGGCCGATGGGGTACCCGACACTGCTGTGACGGAGTAACTCCTCTGCCGAAATCTAAATCAGGCCCTTAGTTCCCTAATAAGACTATCCCACTAGTCTAACGAGCTGTGTAACTGAATGGTTGTATGGGTTGTTATAGTACACCAAGGGGCATATTTACAATTACCTAGCACCACCGGAGCGACACGTTTAATAACTCTCCAGTGGCACTGTGCACTGCGCCATATTTACAAAGCAGCGCTAAGCCACTTTTTGTGGCTTAACGCCACCCTGTAAATATGGGCCCCTCCAAGCAGTTTTCGGTGGCAAAGGGGCATGCAATGGGTTTTGCTGTGGGCGTTCCACCCCAACACCCATTGCTTTTGATGTTGCCCCAGATTTACAAGGAATCGTAAATCTGAGGCGGGGCCAAAAACTAACACCACCCCAAGGGTGGCATTAGCATGGCACAACGAGGAGAAATACTTTTCTTTCTCCTCGTTTTTGCTTTTCCTATGTGTGCTGCGTTCTGCTGCACACATAGAAAGGGCAAAAGGCCATTCATGATTGCTTAGGTGCAGGAAGGTGTCCTTCCTGCACAGAAACAATCATTAAATAATGATGAGTTGCAACTTCTCTGTGTGCTGCATTCTGCAGCACACATAGAAGTGCCAAATCGCCATTGTGGATGTTTTATGTGCAGGAAGGGAGACATTCCTGCACTTAAACAATCATTCCCTTCAATGCAGAAACCCTTGAACTATGGTGCAAGGATGCCTGCTTTGGAGCTGGCAGCTAAACTTATCTCCAGCGCTAGGGGAAACACAGGGGTGCCCAGTATTTTTTTTAAATATGGCGCATCCCTGCGTTTCAGAACTAATGCAGCGCGGCACTGCCAAAGTTGGCGCAGCGCCGCGCTGGGCCTGTTCCATGTGAATATGCCCCCAACTTCTGTAAAGCCTCCTCATCTACCTTATTGTGGCATTAGTCCTGAAGCCAGAAGTCTTTGTTTCTCATATGCCCTACGGAGCAATGAGGAATCAACTCATGTTTAGCTCCTGTTTTGTTATATATGACAGTGAACAATGATTCTTGTTCTAAGTATAGCAGCACATGGAAGCTTACTGCTTATCTTCTTCCTTCTTCATACAAGACGTGACTCACAAGGTAGGGTGACCAGATTTTGAAAAGCAAAACTGGGACAGGCTAGAAATAAATGTAGGACTAAAGCCTTTAGTCTCAACTTCTGTATTTGGCCTGTCCCAGTTTATGCATACTCTTGTAAATGCGTGTGTTCATGCATACATATATGTCTACATAAATATGTGTGTATATATACATATATATGTGTGTGTGTGAACATATATATATATATATATATATATATATATATATATATATATATATATATACACATTTACAAGGATACCTTTATTAACATTACATTAGCTTGCCTGGACCTCCACCCTGCCCCACACTGCCCTCCTCTCTTCCCAACTATGTCTGCTCTCTGCTGGGAGAATGCAACCGGTCTGCCATAGGAAAAGATGAATTATTTCAAACTTTAGAGGGCCCCAGTGGAAAGATAGCACACATTTCTATTCTGCTTTGAAGGATGAATTGACCTTTGTCTCAAAACCAGGACATGATTTTACAATTAAGAAAAGTGTTGGAACACCGGGACATTCCTCTGAAAACTGGGGCTGTCCGGGGAAATACGAGAGTCTGGCCACTCCATCACAATGCCATTTCTATTTTGGGCCACATTACAGCTGCCATGCTTATGAAACGTGTGTGCATCAGAAAATGAACATTTTCTTTGCTGCCTTGTTAATGTGAGTCTTAACAAAAACATGACAGTCAAACACACAATTTATTAGTTGCGCTATTAAAATGATTAGGCCTGTTTTTTAGGCTCTGCACGTAACCACATACTCTAATGTGATGAAGGGACCACAGACAATAACCATGTTAGCATACAACCAGGTCTGTCTTGTATGAACCATTAAAGAATACGTGTAGCTGTTTTCGCAAAACCTCTGATTTGTATGTATATATGTACTTCTACCTTTCTCTGCCTCTCTCTTCCCTACTTTCCAAGCTCTGCACCTCCCTCTTGCCCTTTCTACTCCTCTGTATCTGTCCTTCTGGCTGCCTCACTTTTCTTTCTTCACCTTAGGTCTCTCCCTACCTCACCTATGTCTCTGCTTTGTCTCATGTCTCTCTTCTTCACCTCTGGATGGAATGGTGAAAATCCAATAAGCAGTTCATTGATTTTCACAGTTGCCGAGTGGATGCCAGCTGTGAAGGGGGATTTATATATATGGGTATATGGCTATTAAAGCTACAATAAAAAAGTTATTTGCATGTCTTACTTTAATGGTATGCACCAGTCACCCTTACTGTGCCTTTCCCCCCATGGGATTAACAGACTGGTTAGACACACAATTCCCTGTAAAACATTGTTCTTGCAAGATAAAAAAATATCTAGACCCACGTGCAAAATGACATTATTTATCAATGCTTATTTGAGTTTTCTTTTGTACTATTTAGCTGGGGAATGCAAGGCAGCTTAAGCTTTCGGTTGTTTTGCATGCACCCCTTTCAGAAAGTTTAAAATTTAATGCAAAACTGTTTGGCAACAGGAGGGCTTAAATTGGACTAGAATGGTTAATACATTCGAAGTTATTCTCAGCAGAGGCACTGAAGGGTGGCGTACTGGTGAGTGCTGATCCTTAGTTACAAAGCTAGCACTACGGGAAGTGCCTCCCTTGGCAAATGTAAAGCAATGATATGTCAGCATTGCAACTCAATTGTAATACAAATGTTAAAAGGGGAACGTGAGGTGATTACCACCTACCTGAGTCTTTCAACTGGGGGTTACAATGCTTCTCAGGTACTAAACTGGGTGAATGGCAGGCAAGTTGATAAGCACCTAATGTCAAAATGCTGATTTTAGGTGTCTGTTCCTATGTGTTAGATATCAAGAAGGGGTATGTGATGTTGCAAAATACCCTCCACCCTTCACTTTGTCCCGGTGGTCATAGAACCCCTGACAAGGTCCCTGTCCTGTGTTTCCCTCCCTCACACAAGTCTTAGAGACCCAGGGCCAGATGTAGCTACGGTTTTTCACGTCGCAAACAGCGAATTTTGCTGTGTGCGACGTGCAAAACCCGCATCGCGATGCCCTATTCCCGTTTTGAGAGTCAGTAACCTGGTTACGACTCGCAAAATGGGAGTGCGAGTCGCAAATAGGAAGGGGTGTTCTCCTTCCTATTTGCGAGTCGCAGCGCGATGCTGCATTGGTTTGTGACCGCGAACGCGGTCGCA
This sequence comes from Pleurodeles waltl, assembly GCF_031143425.1. Taxonomy (NCBI): domain Eukaryota; kingdom Metazoa; phylum Chordata; class Amphibia; order Caudata; family Salamandridae; genus Pleurodeles; species Pleurodeles waltl. The sequence continues at coordinate 1,673,704,485 of NC_090445.1, read as the reverse complement.
AAGCAATCGCAGTTACCACCAGTGTCACACTGGTGGTAACCCATTCGCAAAAGGGAAGGGGTCCCCAGGGGGCCCCTTCCCCTTTGTGAATGGCCTGGAAAACATTTTCTCAGAGCAGGCGGTGGCCCCATGGACCACTGCCTGCTCTGAAAAACTGAAACGTTTCATTTTTTCGTTTGTAATGCATCTCGTCTTCCTTTAAGGAAAACGGGCTGCATTACAAAAAAAAACTGCTTTATTTAAAAGCAGTCACAGACATGGTGGTCTGATGTCTCCAGCAGGCCACCATCCCTGTGAGTGCTGCGAGTCGCAAGGGGGTCGCAAATTACGACCCACCTCATTAATATTAATGAGGTGGGCCTTTGCGACCCCCTTGCGAGTCGCAAATGGTGTCAGGGACACCATCCTGCATCCTGAATTGTGACTCGCAAATTGCTAGTCGCTCTGACTCACAATTTGCGAGTCGCAATTCAGGATATACCTACATCTGACCCCTAGTCCTGTTCCAGAAATTACCTGTAATGCGATTTCCCAACTGCAGGATGTCCATGACAGGATATCCTGCAGACTACAAAATAGCTCCATTGTTCAGAACTGTGGGTGGGCAAACTTAGAATCAGTGAATTTGGGTGAAGTTATAAAACTTCACAGAGCTTCACCTATGCAGGGAAAGGTAGTAAGCCTCATTCCTCTTTATTATCTTTTTTTGTGCCTCAGTTGCTACTCCCATCATTTGTGCGCTTTGCTGCCCATCTTTGCCATGCTTCATTCATTGTTTGGCTCCAAACCCTCTCTCTCATTGAGTTTGTGCCTAAATTCCCTTTGTCATCCTTCTTGTGCCTTGGTCCCCTCTCTTGCCTGTATTCCACTACACTCTCCTCTACCCTTTGTCGTATGCCCAGTGCTATGTTATGTTATGTTATTTTTTCTGTCTGTTATAGCATGCTTCTCTCCCATGAGGGTATACAGGTGCTCTGCAGGAGGTGCGTGCAACAAGCCCTGGGGGCTTACTTGAAAAGCCAGGTCTTCAACTTCTTGTGAAAGTCAAGAGGAGAGGGGAAGCCTCTGATGTGATGTGGGAAGTTATTCCGGGCTCTATGGGCCAGGTATGAGAAGGCGCAGCCCCCTGCTCTGCTTTTGTGAATGCTAGTTGGAGACAGGCAGAGTAGTGGAGTCTGGAAGGTTGGTGGAAGTGAATTCAGCCGTTCAGGTAGGCAGGGCTAGTGTTGTGGAGAGCTCTGTAAATGGGGATGAGGAGATTAAAGTGTGTGCACTTGTGTATCGAGAGCCTGTGGAGTTCTCTAAGATGTGGTGTGAGGTGGGCTCAGCTTGGAAGGTTGAGGACTAGAATGTCTAACATTCTGCAGTCTTCTTGTGACCTCGTGGGTAATACCTCCATACAGGGTGTTCCTATATTCTAGTCTGCTGGTTATGAGGGCTTAGGTGATATTTTCATGGTGTTGTCTGATAGTCACTTGAAGATTTTCTTCAGTATACAGGCCGAGACCACTGTGTTGACTTGCATGGTCATGTCCAGTTTTTTCTCTATGATGACTACAAGGTTTCTCGCTTGCGAGCAGGGTGTGGGTCCAAGGTTTGTGGGCCACTAAGTGGTGTCCCATGGCAAGGTGCTCTTCCTGAAGATTATCAACTCAGTTTTGTTCAAGTCCAGCTTGAGGCAACCGGATTTAATCCAGATGGTTACTTCTGTCATGCATGTGATGAACTTGTACCTGGTATTGGATGTTTTGTCCGAGAGGGACAGTATCAGTTGTGGGTCATTGACATAAGTGAGGATGCTTATGTTATGAGCTCACATGACGTTGGCCAGTGGAGTTATGTTGATGTGGAAGAGCATTGAGCTGATCACATGCTTCAGAGATTAGAGAGGCATATTGATAGTTTGTGTTCTTCTGATGAGGTAGAAGAAGATACATTTGTGGGCAAGTCCCCGGATGCTTGCTTTATGAAGTTACTTAATTAGGATGGGGTGGAAGATGGTGTCGAAGGCATATCATCTATGATCTTTTGCCATGGCCCCGAAAACATCCTTCCTATGTCTTGACCTGTCTTTCAACTGTGTTTCATACTTCATGTCTCTTCCCTCTTGAGTCTTTTTCAGCTCTCTCATCAATGTTTAGCTTTCATCCCATACTGCATCCACCATGCATGTTGGTTCCCTCGCTCCTCTTTTTTGCAATTGGCTCTACTTTCTCATAAACAGTTATTCCACTCCCCTCTCTCACCAATCTCATGATTTGTTTCACTTTCTCATAACCTTACACCAAGCTACCCTCACTCATCCAGCTTGCACCTCACTCTACATTCCACACAAAAATTGTCTATTTCTCACATGATCATCACCTCACCAGCTGTCTCTCAAGGTTTGTGCCTTGCTTTCCTCAACAATTCCTCACATGGTGTGGTCTCTTCTCTCATCCACCTTAGTTATCTTTCCACCCTCATCTTAAGCCTTGCTGCAGTCGCTCATTTGACTTGTTCATCACATTAGTTTCTCATCTGGTGTGTGTTCCATTTAAATCTCTCATCCATTGAGTACCCTGAACTATCAGTCATTGGTCTTGTGGTTCAACCCCAGATTTCATGTGGCTGGTGCCTTGGTCCCCATGCTCATCCGTTGTATGTCCAGATTCTCTCTCTCATATGTCATGTGCCTTGTTCCACTGTATTATGCTATAATGCTGGTCATCTTTCTTATGTCCCACCTCCCAGCTGACACCTCTTTGCCTCTTTCATTTCATGCCACACACATCTCTGCTCCTTTGTGTGTCTTGATGCTCTCTTTCGTTATTAATGTCCACTCCCGCTTTGCCTTTGGGTCCCTTCATTCCCACTTGTGCCCCCTCTCCCTTACTGATGCTTTATCACCTCTTCCTTCACTCTGATACTTTATCCTATGTTCCCCTTATGTCCCGCGAAACAGTGGGTTAGTGGAACATAATAGTGAAATGGACAATTGGGTGAAATGGAAAACAGCATAGTAAGGAAGTGCTGTGTTCCCCCGGCATCCTTTCTTCTATGTTCATGGCGGGGTCTTGTGTGCAGTGGCAAAGAATCTGTGAGGGTTTACACCACATCTGCATGTCTGCATCCAGCCCCAGTTGATATGGATGGGCGGTGGGGAAGTGACATTGGTAAAAGTTCATCTAGTCGCTTATCTTTCCAGTCAATATTTCAGATTATGGGGGTCATTTACACACTGGTGGTCTTCTGACCGCCAGGGTAAATGTGGCGGTCCCACCACCAACAGGCTGGCGATGAAGGCTGCCACATTAGGAGTGTGGCGGGTTGGTCTCTGCCAACCCGCCACATCTCCACTCATACCGGCTTGGCGGTCAGAACCACCGGGCCGGAGATGATCATCTTTGACCTGGCGGTCCACAGAAGACTTCCAGCGGTATAAGGACCCGGGTTCCCACCACAAAAACCATGGCGGAAAGGCTACCGGTGACAGGGAACTTCATCCCTGTCACCAGTAGACGGCACCCCAAGCAAGCACTAGACCCCAAACCCCCTCTTCAGCCACATGCACACATTCACAACATCCATATACACATTCATAACATCCATACACGCATTCACAACTCCATTCATATATGCACTCACAACTCCATTCATACACGCATTCATGCATGCATACTCACACCGATCCAAACATGCATACTCACACGCATACACACTGACATGCACTCACTTCAACATACAGACATGCATACAACCTCACACACACACACACATTCATGCACACAAGCTGACACCACACATCCATACACGCACACACAACACCCATGCCCTCCCCCTCCTACCCTGTCGAACAATCGCCTTACCTGGTCTGGGGAGAAGGTCACCCGGCAGGGAATGGGAAGTAAGGGCTTCCACTGCCGTAGACGGCCAATGTACCACACCAACCACCGTGGTGCTCCCCTCGCCCTCCGTCCCACTGGCCTCTTCGGCGTCGGTTGACTCTGCCTCCTCCCATAGGCTGCAGCTTCCTCTCTCGCCGGTGCGCCTGCTCCTTCACCAGATGATGCTAATGCACACATGGACAGGATGACAAAAGGAGAGAGGGGAGAGAGAGAAAGGGAGCACAGGGTCAATCTCAGCACCAACAGCACAGATGGCAGACACATCGCTGTCACACACTGAGTCTAAGAACGGGCAGTATGGACCACACTGACATACCATAGGCTAAGTACCACAGCAGGTACGGGCCAAACCCTGCTAGTCACACACTAACTGGGACCAGATAAGCCCTGCCCACGCAACACCTCACCACCAACACCATACACACAAGCAGATGCAGTAATATAACATATTCACCCCGTACCCCTCTGGAATAATGCAAGGAGAACTACAACAGAGTAAAAAGAGTGTAATAAGATAAATACAGTAGTAATATGTGCATCCAAATCAAAAAGTATCTACATATTTCCAAATCAAAGGACACTGCCCAGTCCTCAATGTTCGTGGGCCACAGGGCCACATCACAAAGTCCAAGGCCCCACCTCACTCCTGCAACAACACGGAGAGAACACTGCAGGGGCATCAGGTCGAAAATAGCGAGGCACCTCAGGGGTACCGGGAACGGGGGGCACCACAATCGGAAGATGGTACCATGCCACTGGTCCTGCAGGGGACAACATGCCCTGTGCTTGGTCTTGGGGAGTGCAAGGCCACAGTCTCTCAAGTGGGTGACTTGCCCACTGGCTCTGGAGGGGGCAACATGCCCATTACGTGGTCCTTGGGAGTGCAAGGCCACAGTCTCTCAAGTGGGTGACTTGTCCACTGCTTCTGGAGGGGGCACGGTGCCCAGTGAGCTTCATCCTGGGGAGGATCGGGTGAGTGGATGGCTTCTCCACTGGTTCTGGAGGGGGCACGGTGCCCAGGGAGCTTCATCCTGGGGAGAATGGGGTGAGTGGATGGCTTCTCCACTGGTTCTGGAGGAGGCATTGTGCCCTGTGATGCAGATCTTGGGGAGTGCAAGATCACGGTCTCTCAGATGGTTGTCAGACCCACAGGATTTGCAGGGGCCTGGCTGCACAACAGCCCATGGACGCAGGACTACACACGGTCCACCGGCGGTGATTGCTGCTCAGTGGTGGCAGTGGTGGTGGGAGGCTCCAGCCCATCCTCTGCAGTCTCGGATGATTGCCCAATGCTGGTGGCAGTGCTGGCAGTGGTGGGGGGAGGCTCCAGCCCATCCCCTGCAACCTCGGATGGCTACCCACTGGGGCTGCTGCTGCTGGTGGCAGTGCTGGTGGCGGTGCTGGCAGTGGTGGGGGGAGGCTCCAGCCCATCCCCTGCAGCCTCGGACGGCAGCACCACCATGGTTGGTGGTGAGGGCTCCGACTGAGTCCCAGCACCTGGCCCCTTGCCTCTACTGCACAAACAAAAACCTGCCAACTCAAGTTATTGAAATAAATGCACATTCTAGCAGTCTATTCAAAACAAATTAAGGTGCTCATACACTAAAACACATTGTTGCCATGATGTGTAATGCCGGATTACTAAAAAGTAAACCGGTAGCATGAACTAAACAAAAACAAGATTAGCGGAGCACACCAAGAAATCCAATGTATCAAAAGTTTAAAGACAAATGTTGTCTTATAAGTGAAGTTGACAAGAAAATCATCAACTAAACCATCAAGGTATGTTCTTCTAATGGTGTTGGTAACAGTACTGTGGAAACAATAAATACTTATACAAAACATACAAAAAGTTAGTGAAAGACAAAAAAAATACAAAAAGTACAAAAAGGAATGTAGCTTTTATATAAATGTCGCATGAATTTATCACAAATATACATACACAATACAAACAATACAAACAATACATAAGTAAATACAAAATACAAAAAGCCATCAGCCGACACGTGTTTCGTCCACACAGGGCTTAAACATTCAAATGGCACTTGGCCTCATATCTCCCTTCGCAACTGGGTTCGTCAAGCGAACCCGTCTATTGAGGTCTTCAGACTTCAACTCACACAATCTTATTACCAGTTTCCTTCCATCCCTCTGGTTTGAACTCAGGGACAAAGTAGTCTAAGTGTCCCTTATAATCTGTGGCAAAAATTCATCCCTGTGATCAATTTCCTCTCCTCCTTACTCTTGACGCGGTTTGGCGCCGACTCGGAGGAGAGGAAATTGATCGCAGGGATTAATTTTTGCCACAGATTATAAGGGTCACTTAGACTACTTTGTCCCCGAGTTCAGACCAGAAGGATGCTAGTGATGGCGGTAATGGATGAGGATGTAGTGCATGCATGTGTGAGTGTAGACGCAACTGGGAGGGAGGTAGAGGAGGAGGGGGACACAGTGGAGGCAGTGGATGTTGGTATGTCTGATTCTGGATGTTGTTTGTGTGAGTGCCTGTGGGATGAAGTGTGGTGCTTGTGTTTGCCATGTCCTCTCTTGTGTGTTGTCCTGAGTGCCTGCTTGTCTGACTGTGCGCTTGTGATAGGTTGGGGTTGAGGGTTGAGGGGAATGGGATTGGGAAGAGGAAGTTGGAGGGGGGAGCGTGGAAACAGGGACAATGGCCCCCATGAGAGGAGGCCAGAGCCTGGACTGATCTCTGTTGGGCCGCCAAGCCAGTGTGAATGCCCTCCAGAAATGCATTGGACTGTTGCATTTGGTCTGCCAGCCCCTGGATGGCATTCACAATGGTTGACTGCCCGAAAGAGATGGATCGCAGGAGGTAAATAGCCTCCTCACTCACGGCAGCAGGGCTCACTGGGGCAGGGCTTGAGGTGTCTGGGGTGAAGGAGATGCCCACCCTCCTGGGTGAGAGGGCACTGGAAACTCACTGAGAGGCTGCTGGGAGGGCGGTGCTGGTACGGGGGTGGAGGCTGTACCTGTAGATGGGGAGGGCAGAGAGGTGTCCACCACCACCAGGGAGCTTCCATTGGAGGAGGTATCTGTGTCCGAACTGTCTCCCCCAGTCTCCGTCATGGTGCTCCCCTCGCCCTCTGTCCCACTGGTGCCCTCACTGTCGGTGGATTTGACCTCCTGGGTCCTGTGGGATGCAGCTCCCTCCGTCGCCGGTGCCCCTGCTCCTCTGCCAGAAGATGCTAATGCACATAAAGACAGGGTGACAAAACAAAAAAGGGGGGGAAGAGACAAAGGATAGACTTGGTCAATGGTGGCAACAACACCACCTTTGGCGTACACAACACACTCACACACAGGAAACAGCACTACGCATTAGGCAATACACTACCAGTCACAATGCTAGTCAGCAGCCCATGGATAGGGACACCTAACGCAAATTGCAGCACACCTGAGACCCACAGACCCCTGCCCAGTAGTGGATGCCTACTACCTTGGTTGGAGGACTTTCACATCAGAATCCTGCCCAACATGGGACCTACTCTGCAAGGCCAGGCCTGGCCTATGGGCACCCACAGGGCCCACAACCCCAACCTGGATAGCACCCCACCAGGCGTAAGCTGTAAATTAGGGCACTGTACTCACCTCCTTGTGGCTGCTGTGATGCCCCCAAGCGCCCATCTAGCTCCGGATAGGCCACTGCCAGTAAGCGGGCCATCTGGGGGGGTCAGGGTTCGACGGGCACCCCTTCCTCGTTGGGAGACCATCCCCAGCTGGGCCTCCGCCGTCTTCCGTGCCCAGCATCTCAGGTCCTCCCACCATTTCCGACAGTAGGTGCTCTGCCTGCCATAGACCCCCAGGGACCGCACGTCCTTGGCGATGGCATGCCATATACACTTCTTTTGATGGGCGCTGAACTGCAGGGAAATAGACACAGGGAAGTGTATTAGTCCGACCATCCTGCCTGTTACACTCATGGCCCACCATGCCCCTTCCCATCCCCATTAGCACAGACATGACCCAGCATACATGCTACATGCTGCCCAGGGCCCATCCACCAACCCCCCCACATGAGACCTTCACACACAGCACTCCATGCATTCATGCCCCATGCATCATACTCACGGTGTACTCACCTGTTGGTCTGGAGGCCCATACAGCAGTCGTTACTGGGTCAGACCCCATCCACCAGTTACTCCAACTCCGCAGAGGTGAAGGCAGGGGCCCTTTCCCCAGTAACACAAGCCATGGTCAGTTCTAGACACAGGTCACAGCAGCACTTGCAGTGTAGGTCCTCTCCTGTTGAAGGTCAGGTAGCAAGTGAGTGAACGGATAGAAAATGGCAGTCACGTCCGCGGAAGTGCGCACCGTCACCGCCGGCATACATCACATTGGCAACTGTACCCCATAGGGCCCAATGATACCCAATGAGGAGTTGCACGGCAGTTCTCGACCGCCTCCCACAACTGTGCACAATGTCAGTGGAATTACCTAATTTCCACCTGTCCCTTCATACAGGACAGGTGGATGCCATTTCGGGGAGGGTGCAGGCCATGGATCCTAATTGCGTCACAATACAAAAATGCACTATTTGGACATCTCCAACAAAATAATGTTACAATCACAATATGCACTGAACTGTAGTGCTTGGAAAGTACAGATAATGACTAGCTGCTCAATCTTTTGCCCCATAGATTGCAACCGCTGCGGATCAATAGGAGATGGAGACATTCCCCCGTGTACAGACCACTGGTGGACTTGGCAACAATGGAGGACAGGGACATTATCCTCACCTATAGACTTGACATGGCCACAATCACAGAGCTGTGTGCCCAATTGAAACCTAACCTAATATCTGCTATCTGTCACCCCACAGGTACCCCCCCCCCCTTTGTGCAAGTTCTATCAGTGCTCCATTTCCTGGCAACAGGCTCTTTCCAAGTGACAGTGGGCTTGGCAACAGGAATGTCACAGCCAATGTTCTCAATAGTGCTGACCAGAGTGTTGTCTGCCCTGATTAAACACACGTGCAACTACATCATTTCCCCCCAGGTGGAGGATTTGGCCACAGTGAAAGCTGACTTCTATGCAATGGGACATATCCCCAACATCATTGGGACAATCTATGGAACACATACTGCATTTGTTGTCGTCCCCGGCGAAATGAACAGGTGTTCAGAAATCAAAGGAGTTTTCACTCCATGAATGTCAAGATGGTGTGCCTGGCAGACCAGTACATCTCCCACATCAATGCAAAGTATCCTGGGTCTGTGCATGATGCCTTTATCCTGAGGAATAGCAGCATCCCAAATGTGATGGCCCAACTCCAGAGGCATAGGGTGTGGCTAATAGGTGAGCCCTGGTTCCCACCCAGTGGATGTTGGTGTACGGGTATGGTGTGGACCCTAAGGGTGAGTGTGTGGCTAACAGTTGTCCCTTGATATTTGAGGGTGACTCTGGTTACCCCAACCTCTCATGGCTACTGACCACTGTGAGGAATGCCAGGAGAATGGCAGAGGAATGTTACAATGAGACACATGGGCGAAAAAGAAGGATTATAGAAAGGACCTTTGGCCTCCTGAAGGCCAGGTTTTGTTGCCTCCATCTAACAGGTGGATCCCTGTGCTGCTCACCCAAGAAGGTCTGCCAGATCATCGTGGCATGCTGTATGTTGCACAACCTTGCCTTCCGTCGTCAGGTGCCTTTCCTGCAGGAGGAGGACGCTGGAGATGGCCGTGTGGCAGCAGTGGACCCTGTGGACAGTGAAGATGAGGAGGCAGAGGATGAGGATGAGGACAACAGAAATGCAATTATTCATCAATACTTCCAATGAAACACAGGTAAGACAGTGTTAATACACATATAATTGACAGTTTGATGTGTGACCTTGTCACTGAAAGGCTCTGTATTCCTACGTCTATGCCCACTCACTGTACCCTTTGGCATCTCTTTTTGAAGATGTTGGTGCCCCACTATTGCTCCTGGTGTGTTCAGTGCAGCCAACTACAGGTCTTTCCTATGTAAACATTACTGAACAGTTAAATTGCAATGAAAACATTTGACATACACCATAATTGTATTTGATCAAAGTGTGTTTATTTCAGTGCCCTGAAGTAGAGGGCTAAGTGCATTGGGTTGGGGTGATGATGGAGGAAAGTCCAAGTTAGAGTCCTGTCTATGTGTATCACAGGTGCATTGTCCATGGGGGCATAGGAAGGGGAGCAATGGCAGTTCAAGGAGGACAGGGTGAGAGAGTGGGACACAAGGGTGACAATCAGGAGAGTCTTATTTCCTGGTGGGGGTCTTGGCAATAGTTTCTGGCTTCTGCCTGGATCGCAGGGAACGTTTGCGTGGTGGTTCTCCTTCTGCAGGGGGAGGGGTGCTGGTGGCCTGTTGGTCCTGTGGCAGGGCCTCCTGTCCCCTAGCGGCAGCAGAGGTGGAGGGCTGTTCAGTAGTCTGGCTAGTGTCAGGGGCTCGCTGGTGTGCCACTGCCTCCCTCATACTGTTGGCCATGACTGCAAGCACCCTTGCAATGGAGACCAAAGTGCTGTTGATGGCCTTCAAGTCCTCCCTGATCCCAAGGTACTGTCCCTTCTGCAGCCGCATGTTCTCCTGCAACTTGTCCATGATCTGGCCCAGCGTATCCTGTGAATGTTGGTATGCTCCCAGGAGCGCGGTGAGTGCCTACTGGAGGGTCGGTTCCCTGGGCCTGTCCTCCCCCTGGCGCACATCAGTCCTCCCAGTTTCCCTGTTTTCCTGTGCCTCTGTCCCCTGAACAGTGTGCCCACTGACACTGACCCCAGGTTCCTGACTGTCCTGTGTTTGTGGAGTGGCCTGGGGATTCCCTGTAGTGGTGGACACACTGCTGATTGACGTGTCCTGGGGACAGAGGTATGGGCCCGCTGGGTGGGTGCAGTGGTGGTGTTTCCTGAGCGGGAGGCTCTATGGTGGTGTGAGAGTGTGCCTGGGTAACCGACTGTCCAGAGGTCCCTCATGGGCCAGGTTGGTCATCCAGATCCTGGTGACCAGAGCTGCTGTCATCACTGTGGGCCTCATCTGTGGGGGACTGGAGGTTGCTGGCACCTCTTCGCCGGTGACATTGGCTGGGTTACCTGTGGGGATGTAAATGCAGTGTTATTGTTTCTGCATGTGACATATTGTGCATGGGTGTGTTGCCCTCTATGGTTGTTATTGCCCTGGCAGCTTTACCTTGTGTGTGTTTGTTATTTGGTGGGCTAGGTGATTCTCTCTAGTGTGCATGCTGTGGTGATAGGTGTCCATGCAGGTTTGTGGGTGGTGTCCATTGCATTGGTGTTGCATGCAGGGCTTGGCATTGGGCTGAGTGGGTTGTGATGGTGGGGTGTGTGGGAGGTGGTGGAGTGATGGGATTGAGGGTGAGGGTGGGGTATGTGATGGCATGCAGGTAGGGGGTGGTAGTAATAGGGAATTGACTTGCCTGAGTCCAGTCCTCCTCCTACTCCTGCCAAGCCCTCAGGATGCATGATTCCCAAGACTTGCTTCTCCCATGTTGTTAGTTGTGGGGGAGGAGGTGGGAGTCCACCACCAGTCCTCTGTACAGCAAGTTGGTGTCTTGCTGCAGTGGAATGTACCTTCCCTAGGTCGTTCCACCTCTTCCTGATGTCATCCCTTGTTCTAGGGTGCTGTCTCACGGCATTGACCCTGTCCACGATCCTCCACCATTGCTCCATCTCCCTTGCAATGGATATCTGCTTCACCTTTGATCCAAATAGCTGTGGCTCTACCCGGATGATTTCCTCCACCATGACCCTTAGCTCCTCCTCAGAGAACCTGGGGTGTTGTTGTGGTGCCCTGAGTGTGGTGTGAGTGGTGTGGGTGAGGGTTTGTAGGGTGATGTGTTGGGGTGTGTGTTGTGAGGTGCGTGGGTGGTGTATAGGTGGTGTATAGGTGGTGTATAGGTGGTGTATAGGTGTGAGTGGTGTGTGGCTGTGGTTGTGTCAGTGGTCTTGCTGTCTCTCTCTGGTGGCAATTGTTTGTATTCGTAAAGGGTTGTAGGTAATGTGGGTGTGTGTTTTAAAGTGGTGTGGGTGTGGTGTGTGTATGGGTGTCAGGTGTGTGTAGTTTGAATTGTCCAATGTGGTGTTGTTTTGTATGTGTGTGTATATGTTGAATGCGACAGTATGTACCACCAATGGTATGCAGCCATTGAATGTCCGCCGCAGTGATTCGTGGGTCATAATGTTGTGGGCGTTGTTCTGTTGGCGTAACAGTATGGGTTTGGATACCGCCACTTTATCACTGACCTTTGGGTTGGGCGATTGGTATGTGTGTGTCATAATATGGTTGGCCGATATCCACTGCGGTGGCGGTATGTTGGCGGGAAGTGGGATTTACTGCCAATGTCATAAGGAGGCCCTTAGTCTTTTGTGTCTAAACAAACCAACATGTGTAGAAAAGGTTAAGGTTGTAATGTACCTGCAGCTTTCTTTAAGTTCCAACTGAGGATATCCTTTATTTAAATCAAGGTAGAAAAGACCATGGCACCATTCAATTACATTATCATGTCAGCAATGTGTGGCCTGTATGTTGTTCTCTTTCAATTGCTTTGTTTGCCTGACACATGTCAATGCATATGCACACAGCTCCTTCACTGTCCTTTTTAGGCTCTACTATGATGGGAAAATTCATGGTGTTGGACCAGTGGAACACTCAATGATGTCATGTTTAAGTAATGACTCAAGTTCTTTTACAACAGCTTCTTGCATATAAAAAGCAATTTGTCTATGTCTCTGAGCAACAGGACGGACATCCTCATTAAGATGCAATTTTACTTTCATAATCTTTAGCTTTCCTAAACCATGATACAACCAAGGGAATAGACTTGCTATTTCAGGATGAGCATTCGTGTTGTAATTCACAAAAACCAGTCCCATATCAGCAGCGACATTGAAACCAAAATCCATATCTAAAACACAACTTCTTTTAGTGTATAGACATCACTTTGTGTCCTTCAGTCTTTTGCTTTGGATTACTTTTCACTCTCATGATGCTCTGGGCACCTCCGGCCTTCATATCAGCAACTTGTCTCTCAAGACGTTCCTCAGCTCTGGCAGCCATCAACACTTGCTCCACTCTAAGAATTTCTCTCAACATTCATCATCTAAATGAGCTGGACATGCATTCATCAATAACTCTAAGACTCATGGCTATTTCATAATTAAATTCATTGACCTTACAGTGTTTGATAAGTGCACTGAGTCTTTCCACAAATCATCAATTGTTTCACCAACTCTTTGACATTCTTGACTGAATTGAACTTGAGATTCAACATATTTTTGATCTGATAATATGTGACTTCCTTGTCCGTTCTTGCTATTTTCTTTATGACTTCTTTCACACCATCACCTGCAAGATTGTTTAGATATTTTAAGATCTTCCTGGTATCAGTCTCTTCAAGTGCATTAATGAAATCTCCAAATGTCTCTATCAAAGCAGTCCATCCATCACCAATGTTTTGCTTTTTTGTTTGTATCAAAAGGTGGTGGTAACTTAAGAAGCTTTAAGACGTTCATGGGAGTGGTTGCACTGAGGGTGGAGCACTGTCAGATGCTATTGGCTGTCCCTGGGAATCACTGAGGCCCGACGATGGTTCAACCTCTGGGTCATCCAGGACATTCTTTGACATTTTCACTCTTGGCAATTCTGGAGCTGTTCTGAGTTGCCACTTTGCAGCTTTAGTGGTGTGCCAGTTCAAGTATTGTACAGCTCAGTAAGCACAACCCCAGTGATTCTTCTTGGGTCTCCCTGCCCGGCGCTGAGGTCGTAAGGCTCCACTTATCAAAACTCTGGTGAGTGTTATAACAATATGCTTCTGTTTTATTTGTTCTGTCAGCTAGCGCTATTATACGCATTTGTATGTGGTAAATTATTATTGTCCTTCACTGCACTTTGTAAACCTGGTTGTATCCGCCTTTTGCGTTAATGCTTCGTACAATGTATAACTTTATTTTGTGTGGCAGTGCAGTACCTTTTAGTATGGCCTTGGCCATAGCTTCTTGACCAACGATGCGCAGACTTCTTAGTGAAGCTTTCTTTGCATTCAAATGCTGAACACCGACCGGAGTTGCGCTTTGACTCCTCATACGTCATCCGCCGACTCTGCACTTAGACGAAGGCACACGTGGCATGCACAAGCAGTTTGCTTGGTCCATGGCAAACTCTCCAGGACAGCACTTTCTTCTTCGGGTTACTTATCCCCTATCTCATCGACAGTTGTAGCATCTTCCCCAGCCTGGATACCTGCCAATGACTACACCACAAACTTACGTCCCACTGATATGGAGTCTGTTAGGGGCCACAAAGGTTCTGTTCTAAAACATGCAAGACACCACAGTGTGGGGATCGTTTTTTCTGTTACATACTGTTAGCTGTTACCCATCTTTGATGGACATTGAAACTAGCCATGTGTTCGCCCACTCTGAATAAGCAGAGAGAACACATGGCCAAACCTCTGATGGCCCGACTGAGTAATTAGGTGGCAGAGATGGAGTAGTCTTTGCCATCTCCATACTGAAGTTCAGCCTGTCTGTAAACAAGGTACGCAGAACTTCGCATTGGCAGTGAGGGTACTCTTTACATCGTTGTTGCGACGAAGTACCCTCCCCACTAATGTCTAACCAAGGCCCTATGACTTAAATTGTTGGTTCTCAAAAGGTTTGTCTTCTGCAAGGATGACCTGGTAGCTCTGTGGCAGATGAGCCTCCAGGTCAAAAGCAGCTGACAGTGGATCCAGCTGAAAGACTTTACATCCATAACAATGGGCACCAATATTTTATTTTATTTTTTAAATGGGAAAATGCAAGATACATCCTGACCGATGCAGGAGACGAAGCCAGACAAACAGATGATGTATTTGTGCCACCAAAAGTATACTGTACATGTTGTCTGAGGGAGCATCACCAATTCTGAATGTGTGTGTTTCCAAGTTTTTGTTCCTTGGCTAGAATTACCACTGTCCCTTGACGCACACATTTTAATGTTGCCAACATGCTGCTACAATCCAAGAGCCTGAACACACACAAGCAGCTCTATAATTCCTGCTGTTGGCAGCTATTCCGTCAATATTCACAGTAAACAGACATATGTTCTAAAATATGAGAGATGTCATCGCCGGCAGCTGAAGGAAAGTGTTTTCTCTTGTGGAAATGAAAAAACTAATGTAGATTTAATGACTATTTGCTTAGCCAACTGCTTCTGCCTGTGTGGAAGATGTCTTTGAAATCCTATTTTTTGTTTCTTTCATGGAGGATTGAGATCCATCCTTTGAGCCACCAGGTGCCATAGAAGAGATGTCATGTACATATCTTCGATGCCAATGTTTACTTCTGTGTTCAAAACTATATACAAATCTGAGTCCAGTAAGGGAGGCAATAAATTTGATGCCCAAGCAAGTCTTTATACATGCTTACCCTTAAGAACTCCGAGATTACAGAAGATGAGATGCCAGGTGTCGCCCATCTGCAATGTAGTGATTGTTTATTATTATTAATTTTTGTTGCTGTTTCATATAGCACAAACTCGACCAGAAGGCACTGGAGCGCTTAATATGAGTACCAGTTATATTACTGAAGGACACATCCTTTCCATAGCCACGGGGAGATTAAGGCCCTCATTATGACAATTGCGGTAAAAACCGCCTACCACCGCGGCGAAGGCCACCAAAAGACCGTCGCCGTGGCTACTAGCCGTCTGCCGTATTATGACCACAGCTGGATTTCCACCAGAGGAATGGCAGAAATCCGGCTGTGGCCATGCCAGCGGATGGCGGTAAGGTGGCGCTGTCAGCCGTATTATGACCCTGAGGACCCCCTGAACACAGGTAAGTCAGGTCTGTGACAAGGGAGAGGGTGGGGGGTGTTGTGTGTGGGGGTGGGGGTGAATGTTTGTGTGTGTGTGGATGTGGGTGTGTGTTGCGTGTTGAATGCATGTGTGCACGTATGGAGGTGTGAGTATGTGTATGTTGTGTGATGGGAATGTGTGTCTGTGTGTATGTATGAAAGTGTGTGCGTTTGTGTGTGTGAATGGATGTATGCATGAGGGAATGGGTGTGTGTATGCGTGTGTGTGTGTGTGTGTGTGTGTGTGAAGGTGGGGCGTGAATGTGGTGGGTGGGGGGCTTTGGTGGGGTGTGGGGGTGGGGGCTAACTCCAAAGGGGGGGAAACCCCTATCATTGACAAGGAAGGAATTCCCTGTCACTGGCAGTGGCTACCGCCATGGTTTTTGTGGTGTTAAGAAAGCCACGAAAACCATGGTGGAAGGCGGGGTCATAATCCCGCAGGTGGAACAGTGACGGCCGCCGGGCTGGAGATGGATATCTCCAGCACAGCGGCTATTACCGCCGTGGCGGTCGGAGTAGTACATTGGCGGGTTGGCTTCTGCCAACCCGCCAATGTCATAATATGGCCGTAAGTACCGCCAGCCTGTTGGCAGTACTTATTGTCATATTATCGCCGACTGCCGGGGTCGTAATGACCCCTTAAGTGATTTGCCCAGAATTGCAGGATGTTGAGCCAACCTGAAGCCAGCTGTTCAAATATTAGGAATACCAATTTCCTAATTGAGATGCTTTCAAATTGCAATTAGGAAATCGATATTCTTAATGTGTGGGATTCCTTATTCAAGTGAATATTAATAAGGTAGGTTGCAGTTTGAGACCCATCAGGAATCACAGCCATCACAGGGATGGTGGTCTGCTGAGACCAGCAGACCTCCATGTCTGTGACTGTTTTTTAATACAGCGTTTTTTTAATGCAACCCATATTCCTTGAAGGAAAACAGAATGTGCTTGAAAAGAAAAAAATGAAAACTTGAAATTTCATTTTTTAAGAGCAGGCAGTGGTCCCTGGGACCACTGCCTGCTCTTAAAAAATATTATTATTTACATCAAAAAGGAAGGGGTTCTAACGGAGATCCCTTTCCCTTTGTGAATGGGTAACCCCCAGTTTTAAACTGGTAGTAAAGTATTACTGTTCTGCTACCAGAATTCAGTCTCAAAACAGTAATACATACCAAACCGATTAGGTATACAGAAGGGACACCCCAAACGTGCCTCATCCAAATAACCCCTTTTATGCGCTAAGGCATAGTTTACAAAGCCTTTCTGATACAAAATAGGGGGGCTCATTTCTCAAGATGGTGAGGATCAGTGGCAGAACTGCTTTGTGTAAATGTTGTGTGACAGAGCATCCGATCTGATTAAAATTAATACGGGTGCATTTCACAGGTGTGGGCCATCCTAGTGACCACACTTGCCATATCATGTGTGCCTGTCTGCTAGGGCCTCCTCTCAACCCATAGTGTTACCTGTGAGAACGCGCAGAAACATTGCCTGTTAGGTCGCTTTGTTTTGGATTTGGTAAATCACAGTGTCTACTCATAATATCGGGTGTTTATTTTTCCATTCTTTATTTAACTGAATATTACGTATTTGCATCAGGTTGGTGCATCGTCTTCTTCCCTTTATGCCTCCTGTCTTCTTTCAGGGGACCGACTGAAACCAAAGGTGTTTTGGCATCCTTTTTGTTGATGAAGTGTGTCTACATCCAGGTGAAGCACATGAACAACCAACATACACTTTCAATTTCTCCCTTTGCTCTAACCTGACAACTAAAAGAGTCCCTGTTGTTCTACACTGGGTCACTAATAACCTTGCACACTTTGGCTCCATACTGGGCTCTGTGCTCCCAGGGTTTTGCTTCCCGCACAAATATTTTAAGGAAATTCCATTTGAGCAGTTGTTAAAGTGACATACAACATTTTTTCCCAGGAGGCTTGGTTTAGGCTATTTGTCTTCACTCTAGTGGGCACCCTTCCCCTGTACCCTTCTTCACTGTGTTTCAGTGAACCTTTTGTACGTTAGTTTGATGTCCTGGAAAGTGAAGGTTTCATATCTTACTTCCACTATTTCCTCAACCCGGTTAGGACCTAGTTTGCTAGTTTGCTCTTACTAATCATAGCTTTTTCTCCATAGTCTTTGTTGAATAATTGATTTTACAACAAAATGGGAATCTCTTACTGTAGAGGTTCTCTAGCTAAGCCACATCTCACCAAACTGTGGGGCTTCTTTACAAACCCCTTGCACTGCAGCTGCATCATTTTTTTAATGCAATGCGTTAGTTTGTAAAGCGCTGCACCACATTATACCTGCGCAGGTGTAATGTATGCAGGATAGATGTTCCCATGGAAAAATCCACGTAGAA
Source organism: Pleurodeles waltl (assembly GCF_031143425.1). Taxonomy (NCBI): domain Eukaryota; kingdom Metazoa; phylum Chordata; class Amphibia; order Caudata; family Salamandridae; genus Pleurodeles; species Pleurodeles waltl. Next base: position 1,673,686,400 of record NC_090445.1, on the reverse strand, counting down.
CTGACACCGTGAAATTTACAACTTTTCACTGCATCACTCTATGACTTCACTGTATCAAAATGTTACTGCCTGTTCAGACTAGGCATAAAATTGATGTAGTGCTTTTTCCAATGGGACTCTCCTCGCATTGCTGGAGTTGTGTCAGTTTAATGATGCAACTCCAGCAATGCGTTAATTTAGCGCCAATAGATGCATCCGAAGTTTGACACATCTGTGAAAACGTGCACCATAGAGCTTTGTATTTTAAATACAACACATCCATGACATCATTAGGGGATGTGCTTCAGAAGCAGGAAATCTGATGCATCGATGACGAATCATCAGTTTCTTGTTAATGAGACCCTGTGAGAGACACCCCTTCCTGGCTGTTAATGAAACTACGTATAGTATCACTCTTAAGACTGCATCATATACTATGGTACAATGATGTCTCTCAGGGAGCCCTCCTTAACCCTCAGTCACACCTTCAACCATCTTACCTACTGGCTACCAGTCACCAGTATGCAAAGAGATTCATTGAGACAGTGGTATCTATTAGGATCCAGATAAATGTCCTAGAAGCCTAGGCATCAAGACAGTTTATTGTCACCATTGGCATTTCACCATCCCAATGAGTGGATCTACTGGTTTGGACTTGAACTAGGAGCCTGATGCCTCTCCTCCTAACCAGGAGAGGCAGCCCAGTTATTGACGTAGATATGAATTACCCTCAGCTTCTTTCCAGAGTGAATGCCTCCTATGAAATCTTCCCCCAGAACACTCACTCACCTTGTCCTCTCCCAGTCTAAGATTCCTACCAGCTCCTCACTCAAAGCCCTCTTCCTCTTCAGAGACTCAATTTTAACCATCCCCATTATTTTACTGTGGCATTGCAGACATTGTCCTGGTAGCTGTGTCATCTTTCTGTATGACGCAACTCATTCATATGTAGTCACATTCTCTTAAACTATACGAGTGGTCCCTTGAAGTAAACAATACTTGTCTGACTTAATCCATGTTTAGAATGGGTAGAAAATCATGTAGCAAGTGTGAAATATTTGTAATTTCAGAGGAACAAAAAGAGCAATTGTTGATATTTGTGACTGAACTTTGGGTTCCCTGTTGCTATTCCTTGATGAAATCTTCTAACCACTAATGGCACCAATGCAGTCAGCTACTGTAAATAGAATTCCTGTGGATATCCTTTAATTGGTCTTGCAGGAGGAGGCAGAGTACCAAACTAACTGTGTTTCTGGTTTTCTGAGAGCAGGAGAACGCCTATTCTACAATCTATTTTGAAAGCAAAACTGGGATTTTATTAAAGATAAGGAGGCTAGCATTATGCATATCTTTTAACTCACTACTCTACATCACTCTAAAAAACACTCAGGGCCATATTTATACTTTTAGATGCAAAACATTGGCAGTGTACCCAGAGCCGTATATGCCACCTATGACACCATGATGGCAGGGATACTGTTTGTTACTTGATGACTCTGGATGATTTCATGTTCCCTGAGGCCCCGAAGGGTTGTCCTGGTCCTGAATATTTTCTCCTGTCTTCTGTGTTGCCTTTGGGGTCCCTGTTGGTGTGGTGGAAGCTGCTGCTGTTGCTCCTGTGCTCTGCGTCTTCGTGCATGCTGAATGAATAGCACCTCCATGTCTTCCTTTTTAAGCTCTGATGTTGCTTGTGTGAGTTTTCCTTAAGTGCTTGTGTGTTTGCCCCATTTTAATGCCTGCCCTGACCCAGGCGTTAAATGGGTGTTTAAGCAATTTTTTAGACGGTAAAGCCTACCTTGCATCTCATTGACGCAAGGCGGTTTCACGCATCCAGAAAATTACGCACACTGGGATATTTTGACATTAGATGGGTCTAGCGTCAAAGTGTAAATATGGTGTTAGCTTTGCGACGAATTTGCGTCAAAATAAGTGATGCTAATCCAGCGCAAAGGGAGTATAAATATGGGCCTCAGACTCCGATCTTAGACCCCTGATAATGCAACACAATCAGAAAATAGAAGACTGCAATCCTATGATAGGATAATCACCTAACCACCTACTGTCCTCTGTCTTACTATTTTAGGTGCTGCGATGTCCAATTCTTATTGTTAACGTCTTAAAGCGTCTTCTTTACTTTGTAACTCCCATTTCTAACTCTCTATCACAAATAAATAATATACTTGATCATTTTGTAAAATAAACTAAAACCTTCATCTTTGATGTCCTCTCTCTTATTATAGCACAGTGCACAGATAGTATAAACTTCTCTTGACTCTAATTCAAATCACTTATTCATATTCCTAAATTAGAATAAACGCACATAAGGGAGTAGCAGAGGGTATAATGCTACCCTCCTTGTCTTTTAATAACGCTCTGATTCTCCATCAAAAAAGGCTTCGACAATCACCATTTTATGTGTATTTTATGTCATTTTATTACTATATTCGGGGACTGCTGGTAAGCATCAAAACCTGCTCCCTCTCTGATTTATGTCCCCCAAAGATCACTGCTAGCCTATTAAGCCTGATTGCACCTACCATTCTCTACCTTTCAATCCTATCACTAGACATAGCCAAACTTCCCTTAGCCTGAAAGCAGCGCAGGTTTCATCAGTATTGCATAAAAAAAGAACCCAAACCAAACAAACCTATACAACTATTTCCCCATCTCACTTCTCCCACTACTAGGAAAAAGCTTGGAAAGCTTGGCAAATTAGCAGTTTACGGCGTATTTGGAGGATTATAAGGGTCTTGATTCCTCCCAATTGGGAGTAAGAGCTTTTCATAGCACTGAGACTGCATTGGTGGAAGTTGCTAATATCATCCAACTGTCCTTAGATGCTGGTTCCTCTGCCATGCTCGCAGTGGTACAACAAAGGCCCCATCTGTGTGGGGGACCCCCCAGCTCCAGGGGGGCCCTTCGGCACAGTACCCTGACCTGAGAGCTCCTGAGTGTGGTTGAAGGGGGGCCCTCCATGTACTCAGCAGGGTGAACCACTCATATTTTGTTGCACCACTGCATGCTCATGCTGCTGGACATGGCTGCCTTCAATACTGTCTCTCACACAATACTGATTTGCAGGCTGTGGGAGATAGGCTTCTCTGGTAAAGCCTTACTGTGGCTTGTTGACTTCTTAGACAGCTGACCACAGATGGTTGCTTTGGTTTCTTTCAAGTCACGCACTGTCCATTAACAAATGGGGTCCCCCAGGGTTCAACTTTGAGCCCTACATTTCACAGCATCTCCATGGCTCCCCTTGCACAGATTGTTCAATTTTAAGGATCTGGTGTTATATCATATGCGGATGACACCCATTTTATCACCTCATTTGGTCAGAGCCCTGATGGGATAAAACATTGTTTCATAGATTGTATGAGAAGGATTGCTGGTTGAATGACAGCAATTTGTCTCCAACTAAACAGTTACAGCCAGAATGCCCCCTCACATACATTATGCCTGACGCAGGCATAATGTGGCGCAAGTGGTTACAAAGTGGCACAATGCTTGCATTGAGCCACTGTGTAAATATGGTGCAGGGAAAAGGCCACCTTAGATCCGCCTTAGCATAAAAAAAGAGGACATTATCGCAGTGCTAAGGTGGCACAAGGGGCTCTTAAATATGCCCCTTCGTATGTAATTTTCCTGCAGGCTCTCAATCGGTCCCCACGCTGAGAGCAGTAGATTGCCTACTAGTAGGGAAGCATGTCATTTTCAAGATTTGCTGTCTTAAATGCCACTGTCCTCTTCTTCCCGGACATCACACTTAAGGTCCAATGACAGCGACAAAGCTTCCAGGATGTCACAAAAGTATTACGGGAATGTGAACTCAAATATATGATGCTTTTCTGGCGCACCTGCGGGTGATCGCGGAGGGCAGAGCATGACACTTCGCCACGCCGAAGAAGGCCTGGGAATGGATGGAGGGGTCCCGAGCTGCAGGCCACACTGGCCGACGGAGCAACGTAGGAGGATTTAACAGAGGAAAGAGGGGGGACGCCCCCCCACAGTGACAGGAGCCCGGACCTGGGGCAGCGCGATCTCCGACACCACAGATGGCTGAACCTGATGTGGCCTGCCACGGAGACTGTAGAGTCCGGACATTGAAGGTTCCCTGGTTCTGACTGGATGTGGGCCGAATGATGCCCCCTTGGGCCGAGATAACACTTCTGCGGAGCTACCTACTGGTAACTGATGGTGGCCTTCAACGCACTTGAAGTGGGTTCTGGCTGCTAGTCCAGAGCCCCGGTCAGAACAGGCGGGCGCTTTAGAAAATTGAAATATTTTTTGAGGGATTGAATTAACTGTATAGCAAATGGTGAAGGTCGGAATTGGTGGTGCAAGCTCACCCTTGGGGGCGACAGGCGCTCCGCTGATTGGGGGGTGAACAATTCAAAGCCTGCTTTGTGGGGTTGCAGGGTGGGGGGAGTTTCAAGTTGGGGAATTCTAATTAACAGTTTCTTGTTATGCATTGTTTGTTTGCTATTGCACAGCCATACGGCGACCTGTGACATTACTTGGGGCAAGGAGATACGCGAGGTAACACAAGAATGGGGACAGATTCAGTAATCCTCCTGGGTATAGAAACGTTCCCTAATAGCAGCCACAATAGCGTGCACCCTTAGGGTCATGACATGGAACGTGAATGGGCTGGGCAGCCGCATTAAACACACCATAGTCCTTTAGTACCGGTGCAGACTTGGCCCAGATCTCATCCTGTTGCAGGAAACACATTTAAAAGGAAATCATTACACGGCGCTTGTCAGGTTCGGTTATCAGCTGGTGGCACACGCGGGATACACAGCAGACTCTAGGGGAATGGGCATCCTTCTTAAAAAATCAATACCATTAATTTTGACTCACACCAGGTGGGACACATTGGAACGGTATGTGGTGGTCTAGAGGGACTGGAAGGCCACACACTCACCATTTGTTCAGTTTATGCCCCACAGATACTTCAGTGGTCTTCTCTTCTACACCTGGTTGCTCTGTTGGTGGATCTCCCGATGGAACTCTTAGTTTTTGGAGGCGATATGAACCTCGTGGTTGACACATGGCTAGACAGAATTACATGAGCGAGGATGCATGGCGCTTCAGTGACATTTCAGTCCTTTTTGGACTCCTTTGGCCTGGAAGACCTGTGGAGGGAACACAACCCAGGGAAGAGGCAATTCACTTACTGCTCCATGCCACATGGTAGCTCATCAAGGCTGGACTACCTATTCACCACATGGGCACATCTTGGGAGGTTTAGGGAGTCCACGCATTACCGAGAGGGATCTGAGACCACTCCCCTGTAGGAGTTACATTGCTGGGACACACGGAATCCTACTCCATGCTGACTAGACTAGACCCTTGGCGTCTTACGGATAAGTCCTTCAGGGCTAAAATAAGTGAGAGGGCCACACAATATTTTGAGAAAAATCTGGGGTCAGTGGACTCTGCATGTATTTTGTGAGAGGCCTTTAAAACCGTAATCAGGGGACACATTCAGGATTTGATAGAGAGCAAGAAAAAGGAATGAAATCTGCATGGTGCGGAACGTGAACGAGAAATTGAAGCCCTTGAGGCCCGCTATCAAATGGATGGAGTGGTGACGGTGGTCTCCTACACCACCTGCGGCTCAAGCGGCAAGAATTGGGTGCATTGGCCTAACAACATGCCTGGGCCTATGCATTAGCATCCCAACGTCGACTATATGATGTGGACGATAAAGCCAAGAAACTATTGGCCTGGCTGGACAAGAGAGACCGAGAATGGTCATGGGTCAGGGAGATACAGAACAAGCAGGGTACCCCCTGCAAGTCCAACAATGCCATAGCGGAAGCCTTCACTACATATTATGAGGAGGTCTATACCTCAGCGACTCGGATGACCGAGGAGGACTGTATTGACCTCATGCAAGATATTCCGCTGCCTGGGATTTCAGAGAAAGAAAGAGATTTAGATGCTGAGTTGCTGAAGAAGAGGTTGCCTCGGCGTTACGTGAGCTCCAATCGGGCAAAGCAGCGGGCCAAATGGGGCCCCATTTCCCAAAAGAAGAAATTGAGTCATAATTGTCCTACTAGAAAGCAACAAAGCCTTGCTGACTGTACCCCGTATTCGTACTCCTAGATTTGGGGGAAGATTATTTTTCTTTACTGCCCTTGCGGCCTGGAATCAACTTACATACTATGGGCCATATTTATACTTTTTGACGCAAAACTGCGCTAACGCAGTTTTGCGTCAAAAAAATTAGCGCCAGCTAATGCCATTCTGAAGCGCCATGCGGGCGTCGTATTTATTCAATGACGTTAGCCGGCGTCAGCCGGCGTTAGCCGCCGGCGCTGCCTGGTGTGCGTGAAAAAAAATCACGTACACCAGGCAGCGCCGGCGTAGGGGAATATGGAGATTGGGCGTCAAAAAATGGGGCAAGTCAGGCTGAGGCAAATTTTTCGCCTCAACCCGATTTGCGTCATTTTTTCCGACTCCCAACCCCCATGACTCCTGTCTTAGCAAAGACAGGAGTCATGCCCCCTTGCCCAATGGCCATGCCCAGGGGACTTATGTCCCCTGGGAATGGTCATTGGGCATAGTGGCATGTAGGGGGGCACAAATCAGGCCCCCCTATGCCACAATTTTTTTTTTTTTAAAATACTTACCTGAACTTACCTTAATGTCCCTGGGGTGGGTCCCTCCATCCTTGGGCGTCCTCCTGGGTTGGGCAAGGGTGGCAGGGGGTGTCCCTGGGGGCATGGGAGGGCACCTCTGGGCTCATTCCGAGCCCACAGGTCCCTTAACGCCTGCCCTGAGCAGGCGTTAAAAAATTCCGCTAACGCGGGTAGACGTCATTTTTTTGGACCCGCTCACTCCCGGGCGTCATTTTTGCCCGGGAGTATAAATACGACGCACATGCCTCGGAGTCATTTTTTTAGACGGGAACACCTACCTTGCATATCATTAACGCAAGGAAGGTGTCCACGCAAAAAAATTACGCTAACTCCATGAACTTTGACGCTAGACGCGTCTAACGCCAAAGTATAAATATGGAGTTAGTTTTGCGTCGAATTTGCGTCGAAAAAAACGACGCAAATTTGGCGCAAATGGAGTATAAATATGCCCCTATATTTGCACATGTCCAGATTTGGCGAAGTTTAAAACACTTTTGAAGACCTGATTGTTTTAGTAGTCACTGGAACCCATGTTAGCAAAGCACCCGGATACACCTAAGGGTGTGAGTTGTTGCCCTATATTATGTAAAAATAACATAACATATTTCTAGATAGAAGGATAACAGTATGCATGTTGAAAGCCTTTCAAAACAAGGCTAGCTATGCACACCACATGTCCAAAATAAAACCTGCTGAAACCCACTGCATTACACCTGACTGCCGCTTTAATGATTTAATCTAATTTACAACCTGAACACCTTTCTTGCATTGCAGCTTTCCCTGAATGAGATTTGATTATGTTCATATCCACACCTTCCAAATGCATTACCCCTTTTACCCATCTTGCAATAGCAGCTGCTGGAAGTGCCTTCAATAGTTTAGCATAAGAAATCAACAACCGACTCTCACTTGCAATGGTTTTCAAGCACCCTCTGCTTGTATTCTTTCAAACATCTCACCACACACAGTTATAGATGTTCATCGAAATTTGAATAGCACACAAACTGTGTCATAGTGTATGTTCTTTTTGAAATCTCAAAATTCACTTCATCATACTGTGAAGATCTTTCCTTTAAATCTAGTGCCTTTACACCAGAAAATATTTTTTAAAAGAACAAACAAAGGAAGGGTGCTAACAACATGAATATACAAAAATCTATTAACCAGCCAGTTTCAAGGAGTTGAAATGTCATCATACCTAGAACGAGGTGATCACCCAAATTTCTTTCATAATCCTGCAAACCACCTTATTGTTTATGGTAAACACATCTTATCCTTCCTCAATCACTGACCTATAGCAGTAAATAGTTTTATAAGGCTAAACCTTTATAAACTACTCAGACATAAAATTGTATGTATGGATATTGTATTTCTATAGCGCAAATCTAGCCAAAAGGCAGCGGAGTGCTGTACATGGTCATAGGCAAGCTGAAAGTCAGCAAGTAACAGGAGAAGAAGTTTGTTGCTGACTACCATAATTTCATTCGCTTCCACAGCAAACAAATCCCTATCCAGGCACCAACAAACAGAGACTTTCCAAGCACTCCTGTATCTTTTCCTTGTACATAGTGCACAGGACTCATTGGGGGGTTCAGCAGCTTCTTTTAAAAGTCTTCCAAACCTAACTGATACTCTGAAATCTTCCAGACAAGAAGGTTGAGCATACCATGCCCACCTCCATCAGACGGTGCTCCTCTCCTTCCAGGCCTATGAATAAAACGCTTGACTCCTGAATTGTGAAAGGCTTCTCCATTGCTGATTCCAGAAATGATAGGAAGCACCACCCAGGGAGCAGACTTATAGAAAGTGGTGCTGCACCGAGTGCCGCGCCACTTTCCTTGCACCCCCCAAGCACCCACTTACCGCCACCATGTGTGCACTGTATTTAAAATACGCTATTGATGTACTCTGCAGGAGTTGTGCCAAAATATTGTGGCTACTCCTGCAGAGTACATAGGGCCACATTCTAAAGAATGGAAGCCCCCTTTTAACGTCTGCTCTTGATCAGGCATTAACAGTGCCGTAAAAAAAGCATTTTAAGGCTCTCCTGATGGGGGAATGCCCCCTTTGCATACATATGCCTGGCGCAGAGTTACAGAGTGGCGCAATGCATGCATTGCACCACTCTGAAAATACGGTGCAGGGATTTCGGTCTCATTGGCCACATTACCGTAAAAAATAATGCTGTTAATGTGGCGCAAGGTGGCGCTAGGGCATTATAAATATGGCCCCTGATGTTTCCAAAAAGGAATTAACTGGGATCAATCAATAGCACTGTTTTGTCACCCGAAGTAACACTTTTTGAATCCTTAAGGATGATGAAAAGTATACGTCCTAAACCATTCCAAACCAGGCTTAACCCTTCTACTGCCAAAACACCTCTGCTAGATCCGGCCAACTGAAAATTTTCTCCAACTGGAAAGTTTACCAAAATGCAAAAGAAATTGTCTAAAGAGCCCTATCCCTGTTTGTTTTCTAGAAAAATACTCTATCCTCATCTTCTAGTCACTGTTGTCCACTAAATGGTGAGAAATCCAATCCGCTATCCCATTTTCTACACCCGGTAAATATTGATTCCTCAGGTCTAATTTGTGTTGTAGACAAATAATCCACATTTCTTTTTTTAACTTTGAAAGTTTCCTTAACCTGCTGTCACCACTGAAAGATTGTCCATTCTCACAGAACCGGATGGTTCTCACCCTGGTTATTGGAACTCTGAATTGCACATAATCCTGTTGTGTTTTTATCTTTCCTCTGAGAACATTTCTTCCCTTCTCCTGCTGAGTGAGCCTTCTTGCCCTTTTTCTTACATTGAAATTCAAGACAAAATCTGTTGGTGACCCAAACATACCTCTTCCTTTCCAAGATCCTAGATCCGTTAGCCAACATCTCATTTCTACTCTTGCTTCCTCTGATAAATGCATCTGGTCTCCATAACAGAGACCCTTTGCTAAACCATTTATTTTCAAATGCTGCTTAGCCTTTCAATAAAGAGGGCCTAGAAAAACTGCATACATTGATGATGATAATAATCCTATCACCCTTGCCAAGTATCTTAAATTCGTATCTTTAATTTTAACACATCATAACTACTTTTAAAAAATCTTCACCTTCCTTTATGGTAATTGCAACTGTCTTTTCACTGTAGCAAAGCTGAAAGCCAGAAACTTCAGATTATTTGAAGAAACCAAAATAGAGTTGTATACATTTATTAAGAAACCCAAGTTCTCTGACGTGAGCTGTATCAAAGTCACCTATTCCAGTTCTGACCTGTTCTGATTAATTTGAAAATCATCCATATAAATGATGAGTTGAACTTACCTTTGGCTCAGATTATCTATCGCAGGGCTCAACACCTTTGTAAGACACTAAGGTGTGGATGTCAGCACCAAGGAAAGACACCAAAAGCAAGGCAGCTGGGCCTTCCACCTGAACAGAAGGAAATTTGGATTTTCTTGCACCATGGGAATTATAAAAAATACATCCTTGAGACTCAGTTTCACTAACCAATCTCTTTTCTGCAGTAAATCTCTCAAAAGGTGGACACCCCCATTTTGAAATGCCTGTAAACACATAACAGTTTATCTCTCTTAAATTTACTAAGGATCACCTTACCCTGTCCTTCTTGGTTATCAAGAACAATTTACTTAACACCTCTGCATGCTCTCTCACTCTCATTATTGCACTTTTTGCCAGCCGTTGAGGGACCTCACCATGCATCTGCTCTTGTACAATCTCCTGAAACTACAACTCTCTTGGTTATTTCAACTGATCCGCCTTCCTCTCAGATTTGATCTCATAACCTACAACAGTTTACAAAAAAACATGACTCTGCAGTGATTTCTCAACAATTTTCTAGAAATTACTCATTCTGGCTCTCGTCATTTCTTTTTTTAAAGAACCAAAAATAATCTTTGTACTCAATTTATGTCCTACCTGACTGCAGAACTCTACTATTAGAGGCTCTATTTCTCCTGCCTCTTCTTTTTTGGTAAAAGGAACCTGACTAGTACTAGAAACCTTGGAAATCACTTCTTGCTTGACTGCAAAGAGACTTCAAGAATCCACGTCCAAGAAGTTGCTCCTTTCTCCCAATCTGACCATATAAATGATCAACAAACATTTTTTTCATGGATCTTTCCACCTTACCCAAGGCCACGTTTGTTGCCATATATTTACCAGATCTCTTCATCATATCTTCTCCTGATAGTAACACATTTGTTTCTGTACTCAACTTTTACATACTAACTACCCTGAATTTGGACTGATATTAATAAACACCATATTGTGCTTTTCAGCAGTCAGACTAGCATTCATATTTCCTAGGTAACATATTGCTGCATGGCAGCAATTCTATAGAAGAGATATGTCAACATTGTTACCTTTGATTTAGGCCTCTTGGACCATATTTAAAATCCATGCCAGTGGCCATGAGACATCTAAATGTTTGTGCTCACATTAATTCAGAGAACATTCCAACCCTTTTCTTGGGTCTCAGCCAAGCTTAAAAAGATATGTGATAAGTTCTGGGTTTAAATTCAGAGTAAGACACCTTTCGTCACCTACCTCTGGGAAAATTCCCCATCATTACACTTCTCTCCTACCTGAGCCTTCTTAGCTAATACTTAGGCTCACATTACAACAATGGCGGTAAAAACCACCTACCACCGCGGTGAAGGCCGCCAAAATACCGTCACCAAGGCTACCTATCCCTCCGCCATTTTATGATCACTGCCAGACTTCCACCACAAGAAGGGCAGAAATCCTGCAGTGATCATACTGGCAGACAGTGGTAAACTGGTGCTGCTACCACCAGCACCGCCACGCCAGTTGAACGCCGCCAGCCATATCATGACCTGTGTTACGGCCTGGCAGTGTTCTGATGGCGGGGCGCTGCCGGTGGTAGAAGCGCCCCTTCCCGTTTCCTGCCGGAAGACCTCCACAACCAAGGTAAGTCAGGCTTTCGACAGGGGAGTGGGGTGGGAGGGTGGGGAGTGTTGTGTGTGCTATCTGAGTGTGTGCATGAATCTGTGAGTGTGTGTGTGTGTATGCGTCTGTGTGTGTTGTGTTGTTTGCGTGGGTGTATGCATGTGAGTGAATGCGTGTAAGAATGGTGAAGTGAGTGCGTGTCTGCATGTCGTTGAAGAATGTGTGCGAGCATGTCTGGAAGTATGCGATATGAATGTGTGTTTGCCAGAGTGAGGGATTGGGTGTATGCGTGGTGCGTGTCTGCGGGTTGTGTGCGTGTGTGGTGGGTGGGGGTGAGTGTAAGGATCGGAGGGGGTGGAGGGATGTGTGTGAGGATCGGAAGGGGTGGGGGAGTATGAGGAGCGGAGGGGTTAGGGTGTGAGGATCAGAGGGGGTGGGGGGAAGTTTGGATGGAGGGGGAGTGGGTGGTGTCAGGTGTCTGTTGTGAGGGTGGGGAGCCGCCTAATGGGTGACAGGGAAGGAATTCCCCGTCACCAGTAGGGCCTACTGCCATAGTTTTCGTGGCGTTGCTAACGCCACAAATACTATGGTGGTAGGCGGGCTCATTTTGCCGCCAGCGGTACTATGACGCCCGCCGGGCTGGAGATTGACATCTCCGGCCCGGCGACAGATATCACCATGGCGGTTTGAGTGGAGAAGTGGCAGGTTGGCTGCAGCCAACCCGCCGTTCTCACAATGTGGCGGTATGTAACGCCAGCCTGTTGGCAGTACTACTGCCACATTTCCACTCACCACCGGGGTCATAATGACCCCTTTGTGTACTCTGCAACATAATCCAAAGGCCACCATCAGAGTTAGGACGGTGTCTAATTTCTTTGGGATTAAATAAATCTTGCCCCAAATGGCCTTTGAAAACTGAAATAACTGATGAGTCACCTCATCGTCCCTTGAAAATCATTCCATAGGTAAACATCATAGTTTAAAATTAAAACATAAAAGTTAACATCAGTTTTCATGTCATTACCATAAAAAACCTGCTGAAAGGCCTCATCCTGTCCAGGATGTTCCTGCGCTCCTTGCAGGCCGCATTAGACATCACGTCCACTTGTGCTGCGGTGGACTCCATCTATTTGCATTGTAGATCTTTCACCGCCTTCCTAATGCTTCTTTTTCATAAGACACTAATCTCCATATACTTTAAAAACTCCCCCTTCATATTCCAAAAGAGACCAATACTCTTCATTATCATCACTGCTTCCTGGACGTAATCCTTCACTTGTTTTAGTACTATTCTCTTAATCATGTTCTCCTGTATCTGATATCCAGAAGAAACAACCTCTTTTTCAAACACATCTGCAGATGTTTTGTGGCAATACAATGCAATATACCTAAAAGCTGATAGTTTTCAAGTTATTTAATTATGCTCTCCTTCTTATCACGGAAAGTTCTTTTGAGTGATTTATTCTTCCCTTTTCTTTGTGTAATAACACACCCTTACAAGCAAGGAAAGCATGCTGCTTTCAGTTCCTATATTTTTAAATGGTATGAAAGTTAATGCTTCCTTCCATCTTCAACTCATGTTTGTCCTTGCTCACAACCCCTTAAAAGATTCGATTTTGGTCCAACACACCCCACCGCCTAATTGAAGAAACTGTACTTGTGCATGTTCTGAGATGCTTCCCAAATTCAAAATGGAGGCAGCAGCTGCCAAAGGTCCTATTCGCTCAGGCCCCAGAGAGGAGCGGGAGCCCAGCGGGACCTCTTGCCAGTGTACGTTGACCACTCCCTCAAGAGAGCACAAGCCCAGTCAACCATCATCTAGATGGCTGGTAAAAAAAGATCAAAGGTTTTTTGCAACAGTAAACTGTAATTTAAACAGGCACTTTGAAATAAAACCTCAGTTTTTCTCAGCCTACCTAGCCACTTGAATAAAACAAGCAGACGAAAAATGTTCACAATATGAAAGATTAATATATGTTTCTATGAATCGGAACTACACTCCATAACTGTCTTGTTCTACCAAAATACATCCATCCTTAAACTGAATTCATTATTGAAAGATACACAAAAAGAGATTGAATGGATATATTTATTTTCAGCAGCCAAGCTAACAAAAGGCGGAGAGGGATCACAGCAGGAGCATATTATAGGACTAGAATGTTTTACCTTCACATTATTTTGTCATAATAGCCTGCTAATGTTGGAGCGTTCTTTAAAGTGCTACAGAGTGGTGAATGAAAGAAGTTATGCACAATGCTACCCTCTTATCTGTACATAAAATCAGCTGGAAGCCCATAAAAAAGCTGCTAGTCATACACCGGTTCTTTAAAACAGTAGCATAACAAAGGCCCCTGCAGCCCCGCCGTACGTTGGGGGGGGGGAGTTTGGGTACTTTGCGGGGGGGGGGGCTCTAATTTCATTTTGCTACTGCTTTAAAAGTGTCTCTTTAGGAAAGCGGGATGCAACATCAGCGGCGGGTGCCAGATATATCAAGGGGGGTCAGGGGGATGGGGTACGATGGGGCAAACAACATTTAAAAAAAAAAGAAACATCTCGCACTGCCCGTCTTCTGCTGCCTCCAGCCGCCTACAGCCGCCTTGCTGCTCTTGTGGTGTCCTAGCATTTGCTGGGACACCAGATCAGGCTCCCCAGCAATCCTGGTGCTGCTTACATGCTAAACATAGCATGTAAACAGCAACAGGATTGGTCTGAGCTGCGGACACAAGCCTGGGATCTGTGCCGTTTCTCCGGGTTGGAGAAACCTAAGTGCGCATGTGTGTTTGGCCAGCCTCAGACAGTCAGCCAAACACAAATGCGCACTTATTGCACTCTACCCTCCCCTCACCTCCCGTGGTCCAGCCCTGCCCCAGATGAAAAATTATGCAAAATAAAACAATAGCAAGCTAGCGTTTATTTTTCATCTGCTGGCTCAGCGAGGGGGGCGACACCTCTGCGTCTCTGCAGAGGAGCTGCCCCTGTGTAACATGTGTGTACCAGATTCTTGCCGGGAGCACTTCTAATCCAATTTGGAAGTGGTTCACCATTCTGTGAGGTGCTTTCAATGCACTACGGGAAGGATGGGCACAGACGGGACTATTGCAATTAAAAGGAGAACTGTAGTCAGGTGAGACTGGTCTTTAGGACAAATAAGTCATTTAAGGATAGATTTTCTATTCTTAGCTTTGACATACATCTTTTAAATAGTAGCCAGTGTAGAAATTCATAAATATTGGCTACTTTTTAATGCTAAAACATGTAAACAGAACCGAATTACGGAAGTGCTTTACGTACCCTCTTCACTCCCATGTTCCATATGTGGACAGTTAAATGCCCCAGTGCAGCCTAGTGCACGTGCCATCACTGAGGTTCAGAGGTTACACTGTATGTTTGATACATGGCCCTATTCGCTAAAGATATGTTTTACCCCATACCTTAAATTATCAGAACAAGTCGCAAAGAGATTGCTTGACTATTTAATGGAAAGAGGCTAAAGGGCTGAGTTCCATTATAATACCACAGAACTCTATGAGGCCAACGAAATACACATTCCTATAACATATGGCACAGGGTAATTTATTCCTCATAATGCATGGTCACACAACGTAGCTTTAACATACCTACTTGTAAATCCTTGGTCTTTTGCTCCTTCCTATAAAGGATATGCTGTGGTTGCCAATCAATAGATATTTCTCCAGAGCCATGTGCGCTAAAATGAACCTCTAACACTGATGATGGTATTAACATTGTACACGATGGCTTGGTAGATGGTCACCGAAGTCTACCATGTTGTTTAGAGTTTATCTCACATGGTACATCCTGGTCTCCCTCCATCACTGGTGCTGTGATGGTGTATTTTGATCCTGTGCAATGCGCTGCTCCTTCGGTGACATTTTACTTTCAACTTGTATTGGAAATGGACAATCAAGTGATGTTTCTTCGGTTGATTTGTAGTTGCTGTCGTGATTGGTTTTGTAGATATGTACACTGATGGGTTGCACCTTTTTTATGGGAGAGATATTGTCGAGGTACTTTCTTAGAGATTTTAATTCGATGCCCTTAATTTCTTGCATGTGATGGCTGTTTTTATTTGGTTTTTGTAACGTACTCTACCTTTGATTGTTGTTTTGGTTTGGCTGTACTGGCAGGCCACGGACATTTATATTTTTCCAGTTCTTCCAGGTGCTGTGGGCCAGATTTATTCAACTATTTTGCCTGCCATGCTACTGCAGTGCATATTTCCCCTGATCCATGGTGGTTTCTTGAACTCATAAACACTGAGCATTGGGGTAAGTGCTTTTTGACTTTCGCCTTTAGTGCTGGTGAGGTTTGAGAAAAGCCAAAAACCGCCAGCACAAAAGTTAAATAACCAAACAAAACACAGCAAAAATGTTACAAATTAAACCACAAAATTTGATTGTGTAACTTTGATTTTCTGATTAAAATTAAAAAAATGTGTAATATACAGACTTTGTGGTACGCCCTAAAACAGTCAACCATCGACAGATATTTAACCATTCGTAAGAGGATGGCATGCCTCAAGCGTGATAACATCCCACTCACATGTGTGAATTTGTTTAACCACCAACATCCCCTAAGCACTTAATGGTTTTTCCCAAGGGTGTGGGGAAAGTTCTTGACTGTTTCTGCTCTACCCGCAATGCTTGGCATGGTGTTCATGGGGTCATCCTAAATAGGATGGCTTCGTCCATGTCATTTGTGTCGATGCACTGTCCTCTCACTCTCTATATAAAGTAAGGAACAGGCGTATGTCCTGTTGACGCCCTCCTTTCAATAATGCGCTAAGTCACCAATACTTATCACATGGCCCAATAAGATAAGAGCTCATTGGTGATGTGAGGATGTTGTGTGACCTGAGGTCGTAGGTTGAAATAGTGACAGTGTAACTGATGTGCTGTGAGTTTTCCCATAAAGTTTCAGCAGCATGATTGCCATTTTCATGTTTCCTGCCTTGCATGGCTGTCCAGGGCATAAAAAATCAGTGTTGGAAGGCCAGCCTTATGGAACTGGTAGCCCTGTAGCTACTGGCTCAGCATCCAAGTGTTCCAGAAGGCAGCACAGCGGAGACTTGGCCATCAGAAACAAAGTTTCTTTACCACCTGTAGATGAGGCGTGGTCCTGAACGGTGGACAGCGAAACCCAACATTTTTCAGTGGGTTTTTGATTGTCATCCACCAGTAAATGAAGACCAATGTCACTTTTGGGGATTGAAAGTGAGTGTCTCCTCTGCTGAGGCAGTTATTTCAGTTCTATGAGAACTGAGGCCACTGACTACTTCAATATTTATAAATAGCATGCCACCAAACTGGGTGGCAAGGGTGGCAGCATTAGCATCACACATCCTTTGACCTTGATAACATCAGAGGGTGGAACTCATATGGCCCTACCAGCAGTCCCTCGAAATCCTCTTGTCTGTTGGTGATGGGCAAGGACTCAACAAGGTGTGGAAACTGCAAAGGTTAGCAGGACATGTTTACTTGCTGTTCCTGCTGCTTCCTCCAGGACTTCTGATGCATGGGCTGACCTCTGACATATTCAAGCTCGGTGGCCACTGCACTGTGAGTACCAGGAACGGAGGGTGCCACACAGAACTGCAGACACACCAGCGTCTCTTCCCGCTCTCAGACTGGAGACCTGCTTTTGGTTCCTTTTACTGCCCCGTGAGGGATCACACTGCTACTGATCTTTCTTGCACTCTCTTTACTTCTCTCCACCCTGCAGTGCATTCATCATGGCTGGTTGAAGAGGTTGGCCATGATTCTTAGGAAACTAAGGCCCAGGTTTAGAAAGATGTCACAGAACGCAGCGCAGAACACACAGTTGCTGCTCCGCGTTGCGTGGCGGGTTAGAGCGCAGGAAAACACTGTATCTACAGAGATATGTCACTATACTCCTCTCTCCGTAGCGTGGCGCACCATCATGCTACCTAGAGCCACACACACACCTTTGCACCATACCCTTCCAGTAACAAAATACTATGCTTAAATTGTATTGTATTGTAATAGTATTTATATAGAGCTTACTACCCCTGACAAGGCGTCGAAGCGCTTTTTGGCGAGTAGCACGCTACTCCGGAACCCAAAAGGAATTAGTGGTGGATTAGTATAGGGAAATATGAGTATAGTTTTAGTATTATCAAGAGTTAATTTGAGCCGCGTAAACTTTAAAAGCTAGTGAATTGTAAATATATAAGGGTGATAGTGCCCACGTAAAAAGCATGAGACCTGTGAAATATTGTGAGTGATTGCCTTCATATGGTATAAATAACTAGTTGACAGACACAGGGAGAGGAGACTTGGGGAGGGGTGGAGCTCAAGAGGGGGGAGCTTGTGGTGGGAGCCAATTTTTGTTCCATACTGGGAACAGACCAAAGGCTGATGTTACCTGAACCTAGGGGTGAGACAGGCAGTGGCTGGTGTACCAAAAGGCAAGCCAGAGCCCCTGTTATATTGCATGCCAATGTATTCTCAAGATCTGTCACTTGTGTTATAGCAATAAGCAGTTCCCGTTAATTCTTCATATTCAAACTTCAGAAACCCCGCACAGTATTTCTAAACACTTAAACCTCGCTCTTTCTTCTCGGCAAGTTGCTTGATTACACTGCAGAACAGATTATGCCCTTTGGAGCTTACAACATTATTTGAGCAATTAGTCCCAACAATTTCCTTATTGTCTTGTGAACATCTGCGAAGTTACACGATGGCTTTCGTGGCATTGAGCAAGCTACATAAAGCAATTAGTTAATGCAATTTATTGAATAAAAATCCAATAGGGACCTTTGTCTGCACAGGAAGACAGATGGATAAATACATCTAAACTATGAGAGCACAGAGTAAACATTGCAGAGCAAATGTTTGTGTAAAATTGAGATGTTTTCACAAAGCACATACTTAAACAAACATTAGCAGCGGGATATAATGTTCCGCTCCGCTGCATAATAGCGGAAGACCATGTGTGATGAATCTGTTTTTGTTAATCTTTATTCGGAGGGAGGTGATAAGCACACAGCTGAGCTTAGAGCCAAAGGTCTCACCGTGGTCGTAGTTTGGCAGTGATACACGACGAGGGAATAGAGCCTTGTCCAACTCAAGAAATGCCAGGTTTACAGACAGACTGGAGAAATATGATTCCTACCATTAAGGGATTTGTCCCCCCTTATGCTAATGGATGGAAATTCATCACATTTCTGCAAGTAGCCTAGGGTAGTGGATCAGCCAGAATTCCAGCTTTAGCACCTGGTACCTTCCCCTCCCATTATGTTGAATAAGGACCACAGGGACTTCACCTAGATAAGATCTGGAGGGGCACAACCTATGTAAGTGACCAGTTTGTAGTCTCCTTTCCCAAGGTAAAAACTTGAAGGATTCCTGTTCAAGAAGATAAAGCAAACAGAGACTTTCTAGGTTTGGTTAAGGGTCAAACACAGAATGAAGGAAAACATGCCTCCCCCATAGCTGTGCTGCTGTAAGTGTGTGGGTCATGATTAGGGAACGTCTCCCCCGTCTCCTTTCTAGGTCATTGGCTCAAGAATGGATGACCGATGAAGCCTCCCCCTAAAATATTGAGGTAACCCCCTGGTCTGCTGCTGGTACAATGGTCCACGTGGACAAAAAGCAGAAGAATGAGCTGGTGCCAAAACCAACCAAAGGGGTGTGGCCGTAATGTTAACTTACATTTCTCACAGGCTTACAGTGCGCTTCTAGGAATTGCCTACGTCAACAGAGGCAGGTGTGGTACCCTCAAGGATGAGGGCAGCGCAGTTCCTCTACCGGTGGTGGAATTCCTACTAACTATTCTCCTTCAGTTTGTTTAATTGCAGCCTGGAATATTTACAAGAAATGTGGCCTCGGTTCTACTCTCCATGCCTCAGAGAGATGTGTTCTGTTAATCTTGTAGGCCTTCAGTGTCAGTGTTATTTCTGCTACTCAAAGGTTGACCTGACAATATATCAGGACATCTGGCTAACCCTGAAAGAGCTAAATGTTTTCATCTAACACATGGTGGCCCATATTTATCCATTTTTTCACGCACCGCAATGCAGCAAACCAACTTGCTGCGCTGCGTGAAAGTGCAGGAATGCACCGTATTTAACATATACACAGCACATTCCTCTTCCTTCCTAGCACTAATGCACTTTTGGCTGCCTAGTGTCAACTGAGGCCCCCTTGCAGCATGGTGCAGCTTTGACAGCATTGTAGGCAGGATTGCTTCTGTGCAGCAAGGCAAGCCACAAAAACAATCCTCAGATGCATTTTCCTCTTTCTACGTGTGTGCAGCACATGTATAAAGAGGAAAAAAATAGGAGAAATATAGATATTTCTATTCGTTACGCCTCACCTGGAGAGCCTTAGCATTTTGCCGCATCCCCAAGTCTACCACTAAACGTGAATCTGGGAATGAGCCAAAATCCATGGGTAGATGCATGTAAACATCTAGGCTCCACCCACTGAACGCCTCCCGTGGGCAGAGTAACGCAAGGCAGCGATTTTCGCTGCCTTGCTTTGCTCTACAGTTATCAAGCCATTCAGGGCTGCACAAGGTGGCCTTGCATGGCTTGATAAATCTCAAGTAGGTTTTGCATCACCCGTGCTCCTCCTGGCATTGTGCAAGGGCACCACAAAATCTTGATAAATATGCACTGAGTTGGTAGCACTACACTTTCCCCTCACCTGCTATCTATGTGTTTTCTACAGAACTCTGGAGAAAATGATTTGTCCTCACATTCCAGAGCAGAGGTGTACCATGTCATAATGAAAGCTGACATCTCATTCTTGCAGCATCGCCATCCCATTGAAGGAAATGACCAAATATACCCGAGATCCCTATCTTGGGTACCGTAGCAGATACTGAATTCTTATTTAGCACCTTTATGTAGTTTGGCTGGAAGAACTGAACCATAGAAATGCATCAAGTCATCTCTTGTAGCTTCTGAGCTACATAAAGCATGTTTTGTCCAATTAACAGCCATGTTGAGGTAATGTGATACCTACATCTTCTTGATTGGGGAAGACCCATGAACATATACAATGGCACTCATAGGCCACTTGCCTCTGCTCCCTTTTCAACTAATCCTCAGTGGCTAGAGTAATCTGCTGTGATCAGCTGTTGTGTCCATTCCTGGCTCAGTGTCTCATCTCTCTGTGGGACGCCCTGCCCGTGTTGCGATAAGAACGCCTGGGCACGGGGAGTGCTGCAAGGCCTGACGTTAGGCGGTAGACACTGAAGACCTGATTTATACTTTTTTTGCGCCACATTACCGTCATTTATTGATGCAAAAGCGGTGCAAAATTATAAAATAAAATTTTATTTTGTACGTTTGCGACGCTTTCGCATAAAAAAATGATGGTAATATGGCACAAAAAAAGTATGAATCAGGGCCTGAGTGAGTTTCACCCCCTACCAAGTTGGGGTTTTTTGCCTGTAGGAAAGACATTTTATCAGAGTAAAAAACACATTATATTGCATTATTACGAAAGTGGTGGGTGGGATCAGTGGGAACCAGTTAGAATTGGTTTGAGGATATTTTTTAATTTACACCTTCAAAGCAAACCTTTCAATATGGCCCATTCCTGAACTGGCATACAGAGGTTTTTGCCCTGGGTCTGTTGATGATGGATCGCTTATCTACATGGGGCATTGCCCTTGAGACCATAAAGTAGTGCAACATATGTCCTGGTGCAGAGGAAGCTACTCCACAGCTGGATAAATTACAAGTTAACTGGTGTGATGCACAGAACCTTTGAAGACCTTTGCTGGTTGTAGGCTCAGCACTTCTAGTTTAGTTAAGATGATTGCAGCCATTTGGAACAGGCATAAAGAAATAAAGAAAGAAATCTTATTCACACGAAAAATATATACCTGAAGGACGATATTCCTTTTTTTAGGTAAAACAAGCCAACTTTATGGATGCTGAAATACTGGAGATATGAAAGATGAGCTGAGCCAGGTACGTCCTTCTGAAAATGGTGCAATCTTTTTACTCAGATGAGTTCTAAGGCAATCTGAGTTTTGTGTTTTAATTCTAAACTTTTTTTTAACTCTGCAAAGCTATCTAGCTAGAGCTTGAAACCAGTAAACTAAGACCCAGATTTATACCTTATTTGCGTGAAAAAAGTATAGCGCCGGCTAGCGCCATTCCAAGATGCCATCCAGGCGCCATATTTATGAAATGGCGCTAGCCGGCACTAATGCCCTGTTAATGTCCTTGGAAAGGATGCTAACATGGCGGGGGAGGCGTAGGGGAAACCAGGGCTTGTGCACCGAATTACGGCGCTACACTGTTTACAGGCAGAAAAATGCCTCTAAGCAGTGTAGCGCCATTTCCTGGTGCACAACCCCCATTGTCATGGCTCCTGTTTTAGTAAAGACAGGAGCCATGCCCACCACCCCAATAGCCATGCCCAGGGGGCGAATGTCCCCTGGGCATGGCCATTGGGGCCAGCGCCGTGCAGGGGGCCCCATGTCAGGGCCCCGGAGCGGGGAACAAAAATGAAAAATACTTACCAGGACTTACCTGGGATGGGTCCCCCATCCTGTGGTGTCGCTCCGGTGAGGGTGGCAGGGCGAGGGGGTCCCAGGAGCCATGGAAGGGCCCCTGTGGGCACTTTCCATGGTCTCTGGCCATGGAAATTTGCCTACAGGTCCCCTTACGCCTGCCCTAACTCAGGCGTTAAATAATGGCGCTAACAAGTTTAGCGCCATTATTTAGGGCCCCCATCCCCGAGTGCGGGACTTTAGCACGGGGGATAAATATGCTGCAAAGGCCATATCGCCTTTTTCTGGACAGGAACGCCTACCTTGCATCTCATTGACGCAAAGTAGGCTTTCACGTCCAGAAAACTACGCCAAAGTATAATTATGGCGTTAGGTTTGTGCTGAATTAACGTAAAAAAAAATTATGCTAATTCAGTGCACACCGAGTATAAATATGGGTCTAAGATACTGGACCTTCGACCAGCTACAGGTCTCTAGCAGTGCCTGCTAAGCAGAATAAGGTCCTGATATTCTACAACAAACAACGGGTCCATCTTACATCAAAAATATTTGCACTGGGCATCAGCCACTGAAAGCCACATCACCCTGTACAAGGCGTTGTACACAGATGTCCAGAGCTCACCAAGGGCTTTGGTAGACTTTATTTGAACATTAATAGGCCTAGTTTCGATTTCGTTTGGAGATTCAGCCTTCTGCATTAATACGACTGAAAACGTTTGGTACCAGAAATTGTTCTGAGTCCAAACATAGGACCATTGATTAGGATAAACCACCACATAATATACCACTGCATGGACTCCTAAATTTGCCTTGCCTACACTCTAGGCACCGCTGAGACTTCCTGGATCAGACTTTAACAAGTTTATCTGTCTTACTGATTTCTTACATGCAATAACTTTCGTCTCTGAACCAGAACGGTATTTTTGGCGTTGATCTATAAACAAATGTTAACACATTTTATTTAATTTGCAAATAAATATAAATAAAAAATAAAAAAATAGGAAGGTAGGAGCTTTTCTAAATTCAATTGAAGCCACATATTGCCTTTGCTGTATTCTGTTTGATGCACCTGCACTGATCCCATGATGCCATCTGAGGATATAAATTTAATTTTTAGCCTCCAATTTCAAATTCCTTGACCTTTACAGTATGTTTTAAAATTTTCAGTTGCACACTTCATGTATATACACTTTAATAATCTGTTAATATTATTTAATTTTCTAAGCAATCGCAGAGCCCCTGAGGAGGCTTTGCGGCCCCTTACGGGTCCCCAGACCACAGGTTGGGAACCAATGAACTATAGCATTTGAAAGTCATCCATTTACTTTCCTTCTTCTACCATTGCAATTCTGTTTCATTAAAGGTTTATATGTTTGGTTAGCCTGGGTGTGGGCCTTTAAATTCCTAATGTATTAAATGTATACCTGCTTTATTGCTTCGGTAAATACAACACTTCACACATTTTGTCTGGGACTGCTTAACTAGCCATACAAAGCTACCAAAGTTTTGTCAAGGATACCATATGTAAATCATGTGTACCTTTTGGGGCACTTCTTTTCAAACAGTGAGGGGGCTCAGTTAAATCTTACTTCAAAATTGTGACATCTCTGTCAGTACTATGCAGTTTTCATTCCCTGCAAATATTAATTCTAAAGTCAACAAACTAAGACGAAGAAAGTATAAAACAAGCATTGGCAAAGCCAGTCAGTCTCACTTGTAATGAGCAGCAGCAGAACTATTCGCATTGTCAATGCATGCATGTTTTGCAATTGTGCAAAACAAAAACTAAAAGATGGCCACCACTGCTACTTTGCACAGATGGAAGGTCAACTTGAAATAATTTTTCTTTTATTTATTAAAGAAAGCCATTTCAGATGGCCACTAGTGCATTAGCATGCATGCATGGACACAAGCAACCATCTTGGAATTGTATTTCTTATAGTGAAAAAGCATTCCAACATGGCTGTCCAGGCACCCACCTGCATGCTGATGAACCGGTGTAAATAGTTTGTTATACTTGTTAAATAGCTATTCAAGATGGCCATTTTAGAACAGAAAATAAAAAAATGAAATATGCACATGATGCAGCCCTTTAACAATATGCAGCTGTGGGGCCTTAGCAAAAAGTGAATGTGAAGAGAAAGCAGGAGGAAAAAGAGAAGAAACAGTAAATACGGCGGCACGTGACAGAAGATGATTGAATTAGTTAGAAGGTGGTTAGTGGTGGCACAGAGATGAGGGGTAGAGAATACAGCCAGAAAAGTAATGCACTCCCATGTTACTATACCCTTCAGGCCAGCAATGGTTGGATAGAGCTCATCCCCACAGACACCATGGTAAAGTAGAATTACTCTAGGGGTGGTACAAATAAGAGACTGATGAAAGCCTTTGAATAAGGAGCAGGAAACCTAAACTAAAATTGTGCATGAAAGACATTCAGATATGAGCAAGAGGCTGATCCAAATCCTACTCAAAGTGCATTGTTGATTAGGGGATGTAATGTTGTCTGAGACTGACAGCTAAAGCAAAACTTGAGAATCATATGCATGTGATATTGAAAATGCTCAGAAAGTCTCAGGAAAAAGTGATAAGGTCATCTTTTAAGAATGGATTGACCAAGACGACTGTAATCAGTTGAGCAACCCTAAAGCATACCTTGGCTCGCTGTTTACAATGTTTTCATCCTGCTGGGAAGGTTCCCAAAGAGCACCTTGCTTCCAATGAATTAAAGCCAGACACCAAATGAATACAGTCACAGACGGAATTCCAAGGTTATTTTGGATTCTTTGGTAACGATACGACAGCAAAAATGCAGATATTCTGTCCTGTATGCACACATCAGAGACTCCTTCCCCATTAAGGTTATGAGAGAAGGTGGTGTTCGTAATAGTGGAGCTACGATTGTGTTTGCTATCAGAAGTGTTATCTCAGTGGACCAGATTCCACAAGCAAAGGCATTAGTGGGGATGCTAAGTTGAAGGCCTCCTCTTTGTCATTCCTGCTGAGAGCTCTTTTGAAAGGACTGCCTCTGAAACTTTGAGACTCTCTAATAGAAAATCTTTCATGTGACCTCCTTCCTGCAATGAAAAATCTCTAGCATGGTGGAAGGACTACCAAAAAGTTCAGATAAATGGCTCCTTCAATGCAATTTCAGGAAAAATATCTGCTACAACAGTAGTCAATTTTAAATTTGGCTTTGGAATTTTAAATGATGAATGTTTAAGTGCAATATCTTAATTGTCAACTAGTTGTCAATGGTCTTTGTGAGACACTGTTGAATCCTTCGCCTTTCCTTTGCCACTTAGTCTTTGGGTACAGCGTCTAATTAAAGACTTATCTGATTTAGGTGATAATATAGAGCACCACACTAAGGGCCAGATGTATGTAAAAAGTGATTTGCGATACCCTAATATCAAATCTTTATGTTTTGCTATTAGGAAATCGCAAAATGGGAAGTAGTAGTATGTGTTTGACACGGTCTGCAATTCCCAAATGATTGGCAATTTGCAACCCAGTTGGAATGGCCACAATCACAGGGATGGTGGTTTGCTGGGGGCCTTCTTTAAAGGAAAATGGGATGAATTACAAGAAAACTAAAAAGTTTTCTTTTCATTTTTGAAGAGTAGGGGGTGGTCCGTGGGACCACTGCCTGCTCTTCAAAATGTTTGCACACCCAGTCGAAAAGGAAAAGGGTCCCTTGGGGACGATGGTAACTGAGGATGTTTTGCGACCGCATTCCCAGGCCTTGTGTTAGGAAGGGAAGCCCTTGGCAAAATAGGGGTGGCATATGCACAGAAGCCTTTTACTGGTCGAAAACGGCCCATCGGGCAAAACTGCTTCAAACATCTGGCCTTTCATCAGGAGCTAAAATGTGATATGGAAATACCTTTTTACTCAGTTTTACAGTCCGTTTTAGAATTTGATGGGTAAAAGTTAGCAAATATTGCACAGTAACATCATTATTTTATTTACTTTTTTGCATATTAATACCTGGAAAATGAGATTGTGAATCGTGACAAGTTATTTTACTATGACACTGATGCTTTGAGATTCCATCAAACAGGTAGTCGTGTTCAATAGCTCAGTTTGAAGTTAGAGAAAGCTGTAATATATGTGGAAATTAGATTTTTGCATATCATTACCACTTGTGCAGCAGACTAAATTAGCGTCTTGTTCTTTTGGCCTATTTTGTTCTGCAGTGAAGATGGCTCTCGATCTTTGCCATTTTAGATGCAAATATCCAGATGCTTCTGGCAGCAGTTGCATCGAGGCCCTTGTACTTCTATGATTACTTCTCATAATTTCTCATAGTGATTCTAATATTTGTTTTTTTTCCCAAGCTTCCCAAACATAGACTGTGACATTCCTCTTTCTGTTCGGAATCATATAAATACCAAGCTAAGACAGCAACCACATTGATCTAGGGTGACCCTAAAGCCAGACGCATGGGTTGACCTGGCTGCTGAAATTCCCCAAAGGCAATTTTTATGACTAAATATCATGGTCCAAGAGTTAAATAGCACAATCAAATAATGGTCAAAAGGACGTCAGGGAGTGCAGAAAATTGGGGTTTATATTGTAATATTGAGTTTTTAATATCATGTTGCCAAAATATTGTGGTAAAAATATTGACTATCACAAAGTTGTGAAGTTAATTATTTATATATAGGTAAGTGGCGGACTTGGCATCCTTTGTGTGGTCTCCCCTAATTTTTTGTCTCTGTTTACCAGGTTGTTGATGTGTGCTGGACTCTGTTTTTGCTGTTTTTGTTACTTTGAGCACTTTATCACTGCTAACCAGTGCTAAAGTGCAAGTGCTCCTATGTAAAATGTATTTGTAATTGGCTTTCCATGATTGGCATATTGATTTACTAGTAAGTCCCTAGCACAGTGCACTAGTGGTGCCTAGGACTTGTAAACCAAAGTACTGTCGGGGGTCGAATGACTCCATAAACAGTGCCATTGGCGTCACATTGTAGGAAACAACACCGTCACAATGCCACATTTTTACCAACTTGCAGTATATGTGCTTCAAGGCACTGTTTTCTTGCTTTTAAGTGCTAAATTTGTATTTTTAACTGTATATTGTGGATTTTTATCATATTTGACCTTGTTTATTTAGATCCAATATGAACCATTTTTCTAAACCTGTGTGGTATCGTTTTGTAGTGGTTCACTGTATTACTGTGTGTTTGAACAAATACTTAACACATTGTCTCTGAGTTAAGCCTTTTTGCTTGTGCCAAGCTACCAAGGGGCTGAGCGGGGGTTAACTGAGTGTGATTCTCCTTTACCCTGACTAGAGTGATGGTCCTTGCTTGGACAGCGGGTAACCTGACTTCCAACCAAAGACTCCATTTTAACAGCGACTATAGATTTACTATTCTTAACTTCACATATTTGTATATATTTTCAACAGAAGCAAGGCATCACTTGTGGCAATACCCAGAAGAATTGTCAAAGTGGCACTTGCTTATAAATGACACCCGATAGCTTGGTTTTTGTGATAGCTGAAGGTGGTGCCATAGTTGTAACCACACTGAACTATTGCAGCAGACTCACTACTGATGAGCTTACACAATTAAAAAAAGAGATTTAAATTGGAATAAGGTGAATAATACTAATTAGGTATGTGACTGTCCTCACCCGCTGTGTATTGCTGAATGATTACTTCCTTCCGACTTTTTCACGATCCCAACATTCTTCTTAAGTGTGAAGTCTTACACTTTTACAGGTTATATATTAGTGTAAAAACAGATAATAATATTTGGCTACAACCATTGTTGGTTGATGCTTCAATTAATTTTCACTGTTACATTAGAGGGTTAGGAAATAGTTGAAATCATATCTACAAATTTTGTCAGAAATTATAATTCACATGATAAAAACATTTTGACAGTATACACTCTCATTCATTTTCTGTTTCTAATAATAGGATTCAAACGTTTTATATAAAGCAAACAAGTGGCAACAGGCACTATATGCATGCCTGGCCTTCTTGTCCTTCCAAAGTCTGCTAAAGGCAAATAAGTTGATTTACGCCTTTCTTAAAACAGCCTTCCACTATGTTCCATCTTTGCTTCTCACTATGGACCTTATTACAAGATGCCTGTTACTGTTAATGAGATACCATTACTGGCTAGAACAAAATGACCGTCATTACGACCCTGGCGGTCTACAGGCCATGAGGGCCGCAGTGGCGGTCTGAGCGCCGCCAAAGTGGTGGTCCGACCACTTTGGCTGCGGTCAGACCGCCACATTATGACTGTGGTGGTTTGGCCATGGTGGGACCACCAGCACCATCAGTTTCCTTCCACTGGAGGGACTGGCGGTCTTAATCCACCAGGGCAGCACTGAATGCAGCACCACCCTGGGGATTACAAGCCCCCTCTTTGCCAGCTTTTACATGGCAGTTGCACCGCCATGTAAAAGCTGGCAGAGACGTGGTGCAGGGCAGTGCAGGGGCCCCCATGGACAGCCCAGTTGTGCTTTTCAGTGTCTGCCAGGCAGACAGTGAAAAGCGCGACAGTGTTGTTGCACCCTACGCACTGCAAAATTGACGCCGGCTCCATTATGAGCCAGTATCAATGTTGTGGGCTGTTCCCTGCTGGGCCAGTGGGTGGAAATAGCGTTTCTACCAGCTGGCGCAGCAGGGAACTTGTAATGGGGCCCACGGGAAGGCGGCTGCACTGGTAGCAACCTGACCACAGGAGTTTACTCAAAATGACCCCCTATATCAGGCACTGGAAAAACTAGCACATTCTGAATTGAATCCTCAGGACCAACTTAGGAATGGGCAATAACTAGGGAATTGGATTTAACGCATCCAGCTCCACTGGTAAGTCCTCATTCTCAGTTGGATTTTCACCCTTTAATTTCACCTGGTTTGATGGTCTCTTCAATGAACTCTGTAACTCCTGTTACTGGGCACATTGAAGATTACATGTCACTTGTAATGATTCTTGTTGTGGTGTCCACAACACAGACCTAGGACCTCATTTTCAGTTTGGCCAAACTCTAAAAGACGGAAAACCGCCACTCTGGTTTTCCGCCTCCTGGCCCTATTATGAGTTTCCTGCTGGGCCAGAGGAAAACAGACCACAACATTGACGCCGGCTCGTAACCAGTGGCAGTGTTGCAGTGCGTTGGGTGCGACAGCACCCGTGGCACTTTTCACTGCCTGTAATTCAGACAGTGAGAAGTGCAACGGGGCTGTCCATGGGGGCCCCTGCATTGCCCATGGCAAGTGCATGGGCAATGCAGGGGCCCCCATCAGGCCCCTGGCACCCGTCTCCTCCAGCCTTTGCATGGGGGTGGAACCGCCATGCAAAAGCCGGTGGAGAGGGGACTCATAATCCCCAGGGCAGCACTGCTTGCAGCACTGCCCTGGCGGATTAAGACCGCTGGCACCGCCAGGCTGTCGGACCGGGTGCAATCTGGTGGTGCGGCCGGTCAGACTGGGGCAG
The DNA here is from genome assembly GCF_031143425.1 of Pleurodeles waltl. Classification (NCBI taxonomy): domain Eukaryota; kingdom Metazoa; phylum Chordata; class Amphibia; order Caudata; family Salamandridae; genus Pleurodeles; species Pleurodeles waltl. The sequence continues at coordinate 1,673,656,867 of NC_090445.1, read as the reverse complement.
CTCTGCCCCGGTCATGATGTGGTGGCCAGACTGCTGCTTTGGCGGCGGTCCGACCACCACTGCGAGTCTGGCAGTCCCAGGACTGCCAGACTCGTAATAAGGGCCCTAATGTTGACTCATTCATCCACCCTTCCTTAACATCAATTCCTAAGAATGATGAACTATGGCCGCCATCTGTTGTCCATCTGATAGTTCTTCCAAGTCTCCCTCCTCACTTACCTTCATTTATACCTAATCTTCCTTCATTTTAAGCACTATGGCCCTCATTATGACATTGGCGGTAAATCGCACTTACCGCCATGCCGACTGCCCCCAACATAATGCCGCTGCGGCGGATAACCGCCAAACATATTATGACACACACATACCAATCCGTCACTATACAGCCACACACACAAGTCCGTCAGCCCAAAGGTCAGTAATAAACTGGCAGTAGCAAAACCCACACAGTTACGCCAACAGAACTATACCCACAACATTATGACCCATGAATCACTGCTGCAGACATTCAATGGCGGTAAACCATTGGTGGAACATACTGCCGTGCTCAAAATACACACACTCAAACAAAACTACACCACATTGGACAATTCAAACTACACACACCTGACACCCATACACACCACACCCACACCACTATAAAACACACACCCACATTACCCACAACCCTTTACGGCTAGAAAGAATTGCCACCAGAGAGACATACAGCAAGAGTACCCACACAACCAGAGCCACAGAACATCATCACCTATACACCATCCACGCACCTTACATCACACACCCCAACACATCACCCCACACACCCTCACCCACACCACTCACACTACACCACATCATGGCACCACAACAACACCCCAGGTTCTCAGAGGAGGAGCTAAGGGTCATGGTGGAGGAAATCATTTGTGTAGCGCCACAGCTATTTGGATGACAGGTGCAGCAGACATCCATTGCTAGGAAGATGGAGCTATGGCAGAGAATCGTGGACAGTGTCAACGCTGTGGGACAGCACCCCAGAACAGGGGATGACATCAGGAAGAGGTGGAACGACCTACGGGGGAAGGTGTGTTCTGTGGCGGCAAGACACCAACTAGCTGTACAGAGGACTGGTGGTGGACCCCCACCTCCTCCCCCACAACTAACAACATGGGAGGAGCAAGTCTTGGCAATCAGGCATCCAGAGGGCCTGGCAGGAGTAGGAGGAGGTCTGGACTCTTATGGGTCAAAACTCTATTACTATCCCTCCCCTACCTGCATGCCAGCACAAACCCCCACCCTCACCCTCACTCCCATCACATTACCACCTCACACATACCCCATCATCAGAACCCACTCATCCCAATACCAAGCCCTGCATGCAACACCAATGCTTGGACACCCCTGACAGACCTTTATGGACACCTATCACCACTGCATGCGCACTGGAGAGAATCACCTAGCCCACCAAATAGGCAACTCACACAAAGGCTAATCTGACAGTGCAACAACAACCATAGAGGTCAACACACCCATGCACAATATGTCACACGCAGAAACAATAACACTGCATTCACATCCCCACAGGTACCCCAGCCAATGTCACCAGTGAAGAGGTGCCAGCAACATCCAGTAACCCCCCCAGAAGAGGCCCACAGTTATGACAGCAGCTCTGCTCACCTGGATCTGGATGACCAACCTGGCCCATCAGGGATCTCCCGACAGTCGGTTATCCAGGCACAGTCATACAACACTACAGAGCCTCCCCCCCTCAGGAAACACCACCACAGCACCCACCCAGCGGGCCCATACCTCTGTCCCCAGGACACGTCAATCAGCAGTGTGTCCACCTCTACAGGGACCCCAGGCCACCCCACAAACACAGAACAATCAGGGCCCTGAGTCAGAGGACAACAGGGAAGCTGGGAGGGCTGCTGTGCGACAGGGGGAGGACAGGCCTAGGGAACCGACTCTCCAGGAGACACTCACCGCGAGCCTGGGACCATACCAACATTTCCAGGATACTCTGGGCCAGATACTGGACAAGTTGCAGGAGAACATGAGGCTGCAGGAGGGACAGTACCTGGGGATCAGGGAGGACTTGAAGGACATCAACACCACCATGGTCTCCATTGCAGGTTTGCTAGCAGACACGGCCAACACTATGAGGGAGGTAGTGGCGCACCACTTGGACACTGACACTAGCCAAATCGATTAACAGCCCTCCACCTCCGCTGCCTCTAGTGGATAGGAGGCCCCGCCACAGGACCAACAGGCAACCAGCACTCCTCCCCCGCAGAAGGAGAACCACCCCACAAATGTTCCCTGCAATCCAGGCAGAAGCCAGAGACTATTGCCAAGACCCCCGCCAGGAAATAAGACTCTCCTGATTGTCACCCTTGTGTCCTACTCTGTCATCCTGTCCACCTTGAACTGCCATTGCTCCCCTTCCTATGCACCCTTGGACAATGCACCTGTGATACAAATAGACTGGACTCTATCCTGGACTTTCCTCCATCATCAACCCAGCCCATTCCACTACCCCTCCTACTTCTTAGCACTTAAATAAACACCCTTTGAAAAAAAGGAGTATATCAAATGATTTAAGTATGTATTTGTTTAACCAGGTTAAAACATTGCAATTCAACTGTACAGTAATGTATACATAGGAAAGACCTGTAGTTGGCTGCAGTCAACACACCAGGAGCGATAGTGGGGCACAAATATCTTCAAATAGAGATGCCAAAGGGTACAGTGAGTGGCCACAGAAGTGGGAAAAACAGTCTGCCAGTGACAATGTCAAACACAAAACTGTCAATTAAATGTGAATTTACACTGTCTTACCTGTGTGTCATTGGAAGTATTGGCAAATTATTGCACTTCTGTTGTCCTCATCCTCATCCTCTGCCTCCTCATCTTCACTGTCCACATGGTCCACTGCTCCCACATGGACATCTCCAGCTTCTTCCTCCTGCAGAAAAGGCACCTGACGACGCAAGTCAAGGTTGTGCAACATACAGCATGCCATGATGATCTGGTAGACCTTCTTGGGTGAGTAGCACAGGGATCCACCTGTTAAATGGAGGCAACAAAACCTGGCCTTCAGCAGGCCAAAGGCCCTCTCTATAATTCTTCTTGTTTGCCCATGTGCCTCATTGTAACGTTCCTGTGCCCTTGTCCTGGGATTCCTCACGGGGGTCAGTAGCCAAGAGAGGTTGGGGTAACCAGAGTCACCTACAAATATTGAAGGACAACTGTTAGCCACACACTATCCTATATGGCCCACACCACACCCATACACCAACATCCACTGGATGGGAACCAGGGCTCACCTATTAGCCACACCCTGTGCCTCTGGAGTTGCCCATCACATTTGGGATGCTGCTATTCCTCAGGATAAAGGTATCATGCACAAACCCAGGATATTCTGTAATGACGTGGGAGATGTACTGGTCCGCCAGGCACACCATCTACACATTCATGGAGTGAAAGCTCTTTCGATTTCTGAACACCTGTTCATTTCGCTGGGGGGGGGCACACACATGCAATATGTGTCCCATCAATTGCCCCAATAATTGTGGGGATATGTCCCATTGCATAGAAATCAGCTTTCACTGTGGCCAAATCCTCCACCTGGGGGAAAACGATGTAGCTGCACATTTGTTTAATCAGGGCAGACAACACTCTGGTCAGCACTCTTGAGAACATTGGCTGAGACATTCCTGCTGCCAAGCCCACTGTCAATTGGAAGGAGCCATTTACCAGGAATTGGAGCACGGATAGCATTTGCACAAGAGGGGGGATCCCGGTCAGGTGACGGATAGCAGAGATAGAGTCTGGCTCAAAAATCGGGCACACAGCTCTGTGATTGTGGCCCTGTCCAGTCTATAGGTGAGGATAATGTGCCTGTCCTCCATTGTTGCCAAGTCCACCAGGGGTCTGTACAAGGGAGGATGTCTCCATCTCCTATTCATGCACAGCAGTTGCAATCTAGGGGGTAAAATGTTGAGCATCAGGTCATTATCTCTAAATTCCAACCACTACAGTTCAATGCATGCTGTGATTGTAACGTTATTTTGTTGGAGATGTCAAAATGGTGCATTTGTGTACTGTGTCACAGTTAGGATCCATGGCCTGCCACCCCCCTGAAATGGCGTCCAACTGTCCTGTATGGAGGGACAGGTGGATATGAGGTAATTCTGCTGACACTGTGCTACGTTGCGGGAGGGGGTCGAAAACCCCTGTACAACTCCTCATTGGTTAACATTGGTGACGGTATGCACCGCCGCGGACGTAACCGCCATTTTCTATCTGTTCACTCACTTGCTACCTGACCTTCAACAGTAGAGGACCTACACTGCATGTGCTGGTGTGACCTGTGTCTGGAACTGACCATGGCTCGTGTGACTAGGGAAAGGGCGCCTGCCTTCACCTCAGCGGATTTGGAGCGACTGGTGGATGGGGTCCTACCCCAGTCCCGAATGCTGTATGGGCCTCCAGACCAACAGGTGAGTACACTGTGGAAATGATGCATGTGGCATGAATGCATGGAGTGCTGTCATGTAGGTGGTGGATGGGCCCTGGTCAGCATGCAGCATGTATGGTGGGCCTTGTCTGTGCTACTGGGGATGGGAAGGGGCATGGTGGGCCATGAGTGTAACAGGCAGGACGGTTGGACTAATACCTTTACCTGTGTCCATTTCCCTGCAGGTCAGTGCCCATAAAAAAGGGTATATGGTGTGCCATCGCCAAGGACACCCGGACCCTGGAGGTCTACGGCAGGTGGAGCACCCACTGTCGGAAACAGTGGGAGAACCTGAGACGCTGGGCATGGAAGACCGCGGAGGCCCAGCTGGGGATGGCCGCCCAACGAGGAAGGGGTGCCCGTCGAACCCTGACCCTCCCGATTGCCCGCATACTGGCGGTGACCTATCCGGAGCTGGATGGGTGCTTGGGGGCATCACAGCAGCCACGAGGGGGTGGGTACAATTCCCAATATACAACTTTCGCATGGTGAGGTGGGATCTGGGTGGGGGGGTGTGGGCTCTGTGGGTGCCCCTAGGCCAGGCCTGTATAGCAGGTTTGGTCCCATGTTGGGCAGGGATCTGATGTGAAAGTACTCCAACCAAGCTAATAGACATCCACTACTGGATAGGGGTCTGTGGGTCTCAGGTATGCTGCAACTGTTGTTAGGTGTCCCTATCCATGGCCTGGTGACTAGTATTGTGACTAGTAGTGCATTACCTAGTGCTTAGGGCTGTTCCTTGTGTGTGAGTGTGTCGTGTATGCCAACGGTGGTGTTGTTGGTGCGATTGATCAAGTGTATCCTTTGTGTCTCCCCCCCCTCTTTTTGTTTTGTCACCCTGTCCTTATGCGCATTAGTATCATCTGGCAGAGGAGCAGAGGCACCGGCGATGGAGGGAGCTGCATCCCACAGGACCCAGGATGCTGAATCCACCAACGGTGAGGGTACCAGTGGGACGGAGGGTGAGGGGAGCACCACGGCAGAGACAGGAGGGGACAGTTCGTAAATGGATTCCTCCTCCGATGAAAGCTCCCTGGTGATGGCGGACACCTCTGTGCCCACCCCATCTACAGGTACAGCCGCCACGCCCATACCATCACCACCCTCCTAGCAGCCCCTCAGCGGGTTTCCCATGCCCGCTTACCCAGGAGGGTGGGCATCTCCTTCACCCAGGCACCTCAGGCACTGCCCCAGTTAGCCCTGCTGCCCTGAGTGAGGAGGCTATTGACCTGCGATCAATCTCTGTTGGACAATCAACCATTGTGTATGCCATCCAGGGGCTGGCAGCCCAAATGCAACCGACAAATGCATTCCTGGAGGGCATTTGCACTGGCATGGTGGCCCAACATAGATCAATCCAGGCTCTGGCCTCCTCGATGATGGCAGCCATTGTCCCTGTTTCTAGCCTCACCCCTACAACTTCCTCTGCCCAATCCCATTCCCCTCAACCCTAACCTACCCCAAGCCCACAGTCAGACATGCATGCACCCAGGACAACACACAAGATTGGACATGGCAAACACAAGTACCACACTTCATCCCACAGGCACTCACACAAACACCATCCAGAATCAGACATACCAACATCCACTACGTGCACTGTGGCACCCGCGTAGTCGCCATCCACCTCCCTCCCAGTTGCGTCTCCACTCACACCTGCATGCACTGCATCCTCATCCACTACCCCCATCACCAGCACACCTAACAGCACACGTCCCTCACTGGCAGTCACCACCCCCCCTTCAATGCACACGTCCCCTGTGTCCTCTCCCCCTGTGTCTGTGCCCCTTCCTCCCAAAGTACACAAACGCAAGCACTCAGACACCCAACAGCCATCCACCTCACAACAGCATCCAGCCCATGCACCTCCACCCAAAAACAGCAGGGAGACACCTCCTACCACCACTCCCTCTTCCTCCACTACCAAACCATCTAACTCTTCCCACCCCAATTTTCCCTAAGAAGTTTTTCCTTTCCACCATTGACCTCTTCCCTACCCCTAACCACCCCGTCCCTCACGTCAGGCCGGGGCGGTCAAAACCCAGGCAAGCACCTTAGTCACCCAGTCCACGGGCACACTTGTGTCCACAGCTACTCCAGGTAGGAGAGGATCCCGGGCACCAGCCATCCACACTGAAAAGGTGCCTGCACCAAGTGCTGCAAGGAAGGGCAAGGAGGCACCGCCAGCTGCTGCAAGGAAGGGCAAGGAGGCACCCCCAGTTGCTGCAAGGAAGGGCAAGGAGGCACCCCCAGCTGCTAAACAGAAGGGCAAGGAGGCACCCCCAGCTGCTAAATGGAAGGGCAAGAAGCAATCCCCAGCTGCTGAAGGTAAGAGCAAGGGGCCTGCACCAGCAGGCAGATAGGACAAGGGGCCTGGTGCTGGGACTACATTGGAGCCCCCACCACTAACCATGGTGGATCAGCCGTCCGAGGCTGCAGGGGAAGGGCTGGAGCCTCCCCCCACCACTGCCAGCACCGCCACCAGCACCGCCACCTGCACCGCCACCAGCACCGCCACCAGCACCACTGCCAGCAGCAGCCCCAGTGGGCAGCCGTCCGAGGCTGCAGGGGAAGGGCTGGAACCTCCCCCCACCACTGCCAGCACCACCACCAGCAGCAGCAGCCCCATTGGGCAGCTGTCCGGGGCTGCAGGAGAAGGGCTGGAGCCTTCCCCCACCACTGCCAGCTCCACCATTAGCAGCACCACTGCCATCACTGAGCAGCCGTCACTGCCGGCGGACAGTATGTAGTCCTGTGGCAATGGGCTGTTGTGCGGCCTGCCCTTTGCAAATCCTGTGGGTCTGACACCCAGCTGAGAGACTGTCACCTTGAACTCTCCAAGATATGCATCACTGGGCACAATGCCCCCTACAGAACCAGTGGAAGAAGCCATCCACTCGCCCCATCCTCCACAGGATGAAGCTCACTGGGCACAATGCCCCCTCCAGAACCAGTGGAAGAAGCCATACACTCACCACATCCTCCACAGGAAGAAGCTCACTGGGCACAATGCCCCCTCCAGAACCAGTGGAAGAAGCCATATACTCACCCTATCCTCCACAGGATGAAGCTCACTGGGCACAATGCACCCTCCAGAACCAGTGGGCAAATCACCCACTTGAGAGACTGTGACCTTGCACTCCCCAGGACCAGGCAGTGGACAAATCACACACTTGAGAGACTGTGGCCTTGCACTCCCCAGGACCAGGCAGTGGGCAAATCACCTACTTGAGAGACTGTGGCCTTGCACTCCCCAGGACAGAGTGATGGGCATGTTGGCCCCTCCAGGACCAGTGGTGTTGTACCATCTTCCAGCTGAGGTGCCCCCCCCATTCCCCATCCCCCTGAGGTGCCTATCTATTTGCAGTGTTCTCTCCGTGTTGTTGCAGGGGTAAAGTGGGGCCTTGGACTTTGTAATGTGGCCCTGTGGCCCATGGACATTGAGGACTGGGCAGTGTCCCTACATTTGTAAATATGTATATACTTTTTTATTTTAATGCACGTATTTATACTATTTTATCTTATTAACTCACTTGAATCAATTCCTTTTGTCCTTGCATTATTCTTGAGGGGTACGGGGTGAATATGTAATGTTATTGCATCTGCTTGTGTGTATGGTGTTGGGGTTGGGGGTCTTGCGTGTTGCGTGTATGTGTGTCACTCTATTTTTCCTCCCACCCCTCCCCTGTGTGCTAGGTGGCAGTACTCACTGTGGTTGTCTTCGCCGGCGTCGGTGTTGTAATGGAGCAGAAGGTAGAAGATCATGGGGAACACATGCAACTCGGGCTCCATGGAGGCGTTGTTCTTCCCTGAGTCTCCATTGGTGAGTCGTTTCCCTTCTGTGCAGTGTTTCCGCCAAGCTATTGGAAAAGGTGGGGGATTGGTGTCTCATAATTCAGTGGGCGGAACATTGTCATTCGCCTGGCTGTAGGCGGTTACCGCCGTGGTGCCTGTTGATTTCGCCCTGGCGGTCGGTGTGTTAAAGTGGCTGTTTGTCTGAGAAGTTTCTGCTGTGGTCATAAATTCATATTTATTACCGCCAGCCTGTTGGCAGTATTACCACCGTTTTATCACCAACCGCCAGGGTCGTAATGAGGGCCTATGTTCTATAATACTACATCCCTTCCACTCTAGAAAGCAAATCTTTGCAGTTCCATTCTTGTCTTGTTTCACTGTTCTTTATATAATGAATGATTGGCTCACCCACGGTCAGGTTTTAACTACATGGATCCTTAAATAGTACTACTGCTGTTACCACTGCAAATAACAACAACAATCATCATCATAATCATCATTATTAATAATAATAATAATAATAATAATAACCATTATACTATTAATAATCATCATCACATCAATAATGGAAGATACAATGGATTAAGGATCTCTTCAATTGAGTAGTTAGACAGCATGCACAGACAATTCAGCATTTCTGCAAAGTTACAAATACATTCACAAGTTGACAGATAACTAATTTGACGGGTAGGTCTTTCAGACTAGATGTTCAGACTAGGCTTTAAGAGCCATAGACTGATGGATTCTTTGTGCATTAATTTACGGTTCCCCATGATGTGGTACTGTTGTGGCAGCATGCATTTTTGTTGTTCTTTATTTTTTGACCATGCCAAAATGGTCATTTTTTAACGGGACAGAAAAAAATAAAATATGCTCGGGATGCAGCTGAGTAGCTGAAGAGTTCCGTTTTTACTGGGATGGTAGATGGCTTCCCTCTTTTGTGGCACAAATGGTTAGGACAAGAACATGCCAACCTTTCTGACATATAACAGCAAAAAATGAAATTTGATTGTGTTATGATGATTTAGTAATGAACTGCTTTCACCTATGCACCACAGCTCCTGGATATCATTTCCCTTTTTCACCGTAGTTCCTATTTTCTTTCTGCTTCACTTTGCGCCATTGATTCTGTTTTTCATGAGTACCAGGTGTTCACTTTGCACTCTCCTAAACTCTCCTTTTTGTTGATATTTGATGCTGTCTTTTGTAGACAGTTTGAATTAATACAATTTGAGTCTAACGGCAGTGGTCTGTTTTCTCTTGGTGAGAGTGTGACCACTTATGTGGCGCATATTTAATTTTAGTAACACAAACGGATTATGGACTAAGTTGCCCTAAGTGGGAAGGGTATGCCCAGACATGGGTCCCATGCTCACTGTGCCACTGGATTCAAGCTAGCCTGGTTGATTAAGGGTGATACCCTGAAATTGGTCATAGGATGCTTGTTTCCGGTCCAGGGAGAACCTTGCTTGGCAGTTCGGGCTGGACTGTTCCCATGAGGAACAGGGTCAAGACTGATTTGCATATGGCTGGGTCCAAACTGGGGAGGCATGGTGAGCAAAAGAACAAAGGATTAAACCCAGATCTGTGACTGGGGGAGAGTGTTTGCATTGTTTAGCACTCCATCCATCATCCTTTTGTGTTGCTAAAGTTGCCCTAGGTGGGAAGGGTATACCCGGACTTGGGTCCCGTGCTCATTGCGTCACTGGATTCAAGCTAGCCTGGCTGATGAAGGATGATACCCTGAAACAGGTCCCAGGATGCTTGTTTCAGGCCCAGGGAGGACCTGGCTTGACAGTTCGGGCTGGACTGTTCCCATGAGGAACAGGGTCAAGACTGATTTGTATATTGCTGGGTATAAACTGGGTGGCATGGTGAGCAAAAGAACAATTGATTAAAGTTACTAGAAAAGGTGGTTGATGCTAACTGTCGCACATCTGAAACAAAAAGCAACAAAATAGCAAAATAGCATATCATAGAAAAGTCCTGTGATGGGTGCCAGCCTAGTGCAGGAAACCCAGCCACCAAGGGTTTCGAGATGCACACAAACAAAGGCGGAATGCCGAACCACCTATGTCATGTGCTGTGAAATACAGACTATAAGAAAAAGAGCAACCAGGGCACTCCAAAGTAATAAGTCCAGGATGAGTAGATTTGCAGAAGATACTTTAATCCTTTGTAGCGGATAGTTGAATGGAAACGCAATGATATTCAAGTCCACATATTAGAATAGGTATATATGAGTTACAGAAACAGCCAACACGTGTTTCGTCCTCACTGACTTTTTCAAGGCTCAAAAAACTATCATTTGAGTATCTCGAGTAACTTCGTTAAAACTCCATAAGTGATGCTTTAACAACACACTGAGTAGTCCAAAAGGTGTATATAAGTCCCTTCTGGTGAAGGGGACAGGTGTGCGTCTCAAGCAAAAGTCCTGTATCCTGTGGCAAACGCAGCGCATGATAACGCTGCCATGTTATATGGGAAGGCAGGTCCCCGTAGAGTGAAAAAGCCCATGCGCTGCGTTTGATTGACGTGCGCCGATTTCCTCTGACTCCGGAGTCTCGAGTCAGCACAGGCTGGGTCTACTTAGACCTGTCAGACAGTGTTTCCCTACACTACGGATACACTACAGGATACAGGACTTTTGCTTGAGACGAACACCTGTCCCCTTTACTAGAAGGGACTTATATACACCTTTTGGACTACTCAGTGTGTTGTTAAAGCATCACTTATGGAGCTTTAACGAAGTTACTCAAGATACTCAAATGATAGTTTTTGAGCCTTGAAAAAATCAGTGAGGACGAAACACGTGTTGGCTGTTTTGTAACTCATATATACCTGTTCTAATATGTGGACTTGAACATCATTGCGTTTCCATTCAACTATCCGCTACAAAGGATTAAAGTATCTTCTGCAAATCTATTCATCCTGGACTTATTACTTTGGAGTGCCCTGGTTGCTCTTTTTTCTTATAACAATGGATTAAACCCAGATCTGTGACTGGAGGTGAGTGTTTGCATTTTTCAGCACTCCGTCCATCATCCTTTTGTGGTACATATTTAATTTTGTCAAAAAATCCCAATGGAACACTATTATTTGATATAAAATAAAGCCCGTCCCCATATGGCTGCACGGGCAACTCGTGTACTGTTTACTAACTTTTTCAGAATAGGCATTTTCAGAATTGTGACTTAAAATCCAATTTATCATTAAACAGAATTTGAAATTACAATTAATTTGAGTGAGGAATTTTCCTATCTGCTCCCAAACTTGAGTTATCACCTATTAAGTGTGATAAGCAACCTATTTGTATCCAATGGTAGAGATAGGCCTTGCAATTGTGAAAAAAGTCTTTAGAAGTTTTTTTATTACCAGGACATGTAAACTTCAACCCACGTGTCCTACCTTTTTAATACAATGCACCTTGCTTATGAGCCTTTGGGGTTTACCTTAGGGGTGACTTATAGGTATTCAAAAGGAAGCGTTTGGCCTTGTGAAAGGAATATTTTGTCAAGTTGAATTGGCTTCAGTGGCAAGTCTAGACATGAATTACAAGGCTACTTTAGAGAGTGATACAATGACTGCTGCAGGCCAGCATTTAATTTACAGGCCCTGGCTACATGTAGTACCATTTACTAGGGGCTTACGATTAAATTGTGCCAATTAAGTATAGGCCAGTTGAACTGTGTTTAAGAGAGAGATCACAAGCTCTTTAGTACTGCTTAGCTGTGGTACAGCAAACTGATTCCGAAAGCCAACTAAACAAAACTAGGCAGAACAGTAATGGTGAAGGCAAAACATTTGGGGGACTACCACCCAAGGGTGTCAGGTATCACATTGTGAAGGATTTTAGAGAGTACAAAAAGGATATTAAAATAATTTTGCCTGTTGAGTTTGACTGCCATAATGTTTTTTCATCTTTATTTTGCAAACTTTTTGTGTGGTTGAGATTGTTGCTTCTTTATAAACCTTTTCTGAAAATGACAAACATGTCCACACATCTCATAAATGTAAACACATTTTAGAAATTAGCTCACTGCCTGGCGTCTGCATTGGAGCTAGTTCCTCATCTTCACAGAGTAGATGTTGTTCCAGGTGCAGTACGTAGGGACCAGGCTGAGAAGAAGGTCAGTTCTCTTGTTTTTACTGATATTTAAGGCTCCCTTTCAAGCCTTTCTGAAGTGAAAGGGCTTGTGAGACAATTCCCATTCCTCCAGCCACTGATGTGGGATACCGTGTTAGAAAGGTATCTAACTGGAATAAGTTAAGCATCTCCCATTCTCTGCCCCTGGACCTGTTTCTTGACCACTTGCAAAGAATAGTAGGTAGCCCTGGAACCTAAGGTGGGATGAGAAATCATTGTACCTGCATTGCTGGGTTCTTTTAAGAGTTCTAAATTGGGCCTCCACACATTTTCTTGGGCTCCCAGAAAACTAGACTTTCTGGAAACAGAATTTGAGGAGCAAGACTGAATGAAAACCTACAAAGCCTTTTCTCACATCACATCACATTCCTTCAAATAGAATCTTTAGGATAAGCTACAGTGAAGGTCTGAGAATATTCAGAAATGACAATAAAACATTATTTTGGAATTTTGTATAAGAACCAAACTGCATAAAACTGCTGTCACTGGACTACTTTATTTCACATTGCCAATTATTTTGAAATTATCAAAATCGTAATAACTTTAAACTGAACACCTCCTAATTAACAAATTCATTGAATGTTTTTTTTCTCATGACGTTTATGATAGATTTAAGTAAATTACGCCTGCAATACATTCATTTAGAATGCCAATTCTTTAGTACTTCTACAAAAATCAAAAATATGTGCACTGGTACAAAAAGAAAACACACCTGCCTAGCACAGGAGCTCAAGTCATTGAAAAACATTTATTGTGTAACAAATAATGTTACAATTTAATTTAGATTTACCACATTTTAATATTACAGATAATAAGATTTAGGTAGGTCTCTTCGTACATTAACCGGATCTGCAGGTTATAATAGGCAGAGATGTCCATATTTTTGTGAGTTGCCCTGGCATATCTGCAACCTAGGGTATCTCATTCATTATGAGCTATGATACAAAAGGCATTTATGTGTTTAAAGCATACCCAATCGTTGATAAATTCAAGTGAAAGACATTTTACAAAAATGTAAAAAGTGAGATGCCACAGTTTTATTTCAGAAACGTTGCAGCATTCTCCGCTTTGGAAATCATGTATCATAAAAGGTTGTTTTTTAAATATATATTGAATGTTTAGACTATTCATCTTCTGAAATGCCATTCTTTTTTAATGCTCTTCAGAACTCATATTTTATAGGTATTTCACCAATATTCAAGAACAATGAAATGTTTCATAGCCAATACTTTAATAACGTATGGCATCATTTTAACTTATTATCCATAATTTTTGCACCTGCAAATGTATTTTAATAAACGTGATTTGTTTGGTTGCCAATTGCTGATCAAGTTTTATACCTCTAACTTCACAATCCATTGGGGATAGATAATCTACAAAATTTAACAACGAAGACAAAATTGATAACTGATTCACACATCGAAATTAACCAATAAAGATGGAAATCTGAATATATCAAATGACAATTAAGCTAAATACTAAACATTTCCTAATTGAAGGGTTAATGACCCAAGCATCATACGAAACAGATAATGTACAATATCAATCAAGATCATATTGTGACTTAAGGTGCCCAAACAGTACGAAACAAATACCTGAGTTAGGAGTTTGATATTGACATTCAGGGCCTCATTTTGAGTTTCGCTGCCCGCCAAACTCTTTAGAACGGAAAACCGCCACTCCGGTGTTCTGCCCTCTGGCCCTAAACAGCGTTTCTACCTGCTGGCCCAGCAGAACACTCACCACAACATTGAGGCCAGCTCGTAATTGAGTCGGCGACAACGTTGCGGGGCGTCAGGTGCGACAGCACCCATCGCGCTTTTCACTGCCCATAATTCGAGCAGTGAAGAGCGTGACGGTGCTGTCCATGGGGGTCCCTGCACTGCCCATGCCATGTGTATTGGCAGTTCAGCCCCCGGCTCCCTGGCTCCGCCGGGGAAAGCAGGCAGAGAGGGACCCGTAATCCTCAGGGCAGCGCTGCTGTCAGCGCTGCCCTGGTGGATTAAGGCCGCCGGCACCACCAGGCTATCAACTTGCGGTAACCTGGCGGCGCCGGCGGTTGGACCATGGCGGCATGCCAAAGCAAGAGTGTTGTATTAGAGAGACCTAGGCCCTCATCACAACTTCGGCGGTCTTTTCCAGAGACCGCCTAAGCCACCGGTTTGCTGGTGGTCTTAAGACAATCCTAATACGACTGTCTCTGAATTCCACCCAAAATCGGGTGGAATTCTGAAACTAGGCATGCTGGCGGTCGGCGGTACAGAGGCGGTACCCGTACCGCCACGCCAAAAAGAGACCGCACACTGTATTACATCCCGTATTACGGTGTGGTGGTGTCCAGATGGTGAGCTGTGTATGCGGTGCAGGGGGGAAGGGGGTGTGAATGTATATATGCGCTGGGGAGGGGGAAATATATGTGTGTGCAAGTGCGGTGTTTGTGTATGTATGTTAGTGTGAAAGGGGGTGTATGACGCAAGTGCGTGGGTGAGTGGGGGGGAGTTTGTGTGTGGGATTATGTGAGTGCAAGTGTGCGGGTATGTGGACATGTGTGTGAGTGTATCCTGTCACCAGGGTGCAAGACCACCATTTTTTGCTGGCCGTGCGACTGGAAGAAAAATGCTGTTGATCTCCCGCCTAGTGATACCACTAGAGGTATCACACCTTCCTCTATGCTGGAGGTCCTCACCTCCAGCCCGGCGGAACGCGGTAATGTGGTGGCCATGGGTGGAGGCTCAGCAGTTTGGCTTCGGCCAAACTCCTAATTTGGCAGTATTCACCGCTGGCCCATTGGCGGTGATACCGCCACAGCCGCCCTGGTCTTCGGACTGCCAGGGTCGTGATGAGGGCCATAGTTTGTAATTAACTCTAGACTAAAGGAACCGAAATTTGCAACCAAAAAAAGGTACCTCCTCCACGAGACCCGATAGAAGTGGCATAGATGTAATTCCCTACGTTATAGCCAGGTTGTCATGAACAAAAAGGGCTGTGATTGTCAGAGTGAACCTAGAGCTGAGATACAATAGTTTTTACAAGTATATTGCCTGTGGAGGACCTGCTAGTGATGGACATCTGCTAGATGGTGAAGTCAAGGTTCAGCATCTGAATGTGACTGGATTCTCAAATGACTTACCTACTTACTACCTGTTATGCTGACTGACACATAGGATAGTACCTAAGGACCTCCACTTTTGTCTGTCTTGGGCATCTTTCTGTACAGTGCCCCAGCTGTGGCTCAGGGTCTTCCTTTCTGTTTTCACAGTTGTCCTCCAAGGGTTCCTTGGCCTGCCTCTGTTCTGTTTGCCTTTAGGGGTCCAGCAGGGAACTGTTCTTGTGATGGAGGTTTGTTGTCTTCTGATGAAGTGCCCTATCCATATCCATCTTTTTCTCATAATGATGATGTCCATACTCTCTTGTTTGCATCTGGTGAGCAGTCCCTGGCTGGAGATGGTTTGCAGCAAGAAAATTTAAAATATTATTTTCAGGTGATGATGTGCAAGGCTGACAGTTTGGTGATGTTGCCTTTTGTCACCTGCCAGTATTCTGATCCATATGACAGTGTGGTGTTGGTGCTGGACTAAGATGATCTCCACTAATTGTTCAGCATATTAAAAGCATTCCTGACCTTGTTGAGCCTGCTCTTGATGTCACTGCCTGCCCTCCCTCATAACTAATAGCACTGTCTAGGTAGGTGAATTCTTCAGTCATGGGTTTTCACCCACCTTCCATCTTGATTGATGAAAGGTTTGGGCACTGTCCAAGGCTTTCTCACAATTAATGGAGTTGATGTATAGCTTTCGATTATCAAATGAACTAACAGCAAACTGCCTGTGCATCTTTCATGGGTTTTAGCGGGTGACGAATAAGTACTTACATATCACTGAACATTGTCTTTCATGACATCATTATTTATCATTTATTATTTTGTTACATCAGAGTAGAAATGTAGACTTCTAAAGTTGACCCTGCAGATGGTTTTGTATACATATTGCTATACTGTTCCAAAATGGCCATCACGTTGCGTTGGTACTCAATCTGGCTGCCATTTTCAAAGTATTCAAAATAAGAATCAAAGATGACCACTCACCACCATTTTCTTTGTCATTGTTTGTGCTGCAGTTTTACAAGCATTGACAAAAGCCAGTACTGGCAGCGAACAACCACTGGCAAAGTGAGACCAACTTTCTGTACCAATTCATGTTGGTCTGTGTTTCTTATGCTATTTGCCATTTTCTGTTACTGTCTACAAACTGTAATTTATTTTGAACTGATACATTTTAAATGATCAGGCATTGAAATTCCCTTCAAGTGTTAGTTGTATTTCAGATCTAGCTTGCTGTAGGGGAGAAACATTAAATTCAACTTTCAGATGTGCATTATTGCTTCAGCAGACAGCATAGGTAAACATCTTGCTGCTGCTATGACAACCATAATCCTTCTGCCATCATTCTATGCCTTCTTTCTTGTAGGTTGAATTAGGATTTCGAGAGTGCTCATTATGAAATTGCTTTCTTCATAAGTTTAAAATATTTTGACATTTTTGCGTTGTTATTCAAGCCATATCTGTGAAAAATTCACAATGTTAACAAAAGATCACATAAGAACAGAACCTACCAGGTAGGGTAAGAAGCTATTGAAATGTTTAGCTTTCTTTGGGTACGTAAAATACATTACAGGTTTGTACAGAAAGCAGGTAATAATGCACAAAGTGACTACTGAATGTGAATAGGAACATGGTTTACACAGGAGAGCCCAACACAGGCCCGGGAGGATTTTAAGCATAACCACAGACTATGTAAATTCTTTCCTTTGCCATTAATTGTTTGCAGAATTATCTTATAAGTACATCATGAAAATCTGCTATGTCTCTGGCCTTGTTGGATCTATACTGGACATCCTTGCACTGTCTTACATAGAGCATCATCCCCATTAAGAAAGTGTCTTAATGGGTCATCTTCTCCACTCAGCACTGATACTGGGTCGCTTCTGCCAAGTTTGAGGAATGTCATCGGGCATTGAGCTGAAACCGATAGTCACAGGTAAAGAACAGCTGGTTTGGGCATCAAGAAAAGCAATGTTCTGGTGCCCCTCCTTAAAGTAGCACTTAACATGAACACACCCTTAAACAAACAGAGTTAGATACCAGTTCACTTCGGGCCAGTCTACACAATGCAAATTCAACACACATTATTGGAATCAGGCTCTGATGCAACACTGGTGCACCAAGAAGGGTGATACTAAATGTATAATCAACATCAAAGGAGGCCTCCCTGGCAAATCATCCTACATGGATTGAATTAACTCTCTACCAGGACTGTCCAATCTGCGGCCCCTGAAGACCAGACCAAGTAACGTTTTCAGGATACCCACTATGTGAGTGGTACCGATTGCAATTTATTTTATGCATATATGTTTCACATGTGCTGAAGGTTCTGCATGATTGTGGCATCTGAGGACTGGAGCTTGACATCCCGCTGCACAAATAAACCTGGGCTCATTCCTCTGGCCCAACCTATCTGCCTGGGACGTGCCCAGTCCACAGGCCTAATCTGTCAGACTGGGCAGTACTCTGTCCCCAGGCCTAACCTATCAGTCTGGAAAGTGTTCTGCCTCCAGGCCTCACCTACTAGCCTGGGCAGTACCTTGTCCCCACTCCTAACTTATCAGCTACGACAGTGCTCTGTCCCCAGGCCTATCCCATCAGCAAGGGCAGTGCGTCACCAGACCTAACCTGCCAGCCTGCCAGTACTCTGTCCCCAGGACTAATCTACCAGCCTGTGCAGTGCCTTTACATGGGATTGTCTCCTTACAGTAAGGATGGTGAAACGTTCTTTAATCTTCATGCGTGGAGGACCTTAGTTCACTAGCTTCATCTTCACTTTAATGCTCAAATGCATTTCCCTGGTGTCCAATAATGTTATTTCTTTCCTAGAGCAACAGTGAAAGTCTGACTCATAGTATTTCAGCTGGCTATTAGATACTAGGCCTGAGGGTAGGGTTGTGGTTACTGCGGTGGCATGGGGAAGACCTGAAATGTGTATTTCATGAGATAGGATTTGTAGATCAGCTCCTACGTTTTAAGTAGAGGGATGATATCAACATGCTTTAGTTATTGTCGGAGAGTCAATTAGATGTGCAATGTGTTTGACACCAAGTTTTGTGGTTCACGTTGAAGATGTTCACAGCAGGAATGTCTTTTCCAGGATGCTTCGTCTGTGATTTCTACTTCTTTGGCAGGTGCAGACTCAGAGGTGGGTGATAAAATCTGAGGTTAATGAAGTCGGAAGCCAGCGAAGCAGGTGATGTAGTCCTTTGCCTAGCAGAGGCAAGTGCATTGTCTTTAATGTTTCCATGTGCACAGGTAGTTGATTGGGCATTTACACAGGTATTTAGATCTGCATATTTTGAGGTGGATAGAGCAAACTGAGCCAAAGTAAGGCAATTCATTGAGAAGCAAAGATAAACTTTTTCCCTGGGGTGGTCAACTATTGTACATACAAAGATGTCAACAGGCTGCAATGACATTTCAAGATCACCTATCCAAATACTTTTTTGAGGAGGCAAGCATTTTATTGGAGGTTGGTGAATCATCTCAGTGGCTGGCTGCTCTTCTGCCTCTGACTTCAGTTCTGGTTTTGCTGGGACTACTCTGGTTTGTTAGTGGAAGCCCTTCTTTGTCAAGCACAGAGGTGCCATTGTCCCTAGTGTCTTTGAGCACCCAGGGTAATGGTAGGTGTCAAAGGATCTGATCATGGCTGGTGTATTCCAAGTGGTACACTTGTATTGACAGAGGGGTTTGTTGGGGGTACATGGGTAATGTTTGCACTTTTCACAAAAGTCTTACTTTTTGAAGCATCGCCAGGAGAGGCTTTGTCCTGCCAGTGATGTGACTTTGCAGTAGTAAAACTCAAAGATGCAGGAATAAAATGGGTAAGTGTCTATCCATAAATGCCTAGGTTTGGTGTTCTTGATGGTCAATTGACGATTACATTTTGATTCAAATTTATGTGGTTGTTCCAAAGAAGTTGAATAAAAAATAACTGGACAAGTAGATTGACCTATTTGTCAGATTAAGTGTGGCTCCCTGGACTAACCACGGACTGGATTTTCTATACCCCATTTGGATGATGTCATTTGGATGCACCATCAAAGTAGGACTATTTAATTGCAGCACCTGATGATACTGTGGGTGTGTGGATCTTGTTAGTGGTGACCTAAGTCTGGCCAGGGAAGCATTGTGACGTCAGTTCCTCAGATTACCAATACTTAGTGCTGGTTATTCCTGCGCATCCATGGCTGTCCGACAACTCAAACTCCTTGCCCTGACTCTCTGCTCCACTAGATTGTTTTGTAATAATCTGGAAGATGCTTCCAAAGATTGCTGGTGTGTTATCAGTGATCCAGGATTACTTTATACCTAATGTCAGACTCATTGATCAAGTTGTTTTTTGTAATCTCGTGAACCGGTACATGTAAGAATGCAATCTTTTTTGCTCGCAGTCTTAGCTAGCAGTCTATAAAGTCCTTTGGCAAAGTCATTCAAGCCAAGCATAAGCAAATGGTATCAATGGCAGTGTCTTGTCAGAGATGGAGGGCTGGAAAGGAATGCAGGTATGTGCTGAGATTTCTTTTGCTGTTGTTCAAGCCCTCCTACTCTTGCAGCTGGACGGTGGCAATGTCCTCCTTCAAGATCCTCGATACTCCACATCTACCTTCCCTAAAGGTATCCTAAACCCTGCAGCACAGGGTCTCAAGAAATAAGACCATATCTCTCCACCCTGATAGAAATCTACAGTTCCCCTTCCCAACCAACATTT
Organism: Pleurodeles waltl; assembly: GCF_031143425.1. Taxonomy (NCBI): domain Eukaryota; kingdom Metazoa; phylum Chordata; class Amphibia; order Caudata; family Salamandridae; genus Pleurodeles; species Pleurodeles waltl. The sequence goes on along the minus strand of NC_090445.1, from coordinate 1,673,636,613 downwards.
TCAAACCCAGCAGCATCATCTACAAAGCCATTACAACTGGCATCCTGACCTATTTCGCCCCCATGCCGACCCATTTCAGTGACTCTTGGCACGCAAGCAGCCAGGACACCATCTAAATGGAGGTGAAGAATTGCAAAAAGAATAAGCAAGGCAGCATGCATTCTCAATTTCTGCAGCTGCAATCTGGTGCAGCATGCCTGTATGCAGCAGGACAGCCCCCGCTCTGTTACGATTGTACTACTGCATATCGAGGCTATGAATATCGTGGCACAAGAATATTGTGGGCAAAATACTGAAGATCAAAATATTCAAATGGAAATGCATACATAGGAAGTGTAGATTTACAATTCCTAACTTCTCATCTATTTACTATTTACTCTGAAGGTATATATATTGTTAAAGTACATATAGGTAGAGTTAGTCATAGAAAATCTATATTAAGTTACCAATATGTTTTCCTCCACATTTGCCTCCCTTGATATTTTAGCTTTGCTATTCAGGGCTTACACCTCTTATTCCAATTTAAGAAAAATAGAATGAACACCTTTTAAAGACTATGACATCAGGATGGAGTAACAGCCCACTTCCTCAGTCATAACTCCATAACTCATTTTCACCCTCAATAACTATTGTTTGAATCACTCCTTTCGACCCTGTCCATCACTGCACTGATTGTTCACTATGTGTACACTATACAAATACCACATGCACATATAACTCTATAGAGTGCACTCAGTTAGAAATCAGCCAAGAGGTGTTCTTTTTTGGGTAGTGGCAGAGGGGTGGAAGAAATGCAAAATTGTAAATATCAGTGGGGATTTAGACTTTTGAGTTATAAAATTGCATTATATTTCACACATTTGGAATATCGTCTAATTTTCTATACAAGACGTTTTTCTATACCAATAAACATTGAGGACTTCACTTTCAAGAAATATTGAACAATATTTACAGGGTCTCAGCTCAGAACAGACTGTACAAGGGTCAAGTTAACCAAGCTTCTAATTAATTAGGTGCCATAATGCCTGTGTATAATTTATTGTATGTCACCTCTGCAAGAAACGAGTATTTCTATTGAGAGATGATTTTCATATACAGGGCGTTGAAAGACCATTAAGATAAAGAGGCCATAGGACACCCAGGGAGACATGTCCCTGCAAAGCTGGATCATCTGTGTGCCTGCTAATTTAGCCCTCTGCATGTTATAATGAATATCTGGCATTGTTTTTCGTTGTATTATTTACGCTAGAAAAAAAATTACTTGGCCCATGAGGTTATATAATATCTGGGAGGGCAATGTTAAAATTGCAGCAAAGATGCTGGAACGGGGTGAATGATCAATGCTGTTCATTTCTTGTAAAACAATTTCCAGCAGATCTATTAATAAATTGTGCGATGTGCTGGAACATCACCTGTGTTGTAGAGCCTTGAGAGTCCATGAGACAGCAGGATCCACAAACCGGTTGTCCATACTGAGTGGCTGCACTGTATTGTGGAAGGGAAGGGAGTATCACCATAGTGCTTTCTAGCATAGGTTTCGTCCTGGAAGGTATCCTTCCATCACAAAATACTCTGTTTTCACAAAGTCTGAAACACACTGGATGTGTGCTGTACAAAGCAGCACACCTACATTTTGAAATGTTACGGGAAATTAGAAGATTTCTCCAACTTGCCTTGGGGAAGTGTGATCAGGCTTCTATTGGGATAAATGATGAATTTTTGCAGGCACAACCATTGGACTCTAATGTTGTCAAGATGTTTTACATAAGTAGATAATTTATAGTATTAGTTTTTCTCTAGCAGCACATTTGGGAGGAGGGCAGACATGAAGAATGTATTGCTGTTTACCAATCCCAGCATCCTCCCATTCGTTCAGTAACATCAGACTTCAGAGTGTAGTTCTCTATTTGTGAGCAGTGTGGGATGCCCAGGGCTACACAAATCTATGTGGATTGTTAGGTATGACTTGACAACCCTGTTGTTGCATGACCTTATGTGATCAACAAAAAAGAGCTTTCAGAATACAACAGAGAGAGTGGTTAGCCTCCTTCCATACTAAAAAAATGAATGTCTATATTACACTCTATACTCTGCATGTTTTGCCTTTTTTTCCGTGTGTTTTCCTTTTTGATAAATTTTGTAAGGCACTGGAATTTATCAGGGGAAAACTGTGAGGATGCAATAGCTATCACAACTCATAATTCGGATCCCTGTGCAAACATGCTACAGGGATCTTAATTTAGCCTTGAGCTCGTAATGACGGCCCAAGTGTGTTAAATTCCTCACAATTCATAATTCGGGTCTTCAATGCAATTTGAAGTGTTTGTAAATCCCATTAGGAATGGAAATTCACGTTATGTAAATAGCAACATTAAATTTTCAATTGCAAATGCTGCTATTCATGTATTTAAGAGATACTTAGATGCACATATAACTTTGTGAACCATGCTTCGTGTCACGAGGCCCCACTTCATCTATAGAGGGAAATCTGAATATGTCCTATATATATGAGGACTGGGGAATTACAAGCAGATCTCATCTGTGCACCTGAACCCACTGAGCTACCTTATTAAGTGAAGTGGCTGTCAGGACTGTGTCGGATGGGTGATGTGGTTGTTCCACTTATTTCATGGCATTGAAAAACTAAATCAATACTACACAGAGAGTGGTGACGAAAAGTTGGTGTACGTTTTTCCAGTTTCTCTGTTTTAAAGTTATAGAGTGCAGATCCACTTTTCTTGCATATATGGCACTACCTGATATACCTCCCTCTCAAAGATGGGTTTTTCTCACATCAAAAGATTCCTACAGAACATCACAATGTTTCCAGTTCTGGTTCACTTGTGCATTGGCTAAACCACAGGTATCAAGGTGCAGCAGTTTCCGTGTCTAGACTGGCCATGGCGGAGATTCTGAGAAGTCTTTTTTTGATGTTTTCAGTCTATAGTGATGAATTTAGGACCAACATCAGATGCCACCTTAGGGGATATTCTTCCATGATAAATGCAGACTACTTTTGTATTATCGTTAGAAGAGTAACAGCTGGACAGTCCTACGTTTGCTGATCTTACGTCCATGTTGTTGTGTATTAGAGCAACATATAATTGGAACACCAAAGCATACAGTTAGGGCAAGATTTACTTTAATGTTGCATCGAGGTTGCATCACTTTTGTGGCCCAGTTCTGATGCAAAATCATTTTTGACATTTACCAATGCGTGTTTAGTAAATACAAAGTAACACAACGCAGCACATAGAGACAATTAAGGGGCAACCCTGTATTCCTAGGAATCGGGGCAGAAAATCTAGACAAAGAAAAGTAATGATTCCCTCGGAAAGATCTTTAAGGCTATACCCTCTTGCCAATTCACAGTACAAATAAATAAACAAACATACATTTAGCTTTATTTGTACAAATGTGTTCTTGTTATTTTGAGAAGAGGGGTAAGATAATAAAAAAAAAAAAGTATGTGCTCCGAAATGCGACTCAGTGCACATGAATAGTGACAAAGGTGAATATTGACGAGTGTGTAATATAAAACCAACAAATATTACTCTGTTGACTGTTTGGCGAAATAGTATAAGCATAAGAGAATTCGGTTTTTGAAACGTCTTTTCACTCCTCAAAAGAGTGTCAGTGAACAGGACAATGTGATGATGTTTTGACCCCCCCCAAGGGCAACTTCACCGGGGTCTCCATCAGGATTAACATATGGTAATTGGTCAGCCACTTAAGACTGTCAAAGTTTCCCATTAATGTGAATACAATGTCATAGCCACTCTAAAGATCACATTACCCTGATAGAAAAAGCCATGTGGCATGCAAAGTGTTTTTTAATGTGACCGGTTCCTGTTCCTGATAAGAACCTACAAATAGATGTACATCTAATCAATTCAGAAATAAAACTAAAGGTAATTCAAAAAGGAAAAGGGTGTGTTAAAGGCTCCCACAAAGATCCTTGATTCACAACAAAATAACACCTGATGGTAAAATAATGGACAGCCCAAACCACCTGTGGACTGGCATCACAAAGAGTGGTTACACACTAAAATGTGCTGTTCCGGTAATCCCTTACTTCCAACTATGGAAAGATGCCAAGAACACCTAGGGGCATTTGTTTTGTGTTTCCCTTGCGGCACTGAAGGTAGTGCAAGGGCGATGCAAAAGCTAGAATGATATTTACCGAGCCACGCAGTTCCACCTTGCGTGGCTTGGTAAATCTTGAGTGACGCAAGACAGCACAAGTAACTGCTGTGCGTTACTGTGCCCCCAGGAGGCATTTCATGCGTGAATTGTGGGTGTTCCCATGCAGCCACCCTTGGAATTCGGGGCATTTCCAAGTTTTTCAACACTGGTAGACCTGGGAATGAGTCAAGATACTACGACTTCGTAGGAGAGGCAGAACAAGGAGAATTATCTTTATTTCCCCTCATTTGTTCCTCTTTCTCCATGTGCTGCATTCTGCATGACACATACAAAGAAGAAAAGGCCTCAGAGGATTGTTTTTGTGCAGGAAGGCGTCCCTTCCTGCACAAAAACAATCCAGTCTGCAATGCAGGCGCCCTTGCACCATGATGCAAAGGTGCCTGTGTCGGCAATAGGCAGCAGTTTGTGCACCATTGCAGGCAGAGAGCAGGAATGCACCATATCTTGATAGAAATGGCACATTCCTTTCCTCTCGCAATCATGCAGCGCAGCATGTTTTCTTGCTGCATTGCGTTGCATGAAATAATGATAAATATGGCCCCAGGGTTTTACCATCACAAAGAAAGTTGCAACAAAGCAACTTACCCATTTGTAGAATAAATGTTTCTCTCAAATGCAACAACACCATCAGAAAGATCATCGATAAACTCCACCCCCTGTTAGTAGAAGCACCTGAAAAACTAGACAGCATTAAGACCTATTGACAAACTTACATGGTGCAGCCCTAACAATACCCAGTCAGCCTGTACGGCACAGCGAATCCGCGCTCTGTCTAAATACCGGCTGAAGGTGCATGTTGTGTACATACCATTGTGTTGTGAAACAATCTGGTGAGAGTTTCAAAAAATACAAAAAAGGAATCTCTCGCAAACGTTTGACCAGAAAATCTTGTAGGGGGCGAAAAATCTGATTTCCTAATGACTGGGAAAATATTCATAGTAGCTACACTGAAGAGGACTACAATAGACATAAAAACAACTTTTGAAATGATCTCACAAGTTTAGCAAAGAGAACCTTGTGGCCAATATGCAGTGTATATGTATACATTCATACAAGGATATGTTATCACTTAAAAAACATGAACTTTGAGCCTGCTGTCAATTATTGAGATGTCTACACATGTGAAATCAATTGCACAGAATTAATAATTATCCAATGTACAGATTTTGAAAGCACAAAGATTAACAATACCACGCTCCCTGTTAAGTGTTTGGACAAAACCTCACTAGAATTCGTACATAGTATTGGACAGTCAACAATACATAAACTGAAGTAGTCTATATAACATCTTCAAGAAAAAGGCTTCTTGTCTCTAGTCCTCCAAATTGTTCAATCCTTTAGTAATTGTAATCGGTCTATCAATCTCACTTATTGTTTGGACAGCACAGTCTACTGTTATAGACTACTTAATTTTGCTCTCTCAGATGGAAGACGGGCATGCTCTCTTCTCCTCAGGCTACCTGAGTCACTTCAAAGGTCAGTAGGCTAAGCTTCTGTCTGAGGTAAAAGAATTCAACAAGCCTGACCAACTGACCTGTTGCCGCTGCACCTGCCTGGACCTGCAACTGGACCCGCCTGAGCCCTGCTGGCCTCTGCTGTGATGCCCAAGAGGTGCCTCCAGGTCCTGGACCCTTGACTGGCATCAAAGAGCATTCCTCTACAAGAAAAAGTGAAATCCTGAAGGTTTGGGATCTTTGGGACCATGAAGAGGTCCTTTTGTAGTGCACGTTGGCAACTTTGCACTTGTCAGTCAGGGCTAATGTTTTTTTCACTTATTAGGATGTGCATAGGGAGATGCAAACTTTCAGGATACCATTTATGGTGTTGGGCTTTAAAAAACGCTCACACTAAACAATATTTCTCTTGGACTAGCTTTTATTCTGTGACTTTCAGGTGAAAACAAATAAAGTATGGGACATAGGCCACGATATATTCGTGAAAGCCCCGGCTGATATTTTGAACATCTTCAGTTGTGTCTATTATCCAAAGGATGAAACAGTTGCAGCACAAAATGTTAGTTTCAGCAACGTATTTATATCAAATTTAATAAACCTGCATCTATTTTTACTTCCACTGCATTGACCCTGTGCATGTCTTAGCTGTAAATGGGAACGTTCCACACGCAGCAGCCATTAGCACGGTACCGGAAGTTGGGCACTGCCTCTTTAAGGCAGCCACAAAGTACAGGCTGAGGAAAAACAGAGCTCTCGAGAGGACTGGTGTTTATCACATTTTGCCTGCCATAAACCTCACCTTGCAGGCATTTTATAATCCTCACCAAAGCTCGGCGGGAAGCCCTTTCAAGGACACTCAAGGACAACGACTTGAGAACATGGCTTAGGTTCATGCTTTCATTCACTTTTACTTAAAAGGCAATGACTTTTGTCTGCTTTTGAGGCTCCTTTAACAACATCCTCTAGAGTAGCACATCCCATTGTGTGGCTGGTGAAGTTAATGGAGTCTGTTTCTATCCAGCGCCCAGAAATCCAATGATGAATAACACATTCAGGAGAGAGCACTAACATATTATGGTGTTGCTTTTGATAGCTTATGTTTTGTTGTTGTTTATTTTGCCCTTTCCCATGTAAGAAGTGATTAAAACGGTCGTTGTGAACGGATCTCACCTTCCCTACTTGCTGAGTTCGTAAAAAATGTGCATTTTATACATGGAGTAAAAAATGTAAAGAATAGCTGTGCCTACTTCTTAAAGAGCTTCAGCCTTGCGAGAGCCCCCAAGTGCTGAATTTTGTGCATTGAAGTGCAGTACCAGAGACATGATTACAACCTAATATTCTGGGGGGTGGCTTGAGTAATAGCTCTTATGCTCGTGGCATTGGCACGCTTTGTATGAGCCCCATACTTCACCCCAGTGCAGACATCCTAAAAATATTAGCAGTGGGAGTGTGAATTCCTAATTATTGTACACAACGATGTCAAAGGATGCAATTTTACAGTAAGTGACATCACAGCCCTACCATACTCCTCACTTTAACGGGAGTGATTATATTTAGCAGTCAATGAAAGTCTTCTGTTCTATGTATTCACGTAGTTTGCACCCACAAAGAGATGGTGTGGACATCTTAATCAATCAATCAATCAATCCAAAAATTTATATAGCGCGCTACTCACCGTAAGGGACTCAAGAAGGTGCTTTGGGGGGAGGGGAGGAGGCCGATTTACTGTTCGAAAAGCCATGTCTTGAGCTGTTTTCTGAAGAGCAGGAGGTTCTGAGTCTTGTGGAGGTTGGTGGGGAGGGAATTCCAGGTTTTGGAGGCGAGGTAGAAGAAGGATCTGCCTCCGGTGGTGGCGCATTGGATGCGGGGACTGTGGCGAGTGCGAGGTCGGCGGAGCGAGGAGGCGAGTGGGAGTGTGGAAGTTCACTCTTTCGTTGAGGTAGGTTGGTCCAGTGTTGTGGAGGGATTTGTGTGCGTAGATGAGGATTTTGAAGGTGATCCTCTTGTTGATCGGAAGCCAGTGAAGGGATCTGAGGTGTGAGGAGATGTGTTCATGGCATGGGAGGTCCAGGATGAGGCGGGCGGCAGCGTTCTGGATCCTCTGGAGTTTTCGCTTGAGCTTAACTGTGGTGCCGGCGTAGAGGGCGTTTCCGCAGTCTAGCCTGCTTTGGATGAGTGCATGGGTGACGGTCTTTCTGGTCTCTGTGGGAATCCATTTGAAGGTTTTTCGCAGCATTCGGAGGGTGTTGAAGCAGTAGGAGGTGATGGTATTGATTTGCTGGGTCATGGAGAGGGAAGAGTCCAAGATGATGCCGAGGTTGCATGTGTGGGTTGCGGGCATTGGTGGGGATCCTAGGACGGTGGGCCACCAGGAGTCGTCCCATATAATTTTGTTGGGGCCGAAGATGATGATTTCGGTTTTGTTGGCGTTTAGCTTGAGGTGGTTTGCTGTCATCCATTTGGCAGTGTCAAGGAGTCCGGCGTAGAGGTTGGTTTTGGCGGTGGTAGGGTTTCGGGTGAGGGAGATGACGAGCTGGGTGTCGTCTGCGTAGGATATGATGGTGATTCTGTGTGGCCGGAGGATGTTGGCGAGCGGGGCCATGTAAACGTTGAAAAGGGTGGGGCTGAGGGAGGACCCTTGGGGGACTCCGCAGATGATCTTGATGGCTGTGGAGTGGAAGGGTTGGGAGGCGGACTTTCTGGGTTCTTTTGGTGAGGAAAGAGGCAAGCCAGTCTAGGGCCTTGTGTCGAATTCCTGCGTTGTGGAGGCGTGTGGGGAGTATTTGGTGGCAGACAATATCGAAGGCAGCGGAGAGGTCCAGGAGGATGAGTGCGACGGTCTCGCCCTTGTCGACTCTCGTTCTGATGTCGTCAGTACATGCAATGAGAGCGGTCTCAGTGCTGTGGTTCTTGCAGAATCCAAAATGGGAGGTGTTGAGTGCGTTGCTTTCCTCTAGGAAGTGAGACCGGCGGGTATTCACTAGTTTTTCAGCGACCTTGGCGGGGAAGGGGAGAAGCGAAATTGGGCGGTAGTTGGTGAGGTCATCAGGGTCTGCTATGGGCTTTTTCAGGAGAGCGATGACTTCTGCGTGCTTCCAGGAGTCTTGGAAGGTGGTGTCGCCGAAAGAGCTGTTGATTACGGCGCGAAGCTTGGGGGCGATGGTTACGCTGCTTTGTTGAACATGCGGTGGGGGCAGGGGTTCGAGGGGGAGCGTGAGTGGATGGAATTCATTGTTTTTTCAGTTTCTTCGTCGTTGGTAGGGGCCCAGGTGTGTAGTAGGTTGGGGGGGTGAGTCATTGCTGATTGTGTCGGTGGTAGAGGTGGCGAGTGCCTGTGGTGTGAAGCTGTTGTGTATGTCTAAGATTTTGAGGTGGAAGTGGTTGGAGAGGGAGTCACAAAGGTGTTGTGTGTGAGTGGGGTCGATGTTGCTGGCTTTGGGTTTGGAGAGCTCTTTGATGATGGTAAAGAGTTCCTTGCTGTTGTGTGAGTTACTGTCTATGCGTTCCTTGTAGTATGCCTTTTTGGTGGTGCGTATGAGTTGGTGATGTTTGCAGATGGTGGTTTTGAGGGTGGAGAAGTTGGTGGTTGAAGGTTCTGTCGCCAAGCTTTCTCTGTTTTGCGGCATTCACGCTTGGAGGCTTGGAGTTCAGTGGTGAACCAGGGGGCGTTCTTGATGTTGCGGGTGGTGATGTTTCTTCTGAGAGGGGCGAGTGTGTCTGTGCAGATTGTGATGCATTGTGTGAGGTTATGGGTGGCAATCTTGGGGTCGTTGGTAGTGGGGGGAGTACTGAGTGAGTTGGGCGTTCAGGAGTTCCGTGGGGATCTTGTCCCATATGCGGTAGGGTGTGGTGTGTTGGTGGTGGTGTGTGGGGAGTTTGGAGAAGGTGAAATAGACGCAGTGGTGGTCAGTCCAGTGGAGTTCGGTGGTGTGAGTGCAGGTTATGTGGTTGCTCAAGGTGAAGATTGCATCTAGTGTGTGTCCTGCTGGGTGGGTGGGTGATGTCACCAGTTGTTTGAGTCCTAGGTTCGTGAGGTTGTCTAGAAGCGATGTGGAGTTGTGGTCCTGGGGGTTCTCCAGGTGAAAGTTAAAGTCACCAACGAGGATGTAGTCTGTGGAAGTGAGGGCATGAGGGCTGATGGTGTCAGCGATGTCGTCACAGAAAGGGGGGCGAGGACCTGGCGGTCTGTAGATGAGGGTTCCTCTGAGGGTGGTGTTGTCGTTTATGTGAATTAGGAAGTGCATGTGTTTTGCGCTGTCTAGGGTGTCGTGGGTGTTGGTGGTGACCTTAATGGTGTTTCTGTGTATAATAGCGATGCCCCCTCCTGGTTTGTTTAAACGTCTCTACAATGGATTTTGTAGCCATCTGGGGTGGCTTTGGCTATGTCGGGCTCAGATGAGGGATTCATCCAAGTTTCCATGAGGAAGGCAATGTCTGGTGAGTGTGATGTGATAAGGTCCCAGAGTTCGATGGCATGCTTGTGTACGGAGCGGGTGTTTAGGAGTATACAGTTTAGGTGGTTGCGGGGGCTGTTGTTGTTGTGGTGCGTGATGGTGTTGGTGTGGGGGGTGTTAGTGGCGTTGTGTGGTGTGTTGGTGTTGCTGTGGGCTGTGGTGGTGTTGTGGAGTGTGTTGGGGTTGTGGGGCTTGTTGGTGTTGGAGTAGGGTCTGTTGGGGTGGGTGAGGAATGTGTGGGAATTTTTGGTGTTGATGTTGTGGTGTCTGGTGGTGTTGTTGTGGGGAGCGTTGGGGTTGGTGTGGGGCGTGTGGGTGTTTCTGGAGTTTGTGGGGGAGCTGGAGAACCGGCAAGCATAGCAGGTGAAAGGTCCCTGCGTGTGTTTGGGGTTGGCTTGGGCGCAGGCGGGAGGTAGTCCTGGGTTGAGGGAGTGGAGTGTGGTTGTTGAGTAGTGTAGTCTGGGGGGGTCTGGGTTGGGGGGACCAGGGGGAATGGTGCTGGGTGCAGTCCAGGCGCGGACGGGCACAGACGGGCTTGCCTCTGGCGCCAGCGGCATGGCAGCGCAACGGCCGCCATTAAAGGGGTGGGGTGGGAGGGTGGAGCAGCTGGGAGGCGATAGGGAGGGCCAATGGGTGTGCGAGGGGGGCGGGGCCGCAGGGGATGCAGCGGCAGGGTGAAAGTGAACGGCCAGAGCCAGTGGAAAAACGGGCGGTGAGAGCAGGCAGCAAAAGAAGTACAGGGGGCACGGGGGCAGAAACGCACTATGCGAGCAGCGCAAAGAATCACATGGATCAGAAAAATAGATGGCTATCAGAAAAAAGACGCAAAAAACAGCAGTAGAACGGCAATACAAAATGCAAAAGCACAAAAGGATTCCTTTCGTGACAAACCAGGAAATGCCTACCACTAGGCACCAGAGGTGAGGCGCAGGCGGGTGCCTGCGGGTGGAGGAGGGCCTCGAACTGCTGTCCAGGCGGCAGTCGGTGGGATCAGGGGCACGGGGTCAGGCTGGTGGAGCGAAGTGGACTCCTGGCCAGAACCCGGCCAGGTAGTCTCAAATACTCTTTTTTCATCCACCCTTTATGTGTTAGATTTAATCAGTGAAAAACGTAATTCGTGTTTTAGTACAGAAGCAACAGTCTTTGTTAAGATTTTTGTGTTTGACAGGGTCCAGGTTCAGATCCCTGCATTGTCAATTTAGACTTTCATTCTGCCAAGGTTAATGAAAAATATGTAAAGTACTGTGCTATGAAAAAGTGCTATTTAAAGAATATGTTTTGGTACTATAAAAGACTCAGCTATTCTTGTTACTGTGAACATACAATGTATTTGTTTCCTGCTGGCATTTTTTTTAAGTCTACTCAAAGCATCAAAGTGCATCCCGAAATGTACTAGAGAGTCTTTCAGAACTCTTTTAGGCCTGATGGTAAAGCTCCCTATGCAGATAAGTTTGAGAAGGACCCTTCTAATGACCCCCATCCCATCCCTAGCTCCCTTCCTGTGCCCCTCTCGAAGGTGAATAGAATGCCTCCTGCAGTGTCCCTACAGGCAGCCGCGGCCCGTCCTTTAGGGCAGAGGGGCCACGGCCCCCCAACTTTTGCCCCTCATGAAGAGTGTTTGTCAGCCTGACAGACACTCTTCATCTTCAGGTCAGGCAGCCAGGAGCGAGACGTGTGATTTGTGCAGGCTCCTGGCTGCCTGAGCTGAACTTTGCTGGGATGAAGAGGTCACAGCTCCTATGGGCATTACCTCCTCGGCTCAGCAAAGGTGCCTCCAAGCCCTCCCCCGGGTGACGAGGGAAGCGGTTTAAGCCCTGAAGCGCCCAGGGCGGATGTCAATTATTGACACCTCGTCACAGAGTGGGGTGGGGTCAGAAGTCTCACTGACCCCATCCCACTCTGTGACGAAATTGGGACTGCTGCCTTTCGTCATTGGCTGAATGAAGGAAGGCAGCAGTCCCAACCCTCCTAGGACCTCCGAGGCTGAAAGGGTGGGGGTGTTTTTTTTGTTTTTTAAGAATGTTTAGTGCATGTGTGAATGTTTGGATGTTGATGAGTGTTGTGAATGGATGTGCGTGCTTGTGTGAATGAATGAGTGTGAGTGTGAGTGTGCCTCCCGCCTGCCCCCCTCGCTCCTAAAATTATCGGCCGCCACTGCCTACAGGTTCACCTGACAGAAAGGCGTGACCATCTGCCGCTGTTCAATAGTCAGTTTCATCATGGGCTTATTCAATGTCCACCTCTCCCCTCCCCTTCCCAAGTCAAAATATTTGTCTGAAGTCCTGTGTGAGATAAGACCGGCAATGCTGCAACACAACCATTTTCAAAAAAGTGTATGGCAGTGCCTCTCTCTTTCCTTGTAACACAATCCTCACTCTAAGCATATGAACTAGTAAATGGTGAAAATTAGAAACACATTACTATAAAAGGCGCCCTTCACAGAAGGGGGATGCAACTGCAGTTGAAGATGCCTTCACCCTAATGGTCTCCTGTGAAAACATCTGGGCTCCAACACTAAAGGGCATATTTAAGAGCCCCTAACACCACCTTAGCGATTCCATAGCATCATTTTTTTTATGCTCAGGCGGCACTAAAGTGGCTTTTCTGCTGCGCCATATTTACAAAGTGGTGCAATGCATGCATTGTGCCACTTTGTAACCCCTTGCTCCACATTATGCCTGTGCCAGGCATAATGTATGCAAGGGGGGTATTCCGGCGCTAGGAGGCCTGCAAAAATGGCACAGTGAAATTTAAAAGACACAATGCCATTTTTAGCATCAGTTTTAATGCCTGCATAACGTTCCCAAAGTAACCTATGGACCTTTTTGCACTTTGCTGCACTAGCGTCAAAATGTTTGATGCTAGTGTAGCAAAGAGCCACAATAGCCTAAAAAATGTTGACGCTATTGTGCTAACGACCGCCATGGTGCGCAGTATTATAAATACAGCGCAACCATGGTGTCGTTAGGTACTGGTAGGGGTCGCAAGAAAAGTGGGGCATCATAGCTGCAAATTAATCACTGGAGTCAGCACGGTGCCTGTAGGGTTCCTCTGAGCATTTTATGGACTTCTTTGCCACCCAAAAAACCAAATAATTACTGCATAGTTTGTTGAGCACTGAGGCGTACGCGTTTTCTATGTGGAGCAATAATGGGAGCCTAAACATAGCAATGTGATATTATAGTTTGCAGCTCGCAATGTGTGATTTATGCAACTCTGCATCCACAGAGTTTTGGGCATAATAATGAATCTACTGAATTTGCCATATAATCCTCCACCTGCTGGATTATTGGGGATTTCAACAAAAAGAGTTTCAAGCTGAAATGGTTTAAAAGTTACTGAAAGGGCTTAACACTCAGTACTGCTCTGTGGCATACCCTTTGCAAATGTTAAATTTTTACGTGTTATTTAGGTGTTAATTTAGTACTTCAAGGTCTTTTTTTTGCCCGTTGCCGCCAGGAAAAACCTGGAAGTGAGGGACAGAAAAAAACAATAATGGCCCCCACACTCTTCAAAGCTCCAACGATGTGGGGGTCATTGGCTTTTTATTTTTCAGAAATAGACTCAGGCTTTGGGAGTTTGTGAGTCTGTGAGTCTGTAAAACAGAAACTTTGGAAAAGTTGGGTGAACAGCTCTCAAAACCAACAGTGCCATTCACCAAACCTTTTGTACCTTTAAAGGAGCCGTCAGCAGTTCTTTCAGTGTACAACAACCACCACTAGGCAGATGATGATTTCTAAATTTGGGAGATGATAGTCCATGGTCGTGGCAGAGGTAACTTCCTCTCAATCTGTTACACCCAAAGCTGTATAAGCAACATTTCAGACTGTCATGAAAGTAAGATTCTTTCAAAGATTTGAAGAGTGAGGCACTGTTGGTCCTCCATCATACAGATGTAAGCGGTGTGCTTGAGTCAAAACCAATGCTATCTCTTTAATAAAGGCATGCCAACTGGTTCTGTTTTCTGAGCAAAAATAACCTATTTAATGACCGCTTGTATCAATAAGTTTCCTTTAATGTTGAAGGCAAGTCAGAGAGAAAGAATATCTGTGATAAACACAAAAATGTTTTTTGTTTCTTTGTGTTAAAATATTTCATAAAATGTTATTAGGTATTAAGACAAGCACAAAATCAATACAGAACATGACAAGAAATTATCAATCAAAAAGTAATGTTCATGATAGTGATACTATAGGTTTAGTGGAATATAGTGTAAAAGGAGGGAAAGAATATTTTAAAATGTCAGAAAACATAAGCATATGGATACTAAGTTCCTGTTTCACTCAATGATAAGTAAGTAACATAGGTATCAAGAGGTGCCCAAAATTTTTGAGTAAGAGGTATGAGTGAGTGTATACAATTTACAAAGAAAAGGCATCTTTCCTAATAAAAATAATCTTGGTCCACCAAGTGGGAACATAAAGCCATCTAATATCCTTCTGTTTGGAAATGATTAATTTAATAGCAGAGAAATAAGAAATAAATAATTTGATTTGTGCCATCAGTAAAGGGTGTGACATTTCAAAAAATTTACAGAGTTGTAGTTTACATGATATAATATCTGAAATATCAAAACATTTGAGAATAATTTCCAACGCTTTGGTCTAAAACTCACTAAAAATTTGGGATTTGTATAATAGATGTCTTAAAGATCCAGGATCAGATGCATAATGCCAGCATAATGATTAATCAAGCAATGCAGCTTTGACCAATATCCAGGGACCTATAAGGCAATCAAGCAATACAAGCAAATTAGTTTGGTATAGAGAGACAGCCATCAATCTGAAATATTAAAGGACCATATTTCTCCATCTGCCTATAGCGTAATGTCAGGAGGGTTCAGAGTTCCAAAACTTGGAGATAATATTTAAGTTGGTTTTAATGATATTAGCAATTTGTCTATTCTTTAAGGCACGTGACCTGCTAAATTGTATGGGTTTAAGCATAATTCTAAATCATAAATCTTAATAATGGGTAAGGTATTCATGACAGCTTCAAAAACATAGTCACAAAGTAGTTTGTATTTGTGAATGTCCAGGATTATTGATTATATTTCTTTTGTAATTTTGGAAAAGATAGAAAGACATCCCCTTACCATACATTATGGAGGTAGAAAATACCATTTATCCAGATTCTTCAGAGACTTAATCATATTATACAGTTTAAAGAAAGAGTGGTGCAAAGTGATTTTGTTGGAGATTTAATACTAGAATAGAATAATGTATCAAATTCCAAATGAGCTAATTTTGTAGCTTATATAACTGGGGACATAATATTTACTTTGCATTAGTAATTACCAAGGCAGCTTGGAAAGAGTTTAAGTATGCTGCTTTTAAACTTAATCCACCAGGGAGATTACAAAAATGTGAGGTAAACCACAAAGATTCCTCCTTGACTAAAAGGCAGTATGTCAGTTATGGAAATGCAATACATTCCTACCACCATATGTTTTACTGGCTTTCAATTTACAATGACCTATTCTTTGTACCACATTGCTCCAATTACTATTGATTTTTCTAGAGTGGAAGAAAAACTAGGAGTTTGTAAGGAAGCATAATTAACATTAGGCAATAAATATACGTTGCTGTGCAATAACCCTCTTAATAGCTTTAAATAATAAGGACCATTTGTCAAATTTCTCTGTGATGCCCAGAAGGATATTATCACCATTTAAATCCAGTGTCATTTTGACGATGTTAGAAGATGATACTTGTAGATTTTTTAAGTGCATTAGAGCGCCAAATAGTATCAGTGCCCTGGAACATATCAGGTGTACAATAAACATAATAGTTTAAGGATAGGCTGAAACTTTGGAATGATATTCTAATAGATAGGTTATCAAAAATAATAAAATGTCATCTGAAAAAAAGCAGAAGGTTTTGGTTTAATATCATGAATCACTATACCATTATTTCCATTAGAATTACATAGCAGAGGTTCATGGTCTAAAAAGAAATGCAGAGGATAAAGTGGACAATCTTATCTAGCACCCAGTGATGGCATGCTAAAATAGTCATTAAGGCTCCACACTCCATATTTATTATGTCATTCTTTTTACAATTGTTTTAGTTCCAGGCCAGCCTGTTATCTATGAACTTCACAATGGTTGAGGTCAGGCAGACAAGCCATTTGAAAGGCAAATGCACTACTGTACATGTCCTGGGTAGCGCAGGTTAAGCCAGGTTGGAAGGCTGTTTGGCCAATTCCTGCTGTGACATTGAGCACCCTCACTCACTGAGTGCAGCCTAGGTCCTCCAGGGGCCCCATCCTGCTGCTCCCTGAGGCTGAACACCAATTGATGAGGGTATAGCTTTCCCAGCTCCTCGCAGGATGGGGTGGCATCAGTAAGCATCACTGACCCCCACCACACCCTGTTATAAGTAAGTAAAGAGGTGGTGTTCACACACGGCTGCTCCTGCAGTGCCTGGGCCTATACTGCCCCCTGAGGAGAGGAGGCAAAAAAGTGAACCAGTTTACATGTGACTAGCATCATGTAAACACATAGAATGCACATGCTTCAATTTAACAAAACCTCAGGGGCGTATATGATCGTCAGGCCCCTGCTGGGTGTTTGTTTGAGCTGACAAAAAATTCAAACAAGTTAACTACAAAAATGAAGTTAAACCATTGTTCACTATCCATGTTTGTGGGTTTGAGATCTAACAGACTTCAACAGTTGAGTCCTTGCCTCGTTGAAAGGACAAATTTGTAGACAAACAAACGTTGTCCACCAGTTCCAAAACCTGTCTGATAAGCAATATTATTACTCTGAAAACTTTCCCTGCAAGGATGCAGTCACAATAGGTAATGCAGTTTTTCTTAATTTCTACCTCTTTGTCAGAGAGTATTTATGGTGGGACTGGGTGCCCCTGCTTGAAGCCTCTTCTTCTTTACTTACACACTAATAGATGTTCTTTAAACATACATGCTCCCTGAGCTATTGGAATGATGCAGCTGGGTGATCCCAGAGACTTGTTGCTGCTTCTTTCTTTCCACTTGTCATCTGAAAGAGCTAGGAATTTATCTGTATGTTGCTGTTGGGATGGAAAAGCCCTCCACCTGGTAATGTTTGTGCACCCCTGCCCTGAGTGCCCCAACCGTACTGATGTCTGGATCCCTAGTGCTGATTTTTTGCCATAGGTATATGTGGATAATGCCTGTGTGCCATGACATAGGTCTGTCTCAGATAGTGGTCTTGTTAGACCAGGATGGGTGACAAATATCTACGCCCATAGTGTTGAAAGGCGACTGCCTTCCCCGGGAGTTAAGAAGCATGAGCACGGGGGTGGCAGGGTACCATGTAGTTATCAGTAGGAGTGAGCAGGCCTTCTTGAACCTGTGTCAATTGAGTGAGCCTACAGGCTCACTCATTTAATGTTGCACTACTGTGTGCTGAACTCACCCTCTTGGCCTACATCAGGTTGATGTAGAGTGCAGTACAGCACAGCAATGAGTAGAGTATGAGTAGAGCTCTGGGTGTGTATGTGCCTGGGAAGGGTGCTATACAGGGATAATGCAGCACAGTGCAGTGCATGCATGTTAAATGTATGTACTGGATAAATGTGTGCCTGTGAGTGGTACAGTACACACAGAATACTGTGCTGTGCAGTGTGTGTATGTTAAATTCATGTTCTGGCTATATGTGTGCCTGTGAATGATACAATACATGGCAGACTCTGGGTTCCATTTTGGGAGACTCAGACCTGCATAGTGAAACATGGAGAGGGGGTAGAGGAAACCCCTCAGATTTGTGTATTGCTGCATTCATGTAAGCTGAATGGGACACACTGGGGAGGAGGCAGCCAGACTCCCCTGTACACGTCAAAGGGTGCTCTTTGTTTCAGAGAGCTGTCACAAGGAAGGGGCCTGTGCACAGCTGAGGAAGGAGATGGGGCTGATAAGGAAATCATAAAGAGTAGGGCTGAGGCCCTGGGCTAACGTTATAATACACGTATCACTGTGGCTGAGCCCCAGGTGTGAACTCTAGTCATTCCCATGGCCCGTGTTGTGCGGCTATCAGATTTGGAGTCGCCCTGCGGGGATAGACTGCTTTCAAGAGGAAGAGGGCAGGGGAGTGGAAAGATCAAAAAGAAAGAGACACCTCAGCAGAAGTTTCAAAGACCAAGGGCTTGATTTAGATTTTGGCGGACGGAATAGTCCGTCACAAACATGACGGATATCCTGTCCACCGTATTATGACTATAATGATTCGTAAAACGGGGGCTGGGATATTTGTCACGTTTGTGATGAAGCATCCCCCTCTGCCAGGATCTAAATCAGGCCCTCAGACTCTAAATCACATTTGGTGCCTGGAAATGGACTGTAAGAAGGCAAGCGTGGGACCCCAAAAACTATCAACTGGCCAGGAGCCAGAGAGGCTGAGTGAGTAGGGGAAGCTCTGCCAGACTTCTGCCTGTGACCAGGAATGAGGGCCAATACTTGCTAGTTTCCCTGCCAGGTGAGGGGACATCACCCAGGGAATCCAAGACTACCTGCCCTGGAGCCTGAAGTACCATCTCCTGCGGGGTTGCCAAGACCAGTGTGCCCTTTGAGAAAGAGGAGAGCACTGGAGGGAGCGGGGTCCAGTGGGGAGACCTGTTGAGAAGACTTTCAATTGGGTTGCAGGACAAATTCAGTTACCCTCGAATACCAGAGGAGGGCTGCTTTGTTGTGAGCTGTGTGCACCACTGCGCCGATTGTGCCTGAGCTCTGCATAGTGAGGAGCTGGTGACCCCGTAAGCCAGAAGGGGCCACCATGATAATATTACCGTACAGTGAGGGCTGTAAACCTTGTACAGAGGTGAACCGTGACCCTGTTGCCATGAAGGGCAGCCGCCGAGGACTTGACTCCAGAGCAATTAGATCTTCATGGGGACCCCTGGGTGTCTGCACTGGGCTGAAACATTTGCACCTGGATCTTGCATCATCCTCTCCATCACCGTCGACAACCAGAGACTTACCCTGCATGGAGTAGCTTCAAATAACCTTTGATCGATGTGGTGGTGAGACCACGTGTGAGGAACTCTATGACTGTTGAGTGCAACCCGCTTGGGCCACGTGCAGTGAACTCACCTGATTCAGTTGCTGCCGCTCCAGCTACCAATTCCCTTCACTCCAATCCTGTAGATGCCGGTAAGATTGATTTCGCGCCGGTAGGCCTTGGGGGGAACTTGCTTGCTAGATAGCGATGAGGCACTGGAACACTATTAAGTTATTTTATGTTCAATGAAATTTGAAATTTATTGACTGCACATACACCAGTAGTTTCTTGGCACTAGACAACACAAATATAAAAAGCAGAAGTGAGGCAATCCTGATGTCAATGATAGGCTTTCCCAAAAAGCCACGTCTTTAGATCTTTCTCAAAGGTGAGAAAGTCAGTGTATGATTGTAGAAAACAGAGGAAGAGAATTCCAGGTCAGAGGGGATTGAACTGAGTACCTTCACCCCCAATATGTTTCTTACTGTATTTTGGAATGGCCAAGAGCTTTAATGAGGAGGAAATTAGGGAACGTTCAGTAGTGTGAGGTCTGAGGCTGTCCCTTGAAAAATTGTGGGACCTTACCATGGACTTCTTTAAAGGAAATGCACCAAATTTTTAACAGGATATGTTGTTTGATTCAGAGCTAATGGAAATCCTGTAACAAGGGGGTAACGTGGCACCATCTAGGCTGTTTAAGGATCAACCGAGCTGCCTAGTTCTGATCCATCCGAAGTCTATACAGTTAAGACGTGGGTAAGCCAGCACAGAATGCATTGGCATAGTCAAGCCGAGAAAAAAATCAAAGCATTATCACTGAAGTTAGTGCAGCTAGTGTAAGGAAACTGGAGCTTTTTAATCTTCCGAAGGATTGCGTGACTAGCTGAGACTACTGACCCTATCTACGATTTCAAAGATAGATCACTGTCAATGATGATATCTAAACTTTGAGCTTGTCTTTTAGGAGTTTTTGTTTTTGTCCTTTAGGAGTTGAGGACACATCCTTAACTTTGGACCAGTAATGTAGATTCCAGGGGCCAATTCTGTTGTTCAAAATCACAATTTCCGTTTTCTCTATATTCAATTGCAGATAGTTCCTGCCCATCCAATTCCAGATAAAGAGCATAACAACCTAAATGTTTTCCTGGGAAGCAGAGGAACCATCAAGTCTAAGTATTAATTGAGAGTCATCTGCATATTTATAAATTCTACAATGCATTTCTGTTAAGTTCCTTAATTAGCGGTCTGATATAAATGTTAAATAGATGAGGGGACAGAGAAGAACCTTGGGGCACCACACACTCTGACCAAAGGGCTGGACACTGATATGCGTCCAGATGAGCCAATTAATTATGACCTTTCAAAAAAGTCTACCCATTCCAGGGTCAGGCAATTTATGCTCGTAGTCTCCACATTGTTAACTTTAATATAGAGTCAGAGTGGACTCGAGACTCAGACTTCTAGTGGGGCTTAACCGCGATGTTGCCTTTAGTGAATGGTGAAAAACTAGAAGTGAGGTGGGAGTGGGACAGAGGGAACTGCTTATGAAACACTAGAGCCCCAACCTCAGGGGGACCATGTCACTGTGTGTGATTATCGTATTTACCTTTGTGTTTTAGCTGTAAAATAAAATACTCTTTTTCTGTAAAAGTTAGTATTTGGCTGGACAATAATTCATTGCTCCAGTTGCATGTATTTTGAGTTGTGAGCCTGTGTTCACTCCCTGTATCCACCTCCCCCTGAGGGAGCCCGTAACTGCTCAGACCAAGCTGAACCTGAGAGTCATGTGCTGAAAGGGTACTTGGCCAGGTTGCTCAGGATCCATAGTAGGTCGGGCCCTGGGACATCAGAAGTAAAAGGTCTCAACTCCTATGGTTGGGGCCAGCAACCCATGCTTGACCCGTGGCCCCCCATGAAAGGGACTCTGACAGATACATTTACATCCATTTTATTCTGTAATCCACATGGACAAAAGGGAGGGAGGCACGTCAAATTCACAATTCCAAAAATGTAGTGAAGATAAAATAGAGGAAGAAACACATGTTGAAAAACAAATTTTCAAGGAGAGCCACTATTTGTCAGACAATCTTAGAGACTGACAGAGACAATCAGCAGTCTTAACTGTACCTGCCTGAGACTAGACAGCCTCATTTATTTTTATCAGTAAACATAAAATAAAATGTGTTTTAGGAATACAGCTCCAGAGAGCTGTGTATACTCAATCTACTTGAGATTTGCAGTCTCATGGGGTGTGTTCCCATCTCCTCACCATCATTTAAAGAATGTAAAAAAATACACACACACACAACATTTATCGTAAACTGCCCACATCCTGCCTCTGCAGGTTGATTACCGTGCCGGATGTGCATAGAATGGGCACTGCTCCATTGTCCGGATGACACTTAACCTGTCCATCTCTACAAGATGATCCCCCATTTACAGACATCCCAGTGGTCAGCTATGCACCCTACATGGGTCTGTGCTGAGAAACTTGTTTCTGCACAAGGATGCCCTGATATGGTGAGATGCAACACTGCAGCTAGGAGGTGCCTCGGTTTATTTGAGTACATTTTTCCAGGTGTGTCACGTACACATTGATTTTGTAGGATGCCCCTCAGACATTTCGGCCCATATTTATACTTTTTTAGCGCCGTATTTGCGATATTTTTTGACGCAAAAACGGCGCAAACCTACAAAATACAATTGCAGTTTGTAAGTTTGCGACGATTTTGCATCAACAAATGACGCAAATGCGGCGCTAAAAAAGTATAAATATGGGTTCATTCCTTACAAATTGTTTTTCGTCTGAGCTGAGACCTTCAGGTGGGTTATAATCAACTGAGGCTTTGTCCATCTTCCTGCTGTTTACATGCCTTTATCCTTCAACCTGGGGTTATTGCTGAGGCCTTTACAGCTCTCTTGTGATGGGACTATATGCACTATATGAAACCATTTTGCATTCACAAACCCTGCAATTGGCAAAATCACAGAATTTGCCACATTTGTGAGTTGGAAATGCTTTTTTGACTTGCAAATGGGTTTAAGAATCTATACCAAAAGGCAATTAGTTAGAGGCATTAAAGGGATGTTCCTTCCTAATCGATAAGGTGTTGGAAGGTTGAAAAGCATTGACCAATACCAGCACCTCAAAGGAGGTGGGAACTGTTTCCCAGCAGACCCCCATCCCGATTGAGAATGTTGTAGGTCACCTTGGGACTGAGCTGGCAGTAATCCAGGGGAACACTGCCTACCACTCCCATATCTTCCCAAACAGAAAATTATTCGAGATTCACCAGTACAAGTGACCTATTAGTACACAGGTCAGATCATACAAATGAACAGAGCTTGCAAAGATCAATGCACAACTTGCAGCCATTTCTTGCAGCCTGCCTCTTCGTTCATCTGGCACTTGTTTCTAAACCCACGGAAAAAGACCAGAGGCTCGCCTGGCAAACTGTCCTGCAGAAGAATTATACATACACCTAGTGACTGGCCGCACCATCTGCTTTCATCCCTTGACAGTGGCGTGGGAGAAGGTAGGCTTGAATTCTTGTGTTTTTAAATCCTGTATTAGCCTCTGTCTACCCAGCCTTGCACCTGGGACATCGACATAACAGCATCGACGAACCAATCAGATTTTAAATCGGGTTATGTATAAAATGAGTGGATGCCGGATAATAGTGAATTTACAGCTGTTGATTTTTTGTGTTTAGGGGTGTAGAGGGCTGGAGTAAGTTACGTTTGTGTCTATGGATGGTCGTGAATAGTTCTAGATAATAGCATGGACATCCTTTTTACAACTGGTCAACATTATTTTTGAAACATCAAATCCAACGACATAGAAAGGTAAATGTTGAAAAAACCACAGGCAAAATCCATGGAAATTCAGTAGTTGAAAATGTAATTTAAAAATAGCAATGTCTCCATGGATTATTTATAAGCATTCCCGTACAATAAAGAAACCTTTCTTGCAGGCACTTTAGTGGCAGACTTTTAAAGTCTGCCGTGTTCATTTTCTTAACAAACACAGGCAGTGGATAGTTTTTGTTCTGTTTGGATTTACATTTCAAACTTCTGTGCCCAATTAAAATATTTATTTTACCTAGGCGTAAGAAAACAGGGAGGCCACGGCATAACAAGGAGGAAACCTTTAGGCAGTGCTAAATTTGTGCTTGTTTCCAGTGCTGAGCACCGGCACTTATTTTTGAGGGCCAGGGCTTATTCTTCTGCCTCAAGCATTTGCTGTGAGCAAAAGACACATATGAGAAAGACGAGGGAAGGGAAAAACGTAAAAACGTCACAATGGGAGAAAGCAGAAAGCTGCAAGAGTGATCTGAAGGGGCAGAGAGTGGCTGTAAATGGATTGAAGAGGACCAATATTGCTTCAGGACTATGCCGCCTCATTCATCCTTGCTCACACATTTAATTGCAGCAGCCGCGTGTTTAAGAGGAGGGCTTTGGGCACATGCACCTTTTTATTTACAAATTAAGCACTACCTTTAGGACGTACTTTACATTTTGTAAGACTGGCCTAGAGGCAGCTTTAAGTGTTTGCGAGCTGTGTGTTAACAAATCCTTCTCAAATTAAAAGTACATACATTACTTTGGCTCAGCGCTCCCTGTTCACTGTTATGCTCAACAGTCGTTCACAAATTGAGTCGATAATTTACTTAATCAATTAATTTTTGCTTTCGATTCTTTGTCTGTTTTTTTTTTATTCATTCAAGTGTTTTTAAAGGATATCTTCATGTTATAGTATTTCAAAGCCGAGAGCACATTTTCCATGTGCCAATAAGAATCCTTTTTTGCTGCGCTGTGCGGCGCCTTAAAGATACAAAATGTTACTATACCTGTTTATGTGCAGCTGTATGCCAGTAAGCACTCCTACTGTCCTATTAAATGTATTTTGTTTTTTTTTAAATTTCGAATTTTTGATGCAAGCATATGGTCTGCACTTTCAAGTTGCATATTTCCATGATTTTCTTTTTATGTTTGTGGTGTATGTGCATTATAAAAATGTAATAAAAAAATTTCATCTGCCAAGGCTTGACATATTGGCTTTGTCTTTGCTTGTTACAAAAGAATACACAATAAAATCAAGATTTAAGCAATGTTTATAGTAAAGTGGATATTTCTGACAAACTGATGAAAAGTATTGAAGTGTGGTCATATGTTAGCAATAATTTTGATGTTATTCGATTCGATGTGGATGAAATTTTAACTTATAACCTGTAGACAGAAGTCTTTTCTCGATTCTTCTAAACTTACAGTGTCAGTTAGTGTGATGAGAGGTCTTCCGGTAGGGGGGTGCTGAAGTATGGTTAATCTGTAATGCAAGGTAGGGTTGACAAGCGGATGAGAAAGGCCTCATTCAGTTAGTAAATTGCCTCTCTGTGAAGTGCAACAGAAGGTGGAGGGCCTGCATAATGTAACTAAGCGCCTGATTACGACCTTGGCGGATGGGATACTCTGTCACTTTTACGAGTTTACTCCCATTTTACAAGTTCTATAGGATATAATGACTCCTGTAATACAGCGGACGGGATATCTGTCATGTTTGTGATGGAGTATCACGTCAGCCAAGGTCGTAATCAGGCCCTTTGTCTGTTGGACAGGGACAGTGGGTGAAGGAGATGTGGCTTAATTGCCAGTGCTGCTGACTTTGGAACTGTTGAACCAACATCCTGGTGTTCTGGTCAAATCACTTAGGGCCAGATGTATTAGGGCTTTTTGCAGTCACAAAGGGTCTGATTCACAAAATCGGACAATTTTGACTGAAAATTACCTTTTTGTATGTACCAAATCCACACTGCTATTCAATAACACATTACTGAATCGTAAATTGGGTTTGTGACTGCATACCAAATAAGTATTTGGAAGAGCCATATTTAAGGCATCCCTTCCAAATGGTGATTCGAAATGGGATGTATTAATGTTTTCTGACTGGAATCCGTTGGCAAAACATGAATATTTACCGACTACTGAAAGGTATTGGTGAACGGTAAAGGGTTTCCAGGGGCCCCTTCTCTTTTCTGAATGTTGACAAAAAAATGTTGAGTTGGCAGTGGCCTAGTCTTAAAAATGTTTGTTAACCCTTTGCCATTTTTTTTAAAAACGCATCCCATTTTCCTTTAAGGAAAGCGGGCTGCATTTAAAAAAATGATTGCTTTATTAAAAAGCAATCATAGACATGGTAGTCTGCTCACCCAAGCAGGTCATCATCCCTGTGATGGCAGGAAATCATAGTGGGTCACAATTTGTTACCTTACCTCATTCATATTCATGAGGTAGGCTGAATAATGATCCACTATGATTTGGTATTTTGTGAACCGACCTATTAGTACATAGTCTTGATTCCAAAATAGCACACTGGTCACCAGTAGGTGACCAGTATTTTGAGGCAAGTGTTTGGTACATCTGACCCTAAATCTCTTTGTGCCTTAAAAAACCAAGGGGCACATGTACGAAGTCAAAAATTTGCGAGTCGGAAATTGCGATTCTATGCGAATCGCAATTACCGACTCGCAAATCAGAATGTACGTACAAATAGAAGACCAATTTTGGGATTCAGTGCGAGTCGCATCGCAATTTGTGAAATCGCAAATTACCTAAATTGCACATGGGGGGTGTAACCGAATCGGAATTTGCGACGCGGAATTGCAAATTGCGAGTGAGTCGCAATTAGCGAACGGATGTAATGGAATAGAGGAATTTCACTTCCTGGTGCTGGGTAATGACCTCACAACCAAGGAGTTTCTCCCATGGAAGTGGGAGGAGTCTAGCCAGCACATACAGCGGAGGCACACCCAGCTGAGAGGTGCAACTGCAGCCATGGCTAGCCAAACAAAGGAGGGAAACAAAGCAGGGAGGAAGAGAAAGCAAAACTTTTCAGACAAAGAGTTGGAAGTCCTCACTGAGGAGTGCTGCTCCATTGAGGAAGTACGCAAGAGATGGTATGACCAAAGGTCAAGAACCAAGGAAAGGGTTGCAGAGCGGATGAAGGAGGCGCATGGAACAGGTGGGGAACCATCTACAGTACCACAGCAATTGAGAGTATGGTACAGACCACACTGGAGCCAAAGGCTGTTGTTGGAATTGGGGACCGGACAGTTCAGCACCAGGAACCTCCAAAAGTCAGTAGCACATCTCACTTATTCAAACTTTTCAAGGCACCATGCACACAACTATAGTTCACAAAAGCATGCATCATGAAAATATTTCCATGCCTATAAGTCCAGCTCATGTTTACTTCATTATTGGTAATGTAGTACAATAGTCCACATTTTGATGCATTTTTATTATGATAAACCACACATCTGAGAGTCACTGACAGTGTATCCCCGTGTCCCACAGGTCGCCCTCAGATATCCACTGATGACCCCAGTGTGGAGGGAGGTGATGATTCCACCATGGCAGCAGAGGAGGCAGTCAGCATTTCCACTGGGCAGTGCAACACACCAACCATTGTTCCCAATGCACCTGAAACAACAGAGGACACCGATGTGGACAATGAGGGTGTAAACCTGACTCCCGGTCCACAGATGGGTGATAGCCGCCACAGAGATTAGCAGGGCGTGGGCGTAGAAGGCGTCATATGACACATGATGCAGGTGACGAGGATGCCAGTACACAACTATCCCTGGGACTGGAAGCATCCTTACTCAGCAGTCACCGCCTGCAAAACAAACAAATGCGGTTGATGAACAGGAATTTACACCGTATGCAACAGACTCTCACACAGGGATTTGGGAATATGGAAACAATTATCCACCACGAATAGCAACATGCTCAACCTCACCACTTCCATCACTGACCTATGTAGGGAAATGGTGGCAGATCGGGCCCATGTAAGGCGCAATGAGCGCGGCACAGCTGCACGGTTGGACTGGCTAAGTCAGTCCATTGGCCGTCTAGTCACCACAACAACATGCCTCTCAAGACGCACTGTCACGCTCCAGGTTGAACTGGGACGTTTTGCTGGAGATGTGGCCAGGCGACTAGGCCGCATTACTGCAGCTGTGGACCTACTTCATACCTCCCAGGCAGCAAGAGGCACTGGTGACACCCCTCAGGACAGTGAGGACACATCGAGTGTGAGCAGCATTTCCACCTCAAATGCCCGCATCCTGCATAGTAGCATTGCCCGCCAGACATCTGTGGACCAACCAGGCACAGGCCATGGTGGCCGTAGCCGTAGGAGGGTGTGATGTTATGTCTCTGGGTTTATCTTAAGGCACATGATTGGAATGGGTTAGGTGATGTTACAAAATTTTTGTTTACTGCTTGGTATAAGCCACTATTTACATAATGCAGTCCTGACATTAAAGGATATTTTTTCCACAACTATGTGTGTTTTACATTTGTGAGTGCAGTTACAGTTGGCACTTACCTGCCAAAGTAATGAGTTGCTATGTGATCCCTTTGCCGTCTGCCCTCCATTGCGATGCTACCATCCCCAGGCTGTCATAGTGGTGGCTCCTGCTCCTGCTCCTCATCCTCAGAATGGTGAGATGTAGACCACGTCTGCTTGCAATGTTGTGTAGGATGGTACATGTCACCACAATCTTGCATGCAATCTCTGGGGCAAACTGGAGGCATCAAAAATGTGATTTCAACACGCCCAAGGTCCTTTTAATGATGGTTCTGGTGCGCCGGTGTCCAATGTTGTAGCGCCTCTCATTCTGATTAGCAGGTGCTAGGTATGGGGTGAGTATCCATGGCCTCAAAGCATATGCATTGTCACCTGTGTAACAAAATGGCACATATGAGCATGGCTTCACATGGTTATGCAGTGACACGTATTTCTTACATTGGTGTGTACTACACAGTACCTAATACATATCCATAATCAAACTCCCCACGTTCTAGGCATTGGTATATCCCACTGTGCCTGAAAATTTAGGCATCATGTGTGCTCCATGGGTATTTTGCCACTATATCGGTTATGACATTGTGGGCATCACATACCACCTGGATGTTTAGTGAGTGAGTATATTTCCTATTGCGGAACACATATTCCAGATTTGCAGGAGGACATGTGGGTATATGTGTCCCGTCCACACACCCTATTACATGGGGAAAGTTGGCAATTCTGTAGAAGTCCAATTTGGTGTTGTGTATTTCCTCTGCATTCCTGGGAAATGTATCTGGACATGTGTGTGAGTATGGCATCTAAGAACCTTCTAAAGAATCATGACAGGGCACTTTGGGACACCCCACCAGCACCTGCAATCACCCCCTGGTAGCTACCCGAGGCCAAGAGGTGCAGTGAGCACAGCACTTGCACATGTGTGGGGATGGAGCAGCTGCGCAGGATTTGGCTTTCTAGCTGAGGTTTCAGCAGTTCAATGATCTCTAAGATGACTGTGCTGCCCAGTCTATATTTCTCATATATTTCCTCCTCAGTCTGTTGACATATGGTCTGCCTTGTCTGTATATCCTCTCCTCTCTCTGCCTCCTCCTCCTCTGCTGGGCAGCCTGGAATAGCCTCCTCCATGCAATCACGTAGAGTGCAGCCATTGTGGTAAACCCAGATACCTTCTGGGTCTGCTTTTATACTTTGGTTCTGCTTACCGCCTGTTTGGAATCAGTGCTAATCTGCGTGTGCAAAATGGCCTACCATGTTCTTTCGGTTTGCGAGTCGCAAATTGCAATTTCCTATTTGCGAGTTGCAAAATCCAGTCGCAAATATTTGCGATTCAGTAATTGGTCACATCGCTATTTGGGACTCCAAAATGGCATTTGTACATACCATTTAGCGTTTGCACTGTCGCAAATAGCGCTGCAAGCCATTTGCGAGTCGCAACTCTTGCGTACATGTGCCCCCAAGTAAATTGGAACTTGTGTAATCTATCTGGTGCTCGTGTAAAGTGCTCCAGTCACTTGGGTTGAATTCAAGCTTTCTAATACTGCAAAAGAAAAAAAGTGTTAACAGAGCATCTACAGTGATGCTCCCTGGCAGCCAATCTAAAAGTAAACTTCACAAGGTGTGCTGCAAATGCGCCTGAACTACGTGCTTTTCTCTTTCTTAATCACATGAGCTGAACTTCAGCCCCAGGCTTGCAAAGTAAAATAGAAATAGCTAATGCGACTAAAGGAAGTTAGGCTCGAAGTAATTAAATACCAATTTGGTGACCAGAGATGACTTTAATTAAAAAACACAGTGAGTGTTATTACATGAAATGCAGTTTTTGATTTGGTTGATCTGACCGTGCATAAATGGAATTAAGAACCACTGTGTTTTACAATTGATTTCCTCCTGCGGTCACCGAGCTTGTCACCCGTCTTCTTTTTTTTTTTTGCGAGCTGGTAGCTGTTGTTTATGCTTTATCCCTCTCAGGTCTCCTGTTGGGGTATAGGAATCCCAGATACTATCCTGAAACTTGAGCACACCCTATCATATGTTACGGTCATAAGGTTTTTCATGGAAATGCAGCTGCCACACATCAGGTTTTCCTATTTAAAATAAAGTAAAACCACCACCA
Organism: Pleurodeles waltl; assembly: GCF_031143425.1. Classification (NCBI taxonomy): domain Eukaryota; kingdom Metazoa; phylum Chordata; class Amphibia; order Caudata; family Salamandridae; genus Pleurodeles; species Pleurodeles waltl. The sequence continues at coordinate 1,673,607,035 of NC_090445.1, read as the reverse complement.
GCAGCCCACTTCCAACATGAGGAGACTATCCCAGCCTCTGCATTCCTTCAAATAACTATCACAAAGTGAATTTATGGATCTGGTCAAAACAAGCAGGCCAGCCAGTTCTCCTTCTGACCTTTGTCCACCACAAATCTTCAAGAACATTCTTTTAACTACCTCTGGGGCTACACCAGTAAGAAAATCAGTGATAATTCTTTAACTACAGGAATCTTTCCCATGGACTTTAAAAAAGGCACACATACGCCAATTATTAAACAAAAAAAAGCTGGAGTCACATGACCCAAAAAACTACAGATACCACAAATTGACCTTTCCTGTGAAAACTGAAAAAGTGATGGAAAGAGCAGCATTCATCCAGATGCCACAACTCATAGAAGATAACTCCATACTTATGACTTCCGCATCGGATTCCATCCAGGAAGAGGCATGGAATCTGCCCTATTCACCATCTGGGATGACCTTTAAAAACACAGTAGATCCTAATGGGGTCGCTGCACTCTCTAATTCAAAGACTCTACGAAGCAAGCATAGAGAGTACTGCTCTCAACTGGATAATGTTCCATCTTCAAAACAGGACAAATGTCATTCATACTCCCCCTTTCTCATCCAAAAGCAGGTGTCCCTCAAGGCTCTATCATCTCACCCACGCTTATCAACAACATTGTGAAGTTAATACAGAAGTGATCAATTACATTCAGCTCACATGCTCAGAGACGTTGATCAGTGGATGACATGGAGCTACCTCAAATTGAATGCTTCCAAAACTGAAATACTCACAAGTGGTGATTGGAAAAATTATGACCAACTCTGCGCTTAGCCTGACAATCTGGGACCACCTCTTGAAGTATCTAAGGAAGTAAGAAACCCTGGAACTACCAGGAACTCCAAATTATTAATGAATGATCCATTGGACAAGTTAGCAAGATCAGGCTTCATTACTATGAAAACTCTGCGACAAATCTTTCACTTAGGATTTCCACACAAGGTCCAAGCTACTATCTCTCTTGTATTTTCTAAACTTGATTATACAGATGACCTCTACCATGGATCATCTTTATCAACTATGAAAAAAAACGACAACAAATTCAGAACTCTGCTGCTAGACTACCTCCTACATGTGAAGCTACAACCCCACGTCTTCCTAGCCGTGAGGGCTCATCATTGGTTACCATTTACCAAAAGATCCACTTTTATGCTGCTTTGTATCACCCACAAAGCAATACATGGAACAGGACCCCTTTTCATGAGGAATAAAATCACTAAATACATACAACAAAGGAACCTCCACTCAAGAGTAGCACCTTACCTCAAAACAATGGTGGTACATCTTCCTCTGTTCAAGCAGCCAAACTATGGAATTCATTACATAAGAGCCACTGATAGCTATCTTATCTTCAGAAGACTACTAAAAAGTTGGCTCTTTCCTATACAACCAAAACACAAAGATACAGCATATGCCTGTGCATGTCAACATGAATATTTTGACAGTATGTATATATTTAGATATGTGCAGTTCTTTGTACAAATATATATTGTTAGAAATGGGGTCTTTGGTTGGCAGTCAGGTTACCCCCTGTCCAAGCAACGACCCTCACTCTAGTCAGGGTAAAGGAGAATTACTCTCAGTTAACCCCGCTCACCCCTTTGGTAGCTTGGCATGAGCAGGCAGGCTTAACTTCAGAAGCAATGTGTAAAGTATTTGTACCAACACACACAGTAACTCCGTGAAAACACTACACAATGACACAACACAGGTTTAGAAAAATAGATAATATTTATCTAAACAAAACAAAACAAACACAACAAAAATCCAACATACGCAAGTCAAGTTATGGATTTTCAAATGAATAAGAGTCTTAACTCTTAGAAAACAGTGAGAATGCTGTTAGCACTCAAAAGTACTTGGGAAGCGTCAAAATAACATTGCAAGGTTGAGTGTGCATCGGGAAAGGCTAGCGATGCGTCGATTTCTCACTCGCAAGCGAGACCGTGTGTCGTTCCTCCTCTGCTCGTGTCAGCGTGTGTTGTTTCTTCTCTCCCGCAAGGGACTGATGCATGGATCTGGACGGGCACCTCGGATCTGGGCAGGCTTTGCATTGTTTTTCCACGCCCAGCAATGTTACGTTGAAAATCCGGTCGCACGGTATCACAAAACCATGCTGCATGGGGTTTGCTTCATTATCAGCCTCCATTAGTGGGTGTTGAGTGTCGTTTCTCCAGCCGTGTTGCGTCGACCTTCCAGCTGCGATGCAGGTGGAGCGTTGATTTCAGCCGTGAAGCCAGCGGCGCATCGTTTATCAGCCACGTCACGGAAAGTGAGTCCAAAATGTCCCCGCATGGCGGTCTGTACATGGATTTTCAGTCTTTGTCTGCCATCCTCACCTTTCAAGGGCCTAGGAACTGGATAGGGCACCATTTGGCAGGGCAGGAGTCTCAGCAGAGAGTCCAGAAGCTGGCAGGGGAAGCCTTTGATGGCCCTGAGACTTCAACAACAGGAGGCAAGCTCAGTTCAAGCCCTTGGAGAGTCTTCTCAAGCAGGAATGCACAACAAAGTCCAGTCTTTGTCCCCTTTCACAGGCAGAAGCAGCAACTGCAGGATAGCCCAACAAAGCACAGTCACAGGCAGGGGCAGCACTTCTCCTCAGCTCTTTTCCTTGGCAGAGGTTCCTCTTGATTCCAGAAGTGATCTAATTTTTGGGAGTTTTGGGGGCTCTTCTTATACCCCTTTCTGCCTTTGAAGTAGGCAAACTTCAAAGGAATGTCTCTCTTGTTTGTAAGATCCTGCCTTGGCCAGGCCAGGCCCAAGACACACACGAGGGGGTTGGAGACTGCATTGTGTGAGGGCAGGCACAGCCCTTTCAGGTGCAAGTGACCACCCCTCCCCTCCCTCCTAGCACAGATGGCTCATCAGGATATGGAGGCTACACCCCAGCTCCCTTTGTGTCACTGTCTAGAGGAGAGGTGCAAACAGCCCAACTGTCAAACTGACCCAGACAGGCAATCCACAAACAGGCAGAGTCACAGAATAGTTTAAGCAAGCAAATGCCTACTTTCTAAAAGTGGCATTTTCAAACACACAATCTAAAAACAACATTTGCCAAAAGATGTATTTTTAAATTGTGAGTTCAGAGACCCCAAACTCCACATTTCTATCTGCTCCCAAAGGGAATTTGCACTTTAATAATATTTAAAGGCAGCCCCCATGTTATCCTATGAGAGGGATAGGCATTGCAACAGTGAAAACTGAATTTAGCAGTATTTCACTGTCAGGACATGTAAAACACATAAGTACATGCCCCACCTTTAACATATTTTGCACCTTGCCCATGGGGCTACATAGGGCCTACCTTAGGGGTGCCGAACGTTTATAAAAAGGGAAGGTTTAGGCCTGGGAAGTGAGTACACTTGCCAAGTCGAATTGGCAGTTTAAAACTGCACTCAAAAACAATGCAGTGGTAGGTCTGAGCTATGTTTACATGTCTACTAATGTGGGTGGCACACCCAGTGCTGCAGGCCCACTGGTAACATTTACTTACAGGCCCTGGGCACTTCTAGTGCACTTTACTAGGTACTTACTAGTACTAGTGAATCAAATATGCCAATCATGGATAAGCCAATGTGCACATACAATTTATACAGGGTACACTTACACTTTAGCACTGGTCAGCAGTGGTAAAGTGTCCAGAGCAAACAAAACAGTAGAAACAGAGTCCAGCACACAGAAACAAGCTGGGAAGTAAAGGCAACAAGTTAGGGGAGACCAGGCCAATGATGCCAAGTCTAACATATATACATATATACTACTTATTTTTGAAAATATATAGATACTCTTTAGGTCTGCTTAACAAATGTATGTATGATTTATGGTTACACACACATATAATTTATGTATATAGATAGATAGATAGATAGATAGATTCATATATATCTATCTATATATATATATGTATATATATATATAGATAGATATATATACACACATTTTTTGCTTATCATGCATATAGGTCACTGCATAGTTTCCATACAAGTTGTTTAGTTAGATGATGCTTATAGGTCTCTGCGTATTTATTTATAATTATTGTTATATATTTTATTTATATTAGTAAATATTATAATAAAAATTGTATCTGTAAGTGTTTCACTATTGAAATATTGAGGAAAACAAAGAAATAAAATAAGTAAAGAAATTATAAAAATATACACATAAATTAGCTTTTACATATAGCAACACATAACAGTCTTTCTATCTATTCATGCTTGTTCATATGCAATTTTATACAATACAATTTAATATCTCTTTATTATTTTCCTTATACATGTATACACGTTCTCACTCCTACTTTAGCTGTGCTCTATGTCCCATCCTATACCTCTCTCAATAAATCTTCTACCTCCACTCTCTGACTCATCCCAAACCTCATTCTACTACTATGATCTCTGTAAGACCCTTTCTTGACTCTTCCCTCCTCTACCCCGCCTTGCCTCACCCCAAACCTCATTCTACTACTATTATCTCCAACATAACACTACCTGGACTCTTCCCTCCTGTATCCCTTCTTTGACTCATCCCAAACCTCCTTTTACTACTATGATGTCCCTAATAACCCTTTCTAGACTCTTCCCTCCTCTATCTCACCTTTGACTCCTCCCAATCTTCATATAACTAATATGATCTCCCAAATAGCACTATCTAGGCCTCTATCCCTCCGTTATCCTATTCAGAAAAACTAACGGAGTCACATGTCCCCCTCTCAAATTAACAATTTATATTTCCCTTTTCTAATCCAACACAAATCCTTTGGGCTCTTGAGTCTCATGCTACTCACCGTAAAGCACTTCAATGCCTCATCATGAGTAGTAAGCGTTATATAAATACAATTACAATACAATTACAGTACAAGGGAGGTACCTAAATTCAAAATTTGGGGTGTAGGGTTGAGAAGGGGAGTTTACAGGTCAACCAATGGAGGCGGGGCTAAAACTTCAAACACATTGTAGTGGAGCTACGGAGCTATCCTTCGAGTCGTTTTCAAGAAAATAGCATTAAATTGCGCATTTTAAACATATTTATGATTACAACAAACACATTTTGGAGGCCTTGACTATGTTTATAGCCTGCTGCTGGCGTGTTTTAGTGGATTTTACAATGTTTAATATGCTACTGCCAAAAATCTTTAGAAAGGCGATTGAGTGATTCATTTATAACTAACAGCAGCTCCTACAGATTTCAATACAAAGCACTTTGAAACCAGTTTTCACTGAGCTGTTTCAAGATGATCCTTTTCGCCAGTATTCCAAAAGTTCCTTCTCTGAAATGACAATAAGCCCATTAAATATTTTAAGCCTATCTTCAGAAAGATGCTGCTCTCTGACTCTTGAACAAAGGTACGTTTTGACTCGGCTGATCTGGATGTTTTAACTTCAGTATGGTTGAGGCTGCACAGATGTTCAAGTCTCAGAATGCTGAGCTTCGAAGGTTAACACCCTTAAATTTAGAATGAGCTACTGGCAAGTGATGGTCTAGACTCGTAATGTATATGCCTTTCCTCCTGTGATTAAATAAGCGAGTGGCACTATCTTAAATGATAATAAAATAGCACCACACAATCAAGGGCATATTTACGAGTTCATTTGCATCGTTCTTCCAGCAGAAACAGGAATCACGCCCCTCAAAAGCATTTGTTATAAAAACATGCTTTCAATTCTGTTCTAAATCCCCAACACATGAATTTTCAAAGCAATGTTGTTGTTAACTCCTGCAGGTGTGATGTAGATTATCAAATGCAACATTTGTCACAATGCTCCCTAAAATGTTCTTGCGAGGAACATCTCTACAAAGGTTGCTCCTAAATGCCTGTACTAATTATAGCAATTAGCCTGGCCTCGGTAGCAAAAGGGACACCCTTGAACAGGCCACAAGAGAAATACCAGGCAGAAAAAACAATTTCCTTATTGTCATTGTAACAATGGAGCAAGTACTGCACAAAGTGGTGCCTGAAGGGTTGATTATAATCAAAGTATGTTAAAGCCTGTGGATAGGTCTTTCATTACAAGGTATCCCACAGTTTACAGATTTAGAAAAAGGGTTTAGTGTTGTTTAACCCCTTTGACAAACCCAGGTGGGGCTAGAAGATTTGTACTAAGATAATCCCTGTTAATATTGTGTGTATTGTTTTGTTAACTGTAATTTCTATGCTTAATGTAGCATGGCTGAATTGGTTATGGTACCAAGCCAATGATAAAGTCTCTAAGATTTATTTATTCATTAGGAAAATGTATTTCGGATGTCATACATTTTAAATTGTTCATTATAAAAACTTACAAAAAAGCAGTAGCCATGGTATATTCATTATGAAAAGCATATGTTAAAGCCAAAAGATATTTAAGGGTGAATTATTATTACACTGTGTATACACTATGCACAATACCATTCTAAAATGGCTGATCTTGGCTTTGTTTTATCTTTTCCTTATCTCGTATTGATAGCATATGGCGATTATATTTGGACGCTGTCATTTATTTATTTTCTCTGGTTTTTTTTTTGTAGTTTATCTTGCGTATGCTAGGTAAATGTGTTGCTTGATAAGTTTGTGTGTGCTTTTCGCTGCAGCGGGATGTGTTGGTTAATACAAGAATAAGTCATGTGGGTAAGGAATGGATACTGTCACGACTTACTTGTGGCTTGAGCCTGGAGACGGCTGAACGAGTGACGAGGTTCTTGTTGTTGTAGGTTCTGCTTGGCCCAGATAGGGGCGACTCTTTCTGGTAGCCACACTGCTACAGGCGATGGGAACGCCAAGGGCAGTCTGTGTCCTTCAGAAGCAGTGCCAGAGGGAAAAATAAACTAAAAAGGGGAAAAAACCTCAAAAAGGAATATCCTGGAATAAGAGCAAAAAGATCAATACTTTTAGAACACAAGACCAAAAATGAACAGGAAAGCACTGGAACAAAAAGCGGAACCAGTATCTGATGCAAGGAGAAGGAGCGAAGACACCATCCAACAGGAAGTGTTGCAGCGCAAGTAGAAAAAGAATCACAGCCCTTAGAAAACCCATAGAACAGGAAACGACCAGCAGGAAGTAAAAGGACACCATATTGGATAGGGAACATTGTGTAGAAGGCAATGGACAAGGCACCATAGTGAGTAGGGAACCAAGGTATGCTGGGAAGAGAAGGCAATGATGGGAAAAAGGAAAAAACATAAAAGGGGAGAAAAAAACGAGGGCGACAGCAAGAGAAGGACACAATAGGAGGTGAGTAGGAGGAAATGCTATCTTAAATGGAGGTGCACCGTGCCAGAAAAGAAACGGGGCCCCATGCCCAAAATGGGGCCTCGATTAATGCAGGAGAGGCTGGGGGCGTGGTGCGTCCCAGCACCTCGCGCCGCGGACTGAGCCGAGTGTTCGGCTCGTGCCGTGCGCCGCAGCGTGACAGTAGGTCCCCCCCGGAGCCCCAAGTTTTTGTGGAAACAAGCTGTACAATTGAAGAGTCAGAAGAGGAGCGTGAACAGAAGAAGCATCTTGTCAGAATCACCAGATCCTCGGGGTCTGTGCACGTTCCCAGCACTTCCACCACAAGACAGCTCAAATACTCTGATTAGAATTATGACAGAGTCTAAGAGAGTCCAAGTGGGGAAAAGGGGATTAGAAGGGAACAGCTGGGAAGGAGACCTGTAGGAAGCAAAAGGTTAAAACACACAATATCAAGATTATATCATATGAATCAGTACTAGATTATAACTCTAAGCATTGTCGCTCTGAAATCATAGATAACCTATGAATGGACTTAAACAACTAGGCTTCAAGATTACTGGACACCTGGGAGGAAATCAAGAAATGGTTAAATGCAATGTTCAGATTCAAACATTATCTTTTGCATGAGGATCAAGGAAAGAAAAACATTTTATATACACACTACATCACATTTAGAACGCTAGCATTTTGTTCTCTCAAAAACTGTGGGAAACATGAATTGTGCACATTGTATGCTTTCACAAAGGTTGTCAATACCATAGAATGATTGTGCACCATGAATAATATAAGCTAGGCTCGAGAAATAAATCAAGCGTCTTGCTGACTAGAAAACCACCTCGTGAATGGCTTGAAGAGGTAGCACATTATGAACACTGTGATATTAAACACAAGAAAAGAATCGCGCTTCCTGCCGATTCAGATGTCACCATGAAAACGCCAGAAAAAGTTAGCGCACAATGAATAATATGAATTACACACGAGAATGAAATCGCGCGTCTCGCCGATTTAAATGCCACCATGTAAATGCCAGGAAATGGTAGCGCACAATGAACTGCATGAATTACACACGAGAAATGAATTGCGTGTCTCGCCGATTCGAATGCCACCATGTAAATGCCAGAAAATGGTAGCGCACAATGAACCGCATGAATTACACATGAGAATGAATCGCGTGTCTCGCCGATTCGAATGCCACCATGTAAATGCCAGAAAATGGTAGCGCACAATGAACAGCATGAGTTACACACAAGAAATGAATCGCGCGTTTCGCCGATTTGAATGCCACAATGTAAATGCCCGAAAATGGTAGCGCACAATGAACAACATGAGTTACACGCGAGAAATGAATCGCGCATTTGGCTGATTCGAATGCCACCATGTAAATGTCAGGAAATGGTAGCGCACCATGAAGATCAAGGTTTTAAAACACGAGGAACGAATCGCGCGTCTTGCCGATTCGAATGTCACTATATGAATGCCTGGAAATGGTAACACACATCGAATATCAAGGGTTAAAGCACGAGGAAAGAATTGCGCATCTTGCCGATTCGAATGTTACCATATGAATGCCTGGAAATGGTAATGCACAATGAATACCATGAATTAAACACGAGTAAGGAATCGCGCGTCTTGCCGATTCGAATGTAAGCATGTAAATGCCCAATAAACATCAAGCACACTTACACACGCACGAGAGACAAAAGATCTTATTGTATTGTATTGTATTGGTTCATTTATAAAGCGCATTCCGACAAAAGCATCGAATCGCTAATCAAACCGAGGACAGAGGGAAAGAGCACAAGCCACCCACAAGAATACCTAATTTACAAAAAGCCAGGTTTTAAGGCTTTTCCTGAAGGAAAAATGAGTTGCCATTTGACAAAGCGTAAGAGGCAGGGCATTCCAGAGCCTAGCCGCTTCTACCGTAAAAGCACGGTTTCCCCACCTATCCTTGTTGCAGCGAGGCACCTTGATCATATATTTGAAAGAGGATCTCAGATGTCTCGTCGGTTGATAAAATTGCAGAGTGGACTTCAAATAGTCACACCCCTCCGACTGTAATGCTTTGTGAGTAAGACAGAGTGTTTTCAAAATAATCCGCTTCTTAATCGGTAACCAATGTAGGTATGTCAAACGTCTGCTAGCAGATATAGACTGATGGAGATTCGAAGTTAAGCGTGCTGCTGTGTTCTGAATAGACTGGAGTTTGTCTAAAGATGATTTATTCGCATTGAGCAGCAAAGCGTTAAAGTAGTCAAGTCTTGAGGTGACTAACGCCAGCACAACCAGCCGCCTTAAATCGTCCTCTAAAAGATGTAAAAAAAATGTAAGTGTTTTTAATATCCAAAAGCAGATCTTGACTATATGATTAATCTGTAGCTTAAAAGAGAGGGTGTCATCAAAAATAATGCCTAGGTTTTTAGCGAAGGGCACAGGTGACGGACAACCCCCACAAGCTGGAGGCCACCAACTATTGTCCCAGGGGGAGTTATTGCACCCAAAACACATAATCACCGTTTTGTCCCCGTTAAGTTTTAGCCAATTGCTGGCCATCCAATTGTTAATTGCTGTCATGTCACATTGGAATTTCTCCTTTGTGTCCTCCCAATTACGCAAAACTGGCACAATCACCTGCGTGTCATCTGCGTAGGAGACAATCTGGAAGCCGAAAGAGCGAACCAGGTTCGCCAGGGGCGCCATATATACATTCAAAAGCATTGGGCTGAGGGAGGACCCCTGCGGAACTCCACACTGAAGATGGAAAGGGGAGGCTCGATGGTCTCCACAAGCCACAGTGATCGTTCTATCCGTGAGAAAGGAGCAGAGTAACTTCCAGGCCTTCCCTCTCACTCCGACCTGGGACAAACGATTAAGCAGGATGGTAGGAGAAATAGTGTCAAATGCTGCTCACAAGTCCAACAGGACCAGAATCGTACCCTCTCCCCAATTGCCTCTTCGGCGAATAATATCAGAAGTAGAGATTATTGCTGTTTCCGTGCTGTGAGCACCGCGAAAGCCATGCTGTGACGGGTCCAGTTTGCCATTCTCTTGAAGAAAGGCAGATAACTCGTAATTTAGATGTTTTTCTAACATTTTGCCCAAGCACGGCAGTAGCGAGATCGGGCAAAGATTAGAAAGGTCAGCAGCATCTTTTCCCCCGTTTTTTAGTGAGAGGAATCACTGTGGTCAGTTTCCAGACCGATGGGAAATTTCCTTCCTAAAGAATTTCTGCAAACACTGGCTCCAAAGCATCGGCCACCAACAATGACAATTAGGCCCATGAACTCGAACTCCTTCGAGAACGGGATCGGGGGCCCAGCCCGACCTCCGTCTTACCGCCCTGATCAGGAATCACCAAGAGCAGTGAAAGGGCGAGGTCTGGAAGATCCAAGTAGGCCTCCGGAACAGGAGCTCAGGAAGTTGCTGCTGCTCTGCACCGGGACCTCTGAATAGTGAGCATGTGGAGCTGGGCTGGCTCCCTTTTATAGATTTTTAGCCCAGCCCACCAACCATACCTAGACATGCTGCAGGGAAGCTTGTAGAAGGCCCTGGAAAGGGACCACACCCTGACACAGTCTGAAAGCCTGCAGCAGTACATTACATATGGACAATATTTATATGGATGCTGAACATAAGTCTTCAGGATGAAACTCTGCAATGCAAAAAGTTAAACAACATTATATCAGCACTATGCATAAATTCTGTTAGCTGGAAATCGTTAGTTTTTTTTTATTCTGGTCGCCCATAGAGCGCGCTCTGCCCTGATGTTGACACATCTTCCCAAGAGCATTCGCTAAGAGGGTAACCCTTCCAATGAATCAGATACTGAAGATGGTTTTGAAAGACACGAGAGTCACAAATTTCCTTTACCTCATATTCTGGTTCATCATCCACCAACGAAGGAGGAGGACAAGGGAACTGCCGGGAGAAAGGATCAGGCGTATAGGGTTTCAACTGAGAAACATGAAAGACCGGATGGATCTTCCAGGTACGAGGTAAGTGGAGACGGACAGTGACAGAATTAATTAATAGAAGAATACAGAAAGGACCGTAGTAACGAGGTGTAAACTTATTCTGAGAGAGCCGCAAGGGCAGAAATTTAGAAGAAAGCCAGACTTTATCCTGGATGTGATATACTGGAGTCTCCCTGCGTTTATTATCTGCCACTCTTTTCTTGTATCTCTTTGTGTCCAGCAGATTAGATCGAATCAGTCTATGGATTTTCTGAAGTCGTTTGGTAAATGAGGTGATAGCAGGAAGAGAAGAGGTAGACTTAAGAGTAGTAGGAAAAGAGGTAGGATGATAGCCGTAGGAGCAGAAAAAGGGGGGTGACCTTGAGGCACTATGGGCAGTGTTGTTGTAAGAGAATTCTGCGATAGGAAGGTAAGTGTTCCAGTTACTCTGAGTAGAATTACAGAAGCAACGAAGGTACTGCTCTAGTCCTTGGTTGAGACGTTCAGTCTGCCCATTGGTTTGGGGATGGAATCCAGATGACAATGCTACATTGATGTTCAAGGTTCTACAAAAATGTTTCCAAAACCGAGAGATGTATTGAGGTCCCCTGTCTGACACAATGCTGTGCGGGAGTCCATAGAGACGAAAAATATGGTGGATGAATATCTAACTTAGTTCTTGTGAGGTAGGTAATTTCTTCAGGGCAGTGAAGTGAGCCATCTTTGTAAAGGAATCTACCGTTACCATGATAACCCGGTTTCCTGCTGATGGAGGTAATGAACACATGAAATCGGTCAAAATTGTGTGCCATGGAGCTGGTGGAACAGGTAACGGTTGCAGTAATCCTGCTGGCCTAGTACGGGGTATCTTTACTTGGGCACATATGGGACAGGCCTGTACATAACTTTTGACATCCGGTTTCAAAGTAGGCCACCAAAAGGATCGCAAGAGTAATTCCTGCGTGGCCTTGATACCTCTATGACCAGCAATTGGAGAATCATGGCACATCTGCAGCGCCCTTTCTTGCACTCTTTTTGTGGGGAGGAACAAAAGGTCCCTATAATAATAATATCCCTTCCTTTTGTGTATCTGGGGGTATAAGTCCTCAAGTTCTTGTTCAGAAAGGTTTGCATATTCCAGCTGTACGTTATCCAGGAATGATTGAGCTGCACCAATGATCTTGCTAGGCTCGAGTAGATACTGTGATGTGGTAGGAGTACAATCAGGATAATGGCGAGACAGGGCATGAGCCAGAATATTTTGGGATCCGGGAATGTAGGTGACATAGAAGTCATACTGACTAAAGAAAAAGGCCTAACAAGCCTGATGACTGTTCTGGCATTGAAAGTTACGTAAATATTGCAGATTCCGATGGTCCGTTCTCACTTCAAAAGGTTCTTTGGAACCCATAAGGAATTGTCTCCACTCTTGGCAGGCAGTTTTAAGGGCTAATAATTCCCTTTCCAGTACTGAATAATGTTGTTCAGATACAGAGAGTACATGGGACAGATAAAAAACTGGATGTTCTAAACCATCGTCATCTTGTTGTTGGTGTATTACTGCTCCGATGGCTCTTTCGGATGCGTCAGTAACAAAAACAAATTGTTTGTTGGTGCCCGGATGTCTCAGTATCAGTGCTTGAGTGAAGGCTTTCTTTAGACTTTGAAAAGCTGCTACAGCCGCTCTTGTCCAGATAAATCCATTTCGTAGATTCTCCTTTTTTAGTATTTGAGTAATTTGACTGGTCTGTTCCGCAAAGTCCAAGATAAATTGACAATAGAAGTTGGCCAGACCTAGAAAACATTGGGTTTCCTTGATAGAGGAAGAGGAAGGCCAGTCTAGGATGGCTTGTACCTTTTCCGGATCCATTGATATTCCAGTGGGACTGATGTAATAGCCCAGATATTTGACTTCGATTTTATCAAACTCACATTTCTCTGGCTTACAGTAAAGCTGATGTTGCCTGAATCTTTGTAGAACTTGTTTAACGTGTGTAGAATGAAGTTCAGGACGCCTAGAATATATAAGGATATCGTCTAACTATATCACAACTGTATGGTTTAACAAATCAGAGAGCACAGAGTCCATAAATCTTTGGAATATTGAGGGGGCGTTAGTTAGGCCAAAAGGCATAACCCTGTATTCATAATGACCAAATGGGGTTCGAAAAGCAGTCTTCCACTCGTCTCCTTTCTTGATGCGCAAAAGGTGGTGGGCTCCACGAAGATCTAATTTGGTAAACCGTTGTGCCCCTCTGACCGCTTCCAGAATATCTTTGATAAGAGGTAAAGGATAACGATCCTTTATACTGATCTTATTTAAACCACGAAAGTCCAAACAGGGATGAAGATCTTTAGTTTTCTTGGGTACAAAAAAAAGGGGAGCCCCCGCCGGAGATGAAGATGGTGCAATAAGACCGCCCCTTTCAGGTTCAGAGAATACATTCTCCCAAAGGGAACGATCACCCCAGGTTCCAGGGGAATAGCACAATCATAATCTCGATGTGGGGGCAAAAAAGGCCTGGATGGCTTTTGGAATACATCTTGAAAGAACATATAGTGGTCGAGAACCCCTTGGACTGTACTTATGGAACAACCTGTTGTAGATTCAGATGGTATCATTTTCATGGGTGGCCAGTAAGTGTCTGAGGCATAACAATGTTCATGACAAAACTGAGAGGACAAAGAAATAGTCCTGGTTTCCCAATTTATATAAGGATTATGGTGGTCATTACAACCCTGGCGGTCGGTGTTAAAGCGGCGGTAAAACCGCCAACAGGCCGGCGCTAAAACAATTGGAATTATGACTGTGGCGGAAACCGCCAGCAAAGACAGCCACTTTAACACTCCGCACGCCACGGCAGTACAGACAAACAGCGCGGCGGTCACCGCCAACAGACAGGCGGAGGACAATGTACCGCCCACAGTATCACAACCTACCAATCCGCCACCTTTTCCGGGGCGGATTCACCGCGGATAAAAACACGGCGGAAACAGCCATTTCAAAGGGAAAACGCTCACCTCTACACACTCCACGAGGAACGACGACACCATGGAGCCGGAACTCCATATTCTGCCAGCGATAGTCTTCCTGCTCCTATACGAGGAGCATCAACGCCGGCGGCGAAGACAACGGTGATTACTGCACCTACGACATAGGGGAGGGGGAGGGAAAAACACAGGGACACACACAACCAACATCCCAACCCCCACCCTGACCCTCACCCACTACAACACACACACCAATGCATATCCAAACATTACAGTAACAACCCCCAACCCCCCCCGGAAGAAGGCAAAGACAAAAGGAAATGAGTTGAACCATTGTAATATATCAAAATACAGTAACCAATTATATACATATATATATATATATATATATATATACACATTAAACAAAATATACATGACGATTAGTAGTGCAGGTAATGCACCATTCATTGTCCGTGGACCACTGGGCCCAAAATGCATGGGCGAGGCCCACACTAGATACCTGATCAAAACAGAGAGAACACTGCAGGGGTATCAGATAGAAATACAACAGGCACCTCAGGGGGAAGGGAAGAGGGGGCACCTCAGCCGGATGAGTGCACCACGCCAGATCCATGAGGGGCTTCATGCCCATTGATGTATCCTGGGGAGTGCAAAGCCACAGTCTCTCAAGTCTATACAGTGGGTGGGTTGCCCACTGTACCATCCTGGGGAGTGCAAAGCCACAGTCTCTCAAGTCTCTCCAGTGGGTGGGTTGCCCACTGTACCATCCTGGGGAGTGCAAAGCCACAGTCTCTCAACTCACTACAGTGGGTGGGTTGCCCACTGTACCATCCTGGGGAGTGCAAAGCCACAGTCTCTCAAGTCTCTACAGTGGGTGGTTTGCCCACTGTACCATCCTGGGGTGTGCAAAGCCACAGTCTCTCAAGTCTCTACAGTGGTTGGTTTGCGCACTGTACCACCCTGGGGAGTGAAAAGCCACAGTCTCTCAAGTCTCTACAGTGGGTGGTTTGCCCACTTTACCATCCTGGGGAGTGCAAAGCCACAGCCTCTCAACTCTCTACAGTGGGTGGGTTGCCCACTGTACCATCCTGGGGAGTGCAAAGCCAGAGTCTCTCAAGTCGATGCATGAATCCACTGGTTCTGGAGGGGGACTGGTGCCCAGAGTGCTTCATCCTGTGCAGGACAGACGGAGTGGATGAATGTCTCCACTGGTTCTGGAGGGGGACTGGTGCCCAGAGTGCAGGACTCACCCCGTGACGGTCCCAGTTGCGTCACTGCCCCTGCCTCTAATGGGCTAGCGGTGCTCGTCTTGGCGGTCTTTACCCTGTTCAGTGGTGCTTGAGTTGGCAGTTTCTGACCTGTTCAGCTGTGCTTGACATGGCGGTCTTTGCCCTGTTCAGCGGTGCTTGAGTTGGCAGTTTCTGACCTGTTCAGCGGTGCTTGCCCTGTTCAGCGGTGCTTGCCATGGCGGTCTTTGCCTTGTTCAGCGGTCCCTGGCCTGTTCAGCGGTGCTTGCCAAGGCGGTCCTTCATTGCCCAGCAGGCCTGTGACTGGCGGTCCTTCATGGGTCAGCTGGGCTGTGGCTTGCGGGGCCCTCCTGGCCAGTGACTCTGGGGTTGACGGTGGCCTCCTGGCCAGTGACGATTGGGCTGGCCTCCTGGGCAGTGGCTCTGGCGGTGGCCTCCTGGCCAGTGACGATTGGGCTGGCCTCCTGGCCAGTGACTCTGGAGGTGGCCTCCTGGCCAGTGACGATTGGGCTGGCGGTGGCCTCCTGGGCAGCGGGGATGATGGCGGTCTTCTCCGCCGTGCTGCTTCTCCCAGACTTTGGAGATTTTTTCTGCCCCTTCCCCACCTTGGGAGGAGTCACAGCTGAATCGACACTCCCCCCGGCACCCTTGTGAGCGGCTTTGCTGGCTGGAGTCTTCCCCCTCTCCCGCCGTGCACTGTCCAACTTCTGGTGCTTCACGGGGGGGACTGGCTGTTCTGTGGCTCCGTGCCACACTGGCTGGCCTGGTGGCCGGTGCACTCCACATACCTGTAACAGGCACCACTGGTCCCGGAGATTTTTTGGCTGAGGTGCTAGTACGGGATCTATGAGTTGGGGGGGAAAGAGGTCAAGCTTGGCCAGGAAAAGTTTCTTAGGAACACTGGGACGGGTAGCTGGAGGGGGTTTGGGAGTGGAGGAAGAGGTAGTGGTTGTAGGAGGTGTACGTTTGGTGACTTTGGGTGAAGGTGCATGGGCTGGAGGCTGTCGTGAGGTAGATGGCTGTTGGGTGGGTGTGTGCCTGCGTTTGTGTATCTTCGGAGGGGGCGTCACAGACACACTGGGAGAGGACACAGGGGACATGTAATTGGGAGTGGGGGTGGTGACTGCACGTGAGCGGGTGTGCTGGTGCGGGACGTAATGGCTGTAATGGTAGTGCATGCAGGTGAGAGTGTAGACAAGACTGGGAGGGAGGAGGGAGACGAGGAGGAGGGGGACACAGTGGAGGCAGTGGATGTTGGTGTGTCTGTATGTGTGTGATGCTTGTGTGAGTGCCTGTGGGATGTGTGGTGCTTATGTTTGCCTGAGCTTCCCTTGTGTGGTGAGGTGTGTGCAGGCTGGTCTGATGGTGTGCTTGGAGGGCTGGGGTACAGGGGATTGGGTCTGGGTAGAGGAAGTTGGAGGGGGGAGGCTGGAGACAGGGACAATGGCTGCCATCAGTGCTGAGGCCAGAGTTTGCAGGGTTCGATGAAGGGCAGCCTGACCAGAATGAATGCCCTCCAGGAATGCACCTGTGTGTTGCAATTCCCTTTCTACCCCCTGGATGGCATTCAAAATGGTAGACTGCCCAACAGTGAGGGACCTGAGGAGGTCAATGGCCTCCTCACTGAGGGCAGCAGAGGTGACAGGGGCAGGGGCTGAGGTGCCTGGGGCGAAGGTGAGGCCCACCCTCCTGGGTGAGCGGGCACGGGGCGAAGGCTGAGGGGCTGCTAGGAGGGCGGTGCTGGTAGGGGTGGTCACGTCCGTGGCAGTCACGTCCGCGGCAGTGTGTACCATCACCGCCGGCGTACATCGTCATTGGCTCCTGGGACCCATAGGGTCCAATGTTAACCAATGCAGCATTGCGCCGCGGTCTTCGACTGCCTACCGCGACGGTGTACAACGCCAGCGCAGTTACCTCACATCCCATTGTCCCACTTTAGAGGTCAGGCAGCCACCATTTCAGGGGCCAACATGGCCTAATTACCAACTGTGTCACACAGACCTAGGCCTTGTCGCACAACACAAATACAGGCCAGATTCTGTGTATGAATGGTGTTCTGTGTAGACTGTGGGTACATACCTCTGAGTTGTTTGACTCTGTGGTCGCTGTTGTCATTCCTAGGTACCGTCCGCTGGGACATGTGAGGAGATGGCGGAATCCTCCGGTGTACCGACCGCTGGTGGACCTGTGGACAATGGAGGAAAGACATTTGATCATCACCTGCAGGTTTGACCGTGCCACAATCCAGGAACTGTGTGCCCAGTTGGAGCCAGACCTGATGTCAGCAATCCGACAGGAATCCCCCCTCAAGTGCAGGTGCTATCATTGCTCCATTTCCTTGCAAGTGGGTTATTTCAAACAACAGTGGCCATGGCATCAGGGATGTCCCAGCCTATGTTTTCCAACGTGTTGTCCAGAGTGTTGTTTGCCCTGCTGAAACACATGCGGAGCTACATCGTTTTCCCTCAGGTGGAGGATTTGCCTACAGTTAAAGGTGACTTCTATGCCCTTGGACATATCCCCAACATCATAGGTGCCATTGTTGGGACCCATGTAGCTCTGGTCCCCCCCCACAGGAGTGAACAGGTGTAGAGGAACCGGAAGAGTTATCATTTGATGAATGGACAGATGGTATGTTTGGCAGACCAGTACATCTCCCAGGTAAATGCTATGTTCCCTGGCTCTGTGCATGACGCCTACATCCTGTGGAATAGCAGCATCCCTTATGTGATGGGTCAACTCCAGAGGCACCGGTTGTGGCTATTAGGGGACTCTGGTTACCCTAACCTGTCATGGCTACTGACCCCAGTGAGGAATCCCAGGGCAGAGGAACGCTACAATAAGGCCCATGGGCGGACTAGGAGGGTGATCGAACGCACCTTCGGCCTCCTGAAGGCCAGGTTCAGGTGCCTCCATATGACAGGTGGTTCCCTATTCTACTCACCAAGTAAGGTGTGCCAGATCATCGTGGCCTGCTGTATGCTTCACAACTTGGCTTTGCGACGACAGGTGCCTTTTCTGCAGGAGGATGGTCCAGATGACGGTGTTGTGGCAGCTGTGGAGCCTGTGGACAGTGATGAGGAGGAAGCAGAGGAAGAAGACATTGACAACAGGGACTCAGTTATCCAGCAATATTTCCAGTGACACACAGGTGAGAACACATTCCTGCCTACTACAAGTACTTTCACACTTCTACCTCTATCCTGTCTGTCGATTTCAACTAGTATATGATAACTGAGTAGTAAATTTCCCTTATGGTTTCACAGGTGTGGTTTCCAACGTGTGTCATCTGCTTAGATTCCTCATGGACTTGAGATGTGTGACATAGGTATGTTGACATTACATTTGAAAACGCATTTTTTCACTGTCATCGCTAATACACATTTTCGAAATCACAGACTGACTCCAGATTGTTTTGTGCTTCAAGGGGGTTTATTTAAGTGCTCAATATTGGAGGGGGGTTGTAAAATGGTGAGGGGTGATGGTGGAGGAATGTCCATGGCAGAGTCCAGTCTATTAGTCTCACAGGTGCATTGCCCATATGGGCATAGGAAGTGGAGCTGGGGCAGTTCCAATATGGACAGGGTTACAAAGTGGGACAGTAGGATGACAATCAGGGTGGTCTCATTTCTTTGCGGGGGTCTTGGCATCGTGCTCTGTCTTGTTCCTGGATCTCAGGGACCGTTTGCGGGTGGTTCTCCGTCTGCAGGGGTTGGGTGCTGGTGTGGTGGTCCTGTGGCGGGGCGTCCTGTCCACTGGCGCCGGCGGAGGTGGTGGGCAGTTCATCGTCCATGCTAGTGTCAGGGGCCACTTGGAGTGCCACAGTGTCCCTCCTGGTGTTAAGTATCTCCTTCAGCACCCCTACGATGGTGTCCAGGGCGGAGCTGATGGTTCTGAGTTCCTCCCTGAACCCCAAATACTGTTCCTCCTGCATGCGCTGGGTCTCCTGAAACTTGGCCAGGACCGTTGCCATAGTCTCCTGGGAGTGGTGGCATGCTCCCATGATGGAGGAGAGGGCCTCGTGGAAAGTGGGTTCCCTAGGCCTGTCCGCCCCCTGTCGCACAGCAGCCCTCCCAGTTCCCCTGTGTTCCTGGGCCTCCGTCCCCTGGACCGTGTGCCCACTACCACTGCCCCAGGTCCCTGTTGTTGGGGTGGTGGGTTGTCCTGGGTTCCCTGTAGTGGTGGACACACAGCTGATTGACGTGTCCCGGGGATGGAGGTATGGGCCCACTGGGTGGGTGCTGTGCTGGTGTTACCAGAGGGTGGAAGGTCTGTGGTGGCCTGTGACTGGGTGTGGGGAACCGACTGTCCCGAGGCCCACGATGGTCCGGGCTGGTCATCTGGATCCAGTTGGACAGAGCTGCTGTCATCACTGTTGGCCTCTTCTGTGGGTGTGGTGGAGATGTCTGGACCCTCCTGTCTGGTGACGTTGGGTAGTGGTCCTGCAGGGGTGTAAAAGCATGATTATTGCAACAGTGTGTGTCATGGTGGGCAATGGGTGGTTGACCGTGTTCCCCAGTGCTAGCATTCCTGTGTGGGGGCTTGTGTGATGATGGTTGAGGGGGGTGTTATGGGTATGTGCAGTGGGCATGCTGTAGTGATTGATGTCCATGCTTTGTTGTGTCATGGAGGGCTTGGTGTTGGGATGGGTGGTTTGTGTTATTAGTACATTTGTGAGGAGTTGGAGTGATAGTGGAGGGGGCGAGGGTGGGGGTCTGTGATAGCATGCAGGTAGGGTGGGGGATATGATAGTTAAGATTTGACTTACCAGAGTCCATTCCTCCACCGACTCCTGTGAGGCCCTCAGGATGCAGAATAGTCAAGACCTGCTCCTCCCATGTTGTTAGTTGTGGGGGGGAGGTGGGGGTCCGCCGCCAGTCCGCTCTACCGCAATGTTGTGTCTTGAGACCACAGAACGCACCTTCCCCCGTAGGTCGTTCCACCGCTTCTTGATGTGGTCCCGATTTCTTGGGTGCTGTCCCAATGCGTTGACCCTGTTGACTATTCTTCTCCATAGCTCCATCTTCCTTGCAATTGAGGTGTGCTGCACCTGTGATCCAAATAGCTGTGGCTCTACCCGGACAATTTCCTCCACCATGACCCTAAGCTCCTCCTCCGAGAACCTGGGGTGTCTTTGCCGTGCCATGGGGTGGTGTAGGTGATGTGTGGGGTGGTGTATGTGGTGATAAGTGTGGCGATATGTAGTGGTGTGTGGTGTTTTGTGCGTGGAAATAGTGTGGGTGATGGTGTTGAGTGCCTGTGGCTGCTAGTTTGTGGATGGTGGTGTCTCTCTCTGGCCTTCTTTCAGAATTTTTGGTTGTAGGGGTTTGTGGGTGATGTGGGTGTGTGTTTTATATTGTAGTGGGTGTGTGGGAGTGGTGTGTGTATGTGTATCAGGTGTGTATTTTGAATTGTCCAATGTGGCTGTGTTTTGTAGGAGTATGTGTATTTTGAGCGTGGCGGTGTGCACCGCCAATGGAATACCGCGGTTGAAAGACCGCCTCGTGGATTCGTGTGTCGTGCTAGCATGGGCGTATTTCTGTTGGTGTGACGGTGGAGGTTTTGTTTTCGCCAGTTTATCACTGACCTTTGGTGTGGCGGACTTGTGTGGGTGTCTGAATTTTTTCGGATTTCGGGATGTGGGTCGTAATAGCTGTGGCGGAATCCTTCTGCACGGCGGTAAGCGGCTTTTACCGCCAATGTTGTAATGACCCCCTATGTCTTATGAAACAAGGAATCCCTAGAATTATAGAATGATTGGGAGAACATATTAAGTCAAAGGAGACATGTTCTTGGTGGTTCCCAAAATGTAGACTTAGAATCGGGGTAGTAGTATCAACTGGACCAGAGGATATTAAGGACCCATCTACAGTGTGTACCTGTTCTGGAACATCCTTAGGTCATGTTGGTATTCGTTGTGTAGTGGCCCATGACATATCCATATAATTGCCACTAGCTCCACAATCCAGTAAGGCCATTGTCCTTTCCTCACGGCCATCAGGTAACTGTAGGGTCACAGGTAACATGAACAAATTGGTGGCATTGTCCTTGAAAGAACTGATGGAAGGTATAGCAGATGATCCCGCCCCCTCCCTTCTTACAGAGGACGGGAAGTAGCGTTTCCCGATGGCTTTAGAGGACGAACGGGGCATGTACGGAGCATATGACCAGCAGCACCACTATACAGGCACAATCCTTTTTTCCATCTTTCTTCACGTTCACTGAATTAAAGTGGGCCACGAGTAGTATCCACCTGCATAGGTTCACCTTCAGTTTCTCTTAAGGGAGAGCGAGGTTCCTCCGGACGGTGCACAAAGACACGTGAGATGCTTGACTGGGAAGGTCCTCTATTTCTTCTTTTCTCCAAACGTCGTTCTTGGAGACGATATTCGATGGAAAGAGCTAAATCCATCAGACCGCGAAGATCTTCTACTCGGGTAGAGTGCACTAATTCGTCTTTTATCTCCTCTCTTAGCCCTCTACGAAAAAGGGTAACCAGAGTACCCTCCACCCATGTTGTTTCGGCAGCCAGTTGTCGAAAGCGTGTTATGTATTGGAGGACATCTTGAGAGCCTTGTTGGATGTCACAGAGTGCTTTTTCAGCGGAGGCCTCTAATCCTGAACGGCCAAACATTTGTTTGAAATGATTCACAAAGGCTGGATAGTCAGACAACACCGGGTCATTGGAGGCTACAATTGGAGTCACCGAGGCCAAGGCAGGACCGGATAGGGCACTGATGAGATAACCCACCTTTGTCTTGTCATGAGAAAATTGTGTGGGTCTGAAGGCAAAGTAAACAGTCAACACATCCAAAAACTCTCACAGCTTAGTTGGTTCTCCGGAAAACCGAGGAGTTGAGGTTGAAAAGGTAGGAACATCCGTACTGCGGAAGGCCAAAGCTTGTGGTAAAGCAGCATTCTTGTTTCGTAATTGTTCCAGTTCCTGGGCCTGTTGCTGAATGGTTGCCAGAAGGGACTGGTCATGGTCTGCAGCCGCCACTACTGTATCATCCATTCTGCTAGACTAAGTCGGGTTTATTGGGTGCTGCAATCTGTCACGACTTACTTGTTGCTTGAGCCTGGAGTCTGCTGAACAAGTGATGAGGTTCTTGTTCTTGTAGGTTCTGCCTTGGCCCAGATAGGGGCGACTCTTTCTGGTAGCCATGGTGCTGCAGGCGATGGGAAACGCCAAGGGCAGTCCATGTCCTTCAGAAGGAGTGCCAGAGGGAAAAAAAACCTAAAAAGGGGAAAAAACCTCAAAAAGGAATATCCTGGAATAAGAGCAAAAAGATCAACACTTTTAGAACACAAGACCAAAAATGAACAGGAAAGCACTGGAACAAAAAGCAGAACCAGTATCTGATGCAAGGGAGAAGGAGCGAAGACACCATCCAACAGGAAGTGTTGCAGCGCAAGAAGGAAAAGAATCACAGCCCTTAAATACCCATAGAACAGGAAACGACCGGCAGGAAGTAAAAGGACACCATATTGGATAGGGAACAATACACAGAAGGCAATGGACAAGGCACCATAGTGAGTAGGGGACCAAGGTATGCTGGGAAGAGAAGGGAATGATGGGAAAAAGGAAAAAACATAAAAGGGGAGAAACAAAACGAGGGCACAATAGGAGGTAAGTGGGGAGAAAAGAAACGAGGCCCCATGCCCAATTTGGGGCCTCGATTAATGCAGGAGAGGCTGGGGGCGCGGCGCGTGCCAGCACCTCGTGTCACGCTCCGAGCTGAGTGTTCGGCTCGTGCCATGCGCCGCAGCGCGACAGATACATGAGCGCAAAGATGAGTGAAGTTGTGTATTTATGGTAAGTTATTTAGAGCCAAAACCCAGGATGAATGATACCTGATAGGAAGTAAACTTGTGTTGGATGGGTTGCTGCTTTCAATCACGCATCCAACAATGGATTTTGGCACATTCCCAGATTTACAGAGTTGTAAATCTTGGACTGCGTCAAAATTATACACCTCCCAGACCCAGCTGTAAAGAGGAGAAGTATCTTTATTCCTCCTCCTTATTTCATTTTTCTTTATGTTTTGCAATTCCCATCACACTTAGAAAAATGAAAATGCTTTTAAGAATGTTTTTGTGCAGGAAGGTATTCCTCTCTGCACAAAAACAATCCTGCACCTGCATCAGACACCCTTGCACCATGGGGCGAAGGATGTCTGCGCTGGGGCTAGGCTGCACCCAGTGCGCCAGCTCATGAACGCAGCAGAACTGCGTCATATGTTTGTAAATATGGCGCATTACTGATGTCTCCCTCTGGAGCATCACTGCGCAATAACTTGCCTTGCTGTGCTGCATTGCGTGGAATGTTAGTAGATCTGCTAATAATTCAGAGAAACCAGAAGGCATCATGTTTGCTGGTCCCTCTTCCATCTGGGCCTTGGGCTGGAGGCTGTCCTCTCTACCTCCCCTCTAACCCCTGCCTCCCAAGCCTATAACCTTGGTGGAATCTTTGCACGCAATCATTCATTCCGCATCCTAACAAGGCAGCAGCTACCTGTTTCATACAGTTCTTCCTTTCTTAATGGCATAAAGAGATGCATGGTAATTCAAGCCATCATATCGTCCTGCATAGACTATGGCAAAGCCCTGTTTCTGGACTCACCAAAATATCTGATGAAACAAACCAGAATAGATGAAAACCAGAAGAAAGGTCCGCCTTCTTCTTAGACTCAGTGACCGCAATTATTTTCCAATCAACTGTCTTCTCTCCTTTGATTCCTACAGAAAACATATTGCTTTCACATTGATAGCGCGTCCAGTCCTTATAAATTACTTGTACTTGGACACGCTGGAGGTCGGTGAACCTTTTAACCGAGTTGGGTTCTCCTCATCCAAGAATAGTTGGATCATTCAAATTCAATAATTAATAAACATTATTATCAATACCCAATACTCAATTAATAGATCAAACAACACATTAAGAATCAATAATAATCAGTATTTGGACGCACCATGACCTTTCAGTCATGAAAACCACACCTATTTATTAAAGGTTAATGAGTTTATTTCCCTATATTAACAAAACTAGCACAATATAAGTAAGTCTCAAAATCAAATGGTATACATATACGAACATTACTAGCTGTCAATATCGACGGAAGAAACGCAATCTACACAATATCTGGATTATAATGCACTCGGTTATAGCAATGCAAATCACTAATATAAGCAACTGAATTTGACTAATTGCGTTCATCGGTCAGCATAACAAGATTTCAATTTAACATGTTGAATCAGATGAATACCTCAAATAACCTCTAATTAGCATTGGCATGTGGGGCTTCATGCAAAACAAATTTTGTCAACATGAATTTAGAAAACTTCTAACTTGGGCCCTGTCAAAATAAGCAGTTGGTACCTAAGAAGGAAAACACAATGCATAATACAATTATCCTTTCATATTTACCAAATACAATCAGCATTCAAGGAAAAGTCTTCGTCCTTCAGGTGCCGGTTCGATCAGCCTGGGGCAGATTTCAAAGGGGCAAAGTTAAAGCAAGTTTCCTTGCGGCAGCAATGAAAATGGGGCAAAAGTTACTGCATGGACAAGACGGGGCAAAATTAGAATTAAAGTCTCTAGGGTGAGAATTCTTAAAGTCTCTTTTTCTGCGACAGAGAAAAGGCATCAAAGGGTCATTTAAAATGGCGTCTTGAATCTGGCTTCAAAATGGCATCAAAGAAAATGTCTGACTTCTCTTTGTCCGGTGGGTTTAAGTAAGAAACGTTCCAAATTCTTCAGGGTCTTCCATTGGAGGGTTCATAGGGTGGCTTCCTTTTGACCAATGAATAGTGTCTTTCTCTTAGTACTCATTTATGCATAAGGTGTCCTTGGAGCCTTGGAACACAAGTTGCAACAAAGTTTGCCAATTATTTCTGTATCAGAGTCTTTATTGTCTGAACCTGCAGAAACTGACCTTGCTTCAAAGGGGATGAAACTAGCCTAGCACGAAACCTTGAGATAAGTGTATTAGTCATTTCTACTGGAAAAATACAACCTTAAAGTAAAAAAATACATTTTTGTTAATACAAGTGAAAACCACGCAGTTAAATTTGAGACCAGGCAACTAGGCCAAAGCCTCTGCTAAATTTAAGTTAAGCATAAAGCAGTTTCAACAAGAAAATCATGGAATACATCTGCAATTATGACGGATTACTACTTTGTCAATTCTTCATGATTAATTAAGCTCATTTATAATAATGGCGAACTACCTCGTGGGGACATTTTCCCACGTACATTATTTTTCTTTGCTAAAATCACACTACCTTATACGATTTTGTTACATGATATATGCATATTTGTTAGGCTTTCTTTTTCTGCTTCATCAATCCCTCCTCTGATGACTACTTATGTCATCACATCAAATCTTCCACTACAAATTTTATTTCATTAAAATTATGTTTTAGTAATTTGGCACTTCTGTCAATTCCCTCTTCCTTTTTGTTCCCTATGATTTTTCCCTGTATATTTCTACTATTTAATTTTGTTCTTTCTCTTCTCTTCTCCTTTTGCTTCTTGATTTCAATATTTTAATAGCTTTCCATATTCCCCAAATACCTAATAAGCAAATTAGTATTATTAATATTCTTTTTACTATTTTCAGTAATAGTCCGTTCCAAATGTTGCTGAGCCACTTTCCCACGGAAGCAAATCCTTTTCCAACCTTTTCCCATACTCCTGGTTCCTTCAATTCTTTCAAATCTGCACTCTCGTTAGTTAAATTTGTAAGCATTTTCCTAATTTGCCCACTGTTGTCCGGAATATAAGAACAACAGTGACGTGCACTAAGCATTTTGCAAACGCCACCATTCTTTGCTAAAAGAATGTCTAAAGCAAGCCGGTTCTGAAGAGTCATAGCTCTTTCTGCAGCAAGTTCAGCATCAATCAGGATCATGGCTCCTGAGAATTTTGTCAGCATGTTGTCCACAATAGTAGACAACTTTCGTATTTTAATTGAATTCAATATGACTCCTACTGAAGGAATCATCGCTCCAAATATATCTCCAACCGCACCAGAAGATGTCTCCCTTTTCTGAATGCGATTTGATTCAGACAGCTTTGGAAACTTCTTCAAGTCATCAAGCTGATAAATCTTTGGAAATACTATTCCCAAATAACACATCCCAGACCATCCTTTAGGAAGATGATAATAGGCGTTAAGTCCACAAATATAATATACCTCTTGTCCATTTAGCATGAACTTCCACTTAGCCTGAAACAAAAACGTATGTTTACATTCACTCATTCCTACAAAGATTGTGTCATAATATGATTTCAGTCTATATATGCAAATGTTTCCCTATTTGTGATGCATCTAAAGCTAATTTCCCTTGTGACTTTATTGCGGCAAAAGCATAGTTATCTACAGATGACCTTTTGTGTAATTCCCTTTCTAATTTTTCCTTTACAATTTTCCTTCTATCTTCAGTGTGATCTAAAAAGCTTTTCTCTACAGGTGAAAGCAAGCATGTAAGGTTGTCTCTATGAACGTGG
This sequence comes from Pleurodeles waltl, assembly GCF_031143425.1. Taxonomy (NCBI): domain Eukaryota; kingdom Metazoa; phylum Chordata; class Amphibia; order Caudata; family Salamandridae; genus Pleurodeles; species Pleurodeles waltl. The sequence goes on along the minus strand of NC_090445.1, from coordinate 1,673,580,073 downwards.
ACTATAGGAAAAGGCAATAGTGGTTCAAAGAAACCTCTAACTAATTTTATATAAGAATCTCTTGCTGTTTTACTCAAATATTCAATTATGGGGATAAATGAAAATACGACGTCCTGATTGGAATAAAAGTATTGAATATACTCCTGGTTATATAATCTGGTTTGTAACAAACTACATGAAATTCCATACGTAAGAGGCATGCTATGATATGTCACTCCTTCTAATACTGAGGTAGGTATTTGTGTGCACACATAACAATCTTTTACATCCATTGTCTCAACATACTCATTCAGCAAGCGACAGAAGACGTTCGAGGAGAGCTCTTTCTTGTCGTGTAAATATTTCTCATCTTGTTTGAGTTTCTGCAAAGGAGTTAATTCAGTAGTAGTTTTAGAAGTAGAAGCATCATTCGCGTCTCTTTCATTCTTTCCATGCATTCCAAGAACTATTGCTATAATTATTAGTACACATGCAGTTATTAGACCTATACACATGTATTTACAACATTTCATTTTATGTCCTTTTGTAGTACTCCCTGGCATGATCTATATAGAATCAGAAAGTTGAAGACACTTTCTCAAATCAAATTTGCAGATATATATAAAGCTGAACGAGTTCAATGTTCTCACGGTTTTCTTCAGCAGCTTAGTCTCTTATCGGATTAGCAGCTTTTGTCTCAAAATTGGTTTCAAAGTCAATCAAGTTATCAATGTCTTATCCAGTTCAAAAGTCAATCAGGTTGTCAATGTCTTATTCGGTAATGTTCATGAAATTTCACTTTTCAAGTACCAAAGTGACGTTCTGCTTCTTTGTTTTCAAGACTGAGAGATAGAAATTTGTCTGACTAATCGTTAGTGGCTGTGTATGCCCATTCTGGACCAGAATATCTTCTGCTCGGTATTCTTTTCCTTTTCAATTTTGCATCTCCTTTTGATTCTCTCTTGCTGATGTCTTGTTCTTTGGCTGTGTCTTTTTCTTCACTCTGTGTTGTTATTACGATAGAAACTTCTTTTCTTTTCTCCTTCAAATTTGGCCCTTCATTTACTTTTAATATTTCTTTAGTCTTTGATTTCACTGGCGATATGCTTTGTCTTAGTTTTGGGCTGCTTTCACCTGATGGACCTGCAACCGGTTCTGGAAGAATTTGAACAATTTCACTCTGTTCTGTCTTGTCTCCTTTACCTATGAGGACAATCAGATTTTCTCTTTCTTTGCCTGTATCGTCTGCTTCTGGGAAAGCCCTCCTCTTATTAGGCTTTCCTGCTTCTTCACCTGTGACAGGCTCTTGTCACCTTCAGGATCTTCGTCACTTCCTGAGGTTTCTTCTTTGTTGTCCTCAAAAGGATCAATCGCGTCTTCCTCAGAAAATATTTCTTCTGTCTCGATTTCTGCTTGTTCGCCTTTAGGCTCTCTTTGTTCTGTCTCAGTGCCTGGTACTTTCCTGTCGGTTGCTGGTAATTTCAGCGCTTCAATTTCCTCTTCTGTGGGAAGCGTCACCCTTTTCGTGTGACTGGCGTGAATCCAGTTGGGAACTCCTGCACACTTCACAGCAGTGGTAGTTGTCAAAATGACTTGAAAAGGTCCTTTCCAACGGGGTTCCAGACACGACTTCCTCACGTGCTTCTTTATCACGACCCAGTCACCTGCTTTCAGGGTGTGTCCTGGACCTTGGATCGGTGGCAAGGTGGTTGCCTCCAACTGGTGAGAAAAAGAGCGTACCACATCAGCCAGACCTTTGCAGTAGTCCAATACCATATCATCGGTAATATTTACAAGAGGATTTGCAGGAACTGCTCGAAGTCTCATGGCTCTGCCCATGAGGATTTCATGCGGTGAGTGTCCAGTTTTTCTATCAGGTGTGTTTCTCATTGACATTAACACCAAAGGCAATGCGTCAGGCCATTTCAAGTTTGTGGATCCTCGATTTCAATGTGCCATTCATTTGCTCCACTAGTCCTGATGCTTCAGGGCTGTAGCTACAATGCAATTTTTGTTCAATGTTCAGTGCTGCACACAATAATTTGATTACTTCGTTATTGAAGTGGCTTTCCCTATCTAATTCTAAAGAGATCGGGAATCCGAAACGTGGTATTAGTTCCCTCAAGAGTAGTTTTGCGACTGTGAGACTGTCATTTCTGCGTGTAGGGTATGCTTCAATCCAGTGACTAAAAATACACACAATCACCAACACATATTTCAAGCCTGCATTCATGGGCATCTCAATGAAATCCATTTGCATCCTGCTGAATGGCCCACCTGCTCTTCCAATGTGGCTCAAATTTACTACTGTTCCCTTTCCTGTGTTCATTTGTTGACAAATGACACAACAATGGCAAATTGCTTCAGAAAATTGACGGAATTTGGGATTGAACCAATCAATTTTGAATAATCTAATCATGGCATCCCTTCCAAGGTGGGCTTGTCCATGATACAACCTGGCTAATTGCGTCAAAAGACTGTCTGGCAAAACCAATATCCCTTCACTTGAAACCCACAAATCATCTGGTTTCTTTACGCATTGTAGTTTGCTCCATGAGAGTTTCTCATCCTTACTGACATTATTTTGTAGGAATTTCAATTCTTCAATTGTATCTACAACTTTTAGAGCAAAGGCTTCACTTGGTTCAAGTTCTGGCTCATTTATCAAGTTCCATTTGTCTCTGAGCAATCTACAGTTCAATGCGCAAAACCTTGCGACTTGATCTGCATATCCGTTTCCCAAAGCAACGAAGTCTTGTGATTTCGAGTGTGCACTGCATTTTACCACTGCTGCTTCTCCTGGTAAATGGATAGCATGTAACAATTCTCTTATTCTTTCACCATTTTTCACTGGTGATCCTGAAGAGGTCATGAAGCCTCTCTGTGACCACAATTGTCCAAAATCATGCACTATTCCGAATCTGTACTGACTGTCAGTATAAATGGTGACTTTCGTTAATGCGGATAGTTGGCAAGCTCTAGTAAGGGCTACTAATTCCACTATCTGTTCGGAGTAAACTCCCTGAAGCCAAGATGCTTCCAGAACACCTGTTATTGTACATACAGCATATCCTGCTTTTAATATTCCTAGTGCATCTCTTAAACATGAACCATCAACAAAAATAATTTGATCATTTTCTTCCAATCGGGTGCCTTTGATATCAGGCCTTGGTTTAGTACAAAATTCAGTCACCTGAAGACAGTCGTGCTCGATGTCTTTGCCGTTCTCAATTTTGACATTTTCACTGGGAAACAAAGTTGCTGGATTCAACGTAGTGCACCTTTTCAGCTGCACATTGGGTGATCCCAAAATTATTGTCTCGTACCTTGTAAGCCGAGCACCGGTCATGTGCTGTGTTCGGGAACGTGTCAAAAGTATTTCGACTGAGTGAGGGACCATAACTGTTAAAGGATGTCCCATCACTATTCCTTCACTCAGATTTAGGCTTATACCAACTGCTGCTACAGCACGCAAGCACCCTGGTAAGGCTGCTGCGACTGGATCCAAAGTAGCTGAAAAATATGCTACTGGTCTGTTTACGCCACCATGGGCTTGAGTCAAGACAGACAAGGAACATGCATCACGTTCATGACAAAACAATGTGAAAGGCTTTGTGTAATCAGGCATACCTAAAGCTGGAGCTCTGCACATGCATTCCTTTAATTCAATAAAAGCATCCATTTCATCTCTTTTCAACACTATTTCATCCAGCGCATCTTTCTGGGTCAGTTTCAGTAAAGGTTTTTCTAGAGTTGAGAAATTGGGAATCCATTGGCGACAATAGCTCACCATTCCCAAAAACTTTCTCACCTCTTTTCTCGTCTTGGGTGGACTCATTTGAAGTACACTTGTTATTCTTTCTTTCGTGATTCTTCTCGACCCTTTCTCTATTTGGTGACCCAAATATTTCACTTTCTTGTGGCAGAATTGCAATTTTGAAGGAGACATTTTGTGTCCATTCCTTCCCAAATGGTTCAATAGGGCAATAGTGTCAACCGTACAGTCATTTTCTGTCTTGGATGCGATCAGTAAATCGTCAATATGCTGAACTAAGGTTGATTCAAAAGGTAATTCCAATGATTCCAAATCTTTCTTTAGAATCTGATTGAAAATTGATGGTGATTCCGAAAACCCTTGAGGAATTCGACACCAACTGTAGACTCTGTCCAAGAATTTGAAATAAAAGAGAAATTGGCTGTCCTCATGAAGAGGCACAGAGAAGAATGCTTGTGACAAGTCGATGACTGAGAACCACTCTGCATCACAGGGAATTTGAAACATTATCACAGCTGGATTTGGTACTACGGGACAACATTTGACTATTATGTCATTTATTTTTCTCAAATCTTGAACAATCCGGACCTTTCCACTTGGTTTTATTAGCCCCATGATTGGTGAATTACATGGACTACTTAGTACTTCTTTCAGTACTCCCTGTTTCACAAACTCGTCAATGAGTTGAGCGACTTTCATGAGAGTGTCTTGTGACATATGGTATTGTGGTGTCTGAGGAAAATTTACATTAGGTTTTACAGTCACTTTCACTGTTTCTGCTCCTTTAACCAATCCTACTTCTTTCCCTGTCATATCCCACACTTCCTTTTCAACTGTTTCCTGTAATTCAGCAGGAATATCTGCTTCAGTGAGCATTGGATGAAGAGTAATCAGGGGATACTCTTCATCAACAGTTTCCACTTCGTCCCCTCCTAAACTGTCCTCTTCTTCCTCATCACTGTTTGTCTGAATTTTAATTCCATCATTTGAGCACATAATCGAGCATCCCAATTTACACAATAAATCTCTCCCTAATAGGGATATCAGACTTGAGTCACACACCACAAATGTATGTAACCCTTGAAAGTTACCAATTCTGACTTGCACTGGATCTGTGATTGGATTTGTCAGATACCTATTTGCTACTCCCACTACTTGAACTGTTCTCCCTGAAAGTGGCAAATTGGGTACTTCGATACTTCTAACTGTAGAGCGTGTAGCTCCTGTGTCAACCAGAAATGAAACGCTGTGACCCATAACTCTTCCTTCCACATACGGTCCCTTTTGATCAACTTCCAAAGATGCTGCAAGCATGCAATTTCCCTCCTCATCTGAACTTCACTCTCCCATACACTGTTTATTTTCACTCTCCCATACACTGTTTATTCCATTCTCACTGTGTAACGGGAATTGGTATACTGTGTCATTTTGATTCATTCCTTGACCCATGACCTGTTGAGGAAGCAGTACTTGTTGCTGATTCATTGGTGATAAGGGTATTTGCATTTGCTGATTAGGTACCATAGGAAACTGCTGTTGCATTGGCTGCAACGGTGCCATTTGTACATGGGGCATTTGCACCTGCTGTTGTTGTATAGTTTGTAGACCCTGCATCTGATTCACATTATTTTGGAAATTTGGATTTGGACCTCTCAATTTCCGTCCTCTCATATTCTGAAATGTATTGACATCATTGTTTTGCTGACTTACACCTTCCTGCACCAACATTGGGCACTCCCGTTTCCAATGCCCGACGATTCCGCACTTGTGACATGGCATCACCTTCTTCATTGCCTGTATACCATTTGGAATCACAACAGTATTTAAATCAGGACCATTATTCACAAAACCTCCTCGGCCTCTGCCTCTCATCTGTGGCTGAAACATAGCATTTCCCTGCTGTTGCTGCTGCGGCAACTGTTGTTGAACACCTTGCAAACCTTGCAAACCTGTCTGAGCTGCTCTAATCTGCATCACCATCACTTTTTCCTTCAACCTTTTCTGTTTTGTCTCAATCTCATCACTGCAGTATTTTGCATAGTTCAACACTTCATCGATCGATTTTGACTGCCAACAAATCAAATGCATTTTAATCATCTGACTGATTTCAGGTCTCAATCCTTCCACAAATCTGAACACAAAATGGAGCATGTCCTTTTCCTCAATCGTTTCCGTACCACTGTAATTTTTAAACGCTTTCAACAATCTCTCATAGTATGTGTGTATCGACTCTTTAACTTCTTGTGTTGTTCTGTCAATTCTCTGCCAATCCACATTTTTCGACGCAACTTTTGTTTTTAAATGCTCAATCACCTTATGGTATAAATTCATTACCGTAGGCGATGGTGCACCTGTGTCCCTATCTCTTTCTGGTTCACTTGTTGGCCAACCTACAGCCCTTTTACAATCTTCCCACAAATCTGCCGGAACTACAATTTCGAATAGAGTATTCAGATCTTCCCAAAGACATTTTGCGAGTTTCACAAATCTATCTGTTTGTTGATACCATTCAATCGGTTTCTCTCTTAATTTAGGGAAGTCATCCGTAAAGGATTGAATATCACACCTGTGCCATGGTACATGGACAAGCTTTCCCCCTGCTGTTTCTCTCATTGGTAACATCGTTATAAGATCATCATTCTGTTGTGCTTTCTCATTCCGATCTGGGGTACTTCCTTTCTTCTTATCCTTTTTCTTACCCCACCTGCTTTCCCACTTGTCTAGACATCTCCAAACCTGCGCGCTTTGCAGTATCTCTTCAAGGTGTGTTTTCATTCCTGCAGATCTCAAGTGTTCAAAATCTTTTGTCTCAAAGTCTAACCTGTAACTTCTGCTCAAGTGTTTGGTTTTACCTATGTCGACTTTGTATCTATCTGCAATTTCTTGTAACCTCCTATGTATGCTGCTTACTTCTCTAATGCAAATGTCTCTCAGCTCTTCTTCTGTGTATGATTCTAACCTGTTCAGACCCATCGCTCCCTCTACTAGTTCGTCTGCTTCCATGCCCAATCTTATTCTATTCAAATATTCTTCTCCTTTCCCGCTGGGTGTACTCTGTGGAGAGTTCAGGCTGTTCAACCATTGTGTTAACTGTTGTGCATTCAGTCCCATTAATGTGGCACTTACGTCTACTGCTACTGATGGTTTCTGTAACATCTCTGTTTTTGAAGTTAGCAGTACTATTAGTGGTGGACCTGATCTTACCACAGTTGACAGAGCACAAGTTGGAATTGGACTGAATTCCAACAAGGACCCAGATCTATTTAGCAGTGTGCCTACAGGAGTCGTTTCTTGAGTATTTTCTATGCATCTCCTTCCTGTCTCATTTTGTGTCATTACCCCTTGGTCGCATACATTCGGCTTTGCCTGTATATACAATGGCACTGGCGGACCTACAGTGATAGGCAAAGATATTGCATCCAGATTCTGTCTGTTCCCCGAATTCTGTGGCATGTTAATTCCCACACTATGGTTCATCATTGCCGGCATGTCTAACTGGTTTTCTGCTTTTTGAATGTATTTCGGCACTTCTTGCATCTGCTTTTGAGGCATCAAAATTTGTGTTGATTCAGCTTGAATCAATGTCGGTCTTTGGTAATTCTGTCCTCCCTGCGCCATTAAATTAGAAGTCATTTCCAAATTATGCTCATCACAATAGCGCCTTTGAACCTGTGGCTGATAATCATTGACAGGTTTCAATTTCGCCACGTCAGGATATATTCTCTGAACTTGTGGTATTTCTGGTGTAAAAGGCATATCGGGACTACCTTGCCTGTGCGATATTCTCAAATTCGGTGTTACATTACCCTGTATTGGTTCTGGAGGGGCAGTACTAGTGCTTGGGCCATTTTCGCTTTCCACATATGGTGGCGGGCGGTCATTTAGCAATTGCATAATGAACTCCTCATCGTTTAATTCGTCTGACCTTTTCGAATTTCTATTGTTTTCTCTATCTCTGGACTGACTCCTGTTTGTTTTATAGGTAGCTTTCCTTCCTTCCATCTCTGCTTCATCAGTAATTGCTGGAAACAATTTAATTCCCTGCAACATGTCGGATCTCCAAACCTTTTGACTACTATCCCATCTAGCATCCGCTAGTGTCTTTTCTACTTTTCGCACTCTTGTCTCAAATTTCTTTTGTAGCTGTCTCCTAGCCATTTGCTCCCAAATTGCTAATGCTTCAAACTGTGCTGGTCTTGGAGGTACTTTCATGTCGTATAGCGCGAAACTTAGATTCTCCAAAACTCTTAGATTAAACGACCCGTGGATAGGGAATGCAACACTTCCATGTTTTTCTGTTAATTTGCACCATTGCTTTAACCAAAAACATGGTGCCACACCCTGTTCTTCAATCACTATGTAAGCTGGTGTACCCTCAGGCGGTATTTCTTCTCCTACATTTGCTTTAATATATACATCTCCCCTCAAGGCACTCTTAAGTGCTTTGAAAAATTTCATCTTTCCATCTTTTATTTTCTTTAAAAAAATGTAATCAATAAGTGACTTTAATTCCCGGAATACTCTTCGCTTGCCTTTCCCCACCAATTGCGCTTCACGGACTGTATCCAATCCGTGCACGACCCTTCTCACCAACCAACCTATCCCAGCGCGGCTCCTAGTGATGTCACACCCACACACTGCGGCTGACAAAGTCTTGCGGCTTGTCCTCCTTCATTTAGCTTCACTCAAAACTCATTTCTGCAATATCGCGAGCATTAACCAAAAGGAAGAAAACAAATCTGTCGGTTTACTACAGGAAGGGTAATACAATCACTTCAGAAACCTTAGGGATTTTTCACTAGCCTCGGCAGTTATTCCATCTTTCTCGGTCTCCCACTTTCGCAAGCAAAATTTGACCCGCAAACTTTACTCTCAACTGATCAATGAACTATTCTAGCGCGCCTTAGAATTCGTCAAATCTCAAAGTCGAAAATGTTCTTTCATTCTGCAATATTCATACTGACTCGTTGACCACGCCCGATCAACCTATTAAACCGAACAGATTACAACATCAATCAAGTGTCTCATACACTTTTCAACATACTCCGGAGTCTCTTGACCTCGCAGGGCCCGTCTCAACATCAACAACCACGTGGACAATTTTTCCTGCACAAAGCGCTACACACATATGAAGTTCGACGACTTCCCTACTCTCACACTTTGGAGTATCACTCCTCTAAAATTTTGATTGGAGTTCGTAACCCCCTAAAATCCTCACAAACTTCTCAATTCATTTGCGGCAATAAGCTGTGCAAGTACGAAACCCTAACTTCAATCATACTGTCACTAGGAACGCCGCAAACATTCTCACACCTCCATTTCCTCCATTCGCAAGCTCCGAGATTCCGGGAAAGTCATTGGGGATTTAGGGCATCATCATCTCTCCAACTTGTTTTATCAGAGAAAATTCTAACTTGAATCCGTCTATTGTTCGGATGGGGTCCCAAAGGGCGAAACCATCAATCTCTGCTACCATCTACTGATAGCGCGTCCAGTCTTTATAAATTACTTGTACTTGGACACGCTGGAGGTCGGTGAACCTTTTAACCGAGTTGGGTTCTCCTCATCCAAGAATAGTTGGATCACTCAAATTCAATAATCAATAACCATTATTATCAATACCCAATACTCAATTAATAGATCAAACAACACATCAATAACAATCAGTATTTTGACGCACCATGACCTTTCAGTCATGAATAACCACACCTGTTTATTAAAGGTTAATGAGTTTATTTCCCTATATTAACAAAGCTAGCACAATATAAGTAAGTCTCAAAATCAAATGGTATACATATACGAACATTACTAGCTGTCCATATCGACGGAACAAACGCAATCTACGCAATATCTGGATTATAATGCACTCGGTTATAGCAATACAAATCACTAATATAAGCAACGGAATTTGACTAATTGCATACATCGGTCAGCATAACAAGATTTCAATTTAACATGGTGCATCAGATGAATACCTCAACTAACCTCTAATTAGCATTGGCATGTGGGGCTTCATACAAAACGAATTTAGTCAACATGAATTTAGAAAACTTCTAGCTTGGGCCCTGTCAAAATAAGCAGTTGGTACCTAAGAAGGAAAACACAATGCATAATACAATTATCCTTTCATATTTACCAAATACAATCAGCATTCAAGGAAAAGTCTTCGTCCTTCAGGTACCGGTTCGAACAGCCTGGGGCAGATTTCAAAGGGGCAAAGTTAAAGCAAGTTTCCTTGCGGCAGCAAGGGAAATGGGGCAAAATATACTGCATGGACAAGACGGGGCAAAATTAAAATTAAAGTCATCTGTTTGCTTAGTAAGTTGTTCCTCCCTTTCTATGCTTTGGGAATCTAGTCCTAGGACACCTCTGGTAAATGTGAACTTTAAATTTTGCCATTCGTGCATTCATTCATTCAGTATGTAAATAATGTTCAGTTTCACCTAAATTCTTATCTTATCTTGTCATGACATTGTCTGATTAACAAGATACCTCACAAGGTATTTAGCTCTATAACACCCACATCTATCTATAGCTGAATTTGACCTTAACTGAGGGCGAGATTTTAAGAATTGTCAAGCAGTGCAGAAACAAAAGTAGTTCCTTGCACCAAAGGGCGAGAGTAGGCCAGTTCCTTATCTAGGAAGATGTGGAGCTGTTGATCTGTTCCCTTAAGCTGACAACAGTGTGTATGATGTCAACGATAGCTATTTTACCGTAAGGCTACCTTTCTGATAAAAAATAGTATGCTTAGACATACTTTAACACTTTCCTAACCTTGTATGTGTGCTGTACAATGCAGCATATGTGCATACTTGGAAATATTTGCAGAAAGGAAAACGTTTTGCAGACTACACCTGCCTTGAGGAGGTGTTAATGTTTAGTGCAAAGCCCTGTCTATCCTTCTTAGTTGATTGGGATTTGCATCAGACTACATGGGTGGCTGGGTGGGAAGAACCATGTGCCATCCCTGGAACACCTCTGAGACACAAAGTACTGAAAAGTAGTATATAGTATTCCTATGCTTTTTTTCAGGGCTACTTTCCAATGCACATGAGGAATTGCAGTAGAAGGCAAATCCCAAACCAACAGGTTGTGCTGGTTTGTTTCACTGTTGTAAGCAAACTCAGTGCAAAGTGTTAGTAAATAAGCCCTTAGTCTTTCTTATGGCAATACCTGCAGAGAACATCATGTTCAGTAATGAAGCAATTAATTAATTTTTTTATTTGTTGCACCAGAACTCATTGATAAGGCCAAATACTGGGCATCTCCATTGATACCAGCCTCATCGTCAGCATACATGTTGTGCACAAGGCCAAGATTGCCTAGTGCCACCTCACCCTGCTTTGTAGAGTGCAGACTTATTGCTAAATAACCTCAGAACAGCTATCTAGTTGTTGGTGCTCTCATCTCGATGGTGGCAACACTTTACTGGCTATCATCCTGTAGGCCTGCTGGACACCTCAAAAGTGCATTCTTCATGCAGTAGAGCCACTTCTTAGGGGTCTTCAGACATTCTGCAGGGTTTCTCAGGGATTTATAAGCCATTCATCAATCTCAGTGCAAGACTTGAAATAAGAAACTCCATGTCAGAAAAGTTCAGATGATAGGCTTTCTTCTAAAATGCCTGTGGAGATGGGGTTCCATTGCAGTCTAATGGGACAATCCTTACCTCTCCTCTGCTTCAGAAAAGAGTTAAAAGTTGCACCTTTCAAGGAGCACCTCACAGAGGGTACGCTATCCACATATAGTAGGGGTACATCGGAAGAGTACCAACCTCAAAAACCCTTCAGCCACCTATACCTCCGCCAGAGCCCAGCTCTTATAGTCCCCAGCATACTAATCCCCTAGCGCTGTGTTAAGAAATCCTTACATCTCTACCCCCGTGTAAATGCCTCTAGCACCAACTCTAGCATCAATGCTTATGCATTCCACCACCTCTTGGTGTTCTTTTTCCCCCCATCATGTACAGCACTTTGTTGCTTTGCACATAGGGTTTCTCAATGTAAGTCCACATATACGCATTCATATATCCATGCAACCAGTTTTCGTTGTTCTGAAAGATTTTTGTAAATGTTATCCAACCACTGTTGGTAAGAAAAGCTGTTGATATTTGGTCCATCTTAGAATGTTGTGCTTAGAAACTATAAGTGAAGTTAAACTCATGTACGCCTATGTGTAGGCATCTTTTTAGCATCATGAAAATCAGACAGTTCTGCCACCATTCCTAATGGAGCTACGTTTATGTAAGACTGCCGTAGAAATGGTGGCAAAGTTTCAGGAATAAGTGAATGCAGTGTCCCCAGCTTGCTGAGATATAACCGAAGCTTGCTCGGGAAGCTTCGCTGTGGTCACCAATGTGTAACACCCTTTTAGGGGTCATTCCCAATGGCCACATACGCTGGTGGAAGTTTTGCTGTGGCTGACAGACACTGGTGGAATTTCCATTGAAACATTTCTCCATCAGCATGCCTTCTTTAGCTATGCACACAGCTATTTTGGTGGAGAAACTCGGCTGGCCTACCTGCCAACTCTAAGTAATGCCAATTGTTAGTCTGCCAATAGCTGCAATATAACATCCCGAAAATCCACCGTCCGCTCCCTAAATCAGGATGTATAGATCTTGGGGCAAAATACAGCTAGTGTAGCATTTTAGCCGAGGGACATAGTGGTTGTTAAAGGCCCAGAACCCGAGTAGTAGGCTCCAGCTACCTGCTATAACACTATTAGAAGCCTGCGCCCACTGGAGGTGGAATTTTGTAAATTGAAAAGGCAAGGTTGAGACCTGCCTTGGATCACTCACCAAACTCTCTCTCACACTCTGCAGAAGACCGGGATAATTACTTCCGGTGAAAAAGAAACTCGGGGGGATATTTATATTCTGTGCCATTTTTTTTTACTCTAATTCGGTGCAAAACTAACTCCATATTTATCCTTTGGCGATAGACCCATCTAGCACCAAATTTATGGAGTTAAAGTCATTTTTTGGACTTAGAAAATTACCTTGCCTTAATGAGATGCAAAGTAGGCATTCCCATGCAAAAAATGACTCTATGGCCCTAACGCCATATTTTTACTCCCATGCCAAAATGGTGCACCGAAGGGAGGAGGGGTCACAAAATGGTGCAAAGCTTGCTTTGTCCCATTTTTTAACGCGTGGGTCAGGGCAGGCGATAGAGGACCTGTGGGGCTATTTCCATGGTGGAACATGGAAAGCTCACAGGTGCCCTCCCCCACCTACACCGTAAGTATTTTATTCTTTTTTTTTTTTTTAAGTGCCATAGGGGGCTTGGAAATGGGTCCACCTACATGGCACTGGTTGCAATGGCCATGCCCAGGGGACCCTGGACCCCTGTGCTGACCATTGGGGTGGTGGGCATGACTCCTGTCTTTTCTAAGACAGGAGTCGTGTGGTATGGATGGTTTTGCGTCAGAAAATGACTCTAGGCAGGTTATAGTCTTTTTTTTTTTTTTTTTACTCTAACCTGCCTAACATCATTTTTTGGTGCAAACCCCCCTTCTTCCATACCGCCGGCCCCACCCGACTAACTTCTTTTTTTTTACGCTAGCCCACCCTTTGCACCGGCTTGCACCATTCCATAAATACGGTGCCCACCTGGTGCACAGAAATTGTGCAAGCCGGTGCTAAACCTTTTGGTGCAAAACTGAGTTAGTTCAGTTTTGCACCAAAAAGGATAAATCAGGGCCTCCTTTTTAATCTAAATGCTGGGTTTTGCAGGAGAGTTTTCAGTGAGGATTTCTCACACTGATAGCAGCAGCTCTGAGGCGGTGTCCTGGTTTTACCCAGAGATGCCTCCAGCGGGATAATGTACACACAGAGGGAGGCTGCACAAACCACCTCGGCAGGGGGCCTCTCTGACCTCAAGCGGAAGGCTGCCTCGTGACGCGCTCGCGCTCATTACTGTAATGCAAAGTGGCAGATTTCACCTTCCAAAACAAGGGCAGAGAATCACAAAACTGGCTCCGTGGTTCTGTGCTGCAGAAGCAGTTTGATCTGCGAAAGACTCCCCAGTGGTTGTCTCTGCAGACAGAGCTGACTGTCAGGCACCGTCAAGCAACTTGGCTGGTTGGGAAGACAGCATGAATGTCAAACTGCTCCTCCTTTCATCTGAAGTTTGCCCTCAAAACAGAACTATGTAGGCACATTGGGTCTATTCATTCATTTAAATTCTGCTGCCTAAAATGAATGCAAATAAATTCACCTTGCAAGGGTAACATTCGAATCCTGAGTCACTTTACCATCAATAGCAGATTCTTTCTCTCATAAAGATGATTTGGGAATATGAAAATTTTGCCCCTATGATGGAATTTCTGCATTTGCGAGAGTAGGTTTCTGATGGGTTTGTAGTTGTTGGGGGTAGATTCTACTTGCAGACGCAGATGATCGCTGACATATTCATAGGTCTGTATGAATGCGATTATGTGCAGTTTATATTGTGCGAACACAGTTGCGTAGTTCATCATTGGGCTACCCTTGGTGTGAAATGCCTACTCACTATGGGCCAGATGTATCAAGCTTTTTTTTCATTCGCAAACGGTGCGAATTTCAAAATTCGGCTGTTTGTGAATGCAAAATTGCCTTTCACAATGTATGAAAGGCATTCGCAGTGCAATTTTAAGGAATCGCTAAAATAGCCGTTCCTTAAAATTGCGATACCATTTGCGATTCTCAAAATAGGAAATCGCAAATAGAGAATTCCTATTTGCGATTTCCAAAGCACATGTATCAAGCGTTTCCTAAATGTGAATTGGGCATTTAGGAAATGCATTTACCACAAACTAAAGTTTGGTGGTAACCATGTGCAAATTTTAAAAATGCATTACAAATGCATTTTTAAAATTGACATGTAGTGCACACATGCCCCTAAGGCATGTGTGTGCTTCACATGTCCGTAAAAATATTTTTGGGGTGTAGCAGAGGGGGCCTTAGGCCCCCAGCACCCTGGGATTTGCATTTCCTAAATTGCGAATTCCTAACTGGAATCTGCAATTTGGGAAATGCAAAAACATTCGCAACAGGCCCATAGGTGCAAATGGGGTCGGATTCTCTATTTGCGATTCGGTAATAGCATTTGCCAATTTTAAGAAATCGCTATTACCGAATCGCAAAATTCAGACATACCATTTTGCATTTCTTAAATAGCGATTTCTTAAAATTTGCTATTTAAGAAATGCAATTTGTTTTTTTGATACATCTGGCCCTATAAGCGTTAGATGATGCAGGTGACATGCAAGTGTTTTGTATCTGATTGAGTATGGTCCTTTGCTTTCCTTGCAGGGAACTCAAAAGTCCTGATTTTCATGTGGAGCATCTGAGACAGAATTAAGTGCTCTACGTGTGATTCTCCTTAAAGAAAAACACTCCTTTACCTGCACAACTGTAGTGTCACATATTTACTTTCCAATTCGGACCAGACCGATTGTTTTTTCTGCGATTTGAATACGTAGGATCTTTTGACAGTCTGTTGTCTAAATTGTCAATCCCTTCTCTGACTTTATCCTAGAAATACCGCAGCACTCCTAAACAGTCCATAATAGCAGAATCATCCAGATGGGTTCAGTTGTAGTGAGATCTTATTTATTGGTGGTATATACGTCAATGTTTCAAGAGGAGTGTGATCCCCCACCCAAAGCCAACACAGTTTTGTCACACTCGTGACTTTTTCAAGGCTGTAAAGATATATAGAAACATATATAACAAAATCTTATATACAGTCATGGAGGATGATAGCATGAAGTCTATATGTATATGAATAGAGTTGGTTATTTATTTTACAAAGAATGTTGCAGATGGTTAAGCACCATTGAATGAGAAAAGAGCAAAAGTAATAGTCCATAAGAGTGATTAGTTGTGGCAGAAAACAGAACCAATGAATAATGTGAATAGGGGAGAAAAGCAAGCAGGGAAGAGGAAAAGCGCCAGAAACACGCAATGGGTGACCCGGCCCATGATGCACCATGTGAATAAACCATGGGGCATATTTATACTCCGTTTGCGCCGAATTTGCGTAGTTTTTTTTGACGCAAATTCGGCGCAAAACTAACGCCATATTTATACTTTGGCGTTAGACGCATCTAGCGCCAAAGTATGAGGAATGAGCGTCATTTTTTTGCGTGAACGCCTTCCTTGCGTTAATGAGATGCAAGGTAGGCGTTCCCGTCTAAAAAAATGACTGCGACGCAAATGTGTCGTATTTATACTCCCGGGCAAAAATCACGCCCGGGAGTGGGCGGGGCAAAAAACCCCGCATTTGCGCCACTTTTTAACGCCTGGGTCAGGGCAGGCGTTAAGGGGCCTGTGGGCTCAAAATGAGCCCACAGCTGCCCTCCCCTGCCCCCAGGGACCCCCCCTGCCACCCTTGCCCACCCCAGGAGGACACCCAAGGATGGAGGGACCCATCCCAGGGACATTCAGGTAAGTTCAGGTAAGTATTTTTATTTATTTTTTTAATATTTTTTTTGTGGCATAGGGGGGCCTTATTTGTGCCCCCCTACATGCCACTATGCCCAATGACCATGCCCAGGGGACAGAAGTCCCCTGGGCATGGCCATTGGGCAAGGGGGCATGACTCCTGTCTTTACTAAGACAGGAGTCATGTAAATGGCGTCTGGGCGTCGTAAAAAATGGCGCAAATCGGGTTGAGGCGATTTTTTTGCCTCAACCTGACTTGCCCCATTTTAAGACGCCCTAACGCCATTTTCCCCTACGCCGGCGCTGCCTGGTGTACGTGTTTTTTTTTCGCGCACACCAGGCAGCGCCGGTCTGCTAGCGCCGGCTAACGCCATTCCATAAATACGGCGCCCGCGTGGTGCTTCAGAATGGCGTTAGCCGGCGCTAAACTTTTTGACGCTAAACTGCGTTAGCGCAGTTTAGCGTCAAAAAGTATAAATATGGGCCCATATGTGCAGAAGATAGAGGAACCTGAAAAGTGGGTAAAATACATTGAAAAATAACCTGTGAGCAATGTGAATGACTATGAAAATATATCATAATGTACTTAAAAACCAAACTAAGAGTATACAGGTAAGTGTAAAAATAATCCAGTAATTTATTATGGCAGAGGGCGCTGATTTATTGAAAACAGCATCGTGCCTATAGGTAAGAACATTCCAGTGTCTAAGCAAACCTAAAAATAACACAGTCAAATGCGATACGGGAAATCCACAGAAGGAGGGATATATGAATGAGCAACAAACTACCCACCTCACTATAGATAAGTACAACTACCATGGTAGGTAGAAAACTGGTCAGTGCTCCGGTAGAGATGACAAATAGTCTGTGTCTCTGACTTTGTTTTTGCTGGTGATGAACTGAATGGTAGCTCTTTGCACAAATACAGTGTCTACTTGCTCGTTTTTGTAGCTGCTTATATAATATGTTGGCATGAGGCGTTATTTCATGAAACAAAAAGAACTGAAACTCTCTGTCTTGTAGTGTTCTAGCAAAGCCAATGGCCTCATTTCAACTTTTGCATTTGAAGTCATCACTGGCTTCTATGGTGCCGAATCATTTCTCAAGATCAACCCTATATTGGTATGTCAGGTTGATTGTGAGTATGTGAAAGTTCCAGCGAGTTGGGGATCCCTTTGGAAGCCTTCTGGCCACAATGTCCTGAAGTATATCCATTCTTTTGGATGAATGCGAGAAGAATGCTGCCATGCCTGCTACATTTAAAAAGAAAATATGTGCTTCGGAGAGCTTTGCTACTGTTTGTTGCATAATGAGATTACGTTGGTGGGCATACCAGTGCAAATAATGGGCATTAGGGTACACATCTCTAACATTTTTGTACTCCACCAAAGATTCCAGTCATTACAGAAGCACCATCGTAGATTTGTGCAGTACGTTTTTGCCATTGAGGGTGCTCTGGAAAATCATGTTTATTTCACGGAGTATAGCTGTAGCAATGGTTTCTGCACTAGAGTCTCTCAAAGATATGAAACTGCAGAATCTCTTAACCACTTTACTGTCATTGTCAATATAACAGAAGATTAATAATTACTGTGTTTTGGTGACCACATCAGTGGTGTCATCAGCCTGAATAGCCACAACGTCAGTGGTTTTCAACTGTTTCACAACATAGCTTCTTATAATCTCTAGCATGCACTCAAGAAGTTAATTTTGTATTGTTTTAGAGGTGCCTTTAAGACTGTAGCACTTGTAAGGGTGCTTCCGTTTCATGGTCTGTGCTTGCAACTAAATCTACAAGGCCTCTGAATATATCCAGATTTGAGGAACTTTCAGATTAATCATATCCTCTTAAGGCCAGTTGAAAAGCACCATAGAAACTAATACAATCAATTATTTTGGACAGTATGTGTCTTTTTCTATGGACTGCTTTATTGTGTTTATTTATTTCTTTTCGGTGTGTGTTGCTTACATGGGCTTCAATGAGTGTGTCTCCTAACATTCCCAGTCTTGTCAGGATTTGCATGGATTCTTGAGTGTCAGTGATTCTTAGTTGTATCCAACAAATGCTTCAAGTCGGTTACTCCTGTCTTTTTTCTCCATGGATTATCAGCATCAGCAGGGAAAGCAGAACATAGAATTTGTTGAAGTGCTCCCCATAAGCCAGTCAAATTTTGCAAACCAGGAATTTGAAAATGTATGTTTGTACGTCTTCCCCGTACTGCCCCATATTCCCCCTCCCCCTGTCTTGGGCAGTTTGTTGTAGTTTTAGGTCTGGCTGGTCAAGTCCTACTTGTTTTACAATTAGTTTGTCTCCCTGACTCAGTTCAAGGGACGGCTTTGCAAGTAAGCTGCTCTACTCTATTCATGGTGTCTTACCAATATTAAAGGTACCTGTCAATAATTAAAATACAGCGTGTAAGGTATCGTGGGAACTTAACTCACACTTCTGTATAAGTCCATCTCATGTGTATTTTAGCAATATATCTCGAACAAAGTTATTTTGCACAATATGACTCTTATTAATATAGCCATATATACCCTGCTATAACAAGGGAGAGGGCCTTTAAACAACCAGTATAGCCCGAGGCAGTTGAGCTATAAGGCTATTATTACATTCCATCCACTGAGAGTAGAAGGATGTTCTAAATTAGAATGGACAAGCAGAAAGACAAACATTGGAATGTTGGATCAGCCATTATTAGCCCTGAGACACTATATTATCTTCAGTGGGCTCCAAACATTCCAGTCTTCTAATGTTAATTACCGAGCTCCGCAAATTGATACTGAATTATGTGACCGTGTAGAGCACAGGGCATATTTATGAGCCCCTTGCGCTGCTGTTGTGTCACTTTTTGTGACGCAACAGTGGCACAAACCTTGCAGTCATATCTATGAGGCCATGCAAAGCCACTTTTCGCGGCTTTGAATGATCTCATAAATATGGAGTAAGGCAAGGCAGCGCAAATCATTCTGTTGCCTTACTCTGCGCAAGGGAGGCATTCCATGGGCGTTGCATAGTGTCCCCACACAATACTCATGGATTTTGACGCATCCCCAGATTTACAAGAGCTTGTAAACCTGGAGAGGCCCCAAAACCATTCACTTCCTCAGTAAAAGCACAATAAGGAGAAATATATTTATTCCGCCTTTTTTTTCCCTCTTTCTATGTGTGCTGCATTTTGCAGCACATATAGAAAGAGGAAAAAGCCTGCCAGGATTGTTTTTGAGTATGAAGGTGCCTGTTCCTGAACAAAAACGATCCTGCTACAACGCAGGCACCCTTGCACCATGGTGCTGGCGCAATGCTCCCAAAATAGCACCAGCACAATAGGAAAGGACAGGAATGCGCCATATTGCTTAAATATGGCACCTTCCCCCCCTTCCCTTTGACGCAGAGCAGTACAACAAGGCGACTTGCTGTGCTGTCCTGTGCCAAAAGCCAATATGTATGGGCCCACAAACATACTCCTAGCCCTTAACTACTATGTAAAGATAATATAGCATCAGTTTCCTTAGCTTAAACCCTGAGGTTGTGGTGTTGGAAAGCAGAAAAGGCGGTTGGGTTCTTTGCAACACCGCTTTGTGCAAAAATGATGTACACTTCTGCAGGCTTTAAAAAGTCCTGAAAAAAATTACACAATTAGCTGTGGCAGTAATTTCTTTAAGTGGTCTTGTGAATGTTCCTTGCCTTCTAATTCTACTACACACTGTGCTGCCTGGGCATCTTTTTATACCTACAGATGATTTCAATGTTATTTAGTTTGAGCCATAAAGATCATTCCTAAAAAACATAAAAAACATAAGAAAAAATGGTAGATGTTGCTGTACATGCAGGAAGAGGAAAGAAGATAAAGGAAGAAAAAGAGAGGTATAACTTACTGATATTAGCTATGTGATACTATATACATACACTTATATTTCAGGATATTTGCTGTATTACTACCTATATTTTCGACTGATGATTTGGCCGTCTGAACAAATAATTACTTGAAATGGTATGTCTGCTCTCCCTTTCTTTTCTCTGTCTTCTTCCTCTCTTTTTCTTCCTTTACCTTCTTTCCTCTTCCTGCATGTACAGCAACATCTACCATTTTTTCTTAAATATAACAATGTCACTCTTCAAAAGCATGCCTCTTCCATACTTTAGTCACCTTAGATAAAATTCACGGTTTGGTCTCTGACTATCTCTATTAGTTGTAAAAGATACCTATATTGGCCACTACTAACAATATAGATTTATTTGTCCTGGCCTTCTCCATTTACCAAACCTTTCTCCTACCCAGTACTGTTTGGCCACTTGCTCAGTTTTTGATTTCTTGCTCTTGATAATTATCAGGACTTTGCGAAGTATAGATTTAGATAATATGACTATTCACATGGGCCATTCTGGCCTTATTCTTGGTAATCTTTCGGGACTTTCCTGGCCTATCACTTTGGCTTCCTCTCACCGGTGCTAATATAACTACACTTGTCTCTACTTTTTCCTCAGTCTTATGACATCTCTTTTCTTCTCCAGCCTTGAGAAAGCCCTGGCTTACGCGCCCGTGGGGCGAAACACGTGTTGGCTGGCCCAAATTCATACACCTTTTTGGATCTATGTGTGCTTATGTTTTCATTGAGAATCGAAATATTTTCCAAAAAAAATAAAATTGGACTTGGAGCAATATTGACAATATCTCCAGCCTTGTAGATGAACGCGATACACCTTCAGACATTTGCACATTGAGAAATAAATATCTGCATTCAAAAGTGGGACCTCACTATTTTTTCTGAATCATGTTTCCCCATGGAGGATTAGGGCCCATTGTCCTCCGGTGAAGTTCCCACGTACTTCAATATCAAGGGGCAATTTCATATAGGGAGTCTTGTGGCCTTTTGGGCCCCCCTTCTCTTTTTTCTTTGGAGTAACACTCTACTCCACTTTACGCTATTTCACTCTCCTATTTTACTCCACTCTATGCCACTTGACTCTAGGACAATCTACTCCACCACATGCCACTTGATTTTAGGACAATCTACTCCGCTCTATGCCAATCTATGCTATAACACTTTACTCCACTCTACGCAACATCCTCTGTGCGACTCCACTCTGCTGTACACCACTTAATGACACTCTGTGCCACTCCACTCTATGCCACTCCTCTCTACGACACACTACTCCACTCTACGCCACTCAACTCTACTCCACTGGATGCCCTCCCACTCTACTACACTCTACTCCCTCCACAATACCTCACAACTCTCAAAGCCACTCCATGACACTTCACTTCACTCCACCCAACTCTACTTTACACCACTCTATGCCACTTTGCACCACTCTCCTTTATCCCATTAACTTTTAGCCATGCTGAACAGAAGCCATGCTGGTGTACAACATGGCTAAAGCATATGGGCAAGGCCTATAGCTCTTGCATCGGTGCAACCTATTGCTTTGTTAATGCTTGTTAAATACTCACAGCTCCATTTACCATTGCATTTCAATATCCAGACTGCACGTATTATTTTAGGAATATATTTATTGTTTTCAATCTGTATGGATGAAGAAAACATTTCCAAATGAAGTCCTATAATAATGATGTTGCATGGGGTTAAGGGGCACCACAGTACTGTTATTTCAAACTATGCAGCTCACCAGAGGCCAGCAGGTGCTGTACCTGGGAAGGAGTCACCATCACCATGTACAGCCTCTTTGCTTGGGATGTGGTGGGGGAAAAGAGAGAGAGAGAAGAGAGAGAGTGCATTCTTGGTAGAAGTGGAAGGCACATTCAGCACCACCTGAGAGTAAAGAAAGTGATGAAAATGGATTGGACAGCGTGGTCTTGAGAGTCATTGCACGGAGAAGGCTTGTGTTCTAAGCAGAAGACATTTGACTCAGGCCACTGCATGGATGAGTGACCACTGTGACATCAGATCTGTGGAAGGACACGAAGCCCTGATCATGTGACACAAGGCTAGCCTCTCTGTGGGCTCAAGGAGTGGCCAACATTCATTATGTGATGAACCATAATACGAGGAGCTCAATGAAAGGAGGAGGGTCTTGTGAACAAAGGACGCTGATCTTTGAGCGCTGGCACACTGTGCCAGTGTCAAGCATTGCTGGGGCCAATGCATGTACATCTCTAGCGCCCCACTCCCAAATGCATCTCTCCTTTGACTCATCCCAAACCCCATTTAACTGCTATGATCTCCCTAATCCCTTTCTACAGGTTCTTCATCCTCCACCTCTCCTTTGCTCATCCCAAACCTCATCTTACTACTATGATCTCCCAATTAACCCTTCTGGATTCTCCCATCCTCTATCCCTCATTATTCTATTCAAACCAACCAACAGACTCACATGTCCTCTGCTCAAATTAACTCATACCTCCCCATACTAATACTAATATTGTACTCCTATTTCCCTATACTAATCCACCACTGATCCTTTTGGCTTCCGGAGTGGTGTGCTACTCAGCAAAAAGTGCTTTGACGCCTCGTCAGGGGTAGTAAGTGCTGTATAAATACAATTACAGTTTATAACTCCAGGACTGCTCTCGGCTTGCACATGTCCCTCTTGGTGGAAAAGAGGTCTTTGAGCAGTGCCTACACCATTTTATATCTAATTCACAGTATAGGGTTTCTGCAGGTGCCTGGCCACTGTTTAAAGTGCAACGTCAATTCCATTCTTCTTGCAGTCTCCAAGTGAACCACCAGTTCCAGGAAGTAGTGGGTAATTTAATGTAGAAGCTTCAGATGGGTTAAAATAGAGATCAGTGAAAATGATGGAGTTGACTGGCATCAAAGGATTTTAAATCAGGCAGAGAATATGTGGGTGGACTTAGAAAGCCTGACCACTGCTCTAATAGCCCTGGATTACAGCTGAGTCTAGGAACAAATCCAAGGCCCTCTTTATTATATCCAAAGCCCATTGAAATAAAGGCCTAGCATGCCTTCACCAGTTTGCTCCACACTGAATCTGCACTTAGAGCCTGTAGTCAGCTTCCCTGCATTTGATGGAACAGCACCGCTTCAGCTGTCAGTGCTTTACACCCTCAGCACAGGGCATTAACTGGTCTTAATGCTCTGAGCGCTGGCAGGTGAGGCTTCATTCAAGTGTATCATTCTGGTGCCATGGGAGTTGTGGGTGCCATTTCAGCAGTTGTGTCTGCTGGCTTTAGGAGCCGCATTGCTTTTGTTGAGCTGCACTTTTCCCTTTTTAAGTTTCAATAAAAGGGGACTGCACTCATCATTGCCTAAGAGGCCTGCACCCCAACTTTTAGCAAGACTCAGCACACCACCAGGCGAGCAAAGTTGTTTCTAAAGAAAAGAAGCATTTTTTTTTCTATTACCTTTAAATAGGACAAAGTTGAACGTGGGCTTTGTGTATTTTCTACGGGTGCAGAGACGTCCGTCTGTTCATGTCCCCGAAGCATCCTGAACCAGACTGACATGGCCCCAGGCCCCTCGCGAGCTTTCTGTGATGTTCCCCGTCTTTTCTTCAATTAAGTTATCCCCCACCCACCTGGGTGATCCACTCATAATGCAAGGTATGGATTTCACGAGCAAAGACACATATCACTGTAATAAATCAAAGTCCATCACCCGGGACCCTGCTATTCAGATTTCATTTCTCTGAGACGTGACGTGGAACCAGCCCCCCCGAGGTGATTTAATAACAGCGTGTAGGGGCCGCACGAAAATCCAATCCTTTAAAGTTTCTGCATCTACCTTATTGGAGCGGGGATAATGCCAACCTCATCACAGCAAATAATAACAGGGAAATCGTTACCGAGAGGCGCCTCTTCGGATGGCGAATATCCGAGAACAATATCGTTGAAAGATCAGAGCCGGGGGGAGCATAGAGAGCCCCTGACAAACCCCGTGTCCAAAAAGGCGGAGGGTTCTTGAAGGGCAGTGAAAGGAAGATGGGGTTTCTACTGAGATGTGGACAAAGGCATTGGGCTTAAAACAGATACGGAGCCTGGATTTTTGTGTTTGCAGTTTTTTAAAAATATATTTTAATTTCCCTTTGCCACTTTGAATTAATATATTAACACGTGAGAACTAACACTAAGCTGCTTCTCTGTATCCCGGAAGAGTTTGATTTTGTTTTGCTTCACTCGTCTGGAGTCTTAGCCAGTGCTTAATTTGTAAATAAAAAGGTGCCGGTGCTCAAAGCGCTCCTCTGAAACACGCGGTTGCTGCAATTAAATGTGGGAACCCGGAATACTGAGGCAGAGTAACCCTGAAGACATCTCGGGCCTCTTTAATCTATTTACAGCCACACCCTGCCCCTGCAGCTCACTCTCGCAGCTTTCTAACTTTGTTACGTTTTTTCGCTTTTCTCTTCCTCCGTCTTTCCCATGTGTCTTTTGCTCCAAGAGCTCGCAGCGAATGCGTGAGGCAGAAGAATAAGCCCCGGCCTGCAAAAATAAGTGCCGGTGCTCAGCACTGGAAACAACAAGCACAAATTAAGCACTGGTCTTAGCAGGGTTGGGGGTCCCCACTTGCATGTTTGCTTCCGTAGTCAATGAATATACATCACAACACTTAGGCGCAGACTTGCCTACTAGAAATAGAAAGTTAATGATAAGAAGGATGGCATTGGCCGCAGGGAGCACAGTGGACCATGCAGACCAGTTCAAAAGAAATGTGCTCTTGAAGAAGAATGAAAGAAGGGGGAGACTTGGGAACTACAGGTGTTAGGGCTGGGGTAGGTTTTTGGTATTAGGGCGGGGGGCTTGGATCTGGGGGTATTGTTTTAGGGAGGGGCGGAAGTTAGTTTTAGGGCGGGGTGGTGATTTTTGGGCTTGGGGGTATTGGGCCTGGGAGGGGACCTTTTCCGCGCATATACCTTTAAAACACCTGTTTTTACAACATAAGTCGTTATAAAGGCATGTGTGGCAAGGCATATGTGTAGTAATGGCATTCTCGTTGTAACATACTCGTGGTAACCACGTGCGTTGCAACGGAATGCCTGGTTCTAATCATAGGCCCCTAGCGCCACAGGAGTGTCACTTTTAGTGACGCTCCTGTGGCGCTAAGCACAGTGCCATGTTTACAAGGTGGCGTTAAGCCACTTTTTGTGGCTTAACGCCACCTTGTAAACACGGGCCCTTCCCACACAGCACACTGTGTGTGGAAGGGGCGTGCAATGGGTGTTGGATTGGATTTTGACGCTGCCTTAGATTTATGAAATCTCGTAACCATGAGGCAGCGCCAAAATCTAATGCCGCCCCCAGGGGTGGAGTTAGCAGGGAGCAACGAGGAGGAATACTTTTATTCCTCCTCGTTTTTTGCTTTTTCTATGCGTGCTGCATTCTGACGCACACATTGAAAGAGCAAAATGCCAGAAATGATTGTTTATGTGCGGTAACGTGTCCCTTCCTGCACATAAACAATCACACCCCAAACGCAGACATCTTGCACGATGGTGCAAGGATGCCTGTGCTGGCAGCTAAATTTAGCGCCAGTGCAGGAAGAAATGCAGGGGTGTGCCGTATTCACTTAAATACTGCGCATCCCTGCGTTTCTAAAGTGACGTAGCGCTGCCAATTTTGGCGCAGCACCGTGCTGCGCCACTTTTCCTTAAATCTGTCCGCAGGTGAGATCTGGAAGAACGTTGAACCGGTCGACGGTCATGCCCCGAGTCCAGACCCTGCTGCGCACATCCGAAGGTCATGCGGGCGGAGGGTGCATGCATGTTCCATTTAAAAACACAAAAATTGACTGAAATTGACTGAAAATACACAGTTAAAATAAAGTTATGGCTATTTTAGTGCAAACATTGTAATATTCATACGAGAAAAAAACCTAAGAAATCCACTGAAAAAACACAACTAATTTGATGTTAGCGTTCCACAATGAAACGTAAAGCCCCACCTCAAAATGCTAAGGTGTTGTCCATCACACAAACCTTACTTTGTTCCCGAGACATCAAACGAAAGCTAGCCTTTAAAAAGGACTGCTCATGACCCAACACACAAAAGACATTGGTAAAAGCACTGGTGAAATTAAACAGCCTCCTAACATTACATGGTCGATTGAGTCACTAAGAATGCAGCAGCATTTCTCTGTTCAGGTGTGCGCTGGTATTTAAAGATGTATCGTTGAGTCTTTTTAAGTGGCTTAATTGTTGTGCATTCAGAAGCAGTCCATTTGTGAGCGAGTTATGGTTTTCAAGGGGGCGGAGGGGCGTTTCAATAAAATAAAATCAATAAATAAAATCAATAAAAAAAAGCCTCAGGCTTTTCCCATTTGAATATTACTCTGTTTGCACTACCTGAACCATGACTGTACTCTAGCAGTGTTTTTCCAGTGAATTTAGCACATCTACAGATGCAGAGTCCAGTATGTTATATCTTACCATTGTTAAGAGTCAGAGTGGCCATGAGTCATGAGAAGCCAGGACTTGAGTGTGCCAGGATGCCACCTCCCCCCTCAACAAGGTTTATAAGTAGCTTATTGCACATGGGTGTATTTCGTCAAAAATGTATTTACCAAAGTGAAGGATGCAATGGTTTAAAAGTGTGATGCAAAGAAAATTAATACCGAAGAAGTCCTGTGACTGCTGGCAGAACATTTTACCTTGGTAAGTTAATCCAACTTGCTGTCTGTCAGGCAGTAAACACTTTAGTAACAAATATGTGAATGTGCATTTGCTCAGGACGGTTGTTGTAAATAACAGGTTTTTAGCCCCCGTTTTTTTCTAATGCCTTTGGTATTAATATATGTACTTGTTTCTAGAGATAGGTTTGTCCCTCTCTCGTTGTGTTTCAACATCTCATTCTTTTTCTCTCTGTCTCTTTCTTGTCTTTCCTCCCTCTTTTTCACTCTGCCTCTGCATCTCTCTCTCTGTCTCCCCCTTTCTTAGTTTAAATCCCTCTCTGCTAACCTGACCGTCTGACTACAGAAGAGGAGTTAAAGAAATCTGGTAAAGAGAGCTTTGAACCTACGACCCACTCATGCTCACTTGTGTTAATGAGGAAGGAAGGCTACATACTGATGTGTGTAAAGCTTGTAGTAGACAATTCTTGGTCCACCAGTGTTCACGCCCTTGAGAGAAGACCATACAAGGACTGGGAGGAGGGAGGGAAACAGCACACCAAACACCTCCTGAATTATGAAATGAGGGTCTTATAAATCGGTGTTAGATACTAGGGGGCATATTTATGAAAAATGGCGCATCATGTCATGATGCGCCACTTTTCTTGTGCCCCCATTGCTCCCCCTAACACCACCATGTGTTCGCCATATTTGTGATACAGCATATCATGGCGCACGTTAGGGAAATAAATTCCACTGCACCATTTTTCTGGACCTCCTAATGCCGCAACACCCCCCCCTTGCATACATTATGCCTGGCGCAGGCATAATGTAGCGCAAGGGTTTACAAAGTGGCACAATGCATACATTGAGAACTTTGTAAATATAGCGAAGTGTTTTTGCCAACCCAACGCCACATTAGCATTAAAA
This sequence comes from Pleurodeles waltl, assembly GCF_031143425.1. Taxonomy (NCBI): domain Eukaryota; kingdom Metazoa; phylum Chordata; class Amphibia; order Caudata; family Salamandridae; genus Pleurodeles; species Pleurodeles waltl. Next base: position 1,673,552,432 of record NC_090445.1, on the reverse strand, counting down.
AAAATTACGCTAATGTGATGTAAGGTGGCGCAAGAGGCTTCCTAAATCTGGCCCTAGGTTTTCACAATATAGCAAATGGAATTTCAGCATGCAATCTCCATATGTGAAGTCTTTTGGTTTAGAATGCTTAATAAGGTTATTGGCCAGAAAACTTCATGATCTTGTGAGTAGAGTTTTTGATAATTAGTTTCTGTCACTGGATGGTGATCAATCATGTTAGAATATGTGGCATGTACTATTTTGATCAGTATGATAACTCATATGTAAGAAACTAAAGCCTACAAGGTTATTTTTAGTGGGGCTATTGTTCCAGAACAAGGAGGCATTAGCTATGAACACTAACATAAGGAAGTTCTCCTTGAAAGCTATGGTGAGTATTGTAAATATATTATATTTTTTTCTTGTCTTGATTCGGAGAATGCACACAGTGACACCCTTCTATGATCACAGACAGTGCTTGAAATGGAAAAATAGGAGAGCAGGTACTCTGTACAAGAGTACCTGCTTGCAGTGCTTAATTTGTTTTTGTTGTTTCCGGTGCTGAGCACAGCACTTATTTTTGAGGGCCGGCGCTTATTCTTCGCCCCCAAGCATTTGCTGCAGGCAAAAGACACATATGGGAAAGACGGAGGAAGAGAAAAACGAAAAAGCGTCACAATGGAAGAAAGGAGAAAGCTGCAAGAGTGAACTGAAGGGGCAGGGAGTGGCTTTAAATGGAATGAAGTGGGCCGATGTAGCTTCAGGATTACGCTTCCTCAGTATTCCATGTTTTCACATTTAATTGCCGCAGCCACGTGTTTAAGAGGTGAGCTTTGAGCACCCGCACCTTGTTATTTACAAATTAAAGCACTGCCTGCTTGTTTCTGAGAAGTGCCGGCACTCCCCAATTAAAAGTATTACGTTTTTCTTGAGAAGTGCAGGTACTCTCCCTCTCAAAATAAAAAAGTCCCAGTACTCAGTACCGGACAGTACCGGCCCATTTAAAGCACTGATCATAGAGAAGTCCCATTGCCTGAGGGATCCCCTCAACACATGTTTATAAGTTGGACTCAGTATGGGAGTTAGTGCAGACACTATAACCTTCAGACAAGCATAAATGCTGGAGGGGAAGTCCCACTGAAGTACAGTGGAATGACATGCATGATAAGCTATAGGTATGCTGACGAGTAGAAAAGGATGTGGTGATGGAAAGTGATGGGTTTCACAGCATGCAATGCATGCTGGTTAGACCACAAGTGTTACTTTAAGGCACAGTGCTGAATTTGTGGAGACAATGGTTGTCTTTTGTGTGTGTCTAGGCAGTTCTTCGGAGACTCAATATGCAGGACTGACCATGATGCCGATGATGCACTTCAGGAGACCTAAACTTTCTAACATGTAAAGCACTCTCTGGACAACTGGTCCTTCTTTCGTTATCTTCTTAAAGGTCCAGTTCAGCAAAACCTTGATCGCGAGATCCATTGAGACTGAAGGCCAGTTTTGTTGTAATACCGGAATATCTTTGTTTACTTTAGGGCCAGTATAGGAGTTTGGTTGTGTGGCAGCTGCCAATGAGCCAGATCTTGTACCGGCAAGGTACTATGGGCCAGATATAGCAAAGGTTTTTACCCATTCTGCGTTATGGGAAAAAGTGTTCGTACATATGGCCCTATGTCTCCCTTAATCTTACTGACAGATTTGAGCTCACAGCACAAGTTTTATTTGACTTGTGTAGCTTTGTTAGGCAAGTTAGTAAATCAGTGTTTCACTGAGTTTTCACAATAGAACTTCCTTGACATCCAACCGTTGATTAACCCTCAAACTTGCCTTAGTGCTTCTAAAGCAGCCAAAGGCAGTATGCAGTGCATTATACCTGACTCCTCGAGCACATAGGAATTACTGGAACACCTAGAATAGCAAGAAGATCTCGCCTGAAACAAAACCTAGCTAGAAGTATTGCCCTGGAGGCTCAGGTCCCATTCAGGGAAATTCGGTTGTATGATGAAACGACGAATGCCGGAACAACCCATCCCTTAACAACATGGTCATGACCATGACCGCGTTGTTTCCACGCATGCCTTTACCAAGCATTCCTAGCAAAGGCATGTGTGGAAACGGCATGCGTGGTTCTATCATACAACCACCCACCCGCCCTGAGGCGCAAAACTACCCCACCATTAATACCTAAACTACCCCGACCCCCCACCCTCCCTAAGCCCTAAAAAAAATACTATCCCAGCCCCCACCCACTTCTTTAGAAACTTAGGTACTCCGACCCCCCCCACCTGCCTCGAACCCTAGAAAAAAACTCTACCCTGACCCCCACCCCTGCCCCATAAAACGAATCTACCCCGACACCCCCCACCCGCCCTGAGCCCTAACAAAAAATACTATCCTAACCCCGCCCCTTCCTTAGAAACGAAAGTACACCGACCTCCCACCCACCCTGAACCCTACAAAAACCTACCCTGACCTCCATCGCTGCTTCATAAAACAAAACTACCCGACACCCCATTCTCCTTGAGCCCTAGAAATATCTACCCCAATCCCCTGCCCGTTAAAAGTAAACTACATCGATCCCTCACCAGCCCTGAGCCCTAAAACCTTCCCCCTACGTAAACTACCCCAATCTCTCTACCTGCCCTGACCCCTAAGTAAACTACCCAACCACCCCAACTGCCCCAAAGCCCAAAACGACCCCATCCCTAATACCAAAACTACCCCGACCCGCCCTGAACCCTAAAAAAAAAAATACCCTGACCTCCACTCCTGCCCTATAAAACAAAACTACCCGACACCCCCAACCGCCCTGAGCCCTAAAAAAAAATATACCCCAACTCCCACCTCTAAAAAGTAAAATACCCAGACCCCCCGACCGACCCTGAGCCCTAAAACCTTCCCTCTAAGTAAACTACACCGACCCCCCACCCGCCCTTAGCCCTAAAACCTTCCACTCTAAGTAAACTACCCCAACCTCCCACCCACCATAAGCCCTAAAAAAACCTATCCCGACCACCCTAACCCTGCCTTGAAATACAAGATTACCACAACTACCCAACCACCCTAAGCCCTAAATCCACCCCACCGCTAAAAACTATCCACCAATCCTGCCCCAACCCACTTACCTCACTGCGTCCTCTCCTGATCCTGCCTTCAAACCCCCCACCTCGCCCCTTAAAAAACATTCCCTAACCCCGCACCCTAATGCCTTTAAAAAAAATATCCAACCCCCCCCACCCTAATCCCTGCCCCAGCCACACTTACCTCACTGCGTCCTTTCCCGAACACCGCATGGCTTTTTCTGTGCCTTAACAACGCATATGCGAAGTTCAGCACGTTCGTGGTTAAGGCACAGAAAAAGCCATGTGTTGTGCAGGCAAATGTGGTTACACTTGCGTTGAAAACGTCTGCATCGTTCATAACGTGTTGTTTAGGACGTTCCCCGGTACGGCCACTGGCTTTGTATGGTGAAGGACCGTGGCAGGTCTTATGCCCAACCAGCCATGAAACCCAGAATATACACACAAGGCCTGGCCTGGGGTGAAACCCTCTGCTCACTGACCCATGTATCCTAGTGTTTGAATACATGGTCCGGCCTCTGGCCATACCTTTCGGCCAGTCAATGCTTCTCATAAAGACCCATATCTATACTGCCAACCTGATGACGAGTATTGTTTTATTGCAAATTTACCATATGCTAAATTATGCATTTTATTTTTACATTTTTGTTCACATTTTCAAAGTTTTTTTGTTCTTCTCTCCCCTGTATTGTTCATTATGCACTCTCTTTCTTTTTGTCATATTCTTCTCCATTTCATAGAAATAGTAAATTTGGCTAGGTTTATGAATTCAAAGGCGAAAATTGAAATATGCCAAGACCTGCATCAGCTAACAACATCTCAGGAAAAAATCAAATGCAATTTACTGAATTCCCGAATTGCATGCTCACAAAGTGAACCAACAAGCTATTCAATGGAAAAACAGCTTTTTGAATGACATTTCGATTTCATGTGACGTCTTTTGATAGTAAACTCTGTAAGCTGTTTTTGATGTAACAGGAACACATTTTCCTAGTTATCTTGGAAAAATCTATTCTGTTCAAATTGCAGCAAACAATGGCTGCTAATGGGAATTACAATGCTTATGTTTTGTTTACTGTTCATGAATAAATTGCTGATAAAACAAAGGACAATTGTGAGGACAAGGGATTTATGTAGTTCTGTGCCTGCAACATTTGTTACATAATTTGGATTCCAATAGAAAATGTTGTTTGTATTTTAAATGTATAATAATAATAATCCAGAGAATGAGCTGTATAATTTGTCTTTTCTTGCCACATAATTTAGATAACCTTGCTGCATAATTTGGTCCTCCATTGCTGCTTACCCCCAAGTAGCCCTGACAATCGTAGAGCAGTGGTTCCCAACCTGTGGGCCGGGGACCCCTGGGGGTCCGCAAAGCCTCCTCAGGGGGTCCGCGGCTGCTTAAAAACTTTAATAATATTAGGTCCCAGCTATCAGTAATGACTCCTTGGGGTCCCCGTGTTCCAATAATGATTCGGTGGGGGCCTCTGGGCTCCAGTATTGATAAAATGGGGGTCCACAGAAGTCAAAAGGTTGGGAACCACTGTCGTAGAGATTTGCAGATTTGGGGGCTTCCGGTATGATGATGAAACCCATATTGTACAGGGACCCACTTCCACCCACACACAAACATATAGCAAGAGAGCGAGAGTGTGAAGGAGTGTAAGAGAGAGAGAGTAAGAGAAAAAGAGAGTAAGAGAAAAAGATGAAGTGTGAGAGAACAAGAGATGGAGAAAGAGAGACAACTCATTTCAGGGATATTGCTTGCTTAAGTTGACACCTTGACCTGTACTGTTGCTTTTTGATTCAGCCACTGCACCTTGAAAAAATATTTGTAGGAAAATAGCTGTTGTTAAATAATAAAGTTTTTCCTTTGAACTCCAGAATGAAGCATCACTGTCTCACTCAATCCACAGCTATGCTTCCTTCCTGGCTTGTTATCACAAGGGAGATGCTGTGTGAACTTTTTCATCAGAGTGGTTTGCTTCAACAGGTTGTCCACGTGGTCCCAGAAATTAATTAAATCGCCAGTGTAGCATTTTGTGTCTCTTGTGATTTGCCTCCATATGGAGTGTTTTTCTTTTCGTGTCTGGGCTCGAGAAATGAGTGCTGGGCCTCCCCAGGGAGGCAAGTGACAACTGTTTTCTGCAAGTCATGTCCCTTTATAATAATGTTACGTTGTACTTCTGATGCCCAGGGCGCTCTGCTGCAAACATGTCTCACCACATTGATGAGCCAAAATGGAATATTGAAGCTAAGTTTAAATATCTACATCCCTGACATGACTATGGTACAGACCTGCATCTGGGATCTGCTTGCAGGTTACGTCAGCATGCACAGCATGTTGAAATGTCAAGCTTTCGATTCCTCATGAAGAAAAGCATCAGTGGACCATCTAATCACCTGATATTGTTTTGTTTGATCCCAGTTGGAGAGCAACAGTGATGCTCCCATGTCCAGGGCTCAAAGGGATTTACAGCTGTAGAGCTTTCTGCTTGGATTCAGCGATTCGATTCTATGTCCCAAATTAGTGTGCTTCAAGGACCTTCCTTGATTATGCCGCCTAAGTTCAGAGGTGGTGCCACGTGCCCTTCTGCTAGCAGTATCTTTTTACTTTTCCTTACAACCCCACCACTTGGAGCACACGTAAACCTTTCTTTGATTATCTATAGTGAAACTATGTTCTTTACTTTCACTCCTATCAATTTTTTCTCCTTTCATATTCACACCCTGCAAACTCACACACATGTGGACTTGAGAAGTGTAAATTGGTGAGTAGTTTCATGATAGGAAACTGACATAACTAATATTAGACAAATTCCCACCAAGTTCTTAGTGTGTGGGTGTTCACTAAATTTGGCTTCTCAACTCAATCAGAAATTTCCAAAAATCCACTCGTGTAGCTGGGTACGCTCACATGAAGAATAAAATCAGACAATTGCCTTTATGACTCAAGATGTGATTTTGCCCTCACAAATGCATTCATCTGAACTTTGGTGGAACTTGGTCTCGTGCTGGTACCGGCTGTCAAAGAAGCCTTCTCTCACCCCTTAAGCATCTGAAAGAGTTCATTGGCAAAAGAAAATGTATAGCCTATGACTCACAGAGTGAATTGGCCAGGAATTCCCCAAGAAATGACCATTGGAAACAAGCTCAACAAGTATAAGCAAGACGCAAACTTAGGCTCTACCACATATGAGCTTTTATCAACGGTCAGATGGTAAGACTCATACAAAGAATACTAGAAGGTGCTTAGCTCAGTGCTTGAGAAAGAGGCGAATGATCTTACCAGAAGCAAAAATGCAACTACTTTTTGGCTGAGCAAGCTATTCAGTTATTTCTTAGCTCGAGAGCCAAAATCAAGTCACCTGATTGTCAGAAATGTGCACTCCTGTGGACATTTCAGCACAGGACTCATACTGACACCCTATAATCCACACTAGTGATTGTCCTGCATTAATTCCTCCTTCTATTTTACCCTAATGCTTACCTCCCCCTTGGCCCACTTACCTTTTATTTAATTGTTGTTGTCATCCTTCCATGATCCCCTTGGAAGAACATCTTCTTTTGTTTACATTTTTGTGGGCTGACTGCTACCCAGATGTGAAGACAGGCTTCCACGGTCTGCTGTTTTAATGTTCGACAGGAGGTCCTCCACGCCCCAACTTTTTTTTTGTTTATGTGCGGTGCCGGTGTGCAGATGGTCCTTACAGAGAGGTGTCTCCATGTACCCCTTCTTCTTCACTCCACGGCTACTGACGTGTGCTACTTGGTGCGGTATGTTTGTAGTTGGTGTCGTGCACCTGGGGTTGATGCAGCAAGAGGACCACATAGCATACACTTCTTGCAGGCAGTGTTAGCGTGAGCAAGAAAATCTAGCTGAATAAGGTTCACGTTATGCTAATACAGGTTAAATCATTTTAAATCTTTCACAGCACCAAAGCGTTGATGGTTGTGTAAGTGCACCTATATTTGCACGGGAACTACAGCTCACTCACATGAATGATTGGCTCCTGAAGAATGCTACTCATGAATGGGTGCAGATGGGCCTGCACACGACATTGGCAATGCTACATCAACTAGGTTTTATCTGAAACTAATAGAGCCAAAACTCAAGCAGTCTGCATCTATCATGAAAGATTTTACCTGTTGGTACACCTTACCTCATCATAGTAAGCAGGCAGGCCTGTGTGTAAGATGTCCACTATGGTTAGGGTGGTGGTTCTGGAGAACTTTCACTTGGACAATGCTGAGAAGGAGGCTAGCGCATTATACTTCAGGTATTTTGGCTCCAACTACTTCTGGGTTGGGCGGTTCTACTCAGGTTAAAATAAGCAGAGTCAATGAAAGAGCAAGATTTCTACATTGGTCCTTTGCCTGGCATCTGTATATCTTGCTTAGTCTTCTCTGCCTCTTGATTTCCCCACACTTTTTTGTTTGCTATTCTTCAGTTTCCATGGCTTAGCTATATGCCTTCTGTGCTTTTGAAAGGCTTCTATCCTCGATGAGCTCTGCACACTCCTCGGTTCCGCTCTGATGGACATCTGCTGGACTGAGGTATGCTGCTTTCTCCATTCTAATGGTGAAGCCTCCTGGTATTCACTCAACTCTCCAAAAAACATTGAGAGGAAGTTGGGTAGGTGTTATTATTGATTCTTATATACTGCTAATCCTGCTTACTATAGATTCTTCTATTTTGCTTCTATTTACAGTCAGCTCCTTCCACACAACAGATATGTTCCCTATCACTGAAGCATGAGTCTCTGTTATCCCTGAGCTGTGCAGTGTTTTAATTGTCTCCTGTCCTTGCTTCTACCCCCTAACTACCCCATGCCTTGCCTGATGTATGTATTCAAGGTTAGGTGTGGGCAGGAAGGGAAATGTGAGGGTCTCTTCAATATACTGCATACCAGACCCATGACATGAAGGTATTTGGGGTCCAGAAGGAGGTCTTACAGAAGAGGGGTGGCCTTACTCTGGTGCAGAGACTATGGTGCTGACAATGTAAATTATGAGGCTATTTGGTCTTATGGTGCCATGCAATCTGTTTGCCTCTCAAGCAAGGCTGAGAGGAAGTTCCTTGCAGTACTCATTGATGATATCAGGGAAATCAATAGTCAGAACCATGAAACAGGCCTCGATGCAGGCCTACAAACAGCAACCTGTCATACCAGCCCATTAGGCACTGCCTCACTGCCTGATGGGCCGGTCTGACCATGCTGGAATGCTGACAATTATTTCACTGTTCCTGTTTCAGCAGGTGACCTGGAATGTTTGTCCGGGCCATGCATAGTGATCCTAGGAAGACAGCCTGTTTGAAATGGATGCTCCATTGACACTGATATTGACAAATCACCTCTCCTTCCTAATTTGTATTAGTTTGCTGAATGCAACCTTTAAACTGTCAATGAAGATCCTAATTAATCTTTTGGCTCCTGTCGCCCAGGATCTCATTCATGATGATCAAAATGGCTTTGTTTCTCATGCCATGTTTGTACATGGTAGTTAACACCAACTATATGATCCAGGCCATAGATTTTTTTCTCAACTAATAAAATCAGAGCTTCCATAATTATGGTCAAGGGAGAAAAAGCTTTTGACCTAGTCAGTTGGCTGGCTTTATTTGAGATTTTGATGAGGTTTGGCTTTCCGATTCAATTTAAAAGACTTCTTAAGGATGTCTATTCAGGTGCTGTAGCCACAATTAGTATTAATTTAAGTGATTCTGGGCAAGTCCATATTTCGTTTGGAATGCATCCAGGGTGTCCCCTTTCACCTCTCTTATTTACTTTTTTTTATTAAACCCTTGGCTATTGTTTTACGAAATGATGAGTCTATTCCACCTCCAAATTTTGGTACTTCCAAACTTTGGGCCTCATTATGAGTTTGGCGGTCGGACAAGCCGACCACCAAATATGTGGGGAGGATGTCATCGCCATGGCGGTGGTGTCCCCTCCACTGTATTACAACGCTCCCGCCAGGCTGACTGGCTGAAACATTGCATTAAGCCACTGCCATTACCGCAGCACACCAGCACCCTCGCAATGCGCACTGTCTGCAAAGCAGACAGTGGGCATTGCAAGGGTGCTGGGCAGGGGCCCCCTTGTGGCCCCCAACACTGGCTTTCTGCCAGCCTTTCTATGGCAGGGTCCCCCACATGGAAATGCTGGTGGAAAGCTGAGTTATAATCAGCATGGAGGCGCTGAGTTCAACTGCAGCCGATAGCTACCCATCGCAAACCATGTTCCCAGCGGAGACAGCAGTCCATTGGTGGGTCTGCCAGGGTTATAATGTGGTGGTTGGACCACCACAGTTGTGGCGGTCCAACCGTCACCGCAAGGCTGGCAGTCCTTTCCAGCCTCATAATGAGCCCCTTTTACTTTTTGTAGATGACATTATTTTATGTTTGGATGCAGACAAAGCCAATATCCAAAGAACACTCAGCAGGTTTCATGATTTTATGGTAATAGAGGGCTATAAGATGAACCACAATAAATCTGAAATTTTGTTGTTTCATGCTTTTGTCAAGGATCTTCCTATTGTACTTAGAGATCAGTGAGAGTCTGCTCACCCTATTAGGTATCATGGGGGTTTGGTCACCGCCAACATTCTCAATTAGTATGAGATAAATTATTATCAAACATTGTGCAAAGTTAGGAGAATGTTGGAGTCTTGGAACTTTTCTTTTTGCATTTGGGCTTTATTACGAGTCTGGTAGTCAATAGAACGCTGGACTTGCGGTGGCGGTCAGACTGCCACCGTTGTGGCAGTCTGACCACCACATTACGAGGGGGGCAGGCAGACCCGCCAACCTACCGCCGTCTCCGGCAGGATCTCCAATCCTGATGGGATGACAGCAGTGCAGGTTGTAATCAGTCTGACTACAACCTTGTTCTCTGCCAGCCTTTTCATGGCGGTTGAACCGCATGGGCATTGGGCTGTGCAGGACCCCCCTGCCCAGCACCATCGAAATGCACACTGTCTGCTGTGCAGACAGTGCACGTTTCGAGGGTGCTGCTGCACCCTGTGCGTGGCAACATTGCCGCCGGCTCTATTATGAGCCGCCAACAATGCTGCTGAACCTTTCCCACTGGACTGAAGGGTGCTTCAACAACCCAGTGGAAAGTCGTAGTAGGGCTGGTGGGGAGACCACCAACTAGACGGCGGTCTCCTCACTCCCGGGCTGGCAGTCGGCTTTGCTCGTAATCAGGCACTTTGTCTATTATAAGCAGAGTTGCTTTCAATAAAATGTTTATTCAACCTTGTTTTCTAAAGTACCTATTCGACTAAGCAAAAAGTTTTTTAAGGAAGTAGCTAGTTTAATTAGGAGAAGTATAAAGAAACAGCAGCGCCTATGCATCAATTTGTCGACTATCCAATTAGCTAAAGACCAGGGAGGGTTGGCGCTACCTAATTTTTGTCAATATTATCAGGCAACCTTCGTAGATTATCATGCATGACTATTTTCTGATCCATTCTCACCTGATACCTTTTTTTAAGGATGATGGTACAGGAGCTAGGGTTACAGTTCTCATTTTCTTTTTTAAATCATAGAAATGCCCCAAGAAAACTATGTATACATTATTAAAAGCAATCATTTTGCATAAAAGTGATTTAGAGCTAAAATACAACATTTTAAATGCCCATCCCTGCTTTTTATTACAGGATTGTGAGAGTTTGGGTTTGCAGATCTCTCAATCCAGAACTGCATTTTGAAATAGATTGGGGTTTGATATCTTACCTGATTCTAATATTAATGGTAGATGGAAGACCTGGCAGAAGTTAGGCCAACCACTATATGAGAATTCATCCCTTCAATTTCGCTCAAATTTCCAGCTTTTTGTGGAATGTTAATCCTCATTTGGTGTTTGGACAAAATATTGAGTTTTAAATATTGAGATAGAGAAATATTGGTAAAAACATTGTGATACAAAAATATCATGATGCAGAAATATTGTTGACAAGAATATTGATTTTTAAGGTAAGTCATATCATTTTAAAGAATATCTGTGTTGTTAATGTCGTTTTCTATAATACAGTTGTGTTAGAAATGGGGTCTTTGGTTGGAAGTCAGGTTACCCCCTGTTCAAGCAAGGACCCTCACTTTAGTCAGGGTAAAAGAGAATCACCCTAAAAAAAAGGCTTGCGATGCGTCGATTTCACTCACGAGCAAGACCTTGCGTCGTTTCTCCTTCAGTCGACTCGACATGCATCATTTCTTCTCTCCTCAGGAGAGCGATGCGTCGATTCGGTCTGCACTCTCGGATCCGGGCAGGCCTTGTGTCGTTTTTGCATACCCAGCGATGGTTGCGTCAGAAATTCAGAGGCACAATGATCCAAAAACCACGCAGCGCGGGTTGTGATCTCACCAGCCTCCGTCAGCGATGCTGCGCGTCGTTTCTCCAGCTGCGGGCATCGATCTTCCGGTCGCGTTGCAGGCGAGCGTCGATTTTCAGCCCGAAGCCGGCAGCGCGTAGATTTTTTTGCCGCATGTTGGAGTTGCGTCAATCTTTTCCCCGCACGGCAGTCGGTGCGTGGATTTCTCCCTTTTGGTCTGCCAGTTTCTCTTTTCAGGGTCCCAGGAACTGGATGGGCACCACTTGGCAGAGTAGGAGTCTCAGCAGAGGCTCCAGGTGCTGGCAGAGAGAAGTCTTTGCTGTCCCTGAGACTTCAAACAACAGGAGGCAAGCTCTAAATCAAGCCCTTGGAGAGTTCTTCACAAGAAGGAAGGCAACACAAAGTCCAGTCTTTGTCCTCTAGCACATGCAGAAGCAGCAACTGCAGGATAGCTCCACAAAGCACAGTCACAGGCAGAGCAGCTCTTCTTCCTCAGCTCTTCTCCAGGCAGAGATTCCTCTTGGTTTCTAGAAGTGTTCTAAAGTCTGTGGTTTTGGGTGCCCTTCTTACACCCATTTTTCCCTTTGAAGTAGGCCTACTTCAAAGAAAAGTCTCTCTTGTTTGTGAAATCCTGCCTTGCCCAGGCCAGGCCCCAGACACACACCAGGGGGTTGGAGACTGCATTATGTGAGGGCAGGCACAGCCCTTTCAGGTGTGAGTGACCACTCTTCCCCTCCCTCCTAGCACAGATGGATCATCAGGAAATGCAGACTACACCCCAGCTCCCTTTGTGTCACTGTCTAGTAAGAGGTGCAACCACGCCAACTGTCAAACTGACCAAGTCAGGGAATCCACAAACAGGGGGAGTCACAGAAATGGTTTGAGCAAGAAAACGCTTACTTTCTAAAAGTGGCATTTTCAAACACACAATCTTAAAATCAACTTTACTAAAATATGTATTTTTAAATTGTGAGCTCAGAGACCCCAAACTCCACATGTTTATCCGGTCCCAAAGGGAATTACACTTTAATCATATTTAAATGTAGCACCCATGTTAATCTATGAGAGGGACAGGCCTTGCAACAGTGAAAAACGAATTTAGCAGTATTTCACTCAGTACATATAAAAACATTACTATATGTCCTGCCTTATCCATACACTGCACCCTGCCCTTGGGGCTACCTAGCGCCTACCCTAGGGGTGCTTTACATGTAAGAAAAGAGAAGGTTTGGCCTGGCAAGTGGGTACACTTGCCAAGTCGAATTTACAGTTTATGACTGCACACACAGACACTGCAGTGGCAGGTCTGAGACATGATTACAGGGCTACTAATTTGGGTGGCACAACCAGTGCTGCAGGCCCACCAGTAGCATTTGATTTACAAGCCCTGTGCACCTCTAGTGCACTATACTAGGGACTTACTATTAAATCAAATATGCCAATCATGGATGAACCAATTACGTACACATTTTGTATAGAAGCACTTGCACTTTAGCACTGGTTAGCAGTGGTAAAGTGCCCAGAGTAACAAAAACAGCAGAGTCCAGCACACATCAACAACCTGGGAAACAGACGCAAAAAGTTCAGGGAGACCACGCCAAAGATGAAAGTCAAACAAGTTGTAAAAAATATAGGCCCTCAGTACAACCCTGGTGGTTGGGCCACCAGGGAACTGCCAGCTCCGCCAGGATCGGAGCTTCCGGTGGTCTGGTGGTAGTTGTCAGTCCTAATCTGCCAGGGCAGTGCTGCAGGCAGAGCTGCTGGCCTTTAGCTTACGACCTCGTTCTCCGCCAGCCATTTCATGGCGGTAGCACCGCCATAAAAGTCTGGGAGAAAATGGGTGCATGTGGCCCCTGCACTGCTCTTGCCATGGGCGGTGCAGGGGCCCCCCTGGCCAGCACCATCGCAATATTCACTGTCTGCTCTGCAGACAGTGAACATTGTGAGGGTGCTGGTGCACCCTGTGCTCTACTGCATTGCCCCGGACTCGACTACCAGCCAGAGACAATGCTGTAGGTTATTTCCTGCTAGGCCAGCCGGTGGAAACTCAGGTTTCTGCCCGCTTTCCTAGCAGGAAACTCTTAATGGGCTCAGCAGGGAAGTAGCCACTATGGCGCAGCCTCCCCGATGGAAGAGCGGCGGATGGTCAAAACCGTCCGCCGAACTCGTAATCAGGCCCAATGTCTTTTAATTAACTTTATATGGTTTATTTCATAAATTAATTTTATATGTTAAATATTTTTTGT